>NC_136063.1:1793718644-1795020355 GCF_964261635.1 Lissotriton helveticus | reverse complement strand
GAACCTGGGCTTCCGAACTTATGCCCCAGCCTACAGAGTGCTCAAAACAGACTTAACAGCTCCAACTGTGTTCGTAATGGCGAAATTTCTGACGGCAATGTGGAGAGTACGAGCAAGAATTATAAGGGACGCTGACGCTGTATGAACTCTTGGCTCTTAAACCAAAAATGTATTTATTTTAATTAGATTGTAATCGTGATTTGGGTATTTTAAAACACATAGCTTATTTCATAATGATTTTAATGGTGGCATTTATTTGTACATCTTTTATGATCTCTCATGATCGAAATAAAGATTATTTGAAATTGAAATTGAAATTGTTTCTGCAGTTTTACCTTGGGCCCATAGGTCACCTACTGCTTCATCAGGACCTTCTCTGCTACTGCTTAATTAAGTGAATAAACAAAAAGGGGAAGTGAAATAATAATTATCACCTTTAATTCTCCCAATGGTCTGGAGAATGTTGCCCCACCTCACCCGGCATCAGCGCAGGTATGACGGAGCCCCGCTCTGTCCGTCGGTACTCCGGACGTCCCTCTGGGCTGTCAGTGGGAGGTCAGGTCGGAATTCTGATGGGAACACTTTAAAAACATCGAGAGTACCCAGTGAATGATTTCGCTGTTAGTTCACACACACTAGTTATCCCTCATCTAAAATCCCCTAAAACCATATAATTAGAGAACAAATGTTATTTCTGTACCACAAAATTACAGACATCCAACAGTATACCTGGACTGCAATCTAGAGAACTGTAAACCAGAAGGCCGGTAAAGGAGGAGGCCAGGCTAACCTTAATACAAAAATTAAACCCTTTGATGTCATCAATTTTAAGCAACACTGAAAAGGTTTATTGTCAGGAGTCCTTTGAAATAATAGCGACTCCTCCTCCTCTTTATCCTCCCTCCCTGTTATCACAGCAAATTTTAAAACCCTGGGGGATGGCTAATGCTACCACTGCCATGGAGTATTCTTTTAACCATATTTCAGTCAGAAAAACAGCCTCACACTCATTTTCTGAAAGGAGTAGCCATATATCCTCTGAGTGTTTTACCAACGATCTACAATTAATTAGGCATGCTCTAATCTGAGTGTCGTATTTACTCCCTTATTTTAAGAGCCACCTATTCATCCTGACTGTCAGGCCTCCCTGGGACCCAGTTGCAAGCAGGGCACAAGCTAGGGAGTGCCGCGGTTGTTAAATTACAGCAGTGGCTCAGAGCACACTTATTGACATTAAAGAATAGAAGCTCACTTCTAAACCAATGCTTTCTTCCAGCCTCGGCAAATGGGCAGCATGGCTGGCGCTGGCCGCGATCCGGTCGTGGACAGGTGCAGATGGGCTTGCATTTGGTGCGCCCACTGCGCGCGCCTGAGCACACATGTAGATTAAAGACTGCTTGTGATTCCGGGGGAGCGAGAACAGTGGGAGGAGCCGCGTCCCTCCACTCAAACAGCATACAGCTGCGGTGGAATGGGTGATTATCAAATGTATATCTATCTAATATAGTTGATGATTGCTAGTAGTGGGCCGCTAGTTTGACCTATCCCGGGAGGTCTATAAGCATGGGCATGGAAATGGTGGGTGAATGTCACTCAAAGAGGCCAATAAGAAGAGCCCCATACTTAAACCTGACTGGGATGGAAATGTGCCTTTTAGTGAATTATGGTATTTATTGTTTTATCTCCATGCATGCAACAAACATACTTCCATGCTTATGTCCTAAATATCATGGAGTGGAACCCAGAGTGGGGTTCTGTGGTCCAGACGGGCACTCCATGTGCACCCTTCTTAATCAAGCATGACAAACACTACTGCCAACTCACTGGGCAGTAGTGGACTGACAGTGGTGGCACCAATCTGATATAAGGCAGGACGGACCATTTTAATTGTTACCTGCGCAGGAAGGAATGCCTATTGGCCACCTCCCCAAGCTGGTCTGCTAGTTTCCTTCAGCCGGTTGCTTCACTTTATCCAGGTATGTGTGAATGCCCACGTGTGTATGCACAGCGAGTGTGCAGCAGAATGAGTAAGTAGTGTATGTTACAACTTTTACTTAGGGTGTGGAAAATTGACAGCGATCGGTGTTAGCATTTAGCTGAAGCCATCTTGTTTCCGGCAGCCATTTTTTTCTGCCATGTGCTCACCAAGCGCTGTTTCCTTCTTCCCTTGTTTTTTACCCTTGTGCTCTGTTTAAAGGACTGGCTATACTTAGACTCTGCTAGTTTGCACATGTGCAGAGGAATCTGAAACTGTCCATGCATCTGTTTTTAGACTGTAACTGTCAGGTTGTTCCTAACGGAGTCAGCAACTGCTAGCTCCTACTTTACTGTTGCCTGTGCATTTCTGTATGACCATCTATGTATGTAATTCTCCTGTGTGTGCTTGTACCACCCTCTTTTGAGCCCCAGTGTGGCTATAAAAGACCCATGGTTCTTCTTCTCCTTGTGCTACTTCTTACACTACCAAAGGGTGTTGTGTGAATGTACCACCTCATGAGGTTTAATAAATCTTTCCATTAATCGTTCAGCTTCCATGGCAACTTTTATTTACTTGTCTGAGGACTTACGTGCAGAGAAGGGCAAACCCCTAGCACTGGTAGGCCTGGCTGAGGCCTACTTCTACAAATTGGTGCCCAACTAAGCGGGGACCATCGGCGCCCGAAGGAGTGGTAGAAATGGAGGATTGGAATCTCGCTACCGACAATCGGTGCACGAGGAAACCCGCGTCTTGGCAACCACAGCGTTTTTTCCTCTCTTCCTGATCTCCGGTGGTGCTGGTCCTCGACTGAGATCTCTTCTGGTGTTCGCCGTGCAGAGACCATTTGGTCAATTCAGAACTTGGCAGTTGGAATCTGGAGACCTATGCTCTGTAAGGTCATTTGTGAGACAGTGAGGAAAGTGCGCCGTCTGCAAAATGTGAGATATAAAAGTGTTATAAACGTGAGATACAACAGTGAGATATAACGTGATATAACAGTGAGATATAACGTGGTATAAGGTGAGATATAAAGTGATATAACGTGAGATAAAAAGTGAGATATAAAACGTGATATAGAGCAATATAAAGTGATACAACGTGATATAGTGAGCTACAGTGATGAAAATTGGCCAATACATGAGAATATAAAGGATATATATAAATCCATCCATGTTTGGCTTCCCAAATAATATGAATTGTTTTCAAGGAACAAAAACTTAATATATAGGTTCCCTAATATTAAGCAAAATATGTCTGTTTACGTATTATCTGAAAACAATATTCTTTTGCAGTACTTAACATCGTGCCATTTTTTGATATTATACTTATATTTATTTATATGTGTGTTCTTTGTACATATTTATATCTATTTACCTCATTATCTCTTTATAGCACTATTTATACTGTTATGATGAATTTTAGAAGGTTATTTATATGATTTTAACAATTTTATCTCGGGTATCTGGGATATTCTATTGTTACAAATATTGATATGCTTCTTGAATCATGCAGGTTGCACTTTATAATGCTTCTTTTTTGCACATGTTTTGCACAGTGTTTTGCACTTTTGAATTAGTTGCTGCTTTGCTGTTTGCACCATCATTACCATATAACATTTTATAGACCATGTAGTATCTTTTTAATAATATAACTAGAGGAAAAAGGAGAAAAACTTGTGTATTTAAGAAATCGCCGTGTTTTATGTATTTATACAGACAGTGCCAAATAATATTAAAATTCTCTTTAAAGATAGGGGTCTTATAAAACACAAAAGTTACATTGAAATATCGATGTTTAGTAACTGATTTAATGATGCCATTATATCTTACAACAAGAATTATTCAGCAAGAAAAACAAAATGTATGTATGTGATCAGTGACGTAATGAAGAAGGGTGTGTATCACTTAGCATATAAAAAAAGCAACAAACATTTTGACAATTGCAGTGTGAACGAGGGCTTTTGAGCCCGAAACGCGTAGCTGCTCTCTGTTAGGTAAAATAAACATCGTACCTGAGCCTTGTGGTCCGTCTCCTTCTTCGCCGGCGTTGCTGCACTGCTTGCTGGAGGCTGTTTGGAGTATTCTTCGTTCAAGTCAAAGCGGAAGTTGGTTTGCTTCCGGTAACGGACCCCCTTCCTACAAGCCGGCGGCCGCCATCAAACCTTTCTTTGTTGTACTTCCGTGGCGAAATCTCGGCGGCCGCCCCCTGAATTGCTGAAAACTACTGAAGCCGACAGAAGGATTACGGCGGATGACTGGGTCGGAGGACCTGCACACAAATGTTTTCCTGTATGCGGTGAGTGGCAAAAGGCACTCGTTCAGGTGGGGAGGTAACAGACAGGCACTAGAAAGTGGTAGCTAATTTCATTTCTAACTACCAAAAACCAGCCATAATACAGAATGTCAGCAGAAATTGTACGAATGCGTGAGGAGGCAGCTCAAGAGCTGTTTGGCAATGCGCCAGCGACAACAAGAAACACCAATAAAATATCTAATGACAATAACAACGATGGCGGAAAAGCAAGCATTAAGACACTTTTTAAAGATTTGGAAAAGAATAAAAAATTAGAAATAACTAAGTGGTGGGAGCATAGATCGCTAAGCAAATACGCGGAAGTGGGCAGAGTTCCTCATGGACTTCGTATTCTTTTGGCCCCCAGCTTTGACAAACCAAATTCTGCAATTCTAAAGGAATGGGGCGAAAGCAATTTGGCTGCATCCATGAACTTAGACCATATTTTGATTAAATATGCGGCCGTTGATTGTGACATGATATTGGAATTGATTGACACTTTGAATACTAAAATAGATTAAAGAGGAGAAACTGATGAAACAAAAAGATTAACTGATGCTATGAATGAACGCCTGAAAAAACATGAGGAAAAAATAAAATTCAAAAAGGCACATAAGTTTGCACGTGACCAGGCTGATTATAATAACGGTCAAATTTTCACTTTTGCACGCAAATACAATGCTACAAAAAGACAAGAGTATAGCAGAAAAAGCAAAAGCACCTCATCTTTTCAAGCTGCATCCCCAAGTACTAGCGTGAGTGCAAGATCAAATAAAAATGAAGATTTTTCAAGTGTTGATATGGTTTCTCTTACTAGTGAATCCAGTTTTGATTCGGAATCTTTCAATCAGCAAGCACCAACAAAATTAAATCTGGAACAAGAGATTGATTTTTTAGTGGAGGAGAGACTCCAAACGCTGAGACCGAGACAACTATGGCAATAAATAAACAAAGAAGAAACAAACGGAGAAAAGAAAGAAGACGCAAGTGCAAACAAAAAGCACTTGGTTGAGCAAACAACAGTAGATAACAAAACGATTATCAATTTGTCTACAGTTGTCCTTAGCAAAGCGGAGGAACAATTGTTATCACTAGGATTAAATTACTGCCCTATTGAAAGTTTTAACTATGCTATGACACGCATATATCTGTTTTGTTTCATTCGAAAGTTAAAACTAAAAAACTATTTTGCGATGAAAACTGTTAAAGATACTATTGAATCTGAAATGACTGCAAACAAAAATAAATATGAAACAGACAAGAACAAATTATTATCTTCAGATGTCCATACTTTATTGACCATGCACTATCTTAATGACTCCACAGGATCCCAACCATCAGGATCAAATTATGATCTAGCTACACAAGCAAAACAAAGTAAAATTGATATGCATCAGAAAGGTGCTGGACTAAGTCCTTTGAAAACTAAATCAAGCTTCATGCCACTTATGCCAAAAGACTATGTCGACATTTTTCATGACTTTGTAATCCGCAACATCAAGAAGTTGTATCAATTTACCAAAGGCAAAAAATGAAATAAAATTCTACACACTAAACTTGAATATGTGAAACTTATGAAAAAACTAGGAAACAATAATGAGATCCTGATTAAAAACTCCGACAAAAGAGGTAATTTTGTTATATGGCCCAAAAAGGACTATATACACAAGGCCAATAGACAATTAATTGATAACAGCTGCTATGAAAAAACAAATCAAAAATAATATGTGAAAGCCAAAGAGACTCTACAAAAGATGTTGGGACAATGGCACAGGGAAGGTTTGATTTCCTTTGAGGAATTTAAATTTATGAATGTTGAATTTCCTGTTCTTCCAACTCTTTATCTAATTCCAAAAGATCATAAGGGAGTAAGCCCAATACCCGGCAGACCGATCACATCTGCCATTAAAAGTATGGGTGAACACGTGGGGGAATACATTGATTATTTCCTACAGGATATGGTAAAAGCCTTACCGAGCTATGTAAGAGACACCAGCGATTTTTTAGAAAAAATCAAAAACTTAAAATGGATTTCAGATATGTTTTTAATAACATTAGACGTGGAGTCTCTTTATACTAGTATTAATCACACACAAGGGCTAGCAGCAGTAAAACACTTTTTAGCTAACATAACTGTTGAATATAATGAACATAACAAGATTATTGTCAGCCTTATTGAATGGTGTCTCAATATTAATTTATTTTTGTTTGGCAAGGATTTCTTTAAACAATTAAGAGGAGTAGCGATGGGATCCTGTTTCTCCCCCAGCTACGCGTGTTTACACGTTGGCTGGTGGGAGGTACAGGTCCTAGTAACTGAGCACAAAACTTGAGTCAATGAAAATGTATGCTGTTATCTCAGATATATAGATGATGTTTTTATCCTATGGCAAGGAGAGGAGCAAGAAGCACTCAAGTTTGTACAGGCTATCAACAAAAACCCTCTCAATTTACATTTTACTTCCCATATAAACAAAATGCGAATGGAGTTTTTAGATGTAGAGATTTACATCAAAAATGAAACTATTGAGACAACCTTACATAGAATGTCCACCGTCGGAAATGCAATCCTTCATGCTACAAGTATGCATCCGAAGCATTTAATATCCAGCATTCCGTACAGTGAGATATTGAGACTAAAAAGGATTTGCAGCTCCACTGATGATTTTGATCTTTGCCTTAATGAAATGATTTTACGATTTAAGGCACAAGGATATACTGATAAAGTTTTAGATCAAGCAATTGATAAAGCCAAACTTCGGTCTAGAGAAAGTCTTTTTAAAGCAAGCAACGTTGTGGAGGGTGATGTAGAAGCTCAGGAAGCAGTAGTTGAATCTATTACTACTAATGAATGTCCACGCTTAATAACTACTTTTAGTAGTGAAGAAAGAAAACTTAAGGCCATTATAAAGAAAAATTAGCCCATTATACTAACCGATACAGTTCTTAATCCTAGGCTCCCTGATACTCCTACAATTACATTTAGACGAGCTAGAAATATGGGCACCATCTTAGAGCAGCTCCAGAAATGAGACAAAATACATCTTGGCACCAACCCTCTAATGGATTTCGTAAATGTACAAGTTGTAGAGCCTGTAAGTTTGGTGTAAATGCGACTCATTACTCTACTCCATTTTGTACACTTAAAATAACTATTAGAGGCAATTTTAACTGTAAGACTTAATTTGTCATGTGCGTCCTGACATGCACCTGTGGCTTGAACTACATCGGTAGTACCAAGCTACAGGTGCATGTCAGAATACTACAGCATCTAAGGGCTATTCTACACAGTGACCCTACATACCCTGTGGTCCGAGATTTTAAAAGCACCCATAATAATGACGTGGCCTGCTTAAAATACTATGTAGTTGGTGCCATCCCTAAGATGCGGAGAGGAGGAAATCGAGAACGCCTATTAAGACAACTAGAAACCAAAATGATTCTGGAGTTTGATAGTAAATGGATTAAATAACACGGAAGAAATGCATAATTTCCTTTAAAATATCTTTCTCCTATGATAAATGTCTGACTGTCTAAATCCAAATCCATCCATGTTTGGCTTCCCAAATAAAATGAATTGTTTTCAAGAAACAAAAACTTAATATATAGGCTCCCTAATATTAAGCAAAATATGTCTCTTTATGTATTATCTGAAAACAATATTCTTTTGCAGTACCTAACATTGTGCCATTTTTTGATATTATACTTATATTTATTTATATGTGTGTTCTTTGTACATATTTATATCTATTTACCTCATTATCTCTTTTTAGCTCTATTTATACTGTTATGATGAATTTTAGAAGGTTATTTATATGATTTTAACAATTTTATCTTATGGATCTGGGATATTCTATTGTTACAAATATTGATATACTTATTGAATAATGCAGGTTGCACTTTATAATGCTTCTTTTTTGCACATGTTTTGCACATTTTTTGTTTGCAATTTTGAAATAGTTGCTGCTTTGCTATTTGCACCATCATTACCATTTAAAATGTAATAGACCATGGATAAACTTTTGCAACTTTTTAATGATATAATTAGAGGAAAAAGGAGAAAACTAGTGTATTTAAGAAATCGTCGTGTTTTATGTATTTATACACAGTGCCAAATAATATTAAAATTCTCTTTAACGATAGAGGTCTTATAAAACACGAATGTTACACTGAAATTTCCATGTTTAGTAACTGTTTTAATGATGCCATTATATCTTACAACAAGAATTATTCAGCAAGAAAAACAATATATATGTTTTCACTTTTTATGATCACGTGATCAGTGACGTAATGAAGAAGGGTGTGTATCACTTAGCATATAAAAAAAGCAACAAATATTTTTACAATTGCAGTGTGAACAAGGGCTTTTGAGCCTGAAACGCATAGCTGCTCTCTGTTGGGTGAAAAAAACATTGTACCTGAGCCTAGTGGTCCGTCTCCTTCTTCGCCTGCGTTGCTGCACTGCTTGCTGGAGGCTGTTTGGAGTATTCTTTGTTCATATATATATATATATATATATTACCTACTGGCGGTCGCCAGTAGGTATATATAGTTAGGATTTTTTCTCTATGGGATTTTTGAAAATTCTATGTCTAATAACTTTGGCGTTTGTGGACGGAATTGGCTGAAATTTTCAGGAAAATGGCACATTTTGTCTCTGAGCAGCCCTTGAAAATTTGGGGGGGGTTCGTCAAGGGGGGGCAGAGAAAAAAGGGGGGTCCCAAAACGTGTTTTTAACATTGAGTTTTCCATAGGGCGGTTGGCCTCACTTTTAGCCCGAACGGCTGAATGGATTTGCACGAAACTTGGCAAAATTGTAGGGACTGGTAGCCCGATGTGCCTTTTGTAGGTCTCAATATATGTGCTCCAGTGGATTTTGAGAAATTAACGTTTAAAAAAAGATATATATCTGTAACAGCGGACCGGGCAGCGCTCCAGTACGCGTACTTTTCGCGCAACGGAGCTTTGTGAAGCGAAGCTGATTGGTTCTCCGGCGTCTGGAAACATTCCAAACAGTCCGTAGCGGCCGCCATCTTGTCTCTCGGTAGGATCGAGAGACAAGCGGAGGCCAAACCGAAGGGGCAAATGACCATAAGGGGGCATAGTAGATCCTCCCTGACCGTTTAGGTTTGATGTGGAGGTTTTAAAAGGGCCCCGCGGGGCAAAAAAAATAAAAAATAATAATAATCGAACAGCTGAATGGATTTGCACGAAACTTGGCAAAATTGTAGGGACTGGTAGCCCGATGTGCCTTTGCTAGATCTCAATATATGTGCTCCAGTGGATTTTGAGAAATTAACGTTCAAAAAAAGATATATATCTGTAACAGCGCACCGCTTCGCGTACTTTTCGCGTTACGGAGCTTTGCGAAGCGAAGCTGATTGGCTCTCCGGTGTCTGTAAACATTCCAAACAGTCCGTAGCGGCCGCCATCTTGTCTCTCGGTAGGATCGAGAGACAAGAGGAGGCCAAAGCGAAGGGGCAAATGACCATAAGGGGGCATAGTAGATCCTCGCTGACCCCCTAGGTTTGATGTGGAGGTTTTAAAAGGGCCCCGCGGGGCAAAAAAAATAAATAATAATAATAATCGAACGGCTGAATGGATTTGCACGAAACTTGGTAAAATATTAGGGACTGGTAGCCCGATGTGCCTTTGCTAGGTCTCAATATATGTGCTTCAGTGCATTTTGAGAAATTAACGTTCAAAAACAAGATATATATCTGTAACAGCGCTCCGCTTCGCGGAGATAAAATTATATCTGTATTACCTAGCTGTTGCTAACACCAGTTAGCGACGGCTAGTAGGAGATAGCGACCATCTTGGGCCCCACTTTGCATGTGAGTGATATTTATCACTAATGACATGCAAAGTGGGCATGCCAAGATGTTAGCGACTGGAAACAGTCGCTAACATCGCTATCTCCTATTATCAACTTTTGGAAATATTCGAGATAAGCGCGAATATCTCCAAAAGCTAGCACCTGCCCTGAGCAGTTCTTAGCCATGTTATCCAATGGGAGGTGGATAACATGGCTAAGAGCATTAGCTCGGTAATGCATGAATATCGCTGAGTTTTCAGCGATATTAATGCATTGCGGTCGTTTTTTATCGTATTTGCGATAAACCTTGATAATAGCAAGGTTTATCTGCGATAATTTCTGACGGTAAAAAAATCGTTGCTAAGCATCGTTAGGGATAAATATCGCTTAACTTTGGTAATATGCCCCAACGTCTGTTAACGTTCGATTCGAAGGAAATCAGGAAGTGTTGAAAAACATTGTCTGCGCCATCTTGTCTTTTTTCAAATGCCACACTTTTGTCGTGCACAGCAGCCATTTTAGATGCCTTGACCAGACCCACTCTGTGCACGCTGTCGATCCTTAGCATGGCTCCCCACCCTCGCAAGCATCTCCCCCAGGCAGTGGTCACCCTCGCTCTCTGTCTTATGCATGGGTAATAAACCTCCCCCCATCTGCGCTGCTCTTCCCTGAGAATCACACCCTGTGCCCGCCCGACACCTCCCTTTCGCCCTATTCACTACCGCACCCTCTGACACTCCTTTTCCTCTGTGTCCGATTGTCCAGGCTGGTCCTAGGGTATCAGCTAGCCCTGCAGATGTAGTTTATGGCCACAGCTGTAAAGAATCACCCCTCTTCAAAGGAGTTATAGTAGATCAAGGCCCACACTCGATGAGATCCGTCACAGCAGAAGCGTTGCTATTATCTGAAAACCATCCTGTATTGTGATTGGGGAGGGGACCGAGCCTGAAGCGGAAGATTCCAGGGATGACTCTTTGTACATCAAAGTTTTTACAATTATGTGTCACATTAAAAATATATAGCACTCCGACAAAGTAGTAAGATTATAAAACTTTAATAATTTATAAATATATACAAGAAAACAAAAATAGTAATAACATATAAACATTTTTAGGGAAAAACAACGAAGTAGCGGTCGGCTGTGCGAATAGTCCCAACGCAGCACAACGTCCAGATTTCCGGCGTGGGGCGTCGCGGGGGGTGGGTCATCAGTAGCAAACTGTTGTGCGAATAGTTCCAAGGCAGCAGAACGCGTTGAAATCTAGATGACACGAAAGTGATGTCTAGTAAGTTGCCACCCAGCAAATAACGGCGTGGGGCGTCGCGGGGGGTGGGTCATCAGTAGCAAACTGTTGTGCGAATAGTTCCAAGGCAGCAGAACGATGGCACCAAGGTGATGTCCAGTAAGTTGCCGCACTGGTTTTGGTATCCTACAATGCTGCTCCGAATAACGGCGTGGGGCGCCCCGGGGGAGGCGGCGTGAACCGGCCTCTCCAGGTTGAGTGTCATCTGTTGTAGTGGGGCGCCCCTTTACCGTTTCAGTTGCCATTCCGTCCGTTTTTGGTCCACTGTGTCAAAAGCCGCGATTCAGCTGAGTTGCGCCCACTCTTGCGGTGCTGCGATAGGCGGCTGTCACAGGACTCTCAAAATGGCGGCAGGCTGTTTCCTTTTTGGGCCTGGTCCACTGAAATGGCCCTGGGACACCTTGGAAATCGGACGCTTGTCTGCTAGGTCTTGGACCCCATTCTCGAAAGCGTCCCCTCCGCCTTGAGAATTCATCAAAAGTTTTGGGAGCCCCGACTCCTGCAGGCTTCTGGTGGGGAGCGGCTGCCATGATTGCTCGCGGAATGACCACGACGGAGCTACGAGATGGTGGTGCTCTCATGCTGACGCAAGCTTCAGTCTGAAACATCCAGAAACAAGGTGGGGCTTTCATCGTTTGGGAAAAAAAAAAGTTTTCATCCAATGAAAAGTGTTGTTTTTAGGTCATATGATCAAGCCTTCCATCATTAGGAAACCAAAAGTAAAATGAACCAATGAAAAGTTTTATAAACAAGTCACATGACCTGTTATGCGGCATAGGGTATAAAATGCGGAGAAAATACATTGGCACGTGAGGCGGCGTCAGTAGCGGACCGATGTGCGAATAGGCCGAAGGCAATACAACGCGCCAAGATCCGGATGGCACCGAGGTGGTGTCCAGCAAGTTACCGCACTGGTGTGGCCATCCTACAATGCTGAAAGTCGGCGAGGGGCGCCCCGTTGGCCTGTGAGTTTGCGTCAGTAGCGGACCGATGTGCGAATAGGCCGAAGGCAGCACAACGCGCCAAGATCCGGATGGCACCGAGGTGGTGTCTAGTAAGTTGCCGCACTGGTGTGGCCATCCAACAATGCTGAAAGTCGGCGTGGGGCGCCCCGTTGGCCTGTGAGTTTGCGTCAGTAGCGGACCGATGTGCGAATAGGCCGAAGGCAGCACAACGCGCCAAGATCCGGATGGCACCGAGGTGGTGTCTAGTAAGTTGCCGCACTGGTGTGGCCATCCTACAATGCTGAAAGTCGGCGTGGGGCGCCCCGTTGGCCTGTGAGATGGCGTCAGTAGCGGACCGATGTGTGAATGGGGCCGAAGGCAGCGCAACAATATTTTCGGAATAGAAGACACCACTAGGCGCTGAGATGCCAAGATCCGGATGGCACCGAGGTGGTGTGTAGCAAGTTGCCGCACTGGTGTGGCCATCCTACAATGCTGAAAGTCGGCGTGGGGCGCCCCGTTGGCCTGTGAGTTTGCGTCAGTAGCGGACCGATGTGCGAATGGGGCCAAAGGCAGCGCAACAATAGTTTCTGACTGACACCACAAGGCGCTGAGATGCCAAGATCCGGATGGCACCGAGGTGGTGTCATAGTTGAGAGTTCTGAGCAGCGGTTGTAACACTGTCTGAAGCTTATTTGCAGCTGCTGCAGCTTCACTACGCGTCAAGATCCGGATGGCACCGAGGTGGTGTCTAGTAAGGTGCACTGGTGTGGCCATCCTACAATGCTGAAAGTCGGCGTGGGGCGCCCTGTTGGCCTGTGAGTTTGCGTCAGTAGCGGACCGATGTGCGAATAGGCCGAAGGCAGCACAACGCGCCAAGATCCGGATGGCACCGAGGTGGTGTCTAGTAAGTTGTCGCACTTCTGTGGCCATCCTACAATGTTGAAAGTCGGCGTGGGGCGCCCCGTTGGCCTGTGAGATGGCGTCAGTAGCGGACCGATGTGCGAATGGGGCCAAAGGCAGCGCAACAATATTTTCTGATTTGAAGACACCACAAGGCGCTGAGATGCCAAGATCCGGATGGCACCGAGGTGGTGTCTTGCAAATTGTGGCACTGGTGTGGCCATCGTACAATGGTAAAAGTCGGCGTGGGGCGCCCTGTTGGCCTGTGAGATGGTGTCAGTAGCGGACTGATGTGCGAATGGGGCCAAAGGCAGCGCAACAATATTTTCTGACTGACACCACAAGGCGCTGAGATGCCAAGATCCGGATGGCACCGAGGTGATGTCTAAGTTGCGGACTGATGTGCGAATGGGGCCAAAGGCAGCGTAACAATATTTTCTGTATGGAAGATACCACTAGGCGTTGAGATGCCAAGATTCGGATGGCACCGAGGTGATGTCTAGCAAGTTGCTGTACTGGTGTGGTCATCCTACAATGCTGAAACTCAGCGTGGGTCGCCCCATTAGCCTGTGAGATGGCGTCAGTAGCGGACCGATGTGTGAATGGGGCCAAAGGCAGCGCAACAATATTTTCTGACTGACACCACAAGGCGCTGAGATGCCAAGATCCGGATGGCACCGAGGTGATGTCTAAGTTGCGGACTGATGTGCGAATGGGGCCAAAGGCAGCGTAACAATATTTTCTGTATGGAAGATACCACTAGGCGTTGAGATGCCAAGATTCGGATGGCACCGAGGTGATGTCTAGCAAGTTGCTGTACTGGTGTGGTCATCCTACAATGCTGAAACTCGGCGTGGGTCGCCCCATTAGCCTGTGAGATGGCGTCAGTAGCGGACCGATGTGCGAATAGGCCGAAGGCAGCACAACGCGCCAAGATCCGGATGTCACCGTGGTGGTTTCATAGTTGAGAGGCACTTCATCTGCAGTGGGGCGCCGAGATCCGGATGGCACCGAGGTGATGTCTAGCAAGTTGCTGTACTGGTGTGGTCATCCTACAATGCTGAAAGTCGGCGTGGGGCGCCCCATTAGCCTGTGAGATGGCGTCAGTAGCAGACTGATGTGCGAATGGGGCCAAAGGCAGCGCAACAATATTTTCTGAAGAGAAGACACCAAAAGGCGCTGACATTCCAAGATCCGGATGGCACCGAGGTGGTGTCTAGCAAGCTATGCAGTTGAGTTGTGTGCGCACTTGCGGCGAATAGGTCGAAGGCAGCATAACAATGTTTTCTGAATAGAAGACACCACAAGGCGTTGAGATTCGGTTACCACCGAGGTGATGTCTAGCAAGTTGCCGCACTGGTGTGGCCATCCTACAATACTGCTCCGAATAACGGCGTGGGGTGCCCGAAGGGGGGGGGGAGCCGGCGTGAATGGGCCTTCCTAGGTGGAGGCTCGTCTGCTGTAGTGGGGCGCCCCTTTACCGTTTCAGTTGCCATTCAGCTGAGTTTCGGCTGCTCTTGATGCTACAGCGACAGGCGGCTGCAAGAGGACTCTCAAAATGGCGGCCTCTTCTTTGGATTTGGGCCTGGTCCACTAAAATGGCCCTGGGACACCTTAGAACTCGGACGCTCAATTTTTTTTCCCTTTCCTGTACATGCAAAAAAAGGTAAATGCCCGGTACGTTACACGCTTCATCTGCCACGATGAACTCTCCAGAGGAACCGAAAAAAAATATAGTTGTGGTAACTATACCATGCATCGTCATATGGAGAGGTGGCACCAATTAATTATAGTGCTGCATAAAAGAGAGATTTGGAGGAGAACCCCTGACCTGCTAGTACATTCATCAAAGAAGTGGCACTGAGAGCTTCAGAGGCAAGGGAAACGGTCCCAAATATTTAGAAGAACTTTGGAAAGATTAAAATGACATGTTTAGATTGTGGCAAATTAATTTCATGTGGACAGATGAGTGTTACTCTAATAAATACAGCATATGAACATCATCATAGTCGATGGTTGGTAGAGACATTTTGACTATATCCTGGACCTGCCCGTCCTCGCCCAAAATGGCGCCGGAATAAATGGGACTCGTAACTCCTTGTTGTGTACTGGTTGCAGAACCTTGAAATCACGAGATACGTATGCAGTTTTGAAGCACATGGCGGGCGGGGACGAGAATTGATTGAATATTTCGACATCCCTATTGATATTAAGTTCTGATGTGTTATTGATTACTGTACTGTTGAAAGTTCGAATTAACGTCACCCATGGTACTTGCCCGCAAATGTATATCTAGATAATTTTATTGTAACTGGCCCTGTCGTATTTTAATTATAAAATGTACGTCCACCGATTCCGTAACTGTTAGACACCTTAGTTCTTGCAACCTAATGGCCCGCCCGTTACGTTCCTCTACAGTGTAAATGTCTATTCATCATATACGATTACAGTTTGCTCCGTGGCAGGCCCACGTGGTTATAGGCTCGTATTTGTATAATGAAATTTTCACAATAAAGGTTTTTAAAAGAAAACATGGTAGTAGTATATACATTGGTAAAGTTTTTAATAATAGTCACTGTTTTAGAATCATTAAAAGGCAAGTGAAATAAAGCAGACCAATTACATGAAGGGTAAAAGGTATAATACGAAGGAACGCAGTAAAGATAAATGGTCAAGGGCTGTTGTGTTTTCTATTCCTGCAACATAAAGTGATCGATAAGAATCTCATATTCAGGCGTATCGGCGACTAAGACAGCAGGTCGACCCTCTTTTGCTCAACGGCTCCGTCATGGGACGAAGAAACGCTCTTTTTCTCGAAAAAAGAATATATTTTACTTGCAGGACAGTTGTAAAATTTCCGGGAAAGTACATTAGCCTGGAACATTATAACATATATTTAAGAAAAAATAATGTTCGGAAGTAATGAAAAGCGTAATTTTTAGGTCATATGACCAAGCCTTTCATCATTACAATAAGAAAAGTAAAATGAACCAATGAAAAGTTTTATTAACAAGTCACATGACTTGTTATGCTTACGTTACGCGCTGCGCGCCCCGGATGACTTCCGGATGCGCTAACGCGGCGCGTCATATGACGCATTACGCGACAACGCAGGTCCAGAATATAGTCAAAATGTCTCCACCAACCAGCGGTCGGAACACAACCCCTTTCAGCAGGCTAAATAGTTCTGTTAAATGACAACAGAAGGGACAGGCAACAAGAACCATCAGTCAAAGAGGGGAGGGCTAGTTCTTCTCTACCGGGTTACATTGGGGCGCTACCGGAACTGATCGAATTGGTAGTCTACAGTGTTTCTGGATGTTTCAGACTGAAGCTGGGGTTAGCATGAGAGCAGCACCATTTCGTAGCTCCGTCGTGGCCATTCCGCAACCAATCATGGCAGCCGCTCTTTATCGTTATTTTGGGCGGGGTGGGTGGCGGAGCCGAGCTGTTTTGCAGCCATCATTGTGTGGAGTTCAGTTCATCTCACTAGTTTTGTATTTGTCATGAGGGGTTGTTCCTAATGTTTCTATTTTAGCGAGGTCAAAAAGAGATCCCATTAGTGGCCTACTGATTTTGCTCGATTCCTTTTCTTTTTTTTTACACGATTTTTCGTTATCTGCAAAGACTAAACAGAGTATTGCGACTCTGTGTTTGTTTGTAAATAGAGAATGAACCAAAGAGAACTAATTCTAAAACAGTAAATACTTGGATAACAATCAATCAAATGGAGAGAGAAGCAGGCACGACGGATTACAACGGGGGCAAAGGCCTGCGTTAACTACCTTTCACTATCTGCAAAGAGAGAGTACTCCTAATAGAAATGAGGGGGGGGGCACCATTCAAAGCAGATCAGTGTGCATAAACACGAAAATGTTTTCACTTACCACGTACTTGACATTCGACAGCTTATGATATTTGCTATTAAAAAACCATTGAAATTCACTGAAAAAAACCATAGGTTATAGACCATATATAGTTAGGAATTAGCATTTACAAAACCTTGAAAATTCACTGAAAAAACCATAGGTTATAGACCATATATAGTTAGGAATTAGCATTTAAAAAACCTTATTTTACTCACACAAAACCATTGAAATTCCATATATAGTTAGTTGCACTAACTATATATCACGCACCCGCAATCCACTGCTGATCATGTCACATATTACATCATTCATGACATGGTCAGTGACATCACTGATGACATCACTGATGACATCTCAAATGACATCACTGATGACATCACTGATGACATCTCAAATGACATCACTGATGACATCACTGATGACATCTCAAATGACATCACTGATGACATCTCATTTGACATTACTGATCACATCACTGATGACATCATTCATGTGATAATACGATGAACCTCTTCAGACTCTAATATAACCTTAGATACACTCAGTGTAAACAGACACTCATAGACTGTCACTCATCCATGGAGTTACTCAGATACTTAGTCAGTCATGCAAAGAATCAATCACACCTCCATTTCCTCAACTATACAGTTATACACACCTTACTTATTCAAACATATACTAAAACATATTTACTCACTTATACAATCCTGGATACAAGTTCACAATGATCCATACAGCCACTCACACATTCACTGGCTCTTATGCACAGTTATTTATATATGTCAACTCTCACATGTACTGTGTTTTACATATGTACTTACTTTGACATGTAGCACTGAGATATCCATTCACTCACCAATACACTCATGCACACAGTCAACCGCCCATACAGCTGTTTCCACATGCACTTTTGAACCCATACATCTAGTCAATCAACTGCTCACACATCTATGCAGAGAGTCATACACCTCCCAGCCACCCAGACACACACTCAGTCTCCCATACAAATGCTTGGGCAACCAATCAATAACCCATACAGTTAATCATATAGCTAATGATCAACACATGCAGCAGTTTACAGAACAACAGACATAATGATGCACAAATTAAGACAGTTTAGTCACTAACCCATGCACTCAGTGAGACACATTTAATCAGTCACTCCTACAGTCAGCCATGCCCCTACTAAATCCTTCATCAAGACACTTATACATCCACTCATTCTTCAATATGTAAGACATATTTTAACTTTACAGAATTATACAGTCACTGGATGTAGTCATCAGTGATGTCATTTGAGATGTCATCAGTGATGTCATCAGTGATGTCATTTGAGATGTCATCAGTGATGTCATCAGTGATGTCATTTGAGATGTCATCAGTGATGTCATCAGTGATGTCACTGACCATGTCATGAATGATGTAATATGTGACATGATCAGCAGTGGATTGCGGGTGCGCGATATATAGTTAGTGCAACTAACTATATATGGAATTTCAATGGTTTTGTGTGAGTAAAATAAGGTTTTTTAAATGCTAATTCCTAACTATATATGGTCTATAACCTATGGTTTTTTCAGTGAATTTTCAAGGTTTTGTAAATGCTAATTCCTAACTATATATGGTCTATAACCTATGGTTTTTTCAGTGAATATATATATATATTAATTGAAAAAAACATAGGTTTCACACATGTTATAGTTAGCTGGAGATTTCACTCATACAAAACCATTGAAATTCCCCGTTATAGTTAGTTCAGCTAACTATAACTCGCGTGCCCGCAATGCACTGTTGATGACGTCACATATTACATCACTCATGACATGGTCAGTGACATCACTCATGACATCACTGATGACATCTCAAATGACATCACTGGTGACATCATCCAGTGAATGTGTGTTTTTCGTTTGCAAGTTTGCAAATCTTACAATTCATTGTAAATTTTGCAGAGAACTCCTTGGTTACAGTGAGCAGTCAATTCACCTCATTGTGAAGAGCAAAGAAGAGCACCGTTGCCCAAAACAATAATATATTTTTTTACTTTTTTCTTCCTGTTCCACAGTTTTTTTGTTTCCAGTTTCATTTTTTTGGTTTAAAAAAAAAAAAAACTAAAAACTTCCTGAAAAAATAGAAAACTAAAAAGAAAAAAACACTTCTTTTCAGAACTACCTCCGCTGGCTTAAAAAAGAACTATATTTCTATATTGTGTAAAACTTTGTCAGAATGAATGTGTAGTGCATAAATGAACGAATGAATTAGTAGTGTATGGTGAATGTGAAAGTGCAAAAAGTATAAGAGAGTGCTACAGCATAAATGTATAAGGTGTTTACCTATACTATACTGTAGTACCTCCGAAGCACTTCAATGTAACACATCCATATAAATATGTTAGAAGTCTATACTTCAATTTGCACTGCTAGTGAAACTGCCTGGGTGAATTTGTATGTGTTAGGAGCGAATTTACAACCCCCTTGAACCGCTTTTACACATCTTTTCCGTCACTTTTGTGATGCTGCGGTGTTGCAAAAGATGTACGATAGTACCTGATATTTACAATGTGATGCATATGGAAGGTGCATCATATTCTAAAGCCCTGCACCAGAAAGAGACTTTCCTGCGCAGAGAGGGGGGGGTGCAAGTGTTCTAGCATAGCAGCACCTCCTAAAAGTGACTGAGTGAAATCTATAATATTTCATTCAGTCACTTATAGTGCTATGCTACATCAAAACCCTTCTCCTGCTTGAAACAGGTGTAAGGATTGACACAGCTTTGTGAGCATACAACCCCAAGAGCATTGCTGGAGCTGCGTTGCACTTAGAACGCAAGTCAAGCAATGCACCACCTTCACAACACAAATACATTACATATCTGTGCCGTTTTTGCTCCATAATACACTACATTGTAAATACGGTGCATCCATTGTGCTGATATCACAGTGCACAATAACTGCCATATTTCTGGGAATGTAACACTTATTGTACATCTCCTGATTACTGTTTCAATGTAGAGAATGGATTACTACACACTGATCAATGAGTCACTATACAACTATTAGAGGAATGACAGAGTGTTTTCTGGAAGTGTAAGGATAGAGACTGGGGAATTCAAAATATAAAAGGTAAATTTGCAGGTGCATAGAACAGTACATGCATAGTAAATAGGAGTTTGAAGCAGTCCATATACTAAGGCCTACTTTGCTCCATAAGTACTTGGGTACTGACTGCATGATTACATTCCTGCAAAGAGAGTGCATGACTGAATTTATAAGAGCTTCAGTTTTACCACAGTACATATATAAGGAAATACTGCTGAATGGCTCACTACAATATTGAAGCAGTAGAGTGAGAGTGATTGTGAAAGTCTAATGATACAGACTAGACAATTGAATGTATAAAAAACAAATGTACACCTACATAGAAGAGTGCAAGCATACTCTATACAGGTTTAAAGCAGTACATGGCCTAAGGCCTACTTTGCACCATGATTACTTGAGTACTGACTGGATAATTACAGTTCTGCAACAAGAGTGTCTGTCTGAATTTGGAAGAGCTTCATGTTTAGCACAGTGCATACATAAGGGCATTCTGCTGAATACTTCACTGCAATACTGAATCACCAATCACAAAGAGTTTGCTAGAAGTGTAAGAACATAGACTGGATAATAAAAGCTATAAAAGACAAGTTTGCCCGTGCATAGAAGAGTGGATGCATAGTGTATAGGACTTTGAAGCAGTCCATGCCCTAAGGACCACTTTGCACCATGACTACTTGGGTACTGGCTGAATTATTACAATTCTGCAAGGAAAGTGTCTGGCAAAATGTACAGCAGCTTCACTTTTAGAGCAATGTATACATAAACACATACTGCTGAATGGCTCACTGCAATACTAAAATAGCAGTACCAAAATGTTTGGAGGAAGTGTAAATATACAGATTAGGCAATTGAAAGTTTAAAAGCCAAGTCTACAGGTGCATAGAAAAGGGCATTTATTATTTAATAACCTTCCCAAAGCCCCAAGCGCCAGCACACCTAGATTACGATCTACAAATGCTAGCATTTTGTAAATTAAGAACCATAAAAATAACAAATATTAAACCTTTTTTTTCTTCTAATGATAACAATATTTTTTTATAGGTCATCTATTTAGATGCTTTTAATCATGAAAATGCAAAGAACACAGTTTACCGAGTAACACTTTTTAAACTCTCCAACGTATGTAGATAATAATACCTTATACATGTTACTATCAAAACCTTTACAGCTTCACAGTTTGAAACTTTTCCGAACACGTGCAGATGAAAAACAGTTAAAACGTGAGCATGTGTAAACTGCAAAACGTGCCAACTACATAGGCGGAGCCACATCTTCCTTCCATAGGCTACTAAACAACAAAAAACTATAGAAACCACATCTACTGTGCAATTAGTTTCGTTCTCTCGAGTTATTTCTGAATCGCCAATCTCTGTTGCAGGTTCCGTTCTCCACCATCGGATTCTCTCTTTGCATCAACAAACATATTCCGGAGTTGTAAGTTGTTTCAAGATGGCATAGGCATAGTACTTAGTTATAAATTGTGACTATTTGCCAATATTTAAACATTTATATGTAGAAAAAAATGTTATTGCATGTTTTTCCCATCTCTGTAACGTCAGCAGCTTGTTCTTAGAAACAGATATATTATAACATATATTACTCCTTTCTGGCTCCTTTTACCTTATATATAGTGACTTTTTATATTATAATATTGATACTGTTCTTCGCTCGAGAGGTGTTGGTGACCCGTCGACGCAATCCCTAAACATTTACAATCAATATCACCATCTTCCACTTATTATTGTGTTTTCCCCTAGAGATCACATACTGTCAATATGTATATTATAACATTAACAGTCTTGGTGATCTTAGTGAAGTTCACAATCCGTCGTCACAAAGAGAAACGATAAGTAAGCAACGTTGCGGCTTTCAGTCTATTTCCCCCTTGTGATCATATGTTGTGAGAATATATACATATTATTATTCTCACCGTCATGATCTCAGAGGAGTTTATGACCCGTCGCCACGAAGATCGAATTTTTTCACCTCCCGGAGAAACGAAGTTCAGTAAATAATTACCGATCAAAACTATTTCATTATGGATGTTCTGTTAAATACATAACTTTATTTTCCTTTTCTTTTTACTGTAACAATGGTATCAATCGTTATATTATAATAGATTGTCCTATTGCTACAGAAGAGGAATGGGAGATTTTTCAGCGCCATCTGTAATATAATTATCAAATATTTATAAAAACTTGATCAGATATTTTTATACATATTAAAATATAGCTATCATGCATACTTTCTTACTTTAAATATTTAATAAACCCTACATTTCTGAATGTTATTTTCTAATTTCTATTCTTATTTGCGATTCCTATTCACCTTCTCCCTAAAGAATATATAGGACCTGTACTATATATTATAAGAGTAACATTCTATATATTCTTTGGTGAGTATGTGATTTATTAGCAGAACAGTCTGTAACTTGTAAACACTACAACAGCATGTTTCTGAATTGTACAGAATACAACTTTGAAAAATAATAATGCATGCATTTCTATGCAATATGAAACAATTTAGATTTTACTGTTTTACTTGTTCTCTTGTTCTGAGATAATGTGGTGTGTGAGTGTTTGTTGTAGCACTTCTATATTACTTTATCTAAAAGTAACTGATGCCCTCTTACATTAACAAGAATGTGGGGCTATACTTTTACAAACTGTAGCACAAAAATGAACTATATGCCCACGCTTAACTGATATTATAGGAAATTCCATTTTTAATTGTCACCCCATTCATATATACTGCAACAGTTTCTGAAGAAAGTTTATTTGTATTTTCTTAATAAAAACTGTTTCAAACCTAGACTCAATTTTTTGCCGCGCAACCACACCTCCCCATCATGAAACTAAACACCATATTATAAGTAAATAGTAGTACTAAGAAGTATGTCACCTACAAAGATGATAAAAGAAAACAGCGCAAAACACTGTCATTTTTCCGCCGTGATTTATACACCACACAGCAACTATATTGTCGGGTGGTGGAGAAGCAGACCAGGAGTCAATGGTATCTGGTTCAGTGGGTTTTATTACCAAACAGGGGTTTTAGGGGGGAGAAAACGCTTTGTTTATAAAATCTTTACACGAACAGTCCATAAACCAAGATACAACACTCTTCCGGTGCAAGGTCTTCTGGTACTTGTAGTCGGGTACGACCTCTCTTGTACTACTAACAATGCGGGACTTGAATGTCAGGTTGATGGCCGTCGAACGCCGATACCCAAAAAGGAAAGAAGAACAAAAGAAAACTGTAAGGGGGTCGCTCGGAATCTATAGGTTTTGACGCAGGAGGCCAGGGGAAGTGTGGGGAGCTATCACCTCGACCGTCACCTGTGAGTAATGCTTGCGCTGCTATTTTACGCTGAAGACCAGCCCTTTATTCGGTGCTTCTCCACCCTTAGCTCCCTCCAATGCGCGACCCCAGACCGAGGAAATGCGCCCAAGTACCTTGTGGAGCCACATCCCTCCAGGGCCGTGGCTCGAGTTGTCGCGTTGCCAGGTAGGGTCTGGCTGCCCGTCTGTTCCGTCCTCGGTTTCCTCACTGCTCTGGTTTTCCTCCGTCGGGTCAGCTTTCTCCTGGTGTAGGCTTCCCGCGCTTTCCCGTGGCAATACCGAGAAGGTTCTGGCCAGCGTCCTTTCTTGGCGTTCTTCGTCCGTTAGTCCTGTAGAACCACTGCTTCCCTCGGCGGCATCCCATTTGAAGAACTCCGCCCCACGTGACCTGTACGATTCCTCCGGGAAGCCTGACGCCTTAAAGGGCCAGCGCTCCTCGGTCAAGCTCTGAAAAAACATGAGAGAAGACGTGGAAAGGTAATGGGAAAAATGTTCCAATGCTGGCGTTCCAGACTGTACGTCCTGCTCCTCCTCACACACCCCTACCCCAGAATGTTCACGGTCGGGGAACAATGGAAACCGGGAAAGGAAGTCTGCGTTCGCATTCTCAGTACCCTTCCGGTGGATAACCTCGAAACAGTAAGGTTGCAACGAGAGGAACCACCGGAGAACACGCGGATTGTTCCCCTTATTGCGACTCATCCATTGTAAAGGGGCATGGTCCGTAAAGAGTAGAAAGTGGGCACCCTCCAGATAATATCGGAGTTTCTCAATAGCCCACTTAATAGCAAGGCACTCCTTCTCAATTATAGGATACTTCTGCTCCCTAGGAAACAGTTTTCGACTGATGAAAAGGATAGGATGTTCAATGCCGTCAGGTGCAGTTTGTGGCAACGCGGCACCTAGACCATGTTCGGACGCGTCTGTGTGTAGTAGGAAGGGTTTTGAGAAATCAGGAGAGCGGAGAACAGGAGCAGAAGTTATGGCTATCTTTAACTCCTGAAAGGCCTTCTTAGCAGCAGATGTGGGTTGTTGAAGGTCCTTGGTTTTGACGTTCTTTTGGAGTAAATCCGTTAGGGGCATTGCTAGTTCGGAATACTGGGGTATGAAGCGCCTGTAGTATCCAAGGAGCCCCAGGAACGCCCTAACTTCCTTTTTTGTAGATGGAAAAGGGGCCTCCACTATAGCTTTCACCTTCTCTGGCTGAGGTTATATGACTCCATTACCCAAAAGATAGGCCAGGTATTTTACCTTCCTAAACCCGGCTTTTGATTTTTTTGCATTAACATGTAGGCCAGCGGCTTGAAGAGCGGCAAACACCTGGGTACAGTCTTGGAGATGGGTGTCCCAGTCAGGACTGAAGATGACTATGTCATCCAGGTAAGCTGAGGAATATTGCTGATGGTTTTGCAATACCTGGTTCATTAATCTTTGAAAAGTGGCAGGTGCCCCATGCAGCCCAAAAGGTAGGACCGTGAACTCGTAAAGGCCACTAGGGGTGGCGAAAGCGGTCTTTTCTTGGTCCTCTTGTTTAAGCGGCATCTTTTAGTAAGGTCAAGTGTAGTGATAAACTGGGCTTCTCCTAATTTCTCTATTAGCTCGTCCACCCTGGGGATGGGATAGGAATCACACTTTGATATGGAATTCACAGCACGAAAATCAATGCAAAAGCGGACAGAACCGTCCGGTTTTGGCACTAATACTATAGGGGAAGACCAGTTGCTTTTTGAGGGTTTGATTACACCTAAGTCCATCATAGTATCTACTTCTTTCTCTATTGCCATCCTTCTCGCAGCCGGCATTCTATACAGCTTTTGTTTCACTATTTTTCCTGGTTGGGTATTGATAGTATGCTCTGCTAGAGAGGTTCTCCCGGGCAAATCAGGGAAGATGTGTGCAAAAGGGGCTAGGGTGTTCTGAAGGGTATTCTCCTGCTCCTTGGTTAATTCTGGGTTAATGACCAATTGTTTCAATGTGGATGTGGAGGAGGAGAGGTCCTCGACGTGTTGTACGTCTTGAGGAAGGGGCCCTAGCCACTTCTTAAGAAGATTTATGTGGTATAGTTGGCACTTTCTGGGGTTGACTTGTATCTTGTAGGACATTAAACCGACCTTTTCTGTCACTTTATAGGGGCCTTGCCATCCTGACTTAGCATTCCCTATGGCAGCAGGCAAAAGGACTAAAACCCAGTCATACACGGACAACTGTCTCCACTTCTTCCCTCTATTGTACAGTAGTTGTTGTTTCGTTTGGGCCTTTTCTAGATTGGAATCAGCAAATTCCCTCAACTTGTGTAGCTTGGAGCGCAGGCCTCTGGTATAGTCAAGAAAGGATTTTGTTTCCTCTTCCTTTTCTTGCTCCCAAACCTCTTTAGTAATTTCTAGGAGACTTCTGGGTTCTCTTTCATACAGTAGTTGGAAGGGAGAACAGCCTAAGCTTGACTGTACCTGACTCCGTACCACATATAGGGCCAATGGAAGCAACATGTCCCACTCTTTCCCTTCTACTGATAAGAGTTTCTTTAGGGTCAGTTTAAGAGTGGCGTTGTAGCGTTCACATAAACCATCCGTTTGGGGATGGTAGACTGAAGTATTGATATGGGAGATTTCCAGTGTTTTACAAATTTGGTTCATTAACTTTGAAACAAAAAGGGGTCCCTTGATCAGTGAGAATTTCCCTAGGAAACCCAACCCATGAGAACAGTTCCATCAACTTATCTGAAATATTCTGAGTTGTAGGTGTTCTTAATGGGAAGGCTTCTGGATATCTCGTAGCGTAATCCACCACAACCAAGGCATACACATGACCCTTTTTTGTGCGTGAAAGGGGGCCCAATAAGGTCCATCCCAACCCTTTCACACGGATTGCCTACAACCGGAAGAGGCTGCAGGGGAACCGCCGGGGGTTTATACGGATTCTTTTTCTGGCAGACCTCGCATTCCTGACAGAACTTAGTGACATGTGCGAATATCCCTGGCCAGTAAAAATGTTGTAACACCATTTGTATTGTCTTTTGTGCTCCTCGGTGTCCAGCCAACATTTGTGAATGTGCAAAGAAGAGGACCTGCTCCCTAAATGCCTGAGGTACTAATAACTGAGGGGTGTCTCCCTGCTTTCCTATCCTATACAACAACTCATTCAGTATCAGAAAAGAAGGATAGGATGAAGAGGCCTGCTCTGCCTGTTCCCATGCTGGCCTGAGTGTTGGGTCATTTTTTTGTGCATACCGAAAACTGGTATCTAGGAGCCATGGGGCTTGAGTAAGGAGAGTGGTACAGGTTCTTGGGGACAACGGATGCTTTTGTAACCTTTCCTGTAAAAGGAACAAAAAAGACGGGTTATCCTGACCTATTATCATCTGTTCAGGCAGAGTAGGAACAACCCCAAGCCGAACGTGTACGGTCTGCCCCGTAGGTAGTGTCACTGGAATCCCTATCAAGGGATAGGCCTTCACATCCCCATGGACACATCTAATGGGAACCGTTCCCTTCCTTTCCCCGGTTGAGGGAGGCACTAGGGACTGCAGAATGACGGACTGTTTACATCCGGGATCAAGTAGAGCTTTTATTGTTTTCCCTTCTACCTGTACACTTACGTGAAAACTAGGACCCAATTCTGCTGAGTATAGAATGGAACGTGGTATACATGTCCATTGGCTCTTCCTGCGGTTTCTTCCTGGGACAATTCCTCGCTATATGACCCCAGTCTCCACACTCAAAGCATTGTGGATTGCGAAGAGGAGGAGGGTCTAATTTGAATGGTTTAGGCTTCACAGGCTCTAGGGCTGGTTTGATGGGTGTCTTTTCTTGTTTAACCCCACTGCCTATGGGTTTTGGAGTTTTGTCTGTGTCCCAAGGTAACGCCCTAGGTTGCGCTCTGTAAAACGTTGTGGCCATCTCTACTGCTTGTTCTGGGCTGAGGTGATGGTGTTGTTTAAGCCACCTCTGAATTGGATATGGGAGAGCCTTGAGATATTGTTCCAGATATATCATTGCCATGATCTCGTCTTTGGAATGGTTCTGGGGTTGTAGCCACTTATCAGCAGCTGCCTTTAACTTGAAGTACAAGGTTTTTGGATTGTCAGATGGTGTGCCTCTCTCTTTTCTGAACTTTACCCTGTAGGCCTCAGCGTCCATGCCCATGTGATCCAGGATAAGTTCATTAATTTCCTTATAGGGGGTGTTACCGTTGGGGTTAGCCACTTGGTAAGCGGCTTGGGCTTCTCTGGTTAGGAGAGGAGCAAGGAAGAAAGGCCACTTAGCTTCGGGCCAACCGGAGGCTCGTGCCGCCCTCTCAAAATTGAGAAGAACGGCATTGGGATCCTCCCCAGTGGCATATTTTTGGAGGGACACGTTAGGGCCAGTACCCGCTCGTATTTGCAGTTGGGTGGTTAGATCCCTGCGGTCATCCGCCACCTTCAACATCTGGTCGGCGTGGTTTGCTAGTCCATCTTTTATCAGTTCCCGGTCTGCATTGGCAGAGGACATCTGTTTTTCCACTGCCCATTCTAGCTTCTCCTGTCCCCGTATTAACTGCTGAATTAGGTTTTCCATTGTGGAGGCGGCCTATGATCCCACTTCTGACACCACGTGTCGGGTGGTGGAGAAGCAGACCAGGAGTCATTGGTATCTGGTTCAGTGGGTTTTATTACCAAACAGGGGTTTTAGGGGGGAGAAAACGCTTTGTTTATGAAGTCTTTACACGAACAGTCCATAAACCAAGATACAACACTCTTCCGGTGCAAGGTCTTCTGGTACTTGTAGTCGGGTACGACCTCTCTTGTACTCCTAACAATGCGGGACTTGAATGTCAGGATGATGGCCGTCGAACACCGATACCCAAAAAGGAAAGAAGAACAAAAGAAAACTGTAAGGGGGTCGCTCGGAATCTATAGGTTTTGACGCAGGAGGCCAGGGGAAGTGGGGGGAGCTATCACCTCGACCGTCACCAGTGAGTCATGCTTGCGCTGCTATTTTACGCTGAAGTCCGGCCCTTTACTCGGTGCTTCTCCACCCTTAGCTCCCTCCAATGCGCGTCCCCAGACCGAGGAAATGCACCCCTGTACCTTGTGGAGCCACGTCCCTCCCGGGCCGTGGCTCGAGTTGTCGAGTTGCCAGGTAGGGTCTGGCTGCCCGTCTGTTCCGTCCTCGGTATCCTCACTGCTCCGGTTTTCCTCCGTCGGGTCAGCTTTCTCCTGGTGTAGGCTTCCCGCGCTTTCCCGTGGCAGTACCGAGAAGGTTCTGGCCAGCGTCCTTTCTTGGCGTTCTTAGTCCGTTGGTCCTGTAGAACCACTGCTTCCCTCGGCGGCATCCCATTTGAAGAACTCCGCCCCACGTGACCTGTACGATTCCTCCGGGAAGCCTGACACCTTAAAGGGCCAGCGCTCCTCGGTCAAGCTCTGAAAAAACATGAGAGAAGACGGGGAAAGGTAATGGGGAAAATGTTCCAATGCTGGCGTTCGACTGTACGTCCTGCTCCTCCTCACATATATAAATGGCCCTTGAAACATATATAAAAATAGTTTACCTCATAATTCCTCTCCGCCACCTTATGGGCACTGTACAGTTAATAATTTTCCTAACTTACCCTCTACTACTTTCTTTCCCCATACTCCATTGGAAAATGTATCACAATATCACTGACAACAGTGAACCATTCCCACCCAATAAGGAGCAAACTTGTGTTCGGAACACTTTAGCTAATAAAATGTCCATGTTCTCCAAAGACGAGCAAGGAATGACTACTAAGCCTTCTAGTTTTAATACTTTACAGCCAATGAACATTAAACTTCGTAAAGTCTCGCTTGGAGCACGTTACCCTAATACTACCTGAACAGGAAGGAATCCTTAATAAAACTTTTCCACAAACTTCTTCTACGACTAACGGTTCCTATGAAAAAAATAAATATAAATCTCCAGCACAGTAAGTATTTCAATTACCAACATATTGTGGTGAACTTCTGGTATCTCTACTCATGGAAGTGATCCATGAACTGTTACGCCGCCATAAAAGTCTCTCACCAATGTGCAAGTTAGCAGTCCTGTATTACGTGCCATCAGACACTTCAGGGCCGCTTGCAGACTAAAGCGGCGGTTCCTCCTTGCGACCCAGGCATGGCTGCTATACGTCACACAAAAGAGTTCTGCCCGATGTAAGGAGGCCCACTCTGCCAACAGTACGACTCTTAGAAGTGGAGCTTGCAGCTTCGAAACACCATTGTCCAACAGCTTTGGCCCTACGCGTTTCGGAAAGTGCTTCCTTGTTCACGGGCCATGCACAGATAAGGCAAGTGACGACAAGTGAATAACAACTGCTTTATTAACACATTCAAGCCTCCATGGGCATGGTTATCTTGCCCCTGTGAGCGCTGGTATTTGCAGTCCAAGTACACATTGGTGAGAGACTTTTATGGCAGCGTATTCGTGAATGCTGTTCTTCACCTACTTAGGTTCTACTTCAGCAATAAGGCCTGCGGCGACACCCACTGGGGTTTTATTTGGACTGCAAATACCAGTGCTCACAGGGGCAAGATAACCACACCCACGGAGGCTTGAATGGGTTAATAAATCAGTTGTTATTCACTTGTCGTCACTTGCCTTATCTGTGCATGGCCCGTGAACAAGGAAGCACTTTCCGAAACGCGTAGGGCCAAAGCTGTTGGATAATGGTGTTTCGAAGCTGCAAGCTCCACTTTTAAGAGGCGTACTGTTGGCAGAGTGGGCCTCCTTACATCGGGCAGACCAGTTTTGTGTGATATATATATATATTTATATAAATTGCAATTTATATAGGCAGGTAATGCAGAGATTTTTCTCTCATTTGTGAATTATAAGTAATGGCACATTTTGTGTTAAAGTGCCACTGTGTCACGAACACGCACTGGCCGAAACTACAACTCCCGATCACGCACAAGCCAGAACTACTACTCCCATGATCCTCCGCGAGTCACGCTAGACAGCGCGAGAGGAAGCATAAAGAGGAAGCAATGTCCTAGCTCGGCGTCGGGGATTCCTTCTCCGTTCCCTTCAAATCTGCTGTGTGAATCAGATCTTCCTATGGTGGCGGTAAGGGCACTCTGCATCAGTCTTGATTTATCAGCAGGGGCTCTGATCTTCGTTTTTCCTGCACATCAGCAAGGTTGCCGGGCGCGCATGAGTTGGTCGTTTCCTTTGTTTTGGGCAAACTCGGGATCACAGTTCGGTCGGTATTGTCGGCCGACGGGGGAGTGGATAGTTTGAGATCCACGGTTTCCCCAATCATTTTGTTGCATTTGAGAAATACTATTTCCTGCCTCTTCTCCACGGATATGCTATCTGGAGCAGAGGTGTACATGAGTGCGACATTGGCCACAGTCTGATGTGTTACATGACTAATACCTCCTACATCCAGTATAAGAAGCATTATACTAAGGATCAGGAGCAGCTATTACCACATGTATTTATATAATACGGGGCAAATCATTAGCCTATCTCCTTATTATCATTTATTGGTATGGAAAGAAAGGCCAGTGAAGTGTGTGTATGATTGATGGTGCATTAACTGTTATGTCTCTGGCTCCCTTTGTTAACAGGGGTTCCCCATGAGTGGTAGAGGGCTACGCTCTACCCCTGTGATTCGCAAAGGAGTCTAGACAAGGGTATGTTCTCTTGTTCAATAGATTTACTCTGTGATCTCATGTGTACCCTGTGGATTGTATCTCCATATGTTCGTACTTATTTTGTATTCATGCAGTGATACTCCAATACGATCCTCTGCACTGGCAAGCAGTACTGCCTATACCCAGAATTTGTATTTTGCTTTACAGGTATTTAGAGCAAGGATGATTCATACCAAATGTGTAAGGAATTTGCTAAATGTAGAGAAGAGCGTTAGTGTATTTATCTTTATACGTTTCTTTGTGTGTTTCAGATCTCCCTCCCTGCTGTCCCCTTCCTTCCCTCCCCAACTCCCTTTCTTTCCCCCGCTTGATCCTTCCAATGTCCTGTGCCACCAGGGCTATCCAGGCATTGGTTACATCTAGAGGTGGACCATACTAAACATCAAACCGATGTGAGTTTAGAGAAGAATCAGTTGGCTCCTCCCGAGGGGACGTCTAATAGGGATATGTATATTAAAAATGGTATTTCTTCTATAATGTACAGCAAGTTATGGAAAAAATATACTAGTAAGGATCCTGAGTTGCGATGGCCTTTACATGGGTTATTTGACCTTAAAAAGATTCAGTATGTGGAACAATGTATGTTTAAACGTAAAAGTAGACAAGAAATGTTTGACTCTGTATGAATGTGGGATAAAGAAGCGAGTGAGAAGGGAGCAAGCTTTGATGGAAAAAGAGCAACACAAAAGCATTCACGCGAAAGCACTGGAACTTAAAAATAAGAAAATAAAGGAAATAAAGGAGAGGGAGAATAGGGAGCATCATTTTCAGGTAAATGGCCAATACTCTGTTCAGCGTTGGGGTGGGTGGAATTTGCAAAATTCGCTTTCGCAACCTAACGCGAAAATGTCAAAAATTTCAGTGATTACGCAGAAATATCGCGAAGACGCGGAAGTTTTTTCCCCGCCCGTTCGCGATATTTTCTGCGTGATCGCGGCTCGCCAACTTACCCATGGGGTCGTTCACGGGCGTGGCCATCTTGTTTTCACATGTCCCGCCTGCCCGCGATGCTTACTTCCTGTTCCGGGTCGCGCAATGCATGCTCGCGCCCGTTCTTGGTACGTATTTCCTGTTCGGGAAAGCTTTTACTTGTTCGCGCCGCTTTTTGCATGCTCGGAGAGAAAATATTGTGCGAATTTGAGCACGTGGTCGCAATGGGCGTGGCCATCTAGTTTTTCACTCTATTGCATGGTTCTGAGGCCTGATTTTGAATCCTCCTCGTATCTTTGTAATCCTTTGTTTTCAGCCACTTTTTTTAGATCTTTTTTATTTATTATCTAACTATTTTCCTGCTTATATATTTTTGGTTTTTGTCTACTTTTTTTTTAGTTTTTAGCTACTTTTTCACTCTTTTTCTATTCCCTGCTATTTCCTTTACTTACTTTTTTAATTGTATTACCTATTCTTCCCCACCCCGTCTCTCTCTCCCCAGAACCATGCCAAAGGGTAGGGCTCGGCGCAGTCAGAGCCGCGACCGCCTTCCTTGCAGAAGGCAGTGCCCACAAGGGGTGCAGGCACGGGCCTTATTTGGGGAGGTGGAGTTGGCTGCACTTATCTTCTTTGTGCAGCACCATCTCCCCTCTACCCTCGCAGCAGGTGGCAGGCCTGGGTCCAGGTACGGGCTCCGGGAGCGTCGACAGCGCTGGGGGAAGGTGCGCCGGGCAGTGTTCCCAGCTCTGGAGTCCAGCGCACCCAGGCGCAGTTGACGCACCGGTGGTCCGACATACTGGACCGTGAGCAGGACCTGCATGACCTACTAGGAGTGGAGGTCCGGGGTCTTGGTGAGTAACTATTTAATTATTACTACTTTGTGTCTGTTCTTCTGCTAGAATGTATGCCTCCTTAAGGCAGGTGCAACAGAGGGGAAACGTTTTTATTTCTCTACACAATTCTAACTTTTCATTTGTGTTACACTGTACAACACACATAAACGGTAGTAAAAGTATTAACGCATTGTTTTTGACTTGAATGTTCTCCTTCCAGTACAAAGCCCATGCTTGACAGAATGTATACTTCTGTGTACTATGGTGTAAGTGTGTGTGCTTTGGTACATTGGAGGCTAAATTGAGCAAGAGCTGAGGGAGAGAAAAACGACAACATATCTTAGTAGACATGTCACTGGTTTTCACTCTTACTTTGATGCAATACAGCACAACAACAATGGGTGCTATGCTGCATTGCATCACATTTTTATACATTTCCCCCCAAATTTGTGCATTTGTAACTCAGCTTTTCTCCCTTGGAGATGGGCCCCTTTAATTCCACTGAGATGAACAATAAAACCTTTTGTTAATCTTCAAGCTGCAAGATGAATCATACATAGATGACTTAGCATTTCACCCTTGTGATATTTGAATTCCTACCAATGAGTACGTTAATATAACATTTATTATTAATTTGCTGTTTTTGGCTGCAGTAAATGCTGATGTATTTCTTTGCCAGCCACTTAGATTTGCACTGGTTAATATTAGGACACACCAAACTTGTAAGTCACAGATTCTTCTCTAAGCAAGGGTGCCTCATCTGTTAACAACCACCATTATTCTGAAGGTCTCAGGTCTTCATTAAGACAGGGAGGTCGCAGCCTCACAGTTTTTCGAAATGTGCCTTCTACATTTGTTATTTATGTATGTATACATGAATCTACATGGTATTGCCATAGCGGCAAACCTAGCCAAAGGGCAGCGGAGCACTGTACATGGTCAAAGACAATGAGTTAAGGGAGGGAAGATGGGTTATGGGCACTTAATTCATTATGATGTCATTTTCTTTACAGAGGTCGGTGTTCAACTCTTTCTGAAATTGGAGCAGTGCTGGGGTCGGTCCTGATGTTCACAGGTATTTTGTCCCTAATCTTGGGTGCATATATAGAAAAGTCCCAATGTATTGTTTTTTTTCTTTTTTACACTTCTCACTCTGCAGTCTGATGGTGCCCTGGCTGTAGGTGAGAATAATCTGAGATGGTGAGCTTGTCTGCAGGATAAGCTGGGATGCTGTTTGAGTTGGCTTTGTAAGCAATGCAGTTGTTTTTGAAGATTTTGCAGGCTGGAAAGGGGAGTTAATGGAGTTCCTTGAGAATGATGGGGGGTGATTGGAATGATGTGATAATATTTCTTCAGGGTCTGGATGAAATGTGCTGCAGTGTCTAAACTGCTTTTAAAGGGTGCAAGTGTGAAGTCTGGGAGACCATTGAGTAGAGCACTACTACCTTCCAGATGCAAGTATACAAGAGTTTGAAAAATAGTTTCAAAATTGCCTTATTGAAGAAACGGTTCGCTTTTCTTTAGAAGGGAGAGCTAGTTCCAGGGTTTTTTGGTAATGTGGTTGTTTACAGTGAAACTGGTGTGCAGGGAGAATCAAAGTGACTTTACATATGGTGAAAATTGGTGTTTGAAGCCATCAAGTTTCATGTCATTAAAGGAGGGAATCATCTTATATCTAAGGTATATAGTGTCAGCATGGCCCTTGTCCCTAGCAGTGACACTAGGATCCGTGAAGCATGGGAGCAAGACCGGGGATGCCTGATACAGGATTCGCATTGTGAATATCGCTGTAATCAGACCAAAGAGGTATCCCTTAATAATAGGCATAAGTTGATTAATTTTAAATTCCTATGGAGGGCATACATGTCTCTGTCGACAATTCATAGCATTGACCTCAGTTGGCCACACAAATGCCCCAAGTGTGGGCACATTATGAAAATTTTGCTCACATGTCCTGGAATTGTGTAAACATAGGGGGTTATTGGAGGGCCATCTACACAATCTTATTGAGTATGATACTTTTCACCATAGACCCTACACCTGGGATGGCGCTGATGGGAAGCGTTCGAGAGATTCCTAAGCAGAAGAGCAGATTCACAACAATTGCCCTGTTACTGGCAAAAAGAGATAGCAATACATTGGGAAATCAGAACCGCTCCAACAACAAATGCATGGCTTAACCCCTTGGGCGCTCATGACGAGCTCAGCTCATCATGAGGCCCAGTGGCGCTGTGCTCATGAAGGGCTGAGCTCGTCATGACTGCCGCGGACGGCCCACGCGGGGATAATTCCAGTGCTTTGCTGGGTGTTCCATTAAACGGGCGTGGTCATGAGGAGCTCAGCTCGTTATGAGCACAAGGCGCGCCGTGCGGCCCCCCGCATCACGGGGTAATTAGCCCCGCGGGGAAGGGGTTAATAGCCTAATAAATTATAACACGATTTGTGAGCTGTATGCTACAACTCAGCCCGTAGCATCCAGACCACAAGATATCTGGAGTCCCCTCAAGCACTACCTACTGGATATTGGTTCTTCCTCTGATTCGCAACAGCCAGCATGAATAGACCTACTGGGGTGAGTTAGACCTCCTCTGCTGAGAATGACACAAGTAGACAACTCGAGGGAGAGGGGTGGTGAGCCTAGGTCTGTGTAATCGTTTCCATGTTGACTAATCGATGTTCATGCAGTAATAATGTGCATTTTACCTCTAACTATCTTGTGTATTATACATTAGATCATTTCTTAAACCAAACAGTAATTTATGCGATGGTGCAATGAGTAATTAACATGGCATTCTGTTGTGTGTTAGTGTGAAAATGGTAAACAAAGTTTTGGTTTTTTTAAGTTTCATGTCATTGAGCTAGGTTTGAACCATGCCATGCTTGTTGTTCTTGGCAAATAACAGAAATTAGGTCTTGGCTGGGCTGAGCTTCAGGTAGGTACTGGACATCCAGGTCTGGATGATATGCAGTCAGTGTTTGAGGAATTGGATACGTGAAGAAGAGGACACTTTCAAGAAGAGTCTTGTGTCATCAGCATAATTGATACTAATATCTATGAGTAGAACACCGAGCAGCTCCATGCAAAGAATTAAGATGACAGAAGACAGTATTAAGCCCTGCTGGACTCCAAAGGTGATAGGGATCTTTTGTTGCTGTGAAAAAATTGGTGGTGGTTGGAAAGGTGGGAGGAGAACTAGTGGAGTACATTGTTGATGAATCTGATTCAAGACTTTAGAGTAGGTGCAAGGGTGGAATTGTTGACTGTGTCGAAGGTAGTTGAGGGGCCCAGGAATATCAGAAGGCAAGGGTCATCTGCACGCTTTTCAAACCAAAAGATGTTCCCACCAATCCCCCTCCCTAGTAGTCTTTTTCTGGAATGTTTTTATTGAATGAAGAATTCTGGTTCCAAATGTTTTCTCAATATAGATATAGCAGGGCTGTCAGTTAAAGAGAGAAAATGTTGTTAAGTGGTGAGTGAAACAAGTCCATTAAAGGCATTATTAGTAAGTAAGGTTGTCGATGGGCTTCAGACTGTTTTCAACATGACCTATATTTCAGGTTTAAATAGATCAGTAAAGACAATTAGATAGTTTAGAAGAATAAAAAGTTGTGCTTAGTCTCTCTGTTGGTCTTTATTTGTCAGTTGACAAGCAAGGAAACATATCTTTTCAGGACCAAAGCCTAAAGATTTCAGACATGATTACTAAAGAGGCCATCCTCAAGTCATAGGTTAATCATCCAACTATCTTAGAAGTACATTTCACATCATTAGACATCAACCAGCTCATAAAGTCATCAGGAAAATTTAGAAACGGTGCCTGATGATTTGTGGATGATATGAAAATGAGGGGCAAACTAACGCTGCAGAACTTTCCTTTGGGCCTGGACGTACCTGCAGGGCCAATTCCACCGCTCCTGGGGCCGCAATGCTGTGTGTCTCCCTGCCGCCGTTTCAAGACCACTGGCCGCAGTTGGAGGAGACTACAGCTCCCAGGGTGCTTAGCGGCACCGTGACTACTTCCGGCCGGTAGCGCGCCCGGAGGTGCAGAAAAAGGAGAGGCTCCCTCGGTGGAGCGGGGGCAAACTAACGCTGTGGAACTTTCCTTTGGGCTTGGAGGTACCTGCAGGGCCAATTTCGCCGCTCCTGGGGCCGCAATGCTGTGTGTCTCCCTGCCGCCGTTTGAAGACCACTGGCCGCAGTTGGAGGAGACTACAGCTTCCAGGGTGCTTAGCGGCACCGTGACTACTTCCGGCCGGTAGCGCGCCCGGAGGTGCAGAAAAAGGAGAGGCTCCCTCGGTGGAGCGGGGGCAAACTAACGCTGTGGAACTTTCCTTTGGGCTTGGAGGTACCTGCTGGGCCAATTTCGCCGCTCATGGGGCCGCAACGCTGTGTGTCTACCTGCCGCCGTTTCAAGACCACTGGCCGCAGTTGGAGGAGACTACAGCTCCCAGGGTGCTTAGCGGCACCGTGACAACTTCTGGCCGGTAGCGCGCCCGGAGGCGCAGAAAAAGGAGAGGCTCCCTCCGCGTCGCGGGACGCGTGCGGGCGGCGCCGGGAGAAGCCCGAGACAAGGGCGGGACAGTCTGTGGCAGTCCGGGGCAGGAGGAGGCTGGGCTGGGCCACAAACCCTGGCCGCCACAGCTAGGGCCACCGATCCCCATTTAGTGAGACATTTAAACTCATCTAAGTCATAAGGACACTGAACTGTTATATTTGTGTTATTATTGTTTTATTGTTTGATTCATGATAGCTTCCGGTTTTTAACATAAGTATTGTGGGGTTTGTTGGCCGTTTTAAAAATGTCTAAACAGAAAACAGTGAAAAACCCCTCAGTGCCTGCCATACTGGATAATTATCTAGTTAAAGTAGTCAAGAAAATCAATAATGACCGGCGAGCATCGCTGGGCCGTGGTAGTCCCCCCCACCCTGTCTACTCCTCTAGGCGTACCTGCACTAGATGACAATTGTGAAGCAGACAATGTGGATATTATTAATAATGAGGTACTAGTGCTAGCTGCACCAAACCAGACTGTGATGGATGACTTCTCTGACACATCAGTACAGGCCTCCCCGGTCCGTAGAGTAGTCAGAGCCTGTAGGAAACTGCCAATGAAACGAGGGGGTAATCGGAATAAAAAAAGAGTAGGATCCCCTCTCAAAAGCACAGTAGGCAAGGAGGATGCCGTGGAAAAGGAAGGTACAGCTAAACTGAACCCTGAGCAACTACATTTCCTGGCCAGCCTTATTGGTGCTAAGATAGAAAGCATTAATAAACCATTAGTGGCTAAATTAGATCTGATTTCTGCAGACGTAACCAGATTAGGGGACCTTTTGGATACTCACATTGCCCTGGTTGGAAAACCTAAGATCCCTGAGAAAGGCACCAGAGAGAGTAAAGATGTAAAAATCCCATCTGAGGGGAGGCACGGTGTTAATGAAAGAGTGCAACTAGATAGCCCACCTAGAATTTGCCAGGAAATTAAGGCCTTAACAGTAGCCGAGAGCAAAGAAGGGTGGACAGAAGTGAAGAGAAGGCGTTTTATTAACCTCCCCCCTGATTGTGCCCCCTATGTGGTCGTCTTCACCAATGTCCCACCTATTGAAACATGCATGACCCAGTCCCAACAAGAAACACATGTTTCTTTAAAAAATAAAACAGTTTCATGGCTGCAAAGGCAATGTGGGTTTCCTGTGGCCTATTCCGACCAAATATTAACAATTAGAAGGGTCAACTGGATCGGCAACGCTACAAAGAATAGTAGGGGTGACTGTGTTATTATTAATTTTAAACACCCCCAACATGCTGCTACTGTCTTGTTAAGAGCAGCATCCTTACCGATTGCTGATAACAGTGTTTGTGCCCGCCCACTTGGTTATTTTTATAGCCACCTTATTAAAGGCCCCCCTAATGACAGTAATAGTATTAGGCAATCTCCACTTTTCTATCAGCCAGGTCTGGATATCCCATTACGAAATCGATTTCATGCCTTAAATAGCTTGGACACTAATGATTGACTTCCCCAGGTTCTTGCGCCCTCCTTGTGTGAGATCTCAGATACCTCTGTAACTGAGATAAGTGAAAACACGTTGGGCCATGAGCCGATCCGGGTGGACAACTTAGATCTGATTAATGACCCTGGGGTTCAACCAAGTGGAAATCTAAGGGAGGAAGATGGTAGTAATGTAATTACGATATCAAATAGGAATGGAACAACGGGTAAAGGGATAACAATCGCTAGTTGGAACATTGCAGGGTTGAAATCAAAGGGGAATGTTCTAGGCTGGTCGGACCTTATTAATACCTATGATATCCTATGCCTCCAAGAAACGTGGTGCAGGGAGGTTGTTAATTTTAAGGGGTTTATCTCTTACAACCTGCCGGTGCAGGGCACTGGACCTGGGAGAGCTAAAGTTGGTCTATTGATATTAGTATCGATCTATCGCCCGATTGTAGTTAAAAGGTACTTAAATGTGGGAGCACATGTGCAGATCCTCTGGTTATTTGAGGATCAAGGACGTAACATTCTACTGGTAAATTACTACAATAATATTTTTGATAGCTCAAGGGTAACAGTAGTACATGACCTGGCAAGTGCCATTGAAAATTTAATTTTAGAAGTAAATGTTTCTTATGATTTCATTTGGGTTGGCGATTTCAATACTCCATTATGCGAATTTTCAACACAAAAAGTCTGTGGGTTCGCTAATAATGCCGGATTTGCCGACCTGCATTTTGGACATAACAGCTACGGTGAGGTACTACACTCATTTATGGGCTGCTATGATCTGGAAATTCTGGGTTTTGCAAAAGATAAAAATGGCAAAACTATTCCTACCTTTAAGAATCGGCACACTAGCTCGGTCATTGATCATGTGATCATTTCTTCTAACATCATTTCTAGTTGTGCTGTACCCAGGATTGAAGAAACCTCTAGAAGTGACCACAACTGTATCATCCTGGAAACAATTTTTTTGGGGAGAAGTTCTGTTACATCGGGTACTACAGTTACCAATGTGGAACCACACAGACCAAACGGAGTCAGACTAAGATGGGCACGGGACAAAGCCAATGAATTAATCGGTACTATTGTCAGGGACTGTCTGGTAGACATTACCTGTATCCTTGATAATAGTACCGACCACAAGCAGGTTTTATTCTCTTTTAACGATATTAATAAATCCATTGATGTCAGGTTCACTAGGCCCAAAAGGGTCCAGAGTAGAAACGGCCCAGGCTGGTTTGATCACATGTGCACCAGTCTTTTAATTTCAAATGTATTTTTATTGAGTTTTTAAGAGCAAAAGGAATGGGCAATACAATGCAGTATATGTGCAGCAGGCATATATGGCGAACGAGACAGACAGACATGTCTTCTCTACGAGTCAGCAAGTAAGCATATAAATCATGCCCAAATGGAGATGCAGTGCCCATAGCCCGAGAAAGTAGCCTTTCGAAAATGAAAAACAAACAGAACAATAAGAAAAACCTAACCTCCCTCCCAAAACCCACCTTCCCCCTCCCTCCCTCCTCCCCGACCAGTATGCCTGTTGTCTAAAGCTGCTGTAGTGGCACTTACAGATGCGTGTGCCTCAAGACGTGCAAGTTCACGTTGGGTCTCGAGGTTGGTGCGTGAGTCACATGATGCGAAGATATTTCGGGCAAGTGATTTCATGAAATTCCCTGGACAAGAGTGACAGGAGTGGTTGCCAGGTTTTCTGGAATGTGTCAGCAGTGTGAGTAAGCGTGGCCTGGATGCGCTCCATTCCCAGCGTGAACCACAGTTTGTGTAGCCAGCCAGTGTGGGTAGGTAGTGTGGTAGAACCCCACAGCGACAGGATGTGCTGCGACACTGCTTGCATGGCAATGCCCATCTGCTTGCCACAAGGTGAGCGCAAGGGAAATGTGAGTGCGTTGGGCAGACCTAAGATTGTGTATGCAGGGAAGCGTGGGATTTCCGTTGCGAATGTGGAGTCTATGTCGTCTAAAACTGCCTTCCAGTACCCCTGCAACATGCTGCAGTCCCACAGGAGATGGGTCAGAGTCCCCCTCTCACCGCAGCCCCTCCAACACAGCACGCCTCGGAGAGGGTTGCCCTGATGGAGTCGTGCCGGAGTAAGATGCCAGTAGATGGCTAGTTTTACCGCGGATTCCCTGGCAGTAGTGTTGCGAGTGGTGTGTGCTGCTCTGTAGTATATGAGTCCCCATTCTTTGGGTGAGAGTGCCCTCCCGAGTTCCGACCCCCAGCGTCTCTGCCCTGCCGTTGTAGCCAAGTTTGCTTCGGGGGAGAGCATCTTGTAGAGCTCTGATATAAGTTGTTTGTCCGAGTCCTTTGATATGAGCCAGCGTTCGAACGGTGTCATCTGCCAGACGACCAGGGGGACACGCTCCGGATCTAGGAGCCAGTGGCGGAGTTGGAAATATTGGTACATGTGAGGTTTGGTTATGCCGTAAACCTGCGCGATGTCGGCGAGAGGGAGAAACCCCTCCACGTCAAAGAGGTGGCCGGCCGAGCGACAGTCCGTGGTTCGCCATTGCGGAAAGGCACGGGGGTCGGTTCCCGGTGGGAACTCAGGGTTATCAAAGAGTGGGGTGAGTGGGGAAGGGAAGGTCGTTAGGCCCCTCCGGACAGCCACCGAATCCCAGACCTTCATGACAGTACGCGTGATAGGGGAGCGGAGGAGATATCGCGGTCTGTGTTGGCGAGGAAGGAACGGGATCTTCCACAATGAGGTCTGAGCCATTGCCCTGTCTTGGAACAACCATCTCTTTTCGGACTCGGGTCTGTACCATTCAACTAAGTATCGAAGCTGTGAGGCTCAGAAATATTGTAGGAGGTTAGGGATTCCGAGGCCCCCCTCGTCGACATTTCTATGTGCCACTTGTTTGTTCAGCCGTGCGCGCCTCTTTTTTCAGATGAACTGGTGAATAGCATGTTGTAGGTCGGCGAGCGCACCAGGTGGCGGCATTACCGGAAGAGTCTGAAAAACATACAGAATTTTAGGTAGAGCGGACATTTTCACTGCCGCTACGCGGCCAAGTAGAGAGAGAGGTTGTTTCGACCAGCGCGTGAGGTCGGCACGGATCTGGGAGGACAGCGTGGTATAATTAAGGGTTACCGTCGAGTCCGTGGAGGGAGTAAGGGTGATTCCCAAGTACGGGAGTTGCGTGAATGTCTGCAGATCGCAGCCAAAATCAGGCGTTGGGGTAGTAGGATGGGCATAGCTACCTAAAGGCAATATCAGGGATTTCCCCCGGTTGATCTTGAAGCCGGATACCGCTCCAAAGTTTTCCAGTTCCTCCAGGAAAGCTGGTACGGAGGTGGGCGGTCGGTCCAGTGCGGCTATAATGTCGTCAGCATAGAGTCCCACCACGTGGGGTTCGTGGCCGAAGGAGACGCCACTGACGCGGGGGTTGTCTCGAATTTTCTGTGCCAGGGGTTCCACATAAAGCGCGAATAAGAGGGGCGAGAGAGGGCACCGCTGGCGGGTGCCCCTTTGTATCTCGAAGGGATCTGATTTTAGACAGCCCAGCCTGACCCGGGCCACAGGGCGGTGGTAACAGCTGGCGATCCAAACCTGGAATCGGTCGCCCAGACGATATCGCTGCAGGACTGCCTGCAGGTAGGTCCAGTCGACGCGGTCAAACGCCTTCTCCGTGTCGATGGCCAGCAACACCGATTCCGAGTCCTGGAAGTGGGCCTTGTCCACGAGGTGCAGCAGTCGCTTGGTATTATCGCTACACTGGCGGTCGGGACAAAGCCCGATTGATCTGGCTCCAGGATTCCCGGAAGGCAGGGGCCCAGACGGGCCGCCAACACCCCTGTGAACAGTTTCAGATCTAGATTGAGTAAAGAGATGGGGCGGAACGCAGAACAGTGTGTCGGGGGTTTACCCGGCTTGGGTAGTACCACTATATCAGCCACCAGCATGTCCGGTGGTATGGAGCTTGGGCATTCAAAGGAATTAAACAACCTCGCAAGTAGAGGAGCTAGAGTGCGGCCAAAAGTTTTATAAAAGCCGGATGAGAAACCATCGGGGCCCGGCGATTTAAGCGGGCGGAGGCGCGAAATGGCGGCGAGGATTTCGTCCGGATGAATGGGGGCGTCCAGGGCCTCCGATTTCGACGGGCAAAGTGGTGTGATATTGGCCGACAGCAAATACTCATTGACAGCTGCAGGGGGTACTCTATCCGCGGTGTACAGGGAGGCGTAAAAGGAGCGAAAGGCGGAGACTACCTGCGACTCATCCGTAAGAGTATGACCGGATTCGTCCCGCAGCTCGGTTATCTTCGAGCGTTGAGTCTTAGCTTTTAAGGCGCTTGCCAGGAGGCGTCCGGTACGATTGCCTCCCACGTAGTAAGTGTGATGGAGACGAAGAGCAGCAAACTCCGCTCTGTCAGTGTCGAGACTGGCCAATTGTGCCCTCGCGGCTTTCAGCTGACGCCAGATTCTCGGAGCGCACGTGCGGCTATGAACTCTCTCCAGTTCAGCTACGTGCGCTGTGAGGTCGGCCCTTTTTTCTTTGCGGACCTTGGCCCTCGGCGGCAGCGATTGCTATCAGTTCCCCTCTAACCACAGCTTTCAGGGCTCCCCAAAGAGAGGAGATCGAGACCGCTGAGTCGTTAGTGACAAGGTAATCCGAGATGCATTTACGGAGTTGCTCGACCACAGCTGGTCGCTGTAAAAGGGGCTCGTTGAGCCTCCAGGAGCCAGGATTGCGTGGGGACCTAGGCACCCTGAGCGTCAACTCCACCGCGTCGTGGTCAGAGAGGGCAGCTGGGACAATGGAAATATCGGCAATGTGAGGAATTAGTTCCGAGGGGCCCAAGATGTGATCTAGACGCGCATATGTGTGGTGAACGTGGGAGTAAAAGGTGTAGCGTGTCGTGTTGGGGTGTGTCGTTCTCCAGAGATCCACGAGGTCTCTTTCTTGCAACCATAGTTTGCCGGCGTCTGAAAGCACGCCAGTGTCACCGTATCGGCGCCCTGATCTGTACATATTGGTGTCCATAACGAGATTGAGGTCCCCTCCTATGAGCAACTGAGAATGAGGTGATTGCAGAGCTTCGGAGAGTGCAGCTTTAAGGAATGTCTCTTGACTTGTATTGGGAGCATAGATAGAACCTATCGTGAATGTGGTATCCCCCATATGGAACGTGTGCATCAGGAGGCGCCCCTTTATCTCCCCAGATTTGGCTCCCACCCTGCCCCGGAAACGTCGGGACACGAGAATGGCAACCCCTGCTTTCTTGGACGGGAGAGATGAAAAGAATTGCTGGGGAAAGGCTCGGGAGTGCATCCTATGCCAGTCTTTGGGCAAGAGGTGAGTTTCCTGCAGCAAGCAGATGTCAGCCTCCGAATTTTCCAAATAAGAGATAACCGCCCTCCGTTTAATCGGATTGTTGAGGCCCTTGACATTGAGGGACAATACCTTAAGTGCGTCAGCCATCATATGAAGGGTCGGGAACAAGCGAGTATGACAGCGCTGGGCGCAGCAGCATATGAAAAAACATGTTTAGCGTTTGAACTTTGTGTAGATCCCCTGGCATACTGGTCCCCACCCACGTGCCCCGTGCCCCACCCACAACACCTTCCCTCCCTCCTGTCCCCCCTTCCCCCCAACTCCAAGGAGCCCCCCTAACCCCAACAGGTTGGGCGTCACCAGACTCCACTGAGCCCCCCTCCCCCTCCCCAGAACTACCCACATAACAGTCCCCGAACTTTGAACTAGTTAGAGTCTCGGGCCTAAATGTGTGTGACACAGGTCCGTAGAAAGTCATAAGTAAGGGTACCATGGCAGCGGCTGAATTGGCGGCTCCCCGACCTGTCACCCCAGGAGATTGCAACGCGAAGGAAAACCCCCAAAGTTACAGTTTCTTACTGATCCGTCGCTGTATTGTCCGCTACCTCCTGCACCGCTGCCTCTCGTTCTTGTGCGACCGTAGCAGGATCCCGCCTCGAGACAGTCCTCGGGGAACGTCTCCGGCGCACCATCTGCCAACCGTCCCTTGGCTGCCGGGGTGAGTCATCTTGTGATCTGTGTGGGGATGCGCTCCTGGATCCGGATCCCTCCGGCATTTCAATGTTCAGAAGGGCACAGGTGTCTCGGAGCGACCTGAGTTGATGGAGCGAACCTTTCCACTTAAAGATCAGGCGGAATGGGTGACCCCAGGAGTAGGGTATACCATTGTCTCTCAAGAAGTTGGTTGCTATCCGAAAGGACTTGCGCTTCTGCAGTGTGATGGAGGAAAGGTCCTGAAAGAGAGCCACGGGCACGCCGCAGAATTGGATAGGCTGTTTACCACGGGCTTCTCGTAGAATGCGTTCTTTGATGGGAAAATCTGGGAGGAAAGCCAAGATGTCCGGCAGGGGGGGCTGGGGCGCGGCGCGCCAGGCCCACTCTGTGCGCCCTGTCGATTCTTATCGCGAAGTCTTGAGGCTCACCCAGTATGTCCCTAAACAGTTCTTGTAAGTATTCAACCAGATTAGGCTGTTCAGCTTTCAATGGGACTCCGCGGACCCTGATGTTGTTCCGCCTGGAACGGTTCTCGAGATCTTATGAGTGTGATTGCAGGTCCACCTGCTGATCCTGAAGCCGAAGGATCTCTTGCTGCAGTCTCTCCACCTCCATGCTGTGCGTGTTGTCTGCCTCCTCCACCGAAGCTACCCGCTTGCCCAGACCATCCAGGTCTCGACGCAGCTCCCGCTGCTCCCCCGCGAGTTCCTGTTTCAGGGTTTGGAAGTCCTCCCTCAAGGTGTTGAAGAGGGAGGCCAGGAAGGCCTTGGTGATGGGGGTGGCGTCATCCTCTTGATTCTGGGGGCCGTCTGAGGCTTCGGGGAGACAGCCGTTGGGGTCTTCTCCACTTTCGGTGCAGCTTTTTGCATTAAGTCCACAATGTTCCGATTTCCTTTGCGGTGGGAATGAGCCATGGTGTTCAAGCCAGAAGTCTGCAAATGTAGACAGGGGGGAAGCGGCTTTCAGGCGGCAGTCCGCGGGTCGCGAGGGCCGCGTGGCTGGGCGCGTCCGCCGACTTGGTCGCAAAGAAGGTGTCCGGGCTGAATGGAGCTGCTCAGTAACTGGGCTCGGACGTTCCGCAGGCGGCGCGTCCAGGCTGGGCGGGGTGTCCGCGCGGGAGGCCCGTGGCAGTCCCAGGGCAGGGACGGTGGGAGAAACGCGTAGATCGCTGTGGGCAGCGAGGACAGGGTGGTCCCGTCAGTGCGTGCGGGGAAGGAGGGTCCGTCAATGAAGTGGTATCTGTGCGTCAGTCCTCGTAGGCCCTAGAGCCGGTGAGGCCCCCCAGGCACACGAGAGCGGCCCCAGTCCGGGGGATCGGGTAGCAGGCCGGCCGATCCCCGAGCGTCGCTCACAGGGCTCGCAGCAGATCTCAGGGGCGCCTGTCCGGAAGGCCTCGGCGGCAGGGCGGGGCACTGTATGGCCGGAGTCTCGTGGGCCGCACTTCGGTCCTCAGGTCCTCGGTAGGCAGGGGGCGGCAGGCACCAGCCGCGCTGTGGTGGAGCCCAGGCGTCGGCCCCGTCGGGCGGGCCTGTCAAGCACCCCGGCCTCCCAGCTCGCCGTCAGGCGCAGGCTCCGCACCGGTGCAGCAGGGGTGGTGCGGGTCTCGCAGGAGAGCCAGCAGCAGCCGGTGGAGTCCCGGCCCCAGGGCGATAGTCCCGGACGGGATGAGGTCCCAGGTGGGGGAGGGGGTGCGAGGCTGAAGCGTGGCGCGGGGGGGCCTCTCCAAATGCGCCGGCTGGATGATCCGGCACTACTAAGCTAGGCCCTGCGCCGGGGGCTCAAGTGCGGCGTGGTGAAGGAGCCGGTGTCAGCAGGCAGTCCCGTTGGGCATCATCGCGGTCTCAAAGCGAGGTCCTTTGGCAGCGCCCGGCTCCCGGAGGGAGAGCCGAGCCAGGGTGCGAATTGCGGGTAGCCAGCAAGGCAGGTGCGGCAGAGTCTATCGGGCCCGCACTCGCCGGGGGAGGTCCCGGTCGATCGCCGTGTAGGCCTAAAGCTGGGGAGTAGAGTTGCGGGGACCCGCCTCACTGTTCTGCGGTGCCTCAGAGCAGGAATCGCCAGGCACCAGTGAAGAGGCCGCCTCCGGGGCCCGGACGGCGCTCACTGTCTCCGGCTGGGTCACGCTGGAAGCCTGCGGCGCTCTCCCCCTCCGTCAGGTCCGTCGGAGAAGCTTATCTCCGCGCCGCCATGATGTCGGACCCCCGGCCTCGCCAGTGGATACCGTAACGGGGCGGTGGGGGCTTCGGCAGCCCCGAAACTCAGCCAAGGGGGCGTCGCGAGGAGGCGCTTTCCAGCAGAACAGGTTAGATTCGGGGTTTTGGGGGTAACATAGCTTGTAGTACCGTGCTAAGGGGCTTAGGGCCGGGGAGCCGCACAAGGCACGTCCGATCAGGCCGACATCTTGGCCACGCCCCCCACCAGTCTTTTAACTGAATTGAAACATGCACTTGCCAAAAGGCCGAGGGACATTAATTATATAAGAAATTTAGGAGTAGAATATAAGGAGGACGTGTGAGTTACAGCATTTGTCCTGGGACTCACTTAATCAAGCTGCCGAATTATCTAACAGTACTCTGTTTTGGCCTACTGTTAATTCTCCTTTTCTGAAGGGAGAAAATATACCAGAGCTAACCTCGAATGTCCCAAGTGATAGCTGGGTTGCCCATTTTTCAGATATTTTTGATTCAAATAACTGTGTAGATCCCAACCTTAGAAGGTGGGCAGTTCTACCATTGGACATTACGGTTAGGGAGGTTGAACATGCTATACGTGTTAGCAAGGGGGGGAAAGCCCAGGGCCCCGATGGGGTGCCCGTAGATGTGTATAAAGCAGTCCCTGAGATGTGAAGCCCTCTCTTGGCCATTGTTTTTAACGCCGCGGTATGCACAGAGGCCCCCAAAACATGGGGGGAATCTATTAATATACCAATACACAAAAAGGGCAGTAGATCTGATGTGAAAAATTATCGCCCCATCTCCCTTCTGGACTCCTCAGTTAAGATTATGAGTAGAGTCATGCTGGCTAGGTTAGAGGAATGGGTCGAGCAAGAGGGTATCCTTTCTGACAGCCAGTATGGATTTAGAAAGGGTCAGGGAACACTCGATCAGTGTATAAACCTTGATTTACTGATCGGGAAATATACTGAAGCAAAACAAGGATCACTGTACCTTTGTTTTGCAGACCTTAGTTGTGCTTTTGACACGGTTGACCACTCTATTTTATGGCCAACCCTGTTACAGCTAGGAGCACCAGAGGGTATCATCTTTTTTCTCGCAAGGCTGTTCGGGAAACTACAAACATCTGTGCGTTACGGCGTTAAAGGTGAATGCACCCCAAAATTTAGTGTCAAAAGAGGGATTAGGCAGGGCTGTGTACTGGCCCCCCTACTTTTTATATTATTTATTAACAGGATCGATGCAATTTTAAAAAATGTTAAAGCGGATGCCCCCCAGATCAAAGGTGTACCCGTTCCGGTGTTACTATACGCCGATGACGCCGTCTTACCCTCTAGAACCCCTTTGGGACTACAGCGTCTGCTTGATAGATTTTCTGTCTTTATTAAAGACAGAAAATTGATCATTAATAAGGGGAAAACGCACACTATGACGTGTGGGGCTAAAAGTAAATTTTTTAATGCTTTTTTTATTGATCAAGAAAAGGTGCAACAAGTAAATACATTTTGTTACCTTGGTATAACCTTTTCCAAAGATAGAAAATGGTCCAATGAATTCAGTAATATTCGCACAAAAATGGCTAAAAGTGCCCATGGTGTTTTTAGATTTGCTGCTAAGGTGGGGGATCGACGCACCAGGGACATGCTTAGGATTTACCAAGCTAGGGGCTAGATGTAGGTAATTCCGATTTACCTACTCTTAAATACCGAATTTTACAGATTCGGTATTTAAGAGTAGGTAAATAGGAAGGGGGCAGATGTAGGTAATTTTGAATTCAGAATTACCGAATCTGTAACATTCGGTATTTACCGATTCTTTAAATACAGAATCGGTATTTCCCATTGATTCCTATGGGCTTTGAAGCCCATAGGAATCAATGGGAAATACCGATTCTGTATTTACAGAATCTGTAAATACCGAATCCTGCACGGGTGCAGGGGGTGTCACTTTGACACCCTCTAGCACCCCAAGTACAGGCTTGTGTGACATGTGGCACACATACATGCCCTAAGGGCATGTCTGTGTGTCACATTGCACAGGTGTGCATGCACAGATGTGCATGCACACCTGAATTCGGTATTTTACCACACAATAGGATTGGGTGGTAAAATACCGACTCTTAAGGGCCTGTGGCACTGTAAACTGTGCCACCTACATTTGGAATTACCGAATCAGTAAATATACCGATTCTGTAATTTTCAGCCCCCTACATCTGAAAACCCTAACACTGGTCGGAAACGGCCGAAATCGGCCGTTTCCGACCGGTATTAGGGCTCCTACATCGGGCCCTAGATGTGTTACAATTGACCTTTATGGGGCCGGTGTGTGGGGTCACATAAATGACCACTATTTACAGCAGGAGGAAAACTCTTTCTTAAAAAAGCTCCTGTCTTTACCAACCTCCGCTCCGACTGAGTTAATCTGTTATCCCTGAGGCCACTTATGATTTGGCGGTCAATTTGGCTCCAGGAAGAAAAATCTTTTAACAGGTCAATCATTGAGGATTGTATCTCGCTGGATAAACATCTAAATATACCCTGGCTAAAATATGTTGTCGTTTGCTTTTCAGAGATATTTAATCTAAATGTTTTGATTGATCCCAGTGCAGCATCCCAGATACCCAAAATAGAGTTGAAAATCAAATTTTTGGCTTTTACTGTAAGGAAGCGGGCCTTAGCCTATGGATCTTTGTCTACTGTTATGTTTTATAATAGTTATGTCACTGTTGGAGGTTTCCCAAATTACTTGGTATGGGTGACAAGGCCATCCCACAAGTTTGTGCTGACCAGATTGCGGTTTGGAGTAGCACATCACTTAGTGGCCCTGCCTTAAGAGACACCCGCTAGGGCCATGTATGTGTGATGGAACATCTAAACAGACCACTTTGCACTTTTTACTGTTTTGCAAACTGTATATGAATTTTCGCACTGCCTATCTGAAACCTATGTTTGTCAAATATGGCGTACGTACAGTTAACCAGGCAATGAGTTTAATTTTTAATTTTCAATCTGTCGATATCTGTTTTTATACTGCAACGTTTTTAACTCAGTGTATTAATGTCTTGGCTGTTCCTTGTCCTGAAACTTGATGTATTTCTTTATTCTATGTATGATTGTTTTGTTTTCTTTTGTGCTTTTATGGTCATTTTATATGTACCGAATAAAGCTTCTTGAATTGAATTGAGTCTTTAATTATTTCAGAAGATGTGGTTTCTCTCCATGCCACTGGAGTCAAGCTAGCCTGGGTGGTGAGGGTTGATACCCAGAAACCGGTCCTTGGATGCTTGTTTCCAGTCTAGGGAGGGCCTGGCCTGGCAGTTTGGGCTGGACTGTTCCCATGGGGTACCGGTTCAAGACTGATTTGCATATGGCTGGGTCTAAACTAGAATGACATGGGGAGCAAAAAAACGATGGAGTTAGGCCCAGATCTCTGTACTGATGTGAATGTATGAGATTGTTCAGCATTCTGTCCATCAATTGCTCTTTTTGCCTTTTATCTCCGTCCAGCAGCTGAGGTGCAGGTTTCCGCGCATGCAAATGGGAATGTCATGCAACATCCACCCCGAACCCTATTCCTCCTACGCTGAAATATACATACCGTAGACTTAGAACTCACCAAGCAAATGCATACGTTTTTATTTTCTTCTCCACCGAGAAAACTTTTTCTACATGGAGAAAGGCTTTCTCCTACATTCCCACTACATATGAGGTGATCATTACATCTTTCCAAATTTCCAACCATTTCCACGTGTTTGTGGTATTTTATGGCATGGTATGACATGGCAAACCATGCCGTGTGCTACCACTTCTGCACTCCTGGTCGAGAAATCCACAGTAGTAAAATCAATTTATGACTCCCAGGAATACTTTTGTGAATTTCTACAAGGTGTGAATGGAGGTAATTTCGGCCATAAACATATGTATAGGACAAAAGTACCCATGTTAATTGGCCATTTTATGTTTTCTAATAGAGGTAAATAAGTATACAATGTACTTCAGAGAAATGAGTATATGGTTAATATTGATGCTGGGTTTTTTAGTTAATGCCAACATACAGCTTAAACTTTGAGTTTGCAAAAAACGTATTTATTGATATTTTTATTTTATTTATAGGTTATCACCATCACAAAATACAATATAATGCCATGGTTATTTTCTGTAATACAGGTATAATAATGCAGTCTGTATTGATAATGACTCCATTCGAATACGAATTGTCACTCATTAGTGCGGCAAGTTATAAACATGACATTTCAGTGGTATGTTTGCTAGTGCGGTTACCATGCAGATGAAAAACATTTTGCATTCACGGAATAGACATCCAACAAAATTATAAAAATCACTGGATGTCCCAATGTACAAAAAAAATATTATCAAAACAAACAGCATCTCGAAATGAGGGATCATTCAAAAACTGAGTCTAGGATTTCAGGATATTTACGATATTAGAATGAAAGAAAGCAAAGAGTGAGGTAAGTAAGAAGGGAAGAAGAGTGCAGAAGACGGTGTAAGAAGAGAAGGAATGGACAGAAAAGAAGGAAGACAAAAGGCGGATTAAGGAAAGACAGAAATTACTAAAGAAAGATAGAATAGGGGGTTGAGGGATACTTTGGCCATAAGCAATACATGGAAATATATACAGGTGTACCTCTAACTATGCACAACCTAGTCAAAATGTTCCATGCAACGTAGAACGATTATAAAACAATCATCTATGAATCATTGATTAGGAGTGTCACAAAGCGTGCACATAGTGGAGCATAACATACCCTGTTGTCATTAGGAGTTAAGGAGCTAATAAGTATCACTGCATTGGTGGTCCTCATCCTGATATCCTGTAAAGGTACTGGTTTGGTCAAACCAAAAGATGGGGTATATTTTCCAGGACCTATTTTATAATAATACCTCTAAGCATGTGTGGGGGCACCCTATCTTGTATACACTATGTGTTAAGTATTATGGTCCATAAATGAGGAATGTTTGTTAGTGTTAAGTAGGGAAATCGGGTGATAACTGCTACAGTACAGTGGGCCCTTGCGAGGCTTGGGAGGACTGTAATTGGAGTCCTGTGGAGAGGGGCAATAGGTTTTCGGATGCCCCCACGTCTCTTGTATAATGATTAAATGGCTTCCTCTTTGAACCATTTATAAAATCTAATAGGAAGCCGTCCTCCTCTGGGGTTTTGCTATAGGAAGAGTAGAGATTGCTTGTACAACTTCGTATTTAGTGATTACTCCTTCCAGTGGTGAGCTACCTTCCTCACTCAAAAAACCTATATTCATGTCCCATATCATCCTTGTATTCAAAGCTATAGACCCGCCTATCGTACCTTGTATATGCTGTTGCTATACCCTGTGGTTCCCTGACTTCGTGAAACTGGCTGTCCCATATTGCAGGGATGTTTATCATTGCCTCTCTTTGCTGTGTGCCTAGCAGCATGTCTGCCTTTTCACCTTGCTCATAGTAGTGTTCTTTAGGTATATACTACATATAATCCACCTTGGTAATGATTAAGTTACTTAACTCCATCTTCGACTTATCAAGGTTCCGCCTTGTTGATTTTTTTATGGATCGTATTTCATGCCCAGGTCAAGGATTTGACGTCCAAATCCAGGTCAATCTGCTGCTCAATCCTACATATGTTGGTCTGTGTAGAGTCTCTAATAGTCTGCCCTCTAATAGTGGCTTTAGCCCCTACCTATAAGATTTGTGCTGAGCAGAACGATCCCTTATTTTCTTTTTAGGTATGGGACGGCATGTGTTTTCAGGCGTGCCTTTTCAGTGGGCATTTAATTTTGTAGTATGAAATGTTAAGATGTCATAGTTTCCTAGTCAGTTTACTCGGTTTCCAATCAATTTGCATGCGGATGGGTGCATGGTCTGTGAGAGAGGACTCTAATATTTTGCAGTCCAGTACAATGGATGCTACTGTCTGGAAAAACAAGAAATAGTCTAGTCTCACTTGTTTGTCACGTAAGTTTTAGAGAAATTAGCATTCTTCCACCTTTACAGGACCGTCCTTCCAGGCCTTTGAGAGAATCTCATTAGATTAGTCACACCAAGCCACCATCGCCTTTAAATCAGATCTCCTTCTGACGCATGTCCCCCTGCTGCACTTCACAAGATCATAGATAGTGTTAATCCAGTACTTAACAATATAGTAAATTTGTCTCTAACTACAGCAATAATTCTTGAAAAATGGAAATTGGCAGTTGTTAAATCACTTTAAAAAACAGAACAAAGACCCATCCACACTCTCTAATCTTCGTCCGATATCATTATTACCCATCCTTGGTAAAATCACAGAAAGACTTGTTAAAACACAGCTTACTGACTTCCTAGAGAAAGCCAAGAAATTACACCCTAGCCAATATGGCTTCCATCCTAAACACTCAACTGAGTCTGTACTTCTGGAAGTAGTAGATACACTGAAATTACCCTTAGATAAAGGAACAAATGCGGTACTGGTCCTATTGGATTTGTCGGCTGTGTTTGATACCATCTCGCATGACATTCTTCTATCAAGAATCAAACAAAGCGGTATAGCCTTAACCACCTTGGCCTGGATAAAATCCTTTCTCATGAACCATAGACAAACAGTGACCTTAGGACAATTCCTCTTAACCGAATGCCAGATCACCTCAGGCATCCTACAGGGCTCTTCTCTCAGCCCACTTTTATTTAACATCTATATGGCCCCACTGATCTTGTTAATATCTTCTTTTAACATTGACACAACTTCATATGCAGATGGTACACAATTGATTCTGGCCATAGACAAAGACGCTACCAAAACAGAGCTCATTTTTAAGCAATGTATGACAGAGGTTATCCGTCTTAAATGTCAACCATCTTAAATGTAATACAGATATAATCGAGACACTTCTGCTAGGGAAGGACAATCTCATCAACCCGATCCAGTGGTGGCCAGAAGATGCACCTGCTCCACCCAATACAGTAGAAATTGCCAAGAACCTGAGGTTAAAATTTGACGTCTCTCTCTCTCATTTCGAGCACAAGCTCTTGCAGTTGCAGTAATGTGTTTTAACCTCATTAAAATCCTCAAACTTTTGATTGTATTCCCTATTCTGTGGCGGTAGCACTTATTCTATCTGGATTAGAATACTGTAATAGCCTTTTTGTAGGAGCAAACAAACAAGTAGTAAAAAAGCTACAGGTTGCACAGAATGCAGCGGCCCATTTGGTGCTGAAAATGCCCCACCGGTCATCAGACACCACAGTCCTCAAAACTCTTCATTGTCAGCCCATCCCAAAAATAATTGTATTCAAGATCTTGGTAATCACTTTTAGAGCCTTTTGGAGACTCAGGACCTAAATACCTAGCGGCTAAGATCACCCCTTACATTACGGCTAGGACACTCAGACCCTCCACAGCAAATCTTCTTAAACATCCCACCTTTAGGTATAAAACCAAAGGAGGAAATTCTGTGGCAGTCTTAGAACCCAGATCATGGAATCTGATGCCCGCACAACTAATGGTGATGGAATCAGAAACCCTATTTAGGAAAGCACTGAAAACCTGGATATTCGGGGCCGCTGATGCATTGTGTTCATCACTGGTATAACTGGAATACTTCTCATGCTTACCTGACTATCTTCACTTCTTTCCATATAGAGCAAGGATGCTCCCTTCGGAGTGACAGCTGTGCTCTATAAATATCTAAATAAAATAAAATGTGTTGGTTATGGTGTAGAAAATGCCAGATGTCAAGGCAGCTTTGGTACTCCAAACTATCTTTCAACAACAGACTGTATTTGGTAGTGACTACATCGAGTGGCCCTGTTCTGTCCATAACTGCATCTGTGGGTACGTTCCCACCCCGAAGTAATATTTGTGTGATGTCTAATTTGGCTAAAACCATTTGGCAGATTAGGAATGCCAGTTTGTTTCCATTTGAGACACAATTTGAGGCGATGGTGACTGTTCTGTTTCCACTCCTAAACTTAGCAAGATGGATCCCCCTTCTTTGTCTTCCCAGCACCGTACATGGAAGGGACTTTTCACCATTTGCTTGGGTGGAGCTGAGAGGTGGTGGCACCAGAGTCTTTTTGTTGGTTCTTGCAACTGAAGAGAATCTTCCCCACCAACTCTCTCTTTAGTTTTGTAGCCTCAGTATGTGACAAGTGGGTCTCATGCAGGAAGACAATGTCCTCCTGCTTAGAGACCATATAGGTGAAAATGTTCTTCCTTTTTTCCTACTTCGTCAAGACAATGACATTGAGAGAGAAAATATTCTGGGGTCATATTCCTGACGGTGGCAGGATATGGTTTTGTAGAGTACGGGTGTAGCACATACTGTGTGAGCTGTCACTTATAGGCTAGTATATAAGGAGTAGTGTGTGCAGGTGACTAACCTGTGGTAGTCCCTATAAATGTATATGTAGGTGTAGAAATAGCTCTGTACACAGTGGTAGAGGTACACGGGTCATGTCCGTAGTAGTAAAGGATTATAAATACCCAGCCAGCTATGCATATTTCAATGGTGAGTTTTTACTTTGGTACCACTCCCCAGCTCCATGAGTAGGGGGATCTGTCCTTCATAGATATGGTATGTGGCACATAATTCCAGGGAAAGTACTTGAGGAGAAGAGTGAGAAGGGGGTTGATTGGATGGGAGGTGGAGGGGAAGACGAGGACTGGGTAAGGGTAAGAGGGGCATTACCAGCAAGAGAAGAAACATAGAAAGTCAGTCCCTTCAAAACTTGAACCCGGAGTTGTCTTTGTTCAAATTACCAATGTAGAAATCAGAGTTTGCATGATTAGATGGCGTGTTTGGCAGAGCCCAGGATTCAGGGTGTTCCCCGTTAAGTAAGTATGCCCACGTACTGTGTGGGATGTTATCCCAAGGAAAGGTAGCAGAGGCATACAGTGACGTATATGAGCATAGTGGAACAATTGAAACAGTGAACATTAAAAACAAAATGGAAGCAATAGAATACAGTTAGATTATACTCAGAATCAACATTCCCTTTATTTGGCTGCGAACAGCCCTAAAAGCATGCAAGACAGGAAAAATAGAAATTGCAATAGAATTCACACAAGATTATACTCATCTGTCCCAATTAACAAGTAATCAGATGCTGTATTATTGTTTCTCCCTTTGTTGTTGGCAAGAGTATCGGGGGCAATGTAGAGTTGTCGCTGGCTCTGTCTTGTATGAGTTCCTCCACAATTCTGAGGACTTTCTCTCTTATCATTAGGTTCCTGCAAATGCAATTTGTGTATTCTCCCACGATGATGGGCCAGGCTGTTGTCTCTTCGAGATGCTGGTCTGGGTCTTGCCACTGCTCAACTCGCCCCATGGCCAATTGTAATACAATTGTGTGATGCGCAATGTAAAATTAAGAATAACGAATGTAAAGCATGTATGGTAAAATATTATTTGCTTGAGTTGAGTACTTCATATCTGGAACCAGTAACTGGATTTGCTGGAAACACGAGTTTGCACGATGCAGCATACGCGAGAAACACGAGTATTCAAATTAAGTACCTTTAAACTGTCAAAACGTGGTACACGTGTAAAGAGCTAACAGCGGCTAAGCAAAGGGTATCCACTCCGGCTCTTCAAGGCTTGCTTAGCCTCATTTACCGGCACCGCTTACCTGGCTCCAGATCCCGGAAGGCGTTGGTCCCAGCTGGAGTTCTTCCCAGGGGTCTTTCTTTCTTCGGTTGACCTCGCTTCTGGCTGTGTTCCTCCGGCCTCCGTTGCTTCCTGTTTTCTCGCTGGCTCATCCACGGACCCTGAAAGAAGGAGCACACAAAAAAAAGAACAAAACGATTAGAACAGTTACGTAATCCAAGTAAGGTAAAATAGACATCTTGCTCATATTCCGGAGAGTTAAACGTTCATTTCATTTGAGTGTTTGGACATTTCTTAAAGAATGCAATGAACTCTGTTCAAGTGAAACCAGTGACAATATTACAAAGCAGAAAGGAGAATAAAGATTAATATTACAGTGAGGATTACCCGTAATGTTGGACAGACTTTCATCTGCTGTTAAAAGAAATGGGCAGAATAATTGTCACACAAAAACAAGCATTGGCAATGCCAATTGGTCTCAACATTTTAATGAGCTTAGTGGTGTAGTTGCTATTATAAAATATATTAATATACTGTGTTTAGTATCAGATGAATAAGTTAGGAGGTTAGCAATGACTTCAGAAGTAGCAGAATACTAATGCAGCAGTTATACTAGTAAAACAGTAAGCATGAGCAATAGAGTAGAGATAGCAGCTAAGTTACCAGGAGAGCAGTGATAAAAGTTAGCAAGAGAGCATTAATAGTAGTGTCAGTAAAACGGCAGTTATAGTAGTGTGAGGAGTACAACAGTAAGCGAAGTGTGAGTAGGACAGCAGTAACAGAAGTGCTAGGAATAGCAAACACAGCTGTAGGCACTCACAGCAGTATTATGAGTTAACAGGATAGCAGTAACAGTAATAAAGGAGAAGAACAAAATAGCAGCAGGAGAGCAGTAATAGGGGCCTTAGTAGCTTTGTGACAGCAGCATTAGTACATTAGTAGTAACAGTATAATTTGTAAAAAAAAAAGTAGTGAGAGCAGTAACTGTTGTTAGTAGTATGAGAAGCAACAAAGTAATCACAGCAGTGACTGCAGAGCTAAGAGGATAGCAGTGATAATCTCCAAACCAAGCAGCAGGTACAAGATTGGCAGCGGTTCAACTCGATCAATAACGCACTTCCAAACACAGAACATGAGGAGAGGGTGTATGATATAAAGATATAATTGGGAAGTAGAATGCAGAAGTTTGTGTGCAATTATCAAGCTTATCAAGTATCTAAGAGCACCGCTTTGCTCTCCAAAATAAAAAAAATCTCGACTTCCAACATCTGACTGTAATTTTTTGAAGAAAAGGCTTACATTTGAGTGCAAGTATATCCGTGTGTGTGTGTGTAGGGTGTGTTTGTCTGTGGTGGGGTGTGTGAATGTGTGTGTGTGGGTAGGGTGTGTGTGTGGTGGAGTGAGGTGGTGTAGGTCAATGTGTGTGTGTATTTATGTGTGTGTGGGGTAGGGTGTGTGTATGTGTGTGTGTGTGGGTAGGGTGTGTGAATGTGTGTGAATTTTTTTCAAAGTCTAACTCCATTACCTACTTCTCCCATACAAAATAAAAATAGGAGGGATGTACACTTCTTCATAAACTCCTGAAAATATTTGCGCTGCCAGCTCACCACAGTTACTGCCCTACACTTCTTACTTCTATCACTTCAAAATTGTGTGTCGTTTTATATGAGCCCCAAAGAACCTCATGTGCCCTTTAAGTACCTCAAACAGTGCGCTACCTCACACAGAACAGAAGCGCTGGGACTGCAGCGAGCGGCGACCACGTGCCTGACCCCGTATACCCATACAGAGTGGAAATAGCGGGGAATAACTCATGGTTTGACTCCATAAAATGGTCGCCGCAACACAAGCCCTCTCATGTTGCCATCGCATCCCCTGCTGGCGCCGCCGGTCTTGCATTGATGCTGTGGGTCTTGGGGCGTCCACGAGAGGCGGGGGTGGTCCTGCCCGCCTGCTGCGGAGGCACAGACGACGGGAGAGGGAGAAAGAACTTGAAAGTAAGAGCAGCGCTAGGCACTGGATCAGGCTCCATGTAAATAAAGACTTCCGGAGCAACTGAGGGTTCTTTTCTGGTGCCGGGGCCTGCCTGCTGGTGCCTGGGCCTGCGCACTGCTGCAAAAAACACCAAAGAACTATTTCCAGCAACAAAATCGAGATCTGCCTACAGAAGGCATAGATAGAACTTATAAAGAGAGATTAATGTCAAATTAAGGGCCAGACTATTAATGGACTTAAAATCCAACAGACATTAAAGATCCTGGTAAAATGTGAACAATCAATTATTCCAACCTCACCCAGCTCCCCCAGACTGCCATTTTGACGGCTGCCGCTACCCAGCCATTCCACTCCTTTACCTTGTTCAGCAACTCCCGGCAGATGGCGCTGTACCTCTGCTCGCAGAGCACTCGAATCTTGGAATATTGGAAGCAGACAGCGTGATCGCAGTGGCCCATCGCCAGCACCTTCTGCTCCTAGCAGCAGTACCGCTCGGGAGGCAGGTCCGGAGGGGTGGAGGGGAACAGAGGGCTTCCAGCCAGGGACAGTGAGGTGGGACGTGGGAGGCCGCTGAAACTTCCGGGATGCGACTCCGGGCCAATGCGGGCTCTGCGGGGGCGGTCCGGGGCCCGCTGACATCTCAGCCCTTGACGCTGTTTTGCCTGTTTACCCCATGCGACGTGGAGCCGTGGCTGCTGGTGCTGCAGGCTGGCCGCAGCCGAGGGAGAGCTGCAGCAGGCTCACGCTGATATAGAGTGACTGTGGCTGAGGGGCGGATGCAGGCGCTGCGGGCTACGCCATTTGTCCTGCATGCGTATGATGGCATCGCGCGCATGCAACAAGGAGTGCGAGTCAATGGACGAATCACAGGACAACCAGGCACTGAAAATGCAATAGGACTCGTATTTACGAGAGACCTATTGCATTTTTAACAGAAGTGCGTGCATGAAAGAAGGCATAGACGGGAGGGGGTGGTGTGGGTGGTGATGGTCCAAGAAGTTACGGACTACAGGAGGGAACGGGGAAAGGCTGAACAACCAAACTTTGTGGAAGTAAAGGGGCTTATAGCCTCGGAAGGAGGAAAATGATGTCATGGCCGGGAGGATTCGGGATTAAGTTCCCAAAAACCAATCAAAATGCAGCATTTAGAATTGCGGCCAATCAAAATGATAGCTGGAAAGTGGGCGGAGCTTTCCCCAAGTTACTGTATACAGCATCTCTCTGACGAGACAGCGCACGCGCATTTGCCAGTTTGGGCTATTGGAGGTGTAAATGACAATGTGATTTCCTGAGGTTGTGGCATGCTGGCTTGGGTTGGATTTGGTGTTAGATACCAGTGAATGTACATGGTGTGGAGATTGGATTATTAGTTGTGGAATTGAGTATAGTGGAATTGTGTGTTGTGGAGTGGATTTGTGTTATGGAATAATGTTGCAAAGTGTGCAGTGGAATTATGGGGAAACTAATAATGTGGTATTAAGTGTACTGGAAATATGTAGAGTGGGATTGTGTGTGCTGGAATGTAATTTTTTGCAATGGGATTGTGTGTTGTGGCGTAGTATGCAGTGGATTTATGCGGTGTACTGTTGAATTTTGTGGCATGATGTTGAATGTTGTGGTGTGGATTGGTTGTATGTGGTGTGTTGTGTAAATGTGTTGTTGAGTTGAAGTATGTGGTTTGTTGAATTATGTGGTGTGGAATGGAAATGTGTGGAGTTTAATTATGTGGCGTGTAAGTGTGTGGTGTTGACTGAAAACTGTGTTGAGTGGTATTATGTGGCATGGTGTAGAGTGTATTCATGTGGAGTGTTGCTACGTTGCATAGACTGAATTTATGTGGTTTGGATTTATGTGGTTTGGATTAAAGTGCAATTATTTGGAGGTGAATTATGTGGTGTTGAGTGGTGTTGAGTGGTATTATGTAGACTGTAATTATGCTGTGCTGTGAATTGTGTGGGGCTGAATTGTGTGCTGTTGTGTAGAATTATGTGGCATGGTGTGGTGTTTAATTGTGCGGAGTGGAATAATGTGACATCCTGTGGATTCAGGGATAGTTTTGTGTTTTTAATATTGTAACAGGAGCAGGTCAACTATATTACTGGAAATGATCTATGACACCCTCCTATTTCTGACGTCGGGTCCACTTTTGATATAAAAGAAACGTTTTTTATGGATGTTGCATGAAAAAAAAAAAAACTCCAGTTTGAGCTAGTGATCAGTGCCTGCTTACACCCTCTCATCAAATGTACAAATGGTGCGCTGTGTGTACTGTGGCAGAGTAGCAACTAGTTTATTCACTGGTACTTTTTAAAATTGTAGTTCCTGTCTTACTTATTTTTTAACCCCGCTTCTGAAAGTGTGCAATAGTAATAATTTTGTAGTGCACTGTAAAATAGCTTTTGTAGCTTGAACGCAGGTTGTGTGATGTTTGCTGGGAAAAGTATGCTTACGGTTGTGAAATATAGCAACCAATGTTGGATGTTTCAAAACAGAGGCTACTAGCTGACTGAACTGAAGGTGGGCAGGGAAGGATTGGGACAGCAAATCGCACAGCAGTGCCCAATGGCAAAACTGTCACTAATTAATACAAAGGGTGATCTCCAGCTGACCACATTTATTTTTGCTATAACATCACCATTGTTTTACACCATACTTTATTTCACCAACATTTTGCACGTTCACCAAAGGTTGTGTGATGTCTGTTTGCACCAGTTTGAAGCTAGTGATCGCTTACACCCCCATAAGTGCGACATGCATATATAAGCAGGAAATAAAGGCACAAAGAAACAAAAATATCATACTATTTACCTCAAACAATGTTTAATTCCAGCAATCATAATGAAAAATAAAGCAATATGCTCCGGTTCTTTTTGGAATCCACAAATAAATACAAGGGGAGCCCTTTAACAGACCAAATTTATTTTTGACAGATCGCCAGCATATTTTACACCACACAGAGCTTTTACAGCTTCACCCAAGGTTGTGTGATGTTTGTTTGTGAAAATATAGTTGTAGTTGTAACATAGTTCCACCCAATGTTGAATGTAACATGGAAAAAGCCACAAGCCAATGAAAAAGTGGACAGGGTGTGGGAGAGGCTTCCCTCACCTATAGTGTATACTGCATCTCTCTGACAAGACAGTGCATGCGCTGCCTAGTCCGAGACCTAAAAAACACTAGTTTATGGTGTACTGAGCAATCATTATTTAATATATGTTTCTTTAAGCATTATTGATGTTTCGAGTTTGCTTAGATATGCCTGTTCTCTGTGCATCTTTCTCACCGATCGTTTCAAAACAGGACTAAACAATGTACATGAGCCTTTTGTCACAAAGGTCCCTGTAATTACCCAAACAGACCCAAAATAGCTGAACCTGCTGTGAGTACTTTATACAGGACGCTAGAGGAGGGGAAATATTAGAAAATAAATTGAAGTTTTCTACATTACATCAACTCTAACTGGAAACCGTATCTTTCCTAGAAGCTGATGTAACTATAGAGGTATACTTTGCAAAACTCTTATTGGTTTGCCAGCATTCCCTTGGTTTTGTTCTATAAACCTACCCACATTTGGGAACACCTTTGGGGAGATTTTGAAAATAAACATCAGGGGAAACTAATTATGCCATTAATGTGAGCTGGACTTGGGGGCGTGGCTTCGCCGGACACCGCAATGGCCGCTTGCCTGTAACGCTCTCCCGGCCGATGTGACATTGTGATATTTCCCCGTGCTTCACCGCAGCCTAAATCCAGTGCTGAGGGTGGACTAATGCAGCGGAACGGTTGGGGCAACGATTGCGACAATCCAGAGTCCAAGTAAACAGCGGAGCGGACAGAGCTGGCGATCGTATCTGCCGAGGGAGCACAACGCAAAATGGTGGCAAGCAGACAGCCGTAGCGCCAACGTCCGTGGAGGAGTGTACGGGGGGCTCAGACTACTGATAACGGAGGTGCGGTAAGGTGCGGGCCGCCCCAGGCTGATTTTGGCGCCCCACTCGATTGGGTGTGCCCCCCCTGGTGCGGGGAGTCCGTTTGGCCTCCTGCAGGACGGGTGCTGGGTGCTCCCACTGGGATGTAATTTGGCGCGAGCAGGGACAGGGCCTGCTCGCGCTTTCGGATGGAGGCCACTCCAATGGCCCCAAGCACAAACATTGGCCCCTACTGACAGGGGACATATCCAGCACTGTGGGGTTGCCCTGGGGTGCCCGCGCTGCCCCCTTTTCCCCCCCCTCTCCGGCTGGACACACATCATTGCTGCTTCCCCTCCCTCGGCCTGCGCTCCTCTGGGGGGCTTCTTGCACATGCCCTAAGCGGAACTCACTTCCGCTGCTGAGCTGCTGCTCCTTCTTATCCATCTGGCAAGCTGACCTCTACATTTGGCCGCCAGCACAGCACTCGTCACAAGTGGCCCAGAGGTGTTCCCCAGCTTAGCATCCACGCTGATTCAGGTGGGCCTCCCTGACCGCACCCTGTCCCATCGACGCCCTGCCTCTGCGGTCTCCTCGGCCTCAGGACTGGGGCCGGCAAGCCCAATCTCTCCACCTGCTTTCCGGTGCTGCTGCGGCATGGGCTGCAGGGACCCCAAGCAGCATCTACTCCCATTTGAAAAAGTATCTGAGATCGCCACCGACCCCATCACCGATATGGCAGAGGGTGGCCAGTCCTCCACCATGACAGCCGACAACGTCACACAACTGGACCCACTGTTGCAGGAAATGAGTGCATGCTTCAAAGCTGTGGGTGTCCGATATGACACATTGGACAAACATATGGCAGACCTGGGCTCCAAGATCACAGTGCGTGATAGGCGCCTCGATGTAGTAGAATCCTGCACATCGGACCTGGAGGATGGTATGGCACAATCCTTGAAGAGACTTGATCGCATGGAACGTATCCTTAAGGAGGTTGCGGTTAAGAATGAGGTTTCAGAGGCACGTAGACGGCTCAATAACGTGCGCTTGCTGGGAGTGCCTGAATCCACAGCAGCTGGCCGAATGGATACCTTGGAGGAGATGATCCTCATTGACCTGTTTGGGAGGGAAGCATTCAAAGCGGGCTTTGTAGTGGATCGAGCTCACAGGTCGCTTGGCCCTCGTCCTAATCCGGGTTGTCCGCCCAGGCCTATCATCGCCAGAGTGACAGGGACACTGCACTGCGACTAGCGCGTGAGAGGGGTGAAACGGTATGGCAGGGTTTCAAAGTTTCCCTGTACCCTGACTTTACAGCTATGGTTCAGGATGTAAGGAGGAAATACACTGGAGTCAAGACAACACTCAGAAACCTAGGCCTGAAGTATGGCATGCTCTACCCAGCAAGATTACAGGTGGAGGTCAATGGCCGGGCCCGTGTTTTTGAAAATCCTATAGCAGTACAGGAGTTCTGCCACACCTATAAAGTTAACTCCAAACAATCCTCGGACAAAGTCAAGCTTTCACCCCAGCACAGTGGTTCGGACGCCAGCATGGAACTGTTCTCTGGTTCCGATCATGGCTGACAATCCAGATCCGTCTTTCTTCAAAGATGGGCTACACATATATGATTTTGCTGTTAACGTGGGAAATGGTTTCCATACTTCTTTATACGGCATGAGTCGCTTAGCCGTGGGAGCGTAACCGCCCCCTGTTTGGTGTTCACCAACTGCTATTTGTTGCAGGGACAAAATGTACCTAAGTTGCATGTTTTTCATTACGTTGCTGTTCTTATTAGTATTATGTGGTAATTTGTTGCATTTGGTATTGCCTCTCCGGATGGGCGGGAAGTCTGGGTGGGGGGTGGTGGAAGGGTTATGGTTCTAGTGGCTTTGCATTGAAGCAAAAGTTGGCACGTTTTCAGACATTTAACAGGTATGCATAAATCTTGTTCATTGCCTCGCATCACTTCCCAGTTCAATGGCACAAATAGGTTTTAATTCAGGCCCTTCCAGTGTCACCTTTGCCACATGGAATGTGCTGGGTTTGAATACTACACGTAAGTGGAGACAGGTAGTCCATTACTTACTCAAACACAGGGTTGACATAGCCTTCTTGCAGGAGACTTATCTCCCTACTAGCGATCCCTCCCGGTTTGCCGCAAGCTGGGGCATTAATAGGTACTTTACAAATTACAGCAATTATGCCAGGGGCACAGCCATCCTTGTAGACAAGCATATTCCCTTTAAATGCCATTCTGTAACATATCTTATAGGTGGTTTTGTAGCGTGCTCAAATACTCAGGAGTGTCCTGGCGCGAACAGTAGGAATGGGAATTATAGCGTCATAGTAAAAAGATGGCACAAAGCTGTGCAGGAAGAGCATTCCATGCACTGGCTGCTTTCACAGAGATAGATTGTCCGCCTAAACGAGCCCACTGAAATCGTGGCATAACCAGCCGGCACTGGTTGGCCACCCTTAGGGGGCGGTTAGGTACATACAAAGAGAAGCGTCTCCTCAGGTAGAGAGGCCCTTGACCATTAATGGCTCTGAAAGAAAGAACAAGGGTTTTAAACAGTACCCGTTGGGCCACTGGCAGCCAATGCAGACTACGCAGATGTTGCCATACACTAGACCTCCGCGAGATGTTAAAGAGAAGTCTAGCTGCGGCGTTCTGAATAATCTGAAGGTGCTTGGTCAAGTAGGCAGGGATGCCAATAAACAGGGCGTTGGCATAATCTAAACAAGAAAGAATAAGGGCACGCGCCACCGTTTCTTTGTCCTCCCTCGGAAGCAAGGGGAAAAATCTGCGCAGGGTTTTGAGGGTACTAAAGCATACACTGGTCAGTTTTTTGATGTGATCCTCAAATTTAAGGTTTTCCCCAAACCACACTCCCAGGTGTTTTGCCTGGTTTCCCATCAACTGGGGGCAGGGAACATCAGATGGCCACAATAATTTTCTAAAGTTAGTGGGTAAATATCCATAGAGGAGAATTTCAGATTTTTCCTTGTTGCACTTCAGTTGTGCAAGTGCAAGCCATCGGAAAACCGACGAGAGGCAAAGCTGGGCAGAAGAAGTATCCAGATCGGCACCTGGCCAAGTGAATAGTAGCTGGGTGTCATCAGCACAGGCAATAATTTGTGTGCCCAGTTCTTCAGCCAAAAAGATCAAAGGGGTCAGATTAATATTAAACAACAGGGGGCTAAGAGTAGATCCCTGAGGTACCCCAGTGGATAGTAGCCTGGCCGAGGACGCGTGGGGAGGCATCCACACCTGCTGGGTCCGATTATTCAGGCATTATGTCAGCCACTCTAAAGCAGAGCCGGTAATGCCAATGGCAGATAGCAGGGTGAGAAGAAGCTGATGGGGTACTGTGTCGAAGGCGGCAGAGAGGTCTAACAAAATCAGTGCCGCTCTGCCGCCTCTGTCCAGGCACTCCCTGATGGCTTCTGACATTTCAACCAGCGCTGCTCCGGTACTATAACCAGGATGAAACCCAGATTGAGCCATGTGCAGAGCATGGGAGGCCTCCACAAAGGCGTCCAACTGGCACAATGCCATCTTTTCACACACCAGCGCTTGCAGCAGGGAAATGAGCCGGTAGTTAGATGGAACTGAGGGGTCCAAATCTGATTTCTTTAGAAGTGGCAAAAGTTTGGTTTGCTTCCAGCAGATGGGAACTGTAGCTGTCAGGAAGAAGAGATTAATAATCTCAGTGACCTCAGAACAAACCACCTCATCCACCCCTCCTAGCACACAAGCAGGACACGGATCGGTGGGATACCCAGATTTCATGGACTTCAGGACAGCCAGGGTATCCTCTTCATCCGGTGGTAAAAAAATCCCATAACTGATAAGTGGGGGGCCTAAGGGGAGGCAGTGTAGGCAGGGAGATATTCCTCTGATGAAGACAGACTGTGCGCAGGTTATCCTGAATCTTCACTATCTTATCAACAAAGAAGGAGGACAAAACCTCGCACCACTTTTCAGAGGATGGCAGTGTAGGTTGTTCGGCACAAAGGGAGAGAAAGCTCTTTACGATAGCAAAGATTTCTTTGCTGTTGTTATTGGCTTTAGAGATCCTACCTGCGTAATAATTGCCTTTTGCCGTGCTAATGGCAGTATAGTATTCTCTCTGGGCTGCACGGAGAGTCATCTTAGCAGTTGGACAGTAGACACGTCTCCAGCAGCGCTCCAGTTTTTTGCAACCCAACTTTATTTCTCTCAAAGCGTGAGAAAACCACGGCTTGGAAGGAGAAGTGCGATTTTTGAAACTGATGCCCGGGTTCGCAGAGGACTCCACCCCCCCACCAATCCACCGAGTTAAACTGCACTGCTTCAGATAGCTCAGAACCCAAAGTTGGGCGGCTCTGAGATAGGGTGTCAGACAGAGCAGGGAGATTAATCTTCTGGGGGCATGCACTAGGAGGGGTGGCAGAAACACCAGAGAGCTTTTCTAACGACCAGGTAAACCTGATCAGATGGTGATCAGACCATGTAACATATTCTGGATTTGATAGAGAAAGGTCAAAGTTAGAGCAGACTAGATCCAGTAGGTGACCCCCAACATGTGTAGGCAGCTTAACCCACTGTGTGAGCTAGGCTAAATTCAAGGAGTCAAACAGACTTCTTGAATCAGGAGTATCTGAAACCTCTGCCTAAATATATTGAAGTTCCCTAGAAAAGGAAACTTAGGGAGCCTCAATGCACGTGGCACAATAACATCCTCCAAAGCATTAAGGAATGGCCCTGCTGGCCCCGGGGGACAATAAACCAACAAGCCTCCGAGCGTAAAATGAGGGGTAAGAGCAAGAGAGAAGTGAAGAATCTCCCCTTTTGCCCAGTTCTTCTGATGTCTCATAAGAAGTGGGTAGGTTGGTGATTCTTGTAGGAATTCTTATGGGTCACAGGGTAGTGCTGATATGTATCTATGGCCCAAATGCAGACTCCCCTGTTTTTTATTATTCGTTAATCTCTAAACTGGTGCATTTGGGCCCCATGCCACTGGTGTTTGGGGGAGACTTTAACATAGCCTTCAACTGGACCGTGGTCAGCTCCTCGATTGCCCCAGACTCCAAACATAGAGCACGTAGAGCTCTAGAGTCCCTGCGCGACCAGTTTTCATTGTTAGACCTGGGGTGCTCACAAGATCCTGATAACACCTCCTATGCACATTATTCCAGTTCACACGACACATGGACACGGGTTGATTACTGGCTCACGACCCCAGAGAATTCCCATTGGTTCCAAGGAGTCAGAACTCTCCCCAGGACCTACTCTGATCACTCTCCAGTTGTATTGTCCCTGAGGGTCCCTCGCCCAGAGGGCTTTGAGAGACAATGGCGCTTTCCCAATCGCGCGTTAGAGGATGAAGTGTTTAGACAGGAAATCCAGGAGGCAATTGAGGAATATTTCATTATAAATACAGGGTCGGTGGATTCTGAAGCAGTGCTGTGGGAGGGTTTTAAGGCTTACATGAGAGGTGTGTGCATATCAAAGAGCGCAGGGGTGCTGAGGGATCTGAGTGGTACCCTTACCCTCTTGGAGGCAGAACTTGGTGCGCTGGATGCTCGACAGGCGCAGGCAGCGGGTCGGGACACCGATAGCAAGCAAGCAGCTTTACTCTTAGACTACAGAGATACAGCCGAGAGAGAAATCCTCTTTATGGGGAAATATCATAATGCTAAGGTATACAGGGAAGGGGACAGCCCTGGGAGGGTGTTAGCCCAGATGATCAGGCCCCTATATATGAAAATGTACATCACCGAGCTCCAAACAGAGATGGGGCAGCAACTCACTGATCCACTTGACATCCAGGGTGAAATCCTGACTTATTTTAACACTTTGTACACCACAAGACTAGGACATGGCCGGTCAGACCAGGAGGCTTATTTATTGGAAATTGCTCTGGTGTTCCTAGAGGGGTTTATGCAAGACTTTTTAGCGATTCCCATAACTGAAGACAGTATAGATGAAGCCATCACTGCCCTCAACTCCTCCACTGCCCCTGGCAGGGACGGGTTCACAGGCGCATTTTACAAGGCTTACAAGGACATACTGATCCCCCTGTTACTGGGGGTATTTGCCGAGGCACTGGAGAGGCAGATACTGCCTCCCACTCTCTGTAAAGCGGTTAATATATTACATCCCAAGCCTGGAAAATACCCCGATTATGCAGCTCCTATAGACCTTAGTCCCTTTTAAACCTCGACTATAAGATACTTGCTAAGGCTCTTTCATGTTGTCTTTCCTTGTTGATGGAATCTATAATTTCCCCAGCACAATCCGGTTTTGTGCCACACCGCTCCACAGCCTTCAATCTCCGTACGTTGTTTAATACCCTTCACAGGATAGACCCGGAAATCCCTGGTGCAGCGATATTGCTGGACACGGAGAAGGCATTTGACTCACCAGAGTGGCCTTTTTCCTGTCTATAATGCAACGCATGGGGATGCCTGCCGGTTTCATTGCCACAACGGCCCTGCTGTACACCCAACACACTGCTAGGCTTTGATTAAATGACACTCTATTGGCCCCTTTCACTTTATCACGCGGCACGAGGCATGGCTGCCCCTTGTCCCCTTGCTTTTTATTTTGGTAATGGACCCCTGATTAGACACTTCTAGGAAAAGCACCTACATAGGGGGCTACAATTTTCCACTGGGCCACTATTGGTCTCCCTCTATGCAGATGACACAATATTGTATGTTCGAGAACACCGACTAAATTTGATCCCCTTATTCGGGAAATACTCCGATTCTGTAATTTTTTCCAGATTAGGCATTAACTGGCACAAGTCGGTGATTTTTCCCCTCACAGCAAGCACCTCAAAATGGGATACTGAATTCCCACTGGAATGGGAATCAGACTCAGTAAAATATCTGGGGGTCCACATCCATCTTGACAAGTACCAGATCATCCGCCGTAACTATGGAGTGGCAATCTCCAAGCTCAAAGCACAAATAGATGCTTGGCTAAAACGCCAACTCTCCATGCCGGACGGGTAGCCCTCATGAAAATAAATGTGCTGCCAAAATTTCTGTATCTCTTTCAGAACATACCGATCCCACTCACCAATCGGTTCTTTGATACTCTTCGTTCATACTTAATCAAATTGGTCTGGGGTAATTGAAAACCGAGAGTACCCGGGCAAATCATGACACTTCCCTGTAACAGAGGAGGGTTAGGGATCCCAGACTTGCAAATTTATTATCTGGCAGCACAATGCAGTTTTGCGCAAACGTGGTACCACCCAGACACCAGCACTCAAATAGAGAAATAAGCTGTTAAAAAGTGACCAACAACCTTTATGTAGGCCCTTCCATTACGGCAATACATGTTGCTGCATTTTTACTAACATTTGATTCCTTTGAGCTAGAAACTGATTTATTTGTGTTAACATCTGCAGATGATGGGATATGTGGGGAATGTGGAAAATCCATAATGATGGACAGCCACACAATCATATAATTACAGTGGCCCTGACTATTAAGCAGGTAATGCTGTTGCTTTCTCTTTCTTTGTGAGTAAATATCTTTGTGGAGCAGCAAGAATGTCACTATTTCATAGAAGTAATTCTTGTTCAGCACAAAGATGCATATTGAAAACAATTAAGAGTAAAGGGATTTGCAGACACATACACGTATTTACTGGATAAAATGTAGTTGCCCCATCCTATCCTATACCTGTTGGGACTATACCCTGTTCTTGTTGGCTATGAAGATCTTGCTGCTGTGCTGCCAGGAAGGTCCGAAAAGGGCCCCAAATATCCTTGGGCCTGGATGCGGGTGGGAGCATATTGGCATACAGTTTGCTTTTCATGGAGCATGATGCTAGGCTATGGAGCCGGTTCTTCTCTGTAGGTGCACGTTTACCGCCCCAATAAATAGTGACTTCTCTTTTGGCCAATAGCAAACAAATAGCCACAAATTTACGGATTTTCAAGGGAAACTGCACAATACAGCCCAGCAAGGCAATCTCCGGCAGGGGTTCCATCGGTATTCCTATCATACTACTAATTGTTTTGTGTATGCCTACCCAGTAACTGTGTATGTTCGGGCATGTCCAGGCAAGGTGAGAAAAATCTGCCTACGGGGATTTGCATCGCCGACAGCAATGCGATCTAGTGGGGTCGATTCTATGCATTTTGGCCGGGGTAATATACATCCTGTGTAAGAATTTGAAATGTATCAATTTATGTCAGCTATTTAGGGAAACAGATTTCGTAACTGCACAGCAGGCCGACCACTGCTCATCTGATATTGGGTTCCCCAGATCGGTCTCCCAAGCTTTGAGTGTTAAACAATGAAGTAAACCCTTCACAAACTGTGCTGCACTATTACTCATAATTTGCCTTATCTTACTGCATGTTAGTCACCTCTGCTACATTTACAGCAGCATGAGGGAGAAGCACTTTTTTAACAGCAGTCCAAATAATTATATACAAGACAAAGCAAAACAACAACTTTCACTAGAATTTGAATCAAAATGTCAGATGTGGTTAAAAATATGATTCTTTATTTGTTGCTTGAATATAGCAATTGGACCTGGACATAGTCTGTATCCATCCCCAAATGCTATAGGGTGCTGTTTCTCTTCTCTAGTCTTGGGGTACCTTAGGCAGCCTTACGCCAATGCACCCACCCTTCCACCAATGTGCAAGGGTGTTTGAATGATGTCAAGGTTAGGTTTTATACTGGAAGAGTACCGTTCCAGCACAAAGATGTATGCTTTTTCTAAATTAGAAATGTTTGTAGAAAATAAGTCTTCTTTCCAACTTTATGTCTGCCTTGATACTAGAAGTAATTTTTTATGCCAATCCCATTCCGCTAAAGTTAATCCATGGGTGAGTGCGTAGGAACCTTCATGTACCACCCATGGAATCCCTCCTTGTAAAGTAATTCATAGTGCTTCAATGTGTCACTGCAGAGCTACTGTCAAATTAAATTCTGGATTTGCGCTTGAAAGTAAGCACCACTGCAATACGTTGCTCCAAGTTTGCATCACATTTGTGATGCTAAACAGCCCAAATTGTTGGTAAATAAGCCCCATAAATTTAACACAATGACTTGTGTCTGAAGCTAATACAGTTGTACCTCTGTTCAACCGAAACCTTACCAGCAAGCCTAGAATAACGAAAGATTGAGGAGAAAACCAATTGTAACAGGGATTCTGCTCAAACACAGAACTGTGCAAAGACAATTAGGACCTTAGTGAATGAGGGTGTACCCCAAACTCACCTTAATACCCAAAATCCCCTACCAGACTAGCAATCAGTGTCACATTAGCTCTTCGTCCGATTGCAAAGAAACCAATGATTAGACAACCTCGAAAATGCGACTTAGGACCATCTCAGGAATGGTGGGAAGTGAGAACAGTCTTTTGTTATACGTTCATTCCAGTCCACAACAGGAGTAAAGTAGAGACACTGTAAGGTTAAAATGTTTATTTTAACGACGTTATCTCAAGCGCAGTATTTTAATAAACATAAGCAAACATATGATTAAGAATAATATGGTCAGCATGGTTACAATTCCATAATATAGAAAAGGAGGACTCATATTACAATGATAGTGCAAACAGGTGATAAAAGCGCCTATTTAAAGCACCCTCCCTATATAGCAACTATATCATATAAAACTATAGAATGTCTCTGGAGTTTTCTTAGGGGAACCCCATTTACCTGTCCACTCAGTAAGTGTAAATTACATCAGGATCGGTTAGTCTCTCTGCATCCCTGGAATCTTCCAAGTGTGTTCAATTCTGGCAAGTGTGCTATGATACAGGCGCCAGAATCCTACTCGGTTTGCAGCTGCCAAATTGTTGTGTCTAGAATGTGTTACACGGACACGCCGATAAACAGGCTCGCATGTTATGATAACCTTGGCGGCTCAGCACCCACTGTACAGACTGGGGACACGATGTATGTCTTGAGATGTCGAAAAACAAACCTTTTCTCATGTATAGACCTTTGTGAAAGCTAACCTGCAAAATCAGTTAAGCAGTCTCATGTGCAAAAAAAGCAGCAAAAGGAAAAATGGTGTTTAAACTCCTAACTCCTTAATATGCATGCAGAAAGAGGCCCAAAAACCACTCTACACCCCCCCCCCCCCCCCATGTTCAGGGAACACACAGCACTCAGGGCAAACATCATAGAACGCAGAGTTCAAGCTCGAGGGATACAGAACCAAGTTCAGAAAGTTTGCCACACTTGAAATTTAGGAATGAAAATTCAAAAAATCCAAATCAGTGAATACAAACACACGTGGCCATAGTGTGTGAAAAGACCTTGAATATGTAAGGAAAAATCTAGACAAAAATTTAAAATATTCACGAGTCCAGCATGTGTCTGTAAAGCAAAAAATTATTCAATACTTCAGTCCAACAACGTGTAAGCACCAAATGTTTCAACTGCTTACAACAAGAAGTCGTTGTTTTCATCATGAACATTTCAGCCATCCAATTAGGCAAAGGGAAAGAACATACATGTTCCTCAATTGCCGGAGCCTCTATCATCATCAGAGGACAACTCGGGCTTATTTCAAGATAACTGCGATCCAGAAAGTCATTGGCCGCAGTCCAAATGTTCTAAATGCCTAGAACCCCATGTGCTTCCGGAATCAATGACAGAATATCGACTCACAGAATATCGACCTACAGAAACATCCACCCTGGAATATCGAAGGCAAGTATATCTACATCCTATCTACAACAAGGTAAGTACAAAAATATCAAAATCAAAATATCGATGTTAAAAATATCATAATTAAAAATATTGTTTTTTCTGTTAAAAATAAATGTGTAAAATAAAGTAAATAATACTAATAATTAAAATAAACATAGTTAAAATATTTAATAATGTTTAAAATTAATAAATAATACATATGTAATAATAAAACATTAACTAAACATATACATAAAATATATAATATATACTTATTTAATAATAACTTTTAATAATTATTTTAATTACTTATAAATTATTTATACACACTATAATTTACAAATACATCTACACACATCAAATAATAACATAAATAAAAAGTAAATAATTATTTTAATAAGTTAAAAACATTAAGGGGCCGATTCCGATTCGGGAAAAAACGCTCCGAATAGCCGTTCGGAGCGTTTTTCCCGTACGAATCGTACCCTGCAAAATCCCCCATACATATGACGAAGTACGATTCGTACCAGGAGCTGGACTCCATAGGAATCTCCCTCGGAACCCACTGTACGCGACATCCATATGGTTCACGGCTAGTTTTTCCGACCCAGCAAGTATGATTTGTGTCGGGTACGCACCGTATGACCCTTTTTCTACAGGAGCTGAAAACAGCCGTAAATGCAGAGTTTGCCTCGAAACAGGTACGGAACGGCCCCCTGGGTACGGGGCGTACACCTCATGATCGCAGGGGTATGGTGCGTACCCCTGCGATCATGGGGTGTACGCACCGTACCCCGCGATCATGGGGTGTACACACCGTACCCCGCGATCATGGGGTGTACGCACCGTACCCCTTGTTCGCTGGGTGTACGGTGCGTACACCCTGCGATGGCAGGGGTACGGACCGTACCCCCGCGATCATGGGGTGTACGGGCCGTACGGTGTGTATGTGATTGTGTGCTTTACCGTACGAATCGCCCTTACCTGACGTAGACCGTATGAATTGCGTCCTCATACCCCGGTGCGGATCATACTCGTGGGGTCGTACGGCATGTTTGCGATTCGTACGGAGAGGGCTCCGGATATGAATCGTATGGACGTTTTTTTTCCCAAATAGGAATCGACCCCTAAATATACTTTCAAAATATTTAAAATAATTAAATACTACATTATCTAAAATAATGCAAAAAATATTAAATAGATAAATAAATAAAACTACTATTTAAAGTCCCAAAAAAACGACAGTAATGAAAACATTGGATAGCGTAGAACATAGAATTACTATTCCAACTCCAGAAAATGCAACAGTAGGGAAAGCGTTAAATAGCGTAGGGGTAACAATTACTATTCCCACTCCAGAGAGTGCAACAGTAGGGAAAACGTTGGATAGCGTAGGGGTAAAAAGTACTATTCCCACTCCAGAGAGTGCAACAGTAGGGAAAACGTTGGATAGCGTAGGGCTAAATTTACTATTCCAGCTCCAGAAAGTGCAACAGTAGGGAAAGCGTTGGATAGCGTAGGGGTAAAATTACTATTCCCGCTCCAGAAAGTGCAACACTAGGGAAAGCATTGGATAGCGTAGGGGTAAAAATTACTATTCCCACTCCAGTGAGTGCAACAGTTGGGAAAGCGTTGGATAGCGGGTGAGAACAAATTACTATTCCAACTCCAGAGTGTGAAACAGTAGGGAAAGCGTTGGATAACGTAGTGGTAAAAATTACTATTCCCACTCAAGAGAGTGCAACAGTAGGGAAAGCATTGGATAGTGGGTGGGTAAAAATTACTATTCCCAGTCCATTGAGTGCAACAGTAGGGAAAGCGTTGGATAACATAGGGGTACAAATTACTATTCCCACTCCAAAGAGTGCAACAGTAGGGAAAGCGTTGGATAGCTGGAAGGTAAAAACAATTATTTCCACTCCAGAGAGTGCAACAGTAGGAAAAGCATCGTATAGCGTAGGGGTAAAAATGACTATTCCCACTCCAGTGAGTGCAACAGTAGGGAAAGCGTTGGATAGCGGGTGGGTAAAAATTACTATTCCCACTCCAGTGAGTGCAACCGCAGGGAAAGCGTTGGATAGTGGGTGGGTAAACATTACTATTCTCACTCCAGAGAGTGAAACAGTAGGGAAAACGTTGCATAGCGTAGGGGTAAAAATTACTATTTCCACTCCAGAGAGTGCAACAGTAGGGAAAGCGTTGAATAGCATAGAAATTAAATATAACATACTTATAAATAATGTTTGTATTTAAAATAATTAATAGTTAAAATTCTAAATAACTCAACATCATTTACAAATACCCATTAATATTTATTAAAAACATAATTACAATTGAATAATTAACAATAATACCAAGACATATTAATTAATTACTATTAGTTACCAAATAATAAATATTGAACAATAAAATATTTTTCAAATCAAAAAACATATTTATTATTAAAAATGGATTAGCAATTAAAAAACTGTAAACAATAACATTATTTTTATACCAAATTTTTTTTTTATAAAACATTAATTACCAATTATAAAAAAATAATTTCCAATAAAAAAAAATACTTAGCAATTAAAAAAAATAATTACCAATTAAACAATTATTACCAATCACAAAAATTAATTACCAATTACAAACATTAATTACCAATTACAAACATTAATTACAAATTTAAAAAATGATTTACCAATTACAAACATTAATTACCAATTTAAAAAATAAATTACCAAATAAAATAATTAATTGCCAATTAATAATTATTTAAAAATGAATTAATTGTCAATACCAATAAATTAAAATAAATCATTGCTTAATTACAATTAAAATACTTCCCACCCAATTCCCATATGAACCCACCACCTACTACAAAACTTAAACGCAAAAATTAATTAAAATTAATTTATAATTCCTAAAAAATAATAATTAATTTAATATATTTAAATTACTTCCCACCCTATTCCCCTATAAACCCACAGCCCGCTCCAGTAGTAAAACATAAAATTGACTTAAAAATAACATTAATATATAAAAATAGTACACATATAATTTAAAACAAATAAAATACTTAACAAAAAACATATAACACATACATAATAAATATATAATAAAATACATAACAATAATACATATGTCGATATTAGTAATATCGAAATTAGTAACATCGATATTTTTGATATCGATATTACTTACTTCAATATTACTTACATGGATATAAAAAAAATCAATCTTGCTTACCTTAGAGTCGATATTCTGTCCAACAATATTCTTGACCTCGATATTCTTTACCTTTGATGTTTCAAACTCGATATTTCTGTAGGTCGATATTATAAACTTGATATTTAGACTGTGTACCGTGCTGCTGGCAGGCCATAATCCCGGTACTAGAACAGTCTATTCCATGAGCAACTAAGGGAATCATTAATCGATCAAAATCCAGATCAGGAAACACCGTGTTGCAGAGACACAAATCCAGGGCCCATTCGAATTCACAATCCAGGCAATGGAAAATAGGCTGTACACAAGTGAAGAAAGAGAACCGGAAGGATAAACCATACGCCACACTAGGGGGCCGATTATGATTGCGGATAATCCGCATCCTCCGGGCCGGCGGAAGCCACCGCCGGGCCGGATGATGCGGATTAACCGCTGCGGACTGAAGAAATACCCCCGTCCGATAAGGATGGCTGGGGGATATTTTATCCGTCCGCAGCTTTCCCGCCGCGGTCGCCTTCCGACCGCGGTGGAAAAGCTCTAACATGGCTGGCGGTGTCTATCAGACACCGCTAGGCATATTAGGATGGCTGCAGTTCTATGCCTTTCCACTGCGGCATTTCTGCCGTGGAAAGTCATACGGTCTTTTCTTTGGTGGCCCGTTGCGGGCCCCCAGGGGGGAAGGGGGGTGGGGGTTGCACATAGGGGGTACCTATGGTACCCCCATGCCTTTGCATGCACGAAGCAGCAGGCACCACGCGGTGCCTGCCGCTTCGTGCATGCAAAGGTCAACATGCACTTTTTAACCTTGCGGCGGGTGCTGCTTGAAGCAGCATCCGCTGCAATGTTAAATGTAGGGGATGTGACCGCCAGGGTGGTGGTCACATCCTAATTGCCATGGAGGGACCCCCGCTGCCCATGTGGACGGTCCCTCTTCCTCGGAGGTGGCGGACGGACGCAGGTCTGTCCGCCATCCTAATAGGGCCCTTAGAGCCGACAAAGGCAGCGCTCCATAGTATTGTAGAATGCGGTCACGCAGGTTGAGCAGCAAGGACAAACTGTGCATCCATTTTGTAATAAACAAAATAATAGCAGAATGCAGGCGCCCAAAGCCAGGAGCAAGGTGAAATGTCCAAGGACACTCTAAAAAATCGAATGAAAAAATGCAGGGATCACACCAAATATACGGGGTCATTAGGATGGCGGGCGGACTTAGCCTGCCCGCCATCCTACCGGTGATTGGGACCACCTGCCATAAGGGCGGGGGTCCCGTGGGAGGTATTAGGATGCGCCGCCACTGTGGCAGGCGCATTCTGCATGTTTAGCATTGTGGCGGGCAATGCTCTCAGCACCGCCTGCCACAATGCTAAAAATGCATTTGCATAAACAAAGCAGCAGGCACCACGCGGTGCCTGCCGCTTTGTTTATGTAAATGCAGGGGGGTATCACAGGTACCCCCCTGTGTTCACCCCCCACCTCTCCTTCACTCTGGGGGCCCGCAGGGGCACCCAAAGGGAAGACCTCATGCCGCCATGGAATGGCATCCAACTTCACCCATGGTAATATGGCTGACGGTGTCTAATAGACACTGCCACCATATTAAACCTTTTCCACCCGGCCGCAAGGCGACCAGGGCGGAAAAGCGGCGGACGGTCTTTCCATCCGCTGCGGTCCCCCCACCATACTAATATGGCGGGGGTCATTCAGCTGAGGATGGCGGACGGATTGCCCCCGCCAGGCCGGCGGTGGCTACCGCAAGCCTGGCGAGGGCAATCCGCCCGCCATCATAATGGGCCCCATAGTCTGAAATGAGGTAACAAGGCCAGAGCATACTACTTTAAAAAATGTGCCAAGCCAGTAGTCGATGAGGCATTTAAGATTGTGTGGATCAGGTATTGTTTAATAAGGCATTTACTTCAGTACGGGTATTTGCAACGTGAAGGACGAAATGTCTCACGCGCTGATGTATGGGTAACTTCCTTCTGGGACAAAAGAGCTCTTACTCTGCTCATCTTGTTGAACTCTGCTTTCAAGGTCGGGATCGAGGGCCAGATGGAAGCATCAAGCCTGCCATGCTTAGGAGGGAACAACACATTCTTGCAACAAATTACACGCTGGGAAACGGTAACAATGTAAGCAATACCGGTATGCATCCCACAACACTCTTCATTATTTAATAATAAATAACTACCATTAGCAAGCAGTGTGAATGTAGGTGTAAGGGCCGGGACTAGTGTGCCTTTTGAAACACACGCTTAATTTAGTGCAAGCACATCACACGAGCCGTGCAACTGAAGATTTCTGCATGTTAATGAATGGTCTGGTGTAGTGATGCAATCTTCGCCATTCAAAAACACTTCTTTACCATCCCACAAACATCTGTAAGTGAATGGGAGATTCCACACTTCATGAAGATATGCTCCACCCAGGGGCTCAAATCTGCCTACAGCATAGTGTTTCATGCAATTCTCAAATTTGAAAAGAGAGAACAGTTAGGTTATTAACCCGTGGATAAGCCAAACTGCCGAATTTGCCTCCGCTACAGAAAAAGGCAATGATTCTAACTTTTCAATATGCAACGGGGAAAATGTGGCATCTTTCATTGACATATATTGCTGTTTCATAGTCAAATTAAAAGGCAGAATTAACAAGCTTGTGTTCATGTAATTCCATGGAACGCAACCATTCTTTAACGTTTGCAAAGTCCAGGCAAACTGCATAACAGAACGCAATTGATTTTGCCCATGATACTGCAACATCTTCTTGTACAATATCAACCACAGATGACACAATATTATTTAAAGTGTAAATTCGGGAAGAAAGGGTATTAATGTTATTGTCTACAACAGCAAGCACTTTTTCTAAATTGACATGATCTATAGCTCTAAGCCTAGAAGCAGCTTCAAAATTGAGACAGTTTCCAAACTTCATTGTAAGCAGCATATATTCATCTTGTCGATCTGCCACCCGCAGGGCCTTTCACAAAATCATTTAAATCGACAGTTTCAGTGAGTTTGGACAAATGCGATTTAACAGACGCTAAGGATGAATGTATGAGCCAACTCTGGCACAATTTACCTACAGAATAGGTGGTGACTGAATGGTGAGCCTGAAAACGGGGATCAACTCTAACCTCCGTATAGCCAGGGGTCAGACCCAGAAAGCGGTGCTGGCAGGAATCTGCACATTTCTGCCATAGCAACCAGCCTTCGGGATTAATGCTGGAAACATTAAAAGAGGAATTACTAAACAGTGCCTGTATTTCACTCAGGGGAGTACTGGTAAAATTATCCCAATGGGGGAATTCACCCAAAGCAGGAAATGAAGGAGCATTTAATTTTTTAGATGTAGCCAATCCAAAGCATGTGGTTTGTGAAATAGTAAAATTCAGAAACAAAATATGGTTTGGGATGAGGCGTGCATGATGCAAAGCCTCAGTGCCTTGCACTTGCCAACTTTTACAACCCCAAACAGATTTAAGATCAATAGTATCTCTCCACAGTTCATAGCCCCCAACAGCCAACTGGTCAATAAAGGACTTTGAATAAAGTAATTCGGTGTGGGTAAGTCAAACCTTGGAAAATGACTCTCCAGTCAATTTAAAATAAAATGCATTAGGGTTGGATGGATAAAAATCAGTAAAATAGGAAAACCTTTTCAAAAAAGTTCTCGAGCTGCCTTCCACTGGTGAGGGAAAACGTTCCCACTGTGTGAAATTAACCATGCTTCTAAATGAGCTAGTCTTATTCAGAAAGTGATTGCCAAAATGTTGGTAACACTACAAATCACCATAATTAGCAGACTCTAAATATAAATCTTCAGCATCGAATGCAGCATAATATTTCAAATCAATAAATAAAGCTTTAACTGCTTTTACATCCCAATTATCAGAGCGAATATTTTGTTTAACCACATCTCCCATAGAAACATGGAGTACATTGAGAACATTAATAACCTCTGTGGGACCATGTATCTGAAACTTTACAGCATTCCATACAATCCCATCTAAAACGTGCCAAGCAGTCATATTCACAAATGTCTGGTCCCTCTTCATGATGTGCAAAGAGGAGTGGGGAGCCAAAATTCCATCAATCACTTGTATTGACGTTCTTAATTCAACCTAGTGTCCATTGATGAAACGAAAAAAATATACCACAAATCCTATGGACATGAACAAAAAAATTGCAATCAGCACCAGCCAAATGTAAATCCAAGGTGGGATCAAAAAATGTTTTTAAACCAGGTAGCAAAAATCGAAACTTTTGAAGGGGTCTTTGATGTGGATGAGCAAGTGTCAAATGAAAAATGGGATTGATTAGCCACACGGGTCTCCAAATCAGGCCTAGACAAATCAGTTGGGTAAGTGTATGCAGTGTCATTAAGAGGATCACCAGCAGGTAGATTCAATATTGGATTCGTAAGTGGACTCATTTCAATACAACATCAGGCCCGACGGCAAGATCCGGGGCCAAAATAGAGTGTCGCACCATTGCTGGACACAAAACCGCTGGCGTCATACTATACAGTATCGACCACCTGTGTGGTTTGACATGGTCAATTGAAATGTACCTGTTCCCCTTTCGTCCAGAAAGAGGAGGTACAATGACTGTTCTTGTACCCTGCGCACCAATCACGTCAAGTGGAGCTCGATAGGAAGGACCACATTATATTTTGTTATCAATCTTCTCTCGGACCAGTTCTCCAACCTGGGGTAGCCAGTCGACTACCGGAATCTGCAACGCAGCTTCAGCCATGGAGGGCAAGTGTTCCTTTGCAAGACTGTCTCTGGTCTTTTGTAGGTTCTGCAAAACATTAGAATGTTCGTCTACATCAAAGGATGTGGCTCCTGCCGCCATGTCTAGACCGTCAAGGTCCAGAACAAACATCTTGATGACAAAGAGCATTTCGTATGGGGTCCGCCCACCAAGAGACCTTCTAGGGAGATTATTAAGTGCATGTTGTACGCTATTAAGGTGGGTAAGCCATTCTCTGCCAGCACCTAATACCTTCACTGTCAATGATTGCTTTAAATCACGGTTCATCCGCTCCACAACACTATTGCCCTCAGGCCGGTATGGAGACGAACATTTTACTTGGACCCCCAATGAAGCCATGGCATCCTTGTACGCCTTAGAGGCGAACGCTGGACCCTGGTACGAATGTAAGGTGCCACATGCAAAAATTCCCACAAAGACACGCAAATCTCTTATGACAGTTCTGGCATCAGCGCTTCTTTGAGGCCACACCCAGACAAAGCGCGTGCAAGAGTCAACTGCTACTAAGATGTACTTATAGGCAGTATCAGAGGTGAAAGGACCAAAGTGATCTAAATAAACACACGCAAGTGGCTTATTAGATATGTACAACTGAGTTTGGGGCGGGCGTGCAGCAGAAGAAGGCTTAATTTGCTGACAACTGTTACATTGAAGGACAAAATCACGTGTCTGTTAGTACAAACCCCGCCACCAATATTGTTGCTGAAGGAGAGATACAGTAGCTGACACGCCGGCATGCTCCGAAGCCATTCCGGCGTGGGCTGCTGTAATCAAAGCCTGTCTGCGGTCCGCGATTGGAATCAGTCTGTCACCTGCGTCGTTAATTCTCACATAAGGAACTTTATCGGTACTTAAGTGATAAGAGTACTTCGAAGGGAAACCCTTAGGATACTTACCTCCCTTCTCAGTCGCGGCAATAGCTGTCAAGATGTCATCATCAATCTTACTTTTGGAACGTTTAACCGCTGCCACTGCATATGTTGCAACTGCTGTCTTCGCAGCCTCGTCCGCGAGACATTTACCCACAGCGTGAACCCCCATGCGCTGATGACTCAGAGTATGAATTACAAAAATGAGTGGGAGACATTATTTTAGCTCTGCCACTCGAACCCAGATTATTTTATGTTTTATTGTGCGACCTTTGGAGTCACAATAATCATTTTGAGTCCAAAAGGGTAGATTGTCATTGAAAGACTGTACGCATTAGTAAGAATCCCTCACAATAAGAGTAGTCACACTGGGGTCCACGTACTCCAATGCAAGCATCAGAGCACGTAATTCTGCTAACTGGGCGGTACAGTCCCCTAATGTCTGTGTATGCACGACATCGGACTTGAATTCACCATCCACCATCGTACCAACCACAATTGGACAGGCCGCGGAATACGCGTGTCGAGAATCCATAGCCGCTTGCGCACTTCCATCAGTGTAAATGATACAACGAAAATCCTCAAGTAGGTGCATAGTCAGAGGAGCAGGATGAACAAACTCATACTGCAAAAACTCTTGAGTCTGCAAAGAGGAATTGAAAATGAAGTTTACATCCTGGGATGTCAATGTTGTAGCCCATTGTATCCACCGAGGGTACAAAGCCTTGGAATTCGGTACACTGGCATTCGCCACTGCCTCCAAGGTAGGATACTGAGTAACAACCACAATTCGTTTTCTCTGCGACAGTGCACAATCCTTAAGAATCGCCATTTGCACTGCTTTCAAAACTTTTTCCACAGTGAAAAAGCTCAACTCGGCCGAAGTGTACAGGTGTGACTTGTAAGCAATAGGAACTGTATCTCCCTCATTAAAAGTGAGGTACGTGAAACCCACCGCACCTGATACGATTCTTATTACCAGGTTGGTGTGGTTATCACGAGTCGACAAGAATTTAGATTCAAGTAGGTCAGACTGCAAAGATTGCAAGATGGCTGAATGTTCTGGCAGCCAGCACGATTTGGAAAAAGTGGGTTGTATCAATGCATAGAGGGGCTTTATACGCTGGGCATATTCCGGTATGTATGTATGTCTGAAATGTAATAAAAACAGGAAGGATTGTAGCTTTTTCAGCAATATGGGAGCGCGCAAAAGTGCACATTTCTCCAAGAAGTGAGGAGCCAAGCCTTTACCTTCATTGTTGAGCTCGTAGCCCAGGAACAACACTGTGTACTCTGCAAAATGTGATTTTGCTAAGTTGAATTTATAGCCAAAGTCCGCAAAATGGCAAATGAAGCGATCAACACGGCTAATACAAGCCAAACCCAAGACTCAGTCAAAAAACTTCTTAGGTTCATGGTTAACTGGATGGCCAACAACTCTCTGAAGGTTAACCCTGCCAAAACGGAGGTACGTATCATCGATACTCCCAACAATCCCTGGTGTGAGCTTTTTTGGCCCCCACAACTGGGTGAGGCACCTACTCCAGGGAAAGTCGTGAAGAGTCTGGGCCTAAAAATTGACTCAGAGTTGTCTATGGCCCCTCAAGCCTCCTCGGTGGTTGGCACCTGCACTGGCCTACTCCGCCAATTGCGGAAATTGGTACCTATTCTTTTAGTCCCGGTGCTTCAATCCATTGTGTTTGCTACTGTCATAGCCCGCCGGACTACGGTAACTCCCTCTACTTGGGCCTCTCAAGAACACTCATCAGGAAATTGCAGGTAGTCTAGAATAATGCGGCTAGGCTCATCTTCTCCCTTCCGAGAAGAACTCGTGCCACTCCTTTGCTGCACAAACTACACTGGCTGCCTATTGAATATCGGGTGCAGTTTAAATGTCTTTGTGTTGCTCATAAGGCCATCTATGGAGAGGCTCCCAGATATATCAAGAATCGACTGGTGCGCTACGTCCCAGGCAGAGCTATACGCTCCTCTAAAGCTGTGAATTTGACGTCATCAAAATTCAAACTTAAGACCAGAGGAGGTAAAGCTCTGTCGATCCTTCTCCCTCAGCTCTGGAATGAGCTTCCCGCCTTCTTGCAAGGAGACCCAGAGCTCTTGTCTTTCAGAAAACATTTGAAAACCCATCTGTTTAGAAAGACATTCCCCGCTATATAATGGGCAGGCTATGAGGAGCTCTTAGTGACAGGGTGTTTTGTTCCCTCTGGAAAGCGCTTAGAGACCAGTGATGATTTGCGCTATACAAAAATAAGGTAACAATAACAATAACAAATAGTGCCATAATTCGTTGTCTGTGGGATAAATGTCATCCACATACAAACATGCATTTGCTTCGAGCCTCTCAAGCAGAGAGACTATTCGGGCAGTAGAAATGCCTGGACTGTTCTTGTAGCCCATGGCCAAACGAAGAAATTGGCATTGTTTGTCGCCACAGGTAAAACTTATCCACTGACTACTAAGGGGGTACTAGTTGTGGGTGAAGAAGCCAATGGAAATGTCAAGCGTGGTTTTGAACCTTTTATGCACAAGACTATCCACTAGGGGTGGGCAGAAGTCGCGTAAGGGACTTTCACGGAGAGTCACGGAGATTGAACCAATCTGTGTGCCTCTCCACAAATTTCTGTTATGTGACACCCTCCCACCACCCGCCTGCCTCCTGCCATCCGCCCGCCTCCCGCCTGCAATATTAAACATTAATTAAAGCCTAAAATAAGATTTAATAACACTTACCTTATCGCAGGGTCATCATCCTGGGCTATCGCGCCTTCTTCTTGAAACTGCGCATGTGCGGTAGCCTGCGCATGTGCATTCCTTGCTTCGAAAAAAACAGGAAATAAGTAAGACATTTTCATTTACTCTACTGTTTGACTGCCTCTATTTTTCATTCTGCAATCATCTGGCTTCATCTGTTAAACCCATGGTGGCATGCACACCTTTTTAGATATTACTTTTGAAATACCACTCTTCTGCTGTGTGTTTGTGCGTCGCCTCACGGTGATACACACACCTCCTCGTCAGCCTTTGCCTCACAAGTTTCAACCTCCAATGCTGGCTTCCTTGTCTTTCTCTCCTATACCATAACTTCATTTAACCAAAACTTACCTGTGAGTCACTGCATCCCCACGGTGATACCCTCACCAATAATTATCATCAGTCCACGGTGACACTCTCACCCCTTATCATTATGCCAGTTTCATTGTGATTCATTACCATCTGTTAGTGTGAATCATTATTTTGCTACTAGTATTCGCATTTCTATTTCTTGTTTTATTCCATTCATTCAACTGTGATTAGTTGCTCCTTGCTTTTACTTCACTAGTGTCTCCATAGGTACGCCAGGTATTAATCAACCACCATCTTTCCTCAATGAATGTGGTGACCCTGAAATTCATTTGAAAGACTGGATTAATTTATTTGAGTCTTACCTCATTGCAATGGGAGGTGAAAAATGTTCTGCAGTGCGGAAACAGCACATTCTCTTACATAACTTAGGTGGTCGCAAAGTATATGAAACGCTTTCTGATCCTGAATTAGAAGAGGATGATGATTCTGATGCTTATGATGTAACACTCATCAAATTAGAATCTCGCTTTGGAGATAAAGTTAATGTTGTATTTGAACGTCATAAATTTTCTAGTAGAGTACAAGGTAAAAAGGAGTCTGTAAACAATTACATTGCAGCACTCAGAGGGCTAACCTAACTGTGTGAATTTGGTGACCTAAATGATTCCCTTATAAGGGATCACAAACAATTCAAGTATTCAAGAGAAACTACTTGCAAAAAATCCATCTTTACGAGAAGCTGCAATAAATCAATCTGTAGAACATACTGCCAAATGTATAAAAGAAATAAAAACAAAAGAAGAAGTTGTAGCAGCCATACAAGCTGAAACCCATAACACTGATGTTCTTAAAATTAAAAACAAAGAAGTCACCAAAGTTACTCCCACTGCCAAATTTACCAAAGAGGGTTCCAGTCTTAAATGTTTTAGATGTGGTAGCAACAACCATTTAGCAAACAGCTTACATTGTTCTGCTTGTGGTGTTACATGCAAAAAATGTAATAAGAGAGGTCAACTAGCCAGAGTGTGTAGAGAAGGAGAAATTAACACCACTGTAATATTGGTCACGAAAGATAACGAAGCACCAGCTAAATTTGTTTTCCAATTGAAAGACGTTCTTGAAACCATCAAACCTATTTATCCCAAATGCACTGTATTTATTGACAATATACCTATGGAAATGTTTGCGGGCTCCTGTTCCCCCTTTACCCTGCTCAATGTCCTTGATTTTAAGAATTCCATGAGTGGTAAGGAAATTTAATTGAGTCCACCTGGCATTTCTCCTGAAGGTTACACCAAAGACCCCGTTCCCCTTGTGGGCTTGGTAACTGCCCTCATAGTTTTTAAGGGGAGATCCACGGTTGGTAAAGTGTACATAGTAGAAAAAGGTGCAATTCTTCTTGGCTGGCACCACCAGAAAGAGCTAGGGATAATTTTGGATCCCAATAATAAGGAACAGGTCATTCTGGTGGACAATCCCAGTAATTCCTTTTGCCAAGATGTTCCTCATCTATTCACAGACAAATTAGGGAAGTTGAAAGATTATCAACATAGGATAAAAATAAGATAAGGAGCCAAAACCATTGTTCATAAGACTCGACAAGTACCTTTGTTGTTGAGAGACACCCTCAAAGCTGAATTAGATAGATTATGTGAGTTAGGTGTTTTACAACCAATTGATTCCTCAGAATGGCTGGCACCCTTAGTTTTAGTTTCTAGAGCTAATGGTCAATGTATTCGCCTTTGTGTAGATCTGTGCAGCCTAGATGAAAATATTTGGGTAGAAAGGTTCCCCTTACCCAACATAAACGAAATGCTAAGCACCATGGGCAATGGAAATGGGAATTGCACCTTTACCCTTAACGGCATTCACTTCTCCATTTGGAGCTTATATGTTTATCAGAATGCCGTTCCGTCTAGCCTGCGCGGCAGCGATTTTCCAGAAAATGATGCAGCAAATCCTTGGAGGAGTTGGGAACACGTTATGCTTCCAAGACGATATCCTAATATATGGGTCATCTATGGAAGAACATGACAAAATACTTTACTCAGTCTGTCAAAAACGTACAGATGCCGGATTGACTGTTAAATTTGATAAGTGCAAGTTGAGGGTTAACTCAGTTGGTTATTTGGGACACACTATCTCCCAAGAAGGTGTCAGACCAAAATACAGCTTCATTCAGGCCATCAAGGACGCCCTTATCCATCCAACAAAGACAAAATAGGTCCTTCTTAGGACTGGCCGAATACATGTCGAAATTTGTAAAAAACTTTGCTCAGTTGGGTGATGGCCTACGTGAGCTCCTAAAAAAGGGTAAAGAGTTTACATGGGAGGAAAGTCACAATGATATGATTGACACGATAAAAACACACATCTTGAGGTCACCAGCTCTAGGAGCCTTTGATCTTAAAAATAAAACACTTCTAACCTCACATGTGTCTAACAAGGGATTGTGGACGACATTGTCACAAAAAGATGAAAATGATGAAACCATCATAGCTTTTGCCTCCAGATCCCTGAGCCCCTCAGAACGAAATTATGCTGTCATTGAAAGAGAGGCACTGGCATGCTTCTGGGCCGTAAATCATTTAACATTTTTCTTTTGGGTCATCAAATTCACGATACGCACAGATCACAATCCACTAACCTTTATGTTTTCTTCAAAAAATGATAATAAATCACCTTGCATCATGAAATGGATTCTTGAGTTAGAAAATTTTTGTTTCAAGGTAGAGTATTTACCTGGACCTGAAAATGTTTTTGCTGACTACTTGTCTAGATCTCCCATGGATGTCTACCATAGAGATGAAAATCTAGTTGTTCCGATTCTTACCACACATCTTTCTTCTCTCACCAAGTGGGAATGGGACGAAAGTGTAAAAAATTACAAGGATGTACAGATTCTAAAAGACTTAATAGTTAATGGCTGGCCGGAAAACAAATCCCAAATACCAGACTCCATTAAAGATTTTTGGGAAGTTAGATATGTGCTAACTCTAATGGACAACAAAATTTGCCGCAAGGAGAAAATTGTTCCTCCCAAGGGCATGAGAAACAAAATAATTGACCTTGCCCACGAAGGACACGTAGGCAGGAGCCTTACCACAAACAAACTCAGCAGTTGTTATTTGTTCCCAAAAATGGACTCCTTAGTAGAAGCGAAAGTGAACGATTGTGCCAGTTGTGCAAAAAGCGATAAGAGTAACATTTTAAGGAAAGTGCCTCTATCCCCGATCGAAGTCCCAGAAGTACCCTGGACCAAGTTAGCCTTGGATATAATTGGTCCCATGGAGATGTTAGGATCTCAAAAGAGATTTAGTTTGTCCTTATTGACCATACATCACATTGGATTAACATTAAATTTACATCTACCACGAACACTGCTAACCTCATTACTTTTTCAGAAAATATATTTTTCTTTGAAGGTGTTCCAGCTAAACTCATCACAGACATTGGGGTACAGTTCACCTCTGACATGATGAAAAACTTCCTTGTAAATTTCAATATAAAACACAAGAAGACTGCATTATACTGTCCCAAGGCCAATGGATTAGTGGAAAGGGCGAATCGCATGATTAAGGACCATAGACAATTGGTCTCAAACAGCCTCAAGGTGGAAGAATCATTTAAGGAATGCATTTGGGCATACCACACAACTCCCAACCTTATCAGAGGGATGTCTCCTTTTGTAATGCTAAGGGGGATAGAACCCAGCACAAAAATGAATCCCAGAATGTTGGAGGGAGGCAAGAAGGCCACCTTCAATCACGAATCTACTCTCAGGAAAGTTCAACACATCAATTGAACTCTTAAAAATGGTATGACCTGTAACATGGAGTTAAAGAACATGACTTTCTCCCCAACACGATTCAGAAAACAACACATCAGTTGTAATAAAGAAACCCACTCATGTTCAACCTGGGTCAAGCAAATATTTACCCTCACAAAGAGTGTTTAGATCCAGCAAAAATGTTGTTCATCTTGACAATGTGCCGACGTGGAGTGGTGACAGATTGGTCAATGTTACTTGAATTTACTGTATCTGATGTATTTTATTTTCAGCTCTAGTTTCCCCTCCCTAGGAAGGGAGATGTGTTGTAATCTTCTTCCTTGTCACTTAACCCTCTTGGTACCTTCGTCCTCCCCTCCCACTCTTTCCTTCTTGGTACATTCCACATAGAAGCTTACCTTAGAATGTTGACACCTCAGGTTATTCTCTCAGTGCTGTGGAGACTGGATGATTAGAATAAAGGAGAGTTCTTACTTCCACTGCTTGTCGATCTCTTTATTGGCAAATTGTAACAATATGATTAAGAATAATACAGTCAGCATGGTTACAATTCCATAAAATGCAAAAGGAGGAATCATATTACAATGAGAGTGCAAACAGGTGATAAAAGCGCCTAATTAAAGCACCCAACCTATCTAGGAACTATGTATTAGAAAACTATAGAAGGTCTCTTAAGCTTTCTTAGGGGGACCCCATTTACCTGTCCGCTCAGTAAGTGTAAATTACATCAGGATCGGTTAGTCTCTCTGCATGCCTGGAATCTTCCAAGTGTGTCCAATTCTGGCAAGTGTGCTATGATACAGGCGCCAGAATCCTACTCGGCTTGCAGCTTCCAAATTGTTGTGTCTAGAATGTGTTACACGGACACACTGATAAACAGGCTTGCACGTTATGATAACCTTGGTGGCTCAGCACCCACTGTACAGACTGGGGACACGTTGTATGTCTAGAGATGTTGAAAAAATCAACCTTTTCTCTTATATAGATCTTCGTGAAAGCTATCTCTGCAAAAACAGCTAAGCAGTGTCGTGTGCAAAAAAGCAGCAAAAGGAAAAATGGCGTTTAAACTCCTAATAAGCCATGTTAACTTAACATGCATGCAGAAAGAAGCCCATCAACCACACTATACAATAAGGGTCTAAACCTATGACTTTTTATAGGCATACAACTCTTTGATGCCAGTTCAAAGCTCAATGTGCTATATTAGAAGGATTGTTGCTTATAAACTCTAAGTACCAAAAAGATCCCGTGTGACAAATGCAAAAAACAACTAGACAATCTACATAAAATACTGTGATCAGCAAATCACATGTTAGGTTTTGCAGCCGAAATATTATATCATGAATCAAATTATAGATCTCTCCCTTAAGTGCATTCACCACCAGTTGTCATTCCAATTATCCCCTGAAGTTGCAGTGCACACAAACAGCTGTACAGACTATTCTTATCTCAGTCCAGCCTGTCGATGAGGGGGTGCCCCTTGAACTTTGTGCGATGGTGCCTGCCAGTCACACCACCGAGAAGCCGGCACTGGTTAGATGCTTACTTTTCTTTTATAATAATAGGTAAATGTGCCTACAAGGGAATGTGTTTTTCTTTTGAGATTCATTCATGTTGAAAAAATGTTTAATTGCAAAAATGTGTTGTCTGAAGTCACTATTTAGGACTTTGTGAATATATAGGAATATTATGAAGATTTAGAGAAAAATAAAACCCCTTGTAGGCACACTTACCTATTTTTGTAATGTACCCAAGACTCCAAGGGTATATTGGGTTGCCCAATCTTGTTGTTGCACTTTTCTTTTATAGAATGTTAATTGTGCTAGCTTTTCATATTGGTGCTTCAACTTCCAGCCGACATGCGAATGAGACTAGGCATTGGCACAATGTAATTGATGCTGGCTCAATTTGCATAATTTCACGAATTTCATATTACACTTATGTGAAATTCCCAAAATTACGCCATCATTTGGAGTATTTACTGCGAATGTCATCTTTTGTGATAAACTGTTAGCATGAACGCATGGGAAAAACAGAACTTGCTCCTTGCATCACAGCGGTTGGAGTTGCGTTTGCATCGTAGGCAATTTGTCAAGGACAGATGGCTACTTTGCCTGACTACTGCAGGTACTACTGGTGAATCCATCATCTTAATTTCCTTGGATCACTGGTTTTGTATTCCAACCAAATACACTGGTGCAATGTTTACTTTTTCACACTTTGATTACCTTTCAGTAGCTAATTAGAGATCCTGGAAAAAGCACAAAACTGGCTAGGTCATTGGCTGAAACATGTGCATCACTATCTAGTACGACTTGATCTAATGGTTTCTGTGATACCTTTTGTTGTTAATCTTAGCACAAGGTCGCCAGAATAAAGGATAAGAGGTTAACACTGTAGCTAGTTTTAATTCACCCACCGACTTGCACTACACCCCTCACAACACCCCGCCAGCTCACATTGGGGTTTAGTAATAACCCCTTTAATACAGAAAAACATCCATGAGCGCCTCCCTCACAGCAAGGGGGGTGTAGCCTACACCATGAGTTTCATGGTGCGAGGAGGATTCCCAATAATGAAACATGCCACCTTTGATGGGTGAGGGAAACCGTCCTTAAAAGGGATGCATCTTTATAAGTCAGCCTCTATTTGCGTTCTCTCGCCTCATAGGACCCGAGGGCTCTGTGTGTATTGAACAACAGAATACCATCAGCTGTTGTTGTCTGTGCTATGTTTAAATGCACCCTTGTGAAGACACATTTCTCTGTAAAATATAATGAAAAATGACATATTTGCATTTTTGTGTAACCTCACATAACTTTGCCTCCAGTTTGTGTAACTACATGAAAGCAAATTAAGGGGATCCCACCAAACCTAAATGAAACCATGGCTTGGGAGGACATAGTCTGCCCATGAGCAAGTCAACGTTCCTTTAAAATAATGAATTATCTGTTGCAATTCTATTTAATTTTTCACATACGTTGCTGTCTGAATAAATTCTGTTCAGCATGGAGTCAACCAGCTTCTTACATACTCCTCTCCCCTCCAGTCCAAACAACAAGTTATTTGGTTAACTAAGGTATGATGGCATATAAACCGTTAAAACCATATGCACGATACAAAGCACAAACCTTCAGAAACCTCTAATGAAAGTAGCTTACGATTTTATGCTATTTAAAAAAGAGGATAGCACTAATGTTATGTTATGGTATGTTAGGGTGATTTATACCACGCTTGACTGCCCCAGCAACAGGGCGTCCCAGGGCTAGCAGAACGGGTAGCTGGAAGAAATGACGTTAGACAGATGTAAAAAGCCAGGTTTTGATCAGTTTCCTGAAATGCCCAATGATCGTGAGTGCTGTGGGCAGCCCGAGGGATAGAGTTCCACATTGCCAGGCCCAGGGCTTTGAAGGAACGACCCTCTGCTCTGCATCGGCGGATATGTGGGACGCATAGCAGCATAGCAGCTAATAATAACGAAACACGCTGCATAGTGTGTTCTTGGGCCTGTTTGGAGATTACAGACACCAGAACAATTTCCACTTCACCAGTAAACTAATGGTATCATCCAAGCATCTGCTCCATGAATGAACGCTGTCTTTCAGACCGAGAGGATAGTGAGAGGGAAACACACGTGATTTGGATGTTCGAGAACTGCAGGAAAAGCGCAGAGAGACTGAGCGCAGCTTGACTTGGAGAGAACCAAGGGCAGATACCAAAAAACACTAGAGGAGAGACCAATGCAGGGAGCCTGAGTTCCAGACAGCGAGGTACAGACTGACAAAGCGCACCTGGGATAGACCACCAGGAAAGTGCTCGAGTAAAGGTACAGGGTACATGGACGAGGAGAGGAAAATTATGTTGTTGCTGTTGCTTGGTGACAGAGCAGAGTGCATGTGTCCATAGCCCATGTCGCCCTAGGTCATTTGTGACACATATAGCCAATCTGAATTATAGCCAGGGCTCTTAAATCACCCAGTTCCATGTGTAAGTAGCTCATCCAGTGCAAATATTTTCTTTCTTTCCTGAGATTTGCAGTCCTTTCGCACCCATTAAAAGCAGGACTACCATTCAAAGAAATTCCTGAACTGGATAACCTCCTGACACCTGGAAGTGGGAAACTTGAGAAACGTGTATATACTATATCAACATCACTTTGCATACTGGGATCTCTAGGGACATACTCCAAGTCGTAAAATGCAAGGTGGTACAGACTAAAAAGCCAGGGCAGGCTGACATGTAGCTGTGCATGTCTTCTGCACTAGACCAAGCACAAAAATTCTGTTTAGCCACTGCAGACATCAATGACTTCACACACACACTGGTAAAACCACTCCGTAGCCACAGTCACAACACCAGTAGTCGAGACAGACACCCAAGCCAGACTTACATCCCCTCCCTCAAACAAGACACAAATTCTCTGCCACCATTTCAGTCATCCATGTCGTAAATTCCATGCTCTCCAGATCTGGATAGAATGAGGCCCTAATTATGAGTTGACTGGAGGTTTCTGATTGCTGTGCCAACTCTTGTTTGCACAGGGATTAGAACTGCAAGCTGTGCAGAGTTTTCTGCATACGGAAATTACCAGGTCTGATACAATCTATACCTTTTGTTAAATGTTGGCAGTGTTAACATGAAGAAAGTCGATATGATTAATGATACATTAATTTATAAAAAATTAAATTGAAGCTTTATTAACTAATTCACCTGGGCTGAGCTCCACATCAACCCGGACTCAGAAATAGGCTAGGACAAAATTACCAAAAAACTCTGCTGCACTATGCTCAGTTCCGCGAGTGGTGGAGTGCGTTTGGGCATGCCGTTCATGCTGAATTTAACAGGTGGGTGTTTGTCCTATGCTGTAAAATCAGCGTGAACTGCACCCTGCGCAGCACAAGAGGGTGCTGTTTCTTTTCTTGCCACTCAATTAGGTTTTCTACCCGAGCGGCAGCTTTCTCACTGCGAACAGACGGTTTCTCAACATGAGAGACCGCGATCATACAGGACAGCCCGCGTTGAGAAATCTGATTGCCGACATTGAAAAATCTCACTGGGAGGTGAATTTTCCTCACTCACACTCACCAACTTGACATTGGTGAGTGCTAGTGAGGAAAAAACTGCACTCGACTATGCAGATTGTTGTTTTTCGGTACTTCAAGTGCTCCACGTAGTGCAGAAAACTCTGCAAATTTCAGCGCCAAGGCCTACTCAAAAATACATAGTTAGGCAGACTCTGAGACTCGTGCCTGAGGTCACTAATTGACAGGTCACAGATGAGGTGACACATAGCCAGCAGACAAATGCACAAACTGGAAATTTCACATCAATCCTACAGAAAAGTGCAGTGACAATAAAGCACCCATGGCAGGAGGGATACGCTTGCTCCAGAAACACCATAATGTAGGATGCCACACAAAGTTAGGGACGTTTAGCCAATTAGGATGCTGCACACACAGTACACACAGTGATCACGTGCTCCCCATGCTGGACATATGGACACATTATCCACTCACCACATTGTGTCCACACAAGGTTGAGACATTTCATTATGGCTCCACAGACAGAGATTCACATTCCATAACAAAAAAGGATTGACAGAACTGTTTATGACATTCAATAAATTGTTTAAAAATACATTTCATATTGATTGTAAATTGAGACAGTCCGTAGACCCTATGGCTGTGACTGTTATCCAGGCCGCACTGTTTAATTAAATGATCTGTTCCTGTTTTGCCTAGTATCTGAAAAGAGTAACAGGTGTTGGCCGCTTGGACAACTGGGTGTGACACAGATGGGACGTTTGGGCCCTGGGTCTGATACAGGGTGTGATTAGGACATTTAGGGGGAAAGATTTGGACCTGGGAAACTAGATGTAACTTGTGTATGGCCAAGAGAGGCCTGTGGTTCTCATGTTATTCCCCTTCTCTGTGAACTATTATTATTAACTTTGTCCCAGTGTTGATATTAGCAGACTATATGTTCCACTTAGTTCTGTGTATCGTGCAGAACTTCTGCTTGTCACATGATAGCATGTGCTAGGAGCGGAGTAAGAATTTTTTTGACAAAGTCAGTTTTGTTGAAATCGATGTATTGTATATGTGATGTTTCGGTACTGTTAATTATTGCAAACTGTCCTAAGTATTATCTTTTTACATTGGTGACTCATGCTTCATATGAGAGTGTTGCTATTTCTTCTAAACTGTATTTGTCACCAAAAGTCAACATGGTTCAGATATTGTTGTTATTGACAGTTGTACTTTTTACCTATGTTGTAACCCTTCGCATGCATTTTTATTTGTGTTAATGAAATGTCCTAATTTAATTTTAGATGCATCTGTAAATAGCATTGATTTCATAGTAAGGTAATTACAAGAAGTATGCCCACACGTAGAAGTCCCTATCCACAATTCAGGAACAGCCGGTCCAGATTCACTGAAAGGAATCAGGAAATGGTACATTGTAGATGGTGGTGCCTATGAGAGGTGAGTCCCCAGAGTCTACCCCAGCTCCAGGCAAGAGTAGAAAGCTGAATGCACTCATGTCCATTATCAGGCCTTGCAGCTAACCCATGTACCAAGCCTCGCTTACATCTTCCAGAAAAGCAGTAGGTTCCTTCCTCAGACACCACAAGTATATATAATCAGAGGTACTGTCATGTAGCTCCTGAATATCCTTATATCGTGTTAAGTTAGCATAGGTACATTTGAGGTTTAAACGCCATTTTTCATTCTTGCAACTTCTGCACACGACACTTAATTGTTGACTTAGCTTTCAACCTAGTAGTTTGCCGTGGTTTATGTGAGAATAATATGTTATTGCTCTGATATCAGCTTTGCTTAATAAACTATGTCTGCACAAAGAGTGCTGAAGTTTCAGGAACAACACGATACGGAATTGTTATGAGGTCTGATCTCCACGCCTTCATAGTCATAACACAAGTGCAGCCTTTGCCAACTCTGGCTTCAGGCGGGATTGATATTGCTTTGCATGAGGCACATAGAACACACTTGATGCGGTGCACATGCAGAGAGAGCTGGTGTATGCTGATGTGATTCCTTCATGCTAGGACACTAAGGTATGGGCCCGCCTTAAAACAACCCAAAGAGACCTTCTTAGCTAATAATATAATATATGTGTTAGGGAGGGTGAGATATAAGTGTTGTTAACTCTTATTCATTACAGTATGTTAACATGCTGTCACCATTCGCTTTTTATGTCTTAGTAACTATGCTGGTAATTTTGCTATTGATAATAAGTATACTTGTATTATCTAAGATACTGCGCCTGAGAAGACGGCATTAGTAAATAAACATTTCAAATGCACATGTGTCTTCTTTACTCCATGTTCTGGTTTGTAATGACAATATAACGAAAGAGTGTTCATGAGTTCCACGTACCCTGAGGTACTGTAAGTTCATGTTCTGGTTGGTCTAAACATTGGGAGTTTGATATGTCCAATGAGACACTGTAGCTAGCTCGGTAAGGGGTGAGTTGGGTACTAAGGTGTGTTTTGGGTCACCCTAATTCGCCGAGGTTCCGCTTCTCTGTGCACAGTTCTGTGTGAGAACAGAAACCCTGCGACATGGCGCCCAACGGTTTCGGTGGTCTTATATCATGACACTCGAGTAGTATATCGTTCGAACCTTAACCCCTTCACATCCGTTTCCGGAAAACGGGGTGTCGGTGAAACCTACCTATTTATGGTAATAGGTCTTTTTCAAGCTTGATTCTTTCTAAAACGGTTTCTTTGAATTACTACCCAGTTGTGCTACAAAGTATTCTTTGTTTTTCCGTAATTCCAGTGTTATCATGGCGGCGGCGGTGGCAATTGCGCAGCATAGTCGAGTAGCGGTGCGCACACATCTACAGACGTACCAAGTCCCGGTGGATGGGATGGCTGTGATTTTAGTGGTGTGTGCTGATCCGGCGTTCCCTTTTGAATTGTTTTACTCTTGGGTTACGTTTCCAGCTGTGGACGCAACTTCTGGTTTGTTCCACTCCTACACGGCCTCCCCTGTACCGGCTGAGTATACACCGTACAGGGCACTGGAAATACCTATTGATCATTGGCAGCATCGCGTTTGGTTTGATGGCGCCCTCCCCCACTCTTTGTCCGCTGCGAGGTTAGGTCCACTCTCAATTCCAGGTACAAACTGGCCTGCGTTGGGTGGTTTTACCCCGCACCCGAATCACGGGGCTTGTACCCTTGCAGAAATTCGCAGGCTACATGTAGTCTCCATTTCCGTGATTCGTGCATTGGTTCAATACATAGGTCGTCATCTCCCGGGTGGTCCCCCGGGGGGTCCGGCCGTTCAAACGGAACATGGTGGTTTACGGCTCAATCCAGTTATGGTAAATTCGGTTTTTGGTCAACGCCCTGATAATAAAGATGATTTTCCTTTTTGGCTGGCCGAGAAATTTGACCAACTGGAAGCCGTGTTTCCCAATTCTACTCCTGCTGATAAACATAGAATGTTGACGATTACTTTACCTAAGGATATCACTCCCGAGCTCGTTGACTGTGAAAGTTGGGTTAAGACTTTTGCGGCTGTTTATGCGAGGTGTTTCGGCACCCCATCTATGGCTGTACTGCCTACGATCATAAAACGTGTTCAGGATGATCACGGTCCAGAGGCAGCGGTTGAATTGGGTATGCGCCTGTGTGGTTCTTTTGAGATTGTAAGTGATCTAATACTCTCCAACATCAAGGGAGATGTTGTGAACTTCCAGGTTTTTAATGCACTGGCAGCTTTACCCGATGCCGAAAAGCCCCGCCAGTTGGCGAAGATTGTAGTGGCCGCTTATAAAACTATCGGTCGCACAAGTAAGGGTTTGAAGTACTTCGCGGTTAAGGAGAAGAAACAACCACAAGTGCAATCTGCTGCGGCAGATGTGCAACCAAAGTCCAAAAAACAGAATTGGCCTCAGAAACAGAAACAGGGGAAGCATCAGCAGCAAACTCAGGAATCATATCCTGCGTCACAGGTCCCTGCGCCGGCTGAGAAAGTTTATGATTTGCGCGATCGCGCAATGATTAAATCGCCTGATCGATTTCAGGTTTCTGATCAACGCTCTCCTCGTTCCTTTCAGGACTCATCGGCCCCGAAGACCGGTGGAGGAGGAGGCGGACGGGGACGTGGTGGCCAACAAGGACGTGGCCAGCCCCGCCAGACAGAAGGCACATGGAAGCAGGAGGATTCTACGCCGAAGAGACCGCAGTTTGCGAAAAAGAAAGTCGCAGCCTTAACAGCGCATCGATATGCCACAGATAGTGAGAACGCGGCTTCGGAATCTGACGTGGGCTCTGACCTTGCTGGACAGCGCGGCGGAGATATCCATAGTCAGAGAGGCGCTGCGTCCACTACTGAGGGTGACAGCGACTGATGTCTATGTTGTGATAGAAACAGCGGATACGAGACTTGCTCCCCCTGAAAGACTTTATGAAATTGTCCTGTTAATAGAAGGTGACATACAGCGTACCGTTAAAGGTGTATTTTGGGAAAATCTGTCTTCTACATATGATATTTTGCTTTCGGAGGCTGACTGGCCCCCACCTTTTGTGCTCGCGGCGCCGCGAGGGGAGGAGGTGATCCTCCCCAGTTTCGCGAACACTGTCTCGAAAGAGCATGCACAGCATTTTGCAGAAGAGTGGGCTCGGGCTCTCGCGCCGACTCTGTACCGTAACCAATGTGGTTGGGATAAATTGTCGCCTTGCCACGAAATTCCGTTGCGGTCTCAGCCGCAGCCTCAACCTCAATATCCAATTCGGCGTGAAGCAAAATCTTCCGTCGCAGAAATCCTTGAACAATTGGAATATCAGGGAGTTATTGAGACGTGTGTGTCACCGATGAATAATCCCCTTTTTACTGTGAACAAACCTGACGGATCATTTCGTTTGGTTTTGGATTACCGGCATTTAAACTCGCATTGCCGTAACTGTGCAGTACAGAATACTCACGGCTCTGCCCTTGTGGATAGTCTCGTGCGTAAGCGTTTCAAGACAACGCTTGACATATCCAACGGTTTTTATGCCCACAGATTGGACAGCTTTAGCTCCCAATGGACCAGTTTTACGAGCGCTGGAGTCCAAAAACAATTCCGGCGTCTTCCAATGGGCTATAAGAATAGTCCTGGTATATTTACCGCTCGCATTGTCTCTATTCTGGAGGCTCTCGACCCTGATGCTTTTTCGTATGTGGATGACATATATCTCACAGACGACGATATTTGGGAGCATCTGTGTCGTGTAAATTCTGTTATTTGTAACTTCGCTGACATGGGTTACAAATTTAACTTTGCAAAATTGCACATTGCTGAACACACAGTGTTGTTTTTGGGCTATGAGCTCAACAATGAAGGTAGAGGTTTGGCTCCTCACTTCTTAGAGAAGTGCGCACAATTGCGCGCTCCTACAACACTGAAAAAATTACAATCTTTACTGGGCTTTTTGAATTTCGGAAGGACATACATTCCGGAATATGCCCAGCGTATCAAGCCGTTGTATGCATTAATACAACCTACTTTCTCAAAATCATGCTGGCTGCCTGAGCATTCAGCCATTTTGCAATCCTTGCAGGCTGATCTGCTCGCTTCTAAATATTTACTGACTCGTGATAACCACACCAACCTGGTAATAAGAATAATTCCTGGGACAGTGGGTTTCACGTACCTCACTTTTAATGAAGGAGACACAGTACCTATTGCTTACAAGTCACACTTGTACACTTCGGCTGAATTGCGGTTTCCCACTGTGGTAAAAGGTTTTAACTGCTGTACAGATGGCGATTCTTAAGGAACGAGCACTGTCACAGGGGAAACGCATGCTGGTGGTAACACCCTGTCCTCATTTGGAGGCAGTCACGAAAGCCAGTGTACCAAATTCAAAAGCTTTGCACCCTCGGTGGATTCAATGGGCTGCGTCCTTGACGTCCACTGATGTCACGTTTATTTTTGACGCCTCATTACGGTCGCAGGAGTTCTTGCAGTATGAATTCGTTCATCCTGCTCCTCTGTCTATGCGGCCTTTGGAGGACTTCCATTGCATCATTTACACTGACGGTTCGGCGCAGGTTGCGCATGGCTCTAAACATGCCTACGTTTCCGCATGCGCCATTGTGGTCGGTGCTATGTTGAACGATGAGTTCATTTCCAGTGAAGTGCACACCTTGCCCCTGGGAGACTGCACCGCACAATTGGCAGAGCTTCGTGCTCTTTTACTAGCGTTGGAGTACGCGGATCCAAGTGTTACTACACTCGTTGTAAGTGATTCTTACTACTGTGTCCAGTCTTACAATGAAAACTTGTTCTTTTGGATTCAGAATGATTTTCGTGATTCCAAGGGTAGCACAATAAAACATGAAATGATCTGGGTTCGAGTGGCAGAGCTTAAGGCTATGTTGCCGTTAGTTTATGTGATTCATACTCTCGGTCATCAGCGCGTGGGAGTTCACGCTGTTGGCAATTCGCTTGCTGATGAAGCGGCGAAATCAGCAGTATCTACATACTTAGTTGCAGCGGTTACTAGATCCAAAACCAAGATTGATAGCGACATCTTGGCGGCAGTTGCTGCCTCTGAGAAGGGAAGTAAACATCCTGCGGGATTCCCTTCTAAGTACAAATACCACTTAAGTCCCGAAAAGGTTCCTTTTGTGACAATTCCTGACGTTGGGGAACGGCTGATTCCCAACTCGGATCGCAGAGCAGACTTGATTACAGCTGCACATGAAGGTGTGGCGTCTGCGCATGCGGGCGTCTCGGCCACTGTAACTCAATTACAACAACGTTTCTGGTGGCGGGGACTATATAAACAGACGCGTGATTATGTCCTTCTTTGTGACATATGCCAGCAGATTAAACCTTTGACTGCTACGCGTCCGCCACAGACTCAGTTGTACATTTCTAATAAACCGCTAGGTTGTGTTTATTTAGATCACTGCGGTCCTTTTTCATCTGATACTGCGTATAAGTACATCTTAGTAGCAGTTGACTCATGCACACGCTTTGTGTGGGTATGGCCACATCGCAGCGCTGATTCACGGACTGTCATTAGAGATTTGCGTGTCTTTATAGGGATTTTTGCCTGTGGTACCTTCCATTCGGATCAGGGTCCGGCTTTCGCCTCTAAGGCGTATAAGGATGCCATGACTTTGTTGGGGGTCCAAGTCAAGTTTTCGTCTCCCTACAGACCTGAGGGTAACAGTGTAGTTGAGCGAATGAACCGTGATTTAAAGCAATCTTTGACAGCCCGAGTTATAGGCACTGGCAGAAACTGGCTGGCTCACCTCTATGGCGTGCAGCGTGCTCTTAATAATCTCCCTAGAAGGTCTCTGGGTGGGCGGACCCCATACGAAATGCTCTTTGGCATCAAGATGTACGTCCCTGACCTTGACGGTCTAGACTGTGTGGTTCGCGCCACTTCCTTTGACGCAGATGAACATTGCTATGTTTTACAGAATCTACAAAAGACCAGAGACAGTCTTGCGAAGGAACATTTGCCCTCCACATCGGATGATGCGTTGCAGATCCCGGTAGTCGGCTGGCTACCCCAGGTTGGAGAACTGGTTCGAGAGAAGATCAATAACAAGAAAGAATTTGGTCCTTCCTATCGAGCTCCGGTTCCTGTCCTTGGGGTGAAGGGCACAAGAACAGTCATTTTACCACCACTTCCTGGTCGTAAGGAAAACAGGTTTATTTCAATTGACAATGTCAAGATACACAGAGTGGCCGATTCTTCTTAGCATGACACCGGCTGTTTCCTGTCCTTCCATTGTGAGAAATTCAGTTAAGCCCACTGCTTCTAATATTGAACCTGAAGTGGCCATCGAATTACCTGCTCTTTCCAGTCCCTTATTAAATAATTTACCCGGAACTAACATTGATGAGATAGACTATACCTACCCCACTGATTTGTCCATACCTGACCTGCAAGCACGTTTAGCCACGGAATCCAGATTTTCTTTTGACTCTGTTTCCCTTGCCTCAAAGAAACCCTCTCGTTTTGCAGTTTATGCTAGCCTGTTTAAAAAACATTTTTTGATACCCCCTTGGACATACATTTGGCTGGTCCTTTTTTCAGCTTACCTTTTTATGTCAATTGGTTTTGTGTTTTATTTTTTTCGAATCATGAATGGACACTATGTCGAGGAGAGAACTTGCAATACTCATCTGAATGGAACTTTGGCCCCGCTTTCCTCGTCCCATTCTACACACAGATTTAAAAGAGACTTGACTTTGGTTAACATCACAGCATGGCTTGTCCTTGATGGAATCATGTGGGATGCAGTTCGGTTTCAGATTCATGGCCCAACGGAAGTCGTTAATGTCCCTAATGTACTTAGAGTGAATATGGGGGATGTGGTGAAACAAAACATTCGTTCTGATGACTGGGATGTCAATGCTGTAGAAAGTTTATTTTCTGATTTGCAGTACTATGCGGCATTTGATGCTGAGGATTTATATTTAGAATCTGCTAATTATGGTGAATTATTCTGTTACCAACATTATGGCAATCACTTCTTACACAAAACATCATCCAGAAGGGATACTGTTAACTTTACTCAGTGGGAACATTGCCCAGCGCCTCATCAGGGGAGTTCTGAAACATTTCTGAAAAAGTATACTTACTTCACTGACTTTAATCAGTCCAATCCCGAGTCCTTTTATTTTAAGTTTCAAAAAATGCCAATGTCCAAGGTTAGACTTACCGATACTAAATTGTTGTATTCGAAGGCCTTCCTTGATCAATTAGTTACTGGAGGCTATGAGTTATGGAAGGATACAATAGACCTTAAATCAGTTTGGGGTTCAAGGGCCTGGCAGATACAAGGCACTGAGGCTTTGCACCGTGCATGTCTCATCCCGAATCATATGTTGTTTCTAAATGAAACGATTTCCCAGACCACATGCTTTGGATTGGCTACTTCTAAAAGGTTAAACGCTCCTTCTATCCCGGAGTTGGAGGACTATGATGGTTGGAGTAATTTTACTCAGTTGTCCATTAGAGAATTACAGACTCTACTTCTTAATTCCTCCTTTAACATTTCCAGTATGAATCCTAAGAGTTGGCTGCTTTGGCACCGTAGTGCTGATTCTTGCCAACATAGATTTTTGAATTTAACTGACGGTTTCACAACTGTTAGATCTGATCCCCGGTTTAACTTGGGTCATACTGTCACCTCTTATTCTGTAGGCAAATTGTGTCAAACTTGGCTGAAACATTCAACTTTATCTGCGGTTAAGAATCACCTATCTAAACTAAATGCAGAAGTGGACTTGAATGATTTCATTAAAGGCCCGGCTAGTGGCAGGTCGAAAAGGTGGTTATATGGGGTTTACAATGAAATTTGGAAACTTTCACAAATAGAGGCTGCTACACGCCTTAGGGCTATTGATCAAGCGAATCTTGAGAAAGTGCTTGCAGTTGTTGACAATAGCATTAATGTGCTTTCCTCTAGAATTTACACATTGGATAATATTGTGTCGTCAGTTGTCGATATTGTGCATGATGAAGTGTCAGTATTATACCATGGTCAGAATCAATTACGTTCAATCATGCAGTTTGCATGGACCCTTCAAACTCTAAAAATGGGTAAAGTTCCCTGGGGGTACATGAACGTGTCTTCTTTATTTGCACCGTTTAATTTGACTGACAAACAACGCTTGCTTTCAATGCGTGATGCTTCCTTTTCTATGTTACATATTGAAAGGTTGGAATCTTTACCTTTTTCCGTGGCAGAAGCCACTACTGCAACGTGGCTTATCCACGGTTTGATAACGCTGCCTTTTGCTTTATATACATTTTCAAATTGTATGAAATATGTACCCATAGGTCGTTATGAGCCTTTAGGTAGCGGTTTCCTCCATGAAGTCTGGTTGCTTCCATACACATACAGATGTTTTAAGGATGACCAGGAAGTTTATCTGACTGGGGAGGAGTGTACTGAGACGCCAGATCATTCTTTAATGTGTAGACACATACAGTTACACGGTTCATGCAACAGGGACCGACCGAATATGGCTTGCGTTTTGCAAGGCACGCCTGTTCCTGCTATCATCCCCACGTTTAAATTATTAGAGAATGGTAGTTATTTAATGCTCAATAATGAGGACTGTTGTGGGTTGATTAAAGGTATAGCTTTCATCGTAACAGTAAGTGAGCGGGTTATTTGCTGCAGAAATGTGCTTTATCCTCCCACACGTGAACATAGGGAGTATTCCATCTGGCCACAGATACCAACCTTGGGAGCAGAATTCAGCGGCATGGCAAGAATAAGGGCTCTTTTGTCCCAGAAAGAGGTGGCCTTGAGCTCGGCCCGTGAAACTTTCGTGCTTCACATTGCAAACACCCGTACAGAAGTTCAGGCTCTTTTGAATACTGATTTGCCTTTGCATTTCGGAGCGATGGTTCGAACTATCTTTAACGCATCCTCCACAAAAGGCCTAGCACATTTTTTTAAAGTTGTTAGCAGTGGTCTCGTGACTTCCTTTGAAAAGATTTTTGGAGTCATCCCTGCTTTCTTCCATTCTATTTTTTCATCCTTGTTTGGAGGGTTCCCATTTTTACTTGCATTAGCAGCTGGCGCTCTAGTGGTTTTCTGTCTTTTTAAATATGGATGTCCTTCCTGTGCAAGACCCAGCGCAACAGCTACTGAGGCAGTTTCGCAACCGCATGCTTGAATATTATGGCACACTGCCGTTGGCGACATTGAGCACGGCATATGGATTATCTTTTCGATTCTCCTATTTCACCTGTGTCCAGCCTGTATTTCACTGCCTGACCTGTGATTTCCATTGGGCCATTGATTTGTGTCTCTGCGGACCGGTTTCTCCTGACGTCGATTTTAATCAGCTGATGAGTCCTATCATTGCTCACGAGTTGGTTTGTTCTGACGAGAGGATTATGGCCTTAGCAGTGGCACATGGACTAATTGGTTCCTGGGATATATTGTTGGCAGCACGGACTTTCTTGGAACTAAGTTTTCTTGAAAACCCACCGAGCTGTCCTCTGATGGTTATAGAGGATCCGGTGATGGGAGAACACGTATGTTCTTTTCAACTTTTGAATTGGATGGCTGATCTGTTTTCGGATGAGGACAGTGATTTCCTATTGGAGGCTGTGGCTACTTACTTTGCATATACAGTTTTGTCATAGACACTGTCTCGGATTGACGTGCTGATCAATAGCATTTCATTGATTTAATTGACTTATTTGTCAAATTTTTTATTATTTCCTTGCCTATTGGCTTGAGCCACGTTATATTTTTGGGCTATTTTTTAGCATTTATTTTTAATGTTTAGTTTGGGATCATGCTGTTGAGTTCTGCTCTCATGTGATGGCACTTCTGTTATCATATTTAGTCTGTTCTCGGATCAAGGGGGGGTGTCATGTAGCTCCTGAATATCCTTATATCGTGTTAAGTTAGCATAGGTACATTTGAGGTTTAAACGCCATTTTTCATTCTTGCAACTTCTGCACACGACACTTAATTGTTGACTTAGCTTTCAACCTAGTAGTTTGCCGTGGTTTATGTGAGAATAATATGTTATTGCTCTGATATCAGCTTTGCTTAATAAACTATGTCTGCACAAAGAGTGCTGAAGTTTCAGGAACAACACGATACGGAATTGTTATGAGGTCTGATCTCCACGCCTTCATAGTCATAACACAAGTGCAGCCTTTGCCAACTCTGGCTTCAGGCGGGATTGATATTGCTTTGCATGAGGCACATAGAACACACTTGATGCGGTGCACATGCAGAGAGAGCTGGTGTATGCTGATGTGATTCCTTCATGCTAGGACACTAAGGTATGGGCCCGCCCTAAAACAACCCAAAGAGACCTTCTTAGCTAATAATATAATATATGTGTTAGGGAGGGTGAGATATAAGTGTTGTTAACTCTTATTCATTACAGTATGTTAACATGCTGTCACCATTCGCTTTTTATGTCTTAGTAACTATGCTGGTAATTTTGCTATTGATAATAAGTATACTTGTATTATCTAAGATACTGCGCCTGAGAAGACGGCATTAGTAAATAAACATTTCAAATGCACATGTGTCTTCTTTACTCCATGTTCTGGTTTGTAATGACAATATAACGAAAGAGTGTTCATGAGTTCCACGTACCCTGAGGTACTGTAAGTTCATGTTCTGGTTGGTCTAAACATTGGGAGTTTGATATGTCCAATGAGACACTGTAGCTAGCTCGGTAAGGGGTGAGTTGGGTACTAAGGTGTGTTTTGGGTCACCCTAATTTGCCGAGGTTCCGCTCCTCTGTGCACAGTTCTGTGTGAGAACAGAAACCCTGCGACAGTACATGGGGGCCATGGAACATCTTTCAGACACATACCACACATACCACCTCAGTAAATAAATAAATAAGGTAGCATTTTGCATGAGACCTAGGAAACACACCCAAATACCCAACCAAAGAGGCCCAAAGTTACCTCAAAAGAAGTCTCTAGAAAAAGGGTAGAGTCGAGGAACCCGGTGCCACAAGGAAGGGTCACATTGCACATCATATGCTGTGAACTGAGAGAGACACACATGTGATCTGAGGTCTTGTTACAATGATCAACACTTAATACTGACAGGCCCCATCTTCGCCCAGTTTCACACATGTGTAGGTTGTCAGACACAACCCACACCAATGTCGCCCCTATGCACACGCCAGGAGAAACATGTTCTTGGGAAAAATTGATGGCACCTATAAAATCCGAGCTAAAAACTGATGTGTCCCATCCTTATGTTCACCAGAACACTCCTTACACAGTTGTCACTCTAAATCAAGCATCCAGTTAAGTAAAAAGAAAAAGGGGGAGTGCAATGACTCATAAAAGAGAACGTCATCTGATTACTAATTAGACACTTTAAAGATTTTTTATCAAAAAGATATACGACCAGGCCACCTTCGGAGCCTCACTATAAAGTGTGCAAATAGAGTGTGGAGGACACACCACTAATTGAAATACAGGAACCTCAAAGAAAAGATCAAATAACAACAGTGCTCATGCTGGTTTTTTTTATATTTGCAAAATGAACAAAGTTCTTATCCAACAGGTCTGTAATCCAACCTCCAAGAACACCACATTTCAGCTGTCACATCCACACCCCAATGTAGATCTAAAGTGTGCGAATCAGGATTACGAACTGCACAATGAACTTTTTTGAACTGTTAACCAAGAAACCGGAATCACCAGAGGACCACAGACACTTCCCCTGCAATGTTCAAGAGCAAGTTATATATTATTGCACTTCTGTGTGCCCTCTGTCTAAGTTGGGTGCTGCTGCACTTATCCACTCTTAAAAAAACATCTGGCAAAATGGAGTCTGTTCAAAAACTGTCACAGCGCTTGTGTAGGGATCTCTCCCATGTCACTTACAATTGCACCAACCCCATCCCTAGTATCCCACATGCACTACATAGCGCCCTCTTGCATACCATGTGGTATTAGCACATGGTCACCGTGGGTACTCAGACATCATCCAGGTCATGTTGCGCCTGTTCACTGATATCGCATGCAGTAGGCGCAGACTGACTTTACTTGTCCCAAGAGGAAGCCCCTGAAAAAGCAAAATGCCTTCTCCTCTTATACCCGTGAAGAAAATCAGGAAATCTGGCATGCAGAGGTGGGTGGATACACTTGGCTAGAAGGGAAGGGACACCCCCTAATTGTACAGAAACGTAAACTGTATTCCTTGTATTTCAGGGGTAAAGGAATGCTCCCACTGGCACGAATGAGAGCTTAGGAAAGACAAGCAATGGGGCTCCTCCACGCTGATGGATGTCTACTGGCAGTCCGGCGAGTTTGCCTATACGTAGCTCGTCTCTGGATGGTTCAGACTCTGCTACCTTGTCACCATATCCTCCCCTACCCTGGTCATTCCTAGAGAAGAATTGTCAGATTTGTACCAGCATCCGCTAAGGAAGAAGACAACTTTGCTGCATCAGACTATTGAACTGCATAATATTTTGGCTAGGATCAGTACAAAGACATTCCAGAAAAGTTCACAGACACACAAGTATCAGTGGGAGGGTCCATACCCTACGTTACCTTGCAGACTAAAGCTAATACCCAATGGATACAAATAACCCAGTGGGAAACGATGAACAGCACTTTGCTTGGACTTAATTGTGTCAAGGAATAACCAATATCATTGTTCCTCATGATGATTCAGCAAGTAGGCGGCAGCTCCACCCACCATATTATGATGTGACTGCTGTGTAGGCGTTTGGAAAAATGCCTTTTACTATTGCTGCTTCCTGCGGACTGGAAGAGGGAAGCAGCACAAGCCGCAGTAGTAAAAGGCTTGTTTTTAAACATCCATGCACTGTGTGGCAGGCACCATGGAGGATCTGGCAAACGGTGCATGGATGTTTGGGGGCACCACATGTGCCCCGCTGGCCACCTAACAGAGGCTCAAAGGGGCCCTGCTGGTAGTCCTCAAGGTCCCTTTCTGACAGCCTTTCCATAGCGGTGAGTCTCACCGTACATTTATCTAAGGGGACAACATGGATAAAAGGACATTGCTCTTCCCATCGAGGCATTACACCATTCACAAAGAGACATGCATCTGGAGGGAGCTGACCTGAGCAGGAGTGGGTCTTGAATTGGTTCTTCTGGCTCCCCTGGCAGATCTCTGGACTGTGCTCTTCAATGTTGCTAGTTTTCATTGTGTTTTGGTTTTGTGTGGGGCCTTGCGGGAGGGGATTTCCTGCAGTAAAAATGCATTCCTCAAATTGGGTACAATACAAGTAACTAGGACAATCGTAGTTGTCAAAAGCCAACATAAAGAACAACAGACCCCCAATTAAGTAACTGTCATAAAGTATGGGTTAGATAGTGTAGCTGAAAATTCAACTAGTTATTTAACCACTTCCATGCTAATGACAAGGTCAGCTCGTCATGCAGTACACTGAAGCTGTGCTTATGACGAGCTGACCTTGTCATGAACAATGGGGTTCTCAATAAATCAGCACCCAGCGGGAATTGCCTTAGCATCCAAGGTGTTAAAGGTTAGAATATGTGGGAAATCCTTCAAATATTTGCAGATGTCATGCCGACCATATTTTCACTGTATACATAGCTATGCACTCTAAAAAGGCAGGATTTGCCAGGTTTCTAGGTCTTGGCTTAGGTTACAAGCCCACTCCATGTCACTTTACGTTTACAAATAATTATTCACAGTTGTGTTTAGTCCTGTTGTCTCACTGGAGGTATTTGTAGTTGTGCAGATGTGGGGCCAATTTTCAGCAGTTTTTAGACTGTCAACAAGATTTGAAGCCTGGGTCCTCACAGTAAACGCAGCCAGGCAGGCTGAGGTTTTCAGCCTAGCCATTCAGGATCAGACTACCAGCCAGTCCAAACACCTAACCGTGACACACATGTTCAGACACTCAGCCCAGACACATAGACCAAGTCAGAGGTCCCTAAAATCCACTTCTCTCAAAATGTGCAAACCCAGAAACTCAATACCATACTTTTCAGTCCCCAAAGTAGGCATATATGCACCAACGTTTTGACCACCAAACTAGAAACCTATGCATAACTTTCTGCTCAGTCAATTAGGCCTGCAATCACCACTTAAACACTCCTACTCAGAAAACCTGTCTCAGACTACCAGGCCCAGACCTTGGAACTAAACATCAGTACTAAGCATGGGCGTAAAATCCGCTCCGCTCGCGAATTTTTCGGATTTTCGGCAAATTCACAATCCGCGAACTCTCGCGAATTTGTCGAAAATCCGTGAATCTGCTCGCGGCGGATTTTTTGCTTGGTTGCGGCGCGCGGCGTGGTGCACGGCGTTCACTTTCCGTCATTAAGCGTTTGCCGAGTTGTTTTTCTCGATCATATTTTTCGAGTGCTGCGCCATTTTGGATCTTGCTGCGTGATCCCGCAGGAGTTTGGCGCCCGCGAATACGTAATCGCGGCTTGCCACCTTGCACAGCACACCTCGCGAGAGTTCGCAATTGCGAACACGTAGTTGCGGCGTAAAGGAACAATCTCGCACTCGCGAAATAGAGATTTTGCAATTCTGCTCAAGAAATCGACCAGCAAACAGGATAAACCTTCAGAAAATGATGATTTTTATCAGAATCACTCCTCAGGTTGACATTTGCATAGCCTTTTTTTTGCAAGGAGTCCTTTTTTTGGGGGGGGGAAGGAAGTGCCCCACAGTCTCCAACTTCCTGTTCCTGTCCAGCAGGCTCCTCCCAGTGCTTTGTCCATCTCCTGGTCACTTTCATTTGGATCTGGAGCTGGAAGGATTACTTTTTGTGGGTGCTACTGGATATTTGGATTTGAGGCCTTTTTCACTTTCTTTGGATCACTTTTGGATTAGAAATCAACTTTCACAAGTAAGTTTGTTTGGGGCATTACAGTTGCTGCAACTAAAATTTTGGAACTTTTTCAGAACATTAAATAAATTATATTGTGGGTAGCCACAGTATCCAGTAGGACCAGGGTTGGTTATGGGTGCATGATACAACTGTTTTGTTGAATTTAAACACCATTGAGGCCATGGATGGGCTGGGATTGTGCTGATTTTTGTTGTTTTTGTCGTTTTCTTGGGGCTGCTGGTGGGGCCCTTTGCCCAGGGGTGGTGAGTGTTGCATGGGCCTAGTCTTTCTGTGGGGTGTCTTCTTGAATTTAAACATCATTGAGGCCATGGATGGGCTGGGATTGTGCTTATTTTATTGTTTTTTGTCGTTTTTTTGGGGCTGCTGATGTGGCCTTTTGCCCAGGGGTGGTGGTGCATGGACTGAGTGTGCCTGTGGTGTGGTCTCACTCTCTTTAATGTAAACATCATGGATGGCATTGGATTGTGGTGATTTTTGGCTGTTTGTCTGTTTTTTGGGGGTGTACTGTTGATGTGGACTGGCCATGTGGGTGGTGGTGGTGGCCATCTTGAGTGCTGGCTGGTACAGGCAACATGTGCTTGGGGTGCAAGGGGCCATTTTGAAGAGAGGCAGTGTCTGAGGCCTGCACTTATTTTGCCTACCTTTCATCCATTATGCCCAGGGGTAGTGAGTGTTGCATGGGCCTAGTCTTTCCGAGGGGTGTCTTCTTGAATGTAAACACCATTGAGGCCATGGATGGGCTGGGATTGTGCTGATTTTCTTGTTTTTTGTCATTTTTTTGGGGCTGCTGGTGGGGCCCTTTGCCCAGGGGTGGTGAGTGTTGCATGGGCCTAGTCTTTCTGTGGGGTGTCCTCTTGAATTTAAACACCATTGAGGCCATGGATGGGCTGGGATCGTGCTGTTTTTGGTGTTTTTTGTCGTTTTTTTGGGGCTGCTGGTGTGGCCTTTTGCCCAGGGGAAGTGGTGCATGGACTGAGTGTGCCTGTAGTGTGGTCTCACTCTCTTTAATGTAAACATCCTGGATGGCATTGGATTGTGGTGATTTGTGGGTGTTTTTCTGTTTTTTTGGGGTGTACTGTTGATGTGGACTGGCCATGTGGGTGGTGGTGGTGGCCATCTTGAGTGCTGGCTGGTACAGGCAACAAGTGCTTGGGGTGCAAGGGGCCATTTTGAAGAGAGGCAGTGTCTGAGGCCTGCACTTATTTTGCCTACCTTTCATCCATTATGCCCAGAGGTAGTGAGTGTTGCATGGGCCTAGTCTTTCTGAGGGGTGTCTTCTTGAATGTAAACACCATTGAGGCCATGGATGGGCTGGGATTGTGCTGATTTTCTTGTTTTTTGTAGTTTTTTTGGGGCTGCTGGTGGGGCCCTTTGCCCAGGGGTGGTGAGCGTTGCATGGGCCTAGTCTTTCTGTGGGGTGTCCTCTTGAATTTAAACACCAATGAGGCCATGGATGGGCTGGGATTGTGCTGTTTTGGTGGTTTTTGTCGTTTTTTGGGGGCTGCTGGTGTGGCCTTTTGCCCAGGGGTAGTGGTGCATGGACTGAGTGTGCCTGTAGTGTGGTCTCACTCTCTTTAATGTAAACATCCTGGATGGCATTGGATTGTGGTGATTTGTGGGTGTTTCTCTGTTTTTTTGGGGTGTACTGTTGATGTGGACTGGCCATGTGGGTGGTGGTGATGGCCATCTTGAGTGCTGGCTGGTACAGGCAACATGTGCTTGGGGTGCAAGGGGCCATTTTGAAGAGAGGCAGTGTCTGAGGCCTGCACTTATTTTGCCTACTTTCATCCATTATGCCCAGGGGTAGTGAGTGTTGCATGGGCCTAGTCTTTCTGTGGGGTGTCTTGAATGTAAACATCATGAATGGCATGGGATTGTGCTGATTTTTCTGTGTTTTTCGATTTTTTGGGGTGTATAACTGAACTGATGTTCCTCTGTCTTCCATTGCTTTTAGGTGCACAAGACTCAAGAGAACCACCAGTGCCAGGAAGAAGTCCTGCAGCGGTGTGTGTGTGCAGCATAACGTCACGCGACGTCACGTCTGGACACAGACAACTCTGCAACTCGTGCAACTGCTGCCTGCTGTTCTGACCTGCTCTGAAGAAGATGGCCCCAAAAAAAGTTACCCGTGGCTCCTCTAGCAAGAAAGTTGCCAGTAAGGAGCAGAAGAAGCAAGTTACCATGGAGACTGGTGTGCCGGCCGCCCCTTTTTTTGGGAGTAAAAAAAAAAGTATGCCTGCAGCAGCAGCGGGATCTGCTGGGGACCAAGCTGGGAGCAGCACCCCCGCTCCATTGGGCTCAGTGCCACCACCACCACGCCAACTTAAGTCCAAGCCCTTCACTGCTGCAGAGGCACTTAGTCAAGTTGTTCAATCACCATCAACCAGTGATGTTGGCTCATCGCAAGAAAGTAGCAGCAATGTCCCTCAATCAACACAGGTTGTTGTAACTCATCTGACGAGTGTTGAACAACCACAGCCGCAACAAAAACCACATGTGCAAGTACAAGCCCAAGTACATGTGGAAGGAGAGGCAGCGCAAGGAGATGCGCAAGCAGAGGTGCATGGAGGGTCACAAGTGCCCACAATAGTTGTTCCTCCCGAAGTAGGGGCACATCAGGAAATCGACAATCAAGGCGAGGTATCATTTGAGGAAGACACTACTCCTGATGATCATTCATTGTCTTCCACACCCCTAGCAAGGAAGAGATCAAGGGTGGTGTCAACATCTTCTTCAAGCACACCTCCTTCTGATGATACGGATCAAAATTGGTAACCAGCACCACTGCCGTCTGAGAGTGAGGCACATGATCTGACAAAGGTATTTAAGCGTAAAAGGAAGCTCGTCCAAAGTCTCAGAGTTATGGAGTGTAATGATGAGGCTCAACAAGAAGTGGCGGATACTGCTGCTGATGAAGACTCTGACAACGACGACCCAGTCATCATAAAGGTCACTGCAGCCCCAGCGGGCATGCAGCAAACAGACATTTTGACCCTAGCCCGAAAAGCTGCTGAGCGTGATGATGATGATGTTGTCGACGAGGAGGCAGTGGAAACACCACAATCATTGGAGTTAAGTACACCAACTCGTACCGATTCCATATTTCTTTCTCACAAGAAGGGACCTCCATCCACCTCGACCTTAATTAGTGGCGGTGAAAGTGCACAAAGTACAAAAGTTGGGCAATCCAGATCCTCCACTTCATCTGGCATTAGGAGCATGACCACCACCACCAGTATCGCCGCCTCCTCCAGGCCCCACAGACACTTCAAGTCCCCAGTTTGGGACTTCTTTACTGTTTGCCAAAAAAGGGAAAAGTTCGCCATTTGTACCCTTTGTAAGCTTGCAGTTAGTCGTGGTAAGTCAGGTACCAACTATGGTACCGGAGGCCAGAGAGGTCATCTTGAGAGACAGCACACTGTCCAATGGTTTGCGCACCTAGATGCGATCAAGGAAGCCCGAATTGGAAGTCAAGAAAACGTTGATGTTGCAACTGATGATGACGAGGAGGAAGAAGACGTGTCAAACACTTCACTTACACCCAGTACCCCTGTCAGCAGCACACCCGTGTGAGGCACACTAAGAGTGTTGGAGCGAGTGAGACACCAACGCGCAAAAGTTCACCAGCGAGCATAATTGGGTCAACAAAGTCATTATCATCCCGTAAATGCTTGGTCCAGGGCAACATTAGAACCATGTTTTCTTCAGACACGCCATATGAACGCAACCACCCACTGACGCGTCTGTATAACACTAAGCTGGCTAAAATGCTAGCTGTGGACCTTCTCCCTTTTTCTTTTGTAGAAGCGGTAGGTTTTCTAGAATTAGTGGCAACGCTCTGCCCTAAATGGAAGGTTCCTAGCCGGTTCTATTTTGCCAGAGTTGCGGTTCCAGCACTACATGAAGATGTGCTGGAGGCGATTGGGGCAGCTTTGCAGAAGAGTGCTGTTCACACTATACATCTGACAACAGACATGTGGACCAGTGGCACAGGCGCTGATTACATGTGCATCACTGCACACTGGGTCTCTTTTTCAGGTGTTAAAGCAAAGCTAAACGCAGGTGTTGACCCGGACCAAGTTTTTAAAGCTGCTCAGAAACATGCAACACTAGCCATGTTTGGCTTGGAGAAAAGTCACACAACAGAAAACATTTTGGACGAGTTTAACAAAAAGGTCTTTCACTGGCTGTCCCCAAAAAAACGCCAGATTGGTTATGTTTCCACGGATAATGGCGCCAATGTAGTTAAGGCCATGGCGATGGGTGCATATTTCAGAGTGCCGTGTTTGGCGCACTGTATCAACCTGGTAGTTCAAAAATTCTTGAGTGATAGAGACAGTACAGCGTTCGAGGTAATGGCCACCTGCCGCAAAATGTGCAACCATTTCAGCCATTCTTTTAAGGCCCGGAAGCATCTGAGGAGGCTGCTACTTGAACGTCGAATGCCAGTAAAAGCACTCATCCAGGAGGTGGCAACACGTTGGAACTCAACCTTCTACATGCTTGAGCATCTGTATGAGCAGTATACGGTACTCGATCACTATTTCTTAACAGAGGGTACAGCTCAGAAGGACCTGCGGATGGGTGCGGCGCAATGGGACATAGTTAAAAGCCTGACAGACATGCTTCGTCCTTTTGAGTTCTTCACGCGTGCAGTCAGCCAGGAGGACTGTAATTTGGGACAAGCTATCCCATTGTTGTGCATGCTGGAGCACCAACTGAAGGCGGTGTCTTCTGAGTTAGAAAAAGATGAAAAAAACAAAGACCCTTTTCTTTTGTCGTTGAAATTATTAGAGCGCCTACGTGGTGATGAACGTCTTAAAAAGATCAACTCAGAACAGCATTACATTTGTGCTACTATTCTGGATCCACGCTACAAAAAGACGCTGGCAGGCCAAGCATTCTTTCCTTTTGCTGATGAAGATGTTAAAAAGTACAAACGTTGGCTAGCCTGGTCAGCCAAGAGGTTTGAAAAAGAACGGCAGGATATTGAAGGAGAAGGCAGTACATCAGCATCAGCATCAGCATCAGCAGGCCATCCCCAGTCAAAAGAATCCACTTATGCACCTGTTGCTGTGGCACAAGTGACCTCTCAGCCGTTAAAGACACCGGCAACCGGATCATCTGCACCACACACAACAGTAACAGTGGCTGCTGTAGAGGATTGGCTAACTTTCCTTGGGTATGGTTCTCGAAAAAATGTCACAGGCACAGCAAAAAGTAAGCAAAGTGGAGGAACCGTTGGGGACCTTGAGTCGATGGTGCAGGACTATCTGAATGACTCAACAGAGGTCTTTCTTAATGATGAGCCATTGCAGTATTGGCATGGGAAAAAACAATTGTGGCCACAGCTCTCCAACCTGGCTATAAACTATTCGTCTTGCCCACTCGCAAGTGTGTCTTCTGAACGTGTTTTCAGTGCTGCTGGTGGCATTGTAACTCCCAAACGGAGCCGCCTCTCGCCCAAAAATGTGGAACGGCTGACAATGATCAAGATGAATCAGCACCTCATACCACCAGATTACAAAGTACGAGAAAGCACGCCGCATGAAGACGAGGAGGACGGCAACGTAGATGAGGGGATTTGTTCTCTGTTCGGTGACACTGACCTCATCCTGTCTGAATTCGCAGAGTATGATTACGAAATCTTCTTCTTATTCCCTGACACCGAGCCCTGAAAATGAGACAATGAATCAATAACTTTCTTTTTCGTCCTTATTCACTTTTATTCCTGTGTGTCTGTCTTTCTTTGTTTTGCACAGTTAATTTAATTCAAACTTTAATCACCTAATCCCAAAAACAAGCCCATCAGCAGAACTGTCTTCACTTGTTTGCTTATTGATTTGAAGGTGCCGCAGTCTACATTCCTCAGGTTCACAAGTTCAGAAGAACATGCTCCTCTATCCTCCTCCTCCTATTTCCCTCAAAGCAGAGGGCTGGATTACGCCCAATGAAGAAAGACTCAGCACTTGTGGGGGTGTTCTACTTCTTTGCGGGTGAGTTGACGACTCTGGGCCCATTGCTGTGAAGCTCTAATAACGGATAAAAGTGTTTAGGACCAAATATGAGGCGGAAATTTCTTGCCGTTTTTGCTGACTTGCTTGCCTTTGAGGTGCTCTTTGGCGGGGTTCCGGGTGTTTGTGGGTGAGTTTTGGGGTCCGGGAGCACTGCTGCGACAGTCTAATCTTGATTGCATTTCCTTTTCAGGAAATCCGTGGTGGAAAACAGGAGTTATGATGATGATGACCTAGCTGCACAGCGCGTTTGGACCGAAGGCCGAGAGATATTGTAAGTATGAGTTTTTTCTTTTTGGCAGTTTGGGGGTGTTGTCGCGTGCTTTTTTGCGGGTGGGTTGGAGGGTCTTGGGGCATTCCTGGGAAGGTCTAATACCGGATAGAAGTGTTTTGGATAAAATCCATAAGGAAAAGCCTTTTTTTTGCTATTTCTTCTGACATCTTGCTCAATGTAGCGTTTTGGGGGGCTTCCTGGTGTTTGTGGGTGGGTTGTGGGGTCTCTGTCGAAGCACTGCTGCGACAGTCTAATCTTGATTGCATTTGCTTTTCAGGAAATCCGTGGTGGAAAACAGGAGTTATGATGATGATGACCTAGCTGCACAGCGCGTTTGGACCGAAGGCCGAGAGATATTGTAAGTATGAGATTTTGCTTTTTGGCTGTTTGGGGGTGTTGTCGCGTGCTTTTTTGCGGGTGGGTTGGCGGGTCTCTTGGGGCATTCCTGTGAAGGTCTAATACCGGATAGAAGTGGTTTGGACAAAATCCATAAGGAAAAGCCTTTTTTTTGCTATTTCTTCTGACATCTTGCTCAATGTAGCGTTTTGGGGGGCTTCCTGGTGTTTGTGAGTGGGTTGCGGGGTCTCTGTCGAAGCACTGCTGCGACAGTCTAATCTTGATTGCATTTCCTTTTCAGGAAATCCGTGGTGGAAAACAGGAGTTATGATGATGATGACCTAGCTGCACAGCGCGTTTGGACCGAAGGCCGAGAGATATTGTAAGTATGAGATTTTGCTTTTTGGCTGTTTGGGGGTGTTGTCGCATGCTTTTTTGCGGGTGGGTTGGCGGGTCTCTTGGGGCATTCCTGTGAAGGTCTAATACCGGATAGAAGTGGTTTGGACAAAATCCATAAGGAAAAGCCTTTTTTTTGCTATTTCTTCTGACATCTTGCTCAATGTAGCGTTTTGGGGGGCTTCCTGGTGTTTGTGGGTGGGTTGCGGGGTCTCTGTCGAAGCACTGCTGCGACAGTCTAATCTTGATTGCATTTCCTTTTCAGGAAATCCGTGGTGGAAAACAGGAGTTATGATGATGATGACCTAGCTGCACAGCGCGTTTGGACCGAAGGCCGAGAGATATTGTAAGTATGAGATTTTGCTTTTTGGCTGTTTGGGGGTGTTGTCGCGTGCTTTTTTGCGAGTGGGTTGGCGGGTCTTGGGGCATTCCTGGGAAGGTCTAATACCGGATAGAAGTGTTTTGGACAAAATCCATAAGGCAAAACCTTTTGGCACTTTTTGTAACTTAGGGTTCGTTAGGGTTAGCCCTAGCAGCAGGATTGCATGTGTTTCGGGGTGTTCTATTGCAACTCAGTTCTGGGGTTTTAGAGCACTCTTGGAGAGATGCTGGCTATGGATACTTTTGCTTGCTTGCAAGTGGCTTGAATACAATCCACGGTGGGTAAGGGTGTATTTGGGCCTACTTTTACTTTTAAAGTACGTATTGTCACCATTTTTCTGCTAGGCCTCGTTTTTTGAGATCTGATTGGGGGTCTTCTACATTTGCGACTGGCTTTAGTAAGGGTCTTGGTGGGAGCATTGCTGGGAAGGTCAAATTTTGTTCTAAAACACAGTTTACAGTACACCTACCTTGAGGGGAAAGATCTGCTATAATATTTTGGCCATACTTATTTACCCTTAAAAAGGTGACTCAGACAGAGTACGCAATTTCAAAAATATTGTACTGTCTATTAGGGAAATCAAAGTGTGACTTTTTGCACCACACTGCGTACATACCTTATATTTATTTATCAGTGGTATTGTAATAGCACTTCCTGTTTTCCGTTCAATTATTACAGGCCGGGTTTCAGTCAACATCCGCCAGGCAGGCAGTGGACAGGGAGGTGTCTTCTGTCAGTGGTCACCAACATTGATGGACGAAGCGTCAGCTGGAATGGAGGACTGCCGCTAATAAGAGGAATTGTTTGCTGCATGCAACTTACTTACCAAATTCAACAGGACAACTCCAACAACATACAGAATACAGATACAGTATCCATTGTTTTCTTCTATGAGTGTGACTGCATGTGGTTAGCTTTAGTTTGTACCCAACGATTTCTTTATCTTCAATTATTGTTTGTCCATGCTGTGCTTTTTTTTCTTCTCTCAACAAAACCTACCCAAAAAGAAACCCCCATTCCCATCCATTTTCCAAACCCTAACCCTCTTCCCCCGGGCTGTGTGGTTTTGCTTGATGTCTGACTAAATGACATCAATAATTCCACACACTTGCTGGGGAGGATAAGGTCATAGCAACAGGCTGGTGAAGGAATACGAGGATATATTCTAGACTTACTCAGCTTCAGTACTATTTCTTGTAGTAGTAGGAGCCAATGTCAAATAAATTCAACGCAAGTACTAGTTATACTTGCAATACTTTACCATTTGTTAGGCTACATTGTGGCACTGTTCTAGTGTACTGTCATTCACCTGCTATATTCTCGAGCGTACCGTAACCGTTGTAATGCTACAGTAAGGACAAACCAGGTTTCGTTTTCTTTTTTTCCATAGGCATGCAACTGCCACTGTGTCACACCACTAGTACCACCGCAATGAGGAAATTTCATCCGCCCAGGATTGCCAACCTTAATCCCCATTTCACGTGGAGCCAGCCCTGGGCCTAGCCCTAATTTCTAACACAAATTACAGGTAAGATAAGCGTTTGGTGGGAGGTAGTATAATGGAGTATTAGGACTAGACGAGAGATTGACGGTAGTACTACTAAAGTCCTAGGACTCTTCAGGAAAACAAACTTACTGTTACACCCCCACCCACCAGACTGAAAAGCAGTAAAAACCAGGTATGGTCAGATAAAGTTTAAAAAAGTATATTTATGTAGCCCTAACAAAATAATCTCCCTCAAGACCCTCCCTAACCCCAACGATTGTCTTTGAAAAGTCCCAAAAAGCACCCAACTCCCATATCCCACCCCCCAAAAGTCTCTAAAAAAAGGGCAAGGGACACTCCACTACTGGAGGGTGCTGGTGAATTTTGCGGCCAGGGCATCATACTCCTTGCGGAGGGTGGCATGCTCGAAGCGGAGGCCCTCCACCAAGTTCTTGTACCTATGGACCTCCTGCTTCAGGTAGGACATTCCCACTCCTAGGCGGCGCTGGCGTGCCTTGCAGCTCCTGTGGGGGGCAGCTGGTCTTTTTGCTGCTTGGCGTTGGCGGTTGGCTTTGTTAGCCCGGCTCCGTACCGCTGGAGCACTGCGCTGGCTGGCAGCCCGTGGGGTCACGGAGGAGGATGCAGCTGTCCCAGTCGAGGATGTTGTGGTTGCACCGGTCGACTGCGTGTTCTCCGACTCCTCCAGGGCCACCAGCCGCCGATATTCCGCGACAGTGGCATCCAGCCTCCGTTGCCGGGCCATTCGAGCCTGCTCCCTCCGTGATGTCGATTTGGAAGGAGCAACTATATGAAGAAAGAAAGACATAGTCTGTAACCAATGCTCCTTAACATTAATAACACAAAGTGATTGAGCCGAAAGTTGTGTCACAGTACAAGTAGCAAATTGAAAGCACAGTACATAACTATTGAGGACAGTATCTATCTAACCTCCCACTTCTGCATCCTTGCTCTAACATTAGTGGTAGTTTAATGAACAAATTCTACGACCACTATGGACTTCCATTACAGTCGACTATGACAGTACACTAGTCTTATTCTTCTTCTTCTCTCTTGTTTCGGAAAATTGGTACGTTATCTTATGCAAGCCGGCAGAATGCCAGCGCAGTGAACTTGAACCCGAGAAAAACAGACGCACACCATGATGAGTGAGACAGACTTGTGTTACAGTACCGGTCCAGTACATGCAGGTGGTGAAGCTATTACTTTTCTATTACGGGTGGCACTGAGAATACTCGGTTACAAGGGCTACTGCTTAATTAATTTACCTTTCACCCTACAGTGCAAATGAGTACTAGAAAAGGAAAATTAAAAAGCTAAATAATTATATTATCTATCACTTCACATGGGATGTATTTGATGACATATGGGATGACTTTAGGTGCTTTGCTTATTATTGAGTGAACAGTGATACACCCACACATGAATGACGTACTACTACTAAACTAAAGTTATTAAGAGAGGTACGGAGTTATTAAGAGAGGTACGGAGTGTCCACCGTAATAACCGGATATATGCTGTGCTTGCAGTTGCAATACAAACTATTGCTACTATTCATGGTAGTATTGGACAAATTTACAATTTCTTTTCCTTGCCTTCCCTACACTGGAACGGACGTGCGGGTGCGGTGTTACATGCTCTTCAAGGTAACACTTCATCCAGTGACCATCTACTCTCTCTAGATACGCATGTGCTATCTAAGAGTCAGATAATACCATGCTCCAGGCATCCATCCATTCAAAGTATATGCACACATACAGTTTATGTTTCACCCACCCTTGGCTGTTGTCCTTCCACCCATCCTTGCTTCATCATTGGCCCAGCCATGCACCATACCCTATTCTTTCCTTCCCAGCGACCTCGGGGGCCAAGCAAACACATATCATTCTTCTTTGCCAGCCATCATAAAATTTCTCGTCCTTCCACACTTACTTACACCCTTCTTTCGCTTTTCGAATATATAGCTTACCTGTGCCCGCCACCACCGTGTCAACCCTCACAGGCACATTGGTGTCGTCCGGCACTCGCACCGCCTCCTCCCCAGAAGTGTTGTCCTCCTCATCCACCACCTCCGCGCTGGCCCCGCCACCAGATGCTCCACCTACAAAGTAAATTTTTAGAATGTTAGAATACACCACTCACTACTGTATAATATTTGGTCTAGGAGGAAAAAAGAAAGTTAAAAAAAACTAAATACAATGTAATAATTTGTAACTGTATACTCTACAGTAAAAATGTTCCTTTTTCCAGGGAAGGCTGTTGTCTTGCTGCACTTTTTGGCACAACTGATGAATGCTTGCTTTTTATTTTTAACACACAACACTTTTTCTCCTAACAGAAGCTTGACTTCTAAGAACACGATCAGGGTCAAGCTCAAGTTCAAACCAGGTGAGAGCTCAGCTCGACCACAAGAAATGTGTCCAATTAATCGTTAGCACTAAGCACTTTTCCATTTTCAGTTAAACGGTTACTTTTATGACAAAGTTGATTTTAATAAATGTGTTTAGTTTTAATAAAGCTTTTAAACTTAAATAGACTCTGTGGTTTTTGGTCCTCCAGACTAGAGTGGATGAGCTAAAGGTTTTGGAATTTTTGCAAGCATGAGTGCCTCTGACACTTCTTGACTGTGACTCCGTACTCTTGCCCTGCGTAGGATAATCTAATGATCATTGGGGATCAATCATCGGTGACTTAGGGAGCTAAATGACTCTGCCACACTATCTAGTCAGTAAGGAGATTGGGGGTTCTTCAAAGTCTGATATCACTGAGGTATGTGGAAAGAAAGTCTACCTGCGCCTATTATAATTGATAAACAATGCACTATTTAGTGTTCATAGTTCGGTTTGTGCAGATTTGTCCCTGCAACAGTAGTAGAATGGATTGTCCTCCTATCCAAAACAAAAGTAAAGTAGTATCTTATTCTTTCTTGGTGGTCATTCACCTTTTTATTGTTGGCAATTGTCAAAGCATAAACATTTAGAAGACTTGAAAAGACATTATGGACAATCCCAGAGGACTGCACTCAGTGCATAGAGCTATTGCTGACTAGAAGGGGAGTCCAATAGAATTGCCAAATGTGCAATCTTAGTTAGCTACACACACAGACTAATAAGAATAATCTAGTAATACCACAGGGAGTCATAGTCGAGGCAGGATAAGAATTTAGATCCAGTCTACAAGAAGATCAAAGACGATTTAGAAAAAATCGAATGAGGAACGCTAGGAAAAAATAGGTACTCTTTATTAAAATTAAAACTTACTGGGGCCAGCAAAGGAGCCCTCGCCTGCCCGATCCTGGCCTGCATCCTCCTGAAGAGCACCCTCCTCCTGTGTCCTCTTGCCCTTGGGGGGAGCTGATGTACAACATGAAAGAAAGAAAGACCAGAAAACATGGATGAGATTTGTCAACCAAATCAAACATTTCAAAAGAACTATAACAAAATATTTTTGAGAAATAGCAAATAGATAGACAACTATTCCACGGGATATATTGACCTATCTCATGTGGTATACTACGTTATTCGTATTGCCTGATTTGCGGACCGTTGACTTTCAAAGTTCCTATGTAACTCAATAAACAGACTAATAAAAAGGTTTGCCTAGGCCTGGCAGGCAGCAGTCCGCAGCATGCAAAGTGACAGACAAAGTCCATCCTGCTTGCAGATCAGTGAATACTCAAACTATCAATCCACCGACCACCACCACTATTTCTTCTTATAGCCATGTGTCTAAAGGAAGGACTGGACTTCAGTCTGTTGGGGCTGATTTAGAAGTCCCTTGCGGCTCATTTTCTTCCATTGTTGCGTGACTTTTGTGACGCAGCGGCAGAACAAAAGAGTCGCCATGGTGCGACGTATATATTAAAAGAAAACGCATATGGGAGATGCATCACGTTGTAAAGCCCTGCACCATCAGGGGGCGTTCCGGCGCAAGGGAGGGCGTTCCTGCGCAGGAACGAATCCTAGAAGTGGGTGAGGGAAATGTACAAGATGTCAATCAGTCACTTTTAAGACAATGATGCGTGACTCAAACCCTGCGCCTGCTTGAAGCCGACGTACGGCTTGATGCAGCATTGGGGAGATAGGGCACCCCAGAGCATTGCTGGAGCTGCGCCATCGTTGGCACGCAACTCCAGCAATGCGCCGCCTTTACGCCTCAGATGCGTAAGGCTTCTGTGACGTTTTGGGCCAATGGGTGGTGGTGGCATGGCGCACAATTACTGCCGCATCCCTGCTACTTTGCAGGGATGCGCTGGTAGTTGAAAATATGACCCTTAGTGTCTAGCATTACGCAGTTCTTTACACTATACTCATACATAATTTCTCAGGCCAATGAAATGAACACAAAATACAAAACAAATAGGCATAGTAGCAAGCAAGGCTACTGAGAAGGAGAGCAGTGCACCTGAAATGCATAGAAGATTTTGAAATATAATTTACCTAATGTAATCGGCAGCATTATTGCTCTTGGTAAAGAACAAACATTTGCAAATAACAGAGCCGGATAAAACAGATTAGTGATGAAATATCTAGAAATGGCTACTACTACTCACCAAGCCCGGGGACCTCTACGCCGAGCGCGTCCAGCAAGTCCCGTTCCCGGTCCATGACATCCGTCCAGCGGTGGGTGGCCTGGTTATAGGTGCGCCGGACCCCAGAGAGCTTAAACATGGCCCGGCACACCTTCTCCCACCGCTTCCGGCGCTCCCGGATGCCATAGCCGGTTGCGATCTTGCCGCCTCCCAGGATCGTCTTGGGGAGGCGGCGCTGGACGTGGAAGATGAGTGCGGCCACCTCCTCCGCGCTAAAGATCTCCCGTGGCATCACTTGCTCCCCCCTCAAACGCCCCCACGGGAGCCGGGCACGGGGTGCGGGACCCTTCCCCTTCTCAGGGTGCTTCCTGGCTCCCTTTACCATGGTCTGGGCAGAAATGAGTTAAATAATAAAGAAGAAATAGAATAGGGAAGAAGAAAATAAAAGAGTTTAAAAAAGTAGTTTAAAATTAACAAAAAGTAGCAGAAAACACAAAAATATAGAGCTAGAAAAATAGAGGGATAGATAATAAGTAAAATAGATCAAATAAACTTCAAAAAAAGCAAAGGATGGCAGAGATTCAGAGAGGATACAGAAAGCATGCCCAGAACCATAGCAATGAATGAGAAACAAGATGGCCGCGCCCATTCACGACCGCGTGGGTAAGTTCGCGCTAGATTTTCCTCGCGAGCACGTGCGAAATTGTACTAGCGAGCAGCACACTTTGCGAGATTACACATAGCGGCCAGAAACGGAATTACGTCACGCAAACAAGATGGCTGCGCCCGTGTACGACCGCTAGGGTAACTTCGCAAACGTATAGCTACAAGCGCCTTGCGAACACGAACAAACTCACGCGAACATACACGCCGCACACAAAAAAAAAGTGTATTCGCTCGCATTCGCGGCTTCCGAAATCGATCTCGCACGGATTCGCGCCCCGCAAATCACGCGAAATTGCAGAAAAACGATTTTTGCTAAACTGAAAGCAATCAGCAGGTGCAAAAGTTCAAACTTAACATTAGTAACCATTCACTCTAGTGCTTCCTGAGGGGCCCCTCCAGAGTTCAGTTGCCTATTTGCAACTATTCCATGACCCTGCTATGACCCAAACAGCAGGCTCATAGAATAGCTACAAGTAGACCATAAAGGTCCTGTGAAAAAAAATTGCACTGCAACAGAAAGCAAATTACAGATAAGGAAGGAAGCAGGTGCCAGCCAGACTGGAAGTTTCAAAATTACTGACACATTAATCCCCCCCTAATTAATTCATGGCAGTTGAAGAAGGGCAGGTGTGCTTGCTTTCACTGCAACAGAAAGCAAATTACAGATAAGGAAGGAAGCAGGTGCCAGCCAGACTGGAAGTTTAAAAATAAGTGACACATTAATCAACCCCAAATTAATTCATGGCAGTTGAAGCAGGGCGGTGTGCTTGCTTTTTTTCACCCCCATAATCTACAGTGATAAACAAACCTAATGGGTGGCAGTCAGGATGTACCAGAGGGTGGCATGGGTGTACCAGAGGGTGGCAGTGGTGAAACAGAGGGTGCTGTGAACCTGTGATGATAAACCAGACGTAGAAACAACATAGTCGCGGCCGTTGCGAGCCGAAAAGTAAGTTCGCAATTGCGAAATGGTCCACAAATCCTCGCGAACGCTCGCCAACAAAAAAAACAGAAAAATCCGCTAATCCGCGAGAGTTTGCGGATTTTGCGGATTGCGAATCCGTAAATCCGCAAATTCGCGTACGCGAGATCCGCTAGATCCGCCCATGCTTAATCAGTACCCTGATTGTGAACAAGGCTGGGAACTGCAGTGCAAGGCCTGAGTGTGTAATAGCATTATCAGTAGCCCTTTCTGCCACATTCATGTCTCTGCCTGGTTCTTTGGGGAGTAACTAACAGAGGTTTCTGCTACTAGGTATACAAACTATCCTTGGCACCAACATGCTTCCAGAGATGTTTTCTTTGTGTGTTTTGATTACCAGAAATTTTCTGTTCTGCATACTCACTGGAATGTTCGTAATTAGAGAACCTAGCCATGGATTTAGGTTTATCAGAATGTGCAATGTCACTGTAACACTGTATTTAACAATGCCAGGAATTAAGTCAGACTCCCAATGCCAACCCCCCTTGAAAGATTGCTCCACCTTTCCTAATCCCCCTCAGACACATGGGCTTCGGACTTTAATCCGTCTGGCAGATGAGCTGAGATGTCCAGGCTCTGACTTTAGAAATCTAAGAGAACACAAACAGACATTGTTAGACCTGGCACCTTGGCGTGAGTTTCCCTTCCACTTTTTGCTGTTGTGCCTCAGATGTTTTTGCTGGTGTCCGCTACTCAGGGCACTGCGCCACGGCCAACCCGTGCCGCAGTGCAAGTGCTCCCTACTGTAAAGTGTACATGTGATTGATATACCTGATTGGTTCATTGGATTTACTGTCAGTCCCCAGTAAAGTGCACCAGGAGTGCCAGGGCTTGGGAATGCCAATACTGCTAGTGGGCCTGCAGCGCTGGTTGCGCCACCCACAGAAGCAGCCTTAAAATGTGTCTAGGGTCTGCCATTGCAGAACCTGCGTACAGTCTGGTACTGTCATGCTGGCTGGGCAAGTGCACACACTTGCCAGCCCCTAAACCTTCCCTTAGCTTCATATTAGTCACCCCTATGGTAGGCCTAAGGGCAGGGTGCATTGTAAGTGTAAGGTAGAACATGCCCTGATGTGTGTGGCATGTTCTAATAGTGAATTACTGCCAAATTCGTTTTTCACTATTGTAAGGCTACCAGTTCCCTTCTAGGCCAGATGGGCTGCTGGAATTATTACACTCTATAATCCCAGCAGGCTCAGGGAACATGGTAGAAATTAATGTTTAGTATGCCTGAACTCAGAATAATAAAATACTTCTTTTAGTAAAGTTTATTTTAATATCCTGTGTTTGCAAATGCTACTTTTAGAAAGTTAGCATTTGCTTGCCTAACCATTTCAGCCCGCCTCTGCTTGGATGTGGATCTGACTGTCTGGTGTGTGTGAGTGACAGGGCTGGGAGTTGACAGGTAGTGAATAGCCAGATGACACCTTAGTGGGTGGTGGGAGTTTCCCCTGAATGATGCATCAGGCTGTGCTCTGCCACCACAATGCTGGCTCCGCCCTCCTGGGGAGCGACTGATGACTCAGCCTGCACCTGGCCCAGGAAGGGCCGAAGCTTGTCAACAGAGTGCTCAGGCTGCCCCTGTCTTCACAATGCCGGCTCCGCCCCCCTGGGGAGCGGCTGATGTGCCTGCCCTCACACTGAATGCAGAAGCAGAAGTACCCACCACAAGTGCTCAGGAGCTGAGAGCAGTTATGCAGAGGCCCCCCTGGCCAGTGAGAACAAAAGAAACTGTGTATAAAAGTAGGAGCCCTGCTCCTTGTAAATTAGAATCCTGTTTCACCACGAAGGACCTCTGCCCGACTAGAAGGAGAAGAGACGCTGGGAGAACTGGCCTGCTGCTTGCCTTGCTGAGAAAGGAGAGGAAAAGACTTGATAAGAAAAGACTTTGCTGCTTTGTGCTTAAACATTCTCCAAGGGCTTGACTGAGCTTGCCCCCTGACCTGAGCCACAGGACCATCTGGCTCAACCTGCCTCTGCTCGTCTGCCGGTAATTAACCGGGATATCTACTACTGCCGGAGCTGTGACCTTGGTGCCCCCAGCCCCTCCCTGAGGCCGTGACCGACTGTGTCTCCTCGTCCCCGCCGAGGAAGAGCTCCGCTCCGTTGAGACGCTCTCCCCCCGCTGAGGAGATCGCTGTGTTGACCGCCTGGAAGGCTCGCTGCTGTGGTGCCCCCCAGCCCCTCCCTGAGGCCGTGACCGACTGTGTCTCCTCGTCCCCGCCGAGGAAGAGCTCCGCTCCGTTGAGCCGCTCTTCCCCCGCTGAGGGGATCGCTGTGTCGACCGCCTAAGAGGGCCCGCTGCGGTGCCTCACCCTCCCGCCAGAAATCCCCACCGGACGCAAACAGACCCAGGGGACAGACCTCCGAACTGGACGGACGCCTCGGGTGCCAGCCTCGCTCTGCCTGAGCCGCTGGGCACCTCGCCTTTGTCCCCGGAGGAAAGCCGCCACCGAGACCGTCAACGGGCTCGGGGCCCGCAACGTTTGTTTCTGCCCTTGGTTTTGGGGCTGCCAACCTGCCTGCAAGGGCCAAGGAATTGTGAACATCCCCCGCGGTGCGAGCCGCCCCTGTTTCGCTGACCCGCACCGCTCTGTGTACCTGCCTGCAGCTCCGCGCTGAGAAGAGCGCTCCAGCCCCTCCCGCTGGAATCCTTTAGCTGTCGGGGAGACGAGGCTGCAATCGGAGCCCCTGCCCGAGTGACTGGGGCTGCGCTGGGTCCTTGGGCCTCCCCTCCACCTGGACAGCTCTGAGGTCGGTGTTTCCCCCCCGAGGGGGTCCCGCAGACCAGGGGGGCCATCCGCTGTCAGAGACCCGGCCGGGCCGATCGCGCCTCACGCGGGAAGCGTGAGACTTGGCAGGGCGCCGGGATTTCACCCGTCTGAGGCGCCGCGAAGCGCGGCAGAGTGCATGACCGAACCCCCTAGGACCTAGAGGGGAGGAAAAGTGCCCAATCTGGGCAGAAACGAACAAAGACTCACGGGAACACTGTGGAATACACCCTAAGATAAGAACAGTGCATTTTTGAACTACAACTAAAAGAGAGCTTGCCTATTTACAACCTGTGGGCATACAGAACCGTTATTTGATCTTGTGATAAGTCTGACCTAAGAGATATATATATTTTACATAAAGAAGCGTATTTTTATATACTCACAGCCTGGTGTCCATTTGTGGGGGGATTGGTATATTTTACTGTGTGTGTGTCTACAAATGCTTAACTGACTAACACCTGGAGAATCGCCTTAGCTGCTCACGCCACGCACCTAGAGGGTGAGCAAGGGTAATTCTGAAGGGTCATCCTTTGCCCTGACTTAGAGGAGAGGGTCCCTGCTTGTCACAAGTACTTACTTGCGCCAACCAGAGACCCCCAATTCTAACAGACATGAACTCACAAATCATACATTCACACACCCATATTTGCTAGGAAACCTGACCTCCAACAAAATCCTAACTTCTAACCTAGGGTGTAGTCAGATATCAGGTATCAGACCACAACTTCAATTTACAGACATTTAGGGAAGGATACCACATACATTCAGGCAATGCTTCCACAGATACCCAGGCAGGCCATTCACCATTTGCCCCCAGTAGAGACACACATCCAGGTAGAGTTTACCCTGTCATTAAATGCAGTGTTATCCTCGTTGAGGTGTGAATAACTTATGTACATCTATTTCTCTTCTGCATTCTCATACTTGTAGCCATGTGTTTATAAAGGATAAAATGGTACTACTATAGCCGGAAGGCAAACTAAAAAACAGAGTGGGTGTTACTAGCACCTACCCACTGGAACTCATCGCTTCCTCTGCCTTAATTTGCCCCCAGAGACCAGAAACTTCTTACAGATTCTCCTTACTTCAATCACTATCAACCTACTCAACCTACTCTTAGCTGTCCCCTTATACTCACCTGCAGGAATTCATCTGCTCACGATCCACCCCCTTGTGAATATGTCACTGATATAAACTTGCAGCTTCCCTCACCTTAAATTGGTCACAAAGGCCTTCTAACCCAGGCACAGCTACTAACCCCTAACTATGCAGCCAACAGATATTGAGCCACAAACTCACACCCATATTTATGAAACATTCAAGCAACACAAATCAGCAAGCCACCTTGCTGCACTGCGTGAAAGGGAAAAGGTGGGAATGGGCTGTATTTACCCTTATATGGTGCATTCCTGTCCTTTCCTAACGCTGGCACACTTTTGCCTACCTAGTGCCCATGCAGGCACCCTGGCAACATGTTGTAAAAGTGCCTGCATTGCAGACAGGACTTTTTTGTGCAGAAAGTGGTACCTTCCTGCAAACAAATAATCCTCAAAGGCACGAGCAGACATATTGCCTCCGGTGAGGAGGTGTAGAATTCTGAAGCATTCCCAGGTCTACTACTGTTGATAAATCTGGGAATGTGTCAGAATCCATTTGGAGATGTGTGGAAACATTCATGCTCCACTTATGGCATGCCTCCCTGCTGCAGAGTAACGCAAGTCATCAATTTGTGCCGCCTTGAATGACTCTAAATTTATCAAGCCACACAGGGCCACGCAAAGCTTGCGCGGTTTGATAAATCTAATTTAGGTTTTGTGTCATCCTTGCGGCCACTTGCATGTCGTAAAGGTGACACAAGACCTTTATGTATCTGGGTCTCAGTTTCCCTACAAATTCTGTTACTCATAGCTTTCTTTCCACTCAAGTGCTCTCCTAAGGTTATCCAGTATTCCCTCTTAGACTCTCTAACCCTCCATTGCACACACCTGGCCACAGCTTCCTCTTCACCATTCACGCACTTAAACTAAGTCACTTAAGGTGTTTCTTAACTACTTGTGCTTATTTACACATATGCACCCATTTTAACAGTTGACTAATAATTTAAATCCCCGTCCGGATTTTAGATCAATATTTTCTTTTTGGTTTCTGAATTGCGTTGTGAATACATTGCTAGCAATTGTCTTTTCTAAATAAAGTATGTGTTTTAAATATGTGTTCAGATAATCGAAAAGTAGTATCTCAGGTTTATCCTCATTGTTATTTTCAGATTTTGGTGTCATGCAAAGTGTAAATTGTTTTAAGGCAACAAAGTTTGGTTCAACACTACTCTATTTTTGACCATTAGTCCTATATTTCAGGCAGTACCAGGAGCTTGCCTCTAATAATTATCCAAGTCGTCTATTTTCAGCATTGCATAATGTATTTAATAAATACAAAGTGACAATAATGTATGTAATACATGCCACTGCATTTAGAAGAGGGGTCATTAAATAATAATAGTACAGACAGAGCTCGGCCCCAGTTTGGGAAATCTTGCTCTTCTAATCACCTCTTGTTCATCTATTATTGTGAGATGAAGGTGAGATTCGAGGGCAACATCTGTTTTACTTGTGTTTTGTGTTCCCGAATCCCTGTGCACAGCTTTCTTCTGTTCTGAAAGTCTCATGGGTGCACTCTACTTTAAGCAGAATTTCAATGGACTGGAAAGGAATGCTTCAATGAACGGCATAGGAAATTATTGTCCTCTGCAGATCATTCAGTATTGCTTAAATATGCAGTGCCATCGAAAGGGTGACCCACTTTAGTTTTACAAACACACACAAACACGCCTCCTCCCAGTGATTGTGCCGAGCAAGTTCACAAGTCAGTCTTGCTGCATGCTCTGATGATATGGAGTTGGATTACATTTCTTCAAATTCTTGTTCGCCTTTCTAATAAAGAAAGTACTACATGGACTTTTAGTATCTTGTTCTTTATATCCATCATGCAAATATATATTTTCACCCACAAGAAATTAATATAATCTTGAATGTCATTGTAATGGCAGATTCAAATGCAAAATACTAGGGGCAGATTTAGGAAGGCCTTGCGCCGCCGGTGCGTCATTTTTAACATGGGAAAAAGTGACGCACCGGCGGCGCAAGGCCTTCATAAATCTGCCCCCACGTGGCATATTTGCCAAGAGTTGGCGCAGTGCGAGCAGCAAGCACAGCCGCTGAGCTGCATTGCATCACCTGCTAGGAGCGGAACTGCTATGTATCTGTCTAGCGCCAACGCAGGCACACTTGCACCGGGTTTCTTCGTTGTGATCAGGAAAGTGTTTGTACAGGAAGGGGTACCTTGGCACAAACCAAAGTCTACATCTCTTTGTAAATATCAGTGTGCATCAAAATCTGTGCCTGGATGCATGGGAACCTCAATGCACCACCCTTGAATCGCCTGCCTAACTCAAAGTAATGCAAACCAGTGTAGTGTGCCACAGTCCGTTACTATTTCTTACAAAGCCATAAACATGAGTTGCAAAGACACCCTCGCGTCCAAAATGAACCAGAGGAAACTTTTGTTCTTCGAAAATAGTGCCAAATGCATGGAAGAAGAACATCAGCAGCCAGCAGTCTGCCGTGCTCTGTTCCTATGTTCTTGGGTAGGCACTTTTGCCTCAAATTTCATGACTGTGCGTAATTACATACATTTTTGTAATTATGTATCACAAAAGTATTGCAAAATTACCTAAATTGCTCTGGAATAATTGAAATGTTGCCCAGGCCTATAGATTGCTCAATGGTATCTTTCTAGACTTTTTCAAGAAGAGATGAAGCCATTGTTAGTGCACATGAGAAGGTGGTTGGTGCAAAGAAAGTTAGCAAAAAAGAAGAAAAGTGTTCTGAAAAAATGTGTGGCCACTGCTTTAAATGGAGATCAAGACTACTCATGAGTATCCATGCCTCATGCCCATCTGTTGATAGGCTTACAATGGGAGGGCGGGAAAGTCCAGGGAAGAATTCGAAAAAAGAAATTATAATATTATAAGGGTGAAGAACAAAGAGGTTATATCTTGAGAGATAGAAAAGAAATGAAAGCTCCAGAGTTATATTAGTCCTCTGATGAGCGTTATTCCCATTCTTCAGAGGATCATGGATATAAAAAGGTGGACTATATTGGTGCTGATGCTTTCCCCGGAGCTGACAATTGACAGACCGTTTAACAGGGATAAGGGGCATTAGATGATCAGTAATGGGACAAAACTACACATCCAAAAGATGAATGTTGCTGTGATCAGATGGAAGGATACATCAAAGAAAAGGTGTCCTGTTAAGAGCAGGGAATGGGTAATGACCATCCTCCACAGTGCAGTGCAACAGTCCTCTTTAAGGTTAAACTTCTCCTGATACCAGAGCAGACTAATGATTATGTTCACTGAGACACAACCCAATGGGCATTTGAATAAACCAAGTTTAGTTCACAAAACCAGTATCAAAATTGAGGGGATCATTGGGTGGACAACGTTTATGTTTTCTGAACTAAATGAACAGATTTCTATGATAGGAGAAAGAATGCCCCTCACAAAGTATAATTAGCACTCCTAGAGGGGACAAAATTATAACAGAATAATTTCCTTTACTAGTGCTCCACCCATAGAATGACCAGTATGTCATGAGGTGGGCATTAAAAATAGCTCCGGAGTTATATAAAAAAAATATAAGAGGGTTGTGACAAAAAAGGATTTGTTATCTATTGTGAGATGAAATGGATTCAGAACCACTGTCGGTGAAACTAGAGGCAAAACATGATCAAAAAAGGCATGCTAGATAAATAAACTCAGGGAATGAATCTAGAAGCTACAAAGTTTGGAAAGACAGTCACTTTGATTCTTGCCTGGCTTCCCAGGCCTCCTTAAATATCATGGGCCATATGTATGACCCGTTTTGTGTCACATTTACACCATGCAATGCGGTACATGCATAATGCAAACCATAAGTGACATTGATGAAGCCATGTAAATCCACTGTTAGACATGGGGGCCTCTGGTTGGTAATGGTTTGCACCTTTGTCCAAATAGGGACCCGTCTTCTTCGTCAGGGTAAGGGGGATACACTTCTAAAATAACCCCTCTCCGCCCGTTGGTAGCTTGGCATTTGCATTTGTTCACACATACAGTAATACAGTGAAGGGAACCCTTCTGAACCGATTTGGCTGCCTGTACCTGGTCCTTTGAGGAGCGCGGCGGACCTGTTGCTTGAGCGGAGCTGACCTTTGCCACTACTCTTTCCACGACTCGCCGGACCCGCTTCGCGGGTCCCGCAGCGCGTCGTTTGTGTTGGGAGGCTGCAGAGAGGCATCTAGGAGGAGCGCGGGGAAAGGCGAGTGATCCAGCGGGGCTGCGAGCACAGGCAGGGACTCCAGTGTCCAGGAGCCCCTGCGCGCCCAACCAGCAACACCTGGGCTGCTCTCCCCGCTGGCCACGCCCCCCGCCGACGGAGTCAAAAGCGGGCTTTACCTTAGAGCCTGTGGGACCCTTCTGAACCGATTTGGCTGCCTGTACCTGGTCCTTTGAGGAGCGCGGCGGACCTGTTGCTTGAGCGGAGCTGACCTTTGCCACTACTCTTTCCACGACTCGCCGGACCCGCTTCGCGGGTCCCGCAGCGCGTCGATTGTGTTGGGAGGCTGCAGAGAGGCATCTAGGAGGAGCGCGGGGAAAGGCGAGTGATCCAGCGGGGCTGCGAGCACAGGCAGGGACTCCAGTGTCCAGGAGCCCCTGCGCGCCCAACCAGCAACACCTGGGCTGCTCTCCCCGCTGGCCACGCCCCCCGCCGACGGAGTCAAAAGCGGGCTTTACCTTAGAGCCTGTGGGACCCTTCTGAACCGATTTGGCTGCCTGTACCTGGTCCTTTGAGGAGCGCGGCGGACCTGTTGCTTGAGCGGAGCTGACCTTTGCCACTACTCTTTCCACGACTCGCGGGACCCGCTTCGCGGGTCCCGCAGCGCGTCGTTTGTGTTGGGAGGCTGCAGAGAGGCATCTAGGAGGAGCGCGGGGAAAGGCGAGTGATCCAGCGGGGCTGCGAGCACAGGCAGGGACTCCAGTGTCCAGGAGCCCCTGCGCGCCCAACCAGCAACACCTGGGCTGCTCTCCCCGCTGGCCACGCCCCCCGCCTATCAGCCAATGAACATACAGTTGTAGAGTCATAAGGAGTGTAGTATCTCCGCCTCGCGGGAGCGAGCGGGAGCGACCGGGAGAAGCCCGGGACAAGGGCGGGACCGTCTGTGGCCGTCCGTGGTCGGACAAGGTTGGGTTGGGCCCAGAGCCCTGGTTAAAATTTATTCTTGTTTATACTAACTTGTCTTGTGTGGTATCTAGCCTTATTGCATTTAACAGAGAGGAGTTGTATTGGTATTTCTAGGTGGCATAGTGGACATTTTAATATTTATATTATATTGTATTTTATATATTATCCCACTCAGCCAGTAAACATGGCATTAAGATCTGGGAAACAACGTCTAGTTCATATACAAACCTCCAAGGGTGTTGTTTCTGGTCCCCTTGATGCTTTTATCACCAGAGCGACAGGAATCCTAGAAAAGGAAATAGAAATGGTAGAACATAGACTGTCCCTGGATCTAGTTACCGGGAAGCGTTCTTCAATTGGTGCCCTAGCCCATGTTAAAAGCCCTGTAACAAATGCAGCTTTTAATTGCATTTCTACCACAGAGACAGAGGCGATAGTCCATGTAGATGGCGATGGAGTTATTACATCCCCACCTCACGAAAACAGAGAACTGAACCCACCTACCGATCAGATAAGCTATGAGGATGATAGCCAGTATATTGAGGATGATGAATGCAGCCCGTCTGATGCATCACAGTCTTATGCTCCCACTCCCCCCAGTGTGTCTAACTTGCCACAAGATAGTATAAACCCAACATCCCGGAAAAGAAAATATGTTTCAAGTCCACAGGGGGAAAAGGTCCAAAAACAACCTAAAATTGATCTTACCAACAGGGCGAGTTTATCTCTTTCCCAGCCCCACCAAAGTTTACCAATGGTGTATTGCCCTTCATTAGCCCCCTCTGGTTCATCAAATCCCTGCCCAACTTGTCTTAGCAGTGATGATATCCTGTTGGCTAAAATGGAAGCAATGATAAAAACCATATTGCTCCCTGTCCTAGAGAGAACAAGGTTGATGACCGCTAAAATAGATGTTTTGGAATCCGCTGTCAATACCAATATGGGTCTATTGCAAAAACTAACAAAACCCGTTATTGGGTTGGGGGCTTGTAATTCAACTAGGGCCACAAACCAACAAGTGGGAAAATCCACAACGATCCCTGCAGGGACTTCAGCTGTTAATAATAAGAATCCCCCATTAGGGGTTAAACCTGCTGCCACTTTGACCAGTGTCAGTAGAGCTCCCGCAAAGGATATTCTGAGGGATAAACGCCCATTAACTGGTAGCAACGCCCCAATGAAACATCTCTTGCCAAATGGCATGTTAAACCAAGCAAACAATACCTCAGTGCAATTACCCATAATGGGTAAAGATCAAAACAATTCCCAATCGTCTAGGTCCCAGAGGACGGATAACCGAAAAATACGATCAACACCCAGAGTTAACTTACCACCAGAAGCGTCCCAATACACCATCGTTTTAACCGGGGTGGCCCCTTTAAAAGATGGTACTAAAGAGACACAAGGGGACTTGCGGAATAAGGTTATATTTTGGTTAAATAAACACCGTCCTCTCCCTCCCTCATCCCCCACCGAAATACGTAATATGTAAGGAGAGTTGATTGGGTGGGTAAGGGTTTAAAAGATCTTGAGGGGGACTGCATTTTGATTTCTTTTAAAGACCCTTGGGTGGTGGACAGAATTCGAAGGAAAGCTAGATTTGCCCGTCTTGGTGATGTTCAGACCCTGGACCTTGGCTACTTCTATCCCCATACCCACATTAACTACCCAATGGGTGCCAACCAGTGGAAAACGGGGGGGGGGAGGTCTCGAGAGCCAATAACACCCTACCCCCAACAGTACCCCCCGCTCTTTAACCATTTTGAGGCGCTGTCAGACCTAGAGTGGATTGATTGACTGTGTGCATCCAGCTTGTCATCTAACTTGTTTATTGAGAATGGGGAAGTAGTGCAATATCCACCCAACTCTGTCTCGGAATTAAATATGGACTACCAGCCTATGTCCAATAAGAAAGTTAGAATACCGGATGCGTCAGTTGGGGAAAAGGCGCTGTTTGTTAAAATAGTAGAAAAGGATGTCAGTATTAGACCAACAAGTGTAAGTTCACCTAATACCAATTCCCCTGCCAATGTTAGCAACAACCCTGTAGAAACGGATACATTGATATCTAACTTTGTGTCCTGGAATGTAGCCGGAGTAAAGACCCGTTTGGACTCTGAGGATTGGTCAGAGTTCGTTGATAAATTTGAGGTTGTGCTACTTCAAGAAACCTGGGCTACAGCACCCATACACAAAGTTGGGTACATAAATTTTTTAAGCCCGCAATAAAGAGCAATAAAGGGCGTGCATCAGGGGGACTGACAACGTGGGTAAAACAGGCTTGGGGTTACTCAGTCTCTGAATTATATGTGGAAAATCCTGACATCTTGGCAATTAGGTTGCGCAAGGCAGGGGGCCAGGATATGCTTATTATTAATATTTATTCTCGTGGCCTTCCTGGTGGGCGATGCCCCCAGTTGATAGGTGTCCTAGACCACCTTTTAACTGGCTGGAACAAAGGAACATTTATCATGTTAGCTGGTGATATAAATTGTACTATCAAGCCACTTTATCTGCCTGAGGATAATTGGGGGTTTGCAGAGGACGCAACATGGAAAATCCCGGAGCTAACAAATCAAACACCAGTTAAAGCAACGGAGGCCGCCCTGAGTTGGACTGCTTTTTGTCTTACCTGGGGATTAAGGGCCATAAATGGCCGTACTAAATCAGACATTGGCGCCAACTTCACATTTGATAACGGTGTGAGAAAAAGCCGTATTGACTATATTCTTTTTAAAATGGAACTTTGGAGCCTAATTGTTGATATGGAAATTGTTATGCGCCTGGAAAGCGATCACAATCCCCTGTCCATGAAACTTAAAATGTATGATCTGATAAGACTGGCGGAACCAGATCCCATGGGGCAAGGGGTTTTAACTTTATCAAATGATCGGAGGAGACTCAAATGGTCCACTATATCAACTGATGTAACTATACAGGCTAGTATAGAAAATGTGGTGAAGCTTGCACTAAATAACATGAGGACTGATGTTGTTGGGAGGGGTCATACTGAATTAGATAAGATTATGGGCACGCATGATAAATGTTTTATCGAGCTTAAACAACTTCTCTCGAAACCCTGTAAGAAAGGTACTGGGCATTTGCAAGCCCCAAGAGCAAAATGGTATAACAGAGAGTGTAGGGAGGCCCATAGCTCCTTAATTGAGAAAGTGAAATCCAGAAATATGGGCGAAGTAAAAGTGGCTAGGCAAAGGTACAAAAGAGTACAATGGGAAGCTAAGAGGGCATGGGAAGATGACTATTGGGCGGATCTCTTGGATGCTAGTAAGTCTAATAATCAGACTAAATTCTGGGACATTGTTAAATGTGGTAAGGATGGTGATTTTCGCACCCCATCCAACCATGTATCCCCTGAAGCCTGGATAAACTATTATTCTTCCCAATTCTGCACAGAGGTTGTTGATTCACCATCCACACTGAACCTGTTACACGTAATGCCCCCCTGTGATGCGATTATGACCTTCACCGAAACAGAAACGGAGATAGCTTTAGGCTTGACAAAGCGGGGGAAAGCCCCTGGGTTGGATCAAATCCCAGCTGATCTGTTTAAGGCTAATACTGCCCTTTGGGTACCTTATCTAACAAATATAGCTAATGCTATAGCGAGAGGAGCTTGTATCCCCAAAACATGGAAGGGGGCCGAGATTCTCCCTATACACAAAAAGGGAGATAGATCTAACCCAGGCAACTATCGCCCGATTAGCTTAATTGATTGTTTTCAAAAAGTCTTCGCTCGCATGATCTTGGCGAGAGTGCAGGGGTGGATGGATCTTGAAAATATACTGTCCCCAATGCAGGCGGGCTTTAGATCTGGTACAAGTACCATTGATCAGGTGCTACGTTTCTGTATGATTTTTTGGAAGGTTGTTACACTTGGCGGTGGCACTATTTTTGCTGCCTTCATAGATTTGAAGTCAGCCTTCGATCTGGTACCGAGGGGAAAACTATGGCAGGTTCTGAGGGATCTGGGTATGCCGGGTGAATTAGTCGAGATAATTATTAGACTACATGATGAGAACTACGCCAGGGTAAGGTGGGGAGCACAAGGTCAATTCACGGACTCGTTCCGAGTAACACGAGGAGTTCGCCAGGGGTGCGTTCTCGCTCCCACCCTTTTTTTACTCTTTATTGACCAAATAGTTAAGTTCTTCATGTCCATACATACTGATGCTCCATCCTTGGCGGGGACTAAATTTCCTATGTTGATCTTTGCCGACGACACCCTACTCCTATCAAAGACCAGGGGAGGCCTACAGCGGTATACACCCGTTACAACGGATCTTTTACTCCGCAGACCCATTACAACGCGACCATTACTCCGCATACCATTACAACGCATTGCGCTGGGGGGCGCTCTAGGATAGGGAATAAGTATAATTTACTATCCAACACCTTCCCTAGGGTCCACGGGGACTGGAGTTAGAATAGTAAATTATACTTACCACTATCCAGCGCCCCAAGGCGCTATGCGTTGTAACGGTATGCGGAGTAAAAGTCGCGTTGTAATGGTCTGCGGAGTAAAAGTATGCGTTATAACGTCATACATCCCCTACAGCGGGCCTTAAACCATTTCGAGGAGTTTTGTACAAAAAATGACCTCCAGATAAACGTGGGTAAAACCAAGTTTATGGTTTTATCCAGGAAAAACCTAATACGTAGCAGCGTACAATTAAATGGGGTCAACTTGGAACAAGTTGAAACCATGACGTACCTGGGGGTCACCCTGGACCGTCGTCTGTCCTGGAAAGAACAAATAGCGACCCAGCAGTTAAAACTCGCCCAACTGACTGGATGTCTTCTGCGTGAGCAGAAGAAATCCATCACAAAACGGGTTATCCCCGCCCTGAGAATATATGATACCAAAATAAACGCAGCCACACTTTATGGGGCAGAGCTATGGGGGTTTATGGATCTTTCGAGTCTATATAGAACCCAGTGTAGATTTCTTCGTAACCTGGTAGGGCTACCACAATCGACCCCATTGATCCCTCTCTGTCATGATATGGGTTGTCCTCCAATTACGGATATGGCAAGATATAGAGTAGTGTCTACTTGGAGGCGCTTATGGACCTCTGAGGATCTTGTACTGTTCGCAAAAGAGTTAGCAGAAGTGAAGGCTATGTGGGGTTCTGAGCGGATCCCATGGCTCCGCTCGGTGAAAAAGAGTCTGTGTGACATGGGCTTAACTCATTTGTGGGTGTCCCCAGATATTAACACTTTTCCCTCGAAAAAGGAATTTAAGGATTTATTTTGGGCCTCAACCCGCCTTTCCCTGGTACATGCCTCTAGTTCTGAGGGTCTAACGGGGCGTTTCCTAAGCTTTAAGCTGGATCCTGCCCGCGAGACCTATTGGGATTCCATCACCAGGCCATTGGATAAAAAACTTTATCATCAATTTCGGGTGGGTGCGCTACCCTTGAATTCCTTTACCTCATCTTGGGGTAAAACCTCCTCAAGTGCTTGTAGCTGCTGCCCTGACTATAAAGAAACCGAGGGCCATTTCTTGTTCGCCTGTCCTCAATATACAGAACCCCGCTCCAAGTGGTTAAAACCCCTTTTCAAACGATTACCCTGTAGAAAATCCTCGGACGCAATATGGGCCCTAAAAACAAACACCTCTGAATTTATCGTGATATGCTTGGCCAAATTTTTAGGCTGGGCCTGGGCAATTAGAGTCAGAAGGAACCCAACTTTTTATTAATTATATTCTGTAATGTTTTTTTTTTGTGTGTTTATTGTATTTTTGGAACCAGGTTTATTTAATGTCTTGTGGAACCCACTAATGTTTAATAACTTTTTAGTCGTGGTTTTAGCCTTATTGTAATTTTGTAAGCATGTTTAAATTAGGTTTTATATAATTGTTTGTATGTTGTGACAGTTTGTCTTTTATGATTTTATTATCGAAATAAAGACATTAAAACCTGACCTGAAAACACTACAAATGGACACCACATCAGTTTAGCCAAATAAGTAACCTTTCTCTAAACTAAAGAAGACCAAAATGACAAAAATCCACAGTACAGTAATCAAAATGTACTTCTAAGAGGATAAAAACTGTTCTGTCCACAGCAAACTATAGATGCAACACTTTCAACACAAAGTACCTTGGATACGTCACAATCATAAACAAAAACAGCTGCAAGGAAGGTGAGGCATTGATTCCTTATGCCCAGGTAAGGCTAATGCATTGGTTCCTTACTTCAGGGGAGGTGGTGCATCGGTTCCTTACTGCCATGCAGGGGAGTTGATGCGTCGGTTCCATATTGAAGGGGAGGTGATGAGTCGCTTTCTTACTGTGCAAGGAGGTGATGTGTCAGTTTCTTTCTGCAGCCCTGGCATTCTTGTAGACTTGGTGCCCAGGTGGACTGCGTGAGGATCGGGGATGCGTCGATACTTGATACGGTAGTGGCAACGGCGCTGCGTTTGTCTATACAGATGTGGTTGTATGATGTATTTGTTCTTGCAGCCGCACATTGATGTGATGATCTTGGACTTTGGGGATTGGTGCATGGGATTCGGTGTCCAGTGATTTCTGCAGTCGCAGCAGGCGCTGCTTCGGTTTCTACAGCGATGAGGGGAAACACATGCGGATGCGTTGTGCTTCTTGAAGTTGTGTCGCTTTTCCAGCTCCCACTTACAGGAACAACCTCCAGAGGCCCAACTCAGCAACAGGCACCTCTTGGCAGGTCAGAACTCCATGTAAGGAAGTTCAGGGGAGCTGGTGGTGAAGTCCCTGAGACTTCAAAACTGGAGGCAAGCTCTGCTTCAAGCCCTTGGATTTCTTCCTCAAGCAGGAGAAACAGCCCGGAACAAAGTCTTTATCCTCTCCAATGGCTGGCCAATCCCAAACATGACACAGCAAAGGGGCAGTACTTCTACTTCAGTTCCTCCAGCTCTTCTTCTTGTCAAAGGTTACTCTTGAATTTCAGAAGCAATCTAAAAGTCTGGGGTCTGGGCTCCACTTTTTATAGTCACAATGCATTTTCTCTCTTGTGGCAGAGAGTGTCTCTGCTCAGCAAAAAACAGTTCTGTCCTCCCTGGCCTAGCTTCCCGGCAGTAGGTGAAGACAGCATTGTCCAAGTCAGACCAGGCTTTTCAGGTGTAAATTAAATCTCCTTCCCCTAAACTTAATGCAGCCCAGGTCTATTCAGCCCAGCTCTGACTCACCCTTGAAAGGCAGGACACACCTTGCCCCCACCCCACCAAGTGGGTGTCTGAACTGAATGCACATCCCCAGCTTCTGTGACTTCAAGCCAGACACTCAGTACACAAACCTAGCAGAGGTACACTGGATGGCTAGGCAAGAAAATACCCACTTTCTTAAAGTCGTATTTTCAAACCCAGAATATAAAAGTCGTCCTTACTAAAAGATGCATCTTTATTACCTAAGTTCAGGCATACCAAACTCCATGTTCCCATCTGGTTACCATGGGCAGTCAAACTTATAAGATGTTATAAGTAAATTCCCCATTCTATCCTATGGGATAGATAGCCTTCCAATAGTGAAAATAAATTGGCAGTATTTCTCTATCTACCTTTCACATACACTGCACCCTTCTCACAGGGGTACCTTGGAGCTACCGTAGGGGTGACTCACATGTAAGAAAATTGAAGGTTAAGGCCTGGCAAGTGGGTGCACTTATCAACACAACTGGAGCAACAGGAGGAGTAAAAGCCAGGCCGCTCCCACTCAGCACACTGTAAACAACAAAAGGCCTGACTAGATTTAAACACCTATTCCTAAGAACTCGACACTAGAGGAGTTACTCATATTTTTCATACTCCCTCACAAAAGCGATCCCTATCACAAATCAAAGTGTCATGACGGTCCAATTTACAACAGAAATGTCAGTACAACATCATAGGACCAATCCCACCCAAACATAAAAAAAAGTGAGAGAAGAGAGAAAGCACCTCACGGTCGTAACCCCAAGGGGGTTGCTGGTTGGTACTCACTAGCACACCCACTTATCATAATAGGTTCCTTTCGCTACAACAAAAGAAAAGTGTGTGTGCCGCTCGCAGCTGTGTGCTGAGTTCGTGACTTTGTCCCTGAAACCTTGCTTGTTTGCCAGAAGAAGTGGTGGAGTAGAGCTTTTGACCGTCTATCTTCGCCGAGGAGAGTGTGAGGCGATTTCAACAGGGGCCGGGACTGCGAGACCCAGGGTTCCGCGCAGGATCAACGCAGCGCACCTGGAGTCTCTTCCCGCCCCTGCTCCTCCCCGTTTGCCTAGCCTGACCTGTGCCTTCATAACAGCTCGCGGCCCCCGCTTCGCGGGGGCCGCTCGCAGCTGTGTGCTGAGTTCGTGACTTTGTCCCTGAAACCTTGCTTGTTTGCCAGAAGAAGTGGTGGAGTAGAGCTTTTGACCGTCTATCTTCGCCGAGGAGAGTGTGAGGCGATTTCAACAGGGGCCGGGACTGCGAGACCCAGGGTTCCGCGCAGGATCAACGCAGCGCACCTGGAGTCTCTTCCCGCCCCTGCTCCTCCCCGTTTGCCTAGCCTGACCTGTGCCTTCATAACAGCTCGCGGCCCCCGCTTCGCGGGCGCCGCTCGCAGCTGTGTGCTGAGTTCGTGACTTTGTCCCTGAAACCTTGCTTGTTTGCCAGAAGAAGTGGTGGAGTAGAGCTTTTGACCGTCTATCTTCGCCGAGGAGAGTGTGAGGCGATTTCAACAGGGGCCGGGACTGCGAGACCCAGGGTTCCGCGCAGGATCAACGCAGCGCACCTGGAGTCTCTTCCCGCCCCCTGCTCCTCCTATAAAAACGTCCCTTAGTCGCATAGCGGGACGCGTGTGCGGGACGCCGGACGAAGCCCGGACAAAGGGCGGACAGTCTTAGACAGTCCGAGACAGGCCGAGACTGGACTGGACACGTTACTCTGCCCTTACTGTCTCCGATTTGTTTGGTTTGCAGTAAGATTATTCATACTTGTTTTACATTTTGGATATACCGTCATTAATTATAACATTGTTGTTAACTGGTTATTACTACTAGTTTAAGAAGAATGCCCAAAAAGAATTTAACGGTGGGAGGTAACTCTATAGAAAACTATATGATACAAGTAGTCTCAAAGATTAACAATGAGAGGCGCGAATCCTTAGGTCTTAGCCTGTCCCCTAACTTATCTCCCCTAAGTCCTTCACCTGACTCACCCTGGATTGATATACCTTCCCAGGTTGAGGGAAGTGCAGTCTTAGACTCTGATACTTTAGAACATGGTATTTCAAACCTGAGTACTCTTACAACACAGGGACAAGACATAGCTCGGGTTAATGACTCGGAATGTCAGGTAGTTGACATTGATCAAGATCAGGATCAAATTGTGCAGGAGAGTGAGCTGCCAAATAATGAAATCGATCCCCCAGTTCAAGATCAAGCGCCACGTGCCATCAGAAAATGTAGAAAAACTCAATTACACCGTGGTGGAGTCCATTTAGGGAAGAAGAGGGTTGCGTTACCCGTGAGAAGTAGGGATAAAAGCAGGGGGAAAGTAGAAGAACTCGAGAAGTATAACGTGGATGAGGAGTTATTATCAAGGTTAGCTGATCTAATTGACACTAAATTCAAAATTTTAATTAAACCAGTAGTGACCAAACTGGACAAGCTAACTGCAGATATAAAGAAATTAGGTGCAGATCAAAAAAAGTTAGCAGAAGCTGTGTCTAATATATCAGACACAGTTACCAGCCTAGTTCTACCCGTAAAAGAGGCTTTTTTTCCTCCCTCTGAGGGAGGCACTAGTTCAAATATTATACATGCAAATTTACAGGAACAGTCCTCAATTATAATGACGCATCACTTATTGCCAGGAGATACATTACCCCCAACTCCGCCTGTAATATCTGCACCGAGTACAGAAGAAGTCACTGTACAGTTTCTGGAAGATGCGGCTCCATTAGTGCTGGTATTGGCTAATGTCCCCCCACTAGCCCCCGACCAATTAGAATCCCCCCCGGCATTAACAAGTAAGGCCCTGCATTGGTTATCAGGCAACATGCAGTTGGCCCCGTGGGGGAAACAACAGCTAGCTGGTGACATTAAGTCGGCCAGAAGGGTCCCATGGATAGGTCAAAACCCCCAAAAATTCAAGGGTGATTGCATTATTGTAAATTTTGCTAATTCTGCAGTTTTACCAAACATCCTGCCAAATATCTTGCCGCCGCAGCGCAGAAGAGGTACCATCATTCCTCTCACCCTAGAATTTTTCGGCAAAAAACAGCGGAGCATGACCTATCCTAAGCCTACTCCTAATTTTACTAGGCCTATATGGCCAGCAACATCTAATGGCTGGGGTTTCGAGGTACCAACTAACAACTGGGGCTATAGTCAGGATAGAAGGGAACGTCTAATACGGCCACCCCCTTCAGATCAATATTACCCCACTAATTTTAATAATCATTTTAACATCCCTATCTCCAATAGATATGGCATCTTTTCAGATGAGGGGGGATTGGATGGGGTGGAATGACTACCTGACACACCTTCTAACCTCCTCCCCAACGACCGATTGTCAGAAGCCACAGACTTAGGAGATATTCATCAAGTGTTAGAACCGCAAGGTAGTAAGGATGGGGGCTCGGGTGGTATGAATCAAACTGATATACCAGGTTTATCCACTGATATAAACCCAGCCTCTCCTCTGGTTTGTACTTCGGCTAATCCTGGGATAGATCGGGTACGCTGTAGTACAGGCTTAACATCTATCACTCAAATTGTATGTGAAAATGTGTCTTTAAAACAATATGAACCAATTAAATATAAGGAGGGGCTACTATCCTGGAACATAGCTGGATTGCAGGATAAATTGTCTAATATAGATTGGTTATCTTTTGTTAAAGATTATCCCGTTATATGCCTCCAAGAAACCTGGGTAGTGGGGAAAAATATACACATTGACGGCTATGAGAGTTTTATAATATCGGCAGTTCCTTCACCTAGTGGTAGAGCTAAAGGGGGTTTGGCAATTTTTGTTAATCTGTCACTTATATGCCTTAAAACTGAACATCACTCTGGCAATAACAATATCCAGGTTGTCGAATTTAAGAGGGGTAGTACAAGTTTTGTTCTGATCAATTTCTATAATGCAGTGAGTCAGTCCGGTGATTGCAATATTGAGTCATTGCGCGAATTCCTAAGGGCTAAAGATGATTCCCTTCCCCGCCTCAAGATAATAGCGGGTGACTTCAACACTCATTTATGTGGGAACCCAAGCCTGAGTCCTGTTGGTCAATTGGGATGTAACAACCTGGAAGGAATTCACTTTGATCACTCGCGGAGGGGTTCATGCTTAAATGACTTAATGAATGAATATAACTTTTTCACTGCTATGTCAATAGTTGAGGAACAAACTGTATTTTCAACCCCTACTTTTAAAGGTCATGCAACAGGGTCTTATATAGACCATATTCTATTATCGGCAGAATTTGTTAATATTGTTGAGGATTTTTCAATTATCTTAAGCATTTACAGCGATCATAATCCTATATGTATTACTATGGGTATGAATTTACTCGAAAAACATAACCCTCGAGAGGATCGCGGTACTACTATATGTATTAATGGTAAGCGACGCTTAAAGTGGTCAATGGTGGACTGTAAACAATTTTATTCCTCTATTAACAATGTATGCCATCATGATCTGATAATATGCACATCTACTGCTTCAGCACCATTACAAATTTTGACAGCTTTTAATGAGATTGCTAAAAAGGTGGAGTCATTTTTAACGTTACCTGTTAAGAGGATAGCTAATCCATCCAATAACCCGAAATGGTTTGACAGCAACTGTTCGAAGGCCAGTCGCGAGCTTAAGAAAGCATTAAAAACAAAACCAAGAGTTCCATCAACCATTAGGGTGTTGCGGGCTGAGTACAAGAAGTCTCTTGCCACTCGCAAACGTGCTGTCAAGAAAAGCGTTTGGGAGAGCTTGCTAGATCCAGAGATTTTAAAAAATAGCTCAAAGTTCTGGGAGATCATTAATAAGCCCTTATTTGATCACCCCAGTATTTCAGGTACGGGCACCAATATCCCAGAAGAAGTTTGGATTAACCACTTCAGTTCCATTTTTAAAGGTAACGGTTCCCAGGTACAATGCAGTCCAAAAGAAATCAGAGAAAAATCCTTGCTCTTCACAATTGACGAGGTAATAAAGGGCATAGAAGGCCTATCAAACAACAAGGCCCCAGGACCTGACGGTCTCCCCCCTGATCTTTTTAAATCTTGTATAACACTCTGGGCACCGGTCCTTACAGCTGTACTTAATGCTGCTGTGCTATGTGGATGCCCAAAATCATGGGGGGTATCCACTATCGTGCCTATTTTTAAGAAAGGAGATCGTAGTAGCCCTGCCTGCTATCGACCAATATCTTTAATAAACTCCGTGGCTAAAGTTGTGGGAGGAGTAATATTGAATAGATTGGTCAGATGGTCAGAAGAAAATAATATAATATCTTCAATCCAGTATGGATTCAGGCCTGGACATTCTACGATTTCACAATGTTTAAACTTATACCTCATTATTGCGAAGTATACTAAGGCTCGAAGAGGAACGATCCATATGGCGTTCATGGATCTTTCCTCGGCTTTCGATTGTGTGAGTCGGGGGAAGCTCTGGGACGCCATGTTGAAAATGGGCGTGGATCCAAACCTAGTCGACTTGTTAGATGATATGCATTCGGACACCAATGCAATTGTCAGATTCACCCAAGACCTAAATGTGACCAAAGACTTTGGGGTGCATCGTGGTGTCCGACAAGGCTGCATCCTGGCCCCATTCCTTTTTAATTTATATATAAATGATCTGGAAGAGCATCTTTTAAGCACCAATACGGATTATCCGTATATCGGTCGTAGGGGACTGCCAGTCCTTTTATATGCGGACGACGCAGTTCTCCTATCAAGAACAGCAAATGGACTTCAAATCTTATTAGACTCCTTCCATTCTTTTATGACCTCAAGAGAGTTAAGTATTAATAACTCCAAATCTTACTTAATGAAGGTCGGACAGGGAAATAAAAAAGTAAACTGCCTAAATGTAAATGGAGTACGTATTCCTACCACACATACATTTTCCTATCTCGGGGTCCTCTTTGACAGACAACTAAATTGGGGACCCGTGATTGAAAAAAAGAAGGGAGAGGTCACTAGGGTAAACGCGGCAATAATGGACTTTTCTAGGAAAGTGGGTAATAGTCCAGTTGCCGCCTTACTCCAGCTCTACCAAGCAAAAAGTGTTTCCACAGCATGCTACGGCAGTGAAATTTGGGGTTATGTTCCCCCGGATCCCCTACAGACTGTTGAAAATAATTTTTTGAAATTAGTATTAAGGGTTCCCAGGGGAACGGCCAATTTCTCTGTGCACGAGGAACTGGGGGTTTCCTTCGTGAGTGACAAGATTGCTGTTAATCCCATGTTATGCTGGATGAATTGTTGGTTAAATGATAACATTCCACTCACCCAGCTTATTTTAAGAGAATCACTCACATGGGACAACAGGATGAAGGTTCCCTCGTTAAAGTATCTTTATAAGTGCTTTGATGATTTAGGTCGCCCTGAACTCTTTTTATTTCCTGAATCGATCACTAAACAGGATGTTATAACGGTCAAGAAAGCTTTTATCGATTTTAGAATCCAAGATAGGGAATTACGTGAGCTAAAATAAGAAAGTGTTCGTAATCATGTACTAGTAAAAAGCACCTTGCTCATGGAACCCTATTTATCCTGGCAATTGCCCAGTTATGACCGTTTTTTACTGATCAGGTTCAGGTTTAACCTGTTTCATTTTTTGCTGGCTGTCCCAAGGGGATCTCATCGTGGACAAGTGTTGCCGGCTTGCGGCTGCGACGATATGTCTCCGCAAGACCTGGCACACTTTCTTTTTTTTTGTCCCTTTTATGCTGTACCGAGGAGTCTATATTTAAAACCCTGTTTGAAAAAACTAAATTTTAAACAATATCGTCCTGCACTGCACTTTTTACAGTTACTAAGTTGTGATTACACCTTGTATATATGTAGTTTTTTAAAATTGGCAGTAAAATTTAGAAATAGTATGGAAGGATAAAAATAAGATATGAATTTCTATTACCTCTTTTTTATAAATGACTTCGCAAAATACTTTGAACGTTTGTTGCATACTTGTCTTCTCCTTGCTGACATTACAATTGTATTTGATTCTTATTGTATAAATGTGTTCTTTTTAATTGTAGTGCATACGCTTTTATGGTTGTCAATTCGCACAACCGAATAAAGTTTTTTTTGACTTGACTATCGTGAAAATCTCAAAAACCTGAAGAAAAGGAAGAAGACAGTGAAACCTAAATGTGAATTAACTGTCAGTGTATAATGTTACTACAAGTGCCCACTGGACCCAGTGAGAATAAAAATATAATATCCCACCATTAAAAAGGGGTATGGCTTACTAGCTTGACATAACTTTATTAAGCGCTGTAAGCTGTCCCAATAAAAAATGCTTTCAATTAACCATATTCAATTTCCAAAAGCCTAAGTGGGTGCACTTGCTAGGTCGACTTGGCAGTACTAAACTGCACACATACAGTGCACTGGTAGGTCTGAGAACCCTTTGAAAGGCTGCTTGTGTGGGTGGCACAATCAGTACTGCAGGCCCACTAGCAGCATTTGATTGACAGGGACTGCGGACACAGTGCATTGTACTAGGGATTTAGTAGTAAATCAAATAAGCCAATAATGGAACCACTAACCCATTACAACAATTACGGAGGGAGCACTCACACACTAGCACTGAACAGCAATGACAAAGTGCCCAAAGCATCTAGACCAGCAAAAACGTTGTCAAACACACAGTAAGAAGACATGAGGCAGAGGCAAAAATACAGGGGAAATCCACGACAAGGATGACAGGTCTTACAGCCACTTTGCGTAGCCCTTAGTGGCTCCATAAATCTGAGGAAGTGTTCCTTGAACTTTGATAGCATTCCCAGATTTTCAAGAATTGATAAACATAGGAATGTGCCAAAAAGATATGCCTTCACAGGAGAGGTGTAATGAGGAGAAATATCTTTATGTCTCCTCATTACTTCCCCTTTCTATATGTGCTGCATTATGCAGCACAGATAGAAATAGGAATATGCTTCTCAAGATTGTGTTTGTGCAGGAAAGTGCCCCTTCCTACACCAAACAATCCTGCTTGCATTCCAGGCACCCTTACACCAGGGTGCAGGTGTGCCTGCATTGGTGCTAGGCTGCAAAAGGATGACTTTGCTGAGGGAAAGGCAGGAATGCGCCATATTGACTTAAATATGGCCCATTCTTTCCCTTTTCCTATCACCCAGTGCAGCACAGAAAGATGATTTGCTGTGCTGCAAGGTGTGATATGATTGTCAATCTACCCCAATGTTCTTCTAGCTCTGCAGGAGGTTTTCTATGCTGGACTGTGGCCTGGAGTTGAAAAGGAGGGCTGGGGCTGTCCAGCTGTTAACTATGTAGTAGATGGTCTGTGTGTGTGCCCTGTTCCTGGACTCAGACATCACTGCTCAGCCTCATACTTGACTCGCAGACTGCAGTATGAGGCCATCATTACTAGCTGAGGTTGGGCAGGCATAAACACCTGTCTGTCACAGGATAGTAATCTACTTTGGGATACAGAAACTGTGCGACTCGTGCTGCGTAATCCATGGGATACATGTCCATGGTCTGGATCCAACAGGTACCCAAGATCTGAGGAGTGGAGCTTCAAGAAAAGCTCTAAACATCTTTGCAGTCCAACTGTAAATTGAATGCAATAGTTATATGCCTCAAGGCACATTTACAAAAACAAGGCATGGACATGCCAAAAAGAAATAAAAAATCACACCCTCACGCCATTTACTGGGCCCAGCTTCAGCACTCCGCATAAATACAACAATCACTGTGGTCTTGGAACCGGATCGAGAAATGAAGATAAGAGAGACATGAAAGAAAATGTCCCATTACCTCTTCCACTCTAGCTCCAGTTCCTTACCCCTCCCTCCACCCCACAGCTACTGCAATCATAAAGCTCATCACTCCCACCCTTTCTGGGCATAACCGTAAAATTAAATTGTCCCAACTTTTCTCTTGGAACGACAGCAAAATAAATCTTTTTGTTTGGTATGTGGCGAGGTGGGAATTTTTAAGTGTAGTGTTGAAGCTGATCATGCAATCCCAATTATCGGCAATGCGCACCACTTTAATGCTGTGTGTATTGCTAAGTTTTGTATCAACTTGTGTTTCCAACAGCATTTTGTGAGTGACAGATATCCTTTCATGGCTGGCATTTTTCATTGTATTTGTAACTTCTGAACATGTTGGTCATAAGGAGTTCCTGCAAATGTACAGCATATCTCATAATCTGCTCCTTTGTAGGCTTCACATGTACATTATGGAGGGCAATGATTCTACTACATGTGCAAAGGTAATACAAATACAAACATTTCAAATTGATTGGAAGAAATTGTTTTATTAGTTAGAGGGGTAGAAGCCCCACTCAAATAATAAACACAATAATTGTCAGAGTGAACCACAAAAGTCGCTCAATAAACCTATGCTTAACCCTCTGGTATTGTGACACAAAGGAGACAGGCTTAATTAACTTAAAGGCAATGTGTAAAGACATTATGCACAATTAAAACAGTAATAAAGGGAAAACACAACATAACAATCCCAAATCAATATAGAAAAAAATAGAGTGCATTTTAATTGAATAGAATAACACCAAAAACGACAAAAAAAACTGTGGAACCAGAGTATTGGATTTTTAAATTTTAGGTGAAAATAGAGACAAAAACACAAAGAGCCAGTTATGAGGTTGCACTGGACAGGGGCAAAGTCATAAGTTCAGGCCAAGCATGATAGAGTGCAGGTTAGAAACAGCAACCATATTTGTGGCATTGAAGAGTTTCAATTCTCGAGTCCAAATGAATGCAAGAAGCTTCAGTTAGAGGTTTACAGTGGCTGTGCCACAAGGAGTATATTACTGGTGTGTGGAGCAGGTTGTGCGCCACTTACAGTCGCTGTTAGCCGTCAAGAGTTAGTCATCCTGGAGCTTTGCATTGGTGGTTGATGCTGACTGTTGTCGTTGGTGCTGGATCTCAGTGCTGAGGAGAGGAGCAGGTCATCGCTGGAGATTCATGCTGCTGGGTGTCGCAAATGGCTGTCAGTCAGCCTGAAGAGTCTGATTTGCAGCTTCAAGGAGTCCGAAACCTCTGGATTTTGGCATTTAGTCCATAGAGGAGGAGTGCACTCTGATGCCATGCAAGGATCCAAGATCTGTGGGGGTCACCACTTGAGGATCAGGACTCACTCCAGCAGAGGCCAGCAGCAGGTCTCAGCAGGTCCAGTTGGTATTGGTCAGCTGGGCAGCTGCAGGGAGGCTTCTGGAAGCTTGTTGTGTCCCTGAAACTCAAATAGGAGGTCATCAAGTTGACTCTTGGAGTCACTTAAAGGGATTCTGGGTTCAAGGCAAGCAGGTCAAGCCTTTCTTCTTTAGAAAGAAGCGCAGTCCTTCTATTAAATCTACCGCAGGACCAGGAGTGATTAGATGTCTGAATTTGCCACTTTTATCCACAGTGCCAGCCTGTGGGAGGGTCCCCCTTTGTCTAACCTTCCTCTTTCCTGGGTTTGGCTCCAAACTGTCTAGCGTAGCAAAAGACAGGCAGGCATAGGTGTGCACTGCAGTTGTCAGTGGCAGGGTAGGCAGCCCTCAGAAGTCAGGAACGGGGTGGACAGGCCTGGAGGATACACTTTGAAGCACAGGAAGGATGAGTACAACCTCCATGACATCCTGCTCAGGAGGTAACACAGTGCCCACACTCAAGGCCCTTTTGTCCCCAAGTATGAAAGATATACACAAAACACCACAGGAGATTCATTCACAGTCATGTGAACCCTGGAAACTGTCAGAAACTGAAATTATTTCCCCATTCACAAGCTGGTGCTAACATCCCATATCACCAGTGTCCCTGCAATAGCAGCTGCAAAAAACATTGCCACCTAGGACCGAGGCAACTAACGCTAATGAGATGCAGAGTAGGTGTTCCCATGCAAAAAATAGTGAAAACATCACTCCGCAACATTCTCAATGACCAGCCAGATCGATGCTAAGATCACAAAACAGGTGATAAGGTACGTTAGCAGCAGGGATTCAATACCTGTTCTTACCTGGTGTAAAGTCGTATGACAACCTGCACTAGAAAAGGGAGCCCACCCCAGAGCCACACCAGAAGAACAACAGATGACATGAAGCTACTGATCATGCAGCTCGGAGCCCCGAGAGGGCCACAACACCCACCACCACCAGGCCCACCACTGACCCCGGACCACCTTGCCCCCAGACCGTCCCTAACCCCCCTGTACTACCACAGAGGCAGGGCAGACAAAGACAGCGGACCTTCAGGAAACGCACCAGCCTCACAGACTCAAAAGGAGAGCCATCCTCCACATCCTGAACATCATAGCCCACAGGCTGACGGTACCAACACAGCGGACAACCAACATTCCTCCGCAGATAAAGCTGCTGGCTGTTCTGCATCTGTTGGCCTCTGGTACCTTCCAACTAACAACTGTCAGAGTTGGAGGACTCTCACAGCCAGCCGTATCAAAGTTCCCCCCAACTGTCTTGGATGTGATCACCAGCTTAGTACCCCACAATCTTCACTTCCCCCACACTGCACAGGAACAGCTGGAGACCAAGCAAAGCTTCTACACCATAGCTGGCTCACCTAATGTGTTGGGTGCAATTGATTGCACACATGTCCTACTTGTGTCCCCTGCCGACACAGCACACAATTACCGCAACATAAAGCACACGCATTCCATCAATGTGCAGGCAATAGTGGACCACCGGGGACTCTTCACCAATGTCATCGCCAACTACCCAGACAGTTTGCATGATTCCAACATCTTCCAACAGTCCATCATCAACCGGCGCTTCCAGGGTGGCACCTACGGAAATGCTCAGCTTGTTGGTACTTTCCAATGAACACACCCTAACTCCACAATCATGCAACTCACATGTCTGGTAATGCACACGTTATAAGTTCACATACAACATGCCAAACAATATGACCACCCACCATACATGACAGCACAACTTACTGTGGTAACCTGGGCTAGCCATGTACATGAGCCATCAACGGCATGACACCGCAGCCACACAATAGCAGAATGTGGGGAGAGGTGGGAACCAGGCATGTGCGAAGGAGGCAGGAGACCCATGAATGAGAATGTGTACAATGCCAAGTTTGGCGTAGATGTGCTGGCCAGACTGCAGTATGCAGACCAGGGACATGTCCATGTCGACATATACTGGTGTTTGTAGTGGAGTGGACAGTGGACGCAACTATGTCACCCCAGCCACTGGGGAAGATCGCAGGAATGTAGCTTGTTACATCTCCCTTGTAAGCGTGAGCGGAGTGGTCTGGCCTGGCGTACACCAGGCCAGCGTAGGGGTGTGAATAAAAAGCATGTAGCTCTGGGCGTGGTTCTCTTCCGGAATGCCCAACGTGTCTCATCCTGCCACATGGCTGACGCAGTGAGCAGTGTTGCCTGTGATCCTGTGCGTCTGCTGCACCCAAGGCTGCTGGTCCCCGAACTCGTCTTGGCCGCCCCTGCGCACCCGGTCCTCATTACTCGCCTGCCGACACTGGAGTGTGTTAAAGAGGGCCCACCACGTGCCGGAGCAAGCTCCAAGCCTGAGACCCGTAACCTTGGCAGCCTCCTCAGGCCATCACGGCCTCCACGACACAGGCCCGCAGTACTAATTTCTCGTTGACGTACTCCACCGCTGCCTCCGGCCTACACTATGGTGAAGTAAGTCACACATTTGGGTGATGGCCGAGTTCATATGTTCATGGGATTTTTTATACCACTGCACTCCCTCGATGTGGTGCCACCAACTCTGTGCATAGCATTCCAACCACACATGTCTATGATCCCTTGCTGACTACTGCCTTCGGCCCACACTGCAGTCTGGTGGGTCACACATTTGGAACTGATTCTTGATTTCTCAACGGCAAAGTTCATATCATTGCATGCAAGGAGAGGTGTAAGAGGAAGACGCGTTTCAGTCCGGAGGAAAAAAGGATCATCATCACGGAGGTGATCGAAGACTACCAACAACTGCTCTGGTGTCACTGACTCTGTGCATCGCAGGCCAATGACACGTGGCTGTGTGCCCCTGCTGTCCGCAACCTATGGCCTACACTGTGGTCGAGTAGGTAACACATGTTGAACTGAGCCTTGATTTATTTATGGCAGAGTTTATATCACTGTACAGGCCTCATCGCAGATCTCATACCCTTTCAGCTCCGTTGCCACTAAGTCTGTTCCCCGACATACATGGACACTCACTGTTTGAAATTTGGTGGCGTCTGAGTATATGGCCTGGGGGTTGTCCTCATCATCATGTAGCAGATGCTAACTTGGTGGTAAAAATGAGTCTGTAGCATTCATCTCCTCCATATTGCCTGTTGCTGCCCTCTGCATCATGCCCTGGAATAACACCTTCCACTGTCCCCAGCATCCCTCCGCAGACATCGACGAGGACCCACTCAGCTAGTTTGGCCCTACCTCAGTGCACTGCAAGTCACCATTCCATGGTGGTGTGCCTGTGCCGGCCGCAGTGCACCTATGGCCACTAACTCTGTGCAGCTCAAGTCATGGACCCTTGCTGTTTGAACTTCTTATTGTCTGATCACAGTTTTAGTTGTTGCCAGCACCAACCAGCCTCTGAAGAGTGGCTTACACTCACCCCACACCCATCCAGCACCCATCCAGCACAGGCGTTACTGGAGATGTGACCCTGGCAATAAAAGGGGCCAGGCGCAGAAACTATCTAAGTGTGTCCGTGTGGCCATTATGTATGCATGAGGGCCCCGGGCCCTACCAAATTACATTGTGCTGTGTACAGCGGATGCAACCATGTCACCTCAGGCAGTAGGGTAGACCTGGGACATTTAGCAGTGTTGTACCCCCCTGTAAGCATAAGCGGTGTGGACTCGCGAACGAGAGTCAAGCGTAGGGGTTTGGTTAATCAACCCGGGGCTCTGGGAGTGGCTAAGTTTTTGCCTTGCCAAGGAAGTAACTAATGCGTGTGACTCTGTTGTAGTGTCTGCGCCACCCGTCCCGTAATGGACAATGTTGTGATGTAGCATGCCCCCGGAGTGCGTGCTTGGCTGAAGGGGTAAGTGAGGGAGCGCAAGCCCACTCGGGTCAAGGCTCATGCATGCCAACCGTTGTGTGTGTGTCGCTATTACTGCTGAATAAGCCAAGGTCTACCCTCAACCGCATTGCGAGTTCAGCCAGCAATGAACTCTACATCTGTGTCAGCCCTATCCTTACCATAGGCCTACACACACAAGGCCGCCCACCTTCAGCACCCAAGATCACAGTATTGTTGTCAGGCTGGTGTACATGCGCAGACAGGCATGACAATGGTGTGCTGTAGGGGTGCAAATGATGCAACAGCACCACACACACTAGTAAATAGGCCCAGGGCGGATGGAGGATCAGCAATGAGGCTACGTAATACACATTGATGCTGCTTATTTGCCTCAAGCAGTACATGTCAAACAGGAATCACTAAGTCACACATATCACACACCAATGTACCAGTGAGCCTGCCAACACATCATGCGGAACCAACTATGAACTCATGTCCCTCTGCACTGTCACAGGTGATCAAGAATATGCACTCTGCGCTTGGATGATGACAACCCTCTGAGCCCCGAACACACAGGCCCAGAGGCAGTACAATTTGGCCCACCAATGCACCAGGGGCATCATGGAACGCATATTTAGGGTGTTGAAGTCACGTTTCAGGTGCCTGGACATCAGAGGTGGAAGGCTCCTGTACAGCCCAGACACTGTGTGTAAGTAGATCGTTGCATTTTGTGTGTTGCTCAAATTTTGTGTACGCACCAATGCCCCATGGATACAAGTGCCAGATGCACCGGACGATGATGATGAAGATGAGGCAGGTGGACCACACCCCACTGCAGCCACAGCAGGAATAGCCCATAGGAACACCATCATTAACAATTTCTTCACATGAGCACGTCTCATTGTGACAGTCCTTAGTAATCATGGGATAGTACAAAATTACCATAGGCACAGCATGTGCAAATAAATTCATTACAACATACATTCCCTGAGTGCATGCCACTCATCTACACAAATAAATCATTCCGACAAGTGTAAGTGCAACATGTAGTGCTAACAGTTTCATGATTTGATAATAGATGGTGGTTGTGTCACCTCTGTACAGAGAGGCTGTTTAGTGTGTCACATATTCGGAATATCATTTCTGTGTGTCACATATAGTACGGTATCCCATTCTTTGGCATTTCACATGTGTCCCACATCATTACATATTGGCTGTCATTTGTGACCTACAAGTGATAACAGGGCTTCTTTTGGGGTCACATTTGTACCACCATGATGCAAGGATGCACCATGTGACTCAAGTCCCACAACATGAGCAACATGTACGTAAGGGGAGTCACTGCCCCTACATTCGTCCAGGCTTTCATACTTGATTGGTCATAGACAGGTCATGTCTGTGTGCAGGAGGTTTTGATTGTCCCTCTGCAATGTGAATGGGCGATGCAGTTTCACAGTGTGTTCCATGTATGTTTACGGATTGGCGCAGTTTACATAGAGACTGCATGTCAATGTACATTATGACTGTTTGTGAAAAGATGCCTATTTGATGCGGGGCAATGGACATTTGTTCTACATCATGGATGTGAGGTTGTACTCGTACATTGTCAGTTTTTATTTTCTGCTTTTATGGTACATTTTCCGGCTGGACGCGTGGGAAGTGCAGGCCTGTCGCTGGTTATCACTGATTTTTGTTTCACGGATTGGGACATTGCAGCATTTTTCGCATTCATTTTTGCGGCATTTTATTAATTTTGACTCAGTCATTTGACGCGTTATCCTGAGGCTATCACATGGTACTGCCGTGTTTAAAATACAATGTTAACACTGCGTTATCCTCCGCGATAGACTGTGATGAGAAGAGTTGCATTAACCTAATTTTGCGATAATTATCACACGTTCTTGAGAATATCCCCCACAGTTGGTTTAGGCAGAAAAATAGAAAAGTGCTAACTTCTAAAAGATGTGGGTCCCGTGCTCTCCATGCCACTGGAATCAAGCTCTTCTAAACTTACTACTCAACATCCCATATGATCCTGGCCGTCACTTCTTTAATACTCTCCGTTCAGAACTGATTAGATTGGTATGGGGCGGTAAACAGTCGCGCATTCAATGGGACACGATTGTACGGCCTTATGCACAGGGAGGTTTTGACATTCCAAATTTTGAATTATACTACATAAGCGCACAGGCACATTTCGCTCACTACTGGTTTCATTCACCTCGCTATACTCCTCATGTCTCCACTGAACATTGCCTTGCGTACCCTATCCCGCTGGATGGCATTTTACTCTCCAGTGTTGAGCCTCGGGGCGTAACCCCACCTCTGTAGACATCACGAAAAAAGCTTGGGCTCGCATTTTAGGACACACATCCCAAACTTGCCTCTATTCCCCTCTTCTCCCACTCACCTATCATCCAGAAGTGACATTATTGCAGTAAGGCATATTTAGGAAAATGGCACGCACACGACATATTCAATACTGGGGGGACGTATATGTCAATGGCAAGTTCTGCACCCTCCAGCAAATGTGTCACAATCCCCCTCCATCTACCAAGGACACCTTTCTATATGCTCGTCTGCTTCATGGAATGCAGGCATGTCACTCCTCATTCCCTTCTGAACCGAGCACTTTGACGCCACTGCGCCACATCTTACGCGCAGACTCCGCTTCACACTTAGTATCCACACAATATCACACCTTGCACGTAGATAATGATTACTGATCGTGCACATCTCGTGCTAAACTGGAGGCAGAGCTAGACCAGGAGCTAACTGATGAGCAGTGGGCATACTGCTACAAGCAGACGGAGCAGGTCTCCTCTAACAGCAGACTCTGAGTCATACGGTACAGATTTCTCCAGCGTAGCTATTATAACCCGGTCTGGCTTTACAAGTTCGGCTCGCGCGAGTCTGATAGATGCGATAGATGTCAGGCAGAACATGCACATTTTTTACACATTTTTTATGTCCTGAGGTACTTCGCTATTGGCGTCGGGTTCTCATGGCCCTAGATTCTATGACTTCCGCACATATCTCCAGATCACCTGTTATTACACTCCTAGGGTATACTGAGCATATCCCTGTTACATATAGGAAATTCGTGTCCTTTTGTTTAGTGCTGGCTAAGGGACGAGTGATAAAGAAAGAGGGGTCCCAGAGCAGGAGGACAGATAGAACACATGAATCAGGAAAAATTTGTTAGATTTAGAGTACACTGTTGTTTATTCACAGAGTACTCAAACACATCTTTGTGTACAATACGTGAGTATATAAATTGACAAATAATAGTGCCCGATAACAAGGAAAGGGGCGGGAGGGAACAAATGAAGTGGTAGGAAGTAGTGCAAGGTAGGGAATGTGGTGCAGGTCAAACATACTTATTTATAGGCAAAAGGAAACAAAATTCTTCAACTGGCTTCAAACGGGAGCCAAAAATTAGTACATCAAATGTTCGTGAAATTTTGGAGCAACCAAACTTCTGGAATCAGCAGTATAGTTTGTGTTGGGGGTAGAAGCTGGTACGGAGGGTAGTAGTTTACGTTTCGAACCAGAACGGTGTAGGGGGAGTAGTGCCTTACAAACAGGTCTTCATCAGGACAGGAAAGGGTGTTGGGCAAGTTTCAGCGTGTGACAATCGGGCCAGTGTAAAGGATTCAGGCTGCCAGGAAACGGTCGAAAGTACCGTGGTCCTCTGAAAACGAGAATAATCCAGCGGAGGAGACCGGGGCTTACACCATACAGTTATTCTGTCGGGAAGCGGTCACAAAGTACCGCGATCTGCTGGAAACGGGAAATAAATCCACAGGAAAAGTCCAGAGCTGGTGAGCCGACAGCCCTGGACTTTTCCAGTGGATTTACTTCACTTTTTCCCCCCGCGCCATTCCTTGTTATTGGGCACTGTTATTTGACAATTAATATACTCATGTATTGTACACAAAGATGTGTTTGAGTACTCTGTAAATAAACAACACTGTACTCTAAATCGAACGAAATGTAGGTCAGGGCAGCAGTCCTTCGGAGAAGCAGTCCTTTCAGCAGCACAGCAGTCCTCTCGTTCTGGCATAGTATCCCCAGGTCCAAAAGTGTGCTGAAGAGATGGTGTCAGACTTCCAGTAGTTCCAGATAGCTGACTTAAAGTAAACAGGGACAAAACTGCACTGATGGTCCTTGGCAATGCAGGGATACCTAGGCCCCTGGCTAGCTGGCTTGCCACACTGCCTAAGGAGCGCTCCAGTCCTGAGTACTGCTATCAAAAATCTTGGCTTCTGGATGGATAAGGAGCTCATCATGGATACCCAGGCAAGCAAGGTGGCAGGCACTTGCTTTACGCTGCTAAGAATGCTCAGAAAATCCTGGACCTAATTCCCTTATAGCTAAGAAAAACGGTGATACACTCCCTGGTTATGTCCCGCCTGGACTATGGCAGTGAGCTCCTTTTGGGCACTCCTAAGTATGTCGTCATTATGTTACAGCTAGCTCAGAATGCAGCAGCTAGACTTCTGTGTCAGATCCCAATGAAGGAATCAGTGAAGAAGCATCGCAGACAGCTATATTGGCTCCATATTGATGCGAAAATTAAGTTTAAAGTAATTTGTATTCTCAGTATCAGAATCCACCTTCAGGAAGAAACTAAAAACCTGGTTGTTTAAAAAATGAGACTAACCTCCTTCTTTCTCGCTTCTTCTGTGTTCGTGCTTAGCACTGGGAGGCCTTCGGGTAGCCTTGCATGCTTATAAATCCTAATAATAATAATTACAATATTGATATACCTGGGCCTTCCTTTGAAGTTTGGAGAAGCTTTTAGAGGTTTCCCTATGTAGTCCACAGGCTTCCTGAGTTCCCTACCATAGTCTATACTAATTACAGGGTTATGCATCCCTTTGCAGGTACTTGCCTTACGCTGCTAAGAATGCTCAGAAAATCCTGGACCTAATTCCCTTACAGTTGAGAAAAACGGTGATACACTCCCTGGTTATGTACCGCCTGGACTATGGCAACGAGCTCCTTTTGGGCACTCCTAAGTATGTTGTCAATAATATACAGCTAGCTCAGAATGCAGCAGCTAGACTTCTGTGTCAGATCCCAATGAAGGAATCAGTGAAGAAGCATCACAGATAGCTATATTGGCTCCATATTGATGTGAAAATTAAGTTTCAAGTAATTTGTATTACATATAGAACTATAAACAACACAGGGCCCAGCAAGATTAGAAATCTAGTGAGCCCATACCTCCCTAAGAGAAACCTGAGGTCAGACTCTGAGAGATTGTTAAACATTACCAGAATAAAAAGGGCCAGTTGGGGAATAGCATGTTCCCACCTTACGCCCAAGTTATGGAACTCTCTTCCTAGGGAATAAAGATTATCAGTATCAGAATCCACCTTCAGGATTATGAAACAGATGAGCCATTGACATTGGTTAAGTACCAGGGGCGGAGTCTGGTTGCACTAATTAATAGAGGGGGAAAGCTAGGGATACGTCAATTGCTTTCTCAGTTGAGAAAAACAGGATGGGAAGTTGAGGAAATCGGCACCAGTCATGAAGATATGAAAACCAGTTTCTGTCGTTTTTAAATAGAGCATTGTGCATTTAAAAGAGAGTAGCATTAGGCTTATGACGGGGAACATAGTGCTTGTTGCATTGTGATTATGGTGAAAGTTTGTTCAGGAGGGGAAACAAAGGTTGGTAGAGGCTCCTTCAGGCTATAGTGTTTGCAGCGTTTAATCACGTTTGTAGAGGAAAAATGCTGTGCATGGTCATCTGTAAGACAAGAAAATGGTTATGTGTATGATTTTAACATTGCTAGTGAAGATGTGGAGACTGTTTAATTCACACAATCTAATGGCACTGTTCTTTTATTTGTAGTAAACCCCCGACGAAGGGCCACTAAAGGCTTGAAATGCATTGGGTATAATATCATTTATGGCTGAGGATGTTTGATGGATTCTAGCGTGCCCGAAAAAGGCCCGGATGGGCATATCTGTCGCATGAGAAAAAGTGTTGAAAACATCAGCATCTTACGTGTGTTTTGACAAGAAGAATAAATAAGTTAAAAACTATTTTGGAGCAGTTGTGTGAAAATCACGTAACACGCTGTGCGCTTGGAAAAGGAATGTAACCTCGCTTCATTCACAGTTGTATTCACGAATGCGTGAGACCAGGGTGGATCACGTCTTCCAGGCTGCACGCAAGCAGTTTAAATTCACAAACTCGATCAACTTTGGAAAGAGGGATGAAATTGGTGTGCACTGTATCGCTTTTTTACATAGGTATATTTTGCCAGGTTGAAATGGCAGTTTAAAACTGCAGTCATAGGCTGAATTGGAAGACATGGGACAGGTTTGAACAGCCTACTTAAGTGGGTGGAACGATAAGTGTTGTAGGTCCACTAGTAGCATTTAATTTACAGGCCTTGGGAATATATAGGACCATTGTACTTCAGAGGAGCAGTTTTACTTTTAAATTAAATTTGCCAATTGTGTAAAAGTTGATGTTACACATTTTAAGGAGTGACCATATGCATTTAAGAACTGCAGTGGTAAAGTGTGCAGAGTCCTAAGGTCAGCAAAGCGAGATCAGCAAAGACGAGAAGGGTGAAGGCATAATGTTTGGGGGAAGATCACCCTAAGGTTGACAGGTCTAACACCCATGCTTCCAACTGCACGATGAGCTTAAGGCAATATCCTTTGAGCTTGTCATACACTGTTTTGAAGACTCTGAATACCAAGGCAGAGCTTTAAGTCCCACTGAGTACTCTATCCACTCAATCACATCTCATTCACGCTAGGTGTAAACTATCCTTGCTGCCAGTGGATACTATACTAAATATGCGGAGATCTAAGCTTTGTAATTTAGCACTACCATGCAATGCTGTTTACGTCTCCCCAGGCGAAAAATACATAACAGGTTATCTAATCAGACCATAGGCACTACCTTTAATTTAATCAGGAATGATGACAGCACGTGAATTAAGTCTCTTCCTGGTGCAAAGAAAATATGGAATTCAATTGCTTTTATTCTGGCCATATCCCCGTATTTTATGTGCAGTGAGCACATTGTTATGTGGTATATATTATACAAATAAGACTTCCTTTAATCACACTCTGAGGTCTTACCCCTTCCCTGCCGGATTAAATGTCTACTGCAATGCATTAAGTATATTATTGCTACTCCGAGTACATTTTTCATCGTACATGTTATTCGTGTACTATATTATTGAAGCACATCCTCAGATCTCGACCCTTCGCCACATCATTTTCTGTGCAGATTGCTGAATTATTTTCCCTTTGCTCGAAGTCTATAATATGGTTCTACATCAATTCTTATGTCTGCCTGACATCCACACACTCTGAGTCACACATTGCTGTTCTTCATACAGTGATGTGCTTTATGTCGCATAATCCCATGAGTGATTTACATCTGTAAACATAACGCTCTCGCCAACATTCTTATTTCATTCCTATTCACATATTTCCCGTCATCCACAAGTGATGCGTTTGATCCCTTTGGTAAATGTTTATATTGGCTACCACTACATTATCTGCTATCCACGTTAATTGCAACCCCGCACTGGACTGTGCCACCCGGTTTAGATGTTCCGTAAATTCTGGCAGTGGTGTGAATTAATTTCAACATGTTCCACATTGTCACTCTATCCATTTTGCTAATCGGGTTCATAAAGTTCATGAAGCAACAGAGTAACCCCATTAAACTGAGGGTGAAATGTTTTTGGTTTGACACTTGTTATTCATTGCTCGCTCTGACCTGTGCAATTATGTTTTTGTAAATAAATGCAACATATAGCCAAGTGTTTCAGCTTGCCTACAGTCAATTATTTAAAGCCTGCTCCCGTTCAATCCCATTAACTGATCAGCTGATGTCAGGCAGGATTATGCAGAGCTCTCCTCTTTGGAAAGTGCAATAGTCTTGCTTCCTGTTCAGGGCAGTTTATCTCTAGAAAGGGCGCTATAGTGAGTTTTTTGTCACTGTTGCTCAACCATTAATATGGGGCAAGGTGACTACCAGCAGCGGAAGGGGCTTGTGAAGAAGCCTTTGTGTATGATTCAGGACTCGGTAATGTACTCATCCACCAATTTTATATCATCTGAGATTGACCTGAAATGGAGAGTGCAAGGCGCACGTGTCGATTCCACTGCATGACAGGGTGTTAGGGGCTGTGAGTCAAGGTGGTTTACTTGCACGCAGAATTGTGTGGATGAGTTTATGTGTGACAGATGTAGATTGTGTGCACACATAAAATGCTTTCAAGGGCAGTCCGTGTGTCCTCACGAGAATGTGATGAATTGGAAATATCCGTGCATTGCATAGGGTTGGGTTGTATAGCCATGTGCTCAAAGTGCCTGTGTTTGCCATATACCTAAGTAAGAGTTTGTTTTTTACATTGCTGTAGATGTATTTGTGTGTTTTAAGTGATAAATGAGTCATGTTTGTACGTTTGCTTGACAGTTCATCTGTATAAACAGATATTAGAGTTTAGTGTGGGTGAGAAAAGAAATTAGTGTGGGTGAGCAGCTCTCAGCCATGATAGTTCCAGAGACACTTGGCCAATGTGCAGCTGTGCTGATTCTTACTTTAGGTCTGACTTTGCAGCATAGTTATTTACATGAGTAGTATTACTAAGTCTTTAAAATAGGTGTACAGTGACTTTAGCTCTCCTTACATAAATAGTATTCTCTCCTCTCATGGGATTTGCTGTATGGTGTATTGTTCCGCATTACAGCGTGTGTTTCCTTTAAATGCATGAAGGACTGTTTTACATCTGAATAGTACACTCAGGAGGATATTCTCAAAAACGTGTGATAAACATAGCATAATTAGCTTAACGCAATTTCTCATATCGCAGTCTATCGTGGGAAAAGAACGATGTGTTAACGTTGCATTCTCAACACGGCGATACCATGCGATAGGTTCACGATAATGCGTCAAATGACCACGTTAAAATCGATGCAACACTAAAAAAAAAAAAACGCAAATGCGAAAATAGGAGCGATGAGGCCAATCGCGATACAAACATCAGCGATAACCAGCGACAGCCCTGCGATTCCCACGTGTCATGCGGGCAAATGCTCCTTAAAAGCAGAGTAAAATAACCGTGAGATGACAATGTACTAGCACAACCCCACAGCCGTGACGTAGAACAAATGACCATTGTTCCGCATCAGGTAGGTGTCTATTCACAAACAGTTACAATGTACATTGTGATACATTCTGTATGTAAACTGTGCCAATGCGGAAACATACATGGAACACACTGTGAAACCGCAGCTCCACTTCACATTGCAGTGGGACAATGAACACCACCTCCACACCGATGTGCCATGTCCATGATCAATCAATAATGAAAACATGGACGAATGTAGGGGCAGAGACTCCCCCTTACGTAGATGTTGCCCATGTCATGGGACTTGAGTCACAGGGTACATCCCTGCATCATAGCGGTAAATATCTGAGTCCAAAATAAGCCCTGTTGTCACTTGTAGGCAAAAAATTACAGCCAATATTGAATGATTTGGGACACATGTGAAATGTCGAAGAGTGGGATTCTGTACTAATTGTGACACACAGAACTGGCAGTTTGAATATGTGACACCCTAAACAGCCTCTCTGCACAGAGGTGGCACACCCACCATCCATTAACCAATTCTCAAAATTGCTAGGACTACATGTCACACTCACACTTGTATGAGTGATGTGCATGTACAGATGAGTGACATGCATGCAGGGTATGTGTCTGAGGTAGGGCCAGGAGAGCTGAGCAGGTCCTCATTGATGTCCAAGTAGAATGTCACAGAGTGCTATGGGGGACAGTGGAAGGTGTCCTCCAGGGCATGATGCAGAGGGCAGAAGCAAGCAGAAACAGGAAAATGGAGGAATAGAATGCTACAGACTCCATTTTACCATCATGTCAGTATCAGCTACATGATGATGAAGACTACTCCCCCAGGCCATAGACTCAGATGCCACCAAAGTTCAACCACAGAGTTTCCAAGAAGGGGATGCAGTCTGTGATGAGACCTGTAAAATGATATAAACTCTTTCATGAAGAGATCAAGACTCAGTTCCAATTGTGTGACCTACTCGACTGCTGTTTGTGCCAGGGGTAGCGGTCAGCAGTTGCCCACAGCCACTTGTCGTCGGCTTGCAATGCACAGAGTCAGTAGCACCAGTGCAGTTGTTGGTAGTGTTCAATCACCTCTGTAAAGGAGATCCGTTTATCCTCCTGACTGAATCGCGTCTTCTTCTTACTCCTCTTCTTGCATACTCTGACATGAACTCTGCCATGAGGAAATCAAGACTCAGTTCCAAATGCGTGGCCTACTTGACCACAGTGTAGGCCGGAGGCTGCGGTCAGATCGGGTAAACCGCTGTCCAGCCAGCTCCTCCTGGTTCTCTAACAAACGACGTTGGAATGGCATCTGGAGTAGATTTGTGGCTGACGGAGGTAGTGGCACCAGAGCTGAGTGGGTGTTCAGCCTGCGACGATGCCGTGTCCTGCCTGGTACGGACTGCATTGGATTGGTGTGAGGCTTGCTGGACCGCAGTGTAGACCAAAGGCTGAAGTCAGCATGGGCCCACAGACAAATGTGGTTGGAATGCTATGCACAGATTTGGTGGCACCACATCAAAGGGAGTATAGTGATATAAACTCTGCCATGACATATGTACTCTTCCATTGTGTAATCAACACTCAGTTCCAAATGTGTGACCTACTTGTCCGCTGTGTCTGCCGGTGGAATACGTCAATGAGGAAGGCGTACTGCGGGCCTTGATCGCAGAGACCGTGATAGTCTGAGGAGGCTGCCAAGGTCGCGGGCCTCAGGCTTGAAATTTGCACCGGCACATGGTGGGCACTCCGTGACACACGCCGGTGTTGTCAGGTGAGCAGTGATGTCTGGATGTGCAGGGGTGGGCAAGACTGGTTCGGGGATCAGCGGCCCGGGCTCGAGTTCCTGCCATCGCGTTAGGACTACTGGCTGCACGCTGCCGGCTGAACACAAGCCGTTTTGGAGATATCGCTGATTCCGGCTAGCTCCACCTCCACCTCCTTGGCTCCACGAGCTGACAACAAAGGCGAGCCCTCGCAGATTCGAAGCGCTGTCCTTAAAAACCTTCACTTTCTGATCCTGCCTACATTAGCCAAAAGTGAACGCCAACGCGCTCAATTTCACCCCACCCTGGAACCCCTCAAAGCATTGTCTAGAGGCAGTGTGGTTAAAACCAGGCAATTCAATTGTTTAGTCCTGATGATGATCCCTATTATTTAATGAGCTTGGGATCGAAACATCATTGGCATGTTAAATAGTGCCATTTATTGTTATTATGTATGTTCAATGTGGTCACTATAATTGGTTAGCTTGATTCACTTTACTAATAGCGCCAGCTTCCAAAGATCCAAATTTTGCCTGTTATTTTGTGTTTATGTTTAGTGTTGAATGTTTTTTCGCTCTTCTGACTCACAGATCGGGTGCAGGATTGCGTCCTGTTGTATTTGTTCCTCCTTCCAGTATCAAAGTAAACTTTGTTCTTATTTGCATATTAAACTCGTTGTCCGTCTGGACATCGTAAATGTTATAGCACCCATTCAGGTCTATATTGTATCTGTTGTTGTTTTATACTTGCCTCCTAAGGACCATTGTTCTATAAAATAAATTAACGCCAGGCCATTTCTGGAATTTCCTATCTAGCAGTTCATATTCGTCGACCGAAAACATTGAACAAAACCAAGCTAACTATAATGCTCTAGTTACTTCCACACGTAACAAACAAGCCCTCTTTAAATTCCTTCCATCTAAATAGAACAGAGCACAAACAACTTGGTTCTCTCCTATTCTACAGGCAGAAAAAAGCCATTGTAAAAAACTAGAGAGGCACTGGCGGCTTTCTCACAGTGCAACTCACAAGGATTCCTATAAGCTATGCTTGACTTGCTATCATAAAAAACATAAAAAAGGCTTGCAAGATGCACATTGAGTCCCAGCTGAATCAGGCAGGAAATTCCCCTAAGGAGCTTTTCCGCATTTTAAATTCATTCATCAACCCCAAGGCATGCCATACTGATGTAACACCCTCACAGGACCTCTGTGATAAACTGGTTAAGCACTTTACTCAGAAAATTGAAGACATCTATGACAATATTATCAAAGCTAAAGATCCCCAACTAACTAACATTGAATTTTACCTACCTCACCCTAACCCCGCAAACTTCTTAGTTTCTTCCCCCCTCTAACCATATACACAGTGAAGTCCTTTATGAAAACAGTCAGATCTGGCTCTCCTCAGGATGTTTTACCTGCCAAGACATCCATGCTGCTTCACAAAAAGCTGGCTCCATTGATTTGCCCTATCCTTAATTCCTCATTGACCTCAGGCATATTAACTATTGAATGGAAAGTTGCCTAAATAATACCAATTCTGAAAAAAAAACAACGCTTCTCAGGAAGATCTATCTAATTACCTCCCCATCTCCTTGTTGCCTTATTTGGCCAAACTCCTGGAGAAACAAGTGAACCATTACCTTTCTGATTTAATGGAATCAACTGGGGGTTTAGATTTCTCCTAGTCGGGTTTTTGCCCTAAATTTAGTACAGAGACAGCTTTAGTTGCAGTCACAGACAATCTCTGACATTTCCATGATAAGGGACAAGTGGTACTGTTAGTGCTGCTGGATTTATCAGCAGCATTTGACACGATTTCGCATACTATTGTTTTATCCAGACTAAGAAATGTTGACATTCAAAATCACGCCTATCTGCGGCTGGCTAATTTCCTAAGCAACAACACTCAAACTGTCACTTTAGGTTCTTTCCAATCCTCTACATCAAAGCTGACTAAAGGTGTGCCTCAGGGAGCTTGCCTGAACCCCACGTTGTTTAACATTTATGTGGCCCCCTTGGCAGATCTACTGAGGACCCGGGCTTCATCCCTGTTTGCTATGCGGATGACACCCAGCTGTTACTGGCATGTCACAGAAATTCTGCTAACACCCAGTTGGCCTTCTCTGAAGGTATGAATGCAATTTCGGAATCGATGAGAAACAACTGTGTCCAGTTGTATGCCAGTAAAATGGAAATCATGCTCTTTGGATAGGCACCCTTACTTTGGTCCCCAGAATGGTGTCCTTCCAATTTGGTTCCCGCTACTACTCCCAAGGCAGTGGTGAAAAATCTACTTGTGCTTTTAGATTTGAAACTATCGATGAAAACACAAGTTTCAACCACAGTGGGCACTTGCTTCTTTACTTTAAGTTTTTTGAGAAAGGCTTTTCCTTTTCTCCCTCTAGTAGTCAGGAAAACTTTGCTACAGGCCCTTGTGGCAAGTCGTCTTGACTACTGTAATGCCCTCCTGATTGCAGCCTCTGAAGCGTCGCTCAATAGACTTCAGATGGTTCAAAACACTGCCTGGTGTCCAATTACCCTACCAGAACTGCTTTCTTACCTCTACTTCAGGGACTCCATTGGTTGCCTGTTCGGAATCGGATCCGCTTTAAAATCTGCTGTCTAGTACACAAGGCACTCAACGGCAAAGCTCCCCGTTATCTTAGTGATAGTCTCACGTGTCATCAGCCCTTCAGAACACTCCCGTCTGGAACGAAATCTCTTCTTGTTTTTCCCTGGATTAGGAAACCACGCACTGGGGAAGTCATTTTATTACCTTGCCCCATCATATTGGAATCAACTTCCACTTCACCTTTGTGAATGCTTCAATTATCTCCAATTCCGACGACGTCTCAAAACCACGTTTTTTCAATCTCCTTCGATGACTCTAAATCCCCCTCATCTACTCTATGCTGATATCTATGCACTACTATAGAGTGGAAATACCCCTTTAGGGGTCATTTGGGGGCTCTATAAGCCACACATATAAATTAGGTAGGCCTGAAAAATAAAATGAATCTGAACTCCTGTATGGAGTGACTGGTGAAAGGGATTTAAAAACGGGTCGTTTTTCGACATTCTAGGCAAATACAACTAAAATGAAGCTGGATGAAGTTCAGAACAAATATCATTGATAAACACCTTTTTATAAATGTGTTTAAACATAACCACAAATGTTTTTATTTGGACAATTGTGAGAAGGGAGTTTTGCAAAACTAAAAATGTATTTGTGCCTGATAAATATTTACATAAAATGTTTAATACAATATTTTGAGTGCAGGCATTCTTCACACATTGTAACAGGTATGTCACGGGTAGGTTTAGTACAATTCTACCTCTCAAAAAGAGTTAGTAGAATAGTACAATACAGCTAGCAGCAGTCGAAAGATCCCCCAAAATGCCCCTTAAGAGCAAAGAATGCCTTTAGTTTTTTTCAAATGTGCCTTCTCTTTTGCCTTGTGCACAAACAACTTTCAATAAAAACAGAATTTCACATCTATTACCTTGGTAATCAAGTTAACTTAGGTCGATCTATCCATTCCGATGTTTGCTCCTTTGCCTACCTTCATGCATTGGCAAAAATAATTGAGACAGGTGGCTTCGGACATCTACAATACCATCTGGAGACCTCTCTGCCACTGCCTTGGCTCTAACTGTAACGGTGTTACTGGGGTTCTCAAAAGAAGCCTTAGGATGTGCAAATGAGATGCAGAGTGTATTTGTCAAGTCTTGCTGGAAAGACTGACAAAGAGTATCAGTCTACCATCCTGTGCTTTAAATCATTTTTCCAGCATAATCAAAAGATTCAAAGGAGGAACTTTTCCTTCCCTACCAGTTGTCATTTCTTCTTGTGCGCCTCAGTGTTGATTCATCTCTGCTCCACTATTCATCTTTGGTGGAACTCCCTTCATCTTAGGAATTTGAGCATTTCGAAGCTTGTGTGCAGCCTTATGCTAAAGGCAACCATATATTTTTACAGCCGGTGTGATGTCTTGTGCTCCTTTATCTTCCTTCATACCTATTTTTCATCCTGTGTTCAATTCACAATATATATCAGCATTGATCTATAGCAAGCACGCGCAAATACTTTTTTTATTGAAGTAATAAAAGCAAAAAGACTGCCAGAGAATTCTACCACTCAATCCACATCTCTCCCTGACCTCTGAAGGAAAAATCAGGGAATTACTGTGGCTGGCTGGGACTCCCAGGTCTGTGGGCAAGGCTTCTGGATGCAACTAACATTGCATGATTGGATTACAGAAATGTGCTTTATGTTATTTAAATAGCACAGAAGAAAACTTATATGAGACATCTCAAAGTGTCACTCCGTTGCTTCACAAATGCAGAGAGATTTATCATTCACAATAACTTTCATTCTATTTTGAGTCCATTTTTGGATCATTTGTGCTTGAAATTTAAAGTTCACGCCCTCCCCCCAAGAGAATGAAAAGTTACTTTTGATCTTGCCTTGCAAAGTCGAATAGAGAAGAGATCAGAGCTCCCAGTGTAATACTGTTTTGCTTCTCCAGCCTTAGATGCATGAAAAAAAGTAGTCTCAGTCATTGGATAATACATCTTGAGTATCTCTACATAAGAAAGTGTATGTGTGTTCCTGCCCTGCATTGACTTATAACATAGATTCTACTATTATTGCTTTGGGCAAGGGCTGCCACAGCATCTAGTGACCAGCGACCAGAATTATCAACTGCTCGCATTTCCCTTGCGTCACGCAAGGTGATGCTAGGGCAAATCAAGCCCTCAAGTGAGATTTATTATGACATGCTCAGCCACTTTGAATGGCTCCGCATGACATAGTAGGTCTTGAGTAATACAAGGCAGCGCAAGTTGCGGCCTTGTATTACTGTACCCTGGGAAGGCGTTCCATAGATGGAGCATGGGTGTTCTTAGGCAAATATGGTTTTTGGTGTATTCCCAGATTTACTAACACTAGTAAACCTGGCAATGCATCAAAATGATATGCCTTCCCAGGGATGCATACAAGGAGAAATGTTTTTATTTCCCCTTGTTGTTTCCTCTTTCTAAGTGTGCTGCAGAATACAGCACACCAAGAAAAATGAAAAAGAATCAGAGAATTGTTTTTGTGCAGGAAGGTGTCCCTTCCTGCACATAAGCAATCATGCCTGTAACACAGGCACCCTTGCACCATGATGCAAGTAGGCCTGCATCGGTGCTTGGCAGCCACAAGTGTGCCAGTGCAGATGGGGAGCAGCAATGCACCAAATCGTAATAGGTATGGCATATTCCTGCCCTCTCCATTTGACACAGCGCAGCAAGCTGCATTGCTGTGTTGCCTGCATCAAATGTTAGTAAATATGCCTCTGATTATCATCACAGATATGGGGTACTTTTCTAAAGTCTACAGAAAAATGCTGTTCCTTAGAAGATTAGTTGCTGAATCTAGTCTTACTGATAAGGAGTCAAATATGTCTCTTCAATGAGAAACGAATATGGTGTGAGACTACCATACCTGAAGGAAGCCTCACTTGAAAATAGCCTCTTATGGGCGAGACGATGCAGAGTATTTCCATACTTGCATTCTCCATGTTGCAAATTATTGGAAGTCCCTACCCTTTCAACGTCCATAATGCGCAAATATGGCATATTTTTAAAACTCTTTGCATCCTCTCTCCTCTAGATTTGCATAGGCCAGAAGATGTGCAGCACAAAGCGACCTCGGGGTAATGCATGTTGTAAAAAGGTAGTCACTAGTAGGAATGGTAGATTTCTTTACAATTCTCCATATCTCTGTTTGCTGTACTCCGGCTCCTTGTTCATGTTTTCCAAATTCTCTGCTAGTGTCACTGAGCCTTTTGCTAGGGGCATGGTGGTCATATTTTCAGTGTTACTCTACTTTTTTCACTCACATAACTTATGAAGCAAAATCAAAAAGATCAATTGAATTAAAAAAAAATGTGTTGAAAGAGGAAAAATATGCATTAATGTGCTTTCCTTACATTCTAACCATGTGCAGCATTGTGTCTAAATGGCCTTTACACTATCTGTGTGTATGTTGGTAAGGGCTAAATGTAAGTATGTAAAGAGTTGAAATGTCCTAATTGAGAATCTCTATGAATCGCTATTAGGAAATTGCAATTCTTTATGTATATGCAATTTAAGATCACACATTTCTAGTTGCTTCTCAGTCACCTCACATTTTTTGAAATCGCGATTGTTTCTGGTCCAGGGAGGACCTGACCTGGAAGTTCTGTCTGGACTGATCCCATGAGGATCTGGGTCTCTACTGATTTGCATAGGACTGGGTCTAAACTGGGGTGGTATTGTGAGCAAAAGAATGATGGATTCAACCCAGATTTCTTGACTAGGGTGAATGTTGATTTGTTCCGCCTTCCATCCATCATTTGTGAGTCTTTAGCTTTATCACCCAAAGTGCACCGGCTATGCCCAGAGATAGGCCCCAGACTCACTATGCCACTGGATTCAAGTTAGCCTGGATGATGAGGTGTGATACTCCAAAATCGATCTCTTGACTGGGGGTGAATGTTGATTTGTTCTGCCTCCCATCCATCATTTGTGGGTATTTTGCTTTCTTGCACTAAGCACGTCAGGTGTGCCAGACGTAGATCCCGGGGTCACTGTGCTGCTGGATTCAAGCTAGCTTGGTTGATGAATGGTGATACTCAAAAACCGGTCCCTAGATGTTTGTTTCTGGTCCAGGGAGGACCTGCCTGGCAGTTCGGGCTGGACTGTTTCCATGAGGAGCAGGGTCATGACTGATTCGCTTAGGGCTCGGTCTAAACTAGGGTGGTATGGTGAGCAGAAGAACCATGGATTTGACCCAGATCTCTTTACTGGGGGTGAATGTTGATTTGCTCTGCTTTTCTCCCATCATTTGTGTGTCTTTTGCTTTCTCGCACAAAGTGCACCTGATATACCTAGAAATGGGTCCCGGGCTCACTGTGCCTCTGGATTCGAGCTAGCCTGGCTGATGGGGGATGATTCTCTGAAACCAATCCCAGGATTCCTGTTTCTGGTCCGGGAGGACCTGGCCTGACAGTTCGGGCTGGACTGTATCCATGAGGAGCAGGGTCAAGATTGACTTACATAGGGCTGGGTCTAAACTGGGGTGGCATGTTGAGCAAAAGAACAATGGATTTAACCCAGATCTCTTGACTGGGGGTGAATGTTGATTTGTTCTGCCTACCTCCCATAATTTGTGTGTCTTTTCCTTTCTCACCCCAGAATCGTCCAGCACTCATCCATGAGGCAACAACATAAGTGTTTTCCAAGGCGTGGGCTCAGTCGGCACCATGAGGCATTTCAAGCTATAGATGCTGATGCTGCTGCATAGTTGTTTAGAAGCCTTGAGGCATTCATAATTCAAATGCAGCATCTGCAACACAAGGATTAACAGGAACATGTTTAATTTTGATTTGATAACAATGTGATCAGTCTCACCATCACCACAAAGGAATTATGCGAACACATAGGGGCTGACCGTGCCTATCAAAGGCATCCAGACCATAGTGCAGTGGCTAGAATGGACAGCCTAACCTGTTCCTTTGGTTGTTTGGCCAATGCCACCTTCACCCTATCCAGAAGAGAAGTTACCCTGCAGGTGGAAATAGTACACTTCAGTGATGACATTTCCCGGGGCCTTGGGCGGATCACATCGCCAGTTGAAGTGCTACAAAATGCACAAATAGCAGATGGTGTTGGGGAGGCCCCTCAAGATAGTGAGGACATCTCATGTGTTAGCAGTGTCTCTGCCAGTGATGCACATGCCCTGCGACGCAGCAGCAGCTATACTCTTGCTTAAGAATAAGTATGGGGAGGCCAGGTTGGACGTAGCAGCAGAAGGCAGTGAGCAAAACATCATATTGTTAAGATATTTTGCCATAGTTTTACTTATTTTGGTGATGTAACGAACATTTGTTTGTGCTTTACTGACCACTTGGTTATCATACAGTTGAAATCTTAAACAATAGATATAGAAGTCCGACATTAAAGGTTGCTTTAGTTGGCTGCATCGACTCTGCTTCCATCATTTCAGTGAGTGTAGTGTCACATTGAGCTTATCTTGAGAAGTAATCTGTTGCAAAATGATCCCGTCGGCTTCTCCTTTCCACTGCTGTACTCTGGTCGTGTGGCTTCTGAAGAGGTGGATCAGGATCGTCATCTTCAGAATCAGTGTCCTCCAAAGTGATATCATAATCTTTTCCTGGTTGCTATTTTGTGCAACATGCTACATGTTGTCACAATTTTGCAGTTTGTCTCAGGAACACACTGTTATGCACCATCACCTCACAGTCGTATTTAACACTCATCATTTTTTCCTTAGTGGTTATTACACACAAATGGCCCAGGCTGGATGACATAAACTCTCTCACCCCTGCCCAGAATTCTTATAGGTCGGAGCAGAGCATAAACATGTGTACTATGTCAGCTGCCGGAAGCTTACATTTTGGGCATTTAGTCTTATCAGTAGCAGTGGTTGTTCTCCATTTAAGTATTTTATCTGGGGTATAATACAACAGGCACATGGTGCACAGTTGGTGCAGTTTTAGACTAACAGAATATACAGAGTGGTCTAGTATATCTAAGGAGTGATGGATCCCTGAGGCTGAGGTCTCTACTGAGAGCAATCGGTTCTACTTAATTGACAGCATCATTGTATCATCTGTGTTTGAACAGGAGAGCCCCTGATAAGTAATACTAATTGAAGTTGCCTGGTTTCAAATACTACAGTGAGAGTTCTGTGCCTTCGATATCAAATGTATATTGACATCTTAACTGGCTATAGTCCCTCACTTGTTGGTACTTAAAGATGCGGTGTCGTGAAAGCCTGTATGATTCTTGCAATCCCAGAAAAGATATGAAACCATTAGGATCATGAAGCTGATCAATAGTTACGACATTGCTCCATGCACAAGCCCTGCAGGTTGAATCCTGAAAACTTGAGGGGAAAGCAGGGTTATTCCAAAGTGGTGGGTTTGCTACAGCGTGGCTCCAGAAATCATTTCTAATCAATACTCACCATTTCCCTGAAACCTTTAAAACACACAAATCATGCATCAGTGGGGCCCATTACACTGCGCATTTATTCTATTCACTTACACTTAGCTTCAAGGCTTTTGTGAATCGCAATGGAGAAATGCTGTAACGTTTGGTGGAGCGTCTAAACCTATTTACCTATTTAATATTTACACCTACAAATTATTACATTTTACTATGGTTCCATTTAGACATTTAATTATTCAGACACACCACCATAGTGGCAATGGATCTGCTAGAAAGAAAATTAGGCGTAGAAAAATCACAAGACCAGCTTTTAAAATTCCATTTTCCCAATTTTACTAACAGCAAAACTTTATTATGTCTGACATTTATGCATTAGTCAATTCTTTATTCAGTAAAATCTTAAACTTTATTTCAAAATGATCATTTTATTTAGAGCTCAGAAAAGAATCGCTTATTTTAGAATTCAGTTAAAGTTTAGCAAAGAACAGATAGTTCCAAATTCATTCTCTCCTAACATCCCTAACTAACACGCTCATCTTATCCTTCAATTCTGCAAACAAATAAAAATCATTAGAGTCTTACCTCCAGGAATCGGTCATCAGTCGGGCAGCACTTCCAGTAGAAATCAGAAAAGCGACCCCTTCTAGATAAAACCAGGGGGTTTTATACCTTATTTCTCTAACTTAATCTATCTAAAATGTAACTATCACTACTTATTCAAACTCTGATTGGACAAATTCATGGTGGGTGAGCATCATCTCACCATTACAACATCATTTTCTCGATGGTTCAGCAGAAAAATAAAGGGTCTTTGTTTTAGGACAGTCCATAGCTTAACTATTTCTTTTAGTTGTAACATCGCCTCCGTTTCTCACGATCTCAACATTCAAGCGTCCATGTTTGGCACCCATCCTAGGTTCCGGGCCAAGGCAGCCTTGAACCTCCTCCAGCACAGGCAGTTCACTTTGACTTATCCACAAAAGAACAAAGGGTGAATTTGCTTACTACGATCAGCACATCAATATTGAATATTTCCCTTGTTATTAGTAACGGGAAGACGAACGCGGAGGAGAAACGCCCTGCGAATACGCGACATTTTCGCTTTGGCGATGGAACTTATCATGGCTCCTTAATAGCTCTTATCAGACGTGCAGAACTGATTTCTAAATGGAACTTTTGCACAAAAACTACATGGACCGATCTTCACATCTAAAACTTTAGAGGCTTCAAGGACTAATGACTAAGAGACCGACCTTTTTTATTATTGATTCAGCTGAATCAACGCCACTCACCATACCAATTTCTCTTTGCCTTGAAAAAGCCCGCGGAGGGCGAAACGCGCGTCGGCTGTGACGATGTGGCAAGAAAGAAATCAATATATAAGAATATTGAATATTAATGGACTTTGTACTCTTTGAATATTTTTTGTGGACTTGAAGAAGATTGAAATTATTGGATGATCTGATTTGAATGTCAATTGGATAAAAGCAACGAGTAGGGATGTGCACTGGTACAATTTTTCAGTTCACTTTGACTTGCAGGTTTTGGCGCACCTGCGCTGTCCAGCTCTTGCTCACTGTTTACCCGAGCGTCCATTTTTATCTAGGCCTCAGAAGCCACTTTTGGAAAAATCATAGAAACAAACACAAATTCATGTTAATTATTGAATTTAAACCCATTCTGTTTACCTCCCACCATACTAATGTTTCCCATTAGTTGTTACCTAGCAAATAAGCCACACAAATGTGTTTTATACTTACATAATCCACTACTTCTTAGCACAAAACGTATACAATAAGCACATTTAATCTATGTTTGTTTATATTTAAGCTGTGCATTAATTCACAACACAATAACAACACATATTAATTAATTATATGGCAACATGCAAGCAAAATGAGTACTCCCGTGTATAATAAAAATGGGTGCATCTTATTCTATGGTTGATTAATTTCACAAAACACCTTTAGTAAATGTTATCGTTATGGGACATTGACTTCAATAGGGGTACACAAAATTTTGCGTTTGCCACCTCGCTCCATCAATTCCCTTATCTGGTGATTTTATTTGGAAAATTTAGCAGAACACGTTTCAACTTCTTTTTGTTAATGTCATCTATACTTTTGTCTCTTTCTCTTTTGAATCTTTAAAAAACTTTTCTTTGATTTCTTCCATTTCTATTTCGTTCTTTTCTCTCATTCTTGCCTGCTGTTCTTCATTCCTTCTCCTTATTGATTTTCTAAAGTATCTTTTACCTTTGTGTATACAGCATAACATTTCATAAAAATTACTACCACTAAGATTGTTATCAATATTAGTATTTTACCTATAATTTAACTACCTATTTCTTGAAACCAATGCTTAATTGATGAGAAACCTTTACCCATCCTTTCAAGGACACCTTCAACCTCCAGTGGTTCAATTTCTCTATGCAAATCTGTAATATTTATAATATACTTTTCAATATTCTGACTTTTATCTGGAATATAAGTACAACAATGTTGAACTTTCAAAATTCCACAGACTCCTCCCTCTTTTGCTAAAATTATATCAAGGGCAAGTCGATTTTGCATAACCATAGCTCTCATAGCAACCATTTCAGTATTTACCATTAGGAATCCTCCTGTTGTATCTGTTGATAATCGATCAACTATTGTAGACAATTTTCTGATTCTATTTGCATTAAACGAAATTCCCACTGCTGGTATCAGTGCTCCAAATACATCACCTATTATTTCTAACACACTTTCTCTTCTTTTTCGACTTAGAACTCTCCCTATCTCATGCTTTCCATTAGTACCTCTATCTGCATGAAAAATTTTAGGAAATACCAAACCCACATAACATGTCACATAACAATGGTCTGGTAATCTATAATAGGCTTGATTCCCACAAATGAAATAAATTCCAGGAAAAACACGATCATTTCCTCCTTTAAATCCCCAACCCTCTATAATTCTATAGGTATCTTCACATTGACTTGCACTCACAAAATAATTGTCATACATTGAGTTGTCTCTTCTAATACAAAATGTTCCCAACATTGGTGCATCTATATTGATTGCTACATTCACATTCTTGTCCTCAATATTCTCATCATCAAATGTGTAATATTTAGACTTTGCATGTTTCATTTTCTCATTGTGTTTGTAAGCAATTCTTCTTTCCTCAACCATGTTTAAGAATGCTTTCTCCCCAACTCTCATTTTACATGTCAAATTATGATTAAAAGCGTATTCATGCGTTAACTCTTCTACTTCTAGAAAATATTCTCCCATTTCCTTTGCAGGTTTCTTTTTATTCAATGTACCATCAATTTTAAATTTTGAAAATATTTCATCTACATTGGAATAATGATATTCCAATTTTCCAGTCTTGTAAAACAAACTTGCAATTACACTACAAGTTACTCCATATGTAAGAGGAAGGTGGTGATATGTCACCCCTTCTGACACTGATGCTGGCAGTTTTACACAAACATAACAGTCATCAACATTCATAGTTTTACTGTACTCCAGCAATAACTTTGAAAAAGTATTTTTGGTGTAGTCACTTATGGACCTATCTTGATGCAACTCTGGCTTGTACACATGAGTTTCATGTACCTTTTCTTTCTCAATTGGCTTACTTGAACTCACATTCGCTTTCAATTTTGTTAAATTAGCTTTGAAAGGAATCACAATAGCTAATATTATCCACAATATAACCAACAACCCCATGCATATTGTAATGCATCTACACCATTTTCTAAAAATAGAACATTTTGTTTTGTGATTATTCATTGCCATCCTCCCTAACACTGTTTCTTCAACCTTATGTCACTTACAAGTTACACACCACTCACCACACTAACAAGTTTTCTTCGACCTTGTGTCAATTACTATTCTAAATCATACTATAATTAGATTTTTCTAACAAATTTTCTTCGACCTTTCGTCAGCTCCGACCTCTCCTATACTTACAATATCCGTCTCACAGGACTTCAGGCTTTTTACTTTAATATCATATACTTTGAGCACCTAACTTTCCATTTCTTAGTTGACTTCTTCACTGACTTTTCCCAATTGGTTTTGGGTTGTACAGGTTTTCTTGACTTCTATTAACTTCAACAATTGGTGGCAGGACAATATATGTCCATTCAGTTGATTTATACCTCTGATTTGGACGTCTTATTCTCTTTGGCCTTTGAATAGTCTCTATTTTCTTTCCCAATGTTTCTTTTTCACTGGTAATCTCATTCACTTGATCTTCTTGCTCTTTTGTTTTATTTACTATTTTGAATCTTAATCCTCCAGCTCCTTTAGGCCAATTGTCTCCTTTGCAGACTTTCTTAGTCTTCGGCTCTATTGTATTATGCTCCACTCTCCAAGCTCTTTTTCCTGTGCTTTTTCTTAATGGAGTTTCGTCTGCACTGTCATCAGTTTCACTTTCAGTGTCTTCTACTGTATCATGGATTATGATCTTCACAATGTCTTTGTCTTCATCAGTTTTAGTTTTCTCTACTGTTACTTTGTTAGGAACACCTTCATTTATTTTATTTTTTATTTTTTGCATTTGTATGGAGCGCAGCTACCCAACAAGGGTTTCCCGGCGCCGATGACAGGAATGAAGCAGTAGAGGTTGTGTGGGATTAGTGACTAATGGATTATTTCTGGAAAAGCCAGGTCTTTAAATGTTTCCTGAAGGTGACATAGCTGGTTTCTTTGCGGATGTGAATAGGGAGTTTGTTCCAGAGCGTGGGCCCAAGGACAGCGAAGGATCTACCTCCCGTTCTCGCTAGCCTGAACTTCGGGGTGGAGAAGTTTGCGGAATGTTGAGAACGTAGTGCTCTTGTCGGGATGTAGGGGGTTGCCAGGGTTTGTAAATATTTAGGGGCGGTACCGGCTTTGATCCTAAACATATAGCTCATGGCCTTAAACTGGATGCGGCTCTCCACTCTGAGCCAATGTAGGTCTTTCAGATGGTTGGACACACTGGAGGGTTTTGGAATGTTGCAGAGTAGTCTTGCCGCTGAGTTCTGGACCAGTTGTAAGCGGTTTATGACAGCTTTGTTTGAACCCAAGTATAGGATGTTGCCGTAGTCAAGACGAGATGTAATAAGTGCATTGACTACGGTCTTTTGCGTATCTGGGGGCAGCATCCAAAGGATCTTTTTTAACCATTTCATGATTGTGAAGCAGAGTCCAACCATCTTGTTTGCCTGTTGCTTCATGGACAGGGTGTTGTCAATGGTAACCCCCAGATTTCTTACTTGGGTGGTGGGTTTTGGGATGGAACCAAGCTCAGGTGGCCAGTGAGTTGTGTTCCAGAGATCTTTATTTTTCCCCAGGAGGAGGATTTCCGTCTTGTTTCCGTTCAACTTCAGCTGGTTTGCGGACATCCAGCTGAAGATGTTGTGGAGACCTTGTTTAAGACGGGATGGACTCAGTGGGTTAGACTCTGACAAGGAGAAGATGATTTGAGAGTCATCGGCATATGTCATGAGGGTGAGCCCTGATTCATCCGCTATGTCAGCCAGGGGCCGGAGATAAAGGTTAAAGAGCAGAGGGCTCAGGATGGAGCCTTGTGGTACTCCGTGGGGGGAGCTAACAGTGTCAGAGCAGGCTACTGGGGATGTGATTTGAAAAGTTCTCTGTGACAAGAAGGACTCAATCCATTTTAGCGCATCTCCCCTGATGCCGTTTTTCCCCAGTCTGGTCAGAAGTGTGTAATGGGAGATGGTGTCGAAAGCCGCACTCAGGTCTAATAGAATGAGTGCGACTGTCTGACCATCATCTAGGAGTTTCCTGATGTTTTCGGTAACTCCTAGCAGGGCTGTTTCCGTGGAGAAACCGGCTCTGAAACCCGACTGCGATGGATGAAGAAGGCAATTCACTTCAGTAAAGATGGTAAGGGCAGAGTGAATGTGCCTTTCCAATAGTTTAGAAAAGATGGAGAGGAGTGAGATTGGTCGGTAATTTTCAAGGAGTTCTGGGTCGGCAGTGGTTTTTTTTAGGAGTGGACTGACCATAGCGTGTTTCCACATTGCAGGCACTGTGGAGAGCTGGAGGGAGGAATTTATAGTTTCTGCAATAATGGTCAGGGAAGGAATATCCAGTTTTTGAAGAACATAGACCGGAGCTGGGTCCCTTGGGGAGCCTGATTTAACAGTTTTAAGGGTGGAAATGAGTGATTCCAAGGTAAAGGAAGGCCAGGACTCAATAATGTTGATGTCATTCGACCAAAGGGGGACTGTATCTGCGGAGTCGGGGGTAGGGAGATTGCTCCTGATACCTGAGATGATGTTTTCAATTTTCTCATTGAAAAAAGAAGCAAGATCTTGACATTGTTTTTTATTAAGTGGGCAAGCTGGTGCAACCGTTTTCTCCCCAGCAAGTTCCTTTACAGTGTTAAATAGCATTTTTGCTTTATTTGGCGCGGTATTGATGGTATTGGCTACAAAAAGGGCTCGTGCTTTAATACAGGCTGAATGGTATTCGTTTCTAGCTTTATGGTATATGGCTTTTTTGTCGTGAGCAAAGTCTTTCCGCCATTTTCTCTCGAGGTTTTTGCATTTGGATTTAATGGTTTTCAGGGACTCATTAAACCAAGGAGCTGGGGGGCGATGAGTATTACTTTTTACTCGGGAAAGGGGAAGACATTTTTCGACGGCGTTTTCTATCCAGGAGTGTGTGGCCCGAGCAATACTTTCAATGTCAGTGCCTTTGTTTGGCGAAAGCCTTGCTAGAGTGTCGTTAAGTTTCCCAATATCAAGGAGTTTCCAGTTTCTTATCGTGGATATAGGCCAGGCGGCGTTTGTTTTAGGAGGTGCTGGTAATTGCAGACAGAAGTGGACAAGATGGTGGTCTGACCAACAAATTGGGATAGTATCGCTCCAACTGAGTTCAGGAATATTTGTGAAGATGGGATCTAGCAGATGCCCCGCCTTGTGAGTAGGTCCAGAGTTAAGTAGTGTTAAATTCAGAGCTGCTAGATCGTCAAGTAAATTGGTGCCAGCCGCATTTGAGGGGTCGTCAAAGTGCAGATTGAGGTCTCCCAGGAGAGAGAAGTTTTTAGAGGCGAGGTGGAAGGGAGTGATGTAGTTTGCTAGATTAGCAGCCCAGGAGTTGGCATACCCAGGGGGCCTGTAGAGTAGGATGCCCGAGGCCGTGAAATTAGGGTTTAGGGTAATTTTAAACTAGGCTGCTTCACAGTCTGGGATGTGGACGGGTTCTAGTGTGCAAGTAAATTCTCGATTGAAAATGATAGCAATTCCTCCTCCAGTGTGACCTTCTCTGTCTCTCCTGACTATAGCGTAATCAGGGGGAGGGCGGTTGCTATGTCAGGGCCTGCGCTCTCATGCAGCCATGTTTCTGTGAGAAAGAGGGCGCTGGGTTGGTTATCGAGTAGGAGATTAAAAATATCTAGTTTGTGCTGCGGTAGGGACCTGCAGTTCACGCTGTAAAAGGAGAAATCGCGGGTCTTAGGTTTTGCTCGCATTATAGGTGTTGGCTTGCCAGGTTTAGGGTCTGGATGGGGCTGAAAATTCGTTAAAGTCAAGTTGCAGTTTTGGCAAGCGGTACTACTAGTGAGTGAGGGCAATAGCACACTACAGTGATTGTGTTTTATAGGGCGCAGGCTTTTGATATATGCAGCGCTCATACCTGCAGGTTGCCGCAAGAATAGACTATTATTCCGTGCCCCATGCCCCGTACTGTCCCGGACGGGCCCAGACGGGCTGGTCTTAGGCTTGTCTTTGGCGCGGCTATGGTGCGGTCGCAGCGCGTATTCGCTGTGCGTCATAGAGAGCGTCTGGCTTATGTAGAGGACGGGCTCGTGAGCTCCGCCTCTATCCACTCAGCCAATCGGTGTCCTCCTCGGCCTGGGAGCCGGAAGAAGGAGCCTCCCTGCGCCCTCCACTCAAACAGGCCTAGCGCTTGCGGTGGAACGGGGCTGCAGGAGTGATGTGGGGGTGAGTGAAGCAGTATTTCAAAAAATTACATTTTACATTGATACACAGTGCAAATTTTTAAAATCAATCGGCGCAGTGTTAAGTAAAAAATAAGTCACGCTTTCTAAACCTAGATCGTTTAGTGCGCGCTATTCCAGGTGCAGGTAAAATTATTCAATGGGCAATGTAAATCGTTTAGTCATTCACACAGCCACACAGCTTAGATTTCAAAGCGTATCCCCCGTTTCCTTCGCTTCATGCGAGTGTCGTCAGGAAGACTGAAAGAATTCTATGGGCTTTTGTAGAGGATGGGCTCGTGAGCTCCGCCTCTATCCACTCAGCCAATCGGTGTCCTCCTCGGCCTGGGAGCCGGAAGAAGGAGCCTCCCTGCGCCCTCCACTCAAAGAAGCCTAGCGCTTGCGGTGGAACGGGGCTGCAGGAGTGATGTGGGGGTGAGTGAAGCAGTATTTCAAAAAATTACATTTTACATTGATACACAGTGCAAATTTTTAAAATCAACCGGCGCAGTGTTAAGTAAAAAATAAGTCACGCTTTCTAAACCTAGATCGTTTAGTGCGCGCTATTCCAGGTGCAGGTAAAATTATTCAATGGGCAATGTAAATCGTTTAGTCATTCACACAGCCACACAGCTTAGATTTCAAAGCGTATCCCCCGTTTCCTTCGCTTCATAACTAGTACTTGGGATCACGTCCTTATCGTGAGTTACTTCCTCTTCCCCACTTTCAGGATTTCCGTTCCTGCTTTCAGAGTCTTCAGATTGTTTTTCAGTTTTCTCCCTTTCAGCAACTTTCTCTTCACTTTCTTTTGCGTCTTTACTGGTGCTTGTCTTTACCGATTCTCGATCTTCAAATTGATCTTCTGAATCTGGTATTTCAACAATCTCCCTTTCACCTTCACCTTCAGACGCAGAATTGGCTTCTGATACTTCCAGATGTCGACGTTCCAGTCGATCTTCAATATCTGGATCCTTCTCTGGTTCACCTTCAGAATCAGAGTCAGTTGTACTTTCACCGTCGTATGGGTATTCAGGTTCAGGCACACGGATGGTGTGACTAGCATGAACCCACCTTTTCAGTCCAGCACACTTAACTGCAGTAGTACTGACCAAGATAACTTGACGTGGTCTTTGCCACCTTGGTACCGAACAATTCCTTCTGCGATGAACTTTCACTCGTACCCAGTCCCCAGGGACGAGATCATGAGCTGGATTTTTCTCTTTGGAATTTGATTCAGTTCCCACGTGGTGGTGCACAGAAGTTACCACATCAGATAGATTCTTGCAGTAATCCAGTATGATGTCATCATTAATTGTCAACAACTTATCAACTGGTACATAGGCCTGTCTCATCACCCTGCCCATCAAGATCTCATGTGGACTTAATCCAGTTTTTCTGTCAGGTATGCTTCTCAGTGTCATTAAAACAAGTGGCAAAGCAACAGGCCACTTCATTCCTGTTGCCAAACACATTTTTGCAATTATGTTTTTAATTGTTCCATTCACCTGTTCAACTACTCCTGAAGCCTCAGTTCTATATGCACAATGTAGCTTCTGGCGAATGTCCAGAGCTTCGCAGATCATCTGCATTAATTAATTTTGAAAATGCGGGCCTCTGTCCGATTCAATCGTCACTGGAAACCCGAAGCATGGTATTATCTCACGCAAGAACAGTTTAGCAACAGTTAATCCATCATTCTTCCGCGTGGGGAAAGCTTCTATCCATCGAGAGAACAAGCAGATTATCACAAGAACATATCTAAGTCTGTTGCTTGGAGGTAGCTCAACAAAATCCATCTGAACTCTTGTGAATGGGCCACCCTCCCGTCCTATGGTTCCCAAGCTTGCAACAGTTTTTCTGCTTGGATTAAATTGCTGACAGACCAGGCATCTTTGTCACAAGCTTTCAGCAATCATTCTAAATTTCAGAATATACCTAGTCTGTCTAAAAAGACGAATCATAGCATCTCTACCAATGTGTGCTTGACCATGGTACATTCGGGCAATATCTGAAATCATGCTATCGGGCATTACTGGTCTTTCATCTTTGTAAACCCAAATGTCATCTTCTTCTCTTTATCTGCAACCTGATTTTAACCAAATATCTTTTTCCTCTGCTCCTGCCTCTTCCTGCATCTGTTTTACTTCCTGCCAAGTCTCAACTACAGTGGTTAGCATTAAAGGACTTGGAACATGTTCTTCAGTTTTTTCTCGATAGATTGAAATTTGATTCTTTGCGCAATGTTTTGCAATTGCATCAGCGTAACTGTTTCCTCTTGTGATATAATCCTCACCCTTTTTATGAGCAGAACATTTTACCACAGCCAATTTTTCAGGTAACTGTATCACGTCTATCAGTGTCCTCACAAACTCAGCATTTCGTATAGGTGTTCCTGCAGAAGTCAAATAACCTCTTTGGGACCAAAGCTGTCAATAATCATGAACAACTCCATAACCATATTGACTATCAGTCACTATGGTTACTTTCACCTCTTTTCCCAACTCACATGCTCGTATCAAAGCAACCAACTCCTCTATCTGAGCAGAATGAATTCCTTTCAGACAAGATGCTTCCAACACTTCTGCCTCTGTACAAACAGCATATGCAGCACTTAGAACACCACTCTCTGTTCTCAAGCATGATCCATCCACAAACATTACAAAATCTGATTCGAGCAAAGGTTCATCTTTGATGTCTGGACGAGGCTTTGTACAATACTCCAGAACATCCAAACACTTGTGATCAAGCTCACCTTTCACTTCTGCCTCAATGGTATCAGGTAACAATGTCGATGGGTTGACATTCACACATCTTGCAATTGTCACATTATCAGCTCCCAAAATTATTTTCTCATAACGTGTCATTCTGCTGTTAGTCATGTACTGGGTCTTTGCTCTAGTAAGGAGAATCTCCACTAAATGAGGTACATACACCCTCACAGGAAATCCCATTACAATTCCTATATTTTGTTCCAGACTTACACTTGTTGCAGCTACTGTTTTCAGACATTCTGGCAAAGCTTTTGCTACAGGATCCAAAACAGCTGAGAAATACGCAATTGGTTTTCTCATTCTTCCATGCCTCTGAATTAATACTGACAAAGCACAAACTTCTTGCTCACTGCAGTACAGTTAAAATTCTTTTTCGTAATCAGGCATTCCCAAAGCTGGTGCTTCACACAACTTAGTTTTTAGCTGTTCAAATGCTTCCATCTCTGTTTTGGTCAGAACAATAGGGTCTCTGATGTTTGCCTTTGTCAGTCTCTGCAATGGTTTTTGCAATCAATGAAAATCCACTTATCCACTATCTACAGTAACCTACCATTCCTAAGAACATTCTTACCTGTCTTTGAGTTTTAGGTGGCTGCATTCCTTGTATCATTTTAATTCTCTCAATTGTGACCTGTCTGATTCCTTTAGCAATCTTGTGGCCTAAATACAGTACTTCTTTTTGACAAAACTGTAATTTTTATGGTGACACTTTATGTCCCTCCTCAGCCAAATGATTCAACAATGCCACTGTATCAGTTATACAAGCATCCATTGTTTTTGATGCAACCAAAAGATCATCAATATACTGCACTAACACAGATTCTCCAGGCATGCTCAAATGTTCTAACGATTTCTTTAGCCGCTGATTAAAAATCGATGGACTCTCAGTGTACCCTTGTGGAATTCTACACCATGCTAGGATACAATTTTGGAAACGGAACGCAAAAATTGGTTGGCTTTCTGGATGCAATGGAACAGTAAAGAACGCATTGCATAAATCAATCACTGTGTACCATTCTGCATCATGAGGTATTTGGTACAAAATCACTGCTGGATTTGGAACAATTGGACAACATGGAACAACAATTTTATTAACCTTTCTCAGGTCCTGCACAATTCTAAATGTTCCATTTGGCTTTTTCAATCCCATAATCGGAGAATTACAAGGACTGCTCTCAATTTCTCTTAAAATTCCCTGCTCAATCATTTTGTCAATTACTGGAGTAATTCCTTCAACTACATCTGCAGTCATTTTATATTGTGGTATATTTGGGTAGCTTGCACCTTCTTTTATAGATACTTTCATAGGATCAACCCCGTTCATCAAGCCTATATCTTTTCCAGTGAAATCCCACACACTTTCTTTCACTGCCTCTTTCAGTTTAACAGGAATTTTCTCTTTATCAAAAACAGGAAACAGTTTATCTTGTTCTGCCTCAATCATGAGCATTGCCAATTTATACAAACTATCTTCATCTGGAGTTTGCAATTCTATGCCATCTGGTGAACAATATATGGCACAGTTCATTTTACACAATATATCCCTGCCTAGCAAATTAACAGGACTGCTGTCGCACACCACAAACCGATGCATATCTTTGTATGTCCCAATCTCTATTTCAACTGGTTTTGTCTATTAGCTACACCTACAACCTGGATTGTCTCACCCGAGAGAGGAAGATTTTGACTTTCCACTGATCTAACAGTAGAACGGGTAGCACCAGTGTCCACTAGGAAAGTTATTTCCACATCATTCACCTTTCCACTCACAAATGGACCTGACTGATCTACCTCAAGAGTGGCTCCAAGCATACACTCTTCTTCCTCCCTCAGGCACCGTCAGAAACTTTCATCCGGCTCACTGCCATTCTCTTCTTGCAACCAATATTGAGGACACACATTTACTCTTTGCAGTCTTTTTACCTGCTTCCCTCCGCTGAATCCTGTCTCTGCACTGTATCTCTGCTGATTCCCACTGTATGGCAGTGGCGGTTGCAGCACCTGACTTTGCTGATTTGCTATCTGCTGTTGCTGTGGTTGCTGCTGATTTACCTCAAACTGCACCTGTGGATTCAATGATGTATGTTCCCCATTAACTCTAGGCGGACATTTACACTCTTGTTTCCAAAGCCCTATCTTACCACATTTGAAACATGGATTTTCTTTTTCAATTCATCAATATTCCCTACCAGTTTAGGTTTGCCTTTAAACCCACCTTGTTCCCCTGCATTCTTATTCTCCATCTGTGCTACTTGTTGTTCTGCTACTTTTACTTGTGCCCACATGGCTTTCTCTTTCAACTTCTTTTGTTTTGCATCAATTTCCTCACTACAATATTTTGCTTGTCTCAGTACCTTATCTACTGAGCTCGACTGCCAATCCATCATGCTATGTCTAATCATGTCTGAAATTTCTGGTCTTACTCCATATACAAACCTATACACAAAATGGCTCATATCCTTTTCATTTAATTCCTCATAACTACTATATTGTTTGAAAACCAACAACAACCTTTCATAAAATGAATGCACGGTTTCTTTCGGCTCTTGAGTGGTCCTGTCTATCTTTACCCAATCAGTTTCTTTTGGAGGTATTTTGTTTTTAAACTACACTATCACTTGTTCATATTTTCTCATCACATCTGGTGATGGAGCTCCTGTTTTCTCATCTCTGGGATACTCCTCCCTTGGCCAATCCAGAGATATTTTACATTCTGTCCATAAATCTGTTGGCACTGCTATGTCAAACAATCCATCCAAACCAATCCACAATACCTTTGACACCTTTACAAATCTGTCAACTTGCCGATACCACTCTACTGGTTTTTCTCTCAGTCTGGGGAAATCATTAGTAAATGACAATATATCTTGTCTGCTCCAGGGCACATGTACATATCCTCCTCCAGGAATTTCCCTCATAGGGAATTCAGTTGCCACTGTACCCTTTTCTCTAATGGGGAAAGCTAATGTAGATTTATAACTATTTTCTTCTTTCTTCTCTGCCCACTTGACTCTCCATTTACCTACATCACCCCATTTGCGCAATAACACAATTAAATCTTTTATCTGAACTAGTCTTCCTGCAGTGTTCATGTTTTCAATGTCTCTTTCTGCAAAATCTACTCGATACGTTTTCTGTAATTATTTTATTTTAGAAAAGTTTATTCCACATTCACTTGCCACCTCTTCCAATTGATCATACATTGTCTTAGCTCTCCATGTTATACATTTACATACAAAGAAGAGCTCATCGTCCTGGTAAGTTTTTAATCTCTCTGTCCCAATTGTTCCAATCATTAATTCTTCCATATCTACTTGTAATTTAGCCACATCCAACACGTTTGATTCCTGCTCTTTTAATTTTAACGTTTTTATCCATTCACTCAACTCTCTTTCTGATGGTCCCATAGGTGTTTGCGTTAAATCTATTTTATCTGCACTTCTCTCTGGAATAATAGCAGAGTCAGATTCTGCTCCTGTCGGGTATCCGCATGACAAATTTTGATTAAAAGTTAACTCTGATGGATATACGCTTGTATTCTGCCTTATTTCTGATAAATCAGGATAAGTACTCTCTTTTGCTCTCTGTAGACTTTGTTGTAATGGAATGGTTAATCTCGGCTCTTTTATTTTCTGATCCTCAAATACTGGTATCACAGGTCCTATTGTTACTGGTACAGTTACAGCTTCCATATTTTTAGTAAGGTTTTGAATCAATTCATGTGCAGAATGCTCATAATCAGACATATTTGGCTGTTCATTAGTTTGTCTTTCTGCACTTAGCACAATTTTGTGTGAGTCATTACTTTGTACAGGGGTTACTGTAATTCTAGCTTCTCCTATCGGTGTTCTCAGGACATATCTTGTTTCTACTCTTTCGGGGAAATCTCTGAAATGTGATGGTTGTCTTGTCGTTTCATTAACTCTTTCTTCTGCCATCGGGGCATTTGGTGTAGTCCATAAGGAACTTGTTTGATATGGGGGTGGTCTCCTATTTAATATTTCTTCTAAAACAGCATCCTCTGATTCACTTTCACCATAGCTTTGATTTCCTAATTCAGTATTCTTTTTCTTCTCTGTACTTTTTCATCCCTCATATTCTTCTACCAATCTGACGGGATACATGCCATCGCACATACTTCCATTCCTCCATCTGCGCATTCTAGTCTCATGTGTCTCTCCCCACAAATCTCTACCTCTACCTCTTGGTCTAAGATGTCTACTTAACCTCTCACTTTGCATTTGATGCATCTCATCTTCCCACTCAACCAATGCTTCAAATTGAGTAGGTCTGGGTCTTGGTTGAAGTTTCATCATTTTGTCTCTCAAATTCCTCAAAATAGCCAAAGCGAATGATCATCCTTCCGGAAAAGCTAACAAACCATCATCCTTGGTATAGTGTACCCAATTTTCCAACCAAACACACGTATGGTAACCATATTTCGTCAACATATAGGAAGCAGGTGTTTTCGGTGAAGGAAGTGTTTTTACCTCTCTCGTAACTACCCAAAACAATCCCACTAATCTGTTTCACTAATAAAGTAATAGAATTTTCAATCGCACAAGTATTCTGTAACCGGAGTAGACAATGCTTATCTCCTCAGAATTTGTAGACTCGTCGATAAAGCAACACTACTGGCCTTACCCTTCTATCAGGCAATAACAAACTTGTTTCTCCAGGAAAGCACATACATAGATCTTGTTCACCTCCTTAGAGACAATCCCAGAGTTTCACTTGAACGTGTATTGCAATATCATTTACACATGTTCAGACGGAAAACCCTATTCATATATACATGAACTCTGTTTACCAGTAGACAGCGCGTCCATCTAACCCACCACAGAATTCCTCTATCGTTAGTAAAGTAGACGCCGCTCCTTTACCCTTCTTTCAAGCTCGGATTGAGTCCTACTACTCTTCCAGCAGTAAGTTTTAATCAGGATACGCAATGATCCCTGTGCTTGAAGGCTGACATTTTATAGACTGTCCTCAATATACATTTATCCTTTCACACCTAATGTCCCTAAACAGTGATATGCGACGATACCACCGCAGTATTCGGCGATACTCCTTTTTTTAAACAGACTAATGCACTGTGCGACTTTACCTTGCCACAGTTCCTCCGTCTGCAGACAGAGGCACTGGCTTCACGCAACACTTGGAAGCCTTTTCAAAACTACATGTAATGTAATACAAACTCAACAGATGTTAGTCATAATTCTGTAAATCAAATTGTATAGAGTACTTTATACATAATCCTAGCTAATTTCCTTAGCAACCACTACTCTGCTACCGAGCTATAACTGCTACAGCGTGGCTCCAGAGATCATTTCTAATCAATACTCACCATTTCCCTGAAACCTTTAAAACACACAAATCATGCATCAGTGGGGCCCATAACACTGCGCATTTATTCTATTCACTTACACTTGGCTTAAAGGCTTTGGTGAATCGCAATGGAGAAATGCTGTAACATTTGGTGGAGCGTCTAAACCTATTTAACTATTTAATATTTACACCTACAAATGATTACACTTTACCAGGATTCTATTTAGACATTTAATTATTCAGACACACCACCATAGTGGCAATGGATCTGCTAGAAAGAAAATTAGGCGTAGGAAAATCACAAGACCAGCTTTTAAAATTCCATTTTCCCAATTTTATTAACAGCAACACTTTATTATGTCTGACATTTATGCATTAGTCAATTCTTTATTCAATAAAATCTTAAACTTTATTTCAAAATGATCATTTTATTTAGAGCTCAGAAAAGAATCGCTTATTTTAGAATTCAGTTAAAGTTTAGCAAACAACAGATAGTTCCAAATTCATTCTCTCCTAACATCCCTAACTAACACCCTCATCTTATCCTTCAATTCTGCAAAGCAAACAAATAAAAATCATTAGAGTCTTACATCCAGGAATCGGTCATCAGTCGGGCAGCACTTCCAGTAGAAATCAGAAAAGCGACCCCTTCTAGATAAAACCAGGGTTTTTTATACCTTATTTCTCTAACTTAATCTATCTAAAATGTAACTATCACTACTTATTCAAACTCTGATTGGACAAATTCAGGGTGGGTGAGCATCATCTCACCATTACAACATCATTTTCTCGAAGGTTCAGCAGAAAAATAAAGGATCTTTGTTTTAGGACAGTCCATAGCTTAACTATTTCTTTTAGTTGTAACATCGCCTCCGTTTCTCACGATCTCAACATTCAAGCGTCCATGTTTGGCACCCATCCTAGGTTCCGGGCCAAGGCAGCCTTGAACTTCCTCGAGCACTGGCAGTTCACTTTGACTTGCAGGTTTTGGCGCGCCTGCGCTGTCCAGCTCTTGCTCACTGTTTACCCGAGCGTCCATATTTATCTAGGCCTCAGAAGCCACTTTTGGAACTATCAAAGAAACAAACACAAATTCATGTTAATTATTGAATGTAAACCCATTCTGTTTACCTCCCACCATACTAATGTTTCCCATTAGTTGTTACCTAGCAAATAAGCCACACAAATGCGTTTTATACTTACATAATCGACCACTTCTTAGCACAAAAACGTATACAATAAGCACATTTAATCTATGTTTGTTTATATTTAAGTTGCGCATTAATTCACAACACAATAACAACACATGTTAATGAATTATATGGCAACATGCAAGCAAAATTAGTACTCCTGTGTATAATACAAATGTGTGCATCTTATTCTATGGTTGATCAATTTCACAAAACACCTTTAGCAAATGTTATCATTATGGGACATTGACTTCAAGAGGGGTACACAAAATTTTGCGTTTGCCACCTCGCTCCATCAGGTTCACTGTTTAAAAAGGCTATTGTGTATTTAGAATGGATCTCCTTCCATATATGAATAATTAATCGATAGAGGAAATGTCTATGCTATTTCCCTGCTGCTAATTGATAGCAGTTCAATGATGGACAGGAATCGTCTGGGTACAATCAAATCTTATATAACTGCACTACGTATACTGTATTTTTCATTGATTTCCTCTATCTATTGTAAAATGTTAATCCTGGGTCTCAATATCCTCTCCTGTCTCCTCCTCCTCAGCTGCCGGTAGTCACATCCTCCTCGCAATCCTATATAGAGCAAACATTGTGGGAACCCCTGGTGCATTCGAGGCCAACTTTTATAGTTTGCACACAGTTACCAACTGAAATGATTTTGTGTAAAATTGCATGTGCAAAATGACATCTTTGCGACTAGTGGCTAATAGCGACAGCCTCGACATAAGGTTTGTGAGTCACAAATGCCGATTCTGTATTTGCGAATCACAAATATCGACTGAAAATAATACTGATTCGCAAATCGGTCACATCGCCATTTTTAGTTAGTAGATGGCATTTGTGCGTAACAAAATGCCACTTTTTCGATTGCTAACCTATCTGCAAATGACTTGCGAGTCGCAAATCATTCGTACATCTAGCGCTTTGTGTTTGTGTTCTAACAAACTCACTTATACCATGGTGGGCTCTACTCTCTTCCAGCATGTCAACAGAAGCCCGTATTCCTCTGTCCTGTTGGACCATCCTAGCATATTTTGATGTATATTCCTGCCTAGAGGAGATATCTATGGCTTCAGATGAGCAGCCACCACAGTTGGAGCGTTTTATTGTAAAACGAAAAAAAAAATGACCCTGATACTCTGGGATTTTCCTTGTGTGGGGGCCATTATACTATTTTTCTGTTTGGGACCGCCAGGCTTTTCCAGATAGTCTTGAAAAGGAAAAAAGTACATCAGAACGCCTGCCATAAACAGGGTGGCTGGTAGGAGGTACTTAGACCAATGACACAAAGACGGTTCGACATTTGTCAAAGATTTCTACTGGAAGAGATAGTGGGTCACTGCCAGCAGAGTTTGATGGTATGCCCAACTCTTAATACCGTGGGCAGACCGTTAGTTTGGCAGACAGGGTACCATCCCATGTTTGGGGTAGAGTACCCTGACAGACACATTTTAATAACCCCATTAGTTTAGATTGTTGTGTTTCTCCATCATTATATTAATGTTTCCCCAAATTGTTATCAATTCCTACGCTACAACCGGGACCGGCCAGCCATGCCTCACTGACAGAAGGCAACAAAGATTATTGTTCCCTTGTGTTCAGCACAGAGACCTGACTTCAATCCTAAGCCTCACTTAGCCACCCACAGCAGTAGAATCTCACAACTCACAGCAATTTCCCCATCTTGAGTGGCTGCTTCCACGTCACTTTTAAAATGGGAAAAAGTGACGCACCAGCGGCGCAAGGCCTTCATAAATAAGGCCCATCATTTCTAAAAAAAAAAAAAAAAAACACGTGCCGAAGTCCCTAGATAAAGCCAAACCTCTGAGCTAATCACCAGTTTGAGCGCAGGGTGAGCGATAAGGGTCTGGGATGCAGACCAAGAAAAGGGAGGAATGAGCAGAGAGGCAGTGGCGAGAGGGATCAGTGTGTAGTACACACCCCCTGTTGCAGATCAATCATCACTTACCAATAACCATGGGGAGGGTGTTTTGGCTAGGGGGTGCATATTTGTACAGGTGTAGTGCACTGAAGACCCACAGAGAAGGCTGTGTGTCAGAATACCTTAGTAAATATATTGCCTGACAGAAACAACCTTCCTAAATATCATTAACTTAAACAAGGTCTCATTTGGTTTGGATTTTCTCTTATTTACGTCATTTGGGCAATGTTTTCGTAAATGATATTTAGGGCACAATATTTCTGTAAGAAGATGTTTTGTTTACATATTTCGGTGCCATACCCTGTGGGGGGTCTGACTGTTCATGTGACATAGAAGGTCATCTATTCAAAAGATGTAGCGCATGATATATCTCACTTATAAAATGTGATTAACTGGCAGCTGGCTACTGATTTTTTCATTTCCAAATTGGGGTAAGTTTATTTATGTATCTGTGATACGGAGGTAGAATAGGAGCTCTAAAAACATTACAGTTTTGCATCGAGAAAAGGTAGTAGAAGGAAAATGAGAGTGGATATTGTTTTTACAAGAAGCCTTGCTTGCCTTCTGTGTTGTTTAATGAGCTCGACAGAACCTCTGTGTTTGGGTGTCATGTGCACATGACAAGTACTAAAGTATTACCCATATCGAAAGATATAATACATATTCTTTACAAACGATAGGAGTTTACACGCTGATGGAGAAGGCAGATAAACAGCCCGAGGAGTCCATTGCTGGTCAATATTTTCGCAGTAAAAAGTCTGTTGACAGATTCTCTGAGTGTTATAACACTGTTGTTTCACATTTTAGCAATCTTATACGTGTAAACATTTTGTTATTTTTCGTGTTGTACAGTTCCCTGGAGGTAGAAGTACCGACTGAATCTGTTTGAGGCTCGATTTTGTTACGTATCTTGCTTGTCTAAATGTTTTAGGACGTGGAAGTCCTGTTTATTTACTCAAAAATATATTATATTATTAATGTTTTCTATATGGAAGCATAAAATACAGGAGACAAAAGACTGTCATTTGTGCTTCCCAAATCAGTTCCTGTAGATCACAGTTGCTACTCGGGACAATCCGACACTTTCTCGGATTCAGGATTAAATTTGACAGCCAGTATCAGGACAGTGGCAATTCCCAGGGAGTAGGCAAGCACCTACTTGCTTGTAGGTCTGTGGTCGTTCATAAAGGTTTTTAAGCCCCTCTCCCACACTGGAATTTACTTAAGTGAAGAGTAGGAGTAAACCCATAAACTAGGTGGTGAAGTCATAGATTAAACCCATACTTCACAAGGTTGTAAGAGAAGTGGGTCGTCCACGCAGGAACATATATTCCCCACTGACACAACCTATTAAAATGTACTTTTGCATAATTTCACCATGGGGACATCCACTCGAGAGCACATACGTGTAGGATGAGTACTCTTGTAAAACCATGAGTAATGTGAAGCTCTAAAAAAGTATAAATCTATAAAAATCAAGGACTTAACTCTATATTTTAGGCATATTGTGCCTTGTGAGATTTATAATCTGTTTTCTGATAACTTTCCCATTATTTTCTTCATAACGATATCTCTTTCTTGTTAGTCATGGCGTACTACTTGTTGCACTCATTTTCAAGCAATAGATGGATGTTACGTCATGTTGCTTCACGTTAGTTAACTTTATGTAAAGCTCTGTTATTTTTTTTAGACAATGTTTAAAGAGTGTATCTTTTATGAAACTAGTTGTTCTTTTGAAGCTAACCACATCATCATGACCTTGTTTAAGAAGTCGCCGTAATACTTTGCGAATATATATGCCTTTCAGCCTTGATGTTAGCGTTGCTCTGTGAGGACCTTTGGTGATATCTATAACTTTCAACTTGCTTTTCTTTACTCTTATCTTTGTTTCTTCTCCCCTCGGGCTTTGAGGCCTTTCAACTTGATATACCTAACTGATTTTACTGCAGAGTAGTTTTATAGACTAGAACTGATGCCAGCTGAGCTCGGTGAGGTACTGCACTTCCTTCATCTTAGTTAAGTCTGTTATTGTAGAGAACTTAATTGTATTTATCTACAATGCATTAAAGTTCCCTTCAGGGAAGAAAGAGAGCATTAGGATTTCCAAGAGAATATGTACGTAAAATTGCACTGGAACGTGGCCCTTTTCCACAGCTTGCTAGCATGAGGCGGCATCTTGCTGTGACGAACAGTTGGGAAGACTCGCTCAGTGATTCCTTTTAAGATACAAGAAGGATTCGTTTGCGTTGCCGGCTCACATGATGGAATTGTTGATGTGCTCAAAATTTATTGGGCTAAAAGTTTTTAATTGGGATACACTTTTAAAATTTTCCATTTACCATTGTTATTTTGTGAAAAATTTGAAAGAATCTCCGAACGTTTCTAAATAGGTCGCAGAAAAGTAACCCGCAATTGCATTAGAGCGACAGATAATATATATCTGAAACTATAGTGTTCATTCTGTATGTCAAGGCTTAGTTCTCGAGCTAGGTCTCTTGTAAATAATAAGGCCACTGGAATTAAAGCTCAGGGGACGACAACATTATGCGGTAAGGTTGGCTAATAATTACGCAAGAAATGGCAAAGTATGCCACTTAATGCGGCACATTTTGTGATAGTGTTTTCTCATATTTTTTTAATTTTTCACATGTGAACACTGTCTGGGCAAAAGTACCAGTTTAACATTCAAATACAATAATAAGCGACTGAAAGATGACCAATCAACCTTTGCAGAGGGCCTTTAACAGTAAAGAAACAATGGTCACCAATATTTTCATAACTTTTGATCCAGTTAAGATAGATTCATATATATTAGTTATCCCCTTGAGTCATTGCTCTGTTATTTATGTTCGGGATAATCCCGCTGGACATCCATCGCTGTTTGGTACACCAGAATTTATGAGTAATGGCATTTTCCTGTTTACATGTGAGTCTGCATTAGCAGGTGTCTTGATATACAAAGTTATCCAGTTAAGGGTAAAGTTCAAAGCAGTTCAGAAGGACAGTTCCATACCGTATGCAACTTTGTTGGCCTCAGTCACTTCTCGCCAGCCTCTAGAGTTGGCTCAGGCTCTGTGTTGGGCTGTTTCACACAACTGTCAGTTCCAGAGCACTGGAAAATGGAACTTAGGTGGTATGCAAATCAGCTTTGTTTAATTTGTGTTTAATTTGGAATGTGCTAGTGACAGCCAGAAGAATCATTTAGATTTTCACAATTTACAAACCCCTATTGCCACCAGACCGTCACTTTTTTGACGTTGTGGTTGCGATACAGGCTTTGCCTTATTTACAAGGTGGCATTAAGCCACCCAACGTGGCTTAATGCTGCCTAGTAAATAAGGGACCCTTTCATGCTGTACTGAAAGGGGTAGGTAATTGGTGTTGCTTTGGACGTTTAGCCACTACACCTATTGATTTTGACGCTGCCCTCTAATTACAAGGGTGGAATAAATATGGGGCAGCGTCAAAATTAAGACCAAGGAAAATCTGGTCTTAACAGGGCACAACGAGGAGAAATGCTTTATTTCTACTTGTTGTTGCTGTTTCCATGTGTGCTGTGTTGTGCAACAAACATAGAAACAGCAAAACGCCACTAATTGTTTATGTGCAGGAAGGTGTCCCTTTCTGCACATAAATAAATAAATAAATGAATAAATACATTTTAAAAATGTTTAGTTGCAACTTCTATGTGTGCTTTGCAAAGCAACACACATAGAAGTTACAAATTGCCATTTAAGATTGTTATGTGCAGGAATTGACACCTTCCTGCACATAAACAATCGTTCCCCACAAAGCAGGCACTGCCTGCGTTGGCGCTAGGCAGCTGAAACTAGCACAAGCACTGGGGGAAACGCAGGGGTGCACCGTGTTTACAATACAGTGCAGCCCTGCGATTCAGAAGTGGCGGAGCGTGGTGTTAAGCCAAGAAGGCTAACACTGTGCTCCATCACTTGTTTATACATATGCCCCTTCATTTTTTTTTTTTTTAAAGAGGTGCTCTAGGGCCGTGAGTAGGGAAGTGCTAATGCACAAAGAATTTCTCATTGGAATCTACTTCATATTCACAATTAGAGGCTACTAATATTTGCTAAACACATGGACATTTCAGCAAGTTACTCATACAGGGGCAGGGGACACTGGGCACACATAGGGTTGGAGTCCAGAACACAGAAAGGAACAACCATTGTTTCAGATGCAGCTATGACTCTTAGGCTCAGAGTCCCAGAATATAGTTTCTCTCTCACAAATAGGCAAACATTCTCATTTAGGGATAGATATGACCACCAGTCTACACTTTTCAGAGTTTCAAACATGAAGTAAAAATAATCCCATTGAACAAGTTCTTGCCTTAAATGGCCATGGTTCGTCTGTTCTCTAAATGTCCTTTGATTTCACTCTTTTTTGGCCTAACAACTGTAATGCTCAGGATTGTCTGCCATACCCAACTAAGTAATGTTTGTTCGCATCCTTCTTCATTGTTATCAGTTCATTATGTTATCCTCTGTTACCCCCTCTGCAATGTCTCCTTTACTATGTTCTTCCCTTACTTTATGTGAAGCACTCTGATACCCTTTGGGGTCTTGTCGCGCTATACAAAACTTTTTAAATAAATAAATAAATAGTTTTATCTGCCGTTATTAAAAAATAAAATACTTTAAATCCAACAGAAAAGGAAGTGTTCACTGTTTTGGTACTGTCTCCTGATGTCTTTTCAGCATGGGTTCAGTCCTTCTTTCTCGTTGTAACTTCAATCAGCAGATAACAATGTCTATTCTCCAGCCAAGGCTCGATTCTGGAGCAACTGCAGTCAAGACCTCCGCACTCTTCTCCCTCTTGTTTTCATCATTGTACAACTGCACCTTTGAGTCTCCTTTCTATCCCAGCTGCTTCTCTGTGCCGGGGTTTTTCCTGGTCTAATGTGTTGTGAGCTCCTTTCCTTCCATCCCACTGTAAACGCCATTGGTTGACTTGTTCGCCAGTTGTTCTTTCAAATCAACCTTCTGTTCCCCTCTTTTGGGATTCCTCCTGGCTCTGGTCACTCGCATCTTCTCTGTTTCCTGCTTCCAATGTGCCACGCCCGGCGGTGGATCCTGTCCTTCAAATGCACGTCTTTTCTCTAATTGGAGGAGCCTGAGTGATCACTAGAGTGCTACCTCCATATTTTTTCTGGGATTTTGTGATGGCCAATTTGAACTCCACATCCAGTTTAGGATGCTCACTGCCACAATACCCTCCTTCTAAGCTTGGCTGATTGAGCCATACTGAATCTGAATGTGAGGACAGGAAATCAGCATTGGCCAGCAACCTCCCTGCATGATGGTAAGTCTGAAAGGAGAAAGGTTGTAGGGCAAAAAACCCAAAGTAAAATATGTGGGTTAGACTCTTTATGTCGAGCTAACCAAGTAAGATGAGAATGGTCTGTGATCAAGGAAAAAAAAAACAGCAGATAATATCAAAGGGCTTCAATAGCCCCCTTTATGGCTAGACACAGCTATTCAAAGTTGAATAGTGCTGTTCACGTGGGAGAAGTTTTCTACTGATGTATACAATGGGATGAAGGGAATGATTGGTATCATGTTGGGACAGGGTAGTATCTTGTCATCTCCCTGAGGCATCAGCCTGTAGGATAAAACATTTTAAAAAATTGGGACATAGTAAAATAGGTTCCTTACACATACTATCCTTTAAATGTTCAAAGCACTGTTGATGTACTTTAGAGCAATTAGTGGTCTTAGAAGGCTGTTCTTTTCTTAATAAGCATGAGTGGAGAGGCTAGTTCTGAAAAATGGGTAGTAAAATGTTGGTATTACACCACTAGTCCCAAGAAGGATGAAATTCCCTTTCCAGTAGTAGGGCTCGGAATGTCCCTAATCGCGTTCAACTCATTTACTTGGGGACGTATTGTTCTGTCCTGGAAATTATATCTTAGATAGTGACTGGAATTGGTAGCTAGTGAAGATTATTCAGGGTTGTTTGTGAGTCGAGCCACTCAGAGAGCCCTAACTTCTCCCTTCAGGTGTTGTAGGTGTAATCCCAGGTAGGACAAAATATCATGATACCATCTAAATATACTACTGTATATTTGGGATGTGGTCGTAAAGCAATATTCATTAGATGTGGGAATGTAGCAGGAGCCCCATGTAAACGAAAAGGTAGAACTTTGAATTCGTACAGACAGGAAGTAGTTGAAAAAACTGTCTCTTCTTTGCCTCCTCTATTACGGGTATTTGCCAGTAACCTTTTGTTATATCCAGGGTGGACAGAAACTTTACTCTTCCTAAGTTTTCATTAAACTCATCTACCCTGGGCATGGGATAGGTATCAATCAATCAATCAATCAATCATAACACTTGTATAGCGCACTACTCACCCGGAAGGGTCTCAAGGCGCTTGGGGGACGGGGTTTGCTACTGCTCGAACAACTAGGTCTTGAGTTGTCTTCTGAAGGCGAGGTGGTCCTGGGTCAGCCGAAGGTGGGTGGGGAGGGAGTTCCATGTCTTGGCCGCCAGGTAGGAGAAGGATCTTCCTCCGGCGGTGGCTCTTCGGATTCGTGGTACGGCGGCGAGGGCAAGGCTGGTGGACCGTAGCTGGCAGGTGGGCGTGTAGAAGGTCAGACGGTCGTTGAGGTACTTGGGGCTCAGGTCGTGGAGAGACTTGTGTGCGTGGGTGAGGAGGCGGAACTTGATCCTCTTGTTGACGGGGAGCCAGTGCAGGTCTTTCAGGTGGCCGGAGATGTGGCTGCGTCGGGGGATGTCCAGGATGAGTCGGGCGGAGGCGTTCTGGATGCGTTGGAGTTTCTTCTGTAGCTTGGCTGTGGTTCCGGCGTAGAGGGTGTTTCCATAGTCCAGTCGGCTGGTGATGAGTGCTTGGGTGACCGTCTTCCTGGTTTCGGTCGGGATCCAACGGAAGATCTTTTGGAGCATACGCAGGGTGTTGAAGCACGAGGAGGAGACTGCGTTGACTTGCCTGGTCATCGAGAGGGAAGAGTCTAGGATGAAGCCCAGGTTGCGTGCGTGGTCGGTTGGCTTGGGTGCGGTGCCCAGGGCTGGGGGCCACCAGGAGTCGTCCCAGGCGGAGGGCGATGGTCCCAGGATGAGGACTTCCCTCTTGTCTGAGTTCAGTTTCAGGCGGCTGTTCTTCATCCACTCGGCGACGTCTTTCATCCCTTCGTGTAGGCAGGTTCTGGCGGTGTCGGGGTCTCTGGTGAGGGAGAGGATCAGCAGAGTGTCGTCGGCGTAGGAGATGATGTTGAGGTTGTGTTGGCGTGCGATGGCTGCAAGAGGTCTCATGTAGACGTTGAAAAGGGTGGGGCTGAGTGAAGATCCTTGCGGAACGCCGCAGATGACTTCGGTGGCCTCGGATCGAAACGGGGGGAGGCGGACTCTTTGTGTTCTTCCGGCGAGGGATGAGGTGATCCACTCCAGTGCCTTCTCTTGGATGCCGATGTTGCTGAGGCGTTGTACTAGGGTGTGGTGGCAGACAGTGTCGAATGCGGCGGAGAGGTCCAGGAGGATGAGTGCCGCTGTTTCCCCGTTATCGAGCAGGGCTCGGATGTCGTCGGTGGCTGCGATGAGGGCGGTCTCGGTGCTGTGGTTGGCTCTGAAACCGGACTGCGAGGGGTCGAGGTATCCGTTCGTCTCGAGGAAGGCGGCAAGCTGTCTGTTGACGATCTTCTCGATGACTTTAGCAGGAAAAGGGAGGAGCGAGATGAGGCGGAAGTTTTTGAGGTCGGTGGGGTCCGCTGTTGGTTTCTTCAGGAGGGCGCTGAGCTCGGCGTGCTTCCAGCTCTCCGGGAAGGTGGCGGTGTTGAAGGAGGAGTTGATGATGTTCCGGAGTTGGGGTGCGATGGTGGAGTCGGCCTTGTTGAAGACGTGGTGGGGGCACGGGTCGGACAGAGATCCGGAGTGGATGGTGTTCATTGTGCGGGCTGTGTCCTCGGTGGTCACCGTGGTCCAGGTGCGGAGGGTGGTGGTGGGGGTCGTTGGTTCGATGGTGGGGTGCGTGGATGGTGCGCTGAAGCTGTTGTGGATGTCGGCGATCTTGCGGTGGAAGAACGCGGCGAGGGAGTCGCAGAGGTCTTGTGACGGAGTGATGTCGTTGTTGCCGGTGCTGGGATTGGAGAACTCCTTGACGATGCTGAAGAGCTCCTTGCTGTCGTGGGCATTGTTGTCTAGTCGTTCCTTCAGGGATTTCTTCTTGGTGGTGCGGATGAGCTGGTGATGCTTGCGGGTGGCGTGTTTGAGGGCGGTCATGTTGTCGGTGGTCTGGTCGAGGAGCCAGGCTTTCTCGAGGGTGCGGCAGGTCTTCTTGGAGTCCTTGAGTTCGTCGGTGAACCAGGATGCCTTCTTGCTTCTGGGTCTGCTGGGAGGGTTCTTCAGTGGTGCGAGGTCGTCGGCGCAGGCGGTCAGCCACTGCGTGAAGTTGCGTGCTGCTTCGTTGGGGTCCGTTGCGCTGGCGGGTGGGTTCTGGCTGAGGGAGGTGGTGAGCTGGTCGGTGGTGATCTTGCTCCAGCTTCTGTGGGGAGCCTGAAGCGGGTGGTGGAGGTATCAAATTTGGATATACTTTTCAGCTGACAAAATCTATACAGAATCGAATAGAGCCATCTGGTTTGGGAACCAGAACAACTGTTGAGTACAGGCACTGTGGGATGCTTCCATAATACCCTTTTTTATAACAATATAGGCTACTTAATTTTTGACTGCCTCCCCTTCTGCCTCTGGTATTCTATACATTCATAACCTTATGACTTGTTTATCTTCAGTAATTATTTTGCTTTGTATGAGTCTTGCTTTTGTCGAAAACACATTTTTAAATTGTAATAGTAATCCCTGTAATTGTTGTTCTTGGGTTAATGAAAGGCATGAACCCATTTTAACTACTACCGCTTTTAGGGGTTTCCTGTAGGTATGAAAGGGATGTCTAATACTTTGGAATTTGTCAAAAATAAAGCATGTCTACTTAGATTAACTTGTACCTCTGATTCTTCCTATTTTTGAAGGAGCTTGATATGATAGATTTGACTGATTTTAGACTTATGGGGTACAGTCACAGGAGCTACTTGGCTTAAAATTTGGGGTGGGAGGAATTTTTAATTCTGCTGGTGGAATTGGAGGAATTTAGTAATTCTGTGTTACTCTTTTAACACAGATTTACTAATAAATTACACTTTTCCGCTCTGCTGGCAAAATCAAGTAATCTGCACTGTAAATACAAAGTATTGCAACATAGGTAATTTTGTTTGTCAATTTGCAGCATTGTCTGACTCGAACACCGCAGCCAAGAGCAACCCGGCATCTAAATGGGTCACAAGCATGTCACTTCCTGTGGGTCTCTCCTCTCTCTCTGCTGTCCAGGATGCTTACAGCCTTTGTTTTTATCTCTGTGCCACTGTGTTTATTCGGTTTGCGGGTACAGGGCAATATCTGCCGCTCTCACCTACCTACACAGCTCCACTTCTCACTCAAACCACCTCTTCGGACCTCTGCTGAGAGTGCGGTAAGTGAGACTCCTGCTTAGCACAGTCCTCACCCATCTCCCTCCCATACATTGCTCTATAAGTGGGGGGTTGAGCTGTCTCAGGGATCCACATTTCGCACTATGTTGGGCCACAGAATTTCAAGCGCAATAGCGACCAGGGCCCTGGTAGTTCACCGAACTGCATTGGAAAGATAGAGGTATTTAAGCCATCATTTGCTAAATTTAATTTGTTAAAACACTTTTGTGTTTATTGCATCAGCGTGGAACCTTCCCTAAGCATTTGCTTTATATGTAACAAAAGTAGCCACTTAGAAATACTTCAGTTGGCACTTCCTCCTATTTATTGTGTGTATATTTGAAAACTTGCGGCATCTCAGAATCCCTCTGCACAGATGAAAAGAGGAGTCATTTGATTCTGGCAGACTGGAGACAAGTGGACAGTGAGTGTCTGCAGGTTGTATGAACATGTGGGGTGTAGTAGGTGTTGTCACAGTTCTCCTGTCAGAAGTTGCTGATGGAGGTTTTAACATTTTTTAAGGGCATCGTCCCCCTACCTTGATTGAATTCTGTTCGGCAGTCTCTCCCTGTCGGCCCACATGTGGCATGATGGGTAGGGTCTGTTATTGCTCTGCAGTGTGTAAGCCCTGAACAGTTCAGTGAATGGGTGCCCTTTGAAGGGTTAGGGGCCCCTGAAAGTTGATACAATTCATGTGTGACCAATCATACCCTGATGCACTTTTTGACTCCTATGCTGGAGGGTGAAAAGCTGTCTTTGTATCTGCACACTTGTGAATGATGATAAACAGGGATGTGTCTCATTCTTGTGTTCTTTCTACCAACGATACTCTCTATAAATGTTTGTCCTCAACTGAATCAGTTTCTGGACATGTCCCTCGTCAGAATAGCATGAATTATGTTTTGTTTGTCACACACATCTACACAATAAGTAAATAAAAACACCAAGATGTTCTGCTACTGCCTCCATGGCCCTGCACTTTATCTCCCTGCCCAAATATGTAAGAAAATACTTGGCATCCTGTCACTGTTTCCCTCAAGACTAGGCAAAACCACCCCTGCCCCACTCCCCTCTGAGCCTTGCCTCCACAGCTAAAGGTTGTTACTCACTATCCCATCACCTCCCTCGAGTCAACAGAGGCCCCGAGAGTGAGTTAATCTGTGTCCACAGCAGCCACGGCCTCTAAGCACTGCTTTTCACTCTTCATATTCATATCAGTGAGTAAGCAGGTTTTCAATACACTGGAAGCATATGCAACACTATGGTGTGCACAGGGCCCTTGAATGCAACACCCATGCACTTAATGCATGAGAAAGGCTACTGAGATCTCCTTTGCTGGAGTGCTACTCTTACAGAATGTCTCAAATGACAGCTGAGCTTTCCCGCTGCTTGCCTAAGCTCTCACATTGCTTTGCAGAATAATACCTCCAGATAGGAAGCTCGTGCAAGCTAATGGCGAGATGACAGATGACGAACATCACCTTATGGTGTGAGCAGGATGTCCCCAGGGGGGGCAATAGTGGACATATTTACCCTGTAGCATGGTCAATACGTCTGCTATCTCGCTCTATTCATATGTTAAGCAGGCTTTGTAATTGACCGAGCACTGAAATTAGGGGTGGTCAGAAATCCTTGGAATCGCTTGGAGTTTTTATTTAACTCTGCAGAATTCTGTGGAGTTAAACTCCGTGAGTTCTGCACACCCCTACTTAAAATACTAAAGAGACCTTGCCACTTGGCAAACAGTTTGTTTTTTGACGCAGTTAATAAAACTAGTACGTTGTCCGCCAGTATCAGCTCCTTGGTTTTTGCTTGTTCATCATATCCCTCTCTTTGTTTTTCTTGGACCGTTGTTACTTTTAACCTTACTTCTTCCCATAGGTTTGATTCCTCAATTTCAATTTGGCTGCATGGTCTATTAAGTCTCTTGCCTCTTTCTCCTCCCAATCCTCTGCAGCCATTTCTAGTAATGTCCTAGGCTGTCGGCAGAATAGTAACTCAAAGGGAGAAAACCCAAAAGTACTTTGTGGATGACTACAGATAGCAAATATTACCAAGATCAACGTTTTATCCTAGTCTTTTCCGCCATCAGATACTAATTTTCTTAGGACAGATTTGATAGTATGATTATAGGGCTCAACTAGACCATCTGTTTGAGGGTGATACTGAGGTATTTACTAGCTTTATCCCAGGGTATCAGGTAGTGTTGGACTTGGCCCTTCTTGCAGGGTCATCCCTAAACTTTTTTGCCTTTCTACTAGCCTTTTTCCTGACATGGCGTTGGTGGTTTTAGTACTCCCGGCACTTTAGCACTGCTGTCCAGTATAAAGTGCGTGTGCTCTCTGTGTTAAATGTGGTAAGATTGGTAAACACCTGTTTGGCCTATTTAATTTACCTGTCAGTCCCTTGTAAAGTGGCATCTCATATACCCAGGACTGGTGAATTATATGCTACTGGTGGGCTTGCAGCGCTGGTTGCGCCACCCACAAAAGTAGCCTGTCAAACCTATCCCAGGCCTCTGCCATTGCAGGGCCTGTGCACGCAGTGTTACTACCGCTGTGACGTGGCACCTAAAGTGTGTGCCATGTTCGTGACCCCCCTTTTACTACATGTCAATCACTTCTAAGGTAGGCCCTAGCTAGCCCTATGGGCAGGGTGCATTGTAGGGAAAAGATAGGACATGTACCTTAAGTGTGTGGCATGTCTGGTAGTGACAAACAGCCATTTTGGTTTCTCACTACTGTAGGGCTGCCCTCCCATAGGAATGCATTGGGGATTTCCTGATAAATGTTTCAGTGGTAATTCCTGATATGAGAGGCGCAGAGTGGTCAAGTTTGGTATGTTTGGCTTCGTGATAATAAATGCTACGCAATGGTATGTGCAGATTTAATATAACTATTTTAGAAATGCCACTTTTAGAAGTTGGCATTTCTGTGTGCTATGTGTCTGCCTGCCTGGTGTGAATTGCATGTCTGGCTTTTGAGTGATGGGCCGGGAGGTGTGTGTGGCTCCAGGAGGGGCAGGGTGAGTCTGCGCTAGGCTGAATGGGACATCTGCATTTGGAGTAGTGGGAGGAGAAGTCCCTGGTCCCCGAATAGGTCTGTGCCTAGCCTGTACAATGCTGGACCCACCCCTTGTGGTGTGTCTGATCATCATGTCCTCACCTCACAATAGGGAAGAGGAGCCTGGTAAACAGAGTGCTTCATAACCAGTTGGAACGGGTTTCCCCATGCCATGTGCTTTGTAGACAAAGGGGAACAGTGGTATGAAGATAGGAGCTGTGACCCCATGAAAGTGGTGCTATTCCTGTACTTGTTCTGATGCTGAGGGCTGTTGGGCTCCAGGAGGAACCACATGAGGGACTGCCTCCCTGCTGGAGGGCCCTGTGTGGTGGCCCGCCTGAGTCCACTCTTGTGCCCCCAGGACTTTGCTGACTGGAGAATTTGGCTCCAAGCGCCTCATGAGCGCTATACTTTGATTGCCAAGAGGAGAGTGCTGGACTTTGCAGCGCAGAGCTTCATCTCATTCAGGGGAAATCCTGCCTTGGGGATTCACCTGCATTATCCGCCAACGTAGCGGGAGTCCACCCCGCTTATGCAGATTTTCAAAGCGGGTGCCCACCCTGCGTTTTCCGCCGCTTTTGTTGGTGGCTGGCGGGTGTCCACTCTGCTTCTGTGCCGGATTGGGGAGGACGGTGCCCACCCCGCTTCCGTGCTTTGATTTTAAACTGTAGCCCACCCCGCAATTGCCGACAGAGAAGGAGCGCCGAGCATGGAAGTCAGGTACCCACGCTTGACTATGGGCAGGGCCTGCTCAAAGTTCGAGAGCAGGAGGTTGCCGGCAAGTGAGGAAAGAAGAGGCAGAGCAATGCAGAAACCTGACTGTCCGTGTGAGGAGGAGATTGCTGGTGGGAGCCCCGCATGTGTCCTGTTGCCTGGGAGTTTGCCAGGGTGACCGGCGGGCCACCAGAGAAGACCAGGAAAATGGAAGAAGGGCCCGAGAGGTGGGCCGAACAAGGCACACTGCCGTTGCCCTTCCACTGCCACAGCGTCGTGGCCCAAAGGAGCCCCGGTGAAGGGGGGCTCCCCAAAGCATTGTGGGTGCCAGAAGCGGCACCAAAGGAGATCGGAGGTGGTCCCCAGAGAGAGCCCGGTGGGTGGGGCTAAGTTGGGATCCTGGTGGTTGTGTGTGTCGGGCAGTTTTTCGGTGCCCTCCCCCTGTGGTCACTCCTGAGGCACTGTGGTGCCAGTACTGCCTACAAGTCCTGCACAGCTGCGCCGCATTCACGTGCAGCTGCAACGTGGGGGCGATTTTACTCAGAGTCCCAGAGGAGCCTAAGAATGCCTCATTTCCACAGCTGCCCCTCCGGACAGTGGGCAGCTGCAACGTTTGGGGGCATTTATTTTTTATGAGGAGTAGGGTGAGTACACTTTCCTAGGCCCCAGCGCAGTGTGCACTTTGTGTTTACTGCTGAGGTAGCCAGGGGGCCTTTTGCGAGGTCCCTCTTGGAGCCCTGACTTTGCTGGACATAGGGCATTGGAGCCCTAGAAAAGACCAGTTGGCCTGGGGTCATGTCCATGGTTGGTACCTGTGTGTACTGGAAGGGCGCAAGGCCCTAAGGGATGGCTTAATGTGTTTAATGTCTGATAAGATGCATCCTGTGTTTATGCCTAGTTTCATTCTGTAATGTTTTAGGATGATGCCAAATGTGATTCATGCACCTTGATTATTGCATAATGTGTTTATGCTGGTGAAGCCTATTGCGTTATGTGTGTATGCTTAGGAGGTTCGGCCCTACTGTGTTTTATGCCTAACGTAATAATGCTGAGGTCATTATTGTACCAGTAGTTAATGGTTGTGTCTTACATTTACTTACCTGTTCCTATGGTTCTGACCGTGGCCTGATCCTGTATATAATTCCCTGTGAACATTGCCTAATGCCGGTTGGCACAGTGTAAATGTGTGGTTTGGTTTCTAATGTGTTTATGATAATACAAAGGCTATATTTGATATAACCTTGTGTGGAGTTTCTTTTGTGGTGTGCCTAGTGTGTTGCTGCTGTGTGTGTGTGTTACGCAAATGCTTTACACATTGCCTCTGGGATGAGCCTGACTGCTCTTGCCAAGCTACCAAGGGGGTGAGCCGGGGTTATCTTCAGCGTGTAACTCCCTTGCACTGACTAGAGTGGTGGTTTCTGCCTGCCTTTAGCGCAAGCCCTAGTCAACCAGAAATCCCATTTCTAACAGGTAGCATAGTCTGCAAGTACTAAAATGTAATGATACCCTCCTGATGAAGATAGTAAAGGACCAACCAAATTAATTCCAACCCTGGTAAACAGGATATCAAAAATGGGAAGAGACCTAAGTAGAGCTTTTGGATCTTTAGATGGAATAATCAGTTGACACCATTCACATGATGCGCAAAACTTCCATATGATGGAATATATGCTGGGCCAGTAAAACGTTCTCAATAAATATTCCTTGTTTTTTTTCCCAGCCATAGTGACCCCACCCACTTGACAGTGAGCTAGGTGTAACATATGTTTGCAAAAGAGAAAGGGAACAACTAGTTGGGAAAACCTTTTATTTCCCCAGGTATTACCTCTATGTCAGAGATTCTTCTGTTTATGAAAATATGTCCCTACCTGACCTTGTTTCTCTATACCAGCACAAGCCCAATAGTGCATTAAATTGCTATTCTCCATCTGTGGGGCCAGGAAACTAAGTAGATGTTCCCACTGTTCATCAGTAGTGGGAAACGTAGAAGATGAGATAGCATCACCAGGCTAGACATATAATTTTTTGTTTTTTCTTTTTTCTGCACTAGACGTTTTATACTTATGCTTTCCCCCTTCTATGTCTTTCCCTTGAAGGAGTGTTTCAGTAATCCGGTCTTTTTGTGGGTTCCCCTGCCAAGTTGCCTGTAACAATCATGGGAACTGATAATAGTCCCTATGAGGAGATCCTCAACCAACCGTGGCACAACTCCTACAGTTATATTTTCATTTATTCCATTTCAATCTACCATCACCTAGGCTACAGATAGATTTTACTATCCCCATGTACCAAGTTATAGACTATTCCCTGCTATCTGCTATCTGGTGAGGTTCCATCAATTTTTATGTATTACTGAATAATGACAAAAGGAATCTACTAACACTATAATGTGTTGTCCATTAAGTAACATAGATTTCTTGAATCCCTTGTAATTTCATCTACAAAAAGGGCCAGGCCCTTGGTATACCCCACTTACATAGGTTCAAAAGCCGTCTGTTTCTGGGGACAATGTCTTGCTATATGTCCCCATTCAGCACAATGGAAACATTGCAGACCTTGTCCTAATTTGTTACCCATTGGCTGAATGGAAGCTTTTTTTTCTGTAACCAGTCTGAATGGAGTTTTCTGGGTCTTTTTACATTGAATGTTGGGTGTAGGTAGTCCTTTATAACTCCTTACGTTTAAAATCTGAGGAGCTATGAAATGAACAGGCTAACGTTATATTTATATGAATCATTACATTACGGATGCATGTTCTAGTAGGACCTGGCAGACCTTCTAAATATTGCTAAAAATATGCTTTTTCGATGATTTCCTCCAAAGTGGACGAAACTAGCTTTAGTCACCTATTTTATAAGTCCTGAAGCCGGTAAACCAAGGCCCGGGGATTATTGTGGGCCTTTCCATATTTCTTTTCTGAATCTTGCCCAATAATACTCTGGATCAATCACACCCTAGACGTTCAAGGATAATTTTCTTTATCTCATTATATGGAGTCAGTCCAGATTGATTGGTGCCCTGATGGGCTGTTTCTATTTCACCAGACAATGAGGGGCTAGTTACTGGCCCAATTGTTCTGGGGCAAAGTAACCGAGGGAGCCTCCCATTCAAAATTTGTGGAAAACAAATCTTAATGGTCCCCTTTCTTACATTCTTTCACTACAGAGCAGGGTGCATTGGTATGAACTTTGGCACTCACTATGGCCTTTGTGAGTTTAAGTATAGGAGAATCCCGGGCTTATTCGTTATCCGCAAACACCGGGGACCTGAATTTATAGGGCATTTTGTATCGCTTCCCTATCCTGTTGAGCTCCCACCCCTGTTGCTCAACTACAATTTGCAAATGTCTCTGTCCCTCTGCCAATTGTTTTAGCATCTCCTTCACAGCAATAGTTTCAGTCATTTTGGTAGCCTTTAAGAATTCCGTGGTCAAATCCCACTTCTGACAAAACTTGTATTAGACTGCCAGATATTACCACCACTCTACGATTTTCAGTTTGCTATCTAGGTACAGTCTCCAGATGTCTTTTCAGCTTGGTTTCCGTCCTACTTTATCATTGTAACTTCAATAAGCCGATAACGTTGACAGCCCTGTAGCCACAGCTTGATTCCACAGCCGCTGCAGTCAGGACCTCTGTGCTCTTCTCTCTCTTGTTGTCAGCATCGTCAGGCTGCAACTTTGAGTCTCCTGCCTCTCCCAGCTTCTTGTCTGTGTTGGGGTCAGAGTCCGTGCTGGTCGACGGTGCTGATGGATCCTTTCCTTCCATTGTAATTGCAGATGTTGATTAATTTGCTGGTTGTTCTTTCAAATCCTGCTTCTCCTCCCCTCTTTCCAGATTCGTCCTTGCTCCAGTCACTTGACACTCCTCTGCCTCCTGTTCCAAATACGTCATGCCCAGCGGTGGGTCCCATCATTCAAATGCCACCATCTGTTGTCAAACTGGAGGAGCCTGGGTGATCACAATAACGATACCTTCTGCATTTGTCTGGGATTCTTTGGTGGCCATTTTGTACTCCACCCTAGTCTTAGAGAACAAAGCTGCCACAAACTCCTTTTGTGCGAGTGTCCTAATATTGAGCTGAATTGTGCCTCGTCCATGGTACTTTTTAAGAACTGCCCCATTGCAATTTTCTAAATTGTTCTCCCAGCTCTCTTCTTTGTGCAGTGCTTATTCCTGCTGACAGGCTTCAAACAAGGAGTCTCTGACTTCAGCCATCATGCATCAAGGACAAACAGCAGCCTAGTATCCTGGCCCAAGTAGCCTAACAACCCAACCTCCAACTCTCTGCCAGTGGTTGGTGCATGGAGCACAGATCTTTGACTCTGGGGTCCAACGGTGAAAGAGAGCAACAGACTGGTGACTGACCTAGCCATCTGTGCAGGTAATAGTAACAACTGGGAGGAGATCATACAATTGTTAGCCTAAGGCCATCAAATTTATTTTTTTTGTTTTGATGGAGCCTAAAGTTTGATGGACAGTCTGGTCAGTGTTGTTAGTGATTGCTGTACAACCGGAGCACTGCGCTCACATTTGATAATTGCTTCAAGCGTGGGTGGACTACATCAAAGAGGTTTATCACCTATTTTAATTAAACATACATAGTTGCATTTTTACCAAACTTATGTTAGGAACAATGCTGTTTCAAAAGTGTTTTCCCTAGTGAGAAGTCTGGGTATTGTGCTATTTCTTGGTTCTATATTGCGGTTGAAGTGTGATGTCTTTAAATGCGCACACATTGCATCTCTCCATGTTTTGATGAGGTATGTACTCTCTCTAAAAACAATGCCATTGTCAGTTTTCAACAATCAGAGCCCTCTGGTGCACATCAATGCTACCAGTGATATCCTGGCAGTCTGTTTGTTGAGGATGGCAGAGGCTAAAAGAGGTACCACTTGAGCTTGAATGGGACCAACATGCCAGGACTGTGTGGTGGGTGAGGGGTGACACAGGCATTAGCTTTACTTTTAAATTAGTTCGCCCATATGTCTCTACCACTACTAGTTGATGGGTGTATCAGTCCTCTGGAGAATGGCCTCCCTCTTTAGAGACTGTTTACTTCCCCTTCTTGAGTATGGTATATTTCCCATTATCGAAGCAAAGATACTGATCAACTCTGTTTAAGCCAGGTTGAAAATAAAACAAGACACGAGCTTTAGGTTAAAGTTTAATTTGATTGATTAATTGCTTGGGATTGTCAAGTTACAACATAAAAGCTTTAGGAAAATCCATAGTATGAACCATAGCACCTGGTGTACCCTCAACATATGTGCTGCTGTTTGTCCTCAAGATGGATGCTCCACCCCTGCCTCACCGCCCGCAGCACTATCACCACGAGCCGCTACTGGAGGTATTTGCAATTTATCAATATTCAGATCACGAAAAAATGCCTGAACATCCCCAAAATGTCCTGAATATTCCTCTCATAAAAGCCCTCAAACAGTTTTTGGTCAGTGGCCTACGTTTTCAACAGTCGGTAAATCAATGTATCAATGTATCTACTGAAAACTGCTGTCATTTCAGGTCTTAAAGGGGCCATCCATTGTAGTGAAAAGAATCATTAGTGCTGGCCCAGTGCGGCATCTCTAGCAATCACCCACAGGAGACATCCTAGAATGTTTGATGATGTCATCTGGGAGTTTGAGATCAATGGTGTCATCGTTCACCCAGGGCCCTCTTTAATGAGAAAGAATTATTCACGTATTTGTCCAGTTCGTATTTCTTAACCTCAGGAGAAAGTGTTTTTCTCCTACACTTTTTGAGGGGAGATATCAAGTCACTTATGCACTGGTACCGACTAAAACACAAGCACCTATTTAAACAGAAAAACAGAACTTTAGAGGCAACAGCTGACAACTTAGCGCCGCTGAGACCAACTAGCATTGTTACATTACAACACATCCCCCTAAAATAGTTGAGATTGATTTACTTTTCTAATGCTTGTTAAGTTACCTTTTCTAATGCTTGTTAAGTTAGACTTTAAGGCTCACATGGCTGAAAATAGCAGTTGCCACCGATAGAACCACAAAAAGAATAGACACCCAGAATATGTATTAACATTTCCATGTGCAGCAAAACACAGGCCAGGAACGCTATTGAAATTCAGCAGCTAACTACAGCTAGCAATAGATTTATCTTTTAATGAAAAATATTATTTTCGTATAAAAAGATTTTGCTTAACTCGATGAATCTCCCAAAAAGTCGAGCACCGTTCCTGAGCACCTTTCACAAAACTTAACTACCAGACATATAAAAAACGGCAAATTGTGAAAAAGTGTCACAATGAAAAACTCTTCCAATTAGAGAACGAGATAGTGAATCTAAAGGGAGAGTATATCAAAGAGAGATCAGAGTATGCATCTTTTGTACCGCCTTTCCTGAAGAAAACGCCACTTTGATTTGTAGAATTGCAGGGAAACTAAAAACTGCTCATACTCTTATATAAAACAATATTTTAGAGCAAGGCTGCACAGCGAGCACATTTAGTTAGACTTTCGCAAAAGGAGTCGAAGATTGTAAAACTAATGCCCTGTTTTGCAAGAAAAAACATTGCAATGTAAGTAATAAATTGAGGAGATAAATTAAGGGGAGTTACTTCAGGCGTGCTCAGAAAATGTGATGTTTAATTGATCCGGAAAGAATGGCTTTTTGTTATTAAAACTCTTTGGCCTTGTTTTTCATTTGCATCCCAAAGGGGGGCGCAGGCCACTGTAAAAATGCAATGAGCCTGCACTCCTCCATTCGGGGACTGATAAAACAGGATTAAAACGATTTGTCACCAGTGAAGGTGAATACTGTTGAAGTAACGCAAAATAGGAGGAAGGTCATGGAAAGGCTTTATGAGAAAGTAAAGTTTGTGAAAACTGATGGAGCACAATCGCACTTTCATTTCGGTAGACATCTTTTCAAAATGAATTAAAAATGCAGGCAACTGTTGAAATGTTTGTTTACTGAGAAGTATAGAAAACTCGTCTTTCTGTGCAGTTAAGTGTTTTTAATATAACAGCATAAATAGAGCGGGACCATAATGTGCCACTCAGAAATATAATGAAAATACAAAGGAGTAACGCTTGCTATATTGAGCAATTATTTATTTAAAATTGAATCTTCTATATCGCTTTATACCCCCCCCCATGATTCATATACATTATAAACCAAAAGGCCGAAGGTCGAGTGGTTTGCAATGTCACGAAAAAACCCTGCAAAGGAAGACCCCTTGCACATCACCTGTGAATGAGGAATTTTTTTGTTGAAAAAGTAATTTTAATAATATAATATAAAATAGCTGAATGAAGTACAGAAATAGGAAATACAATGTGATCTGTATAGTCTATTTAGGGTAATGGGAAGGGAGGGGAAAGAAAAAGGAGGGGAAGGGAAAAGGGAAGGAAAATGACATTCATGTAGTATTAATATCAACGTAACCACTTATATCTTTAAGACCTTTTAGTACATAAAAGAAAAGTGCACAGAAATTACATAGTGTTGTTATAGAAAACAAATATATAAACAACTAAAATTAAATCATGGAGGTTTGAACACTTCTTCAACTCTGGGATTATGGACTTGTGCTAGATTAGCAGATACATCCAGAAAATGAGTAATGGGTGACCATAAGTATTTGTGTTTCATTGCAAGGCAATTAGGATAGACATACCCTCTATCTAGCCTGTGGTTTTAACAAACCCCATACCACCAGGCTTGATAAGCATTTGTTAGCAGTATTCTTCCAGGCTTTAGTAATTTGTTGGAAAGCAGCTGTGAGAAGTAGGTCTATAATATGGAAATTGATTGAATGTGATTCCCATTCAGAAGATAAACTATCTAGAAATATATTAACAAGAGAGAAAGGGATTTGCGTGTGGAAGATGTTATTGATTTGCTTCCAAGTCCGTTTCCAAAAGTTGTGAAAATGGGGGCAAATAAATAGCATCTGATACAAATCAGCTGGGGTTGTATGATGGGACAACACGAGGGGGAAAGAGTAGGATTTATTATATGTAGTGAAACAGGAGTCAATAGATGTCTGTTATAAATGTAGAATAAAGTTTGGGTAGCATTAGCAGCTCTGGAAGAATTCCTGATCCTTATCCAGATCTTATTCCAGGTAGAAATAGAGAAAGACAATTGGAGATCAGTCTCCCATGTGAGTTCCACCTCTGTTTTATCTCGACAAATGCTTAAAAACTTGAGATGCAGATGGGGAAAGAGATAAAATGGAAATGATGGTAGAAGGCGAGGATGATAAAGTAGTACTAAGTCCCAAGTTATTGCAGGTTGATTGAATCATTTACACTAGGGATGCATATTTAGATGCACATGAAGCAGGTAAAGAAATTTGCGCTTGTGCAACTGTACAAGGTATACACGCAGTATCCTGAGAAAGCTGATGTACCTAGTGAAGTCCTTTCATATGCCAATCCGTCTAAAAAATAACTCCATTATTGATTTTAAGGTGATTATTATACCATAGTGAAGACTGCAAAAAGCGATCCTTAGGAGAAATATATCTGGTAAGTAAAGGTTGGAGAATTCTACAACTGTTGTTAAAAATGGTAAGAGAAAGTGACAAAGGGCAATGTGAAAAAGATGAAAATTCTTGGAAAGAGAAAGGGTGGAGAAAATTTCTTTCAATGGAAGTACATAACGGTAACAATGAATCTTCGTTGTTTGCTTGGAGTAGTAGAGAAGCTTGTTTAAGAAAGAATGTGGTATGATAAGTTTGGAAATCAGGTGAAATTGACACCACCCAACTGTTTTGGCCATTTAAGTTTAAGTAAAGACATACAAGGTATCTTATTATTCCATAGAAATTTATATAGAATGGAATAAATTAACTAAAAATGTACTTTTGGAATATCTACAGGAATATTAGAGAGATAAAACAGTAATATAGGAACCAACATCATTTTGATCGTGTCAGGACGGCCCCACCAAGATAAGAAAAAGGGGTTCCATCTGGACGTGGCATCTTTCAAGAGTGTCTGTAACTCTTTTAAATCTGTTACCATGGACTTTTGAATGGAAGATTTGAACCATAATCCCAAATATTTGATTTTATCCGGAGCCCAACGAAAACCTGAAGAAACGTAGTCCACGAAAAGCCTAATCTATTTAGTGGGAGGATTTCACATTTGTCACTGTTTAATTCATAACCAGAAACAGAGGCAAATGATTGGACTTCAGATAAGCTGGCAAATAGATCTGTGGTTTGATACAAAGAGCAGAATATCATCTGCATAGACAGAAAGTTTCACTTGTTTAGTGTCATATTTAAAGCCTATGATCAGAAATTTGGAGTGGATCTTGATTTAAAAGGGTACAAGAGCAAGTACAAACAGAAGAGGTGAAAGAGGACAGCCTTGCCGTTACCCCCCCAGTAGCGGCTCATGGTGGGAGTGCTGCGGGGCAGTGGGGTGGGGGTGGAGCAAGGTGGGGGTAGTAAACTATGGAATACGGCCCAACTGAGGTAAGTAAACAATTAAATAAAAAAAACAATTTTGTTGTGCGCTCTGCATCGTATTTTGCAATGCATTGCATGCAATGAATTTTGTTTTAATTTATTTAATTATTTACTTACCTCTGTGCGGCCGTATGCCGTAGTATACTACCCCCCACCCTGCTCCTCCCCTGACCTACTGCCCCACAGCACTCCCACCACCAGCCGCTACTGACCCTCTCTATTAGGAAAAGGTAAAAGAGATAAAACCATTAGCTAAAATGGAGGAAACAGGAGAAGAATATAATAAAGAGATATCATTTATGAACTTGGGCCCGAAAGCAAACCAGGGCATGATAGGTTTGGAAATCAGGTGAAATTGACACCACCCAACTGTTTTGGCCATTTAAGTTTAAGTAAAGACATACAAGGTTTCTTATTATTCCATAGAAATTTCTATAGAATAGAATAAATTAACTTAAAATGTACTTTTGGAATATCTACAGGAATATTAGAGAGATAAAACAGTATTATAGGAACCAACATCATTTTGATCGTGTCAGGACGGCCCCACCAAGATTAGAAAAAGGGGTTCCATCTGGACGTGGCATCTTTCAAGAGTGTCTGTAACTCTTTTAAATCTGTTACCATGGACTTTTGAATGGAAGATTTGAACCATAACCCCAAATATTTGATTTTATCCGGAGCCCAACGAAAACCTGAAGAAACATAGTCCACGAAAAGCCTAATCTATTTAGTGGGAGGATTTCACATTTGTCACTGTTTAATTCATAACCAGAAACAGAGACACAGGATTGGACTTCAGATAAGCTGGCAAATAGATCTGTGGTTTGATACAAAGAGCAGAATATCATCTGCATAGACAGAAAGTTTCACTTGTTTAGTGTCATATTTAAAGCCTATGATCAGAAATTTGGAGAGGATCTTGATTTAAAAGGGTACAAGAGCAAGTACAAACAGAAGAGGTGAAAGAGGACAGCCTTGCCGTTACCCCCCCAGTAGCGGCTCATGGTGGGAGTGCTGCGGGTCAGTGGGGTGGGGGTGGAGCAAGGTGGGGGTAGTAAACTATGGAATACGGCCCAACTGAGGTAAGTAAACAATTAAATAAAAAAACCAATTTTGTTGTGCGCTCTGCATCGTATTTTGCAATGCATTGCATGCAATGAATTTTGTTTTAATTTATTTAATTATTTACTTACCTCTGTGCGGCCGTATGCCATAGTATACTACCCCCCACCCTGCTCCTCCCCTGACCTACTGCCCCACAGCACTCCCACCACCAGCCGCTACTGACCCTCTCTATTAGGAAAAGGTAAAAGAGATAAAACCATTAGCTAAAATGGAGGAAACAGGAGAAGAATATAATAAAGAGATATCATTTATGAACTTGGGCCCGAAAGCAAACCAGGGCATGATAGGTTTGGAAATCAGGTGAAATTGACACCACCCAACTGTTTTGGCCATTTAAGTTTAAGTAAAGACATACAAGGTTTCTTATTATTCCATAGAAATTTCTATAGAATAGAATAAATTAACTTAAAATGTACTTTTGGAATATCTACAGGAATATTAGAGAGATAAAACAGTATTATAGGAACCAACATCATTTTGATCGTGTCAGGACGGCCCCACCAAGATTAGAAAAAGGGGTTCCATCTGGACGTGGCATCTTTCAAGAGTGTCTGTAACTCTTTTAAATCTGTTACCATGGACTTTTGAATGGAAGATTTGAACCATAACCCCAAATATTTGATTTTATCCGGAGCCCAACGAAAACCTGAAGAAACATAGTCCACGAAAAGCCTAATCTATTTAGTGGGAGGATTTCACATTTGTCACTGTTTAATTCATAACCAGAAACAGAGGCACAGGATTGGACTTCAGATAAGCTGGCAAATAGATCTGTGGTTTGATACAAAGAGCAGAATATCATCTGCATAGACAGAAAGTTTCACTTGTTTAGTGTCATATTTAAAGCCTATGATCAGAAATTTGGAGAGGATCTTGATTTAAAAGGGTACAAGAGCAAGTACAAACAGAAGAGGTGAAAGAGGACAGCCTTGCCGTTACCCCCCCAGTAGCGGCTCATGGTGGGAGTGCTGCGGGTCAGTGGGGTGGGGGTGGAGCAAGGTGGGGGTAGTAAACTATGGAATACGGCCCAACTGAGGTAAGTAAACAATTAAATAAAAAAAACAATGTTGTTGTGCGCTCTGCATCGTATTTTGCAATGCATTGCATGCAATGAATTTTGTTTTAATTTATTTAATTATTTACTTACCTCTGTGCGGCCGTATGCCGTAGTATACTACCCCCCACCCTGCTCCTCCCCTGACCTACTGCCCCACAGCACTCCCACCACCAGCCGCTACTGACCCTCTCTATTAGGAAAAGGTAAAAGAGATAAAACCATTAGCTAAAATGGAGGAAACAGGAGAAGAATATAATAAAGAGATATCATTTATGAACTTGGGCCCGAAAGCAAATCAGGGCATGATAGGTTTGGAAATCAGGTGAAATTGACACCACCCAACTGTTTTGGCCATTTAAGTTTAAGTAAAGACATACAAGGTTTCTTATTATTCCATAGAAATTTCTATAGAATAGAATAAATTAACTTAAAATGTACTTTTGGAATATCTACAGGAATATTAGAGAGATAAAACAGTATTATAGGAACCAACATCATTTTGATCGTGTCAGGACGGCCCCACCAAGATTAGAAAAAGGGGTTCCATCTGGACGTGGCATCTTTCAAGAGTGTCTGTAACTCTTTTAAATCTGTTACCATGGACTTTTGAATGGAAGATTTGAACCATAACCCCAAATATTTGATTTTATCCGGAGCCCAACGAAAACCTGAAGAAACATAGTCCACGAAAAGCCTAATCTATTTAGTGGGAGGATTTCACATTTGTCACTGTTTAATTCATAACCAGAAACAGAGGCACAGGATTGGACTTCAGATAAGCTGGCAAATAGATCTGTGGTTTGATACAAAGAGCAGAATATCATCTGCATAGACAGAAAGTTTCACTTGTTTAGTGTCATATTTAAAGCCTATGATCAGAAATTTGGAGAGGATCTTGATTTAAAAGGGTACAAGAGCAAGTACAAACAGAAGAGGTGAAAGAGGACAGCCTTGCCGTTACCCCCCCAGTAGCGGCTCATGGTGGGAGTGCTGTGGGTCAGTGGGGTAGGGGTGGAGCAAGGTGGGGGTAGTAAACTATGGAATACGGCCCAACTGAGGTAAGTAAACAATTAAATAAACAAAACAAATTTTGTTGTGCGCTCTGCATCGTATTTGGCAATGCAGTGCACGCTATGAATTTTGTTTTAATTTATTTATTTATTTACTTACCTCTGTTCGGCCGTATGCCGTAGTATACTACCCCCCACCCTGCTCCTCCCCCGACCTACTGCCCCACAGCACTCCCACCACCAGCCGCTACTGACCCCCTCTATAAGGAAAAGGTAAAATATATAAAACCATTAGCTAAAATGGAGGAAACAGGAGAAGAATATAATAAAGAGATATAATTTATGAACTTGGGACCGAAACCAAACCAGGGCAAAGTGGAGAAAATGATTGACCATTCGACTCGGTCGAAGGCTTTCTCAGCATCCAAAGATATGGCTGCTAAGGAATCTTTACACGATTTGGCCTTGGTAAGAACATTAAAGAAAAGCCTTGTGATATCTGAGAGATGCGTACCCTTAATAAAACCACATTGTTCTCAACCAATTAATAGAGGTAAAAATGTATCAAAGTGCAAAGATAACATTTTTGAAAACATTTTTATAGTCTAAATTAATTAAAGAAATGGGTCTTACATTTTGACATAAAGTGTGATCTTTACCCTCCTTGGGAATAAGGCTTATCAAGGCTTCTTTAAAAGAGCCTCTGGACTTTTTGAAAGATATAAAGAAAATAAACAATTGATGTAATTTTGGAATAAGAATTTGAGAAAAATAAGAATAAAATTAAATCGTAAAACCATCAGGACCTGGGGCTTTACCCCGCTTAATAGGCAGAATAGCAGAAAGGATATCTAGTTCTCGAATATCATCCTCTAATACTGAAAAGTCCAGCTCAGAAGATCAACAACGGTTAATAGAGGATAATTATTGAGGTATAGTATCCTTATGCACCAAGGAATTAGGATTATAAATAGTTTGAACACATTGGGTGTATTCAAATAGAATATCTTCATTTCTGTAAATCATGCGATTGTTAGGAGAAAGAATAGAGCTAATTTTGGTGCGTTCTTTTTTAACTTTAAGATAGTTGGCTAAAGGTTTCCCTGCTTTATTTTGACCTCCATTATATTTGGCTGCGGCTTTGAGCAAAAAGGAGCTGGCATTTTCAGTAGAGAGTTTGTTAAATTCAAATTTGGATCTGATTAGCTCGACCAGGCAGGAATTAGAATTGGTATGGAAAAAGCAAAGTTCCAGTTGCTTAATGTGTGTTGTAAGTGATTGCATGGTGAGTAGAGAGGATTTTGTTCACTGGGACACAAAAGAAATAATAAAATCTTTAGAGGCTGATTTAACCACTTGGCTGCTAAGGGTGTTCATGGACCTCCATTGACTTTCCATTGAAATCAATGGAAACTCCATGACGAGTTACCCTTGTCATTAGCACTGAAGGGGTTAAAGGCATCCCAAATCATTTGTGAAGACAGGTGTGGAGTGTCATTCTCAAGAAAAAAAGTGGTAAGAAAGGTTTCAAATTGTTGGGTAAATTTGGAATCTGAGAAAAGAGAGTTGGAGGAAGCAGATCTAAATCTAAACTAACCGGGGCATGATCAGAAATTATTATAGAACCAATTGTAGTGTAGTTCCTATATTCCCAATAGGCTCTGTGCATTGGAATAAATAATCCTATAGATTTGACGTAGGACTTATGCCGACTAGGTCTCTATTGAATATATTAAACTTAATTGTGAGTGCCAGCTAGCTCAGAGGTCACTAGAAACTTTCTCGAATTCACAAGAAGGGATTTGTTTCTGACAACCACATAAACATAACAACTTTGTTTCCCCAAGAATAAACGTATCTTCAGAGTCGTGGAAACAAAAGATAGATGTTTTACTCAGTCAATCGTGCAAGCTTCGTTTCATCAGAGTGTAAAAGGTAACGGGCCGAATGTTCGCCCAAGAACCCTTCAGTATTTGCCCGGCGTTAGCCGCCTCTCATACCATTCGAGATTACCAAACAAAGAGGCAGGCGCTGGAGACAGAAGGCAGGAAACAGGAGTTTATTCCGACGGAGCAGAACACGTCAAATCAGACAACAGGGTATCTTCTCGAGGTGCTCTAACCGCATCTCTGAGGCCTGGCCTCTTATACACAGGTTTATGGCTTTATTACATACACTGCATCCGTAATGTTTCTTTGAAGGACAGAAATGACATCCTAGGAATCCCCGGTCCAGGCCCGTTCCCACACAGATCTACAGTAGAGTTCCCACTCCGATCTCAGCATGTGGTGGTTATCGCGCAGCTGGGCATTCCGCTGGGAACGGGGATGTGTGTGAACAGTCGGATCATCGGGGTGCGAAAGCATTGATTAATCCCTGCTCCTTTGATGTGAGGCGAGGTCCTACTGTAGGGGGTAATAAACTGCATCTGTTGGGCTAGGTGATGGCCTGGGATCAGGCCGGACAATCAGGCAGGGAGGAAGAGGTTATCAAAAGGGCCTGTTCTTTGAATGAGATGAAAGAGCGAGGGGGTTCAGCACGGGATGTGGCTCGGAGACAGGGTCGCGTTAGAGGTGCGTTTATGGCCCAAGCAGGAGAGACCGGGGGCTGTCGGGGCGCGGGGGAATGCTTGCGAGGCCGGGGAGTGAGGGGGAGAGACGCGTTGGCTATCGGGAGTGGGTAGAGAGGCCATGGCAATCAAAACGGCTGCTGCTTACACGCACATATGGATCTGAAAAGGACAAGATGGCGCCGATAATGTTTACGCCACAATCCAGATTTTAACAGTCCTCCCTTTTCAACATATCTAGCCAGCTTGTCAATTTATGTCTATCCCCATTATATTACGTATTTCGATATCATACAAAGCTTTCATACGTTCAGTTTCGAAGTTCGGAGTCTTAGGGCAAATACAGTTAGCAAACAGTGAGCACAGAGGCGGCAAGCATTGAATACCCAAGCAGAGTCCACATATTACGACGATTGGTATCAGTACGACCATAAACAACCTCCATCCCCAGTCCTTTACAGCACTCCCAAGTGACCATCCGTCTTGTTCCTGATGAACTTCTGAGGAGAGTCTGTGGAGGTGTTCAATGGCTTTGTAGACTGAGGGCGAGTTGTCTGGTATGTAGGTACAACAGCTGGACCCGATGATACGGCATGCTCCTCCACAGTCTGCCAGAACCACATCTAGAACAAGGCGGTTTTGAAGAAGCTCGGCTGTATTGTTTGTGAGGATACCAGCTTTAATGTTCATCGTTGTTTCGACTGCCTGGGACAAATGCCGAATGGCACGACTGTTCGCCATCGGACCCCAAAGTGGAACAAGTCCCTTTATTGCATCCAAGAATTGCGCTCCAGTGGAGTCGGCCTGCTCAATGTCCTTTGCTCGTTTTTGTCGGTGATGGTTTGCCGGAGCCACATAGGTTGGAGGAAGGATGAAGGCAATTTAGCAGGTACCTCTCCAGCCCTTCGGGAGCCAGGTGTAGGCTTTTGTACCACAGATGAAGTACATGTTTGGAGAGGTGACAAAAGAGGGTGGGTCGGTTGAGTCCAAAGTTCTGGTGATGCGGCAAGCGCTGTGGCCCACCAGTTGTGTCCCATGGCCTGTGATGCATACAAGGCCCGAGACATTGACGACAGATAGGGCCACAGTCAGGGTGGCAGCCGTTCGTTTCCGGAGGTAGGAGAAGGTGGGTCTGGCTGGATTGTTGAATACTTGCATCTCCACCCTTTCTTTGGCGGGGATGTCAATGTGAACAGAAGCATTGGAGGATAGAGGGCAGAAGGGAGCAGCAGTTCTTCCGGTTTTGTTCAGCGACATAGTTCCGCTGGAAGTGGCATTGTCTCTGTAGCTCTCTTGCAAGAGGATCAGCCAAGCAAGGCAGGAACCATGAACAGAGAAAGGTGAAGGGATGAAGGGGATGGAATATCCGGTGGCATGTGGTATCAACCCACAGATCCAGCAATTCGTGGCATTGGCAGCAAGGTTGTGTTGGTGCAGCAACTGCACGAAGGAGTTGTTCCAGAACTCCTTACGCCTTTCTTGGATTTGAGGTGAAAGAGAGACCAGGTAGTGTTCTTTTATGGTGGTAGGCTGTGCAGTCGTTAGAAATGTCTTATGAGCCGGTGAGTTCTCTTCCACGATCCAGAAGGTAGTTATGAGGAGGAGGCAAAAGAGAAGAGCAATAAGAAGAGCAATAGTCTTTGAGCTGTGCAACCTGTCAGTTTTCGGGTTTCTGTAGTGGGTCTTCGGATGTCCGGTTGCTTCCATCATCTTCGTATCGGGCGCTTCCATCATCTTCAAGGTGCTCGGTAGTAGGCAGAACCACAGATTTCGTTGGGCTTCTCTCCTGGCAGCCTTAGTAGTGTTAGGCCACCAGTCTGAGAATTGTAACTTAGTCAGTGGTCTGCTTAGCCGAAGCTCCCTTCTTTCGTCGCAGGTTATACCCTTCTCTGGATGGCACAGTGGGATCAGGGAATTTCGCCAATTCGAGTGTCTCTGTCTCAGGGTAGCAGCTCAGGGATGGTCGGTCTTTGTTCAGGAGTTCTTCTTGGGTGGTCACGTCTTCGGTCGACGTCAGGGTCGGAGAGATTTTCTTGCAATGATGAGCATGCAGCCAATTTCGCTTCCCCTCCACTCGAAGAGCTGTTCGGGTGGTGATCAAGACTTGCCAGGGGCCCGTCCAGCGGGGTTCCAGACTCTTCTCCCGCTGGAAGTTCCGAATTAGGACAAAATCTCCAGGCTGGATGGTATGTCCGGGGCCCCTGGAAGCATCGGGGATGGCCTGCAGCACCTGATGATGAATAACAGACAGTGTTTTAGTTAGGTTATACAGATAGTCAGACATTAGGACGTCCGGGACGTCGTGAATAGATGTCGGTTTGGGTGCAGACCAGATACTCATGGGCCGTCCGAAAACGACCTCGTAAGGGGTCAAGTGGTGTTTGGTGGGGGTGGAACACATTGACAGCAATGCCAGGGGAAGAGCGTCTGGCCATTTTAGTCCTGTGGTAGCCACTATTTTCGCCAGTTTTAGTTTTAATGTGGCATTGTGCCGCTCGACCAGACCAGCAGATTGGGGGTGAAAAACTGCGTGGAATTTCTGTCGTATCCCCAGTCCTTTCAGGATAAGCTGGATAACCTCGGCTATGAAATGGGGGCCATTGTCACTCCATAAAATACGGTAAAGGCCGTAGCGAGGGAAGAACTCTTTCAGTAGTAATTTTGCAGTGGCAATGGCAGTGTTGTCACGCGTCGGGTAGGCTTCCACCCATTTGCTAAAAGCGCATACAACAACAAGTACATACTTCAGTCCTTGACATCTCTCTAACTGAATATAGTCCATCTGTAGGACTTCAAATGGGTGGTTGGGGACCCCAAACCCTCCCCGGGGTACGACAGTTACTTTCCCAGGGTTGTGTTGCAGACAGATTAGACATTGTTGGACCAGACGTTTGGCTGAGTCTGTAATTTTGTCGTTATGCCAAACTCGGGAGACAAGTTCAGCCATAGGGGCTGCTCCTATGTGTGCAGGGGAGTGAGCCATGGTCAGTATAGGGATCAAGTATGAATTGGGTAGCAGCCATTTGTTCGTGTCTTTTGTCCGCCAGCAGCCTTCATCGTCCTTCAGTCCCACCCGTGCCCATTCAGTCAATTCGTGTGGTGCACTGGCTATCTGGATGTCCTTGATGGTCTCCCTAGCGTCCTTCCATTTTTCTGTTTGTGACCTGGTCACGTATATGCGTGTTGTCGTCCTATTCTCTGCTGTCGTCCGGGCGGTGATGTCCGCAAGTGCATTCCCCTGTCCGACGATATCTGTCACCCTTTTGTGTGCCTGACATTTGATCACAGCAAGTCGTTTGGGAAGGAGAACTGCTTCAGTCAGAGCGGAGATTAGATCTCCATGTAGGATGGGGGTGCCGTGTGAGGTCAGGAATCCCCTTTCCTTCCACAGGAGCCCAAAATGATGCACCACCCCGAAGGCATACTGGCTGTCCGTGTAAATGTTTGCTGTCGTCCCTGCTGCTAGGATACAAGCTCGTGTGAGGGCAATCAGTTCTGCTGCCTGTGCAGATTTCTGTGTGATGCGGGCGGTCTCAACTACAGTTCGGGCTGTGGTGACTGCATACGCAGCTGAGGTGGTGCCATCGGTGAGTTTGATGCAAGAGCCATCCACCCATAGCTCTCCGTCAGGATCTGGGAAAGCTGTGTCTCGAAGGTCCACTCTACTCCTAGTCTGTTCATCCGTAAGGGTCACACAGTCATGTATAGGGGGCACATCGGGATCATTCTCAGGCAGAGGCAACAAGGTGGCTGGGTTCAGTGTGGTGCATCGTTTCAACGTGATGTGCGGTGCGAGCAGTGTCAGTTCGTACCCAGTCAGTCGTGCGCTGGTCAGGTGTTGTGTCTTAGTCTGGTTCAGGAGGGTGTCAACAGCATGAGGCACTAGTACAGTGAGGGAATTCGAGAGTACGATCCCCTCACTTTGTTGGATAGAGACAGCAGCAGCAGCTACTGCTCGAAGGCAGGCAGGCAAAGCTCTCGCTACAGGGTCGAGAGTGGCAGAGAAATAGGCACATGGTCGTTGTTTGGGGCCGATGGTTTGGGTCAGGACAGATAAAGCGCATCCCTCCCTTTCGTGGGTGTAGAGAGAGAAGGGTTTTGTATAATCAGGGGTTCCTAGGACTGGTGCTGAACAAAGGGCGTCTCGTAGTTCCTTGAAGGAGGATTGGCATTCAGGGGTCCAAGGGAGCGGGAAGGGGACATCTTTAGCCAGTAGGGAAAGTAGCGGTTTCACAATGAGGCTGAAATTTGGCAACCATTGTCGACAGAAGGAGGTGAGGCCTACCAAAGAGCGGACTTGCTTTGGGGTTCTAGGGATAGGGGTCTCTAGAATAGCCTGAATTCGATCGGGTGTGAGTTTTCTCCCATCTTTGGACAAGAGGTGGCCTAGGTAAGTGACTTGAGGTTGGCAGAATTGCAACTTCTTCTTGGAGACCTTGTGGCCGTTTTCCGCGAGGAAGTGCAGGAGTTGGATGGTGGCTGTGACTGCAAGTGGAGTGGTGTCGGCCGCCAAAAGGATATCATCGACGTACTGTATCAACACCACTCCATCCGGTAACTGGACTGCATCCAGCTGTCTCTTGAGGGCCTGGCTGTAGATGCTTGGACTTTCAGTGTAGCCCTGGGGTGCTCTACAAAATCTATATGAGCGGGATTTTAAAGTGAAGCCGAAAAGGTAGCGGCTGTCTGAGTGGATGGGGATGGAGAAAAATGCGTTCTTGAGATCGATTACCGTGAAGGTGGTGGCAGTGGAAGGAATCAGTGTTATTGTCCAAGTTAAAAGAGATCGGTGTGGACAAGGGATTAGTGAAGGGCGTTCCATCAAAACCTATTGATGTCACATGTGAGCCAGACAAGGGTGCCCTGGGAATCAATCGTTTAGACAACGCACTACGTGTTGCACCAGTACCTACCAGAAATGGAGACTTCGTACCTAGGACCTTAGCGGTGACATAAGGACCTTGCTGGTCAACATAGAGCTCGACTGGATCCCTTCCTTGCCCTTGGCAGTCCTATGCAAAGTCGTGGCATTGTCGTAGTCAGACTGTTGGCACTGATTCTGTCGGGGACGGTCAAACGTGTTCGGTCTGCCAGGTCTGTCATTGTTGGTGTCGTTTGTGTGCCCTCGTCCCTGTCCTCTATTTCTCGGCCCGCCCGCTACGTCTCTCGTGTCTTTATTTCTGAGTGCTTCTTGCAGAGCTGGACATTGAGACTTCCAATGGCCAAATCCTTTGCAAAACGCACACTGGTTCTCATCGAGGTCTGTTCGTGGAGCGCCGGGTGCGGGTGTGCGGTCTCTAGGGGGTGGATTTCTAGGAGCATTCGACTGGTAGTTCCCTCTATACTGTTCCCTTCCTATAGTCACCCCTTGCAACTGAGCAATCATCACCCTCTCTTTTAAGTCCTTTTTCTTTTTCTCAGTCGCTTGATCGTTCTCGTTCTTTTGTCGCTCATAGTATTGAGCCATCTGAAGGATAGCTGCGGGCTTGGAGGCCGCCCAACTACTCTCGCTAGTCTGTAGTTTCTGCGAGACTTCTGGTGTCAGGCCTTTCACATAGTTCTGGACAAACAAGTGATGTCCGGTTGCAGTGGTCATGTCCTGGCCGCTGTAATCGGAGAACACCGTTTCAAACCGGGAGAAGTATTCTGATACGTCTTCCTGGGGTTTCTGGCGACAGGCCGTTACTATCGACCAGTCCACCTTCCTTTCTGGGACTAGGGATTTTAATTTCTGCACAATCTTATCTGGTAGGTCTAGAATGGCTTTCAAAGGTTTCTGTCCCGGCTCTCGCTGTTTGTCTACATCACCGAGTTGTATCCAGGTATGTCCGAACAGCTCAAGGTGGTCGACTTTCCGGATTTGCTTCCACACATCAGCTGGCAGACATAACCCGAAAAACAAATCGATATCCACTAGGGTCATAATCGTCGAACCCAAAGCGGTGGCTAATTCTGTATAGAAGGCTGTGGGGTTCTTTCGCAGATCAGGCAAGGACTTTCGAAAAGTCAGGATGTCTTGCCGATCCCATGGTTGGTAAACCCAGTTGTAAACTACCCTCCCTCTCGCATCTTGGTGGTTAATATCGTCGTGTGTTCCCTGTCCTCGTGGGGGGACCCAATAGGGAGCGGCCTCCTTTATGGGCATCATAGTGTCAATTTTTTCTACTCTGGCTTCAGTCGCAGCAGGAGTCGTGGTGTTAGTCTCTGGTTTCAGTTCCGTGAGGTGGCGGAAAACTTCAAGCGTACGCGTGAAGAGGTTCGTCACATCACACTCGCCCCCATCTCAGACATCAATTTTCCTATACAGAGTCGTTAGGTTTTCAGGGCCTTTTCCTTAGTATCGGTCCTCGTAGGCATTAAGGGTGTGGTAACAAAGGCGTACGACAAAGTGTCGTCTGTGGCTATTGGCATATGTATTGTACATGTCCGTTACATAATCCTCACTTTCCTTTCGCACCACCAGTGTCTTTACAATCTTATCGATCCCAGCTCGTTCATCCTTACTTAATCTATTCGATCTCGCAGGGTCTTTCCTCCCCGCTTCGGGATCATCTGAAGTCGCTGCTCGCGCTGCGCTGGGTGCGAGGGGTTCGGTCGGCGCAGAGGCCATGAGGACCGAGGCTCCGGCACTACTCTCGTCTGTCATTGGGGGTTGCGGGTGCTGCGCTAAGGGTTGGGAAGGGGCGTATGGAGGGGGCATGTAGATGATAGGGGGACCTAGTAGTAAATCATCGTTCGTTCGCTGTTTCAAAGGTAGCTCGGGGTAAAGTGGAGAGGGTGTCCTGACGGGACACTGGCCCGACGATTCGGAATCTTGTTTTAGCTTGGTTTCCTCTCTTTCTTTTATTTCTTCCTTCAATTTGTTAGTGGCTAGGTGAGCTGCTTTGCGTAGTTCCTTTTCTAACCTGACCTCATTTCTCTTCTTCCGCTGTTCTGTTTCTTTGCGCCACATGCCGAAGCTATCGAGCATAGTGGGTGTTGTTTTATTGTTATAAAGGGCTGTTCCCAGCGCGTTTATTTTATCATTATCAAAGGATCCTATCAGTGGCCACTGATTTTCCCGATCCTTTCTCGTGTATTTATGCCACAGCTAACTATAAGCCACGGGGACTAGTCCATATTTAGTAAACATGTCCTTATTAGGGGTGCCCTCCAGTGGAGCCGGATGGTTCACCTCTAATAAGAGGTCCGGGCTGAACCAACTACCAATAAACGGGGCGAAGATAGGCATGACGGGTTACAAAGGGGACAAAAGTCTGCACTACCTATCCTTCACTATCCGCAAAGACTTAACAGAGTATTGCGACTCTGTGCTTATTTGTGAATAGAGAATAGCCCAAAGAGAACCAATTCCGAACGATCAATGTTCGGATAAACAATCAATCAAATGAGGGATAAAAATAGGCACGACGGATTACAATGGGGGCAAAAGCCTGCGTTACCTATCCTTCACTATCTGCAAAGACTAAACAGAGTATTGCGACTCTGTGCTTGTTTGCAAATAGAGAATGATCCAAAGAGAACCAATTCCAAACGATCAGTGTTCGGATAAACAATCAATCAAATGAGGGATAAAAATAGGCACGACGGATTACAATGGGGGCAAAAGCCTGCGTTACCTATCCTTCACTATCTGCAAAGACTAAACAGAGTATTGCGAGTCTGTGCTTGTTTGCAAATAAAGAATGATCCAAAGAGAACCAATTCCAAAACAGTAAATGCTTGGATAACAATCAATCAAATGGAGAGGGAAGCAGGCATGACAGATTACAATGGGGGCAAAAGCCTGCGTTACCTACCCTTCACTATCTGCAAAGACTAAACAGAGTATTGCGACTCTGTGCTTGTTTGCAAATAGAGAATCTCTCAGATACAATCAAATGAGTAATACTAGTATTTTCAAACAATCAAACAATCAATTCGCAATTCGTCGTGTTACATGACCTTACCCGGACCGCATGGACGGTTTCTCGTCTTCCGCTACCAGCGCCCGATCGTCCTCTATTCTCCGTAATTGCTGTGGCACTCCTGATCGTTCCCAGTCAGGACCGTAGATCACTCGAGAGAGGTCTGCTCAGAACCGGTGAAGTTCGGATGATCGGCTGCCAGACGAGGGTCTATCGGGCAGGAGCTCTTCCCGATCGTTGCAGTTGTTCACACTGTCGTCGGGACCTCTCCCACTGGATCCACGTGTCGCTGATGGGCCCTACGTTGGGCGCCAATTGTAAAAGGTAACGGGCCGAATGTTCGCCCAAGAACCCTTCAGTATTTGCCCGGCGTTAGCCGCCTCTCATACCATTCGAGATTACCAAACAAAGAGGCAGGCGCTGGAGACAGAAGGCAGGAAACAGGAGTTTATTCCGACGGAGCAGAACACGTCAAATCAGACAACAGGGTATCTTCTCGAGGTGCTCTAACCGCATCTCTGAGGCCTGGCCTCTTATACACAGGTTTATGGCTTTATTACATACACTGCATCCGTAATGTTTCTTTGAAGGACAGAAATGACATCCTAGGAATCCCCGGTCCAGGCCCGTTCCCACACACATCTACAGTAGAGTTCCCACCCCGATGTCAGCATGTGGTGGTTATCGCGCAGCTGGGCATTCCGCTGGGAACGGGGATGTGTGTGAACAGTCGGATCATCGGGGTGTGAAAGCATTGATTAATCCCCGCTCCTTTGATGTGAGGCGAGGTCCTACTGTAGGGGGTAATAAACTGCATCTGTTGGGCTAGGTGATGGCCTGGGATCAGGCCGGACAATCGGGCAGGGAGGAAGAGGTTATCAAAAGGGCCTGTTCTTTGAATGAGATGAAAGAGCGAGGGGGTTCAGCACGGGATGTGGCTCAGAGACAGGGTCGCGTTAGAGGTGCTTTTATGGCCCAAGCAGGAGAGACCGGGGGCTGTCGGGGCGCGGGGGAATGCTTGCGAGGCCGGGGAGTGAGGGGGAGAGACGCGCTGGCTATCGGGAGTGGGTAGAGAGGCCATGGCAATCAAAACGGCTGCTGCTTACGCGCACGTATGGATCTGAAAAGGACAAGATGGCGCCGATAATGTTTACGCCACAATCCAGATTTTAACAAGAGGTGCAGAGAAATAGAGAGACGGACGTTTTTAATAAAAGTATTTATTGAACAGTCTTATTTCTCATGCAAGTACAGTGAACTGCTACAATAGTAATACAAGCTGCAAAGTATAATGTGTAGAGCGTGAAGAGTATTAAAAAATAATACTGTAAAAGCATTGTATGGTTTCTAAACCATATATAAATACATACATAAATAACAAAGGCTAAAAGTATTCAACTGGTGCTTCTAAAATACGCCTACCCTGATGTACCTAACCTAAGTCTAGTGCGAGGGAAGAAGTAAGTGAGGTGTAGCATAGGTTTAGTTTCTTTGCCAAGAATCTATCCAAGATTTCTCTTTAGTGTCTAGTCAGCTCCATACCTTAGTTTAGAATGAAGGAGGTCTGGTATCTCTTTCTCAGGACTTGATTTCCCAACACCCCGCGAGGGGAGCTTGGAAACACTGGAGTTGGATTCTCAGCAAGAGACAGGACAGCTTCTCGATCAGTGTGTCAGCTGGAGGGTCAGCTTCCTTCAGCACTTGCTGTAGCAAGCTGCGTCCGGCAAATAGATAGGAGAGCTGTTCCGAACCACTGTGTGTTTGCTAGTGCAAGTGAAGGCATATTTATACCTTGAAGGTGCCTAGTTTGACATAAAGTCGGGCATAATAATGTCATCTAAGAGCCCCAAGGGAATGGTAGTTCTTTGAAAACTCCATGAGTTCTTGGACAAATCAATATTCAAGCAAGGGGATGTCCCTGACTGCTTAAACGGATTTTCCAAGAAATCGTTGTGGCTTTCTGGTACGGGTGGAAGTAGCCATGCCTGTATTTTGACTGCGTGGGCTATGTCTAAATATGGGTATGAATTCTATGCCTATATTAGGGCAATGTGAATTGTACCTATATAAGGGCATGAATATGGAAATTTGGCTCGGACCTTAAAACGCCATACAACACCCACTCCACTTTATTATGTTCGACATTACTAAATTCTAAGCATTTAAAACATATCTAAGCATGATGTGTAAAAACCCCACCCAAAATACATAAAATGCATTCGAAATGGTTGAACACGAAAATGAGCATTTGTGCTGTACGCATTTTAAAGGCAATGTTTTCATTCATAGCATATAGTATGACAGTGGAAATGTTATCCGAATGAATCATAAAGTCCATTATGAAATGGCTCTTAAATACAGAAGAAAAAAGTCGAGACCATTCCATGACAGAATATGTAAATTGTCTTGGTTGTGGACAAGGTCAAAATATTGTTTCTTGGAAGTATTCAAAGAATTCTTGTTCTATATGAATAGTTCTACTCGAAGCAGATTACATTGTGCCCAAAAAAAAGTTCAAATTTGGATGAAAGCCAAAGCGTAGAAAAATAGAGTTCTAAAGTTAGAATTTTTGTTTTGAAAAGTGAAGGTCGAATACAGAGTCACATAGAACGCTATGTGCTAATTTTAAAAGTCAGTCTCATTGTTTGGAGAAAACAACAAATCTTCTAAGCTGGTAAAGAATTTGTCTACCACAGTAGGTGAAAGTTGGACCACTTAGTTAAGTAGAGCAATTGCACAAAAATGTGAAGCAACGCCGTCAGCGCCAGCCGCATTAGCAATGCTCAATGGAGATGGTGATGGTACCTGTGTGCCTGTCGATCCACGTATCTCACCGTCAGCAGATTGCATCTGTGAGACCTCAATGAATGCCGTCATCAGGATTGGCAGCCGCTGGGGACAACACAATGCCTGGACCGTTACCGAACCAAGCAAAGTATCAACATCCGTTGGCAGTGGGAGTGTCAGACAGATGTCCAACATGCATTCTTCGCCACATAGCAGGCATCGTAGAACAGGTAATGTGCTATCTTGCCAGATTGGTCGGAATGATAGAAACCATGTGGTATTCATATCTCTTAAACGAGTCAAGCCCAGAATCTATATCATGCGCTCAGGACAGTGTTCTTTAAGGTAATCTGGGTGCCGCTGGTGACTGGAATTGCCATATCGGAGCAGAAGGAACAAGAATAGTATTCCTGCTACGAGTCCCAAAATGAGAGGCAGGCTGTCGTACACAGAGTGCACGAAGTTTGGAAATATGCCAAGAACAGCTTCAAAAGTTGCTAACAGTCTCAAAAAACTGTCTTAAATACATGTGTAATACCACTGGTATCAGACATGTTCAAGATACGACATAACATTTCTACCAAATGTAGAGGGCAGTTTGTCGATAAAAGGGCATGTATCTCTGCAGAGGACCTTGCAACTTGTAGTTTATACGTCTCTTTGGACGAGGTCAGTGGCACAGTTTTTTGTAAAAGAATGGCTTTCATTCTGCTTAAAGTATCAATTCGTATAGAAAAGATGTTCAGTGAAGGCCATAGCGGCAACTTCCCATCTGTCTTAGTTTTAGGAAACAATACTTGCATACAACAAGTGACCATGGCTGACACGGTTACAAGATAGGCTATTCCAGGCAACATGCCACAGCAGCTGTGATCATTCAACATCATAAAGCTTCCGTTAGAAAGTTGCCTAAAAATTGGATCTATCACTTCAGCTGGAGAACCTTGTAGGTGGCAGGATAAGTTGGTCGAAAAACCATCGCAGGCTCCATATAAATTAATACCCTGACATAAAAGTGTACCACTTAGTGGGCTTTTGCAGTTTGTACCACTAAGAAATACTTATTTTCCCCCACTCCAACATCTGTGTGTATATGGTAATTCCCAGGTTGACTTGATGTATTCTTTACCCAACCTTTCATACACGCCAGCTGGTATATGTTTCAAACAATACTGAAAATGGAAAATTGTGACAGGCAGAGTGATTGTTCTGTGTATTAGCCATTCTATTGCAGGTCTTTCTGAAACAGTTAATGGTAATCTTTCCAGTTTCTCAATGCTCAGCACCGTATAGTCTGTTCCTCTTTGTGCCAAAGTGATTTGTTTATCAGTAAGGTTAAATGCAGAAAACAATGACGTGGTGTTGATTAGATGCCATGGCACATATCCTGAATGAAGATTTTGTGACGTCCAGCCTAAAAGCATTATAGAACGCAACTGTGACTGTCCATGCTGTAGCATGAGCAAGTCCTGTTCCATTATGTCTATGGCAGAGGATACTATGCTGTCCAAAGAATAAATTCTGGATGCCAGAGTCGTTAACCCATTGTCAACTACAGAGAGAGCTTTCTCTAAATTAATACGATCAATTTCTCGTATGCGTTCTGCAGTTGCGGCTTGTGTCACTTTCCAAGCTTCATTATAAATGGCATATATATACCAGCATATATAAAACATTTATGACGCCGTTTCGCCGGACCTTGTAAGAAGTCCCTTAAATCAACGCCATCTTTAAGTAAAGATAAGTATTGTTTTACCTCTGTTAGTGTGGAATTTTGTAGCCAGTCAAGGCACAGTTTTCCTACACTGTATGTTGTTACTATCCCTGGATGTTGTCTCTGGACATCTCTTGGATCTGGCCTAGTAAATGTAAACCCTTGTGTCTTATTCAGGAATCTATCTTGACAGTCGTTTGTGTCTGTGTGCCAGATTAACCATTTTTTACAATCAGGATCAGTTCTGTTTTTAAGTAAAAAATGTTTACGTCGACCCTTCCTTCTGAAGTGTTTTTACTATCAGGTGTAGGTGTAGGTATGGACGGTTTGTTCAAATCTTTCATCTTAGCTAGGCCAAGCCAGGATGTCTGTCGCACAGTGTCATTCAAAAACATTATTTGTTCTAGGATAATGCAGGCTCGAAATAAGGCTTCTCTTCCCTGCACCTGCCAGTCTTTTGTGCCCCAGACAGTTTTTGTTTCAATGTTGTCAATCAAAAAGTAAAACCCTAATGAGGACAGCTGGGCATAAAAGGCTGCAGAATAAATTTGCTTAGTATTAGTCAACATACTCTTCATTCCTGTCTTAATAACATTTTTAAAGTAAAATGTTTCCGGATTTGAGACATTAAAACCTGAGAAGTATGGCATTTTTTCATAGAATGTTTTTGAGCTACCCTTTGGTGGCGTTGGACAGTGTTCCCATTGATTGAAAGTGTAAACATTTCCAGGGTTTGCAGATTTGTGCAAATGATGATGTCCATAGTGGTTATAACAGTACATTTGTTCATAATCTGATGAACCTTCTAAGTATTCATGTTTTGTAAATTTTGCAGACATCTCTAAGTCTGACATCATATTATTAACAGTCTCAAAGTCCCAATCATCAGAAAATGTGCTGGGTGAAACAAAGTCACTCAAGGAAACCTTGAATTGGTGTGGAATCTTCAACAGCTCTGTGTGGCCAATGATGTCATAATCAGTTCTGTCCCATGCTATACCACGAGGCATAGGAACGGCTTTGATGTTCACTGATGTCAAGTCTCTTTGTTCACGATGAGATGATTTGTGCGGCTTGAGGAGTAAGTTGATGTTCTTACTTGCTGTGTCCATTTTGGTATATCTTCAATTTATTAGCATTCCTAAACTTAATACAAGAATTAGCCAAAGTAGAAGAAAAAGTACGCCTAGCACAATCCAAAGTTCAACCCATGGTGAAACTAGATACGTTTTTTCAAGATGCTGAAAAAGTTCTGTTGCTTGTTCGTTAAAAGTTTTATTTGCTGCGTCGATTCAGGCTCACTGGGATCCTCGGAAAATGTACCAAAGTTAATGAAATAACCAGAGGCAGTTCTGTCAATTGTAGGTATTGCATCAGGATTACTTGAAATCACTGGAGCTACTGGATCCTTTGTCGTAGTAGTATAGTCAGATTCTACATCATTGTAGACAGGAGTGTCTTGACGAACTGTTATTTAGGTATTAGGCACAAGTTCCATGGTTTTATTGCTTAGTCCTTCTTTTCACACTGCAGATTCCTCAAGGTGATGAGTCTCTCAGTTTGAACCTATTGGATAGTAGCAAGATTTGGTCGTCTGCTACATCTTTGGAGTCCACTGGGCCTACTACTTATGATTGGCCACATGATGTGGTTTTACAAGGTCGATAGACACAAACCTGTTCTCCTTTCTTCCAGCATGGGGCGGCAGTAACACTGTTCTTGATCCGTGGATTGCTACCACAGGTACTGGATGTCTGTAAGAAGGCCCAAATTCCTTCTTATCCGTGATCTTTTCTCTGACTAGATCCCCAATCTTTGGAATCCAGGCAGGCCTTGCTGGGACGGGTGGTTCTCCTTCAGTGGTCGTTGGCTTCTGTAATGTGTTGCTTTGACTTCTCCTTGTTTCATTTAAGTGCTGCAAAACAGCCAAACTGTCTTTGATATCAAAAGGTTTTTGTTCCATCCCTGAAGTGTGACGATCAAGGTCCTGGACAATCAATCAAGCACCAAAAAAGGATTTCATATGGAGTGATTCCACCCAGAGAATTTCTTGGCAGATTATTTAGACTACGTTGGACACTTATTAGATGTTTGACCCACCCTTCACCTGAGCCTAATATCCTAACAGTTATAGATTGCTTTATGTCCCAGTTTTTTCTCTCCACTACCTAATTTCCCTCAGGATGGAATGGACTAGAATACCGCAATGCAATGCCCACATTGGCCATGGCCTCCTTGTAAGCTTTGGAGCTAAACATAGGACCCTGGTCAGAATATAGCGTGCCGACTGTGTATGTGCCAATAAAGACTCGCAAATCTTTTATAGGATGTGTTGCTTTTGTAGTGGTACCAATTTGAGACTTGACGAAGCACTACCGCCCCCCCCGGAGGGGACGCCTAATAGGGACATGTATGTTAAGTATGGTATTTCTTCCATAATGTACAGCACGTTATGGAATAAATATACTTGTAAAGATCCTGAGTTGCGTTGGCCTCTGCATGGGTCATTTGATTTGCGAAAGATTCAGTATGTGGAGCAACGGATGTTTAAGCGAAAGGCTAGGCAAGATATGTTTGACTGTGTGCGAATGTGGGTGAAAGAAGTGCATGAGCCAAAGAAGCGTGAGCAAGCTTTGATTGAAAAAGAACAACACAAGAGTATTCATGCGAAAGCATTGGAAATGAAAAATAGGGAAATTAAAGAAATTAAATAGAGGGAAGATAGGAAGCGTCATTTACAGGTAAATGGCCAACACACTGTTCGTAGACCTTTTTATCCTATTCTTAATAAACCCCAAGATGATTCTCTCTTATTAGATCGTTGTCCACCTCCGTATACTCTTCCTTCTGCTCCTTAGGAGTCAGATGAGGACTCTTCTACAGACTAGGACAAAGCTAGAGAAACTCGCTCAATGTTATCTGCTGAATGTGCATCTGAAACTAGATCTGCTGCGCGTAAAGCCGCTTGTAGTACTGCCACTGCTTCTGAACTTTTAGATAGTATAAAAGGTTGGCAGGAAAGGGAGCAAATATATTTTACCAATACATTTGCCGCAGAGGTTATTGAATGATTTAGGAAACATTCGCTAGAAATGGAGCCCGATGATGTAGCAGCTGATTGTAAACAATTACATGACGGTCTTTTTGTCTTTTCCCAGGTGCCTGACACAATCAGACGCTTGGTTAAAGTGCGTATTGACGCAGCCCATTTGCGAGAGGAAAAAAAGGCAGCAGATGCAGCTGCACAAACATCCTACTTCAGCATGGTACGAACTTCTACTCTTGAAACAGATAAGAATGTTGTAATTCATGTGAAACCCATGCGGGAAGCCGCGCCCTTATATGTTCCTCCTATGGGGACGGGTACAAATGATGATAAGACTTCTGTAGATGCTAAAGGGTATTTTATTTATAATTGGGTTTACACTCCTTGGAATAGAGCAGATGTTATGGCCCTTAAAAATGCATTGCCTGATCCACGAAAGAATCCAGCAACCTTTTATGAGGGAGTTGACGGTGCAATTAGATCTTGTACTATGACTTTCTTTGCCTGATATTGATTTGTTTTGGGGACTAATATAACCGCCTGATATGTGGAGAACTATGCGTAAAGTTGATGACCGTGCGACATTTGGAGCATTATGGAAAGATTTATAGCAGTTAGATGAAGATAGAGAACCTGCACAGAAACCGTGTCAGTTAATTTTAAATCTTCCGGCAGCTATGTTAGTTAAGCTAAAGACGATTATTCCCCCTAAAAAGATAGATTGGACTGTACTAGCATCGTGTAAGCAAAAGGCAGATGAATCGGTTTCAGATTTCTTTACACGCTTTGAAGAGGCATTCCATGATTTTAGTGACCAGTCATTAACAGATGGCACAGGTAGGCATCTGTTTGTCGATAAATATGTCGCAAACCTTTTGCCAGGAATAGCTAGTCGCCTAAAGGCCAGTGTGAGTTCATGGACTACATCTTCTCTGGTTTCTCTCCTAACCATGGCTCAGTATTATGAGCGACAAGAATTAGAAGGGGGAAACATCCTTTACAACGCAACTTTTACCACGCAGTGCCTTTACGATGCAACTTTTACAACGCAAACCATTACAACGCATTGCGCTGGGGGGCGCTCTAGGATAGGGAATAGATTTAATTTACTATCCAACACCTTCCCTACTATCCACGGGGACTGGAGTTGGAATAGTAAATTAAACTATTCACTATCCAGCGCCCCAAAGCACTCTGCGTTGTAAAGGTATTCGCTGTAAATACCGCGTTGTAAAGGCATGCGTGGTAAAAGCATGCGTTATAATGTCATACATCCAGCTAAAGGTAATGAGGATAAAAAGTCTAAAGAGTTGAAAACAAAGGTTATGTTAGCACAAGCTTATGGCCCACCTTCTAGAGGTAATGATAGAGGCGGACGTGGATCTTATGGTTTGTCTTTTCCTTCTTATACTCGTTCGAATTTGTCTGTTGATCTTTGTGCGAACTGCAAGAAATTTGGACATTGGCTTTCTGATGGTCCAGTACTGAGTGCTCAGCAGTGTCCACGTGGTCAGGGACAAATGAGAAATCGCTCAGGATATTCAGGGCGTAGAGGAAGCATGAATGATCGCACTAGGTTTGATGCAAATACACATGGGCAAGATGGGTTTAACACTTTTGATAGAAGGAACCACTATCAAATGTCCGACTATGTGCCGTCTGATTTTCAAGATTCTGCTTATGCATAGGATTGCCTAGGATGGGGTAAGGAATCAGTTGAAGTTCCAGTAGATAAGGGGGGTCCCTATGTTACAGCACATGTTTTGGGTTCTACTGATCAGTTTCTGGTTGATACAGGAGCTACTCGTAGCACCTTGTCTAAACAATTGGTTCCAAGGGCTCCCCTGTCTGGCTTAACCATTACATCGATAGGTTTCGATGGAACACCTTCCCGTAGCCCATTGTCACAACCACTCGCATTCCATGTTGATAAGTTTACTGCTCCATGACACCGATGTAGGGCAAATGGTTTTTCCGCCAGTGCATATTAGTGTCAAGGAGGGTGCTTCTTTGCCAAGACTGCCTCAGTATAACATTTTTAAAGAAGGAGAAGAAGCTATATAAGCTCAACTACATTTACATTTACTTACACTCATTGTTCATGATTTGATTAAAGTGGGGGTTGTGGAAGAAGTTCCTTACAATTTTGCAATAGTCTGATTCTTCCCATTTTGAAAAAAGATACTGAGACTAGGATTTACAGATTTATCATTGACTTGAGAGAAGTAAATAAGATTGTAGTACCGCAGTACCCTGTGGTTCTGACATAACGAAATTACTTACCCTGGTCCCTCCGATAGCAACTACATTTTCTGTAATCAATTTGAAGTATGCTTTCTCCTCGATTCCTATTCATCCTGATAGCCGATATTTGTTCGGTTTCACTCTGAATAATCGATCATACAGATTTTGTAGAGTTCCTCAAGGGTACACTGAGAATCCGAGTATTTATAGTCAAGCCTTAAAACGACAACTCGATTCCTTTACTTTGTCTGAAGGAGTGGCTCTCATACTATATGTCGATGACATCTTGTTGGCAGCTGATACACCTGAGCAGTGTCTTGCTACACACCATCATAAAGTATCACGAAAGAAATTGCAATATTGTAGACCGAAGTTAACCTACTTAGGTCACCTTCTGTCTAAGGAGGGCCGTGCATCGACACCAGATCGCATTCAAGCAATTTGAGACACCCCAGTACCTTCCACACAGAAAGATGTCCGTGCGTTCATTGGTTTGACTTCGTTTTGTAGGCAATGGATATTGGGATTTTCACACATTGTTAAACCCCTGCTAGCGCTTTTAACTAAAAATACTCCGATCCCTCTTCCATGGACAGATGAATGCCAAAATGCTTTTAGTCAGTTAAGACAAGCTCTTTGCTCTGCACCAGTGTTAGATACACCAGCTTATATGAAAACCTTTACGCTCTATGTACACAAGAAAGATGGATGTGCATTGTCAGTTTTAGTACAGATACATGGTGCTAAGCAGCGCCCTTGAGCATATTTTTCTGCAGTTCTTGATCCTGTTGCTCGTGCGTTGCCTGGATGCTTCCGTTCAGTTGCAGCGACAGCTGTGTCCATACATCAGAGTGAAGGGATAGTTTTGTCATACAAACTGTTGGTGCTAGTACCCAATGAAGTGGATGCCCTTTTGAATCAGACTAAGACACAACACTTAACTAGTGCTCATTTGACAGGATACGAATTGATCAATCAATCAATCAATGCATTTATAGAGCGCGCTACTCACCCGTGAGGGTCTCAAGGCGCTGAAGGGAGGGGGGTGCTGTTACTGCTCCAAGTGAGCTAAATAACGGTGATGGATCAAGCCCTGATCTTTGGACTGGGTAAGAGTGGTCTGCTTAATTCAGACACTCTGTTCATCACCACCCCCTTTTCTGAATCGTTTTTGGCCACTATAGGTGTGGCAGGGTATACTCAGACATGAGTCCTTGCTCACTGCTCCATCAGGATTCAAGCAAGATGGGCCGACGAGGCTGAAATGCCAGAAACCAGTCCCCGGTAGCTTGTCTCCTTTCTGGTGAAGAATTGGCTTGGTAGTTTGGTCTGCCCTGTTCCCATGATGCACTGGGCCAGGGACAGACTAATTTGCATATAGCCAGGTTCTGAGCTGGGATGGGGCAGTGAGCTAAATAACGGTGATGGATCAAGCCCTGATCTTTGGACTGGGTAAGAGTGGTCTGCTTAATTCAGACACTCTGTTCATCACCACCCCCTTTTCTGAATCGTTTTTGGCCACTATAGGTGTGGCAGGGTATACTCAGACATGAGTCCCTTGCTCACTGCTCCATCAGGATTCAAGCAAGCCGGGCCGACGAGGCTGAAATGCCAGAAACCGGTCCCCGGTAGCTTGTCTCCTTTCTGGTGAAGAATTGGCTTGGTAGTTTGGTCTGCCCTGTTCCCATGATGCACTGGGCCAGGGACAGACTAATTTGCATATAGCCAGGTTCTGAGCTGGGATGGGGCAGTGAGCTAAATAACGGTGATGGATCAAGCCCTGATCTTTGGACTGGGTAAGAGTGGTCTGCTTAATTCAGACACTCTGTTCATCACCACCCCCTTTTCTGAATCGTTTTTGGCCACTATAGGTGTGGCAAGGTATACTCAGACATGAGTCCCTTGCTCACTGCTCCATCAGGATTCAAGCAAGCCGGGCCGACGAGGCTGAAATGCCAGAAACTGGTCCCCGGTAGCTTGTCTCCTTTCTGGTGAAGAATTGGCTTGGTAGTTTGGTCTGCCCTGTTTCCATGATGCACTGGGCCAGGGACAGACTAATTTGCATATAGCCAGGTTCTGAGCTGGGATGGGGCAGTGAGCTAAATAACGGTGATGGATCAAGCCCTGATCTTTGGACTGGGTAAGAGTGGTCTGCTTAATTCAGACACTCTGTTCATCACCACCCCCTTTTCTGAATCGTTTTTCGCCACTATAGGTGTAGCAGGGTATACTCAGACATGAGTCCCTTGCTCACTGCTCCATCAGGATTCAAGCAAGCTGGGCCGACGAGGCTGAAATGCCAGAAACCGGTCCCCGGTAGCTTGTCTCCTTTCTGGTGAAGAATTGGCTTGGTAGTTTGGTCTGCCCTGTTCCCATGATGCACTGGGCCAGGGACAGACTAATTTGCATATAGCCAGGTTCTGAGCTGGGATGGGGCAGTGAGCTAAATAACGGTGATGGATCAAGCCCTGATCTTTGGACTGGGTAAGAGTGGTCTGCTTAATTCAGACACTCTGTTCATCACCACCCCCTTTTCTGAATCGTTTTTGGCCACTATAGGTGTGGCAGGGTATACTCAGACATGATTCCCTTGCTCACTGCTCCATCAGGATTCAAGCAAGCCGGGCCGACGAGGCTGAAATGCCAGAAACCGTCCCCGGTAGCTTGTCTCCTTTCTGGTGAAGAATTGGCTTGGTAGTTTGGTCTGCCCTGTTCCCATGATGCACTGGGCCAGGGACAGACTAATTTGCATATACCAGGTTCTGAGCTGGGATGGGGCAGTGAGCTAAATAACGGTGATGGATCAAGCCCTGATCTTTGGACTGGGTAAGAGTGGTCTGCTTAATTCAGACACTCTGTTCATCACCACCCCCTTTTCTGAATCGTTTTTGGCCACTATAGGTGTGGCAGGGTATACTCAGACATGAGTCCCTTGCTCACTGCTCCATCAGGATTCAAGCAAGCCGGGCCGACGAGGCTGAAATGCCAGAAACCGGTCCCCGGTAGCTTGTCTCCTTTCTGGTGAAGAATTGGCTTGGTAGTTTGGTCTGCCCTGTTCCCATGATGCACTGGGCCAGGGACAGACTAATTTGCATATAGCCAGGTTCTGAGCTGGGATGGGGCAGTGAGCTAAATAACGGTGATGGATCAAGCCCTGATCTTTGGACTGGGTAAGAGTGGTCTGCTTAATTCAGACACTCTGTTCATCAACACCCCCTTTTCTGAATCGTTTTTGGCCACTTTAGGTGTGGCAGTGTATACTCAGACATGAGTCCCTTGCTCACTGCTCCATCAGGATTCAAGTGAGCCGGGCCGACGAGGCTGAAATGCCAGAAACCGGTCCCCGGTAGCTTGTCTCCTTTCTGGTGAATAATTGGCTTGGTAGTTTGGTCTGCCCTGTTCCCATGATGCACTGGGCCAGGGACAGACTAATTTGCATATAGCCAGGTTCTGAGCTGGGATGGGGCAGTGAGCTAAATAACGGTGATGGATCAAGCCCTGATCTTTGGACTGGGTAAGAGTGGTCTGCTTAATTCAGACACTCTGTTCATCACCACCCCCTTTTCTGAATCGTTACTGCTCCAATAGCCAGGTCTTGAGGTGTTTCCTGAAGGTGAGGTGGTCTTGGGTCAGTCGTAGGTGGGCAGGGAGGGAGTTCCATGTCTTGGCGGCCAGGTAGGAGAACGATCTTCCTCCGGTGGTGGTTCTGCGAATCCGTGGGACTGTGGCGAGGGCGAGGCTGGTGGAGCGGAGCAGGCGGGTCGGAGTGTAGAAGGTGAGGCAGTTGTTGAGGTATTCGGGGCACATGTCGTGGATCGCCTTGTGTGCGTGGGTGAGGAGCCTGAACGTGATCCTTTTGTTGACGGGGAGCCAGTGCAGGTTTCTTAGGTGGGCAGATATGTGGCTGTGGCGAGGGACGTCGAGGATGAGTCTTGCGGAGGTGTTCCGTATGCGCTGAAGTCGTTTCTGAAGTTTGGCTGTGGTTCCTGCGTATAGGGCATTCCCGTAGTCCAGTCGGCTGGTGACGAGGGCCTGGGTGACCGTCTTTCTGGTTTCGGTGGGGATCCACCGGAAGATCTTCTGGAGCATGCGCAGGGTGTTGAAGCATGAGGATGCGATGGCGTTGACTTGTTTGGTCATCGAGAGTGAGGAGTCCAGGACGAATCCCAGGTTACGTGCGTGGTCCATGGCTGTCAGTGCGGTGCCCAGCACTGTGGGCCACCAGGAGTTGTCCCAGGCGGAAGGGGATTGTCCGAGGATGAGGACCTCCGTCTTGTCTGAGTTCAGTTTCAGACGACTGAGCTTCATCCATTCCGCGACATCTTTCATTCCTTCCTGGAGGTTGGTTTTGGCGGTGGCTTGGTCCTGTGTGATGGAGAGTATCAGCTGGGTGTCGTCGGCGTAGGAAATGATGATGAGGTTATGTTTGCGTGCGATGGTGGCGAGGGGGCTCATGTAGATATTGAAGAGGGTTAGGCTGAGCGAGTGGCCTTGGGGTACGCCGCAGATGATCTCGGTGGCCGCGGAGTGGAAGGGAGGGAGGCGGACTCTCTGGGTTCTGTTGGAGAGGAATGAGGTGATCTAGTCCAGGGCTTTTCCTTGGATCCCAGTGTCATGGAGGCGGGTTATTAGGGTGCGGTGGCAGATGGTATCAAAGGCGGCTGAGAGGTCTAGGAGGATGAGAGCGGTTGTTTCCCCGTTGTCCAACAGGGTCCTGATGTCGTCGGTGGCTGCGATGAGGGCGGTCTCTGTGCTGTGGTTGGCTCGAAATCCGGACTGGGATGGGTCAAGGGAGTTGTTTACCTCGAGGAATGTAGTCAGCTGTTTATTGATGGTCTTCTCTATTACTTTAGCCGGAAGGGAAGGAGAGAGATGGGCGGAAGTTCTTGAGGTCTTTAGGGTCTGCTGTGTTTTTTTTTTAGAAGGGCGTTGATCTCTGCGTGCTTCCAGCTTTCTGGGAAGGTGGCGGATGTGAAGTTGTTTATGGCGTTCTGGAGGTGGGGTGCGATGATGGTGTCGGCCTTGTTGAAGATGTGGTGAGGGCACGGGTCAAGGGGGAGCCAGAGTGGATGGTGTTCATGATGTGGGTGGTGTCTTCGGTGCTGATGGGTGTCCAGGCGCTGAGGATGGTGGTGGGGGGCGTTGGTTTGGTGAGTGGTGGCGGAGTTTGGGCGCCAAAGCTGTTGTGTATATCGGTGATTTTGCGGTAGAAGAACGTGGTGAGGGTGTTGCAGTGGTCTTGCGACGGTTTGATGTCATTGTTGCTGGCGCTGGGATTGGAGAGCTCTTTTACGATGCTGAAGAATTCCTTGATGCTGTGTGTGTTGTTGTCTAGTCGCTCTTTGAACGATGTTCTTTCGGTGGTGCGGATCAGCTGGTGGTGTTTGCGAGTGGCGTTCTTGAGAGCTGTCATGTTTTCTGTTGTTCGTTCGTGGCGCCAGGATTTCTCGAGAGTTCGGCAGAATTTCTTTGATTCTTTGAGGGCATCGGTGAACCATGTAGTTTTCCTGTTGTAGTTCTTGCCTGGGGGGTTCTTTAGTGGAGCAAGGGCATCGGCGCTGTCGGTGATCCACTGTGCGAGGTTGCGGGCTTCGTCATTGGTGTCAGAGGTGTCGGTTGGTGGGTTTTGGCTCACTGATATGGTTAGCTGGTCTGTGGTGATTTTGCTCCATCTTCTGCGTGGAATCTGTTGTGGGTGGTGGTGGGAAGCAGTCTTCTTAAAGGTGAAATGGATGCAGCTGTGGTCGGTCCAATGAAGTCCGGTGGAGTGGCTGAAGGAGACGTGGTTGCTGGCAGGGAAGATGGGGTCGAGCGTGTGGCAGGCGTAGTGGGTGGGGGTGTTGACCAGTTGCTTGAGTCCGAGGTTGACGAGGTTGTCGAGCAGGGTGGTGGTGTTGTTGTCATTATTGTTCTCCAGGTGGAAATTCAGGTCCCCTAGGAGGATGTATTCTGATGTGGCGAGGGCATGCGGGCTGATGAAGTCGGCGATGGTTTCGCTGAAGTGTGTGCGCGGGCCCGGGGGTCTGTAGATGAGGGTTCCTCTCAGGGTGGTCTTGGGGTCGGTGTGGATCTGGAAGTGTAGGTGTTCGGCGGTGGTGAGGGTATCTACGGCATTGGTCGTGACTCTGATGGTGTTCCTGTAGACGATGGCGATTCCTCCTCCGGTTTGGTTGACACGGTCCTTGCGGGTGATCTTGTAGCCGTCCTGGATGGCTATGGCGATGTCGGGGGCTGAGAAGGCGTTCATCTAGGTTTCCGCGAGGAAGGCGATGTCTGGTGCTATTGTATCGAGGAGATCCCAGAGTTCTACGGTGTGTTTGTGGAAGGAGCGGGTGTTGAGGAGGATGCACTTGAGGTGGTTGTTGTCGTTGCTTGGTCCGGAGGGTGGGGTGCATGTTTGGAGGCAGGTGAATTTGCAGGTTTGGCAGGTGAAGGGTCCATGGGTGCGCTTCGAGGTGGCTCGGTGGCAGGCGGAAGGTCGGCCGGTGTTGAGTGCATGGAGGGCAGCGATGTCGTATCTCAGTCCGGTTTTCTGGCTTTGGCAGGGGTCCTGGTGCTGGGCGCGGTCCAGGTGCAGACGGGCGCAGACGGGCTTGACTTTGGCACACCTTCAGCGTGCCGGCGGCGCACCCACTGCGCATGTCCGCTGTGCGTCCTCCATATGAGGGGAAGAGGAAGGGAGGAGCAGCTGGGAGGCGGGAACGGGGCGGCGAATGGGGAACCAAGGGGGCGAGGTTGCAGGGGACGCAGCGGCAGGAGAGAGCGAGGGGGGAGCGGGTGGGTGGCACAGAAAGGAAAGAGGGCACGAGACAGGCACACAAGACAGGCAATTACAATGGGCACACAATAAACAGAAATGAACCAAGACGAGCAGAAATGAGAACAACGTGGGTGACTCAATAAACAGCAATGAACCAAAAAATGAGCAGCAATGAAAACAACGCTGGGGACACCCGGTACAAACCGGGGACAGCTGGGCACAGCGAGTGGCAGCAGCAAGGGTAGTGCCGCACAGGATGACCATGTGGTGGCATAGGGGGCGGCCTACCTGGTTACAGGGTCAAGGGTCGCTTGATACTGTTAGCACCTCATATTACCTTGAAGACGTGCTCGACACTGAACCCAGCCACTTTGTTGCTATATCCTGCGACTCAGTGCCAGTCAAAGGAACCTCACGATTGTATATTCTTTCCCGAGGAACAGACAAAGGGTTGCATCGATTTGCAAGATACGCCCCTTCTAGATGTAGATGGTGAATTGTGGGTTGATGGGTCCTGTCTGAAGTTACCAGATGGCACGACTTCAGCTGCTTATGCAATCACCACGGTTGAGACAGTAGTGGAAACAGCTTGCATACCTCAGAAGTTGGCTCAAGCAGCTGAACTAATAGCTTTGACACGAGCTTGTGAACTTAGCACTGACTTGTGTGTGAACATTTACACGGATAGCCGCTATACTTTTGGAGTGGTTCATGATTTTGGCCTACTCTGGAAGGAAAGAGGCTTTCTTACATCCCACAGGATGCAGATAATGCATGGAGAATTACTGCATAATCTCTTGACTGCACTTTCTTCGGGTATGTAACCCGAAGAAAGTTGCTATTATGAAGTGTAGTGCATACAAGAAAATCATTGACAAAATAGGACAAGGCAATGCCTTTGCTGATCGCGTAGCTCGTGAAACTGCGATGCAGGGAAACACTACTTCCATGTACGTAGTGAAGTCTCAAGCTGAGTGTTGGCATGATGCTAGAGAGGATTTATTGGATATACAGAGATCAGCCTCTGTGGAAGAGCTTGAGAAATGGTCTAAAGAAGGAATGTTAGACGATGAGGGTTGTTGGCGTAACAAAGAAATGAATACGTGGAAATTGCCTGCAACCTATGGTTCAAATGGCACATGGGCAGGCACATGTTGGAGCTCTAGCAATAACTAAATTGCTTACGCAAGTTTGGGAGCATCCTGAAATTGCCAGCACAGCTAAAAGAGTGGTACAGTCCTGTTTGATCGGTTGGCAGTATAATCCTGGAAAAGGGACACGGACTCCTACAGGAGGGTTTGCTACACCAACCGCACCTTTTGAAGTCTTGCAGATGGATTACCTCCAACTAGAATGCGGCAATAATCTGAAATAAGTCCTAGTGGTGGTATGTGCCTTCACTAAATGGATAGAGGCATACCCTACAAAGGATAATACTGCTCTCACCACAGCAAAGGTGCTTCTAAAGGAGTTTTTCCCTAGATATGGTGTTTGTAAGCTTTTGTGGAGTGACAACGGACCTCATTTTATTGGGCAAGTTGTTGAGCATGTCCTGAAAGGATTAGGGATCAAGCAGAAGTTCCATACAGTCTTCCACCCTCAAACAGCAGGATTAGTGGAAAGATACAATGCTACTTTAAAATTGAAGTTGACGAAAATACTGGCTTCCACGTCTTTAAAGTGGCCAGATGCATTACCCTTGGCATTTTTGTCCATAAGATCGGTGCCACATTCACGATCTGGTCTCACCCTGTACGAAGTGGTCTTTGGGAGACCGATGAATATTTGGGGAGTTCCTAAGCCACGCCCCTTACATGATGTTCCTTGTGTTCTGATAAATGATTATTTAGCACAGTTAACTGACAGTTTGGTCTCTATTCATCAACAGGTTCAAGAAGCGCTTCCTGACAGATCTACAGGTGAGGCCCACAAACTCCGTCCTAGCGAATATGTGATGGTCAAGGTCTTCGACAGATCGAACAACCTGGAACCGAGGTGGCAAGGTCTGGAGCAAGTGCTCCTTGCGACAAAGACAGCAGTTCGAGTGACGAACAAGAAGAACTGGGTCCATAGCACTGCCTTGGTGGAACCTGCTGTGCTGACCGACCATCGAGAGATTCTGGAGACGGAGAAAGGTCAAGCTATCTCACCTGACAAATCTGAGGAAGTCTTCCCGGACCACACGATTCCTGGAGCATCACGATACCACTTGAGACCGAGGAAAGAATCTGCAGTGTTGAAAAAGACTGGTTGAGCTACCGCCCTGGGTTAGTGTAAAGGAGAGCTGATGTGGCAAGGGGGGATCAGCCCTGCATTCGTGTAGTGATACCCGTCTTGGCCCGTGGTGAAGAAATCAGCGGCTGCCCAAGGGATAAGAGCTCCAACGATTGTTTTCAACGAATTTCAGAAAGATCAATTATCACTGTTGCTGAAATGAATAACAAAAGAATAATTTGTGCTGTAGGGTTTGTTGTTGCTCGGGTGGTTATGGCAATAATCACCTGGTTTGTTGAGAAAGTGGCTCCTGCTCGACAGCTTCTTGTTGCCACTACTCCAGCTTCAGTGGAACATCACTATTTTACACTTCCCTACCACGAGCAGACGCATCGACAATCCTACCTAAATAACACATTCATCCAGATGTTGCATCATACACTCAATGCTACAAATGCTTCCAACTGTTGGGTGTGTGGAATGATACCTGCACTCCAAAAGAAAGGAGGAACACCTTTTATTCCTCTACCATTTTCCCATAATGGTTCATGTCAAGCTTGGTATGCTCATTTGTTTGCCTTTGGAAAGCTCTCAGTAGGAGGAATTATCTTTCGTATGCTATCAAGATGAAGATGGTTATCCTCAAGCTAAAGGGACTAAATGGGAATGGGAAGAGTATCAACCGGACAATATTTTGACACCATATATCTTCACGAATATGAGGACTATCAAAGACACTGGACCTTTTGTAATTTCTCTGATGAGAGCTAAAGCAGATGTATGTATTGGCAGTGATTGGAAAATTCCCGTAGGACGGAGTGAATGTATTTTGACATTGATTACTGAAGGAGCTAATAATAGTAGTTTTACATCATCACACAATACATACTTTGTATGTGATAATAAAGGATACTATCAATTGCCTGTTGGGTGGTCCAGGGTATGTTACATATCTTTTTTGTTACCCCCTTTGTTTTTAGCTCCTGCGTCATATCACCTCGACCTAAAGTTGTATAATGATATTTCCAAGAATAGATACAAACAAACAATAAGTACAGATGAGGTTGACCAGAGAGATACCACTTTGCAACAATATGTCGAATTCAATTTGGGTTTGTTCTTCTTTGTGGGTGCTGCTTTGAATAGCAGAAAGATAAGGCGATTAAATCGTGTTGTGAAAGCTGTCACCAATCAAACAGCTATGGCATTTGGGAACATTACAGAGGAACTACAAATTGCGAGGATTGTAGCACTCCAAAATAGGATGGTGTTAGACGTGATTTTGGCTGATCGAGGTGGTACATGTCGCATTATCGGTAGTAGTTGTTGTGTTTTTATACCGAATAACTCACCTTCAGTATGTGATGCAATCTCAAAACTGCATAGAATTGCTGCAGAAATTCACACAGAGACTGGTACATGGACATTTTCAAACTGGATATGGACACTCTTTGCTACTTGGGGCTGGAAGCTACTGACTATTCTATGTATACTACTGGTGATACTATTTACATGCTGTACTTGTATACAATGTGGTCCTATGCTTTGCTCCATGTGCATCACTGCTTGTACACCTGCCAAAAGGAATATTGCAGATATAAAAGCACAGCAAATGTTAAATAAAGAAATAGCTGAGATGATGAGCATCAATGTACAGGATGCATATCTAGATTACCCCAGATAATAGAATGTCTTCAGCTAATGCTGAAAGGGTCGTCTGTTGTAATTTAGCAGCGATTAGGTTAAACATTAGCAGAAGACATCTTGTATTTAGAGACTATCTTGTCCATTTTGCGGAATCCATTTTGTATTTCTGGCAGCCATTTTGTTTGCTATGTGCTCGCCATGTGCTCTGTCCTACCATCCTGTTAACTGCTCTTGAAATCTGCCTAGAGACGAGATATATTTAGCCTCTTCTGCTTCACACATGCTCAGTTGAGCTTACAGCTGTCCCCAACTTGTATCTGTCAGGATGTGTCCACCAGAATTAGCTAACTGTCAGCCCCTCCCACTTGTTGCCAGCACACTCTCTGTATGACCTTATATGTATTTAAAACTAGCATTCTGTTCTTGTACAGCCTTCATTTGAGCCCATGTGTGGGTATAAAAGGACCAAGCTCCTTCCAGTCAGTGTGCTACTTCATACATTGCCGAAGGGTGTTGTGTGAATGTAGTTCCACCTCATGAGGTTTAATAAACTCTGTATTTTCTATTCCAGTTTCTGTGCCAACTTCTTCCTATTGGTCTGAGGACTCTGTGCAGAGAAGGGCGAGTCCCTTGCACTGGTAGGCCTTGCTGAGGCTCACCACCACATACCTAGCTCTTCATAGGATTTTTCATTTATTCTGGCCAGTTCATATGGTTGCTCAGATACATCAAATGTTCTTAATTTTTGGCGGATCGCCACTGATGCTGCCTCACATTTAATGTTAGCTAATATTATGACTGCGACCTGTTTGAAATCTCTCAGTAATTTCATAGCCAGATTTAAAGCAGGCACTGCCCCGTATTCATTTTGAATCTGTTTCTGGACGTCTGGTATAACCGCCATAGATGGAACACCATGTGTTTTTGTGTAGATTTCAGCAAGTGTCAAAGTCCTCCAGGTGTGGTGTGATCCCCATTGGTAAACAGATTGTTAGAATTCTGTGTTTCTCATGAGGTAAGTATCTGGAAATACTGCCTCGATTTGAGTAATTTTTTGAGCTATCCAGAATGGAATTTGTTCTCTTTTTGCGAGCAATTTACAAATGACTGATTGTACAGTCTGTGGTGTGATTTTATTTGTGTCTCCCTGGTGAGGGATTTTTTGTGGAATCCTTATAGGAGGTTGGACTGTTAGAGTCCGCATGACATTTTGAACCAATTTTCTATGTATTTTGATTAGATGACACGCAGCTGCTGTTCATTTGGCCGGGTACGGATCTGGACACTTCATCGGTTCAGATCTGCCTCTCCTCTGTCTTCAACTGGCTCGCTCTCGCCCAGCTTAAATGCAATGAAGATAAATCTGAAATACTTCTCTATGGGCAGTTTCCACCTAATTTTAGAGAATCTCTTTGGCCGCCTGATGTCCCATACCCTAGCTCTTTTGGTAAACCACCTAAGAACCTGGGGGTTTGGTTCGGGGAAAACTTAAAATTTTATGAGCATATTAAAAAACTCACGTGTGGTTGCTTCGGCACCCTTAAAGCTCTTCATAGATTTTTTCCCCTGCTCCCGAGGACGTCCAAAGAAACAGTGGCAAGGGCTCTCATCCTTTCTTGCCTCGATTACGCTAACACCCTGTTCACTGGCATTCCTGTCTACCTTACTAATCGTCTTCAGATCATACAAAACGCGGAAGCCAGACTCCTTTTCAACATCTCACGGCAGTCCAGCATTCGACAGCATCTGCGTAGCCTGCACTGGTTCCCAGTCATGCAACGGGTTGTGTTTAAATCCCTCACTTTTGCTCATAGAGCCATCCACGGTCAGGGGCTGTCGTACTTGAGGAAGCATTTCTCCTGGTACTTACCCAACTGTCCCCTACGGTCAGCCACCCAACATCTGCTGACTGTCCCACTCTTTAAACGCTCCCGCCTTGGGGGACAGCCTATCACCGTGAAAGCAGCCTTCGCTTGGAACGCCCTTCCCCCGCTGCTTTGCGCTACGCAGGAGTTCAATCTTTTTAAAAAAGTACTCAAAACCCACCTTTTTAAAATGTCATTGTAATTACGCGCTCCAACACTCAGGGCATGAGATAGTGTTAGAACTGCTATTCATTATACTATATGCTGCTGAAAATCGAAACTTGAAATAATTTTAAAAACAAACCTTTTTAACTTGTTTTTGCTGTTAGGGACTACTATCACTCTCCCCGGTCCACCACGAGCACCGCTCATTTGATGTGGAGGGAGATTCTTCCTGTCACTGCTTGGAGGAAAAACTCACTTCCGGGCTAGGGTCAGCGCTCTAGTGTTCCTACACTTGGACCACATTAAAGCATGTGCTGGGCGATGCCAGACGCCATACCCCTTACACTTTTGACGAGGGATAATTCACAGGCTCGCAGGGAAGATCATAAATACTCTAGATTAGAGCTGTTAGACATCAGGAAGACTAAAGGGAATACCAAGGGATATGGTGAATGTACTACAAGTATCAACCGACTCCCCCCCAATATTTACATGTGTCAAATGTAGATTTGAGAGCCTAACCCCCCTCTAGGGACAGGTTCCCTGACTATACAGCGCATTGGCTCCAGGCCTCTCAAAACTAACTGGCTTTGTTTTTTAGCGAATGTACGCTCGCTTCCTAAACATGCTATAAACATCTGGGATATTTTTTCCACATTAGCCCCAGACATAGGTTTCCTAACAGAGACCTGGATAAGACCTGCTTCTGCCCCGATATTGCGGTGGCGGTACCAGTGGGCTATCATATTTTAAAATTGGATCGGTCCCACAAAGTAGGCGGTGGAGCTGCCATAATTTACAAAGACCCATTAGGTTCAGACAATATTGAAATACTAGTATTTAGACTGGATCTCCATCCACAATTGAGTTGGAAGGGAGCACTTGTATATCGCCCCCAGGCTCTATTGCTAATTCCATTTCTAATCTGTCTGACATATTAGCACCACATGTCATATCCTCAGATAAGTTTATTCTCCTGGGAGACTTTAATGTTCATTTTGATAACCAGGATGACCCCGAAGCTACCATCTTTTCCAGAGAAATGTCAGCACTCAATCTTACAACTAGGAATGACGCCCCAACACACAAAGCCGGTCATATACTGGATCAGGTTCTCTCTAATTCCTCAGATCTTGTCTATATTTCGACCGACCCATTAATATGGTCTGACCACTTGATGGTCTCCTTTGACCTTCGTAACGTAAGGAAAGAGACAGTAAAGACAATCCCATCTAAAAAGATTTTTAGACATTGGCAGAAACTATCTCCAGACACATTTAAGGAAGTGCTCACTAAGAACAGGCTAGCTTCTGCTCCAGCAACAGTGGAGGATCACCTTGAGTCTTTCCATCGCACTTTAAAAATTACTCTGGATGCTTTAATTCCAGGGAAAGTGTCAAATATGACGACTAACCGTATTCAGACCACATGGTATACAACAGAACTAAAGGAAGAGAAGAGCAACTGTAAAAAACTGAAACACAAATAGTGGCGCACTAAAGATAGGCTAAGCAAAGAACGCTATAAAATGGCTTTGCTTACCTACCACAAAAACATAAAAAAGGCACGTAAACACCAAATTATCATGCAGTTGGAACAATCAGGTAACTCTTACAAAATGCTTTTTCAGATTCTTAACACCTTTGTCCCAGTCCTCGTCTTGTGCAATGCAATCCCAAAATTGGGAGATTATAAATCCAAGAGTAGCACGGGAAAGAAACCAGTGTACCGGTGTCACGCCCTCGCTCCATGGACTGGAAGCGACGTCAGCGCGACGTAGCGTTGGAGGCGCTGGAAGTGAGCTGCAGGTTTGGGGATTGTAGTTTTATTTAGCTTGTAGTTCAGGCTCGGCCTGGGATGAAATGAATAAAGAAACAAACCTATGAAAGAGTGTATGTTTATCGCGCTACATGGCATCAGAGGCGCAAGGTCGTTGATACGCCATGGGGAGGAAGGAATACACAGGATAGGTCATTTGAGGAACATAGAACCTAATTTTTAGGCAACATTATAACAATTTTAGTTACTGCCTGATTTAAACAAGACACTAAGGGATGAACTAGGTACACTGGGATACCATGTGTATCAAGGAAATAAGCCAGTGACTAGTTATAACTCCTGGAACTGCACATATACGTGAGGGAACCTCGGATTATTCCCTTTACATCTCTCCTGTGAGTCTATGTAGGATCCATCTGGGGTCTATCTCCTGTGAGGTGCTGACCTCTTGGGTGATGTGTTAACCCAGAAATATCAAAAGAGCTTGCCACGTACTAATCTGTAGGGTCTCAGAATGTCGGATGTTGTGACCATCATTTAGTGTAGAATAGGAGCTTCTGTTGCTTATTTTTTAAACTGGCTCCATGGGATGCAGTCATTTAGGCCGTCCTCATGGGTTTTCAAATGGTAAACCCAGCATTGTTCCCTGTCCAGGAGTCTTTTCTGCAGATTGCCAATACCCTTGACTTTCTCAATCACTGTCCACCTTATGTCTGTGTCTTTATGTTGTTTCTCATTGTTGTGTGCTGTTAGTTTGGTGGCTGTGATGGCATGTCTGATCGTGCTCCTGTGCACGCTAATGCGGATCTTCGCTTTTCGACTCGTCATACCCAAGTAGGACAAATCACAAGGGCATTTAATGAGATAGATCACCGAATCCGAATTGCAATTCGTGTGACATCTTTGTTCCCAGGGTGTGTTAAGACCTAGGTCAAGGCTTTTGGTGTGTTAGGTGAACTGGCATTCTACACATGATCCACAAGGAAAATGGCCTGTGACTGGTGGATTGTTCCACAATGTCAATTGTTCCCATCTTGGTTTGAATGTGTCTGTGTGGACTAGAGTGTCCTTTAAGCTCTTATTTCTTCTGAATGAATACATAGATTTCTCATATGTGAGTTTGTTTGATGTTAGTATAGGCCACTTTTTGTTCAATATTTTCTACACATCATTGGAGGATGAGTTGAATGTTGTGACACAAATCATTTTTTCTGGTTGTGTCCTCTCAGGAGTCTCAAGGAGGGCCTCTCTCTGGGTATTTTGTGCTCTTTCCTTGGCTGTTTTGATAATTTTCACAGGGTAATCTTTTTATTAGCTTTTCTGTTAGAATCTGTGCTTCTTTCTTATAATCGTGGAGCTCTGAACAGTTTCTCAGACTTTGTAGGAATTCTCCTACCGGAACGTACTCTCTGAGAGCCCGTGTGTGTGCGCTGTCGAATCTAAGTAAACTGTTCCTGTCCGTGGGTTTGGTATACAGGGCACTAGTTAGAGTGCCACCCCTGGCAGTAACATTGATATATAAGAATGGATTTTTTCCCCTGTCCATGTTCAATGTGAAGTGTAAATGTGGGTTTAACCCATTGCTCCAGTCTGAGAACTGTTTTAGACTCTGATCATCCCCTCTCCAAATTAACAGGATATCGTCGATATATCTGTACCATTTACAGAAGTTATTGGTGTACGGATTTGTTGTCCATATATATCGGTCCTCAAAGTTACTCATATACAGGCATGCGATGCTAGGAGCAAATGTACTGCCCATAGATGTACCATGGACTTGTAGGTACATTTGGTTTTCAAACTTAAATAAGTTCTCTGTAAGCGCCAGACTCCCCAATACCTTATTGTGTAGATATGAAATGTGAGAAAAATATGACTTTGTAACTAAGTTTGAGGTTTGCAGGGGATACTGGGTAAAAAAAACGCTTGGGGATCCATGCAAGCCACACTGCCAGCCAAGTGATGGTCCACGCACACCACCAGTCAAGAGTCAGTCCATGTACACCACCATCCACGCATACCGACAGGCAAGCGCCAGCCACGCACATTGCTTGACAAGCATTATCCATGCACACCAGCAGCCAAGCGCCATCCATGCACATCACTAGCCAGGCACCATTCAAGTACACTGCCAGCCAAGCGCAATCCATGTACACCATCAGCCAAGCACCGTCCATGAACACAACCAGACAAGCACCACCCACGCACTCTGCCAACCAAGTGCCATCCTGCATACCACCAGCCAAGCACCATCCAAGCACATCATCAGCCCAGCGCCAGTCCACGTACACCACAAGCCAAGTGCCACTCTATGCACACCACCAGGCAAGTGCCAATCTACACACACTATCATCGAGTGTGAGCCTACACACACCATTATCCAAAAGCAAGTCCACACACACCACCAGCTAAATGCTAGCCAAAGGTCAGTACAAGCAGGCCGCCAGCCAAACTCCAGTTCACACACACACACAAACTTTCTGTGGTCTCTAGCGGTTTTCTAGCGGTTTTCTGCCCCTTGCAGATGTGGATAAAAATATCACTGAAACAGCAAAAATGTCTGCCTAAAAATGGGGAGCGGCCCTTGCCTATGGGGCTTCTCCCTGACATGCTCTTTAACATATTCCTGGTGACTACTGGGTTTTCTGCCCCCCCCCCCCACCTTGGGTGGGACAGATAAGGGTCCATTGCACTGATCTGCCTTCCAGGGGCAGAAACACTGTGTCAATTTTGTCAGTGGATGGGGGCATTTGCATGCCCATTCTACGTATTAAAAAAACTAACATAATCCCTTCTGCCTAGTGGGATTTCTGCCCCCCGGGATGCAGATAAGGGCTATTGCCCCCACCTGCCTCCCGGTGGGCAGAAAGACTGTGTCCAATATTTTGGGGTAAGGGTGGGGCCATTGGCATGCCCATTCCGGGTAGGCCCCACCGCTATGTATAAAAAAGCAACGCAATCCCTGGTGCCTAGTGGGCTTTTGCCCCTGCGGGAAGATCAGGGGTTATTGCCCCCATATGCTTCCTGGGGGACATAAAGACTGTAGCATTTTTTCAGGGGGTGGAGGCAATGACATGCCTATTTTGGGTAGCCCCCACCCCTATATACATCAGTGAAATACATCTCTGGTTCCTACTGTACTTTCTGCCCCCAGGGGGGCAGTTAAGGGGCTCTTGTCCCATATGCCTCCCAGGGGGTAGAAAGACTGAATTTTGGGGAAAACATTGGGGGGGAGCAAAAGCCCTTGCCCAAGGGCCCTACTCCCCCTCCCTAGTGTCCAGTAGTGGCTCCCACCATGGGGATCGCCCTCCTGCGGCAATCACCAAGCAGGGATCCACCAGGGAGGGATACCATTTGAAAGGAGATATTCTTCCCTTTCTAACAATACTTCTCCCATCTACCTATGTGCTCAAGGGGCTGAGATAGCCCCATGAGCAATTAGGCAGTGAAACTGAAACAAGCCGATTGGCTCATTTCAGTTTTATTTTCAATGAGAGGATGTCAACTTGCCATGCATGCTTATTGTCATTTCACTGAAACAATTAGAACAGCCAGGAAGCTAGGGAAGCTCTTTCCCTGCTCCTGAGGCTGTTTTGGACTAAAGGAGTACCATCCATTGCCCGCACCAGAGGGATTTCCAGTGCCAAATGCAAAGATGCTAGGAGCCATCCGACGTACACGAGCACTGTGGCTTCAGATGGCTCCCGGCCGTCTGACGCACACAACTGGTTAAGAGCTCATAGTAAGTGCTGCTTTGTTTACTTTGGTCGTAGGACATATATAGAAGATACATTTGTATTTCGATATTCCCCATATATGGTGTATATTTGTGTGACTGGTTTGGGACACATTTTGCTATCCATCATCCAGATTTGACGCTGGCTAAGTTTCTGTGGAGAATATTATGATTCATTTCTAATTTTTTAGGTTGTCATTTAAAAGGAAAGGTTCTTTTCTGTGTCATTGTTAAATATTCAGGTATTTCTATGTCTTAATATCGTCTGAGGCAGGATGAATATTGCTAGAGGCTTTTTTAGTTTGTGCAATTAAACTGTTTACATTGGCAATAGGTGGTAATTGGCCTCTAATATGTTCAGGGACTTTAGGCAGTGTCTTGTAAAATCTCCCTTTCTTCGATTCCTTTCACATTAGGGGGAGGAGGGTGGTTGTGAACTCTTACATAAATTACAGAATCCTCTTTTGTTGTTGCCCCATAGCATGCATTAGAATAATATTTGGTACATTTCTAGTTAATATATTCTGTTGATGCACTTTCTTGGCTGTTGGTTTAGCTCATGTGATTTAGTACCTGCTTTCCTTTCTGTGAGGTGATGTACTTTGCTGACTCTGTCATTGTATCTGAAAGTAGTGAAATTGTATAAGAATATATGTAAAGCTGTAATGTTTGTACTTTTGTTATATATGTAAAATAATCCAATCACTTCTATTTTGTACACATACATGTATGTTCTGTAAAAATGTTTCTTACAGTTTTGCAGCTTTTCTGCTGCGGGTGTGCTAATGTGAAGCAGTGGTTTTCTGTTGGATGAAAACAAGAACATTAGTTTCACTTTAAATGTTAATTTGCTAGTAGTTTGTAGAGGCTGAGGTTGTTAGCTTGATTTTTTTTGCTATTTGGGTTAGGTTCCAATTTTACAATAACTTATGTATACTTACTTTATTTTGTTGTTGTGTTGTGTCTGGTAGTCGTTTTTTCTGTAGAAAGTCTATGTAAAGAGATAGAAGTTTGACAGTATTGTACCAATTAATTGCTATTTTATACATGTGAGTTAATTCAGGAGTACAATTTAGATTAATTTTAAGTGTTACTTACTTGAATACGTAGCTGTTGAGATGTATATATTTATCAGCAAATGTTTTGGTGAGAGAATCTGCCAGAGATTTCTCGTCTTGCAGTGCTTCTCTTTATTATTATTATAGTATTTAGTTGTTTAAATTATTTTGCCTTTTATATTGTTGATTTAATGTTTATCTTTTTTAATACTTTCAATCTATTAGTTGGTTTAGTTGGAGTTAGATTTTCTTTTATTAGTTATGTCCTTCTATGGTAAATACTAATTTAGGCTGTTCTAAAGGTATATAGTTTTGAATATACATTTATATATATATATATATATATATATATTTATTGGTATTTAGGGTGTTGGTTAAATCTTTGTAGTTATTGGTAATTTTTTTCGATTGTATTAGTAGGATGTAAGGTATATCAATTATTGGGTTGAATGGTAACAATTATGTTAATATAATTTATTTATAATTAATTTACAATGTATATAAAATGGTTCCGGTTTATTTCCAGTAATCTTTTATGTATAAAGTATTTTTTATATTTTCTAATGATGTTTTAAATATTTTGGCAATAATATCATAGTCGATATTGTGTGAATTAATCTTTTTTACATGGGGTCGATTCCCATCCGGTAAAAAGTGCTCCGATTAGCTGTATGGAGCGTTTTTCCCGTACGAATCGCATTCAAACAACGTCCCCATACGAACTAGCAAGTACGATCCCAACCCAAAGCGCCACTCCGTACGACTCATACCAAACACCGTACAAATACAAACTACTTACGGATTCACTCCGTCTGATGCTGTACGCCACGTCCGTACGTAAATCGGCAGCCATTTCCGAACCAGGAAGTACGATCCGTGTTGACGACACTCCGTACGGCCCTTTTCCTATGAGAGCTGTAAACTGCAGTAAATCCAGAGTCCGCCACGAACTGCACCCCGGTACGCGACATACACGACATGAACCCCATCGACCGTGTCATCCGAGCCCTGTACGCCTACGACCTCGTACATAGAAACCGACGACGGCGCAGACGGTGAGTACAACCCATCGCTACAACGGAAGTATACCTGTACGGTGCGCCACACGCCAGCGCATATCACCATCCCAATAGGGATATGCGGTGCACACACGTCATTAATCTCGGGGTACGGTGCGTCACATGCCAGCGCATATCACCATTGCAATAGTGATACGCGGCGCACACACGTCATTCATCTCGGGGTACTGTGCGTCACACGCCAGCGATATCACGATTGCAATAGTGATACGCGCCGCACACACGTCATTAATCTCGGGGTACGGTGCGTCACACGCCAGCGCATATCACCATTGCAATAGTGATACGCGGTGCACACACGTCATTCATCTCGGGGTACGGTGCGTCACACGCCAGCGCATATCACCATTGCAATAGTGATACGCGCAGCACACACGTCATAAATCTCGGGGTACGGTGCGTCACACGCTAGCGCATATCACCATTGCAATAATGATACGTGCCGCACACACCTCAGAAAGCTCAGGGTACGGTGCGTCACACGCTAACGCATATCACCATTGCAATAGTGATACGCGCCGCACACACCTCAGAAAGCTCGGGGTACGGTGTGTCACACGCTAGCGCATATCACCATTGCAATAGTGATATGCGCCGCACACACCTCAGAAAGCTCGGGGTACGGTGCGTCACGTCTGAGTGGTGGTTGGAAAAGCCCCCCAGCAGTGCCCAGCAGTGCCCAACCGTAGAGGGGATGGGTGCAGAGGACCCCCAGCAGTGCCCAACAGTAGAGGGGGTGGGTGCAGCGGACCCCCAGCAATGCCCAACAGTAGAGGGGGTGGGTGCATAGGACCCCCAGTAGTGCCCAACAGTAGAGGGGGTGGGTGCAGAGGACCCCCAGCAGTGCCCAACAGTAGAGGGGGTGGGTGCAGAGGACCCCCAGCAGTGCCCAGCAGTGCCCAACAGTAGAGGGAGTGGGTGCAGAGGACCCCCAGCAGTGCCCACCAGTGCCCAACAGCAGAGGGGGTGGGTGCAGAGGACCCCCAGCAGTGCCCAACAGTGCCCAACAGTAGAGGGGTGGTGCAGAGGACTCCAGCAGTACCCAACGGTAGAGGGGGTGGGTGCAGAGGACCCCCAGCAGTGCCCAACAGTAGAGGGGGGGTGTGCAGAGGACCCCCAGCAGTGCCCAACAGTAGAGGGGGTGGGTGCAGAGGACCCCCAGCAGAGCCCAACAGTAGAGGGGGTGGGTGCAGAGGACCCCCAGCCAGCAGTAGAGGGGGTGGGTGCAGAGGACACCCAGCAGTGCCCAACAGTAGAGGGGGTGGGTGCAGAGGACCCCCAGCAGTGCCCAACAGTGCCCAACAGAAGAGGGGGTGGTGCAGAGGACCCACAGCAGTGTCCAACAGTAGGGGGGGTTGAGAGGACCCCCAGCGGTACTCAACAGTAGAGCGGGAGGGTGCAGAGGACCCCCAGCAGTGCCCAGCAGTGCCCAACAGTAGAGGGGGTGGGTGCAGAGGACCCCCAGCAGTGCCCAACAGTAGAGGGGGTAGGTGCAGAGGACCCCCAGCAGTGCCCAACAGTGCCCAACAGTAGAGGGGGTGGGTGCAGAGGACCCCCAGCAGTGTCCAACAGTGCCCAACAGTAGAGGGGGTGGGTGCAGAGGACCCCCAGCAGTGCCCAACAATGCCCAACAGTAGAGGGGTTTGTGCAGAGGACGACCCCCAGCAGTGCCCAACAGTGCCCAACAGTAGAGGGGGTGGGTGCAGAGGACCCCCAGCAGTGCCCTCTCACAGCCACATGCAGCCTTACATCTGTGCACACACACAAATATATATAATTCTCTGAAACATTGGGATACCACAGAGATACCATGGTCAACCTCATTCCCATCAGAATAATAGACATCTATCACAATACCAAAACATTAACATCACACAAACTTGTAGGCACACAGCACCTAAAGAAATTCCCTGAAATGCAAAGGTTCAGACAGAAAAATAAAATGCTTTATTCAGCGCCAATCTGTAGAAAAGAAAATTAAATGACTCCAGGAACACTGAAGGTGAATGGCCAGTCCAAAACCAAGTCCATTACAGTGGTGACTTTGTGGAGGCTGTCACCCCAAAACTTGCCTGCACATGTTGGACTTAGAGGTCTGTGGACCCAAGGGGGGCATCATCTGAGTCTGGGTCTGGCACCGCGGGGACAGGAGAGGGAAGGGTATGTGTAGTGGGCGCAGGTGTGGAGGATTTCTCCACAGTGGCAGGATCAGCGCAAAAGGTAGCAATATATTCAGCGCTGCACACTGCTGCCAGTTCAGACAGAACCCGGGGACACAATGGGAGTGGAGGTAGAGGGCTGTGAGTCAGGTGTATGGTGGCTGTGGGTGGGTGGGTGATGTGTGTCCCCTGTCCCTGTGATTGTGCGTACATCCCCCTGAGATTGGGTGAATGGAAGTCTGCGCTTGGACTTACGTGTTTGTGTGCTAGGTGACTCTGTTGGGGTGTGTGCGTCTGCGTGTACGGTGGACAAGGATGGGAGAGGGGAATGTGGATGGGTCAGAAGGAGTGGGGGGGATTGACGCTGCAGGATGGCAAGTGCTGCCATCAGTGTTGAGTCCATGGACGCCAAACTCCGACGTCGATCAGACATGTCAGCTGACATGCCCTCCATGAAGGACAACAACTGTGTCATTATTTGTGTTTGGCCATGGAGGACAGTCAGCATTGACGCCTGACCAACTTGAATCAGCCGGAGTAGGTCAACAGACTCCGCACTGAGGGCAGCAGGGGAAACAGGGGCAGGGGCCGCGGTGCCGGGGACAAAGGAGACACGGGGGTAGAACGGACTCTAGGGACCCTAACAACTGGGAGGGTGGATATGGGTCTTGAGGAGGAGGGGACAGACATAGTTGCAGTCGATGCCATTGCTGTATATTCCCCCTCCTCCTGGGAGTCAGATTCCGAGCCGTCTGCATGGTAGGAGGTGTCGTGCTCATGAGGTCTGGCCGGCTGACTCCCCTCACCCTCTGTGCCACTGCCTCCCTCCGACTCCTCGAAGCTGGTGACAGTGTTGCTGGGTCCCTCGGTCCGTTCTGTGTCTGTGTCTCCTCCAGGTTGTGGTGATGATGCTGTTGGCAACGAGAAAAAGAACAATATATCAGTCACCTCTCCCCATCATACATATCAGCATGAAAAAATGTTGCGCCATTTCAAATCATGGCATGCATCATGAGTCACATGCAACATAACTCTGCACATATCTAAGTCTCCTAATGCGCAATTGTAAGAGACACAAAGCTCATTATATCCACAGAGCAAAGTCACAAACCAGGCCACAACTTGGAATACAGTCACATTGATGAGCCACTGCCTGTCAACAGGAGAGGTGTTAAGCAATCATCTCTGGGAGCCAATAACATTTCCTGTAAATCCTACAATTACTATCTTATCCAGCAGCCCAGCCTAAGTGCATAGTGACAAGTCCACATCAGATATTACATCCTCAGCACAACACTGACAAGGCTAAACAGTTGGTCCCATCACACCTCCCATGCACAACATCCCAAGCACTCCGTCAATGTGAGTAATACAGCCCAAGTAGTATAAAATATGAATCTGGCTCTCAATAACTGGAAACCTATATAAAGAAATCCAAGGTCACATTGTTTTGCTGCACAATCAATATGTGTCCCAAAGAACCTGCTACATTTCTTGTGAATATGCACACACGCACTGCCCAGTGTGAGTATGCACAAAGCAAAATTAGGATACATGGACAGTGTGCACATGTACCTAACACATGAGAAATACAAAGCATACCAAGGACAAAGGCCACTGAGGCAGACCCGTGTACTCATGATCAGTGACAAGCTATCATGAAGGGCAAGCACAATGCAACGGCTGTTGAATAGTTAATGTACCAACAAGTGTCACAGACCCCCCTCCAACATGATGATGTGCTAAGCAATATGCATACTAATACCTTTCTTCCCTAGGAGGACATGCACAAATATGAAATATAGAAAGCAGGGGCCAAATGTGGAGGAGGGTAAGGGATGTTGGGGTTCTTTGAATTCTGAACCTATGTTTTAAATATCATGATTCTGTTATGAATTTGGTAACAGCAGACCGTAAACAGGGAGTTCAGCAAGTGCAAGTGTTTTCGTCATGTTACACCAATGGATTCACTGTGTATTTGAAGGTTTTGTTCTGAACCCTCGGGTTCCATCTTGTGCATAGCAGCCATTTTGTGGATTGCCCTTACAGTAGGCCCTCACTGTGGCAGAACAAGTATTTAAGGACATAACCTTAGCATGGGATTGTGCTGACTCCTGCATGACCTGGCGAAAGCTGACCCTGTTGCTTGAGGCTAACCTTGCCAAGCCAGTTCCTGCCCTTTAGCTGATCAAGATTATAGATCAGAGCACAGGACATTGTAAAGATTTACTACACACAAACGTGCCTATCTTACTTTCATCTGTTCCTGTTCCTGGCTCCACAAGCTATTTATGACATGGGCTGTGATCTTACTGTTTTGGGTTTATCCGGCCTTGTCAGCTAGAGAATGTACGCATTATGTGGACATTGTTTATGGCCTGGACTTATCTTGAAAGTGGGTTTGTCATCATACAGTGCTTTGTGTGCATGTTCTGGGAGTGACCAACAATAATGTACTTCAAAGAGAAAATGTGTGCCTTGGGCAAAATACATGGTATAAAAGGTCTGTGCTGAGACCATTCAGCAGGCTGCCTCATTCAGTTGCTTTAGGTGTGACTGGGCGACATAGCCTCACAATTAATTGTAATAAAGATGTCTTTTCATATTTCAGATTCTCTGTTGATTTCTTTGCTGCTTTTGAATGGACTACTTATTGGTAAGACCCCTGAGAAGGAGTTTAAACATTTCTAGTACAGCAGATGGCGCGACCAACGATGGGCCTCATCAAGAAGTGACTATCTGGAGGAGTAATCTTGTCAGAGGACAGAAATCTACTGGGGCAGGCAAGACAGAAATCTACTAAAAGAGGTACTCTATGCACAGAGGTTCTGGGGGATTCTTTGTCTCTGCGGCCCAGTATATTTTTGATTTTTCTGACTTAAACTCTCCAAAAGATGTCACTCCTGAATGAGGAACCTTTTTGGCGTAAGTGTTTTTTAAAAAAAAGAGACTGTTAGTGCAGTTAGAACTTGGCAGTTAGAATTTGGACAACTATTTGTTTGGTATAGCTCTGATAGGTTTGTATAGGTTTATATATGAGAATTGCAATTTGTGTAGGCAGGTAATGAAGAGACTTTTCTCCATCTGCTTTAGTTGAAGTATAAGTGGGTCGCTCGCAGTCCTTAGTTCTTAGTTCTTTGGTCCTTAGTTTATTTGAACATTGCAATATTCAAAAACCGAGGGTCTCGTACATTTGCGAGTGTATTGATAGAGATAGCCCCTTGAAGTTTGAAGCTTGGTTAGTGAGCACAGATGCCTAATCATAGCAAATTTGGTATTTGGTTTTGTTTAAGTTGCAACAGGGATTCCCGATTGGAGGGTTCATGTCTGATACCTCAGGTTGGAACTCCAACTTATGAGCTCTATTTAGCTAAAGCGTGCTGTATTGTGTGTCCTGAGTGTTTGACCTCCTTTCTGTTTGTGTAAGGAGTGGGCCCAATGTGTGTTTTGTTGGTTTTCTTGATGTTTTCAGTCTGTTAAGTAAAATGCTGGTTGGTTAATGTTGAGTAGAAACTTGAGTAAAAGATACAGAAATGAAACATGTAATGTGCTAAGATGGGTATGTGTTGCTCTTTAGTTTGTAGAATGAGCAATTGTGCACATATACAAAACTGCCGTTCCACGCTTAAAGGATAAAATTAGGAAAAACATTCAATAGATATAAATAGGGCCCCAAACAAAAAAAACAAAAAAACGAAATTGTCTATTTTTACAAAAATAAATAAATTTACAGCATTTTCCTTAGATGCACTGTATTAGATGTTCATAGGCAAACATTTCAGCTGCAGTATATTTGATAGGAATGTTCATTCAGCCAGCACTTTTCCAGTTAAACACGGGTGGAATTTTGCATAACCGTCCTTTTAAATAAATGTGGCGCAAAAATGTGACGCAGGAATGTGACGCATTTTAAGTTTGGCATATGCGCTTAGGTTTGTGAGTTAATGCATCTACATGATAGGCAAGGGATGCAGCGGGCTCTTATATGTAAAACAATCACAAAAAGGAATAATTGGTTTTATTAGAAGAAAAAATTATTAATTATGAAAATAATTATTAAAAATAAGTGCTACAAAAATCGTTTTTTAATATTTATAAAGCTTAACACTCATACTATGACCGCCTAGCATTAAAATTTGATTTAAGTTATGTTGCATCACTAAAATGACAAGCATTTGTGTGTATAATTTCCCCTTGGAATAGGCGCAAGCAAGCTCATTTTTATAAAGTATAAGTTATTATTTTCAAATGCCTGACTCAAGGGTTATGTAATAGACATTCTAGTAATACATATTATGCAAGAAAATTGTAGGATATTCATTTTTTAATGCCCAAAATATGAAAGTCGATTTTGAGTAAAAGCACTGTTTAAACTGCATTTTGCTTTCATTTAGAGTACTTTTTAAAGTGTCTCAGGCTTCAGTAAATGCATACATTTAGGTTTTGATATATATTTGCAGGTTGTGCCTTCTTATGATTCAGTGGGTTAATGTGCCAGTACAAAGGCTTGTTTTTATATCAGGGTTGAAGGTTGTAGCTTCAGCTAGGCCTACGGAAAAGTTTGTTCATTTAAGACTGATGAAGTGTGTACCATAGGATTGCAACAAGCATTTACTCTAAAAAACTGGTATGTGTGTTTTTAGGTTTCGTGAATTATTCACAGTAAATGTAGTTTAATAATCTGGGAATAGAGATAATTTTAGCGCCTAAAAAAGAGAAATTATTTTTCAAAATAGAGTGAATTATTACAGGTTAGGAGAAATTAGTTAGGCCTTCTGGCTTTGACAGCTTCAGTGTGGCAGAAGCTGAGGGCTGAGAGAATTGCAGAGGCTGGCTCGAGCCACGCTGCTGAGATGTTATCTTTTAGTTTCCCTGTAAACAATGGAGAAGGCTGTCATGTTGACATTTGTGACCTTTTAATTAGGACTTTGCCTCCGAGGAATGCAGAATGACCTTGCTGAACGAGCCTCTAAAAGTGGGGTTTCTGGTTTCTCCGTGAGAACATCAATAAAATGAAAGAACTTAATTTAATAGGGAAAATAAAAAGGGGTTTCTTTGAAAGTCCCAAACATCATGTTAAATGCTCTGCAGAACTGATACATTTGTGTCTCCACGCTAAGAAAAATAATGTTTGCTGGTTGCGTTTATTTGACAGAAAACGAAGTGTTGCATTAAGTCTTAGATAGAAAATAAGATGCAGCCCTTTTCCAAAATTTTGAAGGCTACAGGCTACAGGCCTAAGTGAAAATGATTTGCTAATTGGGAATTATTTTTCACAGTGGAAATTATAGGTGCCAAATTAATATGGAGTGTCAGTGTAACCATTTCTTTTAGAACGGTAAAAATAAGGTGGCTTGATGTTGCGAGGTGAACTGACAAGAGAGTGACAGTTAAGTAATGAAAATTTATTTTTGTGTATGTTAAAATGTTTTTTTTTGTGTTGTGTATTTTTCTGCTTCTGCCTACAGATCATTCATGGATTGTTCTAAGGCTGACAAGACACGTGAGTTTGGTTATTTGAAAGGAGATGTGTTTTTGTGTAATTTCTTTGGAAAGAAATGTTCATGTTTTCGTTTGTGTATTTGGCCCTATCGGGAAATATTTTAGCTGGTTCTGTATGTTAGAAGAGAGACAGCAAAGTTATATCTGACAGCAGACTCCCACTGCCTGGTGCTCTACTGTCAAAAGGAGGGTAAGGATTTTAGACCTGACAAATTTAGACAGGCCCAAATATTGGGTTTGGGCTGCAGGTTTACAGTGCATAAAGTACATGTGCCATGTACGTGTGTCACCGCTTATTCACATATGCTATTGTTTTGTCTATGCTTTTTTTTTGTGCTTGATATACAGCGTTTGACATGTACATTTTTTTGTGTGTATGTTTTGTTTTATGTTGTTGCTATTACAAGTTCCCCTGTGTTGTGAAGGGACCCGTATGACGATACGTATCGTTACACAACAGTTGGATGGATTTGGTACAATGATAAATTTCACAGATATGTTTTTCATACTGTGACGAAGACAGGCGGCACTTTTACCAGTGCATGCCTAAATTTGGCTATAATGATATTGAAGAAAACTAAAAAGATATACAGGATCAAAGTGTGTCACCTGCTGTTAGTCACTTACTGCCCCTTCCCTTAAAGGAACAGGCAGCCCTACATTTATGTATCCTTGATTGGACCTAAGGATGGAATTATAGATCTGTGACTCAAGGTGGCCTAATTTCTATATTGCATTACTTAATCATGTTCTGTTTCCCAAATAGCATATGGCTTTGTCCCTTGAAAGGAAACCAGGTTTCATTTTTTTCTCCCTGAAGAGAGAACAGGAACATTAGTTAGGATTACCGTATATGGTGTAGTTGCCAGCGGTAGAGTTAAAATGTGTGTAACTTTGGTCTTTTGTGTATCCCCCGTACTCTTGGTGCTGTGTCACATGCCTGAGGCACCCAAGCAAACTCTTGTTCTTCCTATAGATTTTTCTTTTGTTGCTTCTCCCCTGACCGATGTCGCATCATGCTTAGTTATTGGGGATTTTTGTTGTGTCCTAGTTCCATTTCCCTTTTCCATATTCTTTTTACCAGTCAGCCCATTTATTATTATAGGCATATTGTTTTATGTTCACACTTCTAGACTGCAGTGATGTATCAGGGACCCCCATGTTATGTATAATTCCCTTTTGTATGACCAGACTGGTTTTCAAGAATTTTCCTCAGGCCTACTTCAATGTTTTTCAGACTGACTGTCGGGGTAGTGATAGACTGGTTAACTGACCCAACATTATAGTAAGACAAGTTTTCCATCTCGATAGGAGATATCTTAAGTTTACCTTTTGAACATGACGAATTTTCAATGTCTATTTTAATTTTTCAGTTCTCTTCTGTTCCTGCTGCTTTAATTTTTGGTGGGATCAGATGTGTTCTAATCATGCAAATACCAGGACTCTCTAGTTCTTGTCTTTTTGTCTGCACATTTGATAATTAGCTTTTGTATTGCATAGTGCACTTGATGCACATTTTTTAAAGGGACTTTTCTTCATGTCCTTGATAATCTGTATTATGTCATTTCTCTATTTGAGATGTTCTAGATAAGGAATTTAGGAACACCTAGGCTTAATCATTGAGGAAAATATGTATTTACCCCATTAGACAATGCCACTGTGTGAGGACATCCATTTAGATTCCCATGGCGTATTGCCACTCCCTCGCAGATTGCAGGCCACCTGCTTGCAGTCCCCTTGTTAAAACACATGAACTGTTTTTTGTGCTTGATTTGAAGGAAACTAACAATTGTGTTACATTTCCTATATCACTAGGTTCTGCGGGATCTTCCAGAGTCAAAGGAAGAGTGATACCCTGCAGACCTGTGATCGAGACTAAGCCCACTCCCCATCAGTGACCGCTACAGATGAATGACAGACTTCTTGGCTCTACAATTCCTGCAACCAGAAAGTCGCGAGGCTGGACAGCGATCATCAGCGTGCCGTCAATAGTACCTCCCAAGCAAGGCATTTGCTTCATCGGAAGGCGTTGCAGAAAAAAAAAAGAGCTGGTTCCTTGTTTGCCACAGAATGAGAGCTTCTGTTTGTTTGAGCTTTCTACCTGTTATGTGCTGGAAACCTCTGACAGTGTACAGTCCCTTGAGCCCTTGGCCCGAGTTTTGGCCACACACACACCTCTTTTCCCTTTGCTCCGACGGAAAGGCACTATATTCTGGTGCCCATGAGAGAGCAGGTTGAGCGTCCTCTGACACTAAATAATGAGTTTTGGAGTCTGAAAGTGCTGCTGATCTTGAGAGGTTGTTTCTCAGTAGTGCTTGGATCTGCACGAGATGTTTTGTGCCCATGATCAATGAAGAGCACATCATTTGTAGTGTCTGCCACAAAGAAGAGACACTGGTGCATTGTTTTGAGACATTGAGACTTTCGAGTGAGCTGTGGGTGTTTGCCAGGAGGGCACTCCAACTAAGCAGTACTTTTTCTCATGAAAAGGCCTGAATCGAGAGGCCCAACGCGGAAGAAGACAATGGAAGCGGATTTGATGGACAACAGAAGCCTTCCAAAGAGGCTTATAACGGACTTTGGGCACAGTTGCAGATATAGACTGAGTGATTGCCAATGTAAGGGCAAAAGGATGGTCTGTGGTTCCTTGAATTCTGAACCTGTGTTTTAAATATCATGATTCTGTTATGAATTTGGTAACAGCAGACCGTAAACAGTGAGTTCAGCAAGTGCAAGTGTTTTCGTCATGTTACACCAATGGATTCACTGTGTATTTGAAGGTTTTGTTCTGAACCCTCGGGTTCCATCTTGTGCATAGCAGCCATTTTGTGGATTGCCCTTACAGTAGGCCCTCACTGTGGCAGAACAAGTATTTAAGGACATAACATTAGCATGGGTTTGTGCTGACTCCTGCATGACCTGGTGAAAGCTGACCCTGTTGCTTGAGGCTAACCTTGCCAAGCCAGTTCCTGCCCTTTAGCTGATCAAGATTATAGATCAGAGCACAGGACATTGTAAAGATTTACTACACACAAACATGCCTATCTTACTTCCATCTGTTCCTGTTCCTGCCTCCACGAGCTATTTATGACGTGGGCTGTGGTCTTACTGTTTTGGGTTTATCCGGCCTTGTCAGCTAGAGAATGTACGCATTATGTGGACATTGTTTATGGTCTGGACTTATCTTGAAAGTGGGTTTGTCATCATACAGTGCTTTGTGTGCACGTCCTGGGAGTGACCAACAATAATGTACTTCAAAGAGAAAATGTGTGCCTTGGGCATAATAAATGGTATAAAAGGTCTGTGCTGAGACCATTCAGCAGGCTGCCTCATTCAGTTGCTTTAGGTGTGACTGGGCGACGTAGCCTCACAATTAATTGTAATAAAGATGTATTTTCCTATTTCAGATTCTCTGTTGATTTCTTTGCTGCTTTTGAATGGACTACTTATTGGTAAGACCCCTGAGAAGGAGTTTAAACATTTCTAGTACAGCAATGTAAAAGAGCATTAGCTTAAAAAGGGGCATTGAAATTACAATGCATTAAGTGCCTGTCTGACCACACCCCCCCCCTCACTGTGGGAATGTCACCAGGCTCACAAACACTGCAGGTAGCATGTGACATACATGACAGCAAACAGACATGTACCTACCCAATCCTTGCTGCTGTCCCTCCTGCATCTGCCTATGGAGGTCAGGAAAAACGATGGCCAGGACCCGGAGCAGGTTAGGGGTGAGGTGACGGCTGCCTCCCTGCCGGCGTGGAGCCTCCAGCTTAAGCTGCACCCGGGCGATACGGCGGGTCCAGCACCGGATGTCCTGCCACCTCTTGCGTATGTTCCGGACCCTGCGATAGGGTCCCCCCTCAGACCTCACATCCCTGACGGCCCTGGCAATGTCCAGCCAGATGTCCCCCTTCTCATGGGCAGTTACCTGTCAGGAATAAAAAGTGAAAGTACATCAGTACACCTGTTCCATGTCCCAAAGACCCACACTTGCCCCACATTGATGATAACAACAGGGCAGAGGATGCAGACTGGACTAGTATCATTGTTCATGTGAATGTGTCCTGTGAGCAAACACAATTGCACTACATGCCTGCGAAAGGCAACTGATGCCCTAGGGCTTTCAAACCACTCACTGAGCATGGCTAACACTGAACAAGCTATGCTTTTTCATGGTGGTTTCCAGCACGTGACATGCTGGCACTTATCCCACGAAACCTAAGAACTCTAAGCAGACCACACACTCTCAAGTGAATGTACTTAGCACAATGGCTGTAACCAGTACACAAGATTTAGATACATCATTCACTGCATGGAAGATATTTTAATGTACACACCAGTCACTCACTCTGAAGTACATTGCATCTCTCTCTGTCCCATAAATACACAATGGCTGTAGTCACACTCACACATTAAGCACTCACCTGATCCCCTGGTTTCCCATACAGCTTGCTGCAGTTGGGTAGGAGGGCATCCAGCAGTGCCTGGTTATCCTCCTCACTGAATGCAGGTGCCCTCTCCATGTCCAGCAAAATCAGGGTCCAGGGAATGCAGAGACAGCAGCAGTGTTGTCCACTCAAATATTGTGCAGGCAAGTGCCCTCTCACACCCACATGCAGCCTTAAATCTGTGCTGCTGAGGGGCTGTCATTCTCAGAAAGACATTGTGATAGGGCACATCACTTTGCATCCTATGTTTCATCCAATCCCATTACACATAAGGCCCTGACACACATTTGCATGGTTTGAAATTTTAGCTCTAGCTACACAACAAACATAGCAACATTGTATACTTTTGGCCAACTGAATTTTGCAGGACACCTGTAGCACACTCAAATATCAGTTTCCTTGACAACCAGCCTGCAGTCAGTGCATCCAACTCGTCCCCTAGGTGTTCCCTATGTATTTTCAGGCATCCACACACAAGTACGGTGAGTGAATCGTTGCAAACGCCATGTTTCGATAGTGATACGACCCATACACACACACGCACCAGTGGGGTACGCGCCTGACTTGAATCGCGTATATGCACAATGCATTGGTGAGACGACCCGTACACCCGCACGCACCAGTGGGGTACGCTCCTGACTTGTATCGTGTATAGGCACATTGCATTGGTGAGACGACCCGTACACCCGCACGCACCAGTGGGGTACGCTCCTGACTTGTAACGCGAAATAGGCACATTGCATTGGTGAGACGACCCGTACACCCACACGCACCAGTGGGGTACGCTACACACGCGTATGGACACAATGCATTGGTGAGACGACCCGTATACCCACACGCACCAGTGGGGTAGTGTGCGTATCACATGCTCCAGTCAATGCATGTGTACAGTGCGTTCCACAGGCTCACGCATGGCACCATTACTGTAGTGACAACAGGAAAACACATGGCAGGGATGTGGGTGTGAGTTCATCATGAGGATATCCATGTATGTATTCACATGGCTGACCTACATTAGCAGGCACCCGGTGTGGCACACAGTCAAATAGCAGAGGGCATGTGAACTAGTGGCACTGTTGATGTGTGATGGGCAGTGGAGACATGACATTTGTGACGGGCCACTATGTGGTTTACATTACCTTCACATTTGTCACATGAGTAACATAATGGACATGTAGTCATTCACATGAACACTGTGATGGCACACTCTTCATTACGGACATCTGTCACATGATGGCAGGGACAGGGGCACTGTCTCACTGTACCAATTTAGGCTATGCATGACCCTGTGTGACAATGTAATGTGTGTGCCATGTAATCCATTGGACATGCTGTTTGTATTGGGTAAACGTCATCCTCTCTCGGTGCATCTATGATGTCGTGATAGCAAGTGTCACACATGTACGTACACCATGCCACAGGGGCATTTCTACAGCTCATGTGTGTGATGGCATCATAGACCATTGGGCCAAAGACATACATATCTGCATTCAGAGGATGTCTGTGGTGTAGTATTGTAAAATGCTAAACTCATGCACAATATCATTGAAATGCAAAATATAGAGCACATGTGACGTGGGTGTGTTCCGTGCAGTCAGCTGTCTGGATGTGTTGACCACCTTCTCATGCAGGTCACGTGACGTGTGTCACTGACGGCATACATTGGTCTGCCAACTCTGACATGCCCAGAATATCTTTTGTGTGCATGCCATGTACATTTCACAGACAACAGGGGAATCAGTTATTTGTTAAGAGAGCCAAGTAGCTTGCATAACTGTCCATGATGTATAGCCCATGGCAGGTTCATAAGTGATTTCATGTGTGTAATCAGTGCTGATTGTGATATGTACATTGTAAAATGTTTTGGCTGATAGTTGTACACTTTTTTCCCCACACATGTCGTGCAGGGCACCCCCTCTGCCAAGGCCGTTGCCTGACTTGGATGCCATGATGGAACGGGATTACATCCGCCGCTACAGATTTCCACAGAAATTTATTGAGGATTTGACTGACAGGCTGGAACCACACCTACAACCGCGACACAGGTATCCAACTGCGCTGACACCCAAGGTAAAGGTGATGGCAGCCCTACATTTCTTTGCCACAGGTACGTTCCAATTCACCATAGGTGATGTGGGGGGGATGTCCCAGACCATGTTTAGTCGTGTCCTCCGTGATGTCTTAGCTGCTATGTTGCAGCACATTGATGATTTCATTAAGTTCCCCACTCCACAAGAGTTGAACAATGTCAAGGGTGCATTCTATGCCCTAGGACGCATGTAATTGGGTCCATTGATGGGACACATGTTGGACTGGTGCCACCACAGGCTCAGGAGCAGGCCTTCCGCAACCGGAAACATTACCACTCCATAAATGCCCTGGTGGTGTGTCTTGCTAACATGATGATTTCCCATGTTTGTGCACGTTTCCAGGATCATGCCACGATGCATTCATCATGAGGCGGAGCAGGGTACCACAGATGATGCTGCAGCTGCACAACCATCTGGCATGTCTAGTTGGTGGGTATACACTGTTACTCATGTATGTCTCAATGTCAATCATCTCTCTCATGGCTACTCATTGCACACTCATTGACATGATGTATTGTTGTAGGAGATGCCGGATATCCAAACATGCCGTGGCTCATGACTCCACTACGCAACCCCCGAACTGCCGCAGACCAGCGTTACAATAATGCACATGGCCAGACACGGCGTGTGATAGAGCGTACGTTTGGACTCCTGAAGAGCCGGTTCAGGTGTCTCGACAAGACAGGCGGATCACTACCATACTCCCCGCTCAAGGTGTGTGACATCTTCACCGTGTGCTGCATGCTGCACAACATGGCAGTGGAGGGGGAGGTGCCACTCATCCTGGATCCTGATGAAGAGGACCATCCGCCCGTTGAGGACGATGGCCTTGGCCAGGATGCTAGCGATGAGGAGGAGGACGGTGATATCCGGAGTCAACTCATACGCAACTTCTTCTCATAACAGTGAGTACCTATATAATAGTGTGCAATCTTCCACCGTAGAGTGACATGTGTAGCATAATGTGTGTCCAGCAGACTGTACACAATATCACTTTGATGTTGGTGGTGCTGTGTCACACAAGTAAATATGTCATGCCACACACATGAGCACAATGATTGCAGTTCGAATGTACAAGTGTACTACGCTGTCAGTGTATTGTGCGTGACCATGTCTAAATGAATCTATACAGTACGTGACCCCTTGTGTGCCTGTCATTTCCAGGTTGCCCGGGCTGTAGTCCGTTTGTGTCATCTTGGTCCTCCTGCAATTCCTCTTGATGATAGCAACGTTGGGTGAATCAGCGTACCCTGCACAGACATGTCGAAATGTCATTTTGGTAAGGATTCCAAACCGGCAGTTCATTGTTGTAATGGTTTGTTTTTGGGTCGAAACTGTTCCTGTGCATGTTGTAGGCCCATACATAGATGTCACATTGCCATGTATCAAATTGCATGTAGCGCCACTCCCATGACAAGACAGTCACCTTAGCTGACAGTCATCTGTAGTTCAGTTTATAATTTGGTGAATGCATCAATGTGTGTTTAAATTGACCCTGACACATTGCGGATGCCACAGGTTGCCATTGTGTGTGACATCACAAACACAGGCACTGTGGAGAATTGCTGCCTCACTGTGTGCAGCAGGATGTGTCCAAATCATCCACTCAACCTTGTGGGCCAGTACAGTTTGATTTCCTGTGAACCATGTTGTACCGGTGTGGGCCAGTGTATGTCCCACATTTTCTGTCAATTGTCCTGTGAGTCTGTTTGCATGGATGCATTGCCCCTTGTGGCAGTATGTCATGTCACTGTCACATCGTTACCTCAGTGCCGGTGGACAACACTGCTTCGGTAGCCTTCTCAGTAGGTTGATGTTAACTTTCCTTTCCCATCATACACTCTGACGTCGTTCATGACTGCATGGATCTAATTCCTTTGTAGCAGCCTAGTGCGCGTCATACAAGCTCCATTTTGGTGAGACCCCCTACCAACTCTCATGTGTCCCTGTAGAAGGATCTGATCTTGGCTCATTGCAAGATCTGTGATCACTAATAATAACACACAGTGGCAGTGGTTGCACTACACAGGTGTGAGTGGTACAGTGTAGATGCCAAGATAATCTGAGATTCTGTAACTGAAAGTATGGAATCCTCATGCATGTTTTGCTCTTTTTCAGATCTCCCTCCCTGCAGTTCCCATCCTCACCTTCCCTCGCCTGATCGCCCTAATGTGTCTGTCATTAGTAGTCAGACCAAGGGGATATGGATGTGTACTGTTAGGGTGCCGTGGGCAACCGTGTGGTAGTCTGCTGATAGGTCCTGATGGATGTGGGCGTCTGTTTCTCCTTTGTCCATGAGTATGCAGATGTTGTTGGTGTTGGCTATGAAGGCGGGGTCCGTGCTCTGGTTTATGTAGGATCCAGACTGTGTTGGTTCTATGATGTTTATGTCTTTGAGGTTATGGGTCAGCTGTCTGTTGATTATATTTAACATGACTTGTTCTGGGAAGGGGAGCAGGGAGATGTGCTGGATTTTCGAGATGTATTTGTGGTCCACCTTAGGTTTATTCAGTAAGGCAGTGAACACACCATTGTCAATACTCCCTGTGAAGGTTGTTGTCTTGAAGGAGAAGTAGGATATTTTAATGGAGAAGTGGTGAGATTTCTTATCTGGCTTGTTAGGAAGAGTGGATATGCCATGGGTCAGATGGGGATCCAGAGTGAATGTTGTCCTTGCTCATGATGGTGTCTTCAGTGCGGATGTTGTAGCAGTCAATAAGGTCAATTTTGTGGCTGTTTGTCGCAGGGGGGGTGGTCTCGATTGTGGATGTGGGGCTGGTGGAGTAGAATCTTTTGTGGATGTGGTTGATCTTACCGTGAGCAAAGTTGGCCAGTGAGTCACACAGGTCTTGTGATGGTGGAATGTTGTATGCGCTATATTTGGCTTTGGAGAGTTGATTGCCAATGTTGATGTGCTATTTGCTGGTGTGTGCGTTGGTGTCTAGCCGGTCCTTGATGGGTGTCCTGTTGTCAGTCAGGAAGTGTTAGTGGTGTATGCGGGGGGCACTCAGGTGTACGTTGAAGCTTTTTGGTGACTGTTTGCAGTGCGTGCTCCTCTACAGCTTACAAGAGGTGGACTTGGAGGTCCGGGGATCTTTGGTGAACCTTGTGGCAATGTGGTTGTTGTGTTAGGTGGTGGAGGACTTGATTGGGATGAGGGTGTATGCGCAGTCAGTAATCCACTGTTTGAGGAAGATGGCAGCGGTGTGGGGGTTGGTGGTGTTGGCTTGTGGGCCCAGGGTAAGGGTGGCTGTCAGTTAGTCCTTGTTGACCTTGCACCAGCAGCTGCGTGGCATGGTCTGTGTGCAGGGGGATTGTGTTTGCTTTCCTGAAGGTGAAGTGTAGGCTTCTGTGGTCTTTCCAGTGTTGTGAGGTGTTGTTGTTGGATTAGATGTGTGGAGTTTCTGCAAAGATGGGGTCCTGTGTGTGCCTAGCGTTGTGGGTGTGGGTTGTCACTTGTTGTTGTAATCCAAGGTTGGCAAGGTTGTCCATCAGGGCGGTGGAGTTAACGTCATAGTTGTCATTACGGTGACAGTAAATTTCCCCAAAGAGGATGTAGTCCGTCTAGGCGAGGGCATGTGTGCTGATGAGGTGAGCGATGGAGTTGGTGAATAGTGTTGGGACTCCAGGTGGTCTGTAGATGAGTGTTCCTCAGAGGGTCTTGTTGGTGTGGATCAGTAAATGCATGTTTTAGGCGATGTGGAGGGTGTCGGTGTTGTTGGTAGTGACTCTGGGATTATTAATGTGGATGATGGGAATTCCTCCTACCACTCCGTCGGTGTGGTGTTAGCGGGATTTGTCATTTCCTTCAGGTATGTCTATGGTGATTTCTGTTGGCAAGGTGGTGTTCCGCCTGGTTACCGTCCACAACACCAGCCAGCCCTACTACAGCAAGTACCTCTACACAGGAACAAGAACGTTACTTACGCAGTACTTGTGGAAATGCAGGGTACATGCACACACCTCATCCTCAACATCCCCTGCTGCTGCCACTTGACCATCTGCCTGAGATACCTACAATGGTCCCACAGTCAAATGCAGTTTCACCTTCATACTCACCAGCCACACTCAGTCGGCACTCCACAGACCCAGGCTAAATAAATGATATGGACGTCTAACATCTAACACCCTATTGGCCACAGTCCCTGTTGGCACCCTCGGCCAGGCCATCAATCTTCACATCCACAGTACAACAGCATGTGGCTGCTAGTTCTCATTCCTCATTACACAGATCCTGGTGCTCCCTCCGTGGATACCTAGCATATTTGCCATGCTCTTGACACCTCACACACTCTTGTATGACTGTCTGTCATTGCAGTATTTCAAGCAAACCCCATCTTCTGCAGGTAGTAACCATCACGGGTGAGTATTGATATCCATGTATGTAATTTAGGCTATCTTGTGACCTATGTATTTCCATTGCCGAACTAAAATCCATGTGTGTAGATGGCAATTGTTTGCAGGAGACGGTGGCATTTGAAGACATTTCACCTCACAAATGTATTAGAATCTGAGTACATACAAATACATCAATGCTTTTAGTGCAAGTGAGATTTATTTTTGACTCTTGTGCGTCTAACGTGAGTAGGTGCTGTACAAGAAGGGGGGAGTCCAAAGTTCACAACGGGAGATGTGATGCCTTACAGTATGGGTCAACTGAGTCCAGGCCACAGTGTTTGGCATCATTGGGCACACTGCGACCAGCAAGTCCATGTGGGAGAGTGTTAAAGTCAATAGGGAGATGCTGTTGCACACAAAGGCAAGATGCCAGACCAGGTGAACTGGGAGTTGTTCATGGCCCTATGCCTCTCAACGTCTTGACAGTGGACGACAAACCTTCCTTGGTGGACCCTCACGTGCAGGCCTTGGCGATGCATGGGAATCTCCGTCTGACAATTCCGCCTCCTCCTCCCTCCCTGTGCCTGTTGTTGGTCTTTGCCTAGATGTTTCTGGCTTCATGACACAGGGAGGGTGCTGCTTGTTGACAGCGATCAGACGGAGCGATTGGTTAATTTCCCGATGCACCGCCACAAGCTCATCCAGTCTTGCCTCCATCCGTCCCTGGTGTCGTTCTTGACTGGCATGTAGCTGGGCCTGCTAATCTGTCATTTTGTTGAGGACCTCCACTACCAGGCTGAACTCCCTGGTGTCCCGCCGGTATTCATCCATGATGTCTCGGAGTTCAGACATACCGGGCCCTGCAGCTGGCTGGTCAGCTTCTCGCCTCCGCCTAGCGCCACCCCCGCCACCCCTGCCCACACGAGCCGGTCCAATGCTTATGGGCACATCATGTCGACGGGACACATGAGTGCTGGCAGTGGAGGTGTCGTCTGCCACCTCATGGGTGCCCGGCGAAGGATGTCCCTCATTGTCAGACAGGATCTGTTGTGTATCATGGGCAGGGCTCCGAGCTGTCTACTGGGATGTGGCTGGAATGGGTGTGGTGGTTGGCACAGATGTATCTGTTCCAGCTGCTGCAGGGGTTTGGGATCCAGAGGAGCCTGGTTGGTTGGGGTCATCCACAGTGTGTTCAGAGGCTTCAGTTACGGTGGGGTCACTGCCGTGCTGAGCCTGGGACTGGGATCCTTCACCCACCTGGTTGGGGGTAGTTTCCACACGTTCCCCTGTGGGTGTGAGAGAGAAACACTGTTAATGCACTATCATGCAACATCCAAATGTAATATACATAGTCGTTATCAATGTTCCCCCTGCTTTGTATTTTAGAAATTGTTCACTTGTGTATGTGTGTGCTGTGGGCTGAGATTGACATGTGATCAAGGGTGCTTGACATGTTGGGTACTGTCTTTTGATGAATGTCACAGCCATTGCTATGGCTTGTGTGGCCAGCACCACACAGTTCAAGATCTGCTCTGTGTGGCCCAATCTGCACAATGCAGTCTGAATAATTATTGCTGGTGCAAGCATGCACAGTGTTTTTATGCTGCATGTTTATGATGGCGACTGAGTGGAATGTAGCTGATTTCATCAAGCTACTTTAGAGAGGGTTTGCAGGGCCAAGACAGCCACCCACTGCCAACCCCCCAGGAGCAGTACAACCTCTTCAGGCACAGGGCTTTAGGACGTGGCACTTCTCTGAGATGCATTACCTTGTCAATACCCATGTCCATGGTGCTAATTGAGTGCATCCACAGCATCACCAAGCTGTGGCAACAGCACTGTGTGAGAGGCACAATGGACTTGTGATTCTGCACTGTGCTTTATTTGTTTGCATACGTCATCAGATCAGTATTCGAGAGGTTTTGTAACATGACAATTGTGACAGTGGTGCACTTCATTGTCTGTCCCCAGGGGCTCAGTTTCTGTAAGGGGTGTGTGTGACAGGCCATGGTAGTAGTTTGAGTGTGATTGGCTAGTGGGCATCCCTCGTCGTGTGTCTGTCCCCCCATGAAGCATGCTGCCATTATAGTGGTTGTCAGTTCCTGTGCAAGATATCTGCACTTGTCCTGGTGTTAGTGTTTGCACTGGCCACATGAGGCCCATGTGCTGGCTACACCAGGGCCCAGTATCAGCTATCTTGTCAGTACTTTCACACTCCCTGTGCATTGAGCATTGTGCATGGGTGTGTACCTGGCCCATATGGGTTGAGTGCTGCCTCCTACCATACACCTTGCACCCTCTCACCCCCCCTTGTAGCTTTCTGCAACTCCCCTTGCACCCCCTCCATACTGTTGGGCACTGCTGGGAGTCATGGCCACATACCCCTACCCGCCACCACCTACTGTTGGGCACTGCAGGGAGTCATGACCACACCCCCCCTACTGTTGGGCACTGCTGGGAGTCATGGCCACACACCCCATACTGTTGGAAACTGCAGGGACTCATGGCCACACCCCCACCCCCCACCCACCCCCATACTGTTGGGCACTGCTGGGAGTCATGGCCACACAACCCCCATACTGTTGGGCACTGCTGGAAGTCATGGCCACACCTCCCCAAACCCTACTCCCCAACCCCCCCAGACTGTTGGGCACTGCAGGGACTCATGGCCACACACCCCCACACCCCCCTACCCACCCCATACTGTTGGGCACTGCTGGGAGTCATGGCCACACAACCCCCATACTGTTGGGCACTGCTGGGAGTCATGGCCACACCTCCCCCACGCCCCATCCCCCATACTGTTTGGCACTGCTGGAAATCATGGCCACACCCCCCCATACTGTTGGGCACTGCAGGGACTCATGGCCACAGCCCCGCATACTGTTGAGCACTGCTGGGATTCATGGCCACACACACCCGATACTGTTGGGCTCTGGTGGGAGTCATGGCCACATACACCCCATACTATTGGGCTCTGCTGGGATTCATGGCCACACTCCCCCCACCACCCCCCCACCACCCCCATACTGTTGGGCACTGCAGGGAGTCATGGCCACACCCCCCCATATTGTTGGGCACTGCTGGGAGTCATGGCCACACACACCCCATACTGTTGAGCTCTGCTGGGAGTCACGGCCACCCCCCCACCCCCCCCACCCCCCCTACCACCCCATACTGTTGGGCACTGCAGGGAGTCATGGCCATACCCCCCCACACCCCCCTGCTGGGAGTCCACCCATGTTACATGAGTTGTTTGTATACTCACCAGGGTCAACAACTCCTTCAATTCCGTGAACTCCCACCAGTGGTAGCATGGCCATGACTTTCTCCTCCCAGTGCTGGTATTGTGCAGGTCTGCGGGGAGGTCCACCTCCAGTGTGATGAGCGTTGGCGTAGTCCTCATCCATCTTGCGCTTGACCATTCTCCGCAGATCGTACCACCTGTTCTGGCAAACCGCTCTGGTGCGCCTGATGGGTGCAACAGCATTCACCTTCTCGACTATCCTCTCCCACAAGAGTGTCTTCTGAGCTATGCTGGTCTGTCTGACCAATGCACCAAAAAGCTGTGGAGAGACTCTGATGACTTCATCTGTGAGGATCTCCATCTCCGGGTTAGTGAACTTTGGACCCTTTGGTGTGGTCATGGTGTGGGGTGTATGTGATTGGGGGGGGGGTGATGGTGTATATGGATGAGGGTTTGTGGGTCTGATTGTGAAGGGGGTGGTGTGTGTGAATTAGATAGGGTGTATGTGTGAAGGTGTGTGGCTGCAGTTGTTGGTGTGATGCCTGTGTCTTAGCAAGAATAGGTATGTTGCAAAGGATGATGGGTTGTATGTGTGGGCCCTTTTATTGGTCCATTTGTGGGTGTGGCTTTTTTTTAATTTTGTGTGGGTGTGTCATAAGGGGTGGTTGTGACTTGGGCCCTCTGTTTGTTTGTATGTGCCAAGGACATTGTTTTCCTATGCTGTGTAGACTGTAGCCTTCTTTATTGGGCAGTGCGCCTCGTATTTGTTAGTGCGTCTGGCAGTTAGGCTCGTTTATCGTCGCCGGGGGTACATGTACGCTGGATTGTGGGGTGTACGCCTCGTATTTGTTAGTGCGTCTGGCAGTTAGGCTCGTTTATCGTCGCCGGGGGTACATGTACGCTTGATTGTGGGGTGTGCGCCTCGTATTTGTTAGTGCGTCTGGCAGTTAGGCTCGTTTATCGTCGCTGGGGGTACATGTACGCTTGATTGTGGTGTGTGCGCCTCGTATTTGTTAGGGCGTCTGGCAGTTAGGCTCGTTTATCGTCGCCGGGGGTACATGTACGCTTGATTGTGGGGTGTGCGCCTCATATTTGTTAGTGCGTCTAGCAGTTAGGCTCGTTTATCATTGCCGGGGGTACATGTGCGCTGGATTGTGGGGTGTGCGCCTCGTATTTGTTAGTGTGTCTGGCAGTTAGGCTTGTTTATCATCGCCGGGGGTACATGTACGCTTGATTGTGGGGTGTGCGCCTCGTATTTGTTAGTGCGTCTGACAGTTAGGCTCGTTTATCGTCGCCGGGGGTACATGTACGCTGGATTGTGGGGTGTGCACCTCGTATTTGTTAGTGCGTCTGGCAGTTAGGGGCGTTTATCATCGCCGGGGTTACATGTACGCTTGATTGTGGGGTGTGCGCCTCGTATTTGTTAGTGCGTCTGGCAGTTAGGCTCGTTTATCGTTGCCGGGGGTACATGTACGCTTGATTGGGGTGTGTGCGCCTCGTATTTGTTAGTGCGTCTGGCAGTTAGGCGTATTTATCGTCGCTGGGGGTACATGTACGCTAGATTGTGGGGTGTGCGCCTCGTATTTATTAGTGCGTCTGGCAGTTAGGCTCGTTTATCGTCGGCGGGGGTACATGTACGCTTGATTGTGTGGTGTGCGTCTCGTATTTGTTAGTGCGTCTGGCAGTTAGGCTCATTTATCGTCGCCGGGGGTACATGTACGCTTGATTGTAGGGTGTGCGCCTCGTATTTGTTAGTGCGTCTGGCAGTTAGGCTCGTTTATCGTCGCCGGGGGTACATGTACGCTGGATTGTGGGGTGTGCACCTCGTATTTGTTAGTGCGGCTTGCTCATACGTGATGTTTTCCGTACGAATCGTGCTTCATGCGGGACTATGTTTGCCCGTACAAATCGCGTACTTGGTCCCTGGTCAGGATCGTACTTGTTAGTTCATACGGCATGTTTACAAATCGTAAGGTTGAAGTTCCGACGACATTTCATAAGGGGTTTTCGATTTTGGTTCGTACGGTTCGCTGATATTCGTACGTATTTGCGGTCTTCGAATCGTACTACGCAATTCGGAAGGGTTTTTTTCAATTTGTACGTAAACGGGTACGAATACGAATCGTAACACGGATTTTCATCCTGAATCAGAATCGACCCCATATGTTGTTTCTTTTATCAAGCTAGGATAAAATCAATATTTTTTACAATATTAGTGTTGTCAATATTTGTGCTTTTACTAGATAAGTACTGGAAGTTGGTATATTTGGTTTTTGATATTCAATTTCTGACATTTATGGGATTCAATATTTTATGCATTGATATTATGTCAGTGATCCAGGAAAATAGGGCAGGAAGAGGAGAGAGCAGACATACGTCTCAGGGACCCTGGTGGTAAGATATCGTAGCTATTGAATTCAGCGGCCAAGATATGTTCACAAACTTAAGACAAACCATACTGTGATTCATCCCCTCCCCTTTGCATAGGATTTGTCACTTTTTAATTGTACGCAGTTGTGAGGTGTAATTATATTGGAGTAAAGAGGTATCTTTTTGGCAGGTGTAGATTGACCCAAATTTAGGCTTATGACAGAAAGTATTTTGTTAAATAGCCCGTATACCTGGAAAAAGTTTGTCAAAACCTGTCACACATGTGGATGGACATGTGCAGGTGAACATTTTCTAGTTTAAGAGTCAGGCACACTTTGCATTGTTTAATCATGGCTTACTTCTGACATTCAGGTGTAAGATAACAGCACTACAAAAGTAAATTACATCAAAATCTCTAGAATTTGCCCATGGGTTATAACATTTTTATAAAAAACGCAGGACGGAAAATATAGGTCCAAAAAATGGGAGGCTTCACAACATGCATAGGAACATTGAAAAGAAGGGTATTTTACTTTGTAATCTTAACTAATGATTTTGCTTTCAGATAAATAGAAAATTACATGCATATTTATATTTTAACATAACAATATAAAGGCACGGTTCTGATAGCTTTGTTGATCTAATCAGATTCTGGTTACTGGTAGGCAAACACAATAATTTGACGAATAGTAGTCAGCCATTCATTCAAAATCATTAGTTTTAGATACCCTGAAACCGGTCCCAGGATGCTTGTTTACGGTCCAGAGATAGTTTGGCTTGGCTGTTCGGGCTGGATTCTTCCCATGGGGAGCAGGGTCAAGACTTATTTGCAGATCAATAAATCAATCAGGGCTTTGTATAGTGTGGCAACACACCTGTAGGTCGGGTTTCTCCCACGCGGTTGGTTGGCTCTCCTCTGGGGATTGTGCTACCTTTTTGCCACTTGCGGTGAGTCCCAGCCACGGCTTTCCACTGTGGATTGTGTTTCCTTTTGCCTGCCGCTTGCGCGGTCCTCGCGCGGAGCCCCGGCCCCCGGCACCTACTGCAAACTACACCAATCTGCCGGATTCCTGGATTCCCTTGGATCGCCACTGTTCTTTTTCTTTTGTTTCGATACTTGGAGTCTGCTGCTTACCTGGGCATTGACCAACGGCTGTTAATTAGTGACCGATGAACTGTCAGGAGATACGGCCAGACGGCGCTTCAACGATCTTTGTTAATTAACGGCCCAGGGGACCTGTTCATCTACCAAGCGTGACTTTGGGCAAAAAATATTTTTTACCTGGAGCTACGCGCGGATGTGAGTGGTGGCCGGACTTTTGTCAGTCTGTCCTGGTGTACTGTTCTGTGTCGTGTTGGCTGCCTGGTGCCCTGGGTCGACGGCCTTGAGCCGCTCACCTGCTGTCTGCTTGCTAAGCCAGGAAACGCCACTGACTGCACTGGTAGACTCAGACTACCGGCCCATTGCTTTCTACCTATGAGCTTGGTCTCAGGGAAGAAAGGAAGAAACTGCTTGCTGTTTGTGTTGGCCCTGCTTTGCTTAAACGGATGGTTACAACGCTCCCTGCCTTCTTGGTAACCCGGAAGCCCCGAGCTCTGGTCTATGCTCGGAGTGGCCTTGGAACTAGTAGGTTCTAGGTTCTACGCCCGGATCATAATAACTGTACAAGTACAAGTACACTCGCTGTCTGCCACATTTTGCAGTTTGGATCTTCGTGGGACTCTGCTACTTGGCGCTCGTGCTGGGACTGAGCTGTGGAACAACTGGGCAAGTTTGGACTACGAGGATCAGCATTCCTAGTTTGCTGACAGCTGGTGCCTCTTCCAGTAATTAGCCCGCCTGCATGCTCTGTATAAACAAGCACCTCCTACGCAATACGTTTTAGCCCGTTATAGACCGGTAGAGACCGGACCGGGCCATCCCTTTTGGCCTAACTTAAACCTAAACTTAAATGTACTATTGGACTACATCTATTTGTAACTGTGCTAACAACTGGATTTTGTTTTAAAATGTGGGTGTTTTGGTAAACGTTGGGTTGCAGCATGGCGGGGCGAGAGACTAGGAGCAAAGCATTGTCCTCAGCTTCTCATACTGTAGGTACAATGGACAATTTTCTTTTTAGAGCTAGTTCTCTCCTATTGCATGAGATCACCACCCTAGAGCGGAGACTATCACAGGGGATTCATAATGTTAAAAGAACGTCTCTGGGTCATATAGCAAATGCGGTAACTCCAATTAGAGAGGCGGCTCACCCTGTTGTTAACTTGGTCATAACTACCCCACCAAATCTGGAGAGCTGTGCCGCATCACACATAGATTCCCCATTGGCTACTCCCGAGTCCACAGTAACATCTAACACCAGCGCTAATTCCCCAGTTGACATCCAGGCTAAGATTAATAACCGCCAACTTAGAGGGAATCGGGAGGGGGCAGTGCCCAAAAGGAAACGAGGGGCCCAAACATCAGGGGGTAATAAGGCGAAGGTTGCTAAACACTCTGGACATGTAGCTAACATGGCCAGGGCAAAAGATAAGGAGCCTGCCCTTATAACTACCAATGCTAACTCTTCCCAGGCTTTAAACCAATTAGCTCCACCTCTTAAAAATCTAAAAACCCGACCCCCGCAGGTGGTTGATGAATACACAGCAAAGGATAATTTGGGCTTACTCCTTAAGTCTTTGCTTAGTCCTCTAGAAGCAAGACTTATGCAAATTGAAGCTAGATTAGCGAAAATAGAACTAGCCACGGGGGTAACTGCGGATTATTTTAACTCACTTAAAAGCATACAGGGGAAGCCTGAGGGTAGCAAGGAGGTTGCAACCGTAGTAAACACTCAGATCTTAGCAACCTTCTTCCCCCAGCTCAGAGTGCGCCATACAGGAACGACCACCCTACCCCGTCTGCTAATGATCCCATGGTGGTTAACAAGCCAAATTCGCAAGGGGGACACCAAGTATTGGAGGGTAATACCTTGAATAAGAAAATGGTAATCGACCTACCTCCTTATGCAGCTCCTTTGGTCATTGTCCTAACTGGAGTACCTGAGCTTGATGCATCCATTAACGAACCATTTGCATCATTGAAAAATAAAGTTGTCAGCTGGCTAAATAAATACAGGCCACTCCCCCCTAGGATTTCTAGTGAAATTCTGATGGTTCGTAGGGTACCCTGGGTGGGCAATACTAATAAAAACATCAGTGGTGATTGTGTCCTGGTAAACTTCAGGGACCCAAGGACTGTTTCCCACATTTGTAATTGGCCGCCAGGTGATTCTGATACATCAATTCAGGCCCTTCCATTGTCAATCAATCAATCAATCAGAGCATTTATATAGTGCACTACTCACCCGGAGGGTCTCAAGGCGCTAGGGGAGGGGGGTCCGCTACTGCTCGAACAGCCAGGTCTTGAGCTGCTTCCTGAAGGCGAGGTAGTCCTGGGTCATGCGGAGGTGAGTCGGGAGGGAGTTCCATGTCTTGGTGGCGAGGTAGGAGAAGGACCGTCCCCCAGTGGTTGCTCTTCGGATTCGAGGGATGGCTGCGAGGGCGTGGGCGGTCGATCGAAGCTGCCGTTTGGGAGCGTAGAAGTTGAGGCGGCTGTTGAGGTATCCTGGTCCTTGGTTGTGTAGGGCTTTGTGAGCGTGGGTGAGGAGACGGAAGGTGATTCTCTTGTTGACCGGGAGCCAGTGCAGGTCTCTCAGGTGTTCGGAGATGTGGCTGCGACGGGGGATGTCCAGGATGAGTCGTGCTGAGGCGTTCTGGATCCGCTGAAGTCTCTTCTGGAGTTTGGCGGTGGTTCCTGCGTAGAGGGAGTTGCCGTAGTCCAGACGGCTGGTGACGAGGGCCTGGGTGACCGTCTTCCTGGTCTCGGTGGGGATCCACCGGAAGATCTTGCGTAGCATGCGCAGGATGTTGAAGCACGACGAGGAGACGACGTTGACTTGTCTGGTCATGGAGAGGGAGGAGTCCAGAATGAAGCCTAGGTTGCGTGCGTGGTCTGTTGGTTTGGGTGCGCTGCCTAGGGCGGGGGGCCACCAGGAGTCGTCCCAGGTGGAGGGTGAGGATCCCAGGATGAGGACTTCCGTCTTGTCTGTGTTCAGTTTCAGGCGACTGTTCTTCATCCATTCGGCTACCTCTTTCATCCCTTCGTGGAGGTTGGCTCTGGCGGTGGCGGGGTAGTTGGTGAGGGAGAGGATCAGCTGGGTGTCGTCGGCATAGGAGATGATGTTGAGGTTGTGCTGGCGTGCGATGGCTGCGAGGGGGCTCATGTAGACGTTGAAGAGCGTTGGGCTGAGCGAGGAGCCTTGTGGAACGCCGCAGATGACTTCGGTGGCCTCAGATCTGAACGGGGGGAGGCGGACTCTCTGTGTCCTTCCGGCGAGGAAGGAGATGATCCACTCCAGTGCCTTCTCCTGGATTCCGACTTTGCTGAGGCGCTGTACTAGGGTACGGTATTATAAAGGGGGGGTAGAACCCATGCAGTCGTGGGGACCTGGGCGTCAGGTAGTAAATATATAGAGGGGTCCCCGTGAGAAGGAATTATTTATATGCAGACAATAAAAATTCAAAGCAAAATAAGATAATCCTCAAAGGAAAAGAGATATGTTGTCATTTATTCAACAACACAGGATAACAATTTAAAGCAATGTTTGCAATCATTTAGAAATAGAACGAGAAATCGGAAAAATGAAAAAGCCCCAAGAAGGGAGGGAAGGAAGTGTGCTCAAAGGCTGTGTGAGAGATTATAAAGATAGTACACAGACTTAAACATAATGTACATATATCCCAAAATCAACAAAGAATTACAAATTATTCCAAGAAACCAAAACGGCCTACATCAATTAAGGCAAGTATTTGGGCAAGTATTACAAAAGAGAAATGGGGCATTCCACGGTCACATGTATAAATCAATCATATAAAGGAGATGTGCCGGATGTCCCAAAGTGAAGTGGTGTCGACGTTTCGACCCCTGTGTGTAGGATAAATTCAGTCCTTTGCCGGGGTCTTCATCAGGACCGTAGTACTGGGGGAGGGACGAAGAGGGGCCGTCCTATCTGAAGTGGAATAGAACACACTCCGTAGAATTCAACTCAGGGGGCTGCCGGTTATGTAATAATTATGCAGCTGGGCAAGTCTTAGTCTATTCTATCCAACTGGTAGTAGTATGGCTGGTAGGTGAAAGCGCTGCGCTGATTCAATTGGCTTTTAACGTTCGTATGAAGCTTTACGAACTGGAGAAATGGAAACAGGAAGACCGGTCGACTCCGTGTCGTCGCAATCAGGTCTCAGAATTCGGGCGCGAGGCAGCAGAGCGTCTTGCTGCAGTCGTGACTCCCAACACTATTCAACTGCTACGTGGAGCAGCCAAGTAAATCACCACACTCCACAGACCGCTACGCTACTGCCTCGTAGCAGTTGAATAGTGTTGGGAGTCACGACTGCAGCAAGACGCTCTGCTGCCTCGCGCCCGAATTCTGAGACTTGATTGCGATGACTGACTGACGCTACGCTGTAGCCCCGCCCCCAAACTCCGCGTAGCGGTCTGTGGAGTGTGGTGATTTACTTGGCTGCTCCACGTAGCAGTTGAATAGTGTTGGGAGTCACGACTGCAGCAAGACGCTCTGCTGCCTCGCGCCCGAATTCTGAGACCTGATTGCGACGACACGGAGTCGACCGGTCTTCCTGTTTCCATTTCTCCAGTTCGTAAAGCTTCATACGAACGTTAAAAGCCAATTGAATCAGCGCAGCGCTTTCACCTACCAGCCATACTACTACCAGTTGGATAGAATAGACTAAGACTTGCCCAGCTGCATAATTATTACATAACCGGCAGCCCCCTGAGTTGAATTCTACGGAGTGTGTTCTATTCCACTTCAGATAGGACGGCCCCTCTTCGTCCCTCCCCCAGTACTACGGTCCTGATGAAGACCCCGGCAAAGGACTGAATTTATCCTACACACAGGGGTCGAAACGTCGACACCACTTCACTTTGGGACATCCGGCACATCTCCTTTATATGATTGATTTATACATGTGACCGTGGAATGCCCCATTTCTCTTTTGTAATACTTGCCCAAATACTTGCCTTAATTGATGTAGGCCGTTTTGGTTTCTTGGAATAATTTGTAATTCTTTGTTGATTTTGGGATATATGTACATTATGTTTAAGTCTGTGTACTATCTTTATAATCTCTCACACAGCCTTTGAGCACACTTCCTTCCCTCCCTTCTTGGGGCTTTTTAATTTTTCCGATTTCTCGTTCTATTTCTAAATGATTGCAAACATTGCTTTAAATTGTTATCCTGTGTTGTTGAATAAATGACAACATATCTCTTTTCCTTTGAGGATTATCTTATTTTGCTTTGAATTTTTATTGTCTGCATATAAATAATTCCTTCTCACGGGGACCCCTCTATATATTTACTGTACTAGGGTACGGTGGCAGACAGTGTCGAAGGCCGCGGAGAGGTCCAGGAGGATGAGGGCCGCTGTTTCTCCGTTGTCGAACAGGGCTCGGATGTCATCGGTGGCTGCGATCAGGGCGGTCTCGGTGCTGTGGTTGGCCCGGAAGCCAGACTGCGAGAGGTCTAGAGATCCATTCGTCTCGAGGAAGGCGGCCAGCTGCTTGTTGACGGTCTTCTCGATAACTTTTGCAGGGAACGGGAGCAGCGAGATGGGGCGGTAGTTCTTTAGGTTGGTGGGGTCGGCTGATGGCTTCTTTAGTAGAGCGCTGAGTTCGGCGTGCTTCCAGCTCTCCGGGAAGGTAGCGGTGTCGAAGGAGGTGTTGATGATGTCCCGCAGGTGGGGTGCGATGGCGGCGTCGGCCTTGTTGAAGACGTGGTGAGGGCAAGGGTTGGTCGGAGATCCAGAGTGGATGGAGTTCATCGTCCGGATGGTGTCTTTGGTGCTGATCTGGGTGCAGGCGCGGAGGGTGATGGTGGGGGGCGCTGGTTCAGTTGTGGTGTGCGTCGGTTGAGTGCTGAAGCTGTTGTGTATGTCCGCGATCTTGTTGTGGAAGTAGGAGGCGAGGGAGTTGCAGAGGTCTTGCGAGGGGGTGATGTCGTTGTTTCCGGCGTTGGGGTTGGAGAGCTCTTTAACGATGTTGAAGAGTTCCTTGCTGTTGTGTGCGTTGGTGTCGAGTCGTTCCTTGAATGCGGTTTTCTTGGTTGCGTGGATGAGTTGGTGGTGTTTTCGGGTGGCGAGCTTGAGGGCAGTCATGTTGTCCGGTGTTGGGTCTCTGCGCCAGGTTCTCTCGAGGGCTCGGCAGTTCTTCTTGGAGCTCTTGAGTTCTTCGGTGAACCATGGGGCTTTCTTGCTGCCGGGTCTGCTGGGCGGGGTCCTCAGGGGGGCGAGGTCGTCAGCGCATTCGTTGATCCACTTCGTGAGGTTGGTGGCCGCTTGGCTGGGGTTCGTTGTGCTGGTGGGTGGGTTCTTGCTCAGGGAAGTCGCGAGTTGGTCGGCTGTGATCTTGTTCCAGCTTCTGCGTGCAGCCTGTTGTTGTTGGTGGTGGTGAATCGTGGCCCTTCTGAAGCTGAAGTGGACGCAGCTGTGGTCCGTCCAGTGGAGTCCGGTGGCGTGGCTGAAGGTGATGTCCTTGCTGGATGAGAAGACGGGGTCGAGTGTGTGTCCGGCGTAGTGGGTGGGGGTGGTCACCAGCTGCTTGAGTCCAAGGTTGGCTAGGTTGTCCAGCAGGGTGGTGGTGTTGCGGTCGTTGTTGTTCTCCAGGTGGAAGTTGAGGTCCCCGAGGAGGATGTAGTCAGCGGAGAGGAGGGCGTGCGGGCTGATGAAGTCGGCGATGTCTTCGCTGAATTGTGTGCGTTGTCATGGGAGTCTGTAGACGAGGGTGCCTCTGAGGGTGGTCTTGGGGTTGATGTGGACCTGGAAGTGCAGGTGTTCGGCGGTTGTCAGGGTGTCGTCCGTGTTGGTCGTGATGCGGATGGTGTTCCTGTGGATGATGGCGATGCCTCCTCCGGTCTGGTTGATGCGGTCCCTTCGGATGATCTTGTAGCCGTCTGGGATGGCGATGGCGATGTCGGGCGCTGAAGAGGCGTTCATCCAGGTTTCCATGAGGAAGGCGACGTCTGGTGAAGTGGTGTCGAGCAGGTTCCAGAGCTCGACGGCGTGTCTGTGGACGGAGCGGGTGTTGAGCAGGATGCACTTCAGGTGGCTGCTATTGTTGCTCGTCTTGGTCTTGGTGGGTGCGGGTGTAGTGCAGGTCCGGATGCAGGTGAACTCGCAGGAGCGGCAGCTGAAGGGTCCGTGGGTGCGTCTCGGGGTGGCTCGGTAGCATTCTGGTAGTCGGCCGGTGTTGAGTGCGTTGAGGGTGGTGGTGTCGTACGTCCGGCGGGTGGGCTGGGGTCTGCGAGGGCCAGGGGTACTGGCGCTGGGCGCGGTCCAGGCGCGGACGGGCGCAGACGGGCTTACCTTTGGCGCGCCTTCGGCGCACAATCGGTCGTGCCCGCTGCGCATCAACGCTGCGCGTTAGCACGGTCGCCATTTATGGCGAAGTGCGAGGGAGGGAGGAGCAGCTGGGAGGCGGGAGCGGGGAGGGCACAGAAAGAAAAGGGGGCGTGGCAAACCAGCGGAGGCGGGAAGCGGGGAGCGGGGCGGGAAGTTACCGGGGCAGCAGAGGGGAGAAAGTACAGGGGGACAGGCGATGAGCAAAAACAGTAAACAGTAAAAACAATGGGGCACACAGTAGGAGAAAACACGGGGCACAAACGCCTAAAAAGGCAACAGAGCAGCGAACACAGTAACAGATGCCCCGACCGCAGGAGACCACGCCGCTCGGCGGCAGGGGGCGTGGTCAGCCGGCGGCAGGCAAGGTCAGCGAGGCAGGCGGATGACACACGCAGCAGCTGGTGGCCGTGCGGCGCGGGGGTGTCCTAAAGCTAGGTCACACTCACCTGCGTCGCACGGTCCCCATTTATGGCCAAGTGCAAGGGAGGGAGGAGCAGCTGGGAGGCGGGAGCAGGGAGGGCACAGAAAGAAAAGGGGGCGTGGCAAACCAGCGGAGGCGGGAAGCGGGGAGCGGGGCGGGAGGTTACCGGGGCAGCAGAGGGGAGAAAGTACAGGGGGACAGGCGATGAGCAAAAACAGTAAACAGTAAAAACAATGGGGCACACAGTAGGAGAAAACACGGGGCACAAACGCCTAAAAAGGCAACAGAGCAGCGAACACAGTAACAGATGCCCCGACCGCAGGAGACCACGCCGCTCGGCGGCAGGGGGCGTGGTCAGCCGGCGGCAGGCAGGGTCAGCGAGGCAGGCGGATGGCACACGCAGCAGCTGGTGGCCGTGCGGCGCGGGGGTGTCCTAAAGCTAGGTCACACTCACCTGCGTCGCACGGTCGCCATTTATGGCCAAGTGCAAGGGAGGGAGGAGCAGCTGGGAGGCGGGAGCGGGGAGGGCACAGAAAGAAAAGGGGGCGTGGCAAACCAGCGGAGGCGGGAAGTGGGGCGGGAGGTTACCGGGGCAGCAGAGGGGAGAAAGTACAGGGGGACAGGCGATGAGCAAAAACAGTAAACAGTAAAAACAATGGGGCACACAGTAGGAGAAAACACGGGGCACAAACGCCTAAAAAGGCAACAGAGCAGCGAACACAGTAACAGATGCCCCGACCGCAGGAGACCACGCCGCTCGGCGGCAGGGGGCGTGGTCAGCCGGCGGCAGGCAGGGTCCACCTTTTATCCATCTGAATCGGTGTGGACCGGGGGGGTCTGAAGAGGGCTGGACCAGAGTAGAACTAAGAGGACAAAACAGGGAGAATTGGAAAAAACCCTATAACTCCTACCTACCCAGCCAATTTTTGCATTATAACAGGTTTAGCTGTTTGGACTCGGTCGACTGACTACAACACAAGCAGGGGCACCAGGTTTACCCAAGTCATCAGGACCTCTTATTAAAGATTCTATACAATCTGGGGTGGCTACAATTTGTTCCAGTATAGATAGGCCTCAAGGACTCCATCAGGAGGAGATCAGACACCCAGGGCCACTGGAATACCCATTCCCTGGCTCTACTGAGTGTAGCAGTTCAGTAGAAGGTCTAAACACCATAAATATTCCCTTGGCGACCCCAATGACACTAGCCCCGAGGCCCCTGACTAAAAGTAATATGTCCTTTGCTGATCGAGGTTGTCTGTCAATTCTGTCTTGGAATTTGGCTGGGTTGAGTAATAAAATGACATGTACGCAGTGGTGGTCGTTCATTGACAAGCAAGACGTGTGTCTGTTCCAGGAAACCTGGACTAGAGAGGACATTTCACGTAGTGGATTTGTCACATTTTCAATCCCGGCAAAATGGGGGGGAAGGGACGCCTGTCTGGGGGACTAAGTATCTGGGTGGCGTCCCATTTAGGATGCAAGGCCAGGACACTGAACACACAGTCCGATGATGTCCAATGTGTACTTTTGGAATGGCCGAATGCATTTAAACTTGCATTGGTCAATGTGTACTCCAGACCGGTCAATATAACAAAGGAATCTCGAACCATTGATGAGCTCTCCCTATTTCTGAACATCATTCCGCAAGGCTCCTTTTTTGTGGTAGGGGGTGATTTTAACTCCAACTTTGAGCCGTTACCAAGTTTGATGGACGGCGCTTCTATGGAAGAGGATGATCAGTGGGCAATACCTGCAATAGCGGGCTCACCGGTTAGATCTTGGACACCGTTAGCTGTTTAAATCATGGTCCTGACGCTTAACCACTCAATCAGGGCCTGCAATGGATGTATACATTCAGATATCCCCCCCAAACCCACATATAATACATTTGGCCAGGAGTCACATCTGGATTATATTTTTGTAGAATCACGTGCATGGGACAAGGTCAGTGATTTTATGGTCATTAGAAGATACGATAGCGACCATAACGCGCTGATTCTGGAATTTTCCCTGCCTGGCGTCTTAGATAACAATGTGATGGTCAATGTTGCCAGTGATTCTAGGGCGATCTTATCCAGTAATAGGCGTAGAGTCAGATGGGCGAAGCTAGCAGAAAATCCCAATGATATTGTAGAGCTGTATGCCCGGGTCGTACCAGTACTTGAGGGTATTGGTGATTTAGTTTTTCAATCTGATCCCGCTGAGAACTATAACAAAATTGGGGCCTTACACCGGGAATTGATTAGTACAGTAGCACAGGTGCTTAACCCCCCTGCGTCAAAACAGGTATCCAAGGGCTATAGAGCATCCTGGTATAATGCCGCCTGTAGAAAGGCCAAATCAGATCTTTTAGCGTCCTTAAAGCTAAACAGCAGCAAGGTGGTAATAAAAGCCAGGAGATTAGAATATAAACGCCTAATCCAATGCGCCAAGGTTGGATGGGATCATGACAACTGGGAAACTATGTTGGCTGCTCTTAAAACCAGGGATGCCCGTAAATTTTGGTAAACTGTGAAGACAGGGTCCGGTGAGCCAACGCCTGCAGTTGAGGCAAATATTGCTGCGAAGGCGTGGGAGGACCATTTTCGTGTCTTGTACGAAAAACCTAACTCTGACCCAGTAAGGGATACAGGAGGTGTTTTACTAAATCCTACTCCTCAAAAAGATTGGGATGGATTCACTGAGGTGGAGGTTTGTGCCGCAATATCAAAACTTGCGTCCGAAAAAGCGCCAGGTCTGCAGACTTATTCAAACACGAACCTAAAATCTGGGCTCCTTATTTAACGATCATTTACAATGCAGTCTTGGGGGGGATGGAGGTGCCGGGTACTTGGCTGGGAGCAGAGATTGTCCCCATTTTTAAAAAGGGCTCTCCTCTGCTTCCGGCTAACTACAGGCCTTTCAGCCTTATTGATGTGCCACAAAAGATCTTTGCAAGGCTGATTCGAGACCGCCTCCGGGACTAGATAGATGACAACTCAGTCTTGAGCCCATACCAGGCCAGGTTCAGAAAAAATTTATCCACTACGGATCAAATTTTTCGTCTGACCCTTTTATTCTGGAAAACGGTGAAATCTGAGGGCGGTAGCCTTTACACTGTTTTCGTAGACCTCCATGCGGCCTTTGACTTAGTCCCACGAGGGAAGCTATGGTCTGTGCTTTCAGACCTGGGAATCCCACCCCAACTTTTAAACATACTTATACGCCTCCACACGGAGAATTATGCACAGGTCAGATGTGGCAGGAATGGTGAGTTATCGAATAGATTCCCCGTTGACAGGGGGGTGAGACAGGGTTGTGTTTTGGCACCGACCCTGTTTTGCCTCTATGTCAATGGGGTAATCGCCCATCTGAACGCGGTATCACACAGTGATGTCCCTAAGCTTGCCGGTAGCAGGGTGCCAGCGATTATGTTTGCAGATGACACCCTGCTACTCTCCAAATCCCCTATGGGGATCCAACGTGTCATTGATGGTTTTGAGGCATTTTGTGTTGAACATGGTTTGGAGATTAACGCTCTTAAAACAAAATTTATGATTTTTAATCCTCCATCAACTACACGCCCTAACCCGATGATTGGCACTACCAGGTTTGAAAGGGTCCAGACTTTTGAATATCTTGGGGTGACCATAAATGAAGGTATGACGTGGGGACCCACCAAATTAAAGCCCAACTTAAGCTGGCCCAGCTGGCGGGAGGCATTACTAGGCTTGTAAATAGGAACAAATCAACCATTAGACCGATGGGCCCTCCCATTGAGATATACAGACTTCAGGCTAGGGGAGCTGTTTTGTATGGTGGCGCACTCTGGGGTCATATGTGTAGACAAGAGATGGTTGTTACCGAGAATACATTTCTCAGGCAGCTCTTGGCTATGCCCCTGAGTACTCCACTATTACCTCTGAGACTTGATATGGGTCTCAGACCAATAAATGAGGACCTGGGACTGAAGCCTCTGGCCTTTTGGCGGAGGCTTTGGTCAACGCCAGAGTTATTGTATTACAGGCTTGAGCTACAGGAAATTCTAAGCCTCCCGATCACGGGGAAAATCCCATGGCTTAATTATGTTAAAGTCGGTTTTCGTTCGCTGGGACTCCATTCACTGTGGTGCGACCCGGAAACCGCGTGTATCAGGGTCACACGCAAGCGTCTGGCAAAATTGTATTATGAAAGTAAAATTATGGCCTCTATACAGGACACACAAACCGGCACCCTTTCAGAACTATTTTTAAAGACTAAAGACTGCTATCAATTTGAGCATGTTTTAGATGAGATCTATCCTAAAATCACCAGGAAACTATATTTGCAATGGAGGAACGGCACCTTGCCGATCAGAAACTTTACAAGCAAATGGTTTCCGACCTCCTTAAAAAATTGTCCTGGTTGCAACTATGAGCTGGAAAATGATTTACATATATTATTATTTTGCCCAGCATATGCCAAGGCTAGAAGGTACTGGATTGTACCCGTTTGCAAAAACATGAGTTTTATACACTGTATGCAGGCATACAGGATTTTTAAAACAGATCTATCAACCACGACTGTCTTTGCTGTAGCGAAATTTCTGGAAGCTATGTGGCACAAGCGAAGGTTTTTAACCAATACTGATTAGACTTAAACTTACTGGTATAAATCTTACTCCTAGCAACTGATCTAGTCATTGATGGGTCGCCTTTTACTAGTTATGACAGATTTTATTTATGACTAAAGCAATTTGGAATTAAGCTATGTTTTATATGGACAATTGCTATTATATTCCGCCTCCACTTTTCGGATTTGGATTTCTCATCGCTATTGTATTGGTTTTATCTTTTCAATATTGTGATATCTTTTATGGCGAATACTGCCGAAATAAAGAAATTGATGATGATGATAATTAGAAAAATACCTGGGAAGAAAAAGGAAGTTTTTTTTTAGCAAGGTTTATGATTCAAAGGTTTGAGGTTGTATTTCGAACTACTGCCTTGACTCATAGTGGTTTCCAAGCACAACATATATTGTACCAACACATCACAAATCACCTCCCCCTAAGGCCCACTCCCTACCCATGGCATTTTTCTACAGTATCAGGCATGGTTGGAAACGCACCTTCACTCCACAACCATAAGACCGCATGCTGTCACAACGCGGTTGTTATAACGACCGTGTTTTTACAACGCATACCATTACTCCGCAAGTCGTTACAACGACTTGTGGAGGGGGGGAGAAGGTGTCGGATTTAAAATACAACACCTTTCCTAAAGACCCCACAGACTGGAGTTGGAATAGTAAATTCTACTATTCCAACATCCAGCGCCGCCCCTTCGCAAGTCGTTGTAACAACTTGTGGAGTTATGGTATGAGTTGTCACAACACGGTCGTTGTTACAACCGCGTTGTGACAGCATGCGGCAAAAAGGTATGCGGAGTGAAGAGGGTTATTCGGCATGGGTGGGCTATCGGCTGCATGGTTACAGCGATTACTATAGTAGTACCTCACATGACGTTGTTCTTTTTATCAGCATTCATATTAGTATATATTCATCTGCCTTGTTGTAGTCTATTTAGGGTGAAAGTGAAACTGAGCATTTGCCATTTAATAGAGCATGGCTATAATAGGAAAAGAGATAATTGTGAAGTACAGCTGCCCCACCTTCAGACAGTAGTAAAGTAATACAAATCTGTAACACAAGTATGTCTGTCTAGGGAGCAACCTTAGCTGGCATGCCTACAAGATTCATTTAGCTAAACAAGAGAGGGAGAAGAAGAATACTTGTCTACTCCATAGTTCCTAATGTCGGAATCTCTAATGACATCCAAATATTAGGAGACAAGAAATGGAGGATACCACAAATGTCATGTACTATTAGTGCTACTGTACCACTATATCATTTTATATGTTACTGTTTGGTTATAATTTGTCTTTTTCATTCTTGGTATAGCTACTCCTACCAATACACACACTGACAGGTGGGAAAGAGCTGCCAGGACCCGGCAAAAAAAGCTGGAGGCCATCAGGGCTGAACATCAGCGGCTGGTGGTCCAGGAGGAAGAGGGAGAGGAGGCTGCAGCAGCTGCAACCTCCAAAGCCCCGGTACCAAGCCAGGCCCCAGTAGTGCCTCCGGTGGTACTGCGCCGTAGTCAGGCAGCCGCCCGCCGCCATTCTTCAACCACTGCTTCTCCTCTGTACACTTCGAGCCATTCATCGTCGCATGCACCTGAGGATGGTGCGCCTCGAAAGCAGAATAGAGGGGCGTTTTGACCAGCTGGAGAGGAAGATCTGACTCCTAGCCCACCGCTAGACCTCAGTCTCTTGGCCCTTTTTTAATCTTTTGTTTGGTGGGTGGGACCTGTTGGGGAGAGGGTGGGAATGTGGGAGTTGGGGAAATAGGATTGGGGTTTTTGGAATCTTTTTTTACAAACATTTATTTGGACAATTGGATTTTGGACTTTCATTCAACATTGGTTGGGGTTAGGGAGGATGTGGGTCAGGTGTTGTGGGTTTCTAGTTTATATTCGTTAGGGGAATACATTTTTAGTTTTACATATAATGTAAATCTTTTTGGGGGTTACTCTTTTACTTCACACTGCTTCCTTTGCAGCAGGGCAGCAGGCAGTTTTTTTTTTTTAAATCTGCCGATAGTGTAACACACCAACAGATAGATGGGGTACCCTCACTTGTCCTAACACTCTCTCCTCCTAGACTATGGTGCCTGCAATTATATTAACCCCTATGGACTCGGAAGTGATGTGGGAATGTGAATTAATTTCCATAGTATATAGATTATTGCATTTTCAATGAATCCTCCACAGTTCTTCCCATACCTGTGATTAGGTGAAGTGATGGATACATGCTGATGGTTTGGTTTCCCAAGGTGCCATGGCGGTGGTATTAATAGACAGTAGTAGCAGCATGCTACCGGACTAGTCAAATACTAGTGAAAGCACCAGATTCTGCATGGAGATTCTACTCCCTCCTAGCCAAACTCAAACTGTAGGATGAGGAAAGAATAATCTTTGCAGGGAACTAATTAAATTGACATTTTTAAAACTGACCTAATGACATTTTATATGCGAGCTTTGCAAACTAGACTAGAGTGCAACTGGTAGTACAGTATACAAGAAGAAGACTGCCAAACAAGAAACCATGATAAGCAATGCTAACGTAAAATAAATCAGAATGGTGGGCTAGCACAAGTTACAAACGGAAGTCGACTCGATCTATGACGTGGACAAGCGTAACCCTTACTGATGGATGGATGATGATGCTGGCAGTTATGATGGATCATGTTCCTCTGGAAAAAAATTGAGTATAGATTACTGTGTATGGGCGGTCAATCTAATATGTATCATATCGTCAGTGTGGGCTATACGTAGAGCAGAAGAAGGACCGCACCCTGCCTTGAGTTGGTGTTGCTTTCACCACATCTGCCCCAGAAATGTGCGATCAATTAATTGTGTAAATTTAATTTAGTCACACCTCAATAAATCACACAGCCAAATGATTTTAAATACTCTGATTCCCTAAATAATTAAAATATGATAATTCATCATTTTAAAGTCCAGTTCAATATATAGAAGAACAATTATGGTATAAACAATAATTTGAAACTCAAAAAACGAAAGAAATGCAAAAAAATGGGACATGTGGTGCTCCCATTACAATGCATCTAGGTAGAAGATGAGCCCCACAGATTATGAAGTACAGCCACTTGTCACTTAAAAATATCCAGTGAAAACTCAAGCCTACACCTTTTCAGAAAATTACAACTCTGACAGAATAGGAGCAGGGAAGTCATTGTTTGGAATAGAAAAGTATTTTTGGTGTAGTACAAGTTTTAAACTTTTTTAAAAGTCATTAGACTTTAACTAAACTCATATGTTTTGAAATAACAGATGCATGCCAGGCCTGGATCCTCTTCATACAGCATGGTTTGGGTGTTTGCGTTGTTGAGTACAGCCTTTAATTTCAACCTGTCAGAAACACGGGAGTTTGCCATAGGGCCTGGCTGAAGTTCTTGCCATGCAATCAGAAGCCGGAAGGATGGGCTCCTTACACCGGGCCTGGACAGAGGCCAACTGGTTTGGAAATAATTGATAACATCATGGTGAGATCACATATGACTCTTTTAGTTCTTTAATGTCAATGACAAGTACTTCCAACTATGACTACTTTGTTCAAGAAAATATCTAACGTTACGCCATCCTCTCTTACTTTCTTCATGCCTTAGCATTACCTTCTTTGCATTTGAACATTGTCAGTGTAAATTCTACATAATAATTTACTCTTTCAAGATTTGTGGAAATGTACAGATATGGTGATGTAAAATTTGCCGTCATTGTGGATTTTCCACCATCATATATTTAAGAGAAGAAACTGAACTAGAGGCATTATTCAGCAGGTCATCCTGAAAATGTGTCCCAGTATCCATCCCCTCCTATGTTTGAGAATATTGACATGCTTCTTGAAGGTAGCTTACCAAAGTGTGAATGCAAGCAGATTGTGAAATGAAGGTGACATATCTTTAATGGTTTGGAAGACAACACCTCCATATAAGGTTCAATAAAAGAGGTTTTTCCATTGAGAAAATATTCTCCATTTGTATCTTGCAAATGTAGATATCCATATGACATTGTTGTGTGGATTTTCCACCAAGTATGAAATGTGCATGACTATATTTTCTGAGACTGAATATAGATGGACATCTGTGACTGTAATGGGTTTGGGCTGCCAGTAATCTTCCTGTGCAGATTTAAAGGTGCAAATTCAACCTGCCAAAATAACCACTTTAGGAAGGCCTAAACACTCTTTTTAAAAATTAATAGAGCCTCGTTATGAAGGGCTTAAATCCCCAAAAGGCAAGGTGCATGGTTGTTAAAAGCAGAAAATACAAATGTGATGTTAAACATATCCTTACAGTGACAATGCCCTAAAAATGTACTTACCACTGAAGCAGGGTTGGCTGTTCCATAGGAAAGCATTGGGATATATCATGAAAATTAGTATTGTTATTTCAGCTAGAAACCAGCTTTTGTGGTGCTATTTTTATTTAAAACTTAAAAAAATTATATTTACACATTCCCTTGTGGAATTTTGTTGTTTAGGTATCCCTTCGTTCATTACAATATTCTATATTTTCAGGAAATGGAGTGGGATTTTTATTGTGCTGTGTTTTTAACTTTATAATGGTTTTAGTGCTTCTAAATGCCTTACAAATGTTCTAAAGTTAAGCCTGTCTGCTTCGTGCCATAGTGACAGGGGATGAGCTCATGTGTAAATTATTGAAAGCTTTACTGGACCTAACAAGAATAATGCCATTATTACGTGTGGCGGACCACTATCCACCCCAACCAATAATCCACGATCTCACAGCTAATCTTTGTAAATCTTGGCCTTGAAGAGGAGGAAACAGCGATAAATGAGCTGTTAATGGACCCATAGGCACCTTTAAACATGTTTTCTGTTTGGTAAAGCAACTGCTAGGATGGTGGCCTTCTGTTTCTTAAACACCATCATTGCTACATGACTGGGTTTGACCCATGGTTACTAAATTATTATACATCATGAGGTTTTATGACCCCTTGCATATGCACATATTTTATGTGACCCACCAGTACATAGGTTTCATTACAAATTGCCTAACATTTTCCTACCAGCTGGTGTGCATATTGCACTTCCTAGTTTGAGAATGGAACTTCATCTATCTTCCAGCTTACATTGTCCAGCATATCAAGGTGTTAGCTAATCTTGATTTTATATATACACTTTGCATACTGCATTCATGCTATTGGGAGGACCATTTGAATTATGGGGCAGGGCAGGAACAAATTATGACGTACAGCTGGCTAAACTATTGAGAAAGGAAAGGCAAATAATGTGGTGTAATATGGCACATTTTGTGAGAGGATTGGTGATTTTTTTTACACATGTTAACACTGTCTGATCTTCACTTTTGACCCGTTTGAGCTAGAAACAATGTGCGAGGAAAATCTACTAATTATGCAGGCGAAAATTGATTATCTGGCAAATCCCTACTTAGGCCGAAAATGCTGTGACTGCTTTATCACGTAATTCCAGTGGCCTTTGCTACTGGTAACCTTTACATTTTTTGGATCCAGTGGGTAGGTTAATGCTTTAAAATGCTCATGAATAAATATAAAGAAGAGTTGCGCTTCAGAATCACGAACTACCCTTCCTGTACTGTGCTTCAACACATCTATGTCTTAACACACCTCAACCAGTTTTGAAAACCAACGGAAACTCTTTTGTCAAGTCCATGTTTCTCCTGGTTATGCAGTAATACGCATGACAAGTGTCAGTTCTGCAATTATATTTCACACTAATAAATTTAAATATTTTGGTTATGGTGCGACATTACTGTACATGAACGATTATTTTTTCTCAAGGCTGCTCTAGCTAAAAGTCTAGAGTAAAATAAAAAAAATAAACAAATGCACGTCGATGGATAGGTATACAACTAAAAATATCTTCTGGCCACGTCGTCTATGATATTATAGAAAGGGATACTGAGTTAAGGAAGGCGATGCACCCATTAACTGCAGCAGTTATAATAGAAACTCTGCAAACTGTGGATAAAAAGTCATATGAAATGGATAAACCATATTCTCCGATGACCCTATTATGTTCTAATAAAAGACTACCGTCGATATTGTATAACAAGAGCTTTCTACTCTGGGAATAAAGGAAGATTAGGACATGTAGTGACCTCTTCAAAGATGAGCTTTCTAAGTCCTTTGAGGAATTGTAAAAAGAACTTGTGTTACACTTCAGAATCAACTTTTTATGATTTCAGAAATTGTGCTATTCAATTATTTCACAGTTAAAAAAAGTCTTCGCAATTGTACACCGACCCCCATGGGAATTTATTTCTACAATGTCGATCTTGAACGTTAATTTTAAGTTTCCTAGGCACAGTGATGCTTTATATGAGGGAATATCACCAAGTATAAGAAAATGAAGCCGTAGACATAGGTGCCATTATTAACAATGATGTATGAATGCAAACGTGGAGACAGATTCTTAGACTTCCAATTATTTACATTTTCAAATTAATTCAGCGTAATTATTTGCTCACAGGATATAAAATCATCGAGCATAATTACCTAATACAATTGCAAATTATTTTCCTGTTACAAATAAAGCAACATTGTTCCTCATGGTAAAGAAGTGTTACTGTGTATTATGTTAAAGAACTTTAATTTCTTTATAAATACCCATCCCTTGCCCTCACACACAGATACTTAAATACATACACTGGCCACGAAAATGGTGTTGCTACATATATATATCCAACTACCCAATCACTACATAATCACATGGTCTAGTTACCTCATTGCAAGAATGTTATGCCTTTTGTCAATGTTATGGTAAAACACATGTATGTATAAATATTACAGGAAAAAATAGCATGATATAAGCGTGCAGATGCACAGAGTGCAACATGCTATTAATTACCATTGTTGACGGAGAGGGGCAGTATCAGAACACACTAAAGGTTTTGCCTCCCATAGATCAGTAGTTCCCAAACTTTTTTGACCACGGCTCCAGTGACCTATTGGCTGCTGGCCACGGCTCCCTATTATGTTACAGTTTTTGGGCGGCCGGAGGGATGTACTCACTGCCTCAGGCTGATGAAGGTATTATAATCATAGATGTAACAAAATAAAAATATAACAGTTGTTTAATAAAAAAAGTTTTAATTGGTTAAGTCAAAAACAATACTATTTAGCACTGGAGAATCCATATGGATTTTTTCCCCACTACTTTTGTTTTAAAAAATTGCCACTAGCATGTTGGAGGAGAAGACACTTGTTAACTCTTGTTGGTAATTAGAGTGAGGATAGAGGGCATGTTACATTTTCCCGAGGTGCCCAGTGCTATTGGTATTGCTGTCTGTAAATGTATTGATTTTGCCAATCTTATAACAGCAGAATAGTGAGTCACCTTCTGACGATTCAGACGTATAATCTGAAAATAATCCTAAAACCTCTACACAAATCTAAGCCTTTGAGTTACTTTAATGGTATACTTTCCTGAGAATATGTTACTAGCAGGGTACCACTCTGCTGCAGGCACTGTAACATTCAAGCTATCCATCAGGAGTCAAAGCATGCTTGTGGCAAACCAAGTCCTGTAGTAGGCACACTAGTAGATAAGATAGTAGGGCATCTTTCCTTTGAAAGTGAACATAGTGCCTGAATCCTTGGTCACAAGTGCTTAGTTAATGTGCTCTTTGCTCCAAGTCAGTAGGACAGGAGAAATCATAGATATGGTAACTTTATGTAATTTCCAGGATACAGTGGTGAATATTAACATATTTTTAAGATGCAGGTCAGAAACGGATACATTGTTTATGAGGGACGGTGACCCCTCACCTCTTCTCTATGGGGTCGATGTTGACATGTAGCAGCACCTCGGTCTTGGCCGAGGATAGGATGAGGTGGTGGCCAGTCAAGCACAGGGTTTCCTCTACAGATGGGTGGAAGGGCTGGTACAACTGCACATTATTCACCATCGGGGTCTTGATCCACTCATCAGACACCATCCTGAGCACCTAAGCCAGCGAGCACTGGCCCTGTCTGAGGGCTGCAGGGCTCAAGTCTGTGCACACTCAGTGAATCAGTATGTTCAAGACACCCAGAGTCCAAACCCACAGTGGCAGAATCTGCTGCAATATCATGTAGATAAAGCATTCGTCCGATCTGCATAATGGCAGATAGTGACAGCCACAGTAGAGTGGTACGTCCAACTTCATTTACCCCAAGAAATTGCCCAAAATAATCACAGGGACCTAACTTGGGCACACACCTAATATTTGTACTCAGTCAATGGAATGCGTAGAGGAACACCACTCATAATGCACAAAAGGAAAAATCTGATGATCCTTGACTCATCTATGGCATTTAGAAAAGGATTGAATATAAATGTGTGTGCATATGCTGCTGCTAATGAATAGTATATTTGGGACTTTGTATGGACCCAGCTGACTTTTTAGCACCAAGCCACATGCTAATATGTCACAATTGACAAAATAAAGTTTTAAACAATGTTAGGCAATGCAAGAAAATATACACACTCACCCTCCATAAAAAGCCAATAGTAGTGGCTGTATGCTCCCAATTTATAGTGTCCTGTTTATAAATATGGACAGGACAACGCTAACCAGTGTTGGGTTGTATGACATGTGAATGCTATTTTAAAATAAGCATACAGGGGTTAAGGCCTGTTCAGTAGGTGCCAATCACTGATTGAAGTAAAAAATCTAGAGCGTCCAAAAGTAAAAATTATGGCGTACATCTTGGGCAGAAGGTATTGTAGAGAGCGCTATATAATGAAACGACAAGACAGTATTTTATCTTTACCAAAAGGGGGGACAGTAGGCCTTTTTAAAGAGGTACAGTGAACGTGCCCTATCAGGTCGTGCGAACAATGAGATGGATACTGTTCCTCTGGGAGTCGTGTCTAGGGAATCTAGACGTGGGAGCCACCCACCAGCTAGTCAGTGGTGGTGGGGGGGAGTTTTGTAGGATGCACTAGGAGAAAGAGGGATGTGGGGATCCCGCTTAAGCGGAACTAGGGTCTTCACACACCCAGCAAGCTAGGTGTCATGCTTCATCATTTGGACCTGCTCCTCATTGGGCTGGCGCTGCAATGCCCAACGGGCACCCGCGAAGGGGCTCTTTGTCAGAGATCTTTTGTTCCTTTGCCGTATGATGAAGTGGGGGTGTGTGGGCCGTGGTGGTGTAGATATGGAGGGGTGTGGTGAATGCGTTAAAAAAGGTTGGATATTCCAAATAAAGTTTTATTCCGGCTGGTAATCCACCTTATTAAAAAGTATAGAGTGGCAATACCCTTATGGAGGGAAGGTCAATTGACACTATGCTCAACTCTCAGGGTTGACATGTTTCTTGCCTGCTGGTTGGGAATACTGTGGCAATTCTTCAGGACCTATATTGTGAAAAAGTGAAAAAAGGGGTATGTATATATATCTACACTAAATGGTGCTGCTACATGCTAACTACCATCCAGGGGGCACTACTACTGTTCGTTATTGTCATGCCTGTCTGAGAACCTGGGGAGAAAAAAGGTGTGGAAGATAAAGGCAAATCACATCAGTCCTCCCCTATAACTTTACTAGGTTTCCCCCCATTAGGTCATCCTAATGCATATTAATACAGTGCTCAGGCAATATTCACAGTGCAATGACAAACATTAAAAACATATAAAATCTGTAAAAATCCCCCATCTGGTTCGAGGTACCTCCTAATATGGAAGCACACTTACTTTCTTGACTATGGTGAAGAAAAGTGGTGGTTGTCTGATAATCAGACATACATCAGCAGGTAAGTTTCATGCTCAGCGTGTTTAAAAAGAGCCCTATCATTGGTTGAGCCCATCGGTGACTCTCATACATGTGCAAGAGGAGGCGCGGTGTCGGACTAGGACTCACCTCCCTGTGTTCAGAGAGCTGCCTCAGCTGATGCGGGGAGTTGCACTTGCGCCTCCAAAGTAGGTGCCCTCTAAGGTAATAAGAGTCGGGACAGGCGTTGCTGGGTTAGCGGTGCAGAAATGCAGGAAAGTTGTACTCCCTGGCAAAATGTCGGCAGGAGAGCGTTCTGCTCTCCTCATTCGGGGATCCCAAACACCCGGAGGGGCAGAGCAGAGTAATGGCCACGCACGAAAGCACAAAGTAGAGACCCTACGTGGCTCTCAGGCACTGGCGGTCCCCCGGTGGCGGAGCGAGTGCGCGAGATGCCAAACAAGGAGAAGGACTGTCACAATCAGCCTCTCCAAGAGGTCGCTAAAACGACCACTGCTCGTTTGCCTTAGTCGTACTTACATGTCCATGGGTGGAACCTTGCTGGATCACCTACCCTCTCTGCCCGCACCAGGAACGATTTTTGGTTTCTGATTGTGTGTGCGCGAGGAGGGGTGCTTGTCATCTTAGAGTGTGCAAAGATGGTGGTGATGTAATGTCACTAAAGAGAATTTGCAAAGCTTATTCAGTGTCTGTGGTGCAAAGTCCGGGAAATTGTAATACCAAAGTGCCCAGTGAGATAAATGAGGTACAGGTAGGTGGGTAGGGTGTGTGGTTGGTGTTATTTCTCCACTCGAGTACACCTGGTGTTGCTCCCCTAATATCATGTACAACTGACAAAATTGTGTACGTCCTGTAAAGGTAGGGCGTGTCTACTCTTCTCTATCACAAGGGGTTGTGTAACCCACCAGTCTATCTGGGTATGGTAGTTCTATGACTAATACAGCCCAGAGTGGTAATCGACTTATTGTGGGTGTAGGAGAGAGTTATGATGTCTAGGAGGCACTAGTGGAGGCATGACCACAGTGCAGCACACATGCGTGGAACAGGGAAGAATGGTTGACACATACATACGTTCAGCCAGGGCTCATCTGTTGTTAAGGGTAACCCAAGGTATGTCGTCGTTAAGCCCATTCGTTGATGTTGACAAATGGTGTATCCATCGTTGCTCAGTTCTAAATAGTGCCTGTTGTGTAGGTCTAGGATGGCATTCTAATACCACCCATTGTAGTGAGTTTGGGGTATGGCCTTTCTCTAGGTAATGTGTGTACATTTTGGTCGTAGCCCTCTGGCATCTGATGTTGCTTTTGTGCTCTGTGATGCGGATCTTCACTGGTCTCATCGTCATCCCCACGTACATCTTGCCACAGGGGCAGGTGATCAGGTAAATGCATTTCGGGGTGTTACAGTTTGTATGTGTCTTTAATGTCCAAGTAAAGGAGTCTGATACGGTAATGGTTTTCACCACTCGAGTCTAGTCACAGACAGCACAGCCACCGCAAGGATAGTGTCCTGTGACAGCTGGTAGACCCCAGAGTAATCTCTGTGTTTCACTTTGCTTAGGTCTGGGTCTGGTGTGTATGATCACATCTTTGAGATTCTGCATTCTCTTGAAGGTGAATCTGGGCAGGGGAAACTCAATCTCACCAGTATTTAGGATACCCCAATGTTTTCTGATAATCCCCTTAATGTGTGTAGAATTTGGTGTGTATGAAGTCACACACGTCAGAGATTCGGTGTTTTCTCTGTCTGTCTTACGCAAAAGTGCTTCCCTGGGGTTGTTTAGTGCCCTCTTGGCAGAGACTTGGACAAGTTTGGTTGGGTAGCCTCTGGTTTTGAGGTTGTGTTTAAGTACCCTGGCCTCCGTTTTGTACTCATTTATAGAGCTACAGTTGCGCCTCAGGCGTAAAAACTGACCAAATGGCAGGTTATCCCTGAGTGCCCTTGGGTTGTGGCTCTGGTACAGCCGCAAACTATTCCTGTTGGTTGGCTTCCTGTACAGGGTAGTGCTCAGGCCTGTCTGTGTCAGTTGTATGTTGAGGCATGGAAAGGTATGTTATTCTCTGAGATGGAGTGTGTGAATCTGAGATGTGGGTTCTGTGTATTCACCCACTCCAAAAATGCCTCGCAAGTGGTGCGATCACCCCTCCAGAAGATCAGGATGTTGTCAATAAATCTCCGCCACAAGGTGATGTTATTGATGTATCGATTATTGGCGCCCCTGATGATGCATTCCTCGAAGGAGGCCATGTAGAGGCAAGCCACACTGAGGGGGAAGGTACTCCCCAATGAAGTTCCCTGTGACTGGTGGAACAGCTGTTTCTGGTACTCAAAAAAGTTCTCTGTGAGGGCGAGTGTGGCGTACCCCATGATAAAAGTAATGGGGGTGGGGGATTTCCAATCCTCCTTCCGCAGTCATACTTCTACCGCATTCAGTGTTTCTCTTTGGGGGATGTTTCTGCACAACGCTTCTATGTCTAATGTGACTAGAAGGTTGATGTCAGAAGTGTTGGCGACCACTTCTATGATGCACAGTATGTCGGTGGTGTCTCGCACATATGCTGGTGTCCCTGCAATGATCGGCTGTAGGAAATGGTCGCAGACCCGGGATAATGGTTCCAGGAGTGACCCTATTCCTGACACGATCGGTCTCCCGGGTATAGGGGTGGTGTCCTTGTGGATCTTGGGGAGCGTGTAGAAATAGGGTACCTTGGGGTCACGAGAGATCAGATAGTCGGCCTCTCTTTTAGAAATCCATCCATTGGCCTCTGCCTCGACCACCATGCTGGTAATCTCAGCTTTCAGTCTGGGGGTCGGGTGAATCGAGATGGGGGTATAGTATCTGGTGTTGTTGAGCTGGCACTTACATTCCTGGTCATAGTCATCTGGTGACTGAATCACTGTGGCACCCCCTTTGTCTGCCTGTTTAATAGTAATGTTAGTGTCTTCTGCCAGGGATCTGGCTGCTGTTTGTTCAGCCTTGGAGAGGTTGTTGAAGGGTCTCATTTTGGAGATCGCCCCCAGGTCTTTCAGGACTGCTTTCTTGAGAGTGAGTACTTCCTGGGGTACCATCCCATTGTTGGGAGTGAAAGAGGAGGGGTTTCTGAGTCCTGAGTCATCTTTATCAGTAGGAGGAGTGTCTAGGAAAATGCTTTGAGTCGAATCTTCCTGAAAAATTCTTGGATTTCGCAGTTGTCACGGAACCTATCGGTTCTCGGGGTGGGCACGTATCCCAAGCCCTTCTCTAGGACTCTCAACTCAGTGTCGGTTAAAGCTCTATTGGATAAGTTGACGACTAGTGTTTTCAATTCCTTTCCCCCTGGAGCGACTCCTAGTCTCCATTGGTGGTGCTGCCTGATCCTGGCATTGTACCGCTTTGGGTGTCCCTATGTTGCACCCTCTTCCTCTGCCCAACCCCTCCATATCTACACCACCACGGCCCACACACCCCCACTTCATCATATGGCAATGGAACAAAAGATCTCCAACAAAGATACCCTTTGCGGGTGCCCGTTGGGCATTGCAGCGCCGGCCCAATGAGGAGCAGGTCCAAATGATGAAGCATGACACCTAGCTTGCTGGGTGTGTGAGGACCCTAGTTCCACTTGTGCGGGATCCCCACATCCCTCTTTCTCCTAGTGCATCCTACGAAACTCCCCCACCACCACTGACTAGCTGGTGGGTGGCTGCCACGTCTAGATTCCCTAGACACGACTCCCAGAGGAACAGTATCAATCTCATTGTTCACAAGACAGTATTTTATGTCTCTTTAACAATCACATGCCCTCAGTAGAACATGCCTCATAAATAGGAAATATTTAATAAAAACGAGCTGCTTTCTGCGGCAAACCTGAAATTTGAAATGCTAGAAAGCTTTACTATGCTTTAAGTTTCTACCAGTCTGCTCACGCCATCCTCATATTTTACTGACGTTATCCTCTTTCACTGTGCACAGCTACAAATAAAGATAATCAAAAATTAAAGTGGAGATCGCCGCTTGTGAGAAAATAGTTTTAAAAAAAGGCATTTTCAACCTTAGGGTTCCTTATGTCCCTTGCATCTGTCTCTTCAAAACAGACAAGGCTGCGCAGGAGTAATTTCCGGACCCACGCAGAAAAAGCTCCACATTTGATGATTGCAGAGTAGCAGCATTTGCTGGGGCTAGGATTTGACGCTGCTGAAATGTTCATGTGTGTGCACACTAACAGCAACAGCTGTAACTCTTTTGGTCCTAGAAATTTCTGACATCACAGGAGTGTTCACCTACCAGTGGTTCCCAAACTGTGTGATTGGTGCACATCAATCAATCAATCAATCAATCATTACATTTATATAGTGTGCTACTCACCAGGGAGGGTCTCAAGGCGCTGGGGTAGAAGGGCTTGAAAAGCCAGGTCTTGAGTTGCTTCCTGAAGGAGAGATGGTCCTGGGTTTGCCTGAGGGGTTCCCGGCACCCCTGACTAGTTTTGATGGCGCACTGAGGTGCCGCAGCACACAGATTGGGAACCACTGCAATAGATAATCATCCCTGCTCACATTCAACAACCACATTTTTATAAAATACTATGTAAAATATAGATTTTATACTGTGAATTTTGTGCAATAAAATACCTTCAGTATGTGTGTGTCCATGTGTTTTGTTTGCATGTGTGTGTGCATGTGTGTATGCATATGTGGTGTATTTAACAGGAGCAAGAGAAATGTACAAAATATTTCATTGGTCCCTATGAAATATATCAAATATTTCACAGATGTTGGAAAACGCGGCATTAGTTGTGAAGCCTGCACAAATAATGGGTCTACATTTGTCCTTCACTGGGAACCAAACACTCCATTGCAGTGCTTGACTCTCAGAGGGTAGCGTTGCAGAGCAGTCTAAGGCTTACTCAAGGGAAGTGGTGTGAGCTAGTATTGGCCATTCACAGGTATTTCAAAAATAACACTCAATATTTGATTGTCCATTCTGTACTTTTCTTTATAAAAATTAAGAGTACATTTATTACACACACTCCACACTACTGAATATTGTGCATCAATTTCCAAATATACATAAGTAGTTGGAAATACTTCTTGACATTGCGCAACATTCCCACACCTCCCACAGGAGGGGGATCTAGTACCACCACACACATGTCTGAACATCATCTTGCCCCCAAATGCAACTGGTTGACCACAACCTGGGTTGAGGGCCCTTCCCACCAGCACCATCCCAGTGGCGGCCAACCCCAATATTTCAAAAAGCATTTATATTGGGAACACCTGCCATAGTGACACATAACCTTGACTGAAAGCATCTCATACTGACCATACAGTATATACACTTAAATCACAGTGGCTAACAGTCTGGCTGATCAACTAGTGCGGTAGCAATAATACATGTCTAAGCATACCTTGGAATGAGGGGTACGTGTCATATCTGGTAACATGTATAATGCAAGTCAATCGCAGCCCTAAAAGGCATCACATTTACAATCACATGATTATGCGATTATAACCAGGCACCCTGGCAAGAATGCCTAGCAACATATTTCCAATTTACTTATCATTTCACATATTGCATGTGACTTCCAGTCAAAGTCTGGGCAGTGAACTCCGCTCCATTCAAGGAGTTTGCGGAGATTTTCGCACTCCGCATTACGAGGAGCTCGTGGAGTTCTGAAAAACTCTGCTTCCATAGTGGATAGAGTGTTTTCCCTCACTCGTGTTTGTCAATGTCAAGTTGGTGAGCGTGAGTGAGGAAAATCCACCTCCCGGTGAAACTACCACATGTGGTCTCTGTCTCCATAGGAGAATAATGGAGTATTCCTACAGTAAAACAGTAAAGCACACTGACTGTCCCTTACATGTGTTTCCCCACATGATAAAGCCTATTACACCACCCAACTCTGCATAATCCCTTCCACACCATTCTATCTGTAGCAGTTCGTGGGCTGCGCACAACTGGAATTCGCCCCCGTGCAGCCCTTACACGGGTGCACACACATGTCCACTCATAACCAGTGCAGTGCCCCTTACCCAGACTGCAGCGCAGCAGCCTTATCTCACAAGGCAGACATCAGTGAAATCCACATGCAGTCCATTGTTTCATGAGTTTAACGTGGGCGAGTCCCAGCTTATGAGGCTCTCCCACAGTAAAAGCAAAAAAATCATGTGTTCAAAAAGTGAAACATCCGGGTGGCTTAGATGGTCAGAACCACCTTCTCACAATAGATCACTGTGAAATATTAGTTTGATTGTCCAAGTGATAGCCTTAACACTCTGCACAGCTATATCATTGCCCTTTTCTTTTCAGCATTATATTCATGACTGGTGAACAAAATCTGAACAGACTAATTCCTTTCAGTGCCCACTAATTACAGGGAGCAGCTTCAACAATCCCTCCATTCTACTGGCCTAATATGTTCTTTAGCAGTGTAAAGGGTGTTTTAATCCTAAAATTCTTATTTGTCAACTACATGATTTAGAAGTTTTCTCATCTTTTTTTATAGACAACCCAAAGATGAGTTTATTGTTTTCAACTAACATACACTTGTTTACATGTTTTGATTTGTAGCAGGTAGCTTGAAAAAGTGTTTCAAGCTACCTTCCATAAAGCAAAATAAGTCACACGGAAAATATATTACAGATAACATGTGATATGGTCCTATCCTCCCACCTCGGGGAGCATAGGGATCCGGTAATATTTAAAAAACACTCAAACTTCAGTAGCATGGATTTGATGTCACCAGACCCCCCTATAGCAATATAGGACCTTATTGCTGGAATGCGTTTTACATTTACTGAGTAAAGACCTGTTAGGGTTGACACCTCCCACTCCAGAGCAATCTCGTTTTTGCATCATTACGGATTCTGCCCCACGACCAACGTTTACCAAAAAGCCTTTCGCATTGTGAATTCAGTGCAGATAGGTATTTGAAGATACAAGATATATGTTATGTTGTATGGTCAAAACGCTGATATTTTTTCCCAAACCACATCAGTGACTCTTTTCACAAAGAAATGAAAATAAATGCTGAATGGAAACTCATCAGGTTTTGCAAGCAAAGTCCCTGACTGCATTCACTTTCTTTTATTTGTATGTTGATATTTTGTTAGCCCGTTTCTGAGATATGAAGGAAAAATCAGTATCCAAGCCACTAGCACAAGTTTGATATATATACATACATAGATAAATGTTTTCAAACTCTAGAAGATGTTCCCCTTTCCCAGGTCCCAAGTCAGTGCCTCTGTTTTGTAACAATTACTTCGGTGTTTGGGACCATTATTGTCACTACCTACATCAACCACCGCCTGATCTTCCACCAACCCACCAGCCAACTGTGTCATACCTACCTCGTGTTTTCCCACGTTCCCTGCATCCATTGAAGCCCAAGCAGAGGTCATTCATTCTCTTACCTCGCCACCAAGTCCTGGAACAATCTCCCCCTCCACTTGCAAACTTCACCTTCACGCGCAGACTTCAAAAAGGGACTCAAGTCCTGGCTCTTCGACTAAAGACCTGCAAGACATCAGCTCCTGGATTGCAGTAGGAGAGATTAGCTGTGCTCTCTAAGCACTGTTTGATTAATTTCATTGATTGATTATCATCCATCAAAACCTGTCGAAATTTAGTAAAAGCTACACCCAGTTTGATCCATCTATCACACCTACTACATATATACTAAAATTATGTTGGGCAGAGAAAACATATATCAATGTTTATGATTATCAAACTAGACACCTAAAAAATGGTACGGGATAAGGCCACACCTGGCAGTTCCCGATTGTCACAACTATGAAATACACATTCCATCTACAAGCATGCTCTGGTAATTTGTCCACATCAAACAAAACACAACAATTAAGTCAGCACTGATGAAGTCCACTTTAGTGGTCCCTTCTCTGACAACAATGACACAGACATAGACAGACATAGATTCCACAGTTTATACTGCATTGCGAAATTACACATTATCCAATAGTCATGAATGCGGAACTGAGGTTGTGCATACAGATAGGAATTATGATTTGTGCAGTAAACACCCCTTGCCCACAATTTTCCAATGGTGAATTTTAGCAGCTCAAAGCTGATGCAATTTACCCAGCTAAAACATTTATATATGTGTGGAAAGCCACAAATTCCTCATGTAATTTATGAAGAAAACTCAGAACTGGAGGTGTTTACCCCAATCAGTAAATACAACACCCTGCAGTGTTAGAACTTACCTGTGCCCATATTACAGAAGTTCCCCAGGGGTGCAATGGGCGTTTGTCCACAATTTGTGTGCCTCTGGGGCAGCTTAGTATTACAGAAGAGGCCGCAGATGCTTGTGCGGCCCCTTCTGTAATACAGATAGCGATGGCACACATGTTGCACTAAAGCTGTCTCAACAGGGCATTTTCTCATTTACATGGGGGCATGATCCCATGCAAATGGGAGACTCTCTTAACCTCCTGTGCCATATTATGATGCAGGCTCAGAGGTAATGGGGCTATCAGGAGACACACTGGCAGTGTGTCACAAAAAGTGGAGCAATGTCAGTGTACCTCCTGATGGCAGCCTTCTGGGGAGGGTCAAGGGGGCCAATGGACATCCCCAGACCTCCCTTTGCCGGCAGGTGCAGTCACTCACTGCACCCGCCTGCAAGGGGATATTTCTTCTCTCTTTAAAGTGCTGGTCGGTGCTGCCTGTACTGTGAAACAAGGAGCATCTATGTAGCAGCCTCTCTGTATTTCACTTGAATTCGCTGCCCCCAGGGCAGCATGAGTTTGCGACTGCCCTGAAGGCAGCACATTCAACCTAATAGGGTGCACTTTTCTGTTTGGCATTGGCGTACCTGTTTGAAGATGAGCGTTGTGCAAACAATGAAAGTGCACCACATGCGTAATAGGGCACCTGGTGTTAAGTATCTCACTCTATCCCACCCACATACAATGCAATTACCAAACCTTAGTGTGGAGACCTCTGCCTCACCTATCTGTTCTATGCCAATATCTCTGCCATGAGTACAGGTATCTCCTCACACATAGGTCAATGTTTGGTAGCAAATGTGGGACTGACCAGAGGAGTGGCTGTAAAATAGGAATTGTCTTGGGAAGAGTAAGGAGGGGTTTATGGTGGAACATGCACAATATCACCCACACAAGAGTACGCTTTTTGCTTACTCTTGTGTCCTCCAGCCCAATCATAGAGTAAGTCCACACATGGCCACTCACAGGTACTGAAACATATTCTCATAGGACATAAATGGAGGCAGGGACTTAAAATAACACTCTACAGAAAATAATGTTTAAATAAATAAAATTAATATGAATTTAAAAATACATCTATACATTTTCTTTCATTTTAAATAATGTGCACATATTTAATCCACAATTATCAACTTAATTTAAATATCATATTGTTCCTAATATTAAACATATATTAAACGTTCAAACATTTCTAAAATAACCATTACTATTTACAATTATTTCCATCATTTCTTTAAGTACATAACACATGTCAAAAAATAACATAGAATTGTACTTCAATCAATCAATAAATCAGGGATTTGCGAAGTGCACTACTCACCTGTGAGCGTCTCAAGGTGCAGGGGAGGAGGGGGATTTGAGCAACTCCATCTCATCCGAAGCACAATGTCTTGAAGCTGTTCCTGAATGCTTGCAGGGTGGGGGTTTGTCTGGTGCTGAGGGGTAGTTAGTTCCAGGTCTTGGCCATGATGTAGGAGAATGCTCTTCCTCCCATTCTGTCTCAGTAGCTGTGTGCGGTTTCGGCCAGGGCAAGGTCAGTATAGCAGACGTTTCTCTTGGGTGTGTAGAAGGAGATTTGTTTAATAAGGTATTGGGGTCAGGCGTTGTGGAGGGATTTGAAGGCATGAGTGTGCAGCTTGAAGGTGAGTCTCTTTTCAATGGGGACTCAGTGGAGGTCCAACACTAGTCTTGTCGTAGGGTGCAGAGGACGAGTCAGGTAGCAGAGCTCTGGATGGTATGGAATGTAAAGAGTAGAGATTTGTTGATCCCGGCATACAGGGTGTTCTTGTAGTCCAGTCTGCTGGTTATGAGTGGATGGGTGATAGACTTTCTGGATTCTAGGGGATCCATTTGAAGGTCTTGCGGAGAATGCAGAGGGTATTGAAGCACGTGGAAGAAACAGCATTGATCTGTCTATTCATGGTGAGGGAGGAGTTGAGTATGATGCCAAGGTTACAGGCATGGTCCGTGGGTGTGAGTGGGTTGCAGAGGGTGGTGGGCCACCAGGTGTTGTCCCATGCAGAGGGGTGGATTTGAAAACAAGGACTTCCGTTTCGCCAAGTTGTGCTTCAGGCAGCTGCTGCTCATCCAGGATGCAACATCTTTAATTCCATCCTGTAAGCAGTGTCTTGTGATGTTGGGTTCCTTTGTTAGGGAGAGCATGAGCAGGATGTCGTTGGCGTACGATACTTTGCTGAGTCTGTGATTTCTGACAATGGTTGCAAGGGGGGCATGTGGATGTTGAAGAGCATGGGGCTGAGCGTGGATCCTTGGGGTAATGACACTTTTCCCAAGTGGCAGGACATTAATCGGGCAAGGGTCCACCGGTGAGCCCTACGTGAGGACAGAGATAGCAGTGAGAGAGTCATCCAGGGAAATGGAGTCAAATCTGATGAGAGTCTCTGAGGAATTCTGCTCAAGGTCAAAAGACATACCGGCCCCTACAACCCCTTCGAACTGGGTAATGGGAGCAAGGCTGGCCTGAATATTCAGGATCCTATCATGAAAATACAATGCCAGCTGTTCACACCATTCAGCCGAGGGCACTCAATTCTGAAAGTCTCTCTCGATGTATTACCAGCCCATGCAATTCTGCTCTCCGGGGAGGCTTTTTCACTAATTTAGCCTCCCTGTAATTTTCTTTTAGGGCTAACCTTTACTGATCTTTGGTGTTAGGATTGTAAGATTTCCTGTACTATCTTTTGAGGGACGTACACTGTCTCTTGCCTGCTTTAAGAGCAACTGTATACCAGGGGTATTATGGCTTGACTCTGGCCAAAATGTGCTGAATTCCAGGTGCCAGATCCAGGGCAGTGTCACCAATCCAACTGTCAAGGAAAGTAGCATCAATGTTCGCATCACCCAAGAAAGAAGGAATTCTCTCCTCATGTGCTCTCAGTAGGTCTTCTGACTGAATTTTATGAAAGGCTCTAGAAACGTGAGAGTCCGCTAAGGCCCACAGTTCAGCTTTCCCTTCCATGGCCCAGTAAAATTTGGTCAGGAAGTGGTCACACCTGACTTGCAGGATGGGTGTATCCACTTTCAGATTATGTTTGAGAAAATCTGGAATAGCGCTGGCTGAATACAAATTCACATAGTTCCATAGTTAGGATATTATCATATAAGGAGACCACCTCATTGTCCTCCTTTTTATCCATATGGGGGTTAAAGTCTCCTAATAATATAGAATCGGCATAGCGCAAGGCCAGGTGGGCCACAGCATTGGATAAAGACTTGAGAAAGGGACGGGCATGGCCCGGGGGTCTGTAAATTAAGATTCCAGCTATAGATTGATGCGGGGATAGCGAGAGACAGAAACCAAGTGCATCAGCTCTTTCTGAACCTGCTGTGGGGATGGTGACACAGTCAAAGGTGTGTCTATATATCAGGGCAACACCTCCTTACTGTTTGCACGATCCTAACTATGCATAATGTAGCCTCTAGGAATAGCCAAAGTAATAGTAGGGTTAGAGTGTTTGGATAGCCAAGTTATGGTCAGAAACAGAACATCCAGATTCTCTTCACATAAGAGATCAAAGATATTGTTAGAGTGTTTAGGCAGTGATCACATATTAATTAATGATGCAGCAAATCTAGAATTAGTGCTAGGTTCCAGCCTGTGAGGGAGAGTGGGCAAGTAAGTGTGGGAGCAAGGATGGGTAAAAAAGCCACACTGCATACATGAAATGTCCTTTAAACTGGTCGGAAGCAGTGCATTTGGTAATAGGAGCAAAATTAATCAGTTGTTCAGCACTAAAGCTTAAGCGAGTAATACCTTGAAAGGTTCTCCAGGCACAATGGCTGGTGCTGGCGGCTTCCAGGATGCACGCGGGCACAGACGGGCTAGCCTTGGGCACTTGCCATTGGTGCAACAGCTGCATGCTGGCTTAAATACCTGAAGCCAATGGGAAGATAGAGTGCGCACTGGCCAAAATTGTGGCTCTGACTCTCACAGTTAAAAAATGAGGAAGTGAATTTTAGCTGCTCCCTCCTCCCTCGTAAACAGCCTCCAACTGTGTAAATTCCCCCAAACCAAGTATAAAATACCGCAGTGCAATTCACAACAATTCAGAGCCTATCACAAGTTACAATATTAAAAGTGTCTAAAAATCTGTAAAATCGGCCCCTGAGGCAGGACCATAAGTGCAAACGTTGTCCGTGCTGGGTGCTGGCTTAAATATATGAAGGCAGTGAGAAGCCAGTGAGGGCACTGCCCAAAATAGCGGCTCTAGCTGTCCCAGTTAAAAAATGAGGAAGGGCATGCCTTCTCAATGCTTTTTCATAAATGATAGGTGGGTCACAGGATGAGAAATGGCAATATTAGCTGGCTCTACCGCAGAATTTTTCATACTTGGAGGATGTACCGATCTTGAGGCTTTCTGGTAAGGTGCCATAGTTTATCAATGTATTAATAATGTGGGGGCATATTAGCAACAACTTACAAAAAGTATCGCAAAACGAGGAAATAATGCAGTATTACCATCGCTTATCTCCATGGCGATAAAAAATCCAGCGATAGTGGTGAATCCCATGTTTAACGCGAGATTTCCAGCGATAAAAATCCTATCGCTAAGGAAAATCTTGCTAATAGGCAGTTGGGGACTTAGCCATAGAATCCACCTCCCATTGACTATTATGGCTAAGTCAGGTTTTTACAAGGTGTAAAGTCCTGGCGCTAATCGGGGTTAGCGTGAGTTTATTTATCACGTTGCGGGTATTGCTAATAGGCCATAGCTGTGTTAGCGACTGCTTTCAGTCGTTACCAGTTTGGGTACGCCCACTTTGCATGTCATTAGCGATAAATATCGCTGACATGCAAAGCGGGCCCCAAACCAGTCGCTATCGCCTGGAAGCTGTTGCTATCTGCTGTTAGCGACAGCTTGGTAATTGGGCGATAACACCCTTGCTAATATGCCCCCAGGAGAAGTGTTGTCAGGGCTTCTCCTTGCTGAGACATGATGAACGAGGAGAGTAGCACATCTTTTTGGTAGGAGGTGCTTTGAGTACGTGTTGGAACGTTGGAGACATCGTTGTGGGAAATGGTATTGAAGGCTGGCCAGTTGGTAGCGTGGAGGTTGAGTATAGGTGTTGCAGTGGATGATGAACTGGGTATGATTTTTTATGGCGGGTACTGGTATCAGATGCACTGCCTTAGAGTGGGTTTTGTTTTTGTTGTTCATTGTTATTGTTTGTTCTGATGTTCATTTTGCCTATTTTTATAGACAACAATTGATCATTCATGGGCATACAACATTGCATGCTCAGTTGCATTCAGCGCCTTAAGAATGCCAATTAAAGTTTAGATTAAGGAATGAGTAAGGCATATACGTGCTATCACATACAAATGTACACCTGGTTCAATAAATAGTGCATGATGAGACAAAAGTTTCTTTGCACATTAATGATGTATACAAACTATTTATATTAAGGGTGTAGACATAAAAAGCCCATTACTTTAAAAATCCACTGTATTTACTTTGACTGTAGACTGCAAAGTGAAAATAGGCACACAAAAAACTGCAAACTGGCACTTCCTTTAAGTATGCTAACTTGTATAATTGATGAAATAAAGCAATTACTATTGCTACTGGGCATTAGACCTGCTCCCGCCAGCAGGTCAAACCTTTTGATTCAAAACTTGACATCACTGTAATGAGAGAGTGTTTAACGTTGACTGTTTCCATTATCGCAGCAGTCGAGTCATGTGTCATATACTGCCCTGTGTTACAGCCTTTGTCCATCCCATGGAGAGGAATATCAACACATAATGCATTTCGTGCTCGTCAGCAGGATGCCTAACAATCACAATACAGAATACTGAAAAGGTCAGAGGAGCATGGGACACAATACCTCCCAGACTGCAGGAGACATTTGAAATCAAATAAACCTTTTTCATAACAAGAATAAAAGGGTACAAAAGGAACCCAGCGTAAGGATGAAGATAATAACAGTTGCAGGAAAGACAGGAGCAAATTAATCTTTTCTCCTGACAAGGAGCATAACAAGATTAGAAAATGGTGCACTTTAACCCATTTCTGTTAACAATCAGCATACTGATAGACTCAGCAGCGTGCATGTAATTGTAGAATGCCTTGTCAGTTGATTTACCTTTTCTATGTTATGTAAAGTTAATTTAGATAGCACTAGATATTTGGTTCGAGCCATTATTATTTTAGAAGATTGGAACTCTTCTTTCCCTGGTATAATTCACAGACGCTTATCATGTGTTTCTGCCAGGCCTGTAGCTAAGAATTTATATATGTATTCTGAACTACTTAAAAGCAGAAACATTTTTTTATTAATGACCTGGGTACTGCTCTCACTTTATGAATTCAAATTAGCAATGAGTTATCATATCCAAGTTTATTCTTCATTGCATATTCTCATAAAGGAAAGACATGTTTGATAGGCTGTCTTTTTCTCGGAGTTTTCTTGCAATTAAAACAAATCTGGGGCATGGTCCTGCATGGTTCGATAAATCTAGAGTTATGCAAGTCAGTGCAAATAGCTGGCTTGCTTTACTCTACCCAAAGGAGGCGTTCATTCTTAGATTTCCCATTAGTGGTAGACCGGGGAATGTGTCAACATGCTATGCCTCACTATGGTTTAAGGAGTAGAAATATCTTTAGTTCTCCTTGTTTTTTCCTTTCTGCTGCACAACCAGAAAGAGGAGCATGCCTCTGAGGATTGTTTTTGTGCAGGAAGGTGCCCCTTTCCGCACAAAAACAATATTGCCTACAATGCGGGCACCCTTGCACCATGACACAAGGGTGCCTGCTTTGGCACAAGACAGAAAAAAACAAAAAATATGGGCCCTAGTTTGTAGTTAGGAACTAAAGGACATCTCTTCTCACATGGCAGTCCAATCCTCAATCCACAAAAGCTGGATGTGTTTGTTGTTATTTTTAGGTGGTTATGTTAACAGTCATTATGCTGAAATATTAGCCACTTTTGGTATGACATCATTCTCAATGCTGAAAGTATGCTTTCTGGAATATTTGATTCTGTATTTGGCTTCTGTAGCCTTCTGCTAATCCATAATGCCGAAGTAGAAAATTCCTACATAGGCAATTTATATAGTGAATTACTGTGTTTCATCTGGAAGACTCTACAACGAAATTGCCAATATTCCAGTCTCTAGGTAGTGGATTAGCAAAATAGATGTAGCATTGTATCTTTCAGAGAAGTTTCTGTATCACGTTTCTGTATCACGTTTCTGGCTCATGTTTGGAGTGGCTGCACTTCTCGAATGATTTCTAACAAGAGGAATGCCTGCCTCAGGGTTTTTCTCTATCAGTTATGTACGGTTTATTTGCAGTTCATGTGCTCAGAATATTGTGTAACCAGACAAGAAGAGAAGTATAGGTTCTGGGCATGTTTTCCCACTGCAAGCCAGGATTTTACACATGTAGTGCATATGCATACCAGAAACACAGAAATAGCCGGGCGCAGAAGCCACGTTATGAATGTAAATTTTAATAGTCTTATGGAAGAATTATAGAACACAGTTTAGACATCCATGTATATTCTCACAACTGATAACTTATGGTATAAAAGCCTTTCTGTAAACCCCTCAAAACTGTTCAAGTGCTCTCTTTTAAAGTCTGATATGAATGATATCAGAGGCCCATTTAGAAGGTGGCATTGCTCCTCTTTGGTGTGTGCATGGATCTCCACGTGTTGGGGCCACTCTAGTGTACTTTTCAGGTGTGAGATCAAGGTTGTTATCAAGTGATTTAACCGGTAGAACTAGTGGGATCCGCTCCATTGGAGCGTAGGAGCGCCATCCCCGCCACCACCAGTAAATAAAATTATAATAAAGTAGGTTTTAAACCCGTTTTATTATCGTTTTTATTTTAATCTCATGGACCCGCCCCAGGACTCTGACATTTCTTGGGGGGAGGATTCAGTGGATGACACTGCTTTTTGGGGAGTGGTGGGCACTTACTTCACTGTACATGAGGTGTTTGGCCGGCTGTCTCAGGTAGGCCAAACCCTTCATGTGCAGTCAAGCTCTCTCCAGACTCATCTGCTTCTCTGGGGCAGGAGAGAGCAGGTACAGGCCCCTATTCTGCCTTGGAGTGCAAGTTGCAGACACTCAGCCCAATCCTGAAGCTGCTCTCGCATGGGAGCCTGTGCCCAAAGCCAGCAGCTCAATATGCCGGAGATGGCAGTGGCAGCATTTAGGTAAGTTTATTTACCTAAGTTTATTTATTTATTTATTTATACCCAAACCCTCCGCACATCCTTCCTTCCCATCTCCCTCTTCCCTTCTCCGGCCTGGAGCCCCCCCACCTCCCCCTCACTTATGCAGGGGACTGGGTAGAACCTAATCCTCACAGTAACGAATGCTATTTCTGCAAATTCCAATGATGTCATAGGCTGGAGGGTAAGTTTTCATGTTCGACTAGTGCTGCCTAAACTGCAATAGAATGAGCACAGTAGTGAATCGATAAATGATTAAATTAAACATTTTTATCTAGCTGTCAAGTGAGGGATGTAGATACCCCTCATCAAGTGTTCTATCCCTAGTGTTCCAATCCAACTCCAGCTACAACCACCAGCCATACAGGGAGTCATGCTTTAAGAGAACCATAGAAATTACAACAAGGCTAGGGGGGCACAAGTCACCATAAGGGGAAATGTATGGAATATTTGAATGAAATCATTTTGTGCACACACAGCTCCTACCTCTTGCCTCTGCACGGGAAACATCCTTCTCCACACAGTCATTATTATACAATGCCATTACCATGCATCATTTACCATGCATGCATGAATTTACCATGCATATGCCTTTACCAGCAAGGTAAGCAAGCTCAGTGGGTAGTTATGTTTAGGTTTGCATACCAAAAGGAAAACCTTTTTTGTTATGCTAATAACTTTGTCACCATTTGATTAATCTTCACGTAAATTTCCTTAAGAAAAAGTCTAATCTATCTCAGCTCCTTCCTGGAATGTTTCGGGATGGTCTAAAACAATGAGGGCTGCAACATTATTTTTCTCCATTAATTTTTCCATGTGAAAATTGAACAGGGATTCTGCAAACACTACTTATGGAATTACACCAAATTTAGCAAACTGCTGGTTTGGAAAGAGTGCTTTCCGGGATTTGGAGCAAATCCATTCTATAGTTTTTGAGAAATGAAGGTTACAAATTATTGTATATTTCATGCCATGGAGCATTTGTCACTCCACATGGAGGATCCACTAATCCAGCTGCTCTCTGATTGGTTAACTGCCATGGATGTGTGAGCCTGAGTGGGGAGCCCATTGGCTGTCTGTAATCTGAAGAAAAAGTTGTGGTTCGATTTTTAGGACTTGGAGATAACAGCAAACAAAATCACCATTCTGTGGGTTTGCAGAGCTATTGCAGCACCTACTTGGCTGAAGTACTAGAAAAGCTAATCAATAACCAAGTGGCTGAGTACTTCAAAGTAGACCAGCTCTTGGCCTAACCTATCAGGTCATCATCCAGTTCATCAACCTGGCCTCTCAGAGTTAGGACCAACGCCAGGCCCATCCAACTCATCCAGGAAGGGCCACATTCTTGCACAAAAACAATCCTGATAGGCAAACTCCTCTTTCTATTTGTTCTGTAAAATAGAGCACACATAAAATGAGCAAGTAACGCGGAGAAATGAAGACATTTCTCCTTATTACACCTCACCTCTGAAGGCGCATCTTTTGGCACATTCCCAGGTTTACCAGTGTTGGTAAATCTGGGAATGTAAATAAAAAACATGGGAGTAGCATGGGAAGATCCATGCAATGCCCATAGAAAGCATCCCTGGTGCAGAGTAATGCAACACAGCGATTTGCGCTACATTGCTTTAGTCAAGAGTTATTAAGCCACTCAGGGCCATGCAAGGTGGCATTGTGTGGCTTCATAAATCTCTTTTTTGTGTTACATCGCTCTTGCACCATGTGTTGTGGTGCAAGAGCATCACAATGGTGCTCATACATATGCCTTTAAAGGGGTGACATTTACTATTACCACTCCAATATAAACCAACTTGGTGAACATGTTGGATACTAAAGGGATGACATTTACTATTCCCACTTCATCTAAACCAAGTTAGGGAAAGTGTTGGACACTAAAGGGGTGACAGTTACTATTCCCACTCCAATCTAAGCAATCTTGGGGAAAATATTGGGCATTAAAGGAGTGACATTTACTATTCCCACTCTAATCTAAACCAACTTGGGGAGAGTAAGGGACACTAAAGGTATTACATTTGCTATTCCCACTCCAATCTAAACTAACTCAAGGAAAGTGTTAAACACTACAGGGACGACATTCACTATTTCCACTCCAGTCAAACCCAACCTGTGGAGAGATTTGGACACTAAACAGGTGACATATACTATTCCTACTCCAATCTAAATCAACTCAAGGAAACTGTTGGACACTAATGTGGTGACATTAACTATGTCCACTCAGTCTAAACCAACTGGAGGAAAGTGTTGGACACTAAAAGAGTAACTTTACTATTCCCACTAAACCAACTCAATGAAAGTATTGGACACTAAAGGAGTGATATTTAGTATTCCCATTTCTATATAAACCAACTTGTAGAAAATGTTGGATACTAAAGGGGTGACATTAACGATTCCTGCTCCAGTCGAAACCAACTCAAGAAAGTGTTGGACACTAAAGGGGTAACATTTACTACACCCATTCCAGTCTAAAGCTACTTGTAGAAAATGTTGGACACAAAAGGAGGGACATTTACTATTCCCACTCCAATTTATTTGAGAACAGATGTCGGACACTAAGATCTTCAACTATTATAAATCCAATTCACATAAATACTTATTTAACTAAAATAATACAAAATGCAATTTAAAAATTAAAAATTACTACTAAAAATTGTAAGATATGTGTAACTAAAATGGAATATTCAAACACACTATTTCAAATTGCTAAACTTTATATATTTTTTTTCTTAAAATACAAATCTGTATATTATAAATGTGATGGAAAAACTGTATATTACCTACCTTTTGACAATCTAATTGCATTGATTTTTTAAATTATCAAAGTATTTTGCAATTTGTTTTCAATTATTAAAAAGCTCTATTTTTCTCAATTTTTTTAAACATTCAAAAAAGAAAATATACTACTTAATGCAAATCTATTTTTAAAAATGTATACATTCCAAATCTATAAATAAAAGTTTTTTTAATAAATGTCATTATAGTATATAATATTTAACACCATTTTTAAATTATTATAATAAAATATATTTAAAAATAAAACAACATATTTTGCATATCTGCAAAATTATTGAATGAAATAGTTTAATTTAAGTATAATTTTTTTTTAAAACTCCCAACCTTTATTCCCTAATAACACAAAATCTTGCAACTAAAAACAAATCATTAGCAAACATTAATACATTTAAAAAATAAAACATTTTGCTTCTAAAAAATTAAAAAAGTTGACTGAAATAAACAAATTACATACATAATAGAAAAAATACAACCCATTACATACTTTTAACACTAACAAATGATGTTACATACAATAATATTGCCTATATCGATATTTTTCACACCATTATTAAAAACAACACTAAAAACTATGGGCCCGATTTAGGTCTTGGTGGGCGGGTTACTCCATCATAACAGTGATAGATATGCTGTCCACTGAAATATAACTTACTAAAATAAGAGGGAAGTAGTCTTAACCCCAACTTCGCAAACTTTAGTCAGCCGGGCAATACAGGCAAAACAAACTAAATCAAAGTCAACGCTGACTAGTCAAAATCACGGTACTCAATGGAAAAACAAAACAATAAAAATGTTCAGTGTTTTCCTTCGACGGTGGGAAAGAGAAAATTGAAACTCTGTCTATTAAACATTTGAAAAGATTTAGCAGGTTTTAGGTCTGTACGCTCTATGAGGGGAAATTCATTCAGGACATTTGGACCTAATAGGTTTTAGAATGGTGGAAGGGTGTGCAGTAACTAAGGCACACTTTCATTCAAAAACGGTTGCAGATGCAGTACTGGAGAAAACAGAGGATTTGAATAAGCTTGATATTGAGTTGTGTGAAGGTACTGATATTCTGGAGACTGTTATTCTTAAGACTAGTAGTGCTACTCAAATTTTTCTTAGAAGTCATGGGGGTTGTGAGCCACGCATATTGACCTCCTAAACTTGTATGCATCTCAATCAAGAAAGGGTCACAAACAGGGGTATAAAAGCGGTGATCAATTTATCCAAATTATAATATGATTTTGTAAAAACTCTTCATGGGAAACAACATGCGATTCATTGCTAGACCACTTTATTACTCTTTTTAATGAATAAATTAAATGATTTCTTAATTTCTTTGAATGTCTGCAAGCCCCCAATTGCTCCCAGTTGGATGATGCATTGGGAGAGCTTGATCTGGATTTGGTGGATTTGCATTGTAAATTTCCACTTGCACTAATCATTTTAGCTTGTGATTGTATTTTTAAATGTATCTTCATAAATGTAGTGATAATTTGGAAGAACAAATATGTTATTGTGAAATTCCTTAAGTTGTATGTCAGACTGGTAATTGCTCAGGTAAAATTGATGAAACAATATCAACCCTAGCACAAACGCAACTTGTACAATCTTAATGAGTGATATGTGAGTGATTCTCTGTCGCCTGCTACTTTTAGATATTGGAGTCTTCCGGCCGGTCGGAGCCAGACCAAATTCGGCTATGGATCGCTGTTCTGCATCGGGATTATGATATCAGTTTCCCACAGCCTTTCCCTCCCGTCCTTTATGACATGACTTTGCCTCTGTAGCCTATGGCTGGTGGCCGTGGGGGTACCTTCGGCACCCCTGTGAATTCCTGCACCCTGTGACAGGCACCATGGGGTCCCTGCCACAGGCTGCAGGGTTTTATACAGCCCTTAATTTCTTTCATGGAAGCCTGTATTACAACCAGTTTATGGCCATGATACAAGCTTTCATGGAGAAATGGGAGTATCCGACCGAACAGTGTTCAGTTGCATCATAATCAGGCAGTTGGAACCGCCGACCGGACGTCGGTCGGTGCTGAGACCGAGAGGGTGTCGGTCAGAGGCAACTCCAATCAACATCGTAATATGCCCCATAATGTTGAGCTATGAGGTAGCCAACTCCTTAAGAGAGTGTAGAACTGTGAAAAACATTTACCCACCAAACCCGTTAAAGAAAAAGAAAAGTTAGAACTGGAGATACTGAAACTTAAAGTATTGTACCCCATGACAGGTTGACACAGGTAGCCATGTCGAATTTTGTAGTCTTCTTTATTAGTTCCATGTTGCAGGTAACATCAGTCTTTATTCCAGTTGACAGCCTTTACTGCAGCCCCAACAGGATCCACCCCTACTCAGCCCATCTTCAACTGTCACCACTCATCCACAAAGGCACCCAGGCATTCCTGTCATCACAGTCACACCAACATTCTGATACCATCTCTCGCTCTGGCTGAGCATACAGGTTTGGCTAAAAGTAGCCTCAAAAGGAGCAAAGCACTGACCAAGGGCATCTGGTCCTAGTGGACCGGGACAAGGTCACAATTTCACACTGATCATGATAGATTGCAGGCCAGAAACGGGACCAAGTTTGACCCGCTGATGATTGGACCTTATTACCTTGGTTAGTGTGATGGTACTTTGCAAGGCTTGGCATTGTACAACATCAATTGTGTGGAGGCTCTGATGTAAGTCTTTGCTTGGCTTTGCATCACTAGGTATCAGTTTTGAAGAAGCTTTCAGCTGTGCAGCAACGTTATATGAAAGGCTTGGCATTTCTCAGTGTCAGATCAAATGAAGCTTTCATATGTGCAGGAGGCTTTGCAGGGCATGGCTTCACCCAGCATTGTATTGGATGACACTTTCAGATGTGTGGCACAGCTTTGCAAGGCTTCAATCCCCTAGCTGTTGGTTTTGATGACACTTTCAGATGTGTGGCACAGCTTTGCAAGGCTTCAATCCCCTAGCTGCTAGTTTTGATGAAGCTTGCAGCTGTGTAGCAAGACTTTGTGAAGCTTCATATTGCTTCACCCTAGATTTAATGGAATCTTCAGTTACCCCAGGGGGAGTTCTCCCTGATGCACAGAGTCCTAAGGACAGCAAAAATTAATTCAGAAAACCAGAGGGGAGAAGTCAAAATGTCTGGTAGAAGACCACCCTAAGGCTGACAGTTCTAAAAATCCCAATGAGTTGAATTCCTATCCAATCTTTATAAAAATAACTGACTCTGAGGCCTCAGCAAGTTGTAGTTTGTGTTTCATCGAGCTATTTAGTGCAACTACAGGAGATGGATGATTTCAGTAATAATTTAAACCATTGTGGACTGGAGGTCCTGATGGTCTGCATGTAGTGCTAAATCAATCAGGCTTTCTTTGGTGGCCAAATGTCCTTAGGCATTTTTTCTAATGAATTTCATGTACTGGAATAATCCCAGACTTGTGGCAGAATGCAGTAATACAGCTCATTCCCAAAAATGAACCCACTAAATATCGACTAATCTCCTTAATGGATATTTTATCTAAAATCTATGTACAAACCCTGTTGATATCCCTGAAGGCTGAGGCATTTGAGTCTGATATTACCCCAAAAGAGCAGGGAGTTCTTAGATCAAATTACTCCACAATAGATCACTGCTTTTTAGTTTGAGGTGCCGCAAGGAGGCCAACAGCAACAATAAGAAAACTCTGTTGCTTCTTTGGAGGCTTTCAGTCAGCCTTTGATCGGGTGAATTGTGGGATTCTATTGCCAAAGGTAACTAGGTGGAATAATCCAAGTAACTTGCATGAAAGCAGTTTGGTAAAAATCAAGTTAAATTTGGCAGGAATACTATAACAGAAAATCCCTGATGATAATGGCTTAAGGCGGGGTGAATTTTAGCACCGCCATCTTTTTCAAGTGGTATAGCTAAGATCTTCTGATTTCATTGGCTAGTGGTAATTTTTGATGACAGGTATGCCTTGAAAGGATTTGGCCTTCGCTTTTGAGGCCTCTCTTATGAAACCCCTAAAAGGGATGTAACCAGAAAGATAACCCCACCGGCATTGTATGGGGCCAAGAGTGTTGCAATGCACTAGCTGAAGTGTGTGATTCATCTCATAAATATATTTCAAATTCAAGTTATTGTTTCACGATTTCACAACAAATTTGTGTCTGTCTGCTCAGTTTCTTCCCAAATGATAAAAAGGTAATCTATAAACTTATTGCTATTAATTTACTTTGTATATAGCTGTGAGTGTGACACTGCATAAAAAAGCCCTGTTTGTGCATATTTAGCAATATATGTATATTACCTACTGGCGGTCTTCAGTAGGTAGATATAGTAAGAACCTATTTTCCATAGGAAATCCGCAACATTCTATTTGGAATATTTTGGCGCCGGTTGACGAATCTTTGTGAAATTTTCAAAATTAATGGCCAGGTCCACACCGCTCCTATCTGGAAAGTCTTGGGGTGATGCGAGAAGCGGGGGCCGAGAAAAAAGGGGGGGTCCCAAAAAGTGTTTTCCCCATACAATTTTCCATAGGGACATTTAGCCGCACCTACAGCCCGAACTGCTGAATGGAATTACACCAACTTTGGCAAAGAGGTAGTCCTCAGTTCAGACTCATGCCTTTTTGCTTAAATGGTGTGAATCTGTTCAGTAGTTTTTTAGATATTAAAGCAAAAATTACATATATATCTGGGCGGAGCCTAATGACACTACTCATTGTGAGATCTGATTGGCTGGCAGCACTTTATCCAAAAAGTGTTGGCAGCCATCTTGGGACCAATATACATGATAGCACCTCATTAAAAAGCATTGCAGTTATTAATAGAAGGTTTTAAGACGTTAGTTGCATTATAAATCATTTGTTGATGGTACCATACTCATTTTAGGAATTGTGGTGTGTTCTAAGGTGATTTTACCATGTGGAAAAGCCTTCTGCTGGGATATCATGAACGCTAACTGCTTTACTATTGACGAACTTATGGCACACCTGAAGCCATCTTGATTGGAATAAACTGGTAACACTTAAAACATTGAATTTAAATAGGAACAATATAAGGGGGTTCATTTTGTCATAGAAATTATGGCTAGTGCTGTAGAAAGAAAAATTAGAACATGTTTTAAGTGAGATCTCAAATATTTTCCTGTTATATTTCAACAGGAGCAGCCTGTCAGTTGATTGCTTTGTGTTCTACTGCAGCTACCCAGAGTGTTCTAAAGAACAACTAGAGCGCTAACAGTCTTACTTATGACAAAATTATGGCACACCTGAAGCCATCTTGATTGGAATAAATTGGTAACACTTAAAACATTTAATTTAAAAAGGAACAAAATGAGGGGATTCATTTTGTCCTAGAAATTATGGTTAGTGCTGTAGGAAGAAAAATTAGGACATGTTTTAAGTGAGATTACAAATATTTTCCTGTTCTTTTTCAACAGAAGCAGCCTGACAGAGTTGATTCCTTCGTGTTCTCTGGCTGCTTCCCCCGAGTGTTCTAAAGAACAACTAGAGCGCTAACAGCCTTACTAATAACAAAAGTATGGCACACCTGAAGCCATCTTGATTGGAATAAACTGGTAACACTTAAAACATTTAATTTAAAAAGGAACAAAATGAGGGGGTTCATTTTGTCATAGAAATTATGGTTAGTGTTGTAGAAATAAAAATTAGGGCATGTTTTAAGAGAGATCTCAAATCCTCTTCGATTTAATTTGAAAATTCTGACATGCAGACTGAACAATCACTTTCAATATCAGCAGTAGACTTCCAGTTAACTCCCTACTGAACACTTCCCCCTACACTACTCAAACACCAATGCACTACCCTAAACCCTAAAACACTACCCCCAGCATGAGCCCCTACACTACACAAACACCACTGCACTACCCTAAAACACTACCCCCTACAGTAGACAAACACCACTGTGCTTCCCTGAACCTTAAAACACTACCCCCAGCATGACCCTCATACTACCCAAACACCACTGCACTACCCTAAACTCTAAATCTATCCCCAGCATTACCCCTACTGTGGTTCTGAAAACTCTGGATTCATGTAATCGCTCTGGACTCGAGAATTAAAACTTTGTCAAAACATGACGAATTTGGTATCAAAAGACCGAGAATGACGAGCACATCATGTACATATGTTTTCAGCATAATTGAGTGACGATTTCACCCCGAAATCGTCACTTTCGTTCTGAACCCTTGGCTCCCATTTATGTGTTGCCCTTTACATAGGCCTTAATCCAGCTGAAATCAATTCAGCAAGGACATATACTCCTTAATCGACTTTTCCATGACCTGTGCAAGTTGGAACCATTGCCCCAGTCCGAACTCGTTAGGTCAGTTCCCCTCCCAGTGGCCGAGCAAGATAGCATCAAGGCTCAACAAGCCATAAAACCATTTCAGCGCGCACACCTGCCGTATCTTGCTCACATCTGTCTTTGCTCTTTTGCTTCACTTTCTTTATGGTGGGGAGGTGCCTACTTTATTGGGGGTCCACTGATATCTAATGAAATGTTGGGCCTTGCCGGGTGATTTGTTATGGGCAGCACGACGTGAAATATGTACATGTCATCATGACTCTGCTTTTCTTTTGTAAACCAATAACTGTAAATGACATACTACAAATTCGAAGAATGTTTGCCTGAAGCTGAATATTTTGTATAAAGAGAGATGCCTGACTTTGTAAATTCGAGCAGTCTCCTGAGAATATACTTCCCCGTGTTGTACTTCTAGGACACTTGTTACATTGGTTGCAGCCAATAAACAAATCTTTGACTTCACCTAGAAGACTCTGAGTTTCTGTGGTCTGGATCAGGAAGAACCCGAGGTCTCTGGGTGTACCCTGACACCGCTGGGTTACTGGTGTCTGTGCCGGTTCTGAAAAACCCAGTACCTCACTACACTAGACAAACACCACTGCACTACCCTAAACCCTAAAACACTACCCCCTACACTACACAATTACCACTGCACTACCCTTAACCCTAAAACACTACCCCCAGCATGACCCCCTACACTACACGAACACCACTGAACTACCCTAAACCCTAAAACACCACCCCAGCACATACCCACAAATACTACACAAACACCACTGCACTCCCCATTCATGACTGCACTACCCTAAACCCTAAAACACTACCACAGCACCACAACCTACACTACCGAAACACCATTGCACTACCCTAAACCTTAAATCTACCACAGCACTACCCCTTACACTACCCAAACACCACTGCACTACCCTAAAACAATACCCCAGCACGACCACCTACAATATACAAACACCACTGCACTACCCATTCATGACTGCACTACCCTAAACCCTAAAACACTACCACAGCACCACACCCTACACTACTGAAACACCATTGCACTACCCTAAACCTTAAATCTACCACAGCGCTACCCCCTACACTACCCAAACACCACTGCACTACCCTAAATCACTACCCCAGCACGACCAGCTACAATACACAAACACCACTGCACTACCCTAATCTCTAAATCTACCTCCAACACGATCCCCTAAACTACATAAACACCACTGTACTAACCTAAACCCTAAATCTACCCCCGCACGACTCCCTACCTTACCCAAACACCACTGCACTACCCTAAACCCTAACTCACTACCCATACACTACACAAACAGTACTGCACTACCCTAAACCCTAAAACACTAACCCCAACACGACCTCCTACATTACACAAACACCACTGCACTACCCTAAATCATAAATCTACCCACAGCACAACCCCCTACACTACCCATTCACCACTGCACTACCCTAAACCCTAAAACACTACCCCAGCATGACCCCCTACACTACCCAAACCCCATTGCACTACCCTAAACCTTACATCTATCCCAACACGCCCCCTTACACTACCCAAACACCACTGTGCTACCCTAAAAGACTACCTCAGCACGACCCCCTACACTACTCAAACACCACTGCACTACACTAAACCCTAAAACACTACCCCCAGCACGAGCCTCTACACTACATAAACACCACTGCACTACCCTAAACCCTACAACACTACCCCCTGCATTAGACAAACACCACTGTCCTTCCCTGAACCCTAAAACCCTAGCCTCAGCATGACCCCATACTACACAAACACCACTGCACTACCCTAAACCCTAAATCTACCCCCAGCACGACCCCCTACCCTACCTAAACACCACTGCGCTACACTAAAACACTACTCCCTACATTACACAAACACCACTGCACTACCCTTAACCCTAAAACACTACCCCCAGCACAACCCCCTACACTAAACAAACACCACTGCAATACCCTAAACCCTAAAACACTACCCCCTACACTACACAATTACCACTGTACTACCCTAAACCCTAAAAAACACTACCCCAGCACAAACCCACAAACACTACACAAACACCACTACACTACCCTAAACCCTAAATCTACCCCCAGCACGACCCCTACACTACCCAAACAGCACTGCACTACCCTAAAAACTAAATCTACGCCCAGCATGACCTCTACACTACCCAAACACCACTGCACTACCCTAAACCCTAAAAAACTACCCCAGCATGACCCCTACACTACACAAACACCACTGCATGACCTTAAAATATTACCAAACAACAAAAGAAGAGAGGTCCGGTCACGCACAAAGCTACCAGATATTTGAGCAAAGAGATAAGTGGGTAATTTTAATCACAGTCACTCTATTTGAGTAGGAAAGCCCTCACACACCGACCTGGTCAGTGTCATGCTTCATCATCGGGCCCCACCGAAGAGACCGAGTGTCTCTTCGGTGTGCTGCGACGCCAGAAATACTGCGGAGCTGGTCGTGTGGGGAGGACGTGTTGTGGAAATTGCAAAATTAAAAGTGACTAAGGGTATCGAAAAAACTTTTAATGAGTGATCCCTAAGACACGTGTAAGTGGTATATGTGTCTGAATTTAAGGGCCAAGGTTTTTAGGATTTTGATTAAATTCAGCTAAATACCACAAGTTTTAAAATTAATCAGTCAACATGTTTCTGCCTTATTTGTGGTATATATTCACCATGGCATTCTTCAGGACTATACCCCGGCGGTATGGACACTCTAATAGTCCACCCTGACCTGGGGACGTGTAAGTGAAAAAAGAAAAGTGAAAAAAGTGCTTAAAAATTAGAAGAGCAAATTGCTCATTCCAAAAAAAACCCAAAATTCAGGGGTGTATCAGCACCTGTAAGAGAAAATAACACAGACAAACAGATATGGACATACATACGATTAGTATATGCCAGCGTAGACTTATCATAGTGCTCCTAAGATGGTGGCAAACCTTTGTGTGCACACACAATAACTGATATCTTATGCACCATCCAAGTAGCCCTTAGGGATATTGTACATGCTAAGAGGTGGAGTGCTAAAGGTGGTTAAAAACTACTATCATAGTGATGGGGATAAAAAACACGGTGTGAATTCTCCATGAAGAGGGATCAATTTGACCAAATGGTCGGTGTCCCCTTAGGATGGTAAGTATGGAGAAAATCTCACTTTTAAAACAGGGCGCTACTAGCACCATGGGTCTCGGGAGGAGGATTGGAGCGCGCTTGGCACATCCTAGGAAGAAAGAGGAGTTACATGTCAACAGAACCCAAACCACACACAGGTACTTAGCTTATGGTCATCGTAAAAGACGTTCCGCTGGTGATCCAGACTCACGCCCTCTGCGCTCACAACCCGCTTGTCAACCTGCAAGATTCCTCTAAACCGGACCCCGACGATGGAGAGCGGGGCCGGTAAATGAGTTTAAGAGCGCTTTGTTTCCGTTTGCGCGCTCGATTCCGGGTTGGGCGTGTCTCGCTCAGATCGAGGCTTGGAGCGCACACGCCCACTCGGGCGCAGCGCGCCTAGGATCAGGACGAGGTGTGGAATAGAGGACCTATCCCTGCGCAATGGCTAAAGGAGGTTTAGGCACGCTGGTGGTTGTCAGGGCAACCGAGGGTGCTCGTCGTTTTTTAGGGAAAGTTTTTAGGAATCGGACTTTTTAAATGGGCGAAATACCTCACTCTAGGGATATATACACTGCTTACATTCAGTTGGTAGGTAATGTCAGAGCAGAAACGAGAGTTCCATCACTCTAGAGATCTAAGCACTGCTCACATTCAGGGTGTAAATAGATAGTGTCAGAGCAGGAGTGCACACACTGTCAGATCAATATAGTTTAATTTGGACATACATGGGACCGTCCTTGGACGTTAAAAAATTGCGCATAGTGTAGAAACCACCTGGTATTTGGTATTTAGGTGATATGTTTTATTCAGATCGCTTATATGTCACGTTATCAGCTCTTGTTTCAGACGCGTGAAGTTATAGGGTTCACGATAGGACTGAGTTCCAGGGGATATCGTCGTTAAGGCCATTGATATTTGTCCCCAAGCGGTGTACCCAGCGCTGTTCTTTTTCGAACAGTCTATTTTGTACGTTTCTTGAGCCATCCAGAACTTCAATAACAGTCCACCTCATGTCATTGGTGGTATGATTTTTGTCTAGGAAATGGCGACTCAATTTCGTTGTTATTTTCTTGCACCTTATGTTACTCCGGTGCTCACAGATCCGTTGTTTCACTTTTCTGGTGGTCATACCCACGTACCGGAGGTGGCACGGACACGTGATCAAATAGATCACATTGATTGAGTTGCAGTTGGTATGTTCCCGTTGGGTCCACACTTTCCCTTCTTCCAGTGTCAGAGTTTTTGTAGCTTGTGTCAAGTGACAGACACTACAGTCCGAACAGGGATAGTGCCCGGTGATTTTAGGGAGACCCCATGATGTTGTCACTGATGGTGTCGTGTTTTGTGGTTTCTCTTTTGGGCGGGTATGGACCAGCGCATCTCTTAGACTGCGCCCCTTTTTAAATGAAAAAAGGGGTTTATTCCAGTCCTAGAAAAACTAAAAAATAGAGGCTATCCAACTTCCACCTTGAATAAAGGATTCAAAAGGGCGAGAAATCAGCCAAGGGAGTCCCTCCTTGAAGAAAGGACAAACAATCCAGAACAGATCCCACTCACCTGTGTCACCACTTACAGCAGTCTCTCAAACATCATGAAAAAGAGCATAAACAAACATTGGAATATTGTGAATACCTTTAAAAAGGACTGGAATAAACCCCTTTTTTCATTTAAAAAGGGGCGCAGTCTAAGAGATGCGCTGGTCCATACCCGCCCAAAAGAGAAACCACAAAACACGACACCATCAGTGACAACATCATGGGGTCTCCCTAAAATCACCGGGCACTATCCCTGTTCGGACTGTAGTGTCTGTCACTTGACACAAGCTACAAAAACTCTGACACTGGAAGAAGGGAAAGTGTGGACCCAACGGGAACATACCAACTGCAACTCAATCAATGTGATCTATTTGATCACGTGTCCGTGCCACCTCCGGTACGTGGGTATGACCACCAGAAAAGTGAAACAACGGATCTGTGAGCACCGGAGTAACATAAGGTGCAAGAAAATAACAACGAAATTGAGTCGCCATTTCCTAGACAAAAATCATACCACCAATGACATGAGGTGGACTGTTATTGAAGTTCTGGATGGCTCAAGAAACGTACAAAATAGACTGTTCGAAAAAGAACAGCGCTGGGTACACCGCTTGGGGACAAATATCAATGGCCTTAACGACGATATCCCCTGGAACTCAGTCCTATCGTGAACCCTATAACTTCACGCGTCTGAAACAAGAGCTGATAACGTGACATATAAGCGATCTGAATAAAACATATCACCTAAATACCAAATACCAGGTGGTTTCTACACTATGCGCAATTTTTTAACGTCCAAGGACTGTCCCATGTATGTCCAAATTAAACTATATTGATCTGACAGTGTGTGCACTCCTGCTCTGACACTATCTATTTACACCCTGAATGTGAGCAGTGCTTAGATCTCTAGAGTGATGGAACTCTCGTTTCTGCTCTGACATTACCTACCAACTGAATGTAAGCAGTGTATATATCCCTAGAGTGAGGTATTTCGCCCATTTAAAAAGTCCGATTCCTAAAAACTTTCCCTAAAAAACGAGGAGCACCCTCGGTTGCCCTGACAACCACCAGCGTGCCTAAACCTCCTTTAGCCATTGCGCAGGGATAGGTCCTCTATTCCACACCTCGTCCTGATCCTAGGCGCGCTGCGCCCGAGTGGGCGTGTGAGCTCCAAGCCTCGATCTGAGCGAGACACGCCCAACCCGGAATCGAGCGCGCAAACGGAAACAAAGCGCTCTTAAACTCATTTACCGGCCCCGCTCTCCATCGTCGGGGTCCGGTTTAGAGGAATCTTGCAGGTTGACAAGCGGGTTGTGAGCGCAGAGGGCGTGAGTCTGGATCACCAGCGGAACGTCTTTTACGATGACCATAAGCTAAGTACCTGTGTGTGGTTTGGGTTCTGTTGACATGTAACTCTTCTTTCTTCCTAGGATGTGCCAAGCGCGCTCCAATCCTCCTCCCGAGACCCATGGTGCTAGTAGCGCCCTGTTTTAAAAGTGAGATTTTCTCCATACTTACCATCCTAAGGGGACACCGACCATTTGGTCAAATTGATCCCTCTTCATGGAGAATTCACACCGTGTTTTTTATCCCCATCACTACGATAGTAGTTTTTAACCACCTTTAGCACTCCACCTCTTAGCATGTACAATATCCCTAAGGGCTACTTGGATGGTGCATAAGATGTCAGTTATTGTGTGTGCACACAAAGGTTTGCCACCATCTTAGGAGCACTATGATAAGTCTACGCTGGCATATACTAATCGTATGTATGTCCATATCTGTTTGTCTGTGTTATTTTCTCTTACAGGTGCTGATACACCCCTCAATTTTGGTTTTTTTTTGGAATGAGCAATTTGCTCTTCTAATTTTTAAGCACTTTTTTCACTTTTCTTTTTTCACTTACACGTCCCCAGGTCAGGGTGGACTATTAGAGTGTCCATACCGCCGGGGTATAGTCCTGAAGAATGCCATGGTGAATATATACCACAAATAAGGCAGAAACATGTTGACTGATTAATTTTAAAACTTGTGGTATTTAGCTGAATTTAATCAAAATCCTAAAAACCTTGGCCCTTAAATTCAGACACATATACCACTTACACGTGTCTTAGGGATCACTCATTAAAAGTTTTTTCGATACCCTTAGTCACTTTTAATTTTGCAATTTCCACAACACGTCCTCCCCACACGACCAGCTCCGCAGTATTTCTGGCGTCGCAGCACACCGAAGAGACACTCGGTCTCTTCGGTGGGGCCCGATGATGAAGCATGACACTGACCAGGTCGGTGTGTGAGGGCTTTCCTACTCAAATAGAGTGACTGTGATTAAAATTACCCACTTATCTCTTTGCTCAAATATCTGGTAGCTTTGTGCGTGACCGGACCTCTCTTCTTTTGTTGTTTGATACTTAACTGGGGTGTAAGAGAGTGTCTCTGACCTTCCCTACCTCTCTCGTTGTTGATATATACTTAAAATATTACCCCCAGCACGACCCCCTACACTACCCAAACAGCACTTCACAACCCTAAAAACGAAATCTACCCAAGCATGACCCCTACACTACCCAAACACCACTGCACTACGCTAAACCCTAAAACACTACCCCAACACAACCCTACACTACACAAATACCACTGCACCTCCCTACACTCTAAATCTACCCCCATCACGACCTCCTACACTACACAAACACCACTGCACTACCCTAAACCCTAAAACACTACCCCAGCATGACCCCTACACTACACAAACACCACTGCATGTCCTTAAAATACTACCCCCAGCACGACCCCCTACACTACCCAAACACCACTGCACTACCCTTAACCCTAAATCTACCCCCAGCATGAACCCCTACACTACCCAAACACCACTGCACTACCATAAACCCTAAAACACTACCCCATACACTATACAAACTCCACTGCACTACCCTAAACCCTAAAATACTACCCACAGTATGACCCCCTACACTACACAAACACCACTGCAGTACCCTAAACCCTAATTCTACCCCAAGCATGACCCCCTACACTACCCATTAATGACTACATTACTATAAACCCTAAATTACTACCACTGCACGACCCCATACACTACCCAAACACCATTGCACTACCCTAAAACTCTACTCCAGCACGACCCCCTACACTACACAAACACCACTGCACTACCCTAAACTCTGAATCTACCCCCAGCATGACCCTCTACACCACATAAACACCACTGCACTACCCTAAACCCTAAATCTACCCCCAGCACGACCCCCTACACTACACAAACACCATTGCACTACCCTAAACCCTAAACCCTAAAACATAACCCCTAGCACGACCCCTACATTACACAAACACTACGGCACTTCCCTACACCCTAAAACACTACCCCCTGCACGACCCCCTAAGCTACAAAAACACCACTGCACTACCCTAAACCATAAAACACTTCCCCAGCATGAAAGCGCAAACACTACACAAACACCACTGCACTACCCTAAACCCTAAAACACTAACCCCAACACGACCTCCTACATTACACAAACATCACTGCACTACCCTAAATCCTAAATCTACCCCCAGCATGGCCCCCTACCTTACCCAAACACCACTGTATTAACCTAAACCCCAAATCAGCCCCAAGCACGAACCCCTACAATACCCAAACACCACTGCACTACCATAAACCCTAACACACTACCCCATACACTACACAAACACCACTGCACTACCCTAAACCATAAATCTACCCCCAGCATGACCCCCTACACTACCCATTCACCACTGCACTACCCTACACCCTAAAACACTACCCCAGCATGACCCCTACACTACGCAAACACCATTGCACTACCCTAAACCTTAAATCAACCCCAGCACGTCCCCTTACACTACCTAAACGCCACTGTGCTACCCTAAAAGACTACCTCAGCACGACCCCCTACACTACACAAACACCACCACACTACCCTAAACTCTAAATCTACCCCAGTACGTCCCCCTACACTACATAAAAACCACTGCACTTCCCTAAACACGAAATCTACCCCCAGCATGACCCCCTACACTACACAAACACCATTGCACTACCCTAAACCCTAAAACACTACCCCCAGCACTACCCTCTACACTACCCAAACACCACTGCACTAGCCTAAACCCTAAAACACTACCCCCAGCATGACCCCATGCACTACACAAACACCACTGCACTACCCTAAACCCTAAATCTACCCCCAGCATGACCACCTACACTACCCATTCACCACTGCGCTACCCTAAACCCTAAAACACTACCCCCTGCACGACCCTCTACACTACCCAAACACCACTGTGCTAACCTAAACCCTAAAACACTTCTCCTGGCATGACTCCCTACACTACCCAAACCCCACTGCCCTGTGGTGCGTTTTAAGTTGTGGAATTAATTCCTCTTCAATCTTGAGGATCCCTGGGGGCCGGATGTATGACGTTACAATGCATGCTTTTACCAAGCATGCTGTTACAACGCAGTTTTTACAACGCAAACCTTTACAACGCATAGCGCTTTGGGGTGCTGGATAGTGAATAGTTTAATTTACTATTCCAACTCCAGTCCCCGTGGACACTAGGGAAGGAGTTGGATAGTAAATTAAATCTATTCCCTATTCTAGAGCACCCCCCAGCGCAATGCGTTGTAATGGTTTTCGTTGTAAAACCTGCGTTGTAAAAGCACTGCGTTGTAAAAGTTTTGTTGTAAAGGATGTTTCCCCTGGGGGCCAACTGACCCACCAGTTACCTCCAGTATGTGCCTGCGAGCTGAGTTGCAGAGAGTTGTTCTGAGGCCACGCCCCTTTTTACACCTCTCTGCAATGCAGCTCTGTGGCGCTTACTGGAGGTAGCTGGTGGGCCAGTTGCACCCCAGGGACCATCAGTATTCAAGGGGAGTTAATCCCCCAACTTAAAATGTGCCACGGGCGCGTTTGCACAGTGGTGAAGGGAGGGGGTGGGGCCTGAGTTCACATGTGTGCAAACACACCATGTGGCACGGTTTAAGTTGGGGAAATAATTCCTTGTCATTCCTGAGGGTCCCTGGGGGCCAACTAGCCCACCAGGTACCTCCAGTAAGCGCCACGGAGCTGCGTTGCAGAGTGTTGTAAAAAGGGGCGTGGCCTCTGAACACCTCTCTGTAGCGCAGGCTCCTGGCGCATACTGGAGGTACCCAGTGGGAATTAGTTCTCCAACTTAAAATGCACCACAGAGCGTGTTTGCAGACATATCATCTCAGGCCACTCCCCCATCCTTCACCACTGTGAAAACGAGCTATGTGGCGCATTTTAAGTTGGGGAATTAATTCTCTTTCAATACTGATGGTCCCTGAGGGCCTAATAGCCCAACAGGTATCTCCAGTATGCACCAGGGAGCTGTGTTGCAGACAGGTGCTCAGAGGCCATACCCCTTTTTACACCTCTCTGCAACGCAGCTCTCTGGCACTTACTGGAGGTCCCTGGTGGGCTAGTTTGACCCTAGGGAGCCTTAGGATTGAAGGTTACTTAATCTCTCAACTTAGAACGGTGACAGGGTGTGTTTACACAATGGTGAAGTGAGGGGACGGGCCTGACGTGATGTGTGCAAACACGCCCTGTGGCGCGTTTTGAGTTGGGGAAAAAATTACACTTCAAACCTGAGGGACCGTGGGACAAGTAGCCCACCAGGTGCTTCCAGGTTGCACCACTGTGCTGTCTTGCAGGGAGGTGGTGCAGGCCGTGCCCCTTTTTACATCTCTCTGCTACGCAGCTCTGTGGCGCTTACTGGATGTACTACGGATTCTGATTTACTTATCTGTTATCAGGAGAGACCTCAGTGCTGCATCTTTGAGCCCAGTACTGATCCTGAAAAGTAATTCTAACCATACTTACCAGTAACTTGAATTTCCTTCCATAGGCTAACATTGACTGGTTTTCACCAGAAAAGTTTCTAAGTGTTGATTTTCACAAACTACACTTATTCCTTAAAAATGTTGCATTGTATTTGAAATTGTGTTGCCCATTGCAACAACTGTAAGTACTGTACTTAAAAGTCTATTGCCTATTTCCAAAGTATTTAAACTAAAGTAATTCATTCTGAGAAGGTATATTTTGTAATGTAATGTATAATGTAAATATAATGTAATTTAAAAAATACAATATCTAAAAATAAATAGTGTAAAGAAATGTAGTAAATCAGTATAAAAGAACTAAATATAACAATTAATACATTTAAAATTAGTAATTTACAAAACCTTTGAAATACACTGAAAAACCGTAGGTTTGAGGCCTGATATAGTTAGGAATTAGCATTTAAAAAACCTTTAAAATTCACTGCAAAAAAAATAGGTTTTAAGGGTATTATAGTCAGGAATTAGTATTTAAAAAAGCTTTGAAATTCACTGAAAAAACCATAGGTTTTAGTGGTGGTATAGTTAGCTGGACATTTCACTCGTACAAAACCATTGAAATTCCTCCAATATAGTTAGTTGTACTAACTATAACTTGCGCGTCCGCAATCCACTGCTGATGATGTCACATATTACATCATACATGACATGATCAGTGACATCACTGATGACATCATTGATGACATCTCACATGACATCACTGATGACATCATCCACGTGACAATCTGATACAGCTAATCATACACTAGTATAACCTTTCAACACTCATTATAAAACATGGAGTACCATATTTGGTACCATTGTCACACCAATACAAGTTTCTGAAAACCCACTTAGTGATTACTACATCTACACACACATCTAAACACTTACCTTCAGATTCACTCATACATGCTAACAAAGATTAATAGAACACTATTAAATATACTTATACACCTACATCGACATTACACACCAGCGCACATCATATTGACTTATGCAGCCATCCTACTCACCTATGCAAATAATTGATCATACTTACCTTTACTCAGCTGCACACTTATAAAAACACCACTTTAATTATTCATATAGTAACTCAGATAGTAACTCATACTTGTTATAAAATCACTTGCATGTATAAAGTTTTCAATACAGTCACTCATACAACCACTGAGTCTTATGTATACTTGTTTATATACAACAACTGTCACATACACGGCCTTTTATATTTCTAGTTTGTTGGACATGTATCATAGAGAAATATATTTACTCATCACCACACCCATAAAGACATTCTCTCATCCAAACAACTTTCCACATACAGTCTTAACCTCATATACCTACTAAATCAACTATTTACACATCTTTGGACAGTCACACACCTCCCACCCAACTACACACACATGCACTATCCCATCCAAACACTCACTTAAATAATTGATAAGTAATATAGACTTTCAAATAGCTGGTAATCAACTTATGTAGAAGTTTACGCAACAAGAGATAGAGTGATATAGATATTCACACTGTTTAATCACTATCCTATATATTTAGAGAAACACTTTAAATGAATCCCTTAGACAGTCAATCACAGTGCTACTAAATCCTCCATCCAGACACTTATACATCCACTCAGTCTTCAATGCACATTGCTATATATAATACTTATTTAAATATCAAACCAAACCACATTCACTGGATAATGTCATCAGTGATATTATCAGTGGTGTCATTTGAGATGTCATCAGTGATGTCACTGACCATGTCATAAATGATTTAATATGTTTCATAATCAGCAGTGGATTGCGGGCGTGCGAGTCATAGTTAGTACAACTAACTATATCGGAGAAATTTAAATGGTTTTGTACGAGTGAAATGTCCAGCTAAGTATAACACCCCAAAAATCTATGTTTTTTTCAGTGAATTTCAAAGGGTTTTTTAAATGCTAAATCCTAACTATAACACCCCTAAAACCTATGGTTTTTTCAGTGAATTTTAAAGGTTTTTTAAATGCTAATTCCTAACTATATCAGGCCTCAAACCTATGGTTTTTTCAGTGAAAAAATAATAATATATATATATATATATACATATATATATATATATATATATATATATATATAGGAGTTAGGATTTTTTCTCTATGGGATTTTTGAAAATTCTATGTCTAATAACTTTGGCGTTTGTGGACGGAATTGGCTGAAATTTTCAGGAAAATGGCACATTTTGTTTCTGAGCAGCCCCTGAAAATTTTGGGGGGGTTCTTCAAGGGGGGGCCGAGAAAAAAGGGGGGTCCCAAAACGCGTTTTTCCCATGTTAATTTCCATAGGGCGGTTGGCCTCACTTTTAGCCCGAACGGCTGAATGGATTTGCACGAAACTTGGCAAAATTGTAGGGACTGGTAGCCCGATGTGCCTTTTGTAGGTCTCAATATATGTGCTCCAGTGGATTTTGAGAAATTAACGTTTAAAAAAAGATATATATCTGTAACAGCGGACTGGGCAGCGGCCCAGGACGCGTACTTGTCGCGCAACGGAGCTTTGTGAAGCGAAGCTGATTGGTTCTCCGGCGTCTGTCAACATTCCAAACAGTCCGTAGCGGCCGCCATCTTGTCTCTCGGTAGGATCGAGAGACAAGAGGAGGTCAAAACAAAGGGGGAAATAACTATAAGGGGGCATAGTAGATCCTCGCTGACCCCCTAGGTTTGATGTGGAGGTTTTAAAAGGGCCCCGCGGGGCAAAAAAAAATAATAATAATAATAATCGAACGGCTGAATGGATTTGCACGAAACTTGGCAAAATATTAGGGACTGGTAGCCCGATGTGCCTTTGCTAGGTCTCAATATATGTGCTCCAGTGGATTTTAAGAAATTAACGTTCAAAAAAAGATATATATCTGTAACAGCGCTCCGCTTCGCGTAACGGAGGTTTGCGAAGCTGATTGGTCATTCTGTCACTGGGCTATAGTTGGGCTACATCTGGCTGATATTTGGGCTACATTTGTTTTTTTGTGTGTCTGGCGGCCATCTTTGGGCTACATTGGGCTACATTGGGCTACATTTGGGCTCCAACATATATATAGGCCAATGTAGCCCAATATATATTTTTCAAAGTTAATTTTCGTAAAAACCACTGGAGCATATATCTTGAGACATAGCAAAGGCACATCGGGCTACCAGTCCCTACAATTTTGCCAAGTTTCGTGGAAATCCATTCAGCCGTTCGAGCTAAAAGTGAGTCCAACCGCCCTATGGAAATGAAGGAAATGAATGGGTAATTTGTAATTAGCAAATAGCTCATCGCAAACTAGGAATGGTAAAGAATCGCTATTTATTCCTTAAAGTTCGCTATTTAGGAAATGCAAAAAACTTTGATGATACATATGGCGGTTCATCTCTAACAAGATAAGAAGCATAGGGATACATTTATGATGACTGGCGCATCACCAGGGATGTGTTAGTCATTCTGTGCCGCTGTTCCGTCACCTATGGTGTGCTGCATTTACAATGCGGCGCATCATGGGGCAAAAACAGCACAGATGCGTGATGTATCTGTGCCGTAAAGGTGGCGCATTGCTGGAGTTGTATCGCAAGTGTGATGAAGCTCCAGCAAGGGTCGGGGGTGCCCCTGTCGCAGGGTTTCTGTTCTCACACAGAACTGTGGACAGAGGATTGGAACCTCGGCGAATTAGGGTGTCCCAAAACTCACGTTAGTAATCAAAAACTCCTTAGCAAGCTAGGTACAGTGTCACATTGGATATAACAAACTCTCAATGTTTAGACAATCCAGAATATGAACTTATAGTACCTCAGGATACGTGGAACTCATGAACAGTCGGTCGTTATATATTTCTTAGAAACCAGAACATGGAGTTAAGAAGAACACATGTGTATTTGAAATGTTTATTTACTAATGCCGTCTTCACAGGCGTAGTATCTTAGATAATACAAGTACACATATTATCAGTAGCAAAATTACCAGCATAGTTACTAGTACATAAAAAGCGAATGGTGATAGTATGTTAACATGCTGTAAATGAATAAGAGTTAGCAACACTTATAAGCAGCCGCGGGCCGTGGAGGGAGTTACGGTGGGGCAGGGAGGCGGGGAGGGGGAGGGGCAAGGTAGAGAGGGCTCCACCCTGCTTCTCCCCCTCCCCGCCTCCCTGCCTCACCGTAACTCCCTCCACGGCCCGCGGCTGCTTATATCTCACCCTCCCTAATACACATATTATATTATTTGCTAAGAAGGTCTCTTTGTGTTGGTTTAGGGCGTGCCCATACTTTAGTGTCTTAGATTTGAAGGAATCACATCAGCATACACCAGCTCTCTCTTCATGTGAGCCGCATCAACTGTTGTGTATGTGTGTTCGGCAAAGCAATATAAAACCCGCCTCATGCCCAGAATTGGCAGAAGTTGCACTTATGTTATGAGTATGAAGTCGTGGAGATCAGACCTCATAACAATTCTGTATCGTGTTGTTCTTGAAACTTTAGCACTCGCTGTACAGATATAGTTTAACAAGCAAAGCAGATAGTAGAGCAATAACATATTATTCTCATGTAAACCGCGATGAACTACTAGGTGGAAAGCTAAAGCAACAACTAAGTGTCGTGTGCAGAAGTTGCAAAAAAGGAAAAATGGCGTTTAAACCGGTAATGAGCCCATGCTAACTTAACACGGTGTAAAGATATCCAGGACCTAGATGACACCTCCCCATGATCCGGAAACGAACTGAATAAGATTATAGAAGTGCCATCTCATGAGAGCAGATTGCAAGTTTATATGTGGACGGTCCGCAAGGTAAAGCATTAAAAACTAGGAAAATTTAATGCTAAAGAAAAATAAAACAGCCAAGTACTTTATCGAGTCTTAAGCCAATAGGCAAGGTAAATAATAAAAACTTGACAAATAAGTCAATGAATTGTCAATGAAATGCTAGTACTCAGCATATCAAACATGAAAAAGGTCTATGACATAACTGTGTATGCAAAATAAGCTGCAACAGCCTCCAATAGGAAGTCACCGTCTTCATCCGAAAACAGTTCAGCCATCCAATTTAAAAGCGGAAAAGAACATACGTGCTCTCCCAGCACCGGATCCTCTATCACCATCAGAGGACAGCTCGGTGGGTTTTCAAGAAAGCTCTGTTCCAAGAAAGACTGTGCTGCCGCCAGTAAATTCCAGGGACCAAGTAGTCCATGCATCAATGCCACAGCCATAATCCTTTCGCCAGGACAAACCAACTCGTGAGTAATGATAGGAGTCATCAGCTGATTAAAGTCGACGTCAGGAGAAACCGGTCCGCAGAGACACAAATCAATGGCCCAATCGAAATCACAGGTCAGGCAGTGAAATACAGGCTGGACACAGGTCAAGTAGGAGAATCGAAAAGATAATCCATATGCCGTGCTTAATATCGCCAACGGCATTGTGCCATAATATTCTAGCATGCGATTGCGGAACAGTGTCAGCAGCTGCAGGGTGGGAGGTTGCATAGGAGGGACATCCATATTTAAAAATGTAAAAAAGCACAAGAGCGTCCGCTGGTAATGCGAGTAAAAATGCCAATCCACGAACCAGAGTGGAGAAAATAGAATGAAAGGAAGCAGGGATGAGTCCAAAGATTTTCTCAAATGAAGTCACGAGACCACTGGTAACAACTTTAAAAAAGTGCGCCAGGGACTTTGCGGAGGATGCGTTAAAGATAGTCGGAACCATCTTGCTGAATTTGAAAGGCAAATCTGAATTGAAAAGTGTGTGCACCTCTGTACGGGTGTTCGCTATGTGAAGCACGAAAGTTTCACGGGCCGAACTCAAGGCCACCTCTCTCTGAGACAAAAGAGCTCTTATTCTTGCCATGCCGTTGAAATCTGTCCCAAGGTTGGTATTTGTGGCCAGATTGAAAACTCCCTATGTTCATGTGTGGGAGGAAATAGAACATTTCTGCAGCAAATAACCCGTTCACTTACTGTTACGATAAAAGGAATACTTTTAATTAACTCAGAACAATCTTCATTATTGAGCATCAAATAACTACCATTTTCCAACAACTTGAACGTGGGGATGATAGCAGGAACTGGCGTGCCTTGCAACACGCAAGCCATATTTGGTCGGTGTTTGTTGCATGAACCGTGTAACTGTATGTGCCTACACATTAGTGAATGATCTGGCGTCTCAGTGCATTCCTCTCCATTCAGATAAACTTCTTGATCATCTTTGAAACATCTGTATGTGTATGGAAGCGACCAGACCTCATGAAGAAAAGCACTACCTAAAGGTTCATAACGACCTATTGGTATATATTTCATACAATTTGAAAACTTATATAAAGCAAAAGGCAGCGTTATTAAACCGTGGATAAGGCACGTTGCCAAAAAACCCGCAATCCTCTGCTGATGATGTCACTGAGCATGTCATGAATGATGTAATATGTGACATCATCAGCAGTGGATTACGGGTAATAGTATCTCTAGTTTACTCCCCTATAGCTGTCTTTCTTTTAACATAAGTGTCTGTTTCCTTCCCTTATACTTACTGTTTTTGGTTCGCTTCCGGTTCGCGTACCGGGGAGCGAACTGGGAAGCGAACTAAGAGAAATAGAGGTTGGCACAGTTCCAAATATTGTACCAATTTTTTAATAACGGGGAGGTAGTTCTGAAAAGAACTTTTTTTTTTATTTTTCAGAACATTTTTTTACTTTTTTTGAATTTTTCTGAACAGTTTTATATTTTTTTGGGTTTTTCTTGGAGGGGGCAATGAAAACGATTCATTGTAAAGGGCTCAACAGGAGCAACAAAACAAAAAAAAGAAGTATTTATTATTTTGGGCGTTTCGTACAAACTTGCATATGATAGTCAATAGCTCGGTTGATCAGAGTGATGCTTTTTTCTCCGTAGGAAATGAATCCATCGCAAAATACGCAGATGTGTTTTACATCACCAAATCTCATTTGTATATTTGGCACCATCTCCCTGCCCTCTGGTCCCGTTACTTCCGGTACAACAGATCTTCTGGCCATAATAGGGAGATTATCTAGGTCGTTCCGAAACTGTGCAGCACTGTAGTTGTTAGGATGCCACCTAGTCATATGGCGATGCATTGTGTAGTTTCCGAAACTGTATTTTTTGTCGGTCCCTCTGGACAGTCTATCTTGACATATAAGGCAAGTTACGTATCTTGCATTTACTTTTTTCTGACCTTTGGGAATTTAAAAAAATTGCCAAATGAAGTTTTCTTTCCGGTGAGACGTCCTGGGCTGCTCAGGCAAAAACTGCCTCTCTTCGTGCTCGTCCTCCTGTTCCTCTTCTTCCTCTCCTTGTTGAATTATAACTTGAGCAGGTGGTCCACTCTTCCTTGGATGTGGTGGAGGTGGTGGGGAAGCACCAGCTGAAGCTACTAAAGAAGCCATTGCTCAGTGATCACAAAGGGTCTTTCTCTCACAATGATGAAAGTCAGAGTGAGGAAAGAAGGAGGGATTTTCATCATTTGGGAAAAACAAGAGTTCTCAACCAATCAAAAGTGTTCATTTTAGATTATATGACCTAGTCTTACATCATTAGGAAACCAAAAGTGAAATGAACCAATGAAAAGTGTTATTACCAAGTCACATGACTTGCTGTGTTTACGTTAAGCGCTTTGCAGGGCCTCCCGGTTTGCTTCCAGAAACCTGCGCTTTGCGACTCGCTTCGCGTACCAGTTCGCTAACGTTGTACGTCATATGATGTATCACGCGACAACGTGAAACGTCATGCGGACGGGAGGCGTCACGATGTTGTTTTCTAACGCGGCACTTGCGGTAAAGAAACGTTTACCGGCTCGCGGTCTATTTCGCGGCATCAAGGTCAGCTAACGGGAAGCTTCCCGATTCGCGAAGCGGGAACGAAGAAAAAAAAATATTTTAAAAAAAATTATTCATAAATATATAAAATATATTTTTGGATTTAAAGAAGAATACATTTTACAGCTACAGATATTAGCTGTTAAAAAACCAATGAAATTCACAGAAAAAACCATAGGTTATAGACCATATATAGTTAGGAATTAGCATTTACAAAACCTTGAAAATCCACTGAAAAAACCATAGGTTATAGACCATATATAGTTAGGAATTAGCATTTAGAAAACCTTATTTTACTCACACAAAACCATTGAAATTCCATATATAGTTAGTTGCACTAACTATATATCGCGCACCCGCAATCCACTGCTGATGATGTCACATATTACATCATTCATGACATGGTCAGTGACATCACTGATGACATCACTGATGACATCTCAAATGACATCACTGATGACATCACTGATGACATCTCAAATGACATCACTGATGACATCATGACACACCAATACCAGTTACTACATAAGCACTCACTGATTCCTACGTCTACACACACATTCACTCATTCACCCATACAATCACTCATACATACAGTCACTTATTATTACAACACTATCATATGCACTCATACACCTATGCAGACAGTCACACACTGCCACTCATCCATGGAGTTACTCACACACCAAGCCAGTCCTGTAAAGAATCAATCACACTTCCATTTCTTCATCTATACAGTTAAACACAGAACACCATACTTCAGTGACATCACTGATGACATCACTAATGACATCTGAAATGACATCACTGATGACATCTCAAATGACATCACTGATGACATCATGACACACCAATACCAGTTACTACATACACACTCACTGATTCATACGTCTACACACACATTCACTCATTCACCCATACAATTACTCATACATACAGTCACTTATTATTAGAACACTATCATATGCACTCATACACCTAGTCAGTCCTGTGAAGAATCAATCACACTTCGATTTCCTCATCTATAGTTAAACACAGAACACCATACTTTTCACACATATACTAACACATACTTACTCTCTTATACAATCACTGATACAAGTACACATTGATATGCACAGAGTCACACACCTCCCAGCCAGCCACACACACACTCAGTCTTCCATACATCCAGTCATTCTTCAATATGTAAAACGTATTTAAACTTTACAAAAACACACAGACACTAGATGATGTCATCAGTGATGTCATTTGAGATGTCATCAGTGATGTCATCAGTGATGTCACTGACCATGTCATGAATGATGTAATATGTGACATCATCAGCAGTGGATTGCGTGTGCGCGATATATAGTTAGTGCAACTAACTATATATGGAATTTCAATGGTTTTGTGTGAGTAAAATAAGGTTTTCTAAATGCTAATTCCTAACTATATATGGTCTATAACCTATGGTTTTTTCAGTGAATATATATATATATATATATATATATATATATATCCGAAGAAATACCCAACCACTTCCAGGGAGCCCCCGGCGAGGAAGGAAACTCAGGCCTCTGCAGCAAAGATTTTTCAGGCAAAAATACTTTTATTTATCACCCCTCACGACGACGCGTTTCGGGCTATGCAGCCCTTGTTCACATTCAGCTTTAAACTGCGTCATTAGTTTCTTTTATATACAAGTGGTAAACGTGCACACCTTGGTTGCATACAAAGTAGTTATTCAAGCAACAGTGTAAAAAGTGTAAAAAGACTAGCAACAGGGTGTCAAAAGTATTTCTTCCATACCTGACATGAGATACATGCTAGAACGCTATTTAAATCTTTAAAATTTCAAATGCTTGTATATTATACACATAACATTATATATAGAAATTATAGCGTTTTTTCACAACGTAAATTAATAAGATACAAGAATCAACTAGTGCATATGTGCACATGAGTTCCTATCTGGATAAATCCATTTTGTATCACGTTGATTTTTCTAAACCAATACACTGCAATGCTGCTCCTATATTTTATAATAATCACCGGTTAAATCCAGGCAACCAAAATACCCATTGAAAAGTGCTTAGTGCAGACAGGTCCTATAAATAGGAACTAACAAGACAGTGCAAAAAATAGTTATGTGCAAATTAGCACATAAAAAAGTGCAGTGCAGTATATACAATAAAACCTTGATTAATATTATAAAATACAATATACAGAATTAATAGCAAGCATGTATTATAATTCATCATTAATAAAATACTCCATCCGGGTACAATATTAAAATTGATAAAATTATACAAAATTTACCGTATTGCTAAAAAGAAAATTCCGTACATTGTAAAAACAATATTCAAGGCGAGGTATAGAAAAGGTATCAGCTGACTGTATGGAAATACTAATCAATAACTAGCAAAAAGGGCATTCATTACATTATAAGGCAACTGTCCTTTGACCAATGTTTTTGAAAGCCCAACAGACCTATTATCTCTTTACAGAAAAGTGTGCATATCTTCTGTATTATTAAGTCCATGTGGCCATTTGCTGTCGAAATCTAATATGAATTTAGTTTCAAGTTGTCTTAGTTGACGTTCTCTATTTCCACCCCTCTTAGATTTGGGAATGGCACTGACAACATAATAAGATAAGCAATTAATATCTTTGTTATGACAGCTAGCAAAATGTCTGGCCACAGGGTATGCTGGGTCGTTATGCAATATTGCCCTTATGTGCTGCAAAATTCTCACGTGCACTGGTTGCTTAGTACTACCAATGTAGTTTAGCCCACAAGTGCACGTTAATACATAAACAGCACATTTGGTTTTGCAGTTGTAGCTCCCTTTTATCATAGTAGGAGACATTTCAAAGGGTGTTTGATAGCTTGTCTTATTACACCCGAATTTACAAGCTCGACTAGAGGTACAGCGCCTAAAGCCATTAGTAGTGTATAACCAAAGTGGAGGTTTCCTAGTTTCTGGGGAGTTTATATATATTACCTACTGGAATCTTTTACAAACATGTCACCTGTGTTACCTCAGATTGGGAAGTAGACTGAGTTTCTTTGCTGTTGGTTTGTGTCATTTTTTGGGTAATGCTTGGTAGGAATGTTTGCAAGAGAGAGGAAATGTATTTTGTAAAATAGTGAGTTTTCAGTACTGAAATGGAATGCTTGTACATAGGATCTGCACTCTGTTTGTAAAATGTTATTCAAAAAACGATTTTGGGGCAAAGCAATTGGTTTTAGATTTTTGAGAAGAAATAAATAGTGTGTGCATGATTACATAAAAATATTCGAACCTTTCTCAATCATGTCACATGTGTTACCTCAGATTAGGAAGCAGACTGAGTTTCTTTGCTGTTGGTTTGTTTCATTTTTTGGGTAATGCTTGGTAGGAATGTTTGCAAGAGATAGGAAATGTATTTTGTAAAATAGAGACTTTTCAGTACTGAAATGGAATGCTTGTACATAGGACCTGCACTGTGTTTCTAAAATGTTATTGAAAAATCGATTTTGGGGCAAAGCAATTGGTTTTAGATTTTTGAGAAGGAATAAGTAGTGTGTGCATGATTACATAACAAAATGTGAACCTTTCACAATCATGTCAGCTGTGTTACCTCAGATTAGGAAGCACACTGAGGGCCTTATTTATGAAAACAGCGATGCGTAATTTTTCACTGCGCACTCCTTGTGACACCAATGATGCGTTATATTTAATGTATGACGCATCATGTTGCAAGGACTTACAGATAAGTCAGTATTTCTGATGTATCTGTAAGCGTAAAAGTGACAAATTGCTGGAGTGTGTCACAAAAGTGACGCAACTCCAGCAATGCATCCTTTCACATGGGGAAAGCCCCATGTGAAAGCGTTTGCCTCAGTCTTACGCCTGCTGTGAGGCAGGCGCAAGACTTTGACATAATAGTTTCCTAAAAGTGACGCAGTGAAATCTCATGGATTTCACTGTGTCACTATTACGAGGCTTTTTGCGGGGGAGTGCCCCCTCTGTGTACATTACACCTGACAGAGGTATAATGTGACGCAGAGGTTTAAAAAGTGACGCATCTACCTACATGCGTCACTTTTTAAATATGGCGTAACAAGGCACATGTTTTATGCCGCTGATGCGTCACAAAAAGTGACGCATCTGCGGTGCAAAACTGACGCAGGGCCTCATAAATGAGGCTCATTTTTTTTTGCACACTACTCCAGTTTAGTCTTGTCCAGTGCACTCTTGGACACAGGTGTCAATTTGACTCTTTCACAATGATGTTACCTGTGTTAACTCAGTGTAGGAAGGACATTGAGTTTGTTTGCATAGAGGAATTGTATTTTGTAAAATTGTGAAGTTTCAGTAGTGACATGGAATGCTTGTACATAGGCCCTGTGCTGTGTTTCTTAAATGTGATGTCAAAAAAGATTTTGGGGAAAATGAATGGCTTTTAGATTTTTGAGAAGGAATAAATAGTGTGTGCATGATTAAATAAATATATTTGAACCTTTCACAATAATGTCACTTGTGTTACCTCAGATTAGGGAAGTAGATTGTGCAGTTGAGATGAGGTATGTCCAGAGGTACAGAGGAGGTGAGGCCTATGTTCAAGACTGTAGTGGGAGAGAGGCCTTTCCTGGGAAGCATAGGTTGTGAGGCCTGTGTCTAAGAGTGCAGTGGACTAGACTTCATGAAGCCTATCCCCTACTGCACTCTTAGACACAGGTCTCACCTTCTTTGTACCTGTGGACAGACCTCTCTTCCACTACATTCTTTAATACAGGTCTCACCTCTTCTGCACCCCTGGAGAATCCTCACCTGATCTGTAACCCTGAATAGACCGTTTGCTTTTTGTCATTGCTTTGTTGTTTGGTAATAGTGGTCTATAATGTGCTATTTTTTTCATTAACACAGATTGAAATCAAGATTTCAAGAGTAAGGAAAGATGCCCTCAAGGGAAAGGAGAAGAAAAGATGATAAGCGCCAAAAAACAAAAACAGCAATGGAATTACAGCACTCTTACACAACAAATACTTCAAAAAACAGGAAAAAAGCTCCTGGTAAGACAACTAAGTCTTTCTTACGGAACATATGTAGATCAAAAGAAAATGTTGGACGGCATGTAGAAAAAGAGAATGAGAGAGTAAATTTGAAAAGGAAGGAGATGCCCTCAAAAAATATTACTACTGGAGCAGGAGAGAATAATATGTGTAGGAATAGAAGGCAGAATCAGTTTAGAGACATTCGTAAACGAATGTTTCGCAATAGGGTGGTTTTAAATTTGTTAAAAAACATTAGGAAAGGTAAACAGAGAGCTGCTTTTTATAAGAAAAAGAAAAGTGTAGAGAAGATTGTTGATCAGGCTTTTGAAGTTAAGAAAAAATAATTTATTTTAATAATCAATAGAATTAGGACACTTAACAAGACAATTGATGTTTTCAAATCAAACAGTAGATGGAAAAGAGTAATTATTCGGACTAATTTTTGTAAAGTTTTTTAAGGAGAATGGATGCACAGTTCAAGTTGTGAGCTATTTTTTAATGAGGAGAGTTACTTCCAGGAGAATGATTTAGTGCATGCAGTTGACACCAGTGGTCGAGCATATGAGGTGAAAGACGGTTGTCCGATTGAAAAAGAGAAACTTGTGCCTAGAGAACCAGAAGAGGTGTTAACTGATGAAGTTTTAGGGAGACGTACTAAGGGTTCAGTGTACACTTGGAAGTGTAGTAGTATTTGTAGTGTGCGACAGGAATCAATTGATTTGTTTTGTAATTTCTTACGTACATATAGTAAGAAAAGTCTAAAGCAGAAAATGAAGTTGTTGCAAAACTTAGATCCTTGCAGAGTGAGAGAAAACACAGCTTTGCAAGGGCATTCACTGGCTTGTCTTTCTAGAAGAGTCTGTCAGAGTGTTTTTCATCATTTTAGGATGTTAGCAGTGCATCATACCAAAATGAGGAAATTAGTGAAAATGTTGTATTATGCAAAAAGTCCAGCACTTAAGCTTAAACAATTAAACAGTGCTCTTTTGCATGGAACTGAATTAGATGTGAAGAAGATTTGTGAAGAAATTGAGATTTGTTATTTTGGTGAAAAAGAGGACAGTGTAGAAATTGAGACAGAAATTCAAGGTAATGTGGAAGACAATGTACAGATTTCAAGTACAGAAAAGTTTGACCAGGAAATTACCAGGTTTAAGGTGAAATCAAGTGAAAGGCCGAATTTTACTTGTGTGTGTTGTCGACGAACTCATTATAAGCATCAAACTAGATTAGTTGATTTATACGTAAAAAGTGAAAAGATAAATAATTATGAGTGGAAGGATTTTGCAACTTATTTGTGGGTGGAGAATTGTTTTGATTTGATTTCTGATCAGCGTATTTGTAAATATTGTTATGATAAATTAAATCAAAACAGAATGCCTGCTAGAGCTGTTCATAATAATCTGGAGTTGGTAGACATTCCTCCTGAATTGATGGATTTAAATACATATGAGTCTATTTTGATTCAATGTGTCCATCCTTTTCAGGCTATTGTTCGCATGGAGCCTAAGATAGGGAAATTGCCTCCTTCAGATTTACAGAGAGGATTAAAGGGAAGAGTTGTTTATTTGCCTCTAGATTTCAAGAAAAATATTGATACCATTGGTGTAGATAAAGTGGAAGAGGAACCTCTGGTTATTCTAGTTAATGGGGTTCCGACAAAGAGTAAGAAAATCTGGCAAGATTTAGTGGATGTTAGGAAAGTCAAAAAGGCACCGTTGTATTTGGTCAAAAACAATGAGTACTACAAACATGTATGTGTTGAAGCAGAGGAAACAGCTGCAGATGAAGACAGTGATTGTTCAGCTGGCCAAATTGAAAAAGTTGATGTGTCTAGCAGTGAAGAAATATATGAACATTATACTGTTCATCCTTTGCATTCCAAAGAAGTGATGGGGAATGCAATTGACTTGTTTCAAATGAAAGCAGCAAAAGGAAGTCCCATTAGTGTATGGGAAGAAAGTTTGGAAGCTCGTTGTTTTCCACATTTATTTCCAACAGGTCGAGGTGGACGATATGACGATCGACCACTTCAAATTCCTGCATCTGAATATCGACCTGTAAGATTATATGCTGAAGATCCAAGGTTTTGTCAATGCATTCCTTATTTGTTTCATCTACTGTATGAAATTGACTTGTCTGGGCTTTCTTATGCAGTAAACCATATACTGAAAAGTGGAGCACATCTGCAAAATGTGTTGGCGTGGGACTTTATGGAGAAAGTGAATCTGCAAGATAATATTTTGGAATCTCATTTAATCAATCTCATGGCATGTCAGCGTGGTACAAACGAGTATTGGTATCGTCGTCATGGGGAATTGAAATGTATTCTAAGAAACTTAGGAACTCCTACATGGTTCCTCACTCTTAGCTGTGCCGAGTATGCATGGGACGACTTACTTCGATTTCTACGAGAGGCAAATGCAAATATACAAAATATAGAATTCAAAACACCTGGAGAACTGTGTTCTTTGGATCCAGTGAATGTATGCAAATATTTTAATCATAGATTTGAAGCTATGATGTCTTTTTTTACCAACAAAAAAAATCCTCCCCTTGGAGAGGTTTTGGATTTCTTTTGGAGAAAGGAGTATCAAGCGAGAGGTGCTCCTCATATACATATGTTGTTGTGGATTAAAGATGCACCCAAATTTGGAACAGATTCGGATGAGACAGTGATGAGCTTCATTGAAGAGTATTCAACATGTGCTGTTCAGAAAACTACCAAAGAAAACATTTTAAGGCAACAAGTTTTACGCTTTCAATCCCATCGTTGTGGAAAGTACTGTCGTCGAAAATTCAGAAACAAGGACAAGTTCTACACAAAATGTCGTTTCGGCTTTCCACGACCAGTGATTTCTAAAGGAAGAGTCAATAATTTGATGTCTTCTCTACGACATACTGTGACGAGGAAATCACCCAAAAATACATACAATTTAAAAAGAAACGAAGAGTCCAAGTACATCAACGACTACAACCCAGTGATTTTGTCCATGTGGAATGCTAACATGGATATTCAATTCGTTGCTGACAACACTATTGCAGTGGCTCGATATGTGACGTCTTACATCACAAAAAAAGAAAAGACAGAACTGAAGGAAATATTGGAGGACATTTCACATGAAAAGAGTCTAAGCAAGAAATTATACAGTTACAGTCTGAAGATGTTGTCGCATCGAGAAATTGGAGCATATGAATGGTCTGATCGATTATCATCAGCAAGTCTCTATGCCAAATCTAGAACCATCATTTGGATAAGTCTAGGTCTTGCTGCAACACGAAACCGAGTTTTGAAATCTGTACAAGAGATAGAGTATTTGGCGGAGAAAGAACCAGAAAGTACAGATATTTTGAAGACAAACATGTTGGATACATACTATCCAAATAGAAGTCCTCATCTTGAGAACGCTTGTCTCTATGAAGTTCTTCAAAGCTATATTTATAAGAGGAACATCAGAGAAGATATCAATAATGGAATATATGCTGTCATTGGATGTGAAGGATGTCTAGTGAAACAGAGAAAAGGTCATTTGATTAATCATCGAACATTGAATTGTGAAAATCCAGACAAAAGAGAATTTTACTATTGAGCTCTTTTACAACTCTTTAAACCATGGCATACAGAAGAGGAACTACTTGGAGATTTTCTCTGTTATGAAGACTCTTTTAATGCAACAAAGGATACCATAGAATGTCCTGTTTTTCCAAATGATCTGCAAATGTTGAATGAAGAAATAGAGCAAGAAGCAACAATTGCTGCAGAGATTGCGAGAGACAGTTCTCAAGACAGTCAGAGTTCTGCTTCATTGAGTCAGGATCCACTAGGAGGATCAATTATCCAAAATGAAGCTGCCACTGCCATGGATGAGGTGGAAAGAGCTATGGAGCAAGCTCAAGAGGATGTAATTAATTTAGAAGATTTGGTGAAACAATTAAACCTTGAGCAGAAACAGATATATGACGAAGTCACAGAACAGGTTGAACATGGATTGAGTCATGAGAAGAAAGAGTGCTCATGTACATCATTTAAGCCTGTCCAACTGTACATGAGTGGAGAAGCGGGAACTGGAAAAGTTTTCTGATTAAAGCAATTGCAACTTATCTGCAGAAAAGAACTGAATCACCGCTGTCTTGTGTTGTTACCGCTCCAACTGGGCTGGCAGCACATAATATTAAAGGGATTACTTTACATCGTTTACTGATGCTGCCAGTGGAGCATGATAACAAATTGCAATACCATAAGCTATCTGGAGATGCGTGTTCTGAAGTTTCCAGAGTCCTGAAGAAAATGAAACTTCTTATCATTGATGAAGTAAGCATGGTCTCAAATCTAATGCTTGCTTTTGTGCATTTGAGAATGCAAGAAATTCTTAGAACAGACTATGATGTCTTATTTGGAGGAAAACACATTATTGTTTTTGGAGATCTACTGCAGTTGACTCCAGTGAAAGGTCAACCAGTGTTTAAAATGGTCACACATGAAGATACCAGGAAGTGCCTAGGAAGCATTGGAAACGTTAATATATGGTTACATTTCAAATATGCAGAACTACTCCAAAATATGCGGCAGGCAAAGGATGAAGATTACAAAAATATTCTACAAGATGTAAGAATCGGAAAAATAAGTCAGCATGGGAAAGAAGCTTTACATGGACGATTAATTTCAAATTTGTACCCAAATGAAAACATTCTTCCAGAGAATATTTTTAAGAAAATTAATGAGAAGAAATCTGGCATATGTTTGATGCCTACTCTGAAAGAATGTTCCATGTTCAACAACAAAATGTTAAAGTTAGAAAATGAAGAGATAGTGAAACTGGAAGCTAAAGATAAAATAGAGCATATGGGAGCAACAATTATTTTGTCAGAAAATTTGAAATCAAAAGTGGATTCATTAGAGAAGACTATATCTAAAACTGCTGGTTTTGAAAAGACTCTGAATGTGTGTTTAAATTGTCGTATCATTTTGAGAAGGAATTTAAATGTTGAAAGAGGTCTGGTAAATGGAGCAATGGGTCATGTTGTTGGTTTTGTGAATTAGAAAAATAGAGATGGAATTGAAATTTTAAAAATTAAATTTGATGGCATTGACGAAATAGAACAAATTTGTCGTTGTTCAGCTAGATTTTTGCTTGTGAAAGACTTATATGTTTGCCGAAAACAGTTTCCTGTTTGTTTGGCATATGCAGTGACAATTCATAAATCTCAAGGTTTAAGTGTAGATAGTGCTTTGGTGAACATTGGAAGTTCTGTGTTTAAAGAGGGTATGGCATATGTGGCATTATCACGAGTCAGAACTTTATCAGGATTGTACTTGATTGAGTGTGATGAAACAAAGATTTGTGCTGATCTAGATTGTGTTAAAGAATACAATAGGTTAAGAAGAGAGTATGTTCCACATTTGCCTCAATATCCTGTGTTTGAAAAACGTGTGGTAGGCTGAAAAAGAAGAAATGAGAATAATTGCAGTGAGGTACTAGCAAAAAGACAAAAAGTAGATGAAACTGTAATTGTAAGGAGAAAGAAAAAGGATTCTGTTGAAGATGTTGTTGGATTTCAGTTTGAAAACAGTTCTGGTGTCAACTGCTATGATAATGTAGTAGTTAATGTTGTTTTTTTTCTTCAAAATTTACAAGAACAGATTGTTGAAAATCGGGATCAAACATTCTGCTGTTTATTGAATTCTGTGTTTGAGAAATGTAGCAGTGATAGAGCAAAAATAGAAAGTGTTTCAGAAATTAGAAATCTTCTAGACATATGTTCTGGTCAAAATCAATTTTCACAGATAATTCAGCAGGATTGTCAGGCATTTTTAATGTATATGTTTGATGTATTGGAAGATGAAGGAGTAGATATAAAAAATCTTTTTAACCTTTCTTATCAATGGCAGCATGACTGTGATAACTGTACTTTATCAAGTAGTACTAGAATAGACACTGAAAGATTTATATATTTGAGTTTACCAGACTGCAAATCAGTGCCTTTTAATAATCTCGTTAAAGCAGCTGATCACAATATGGTGTGTCCCAATGTAAGTCTGCAATGCTGTCCACATTATTTCTACGAAGTTATGGTCACTATGTCATTTTAATGTTCCAACGATGTAGACCTGATGGAACGAAATTGACAACTTTTATTAAAAGTTTTGTGGCTTCTCAATTATCAATTTCAGGAAGAACGTTTGCAACTGTAGCTGTTATTTATCATGACGGTCCTTCAACAACATCAGGGCATTACACATGCTATTTAAAAATTTGTAAAGGTTGGACCCTTTGTAATGACACTCATTTGACTTTAAAACAACGTTTGCCTTTTGACTTAAAAAATTCATATCTAGTGTTTTTACAACCAAAAATTAAGTAAAGGTAATTGGCCTATGAAGACGGGAGCAGTTAATAAAGGTTAGTTTGCTGTTTAAAATTATATTCTGAGTAAAAGTGATCAAGATAATATACAAAATTGAGTTGTCATATAGGTACTGTAAGTGGATCTCATAGTAAGTGATATCAGTATTATAGGAAATGATGAACATGAGTGAGTCAGAGATAGAATTACGAAAATTTAAATATTGTGAAAATGTTGTTTGAGTCTTTCTTTCAGAACGTCGGAAAAACTGTAATTTTAGAGTTTGTTTTAAGTAATTTGAAAATATACTGATACATCTGACACTATTTGGCCTTAAGGAATGGTGAAGGAATGAGTAAAGAGTCATGACTGAAAAAAGGAGTATTTGAAAATAATGAAAATATTTCAGATGTTCTTGGAGCTTTTCTTCTATAAAGTTGATAAAATGGATTTTTTAGTGAACACCAGAGTACTTTCCAACGAGAAAAGGACCTTCATGATATACTATTTGGCCTAAAGGAAAAGTAAGTGAATCAAAGATGAGTGTACATTTGTCATTTGTCAGTATCTAGTTTTTTTTTAAAAACACAATCTTTTAGATTGTGGTTTTTTTTCCCCGCTGACATATGATGAGTAATTTGAACTCACTGTTTTAAGTGAAATTCAATATATTCTGAGAACAGCAAAAATAAACTATGTAACATGTTGTACAAGTAATTCTATACTTTGGATTGTGTAATTTAAATTGTATTCCCATTGTCTGACACTCACTTTCCTTTTTCTACCCTCTTTCAGCTCTTTTTACTCACTTATAATGTCTTTCTCTCACTTTCTGTAACCCCCGTTCCTTTACTCCACTTCTTTCACAACCCCTCATTCTCATTTCAACTGTCTGCATCCCCTCTCTCCCTTGCATAACTTTTCAGCTTTCAGTCTCTCTGCTTTACTTCCCTTTTCCGTATTTTCCTCCTTTGCTCTTTTAGTAATTCCTCTTTACTCACTCAGCAGTATTGTCGCACTCTATCACTATAAATCACCCACTCTCCCTCGCTTATCTTTGTTTGCTCTTTTCTTTTGACCTCTTCTCTCTATTTTTCGTTAACTACCTCTATGTCCTAAGTGCCTCACTCTCCTTGTGTTATGTTCACTTGTGTTTATCTACCTTCTATCATTTCTTTTGTAAAAACTTCACTGCTCCTCTCTCATCGTTCTTCATCCCATTTCTTTTAGTCTGGTCCCATTACTATCCCTCATTTCCTTTCTTTCAATGTCCTTCTCTTTACTTTCATCACCAAATTATTTTCTCTCAGTACCACTGTTTTAGTTGTCTTCTCCTCTGTTTCCTTTTTTTGCTCCCTTACTCATTTCCTTTGCTTACTCATTGTACTCCACCTCACTCAGTTTTTCTCTTAGTGTGTCTGTCTACTAACTTCCTCACTCCATTTCCCTCAATCATTGTATATTATCCTCTCTCCCTTCATCCCTTCACTCTATGACTGTTCTTCACTCACTCTCAGTTATCTTCTATTCCTCATTCTTCTAAATGCATCCTTAATTAGACTCTTTTCCCTCTCTGTCATTATCTTTTTACCTACTACTGTTTCCTGACTTAGTTTTGCTAAATCACATTGTTTTAGTATCTTTCTTACCTACAGTTAATTTCTCTGTTCTTCTCTTCCTCTCTGTCAGTGAATCTATATGCCTTACTCTTACTAATTTGCTCTCCTTCTATTTCTTTTTCTCTCTTTTTGTCCTTCTACCTTACTTTATTTCCCTTTCTATGTCCTTCACTCTTACTTTATTTCTAAATACACTGTTATGCTTTTTAACCTCTTCATTTGTATCTTTTAATTTAAAATACATATTTTACTAATTATAACTTATTTTTTCTTCTCTCTTTCACAGATACAAAGTGTAGTAATAAATGTAATTAAAGTTACATTTATTATATGGTAAGTGTGACTAAAAAATGTAGTTTGTCATCACCCTTTGCTTTAAGCTCACTAATATTTTCTCAACCAACCTCACTCCTGTTTCTTTACTCTGCTTCCCTCACTTATTCTTATTCTCCATGTTTACTCCAATTTCCCTATTTCCCCTCTCATATTCAACTTCTTTCAGTCCCTATTCTTTACTTCACTTACCCTCTGTTCCCTTCCTTTGCTTCTTCACTCATTCTGTTTTTCTTAATTATTTACCTTACTGATACACACACACCTCATCCCCCTCCCAACACATACACACACCTCTGACATACACCCCACACACACACCAAACACACACCTCATACACACACACACACACACACACACACTCCTCGCACACACACACACATTCCATACACACACATACATCCCACACATATACCCCCCACACATATCTCACACACCCTCACCTCCACCCACACCGAAACACCCCACACATCTACACCCACAGATACACCTTACACACCCACACCCCGACCTACACCCACTGACTCCCTATAAGTCACACACACTGCATTACTTTCACCCTATTACACCTTCTCTGTTTTTTACTATGTAATAAACAATCCCTCTGTGTTTCTCCCTCTAGCTCTCTTTCTCTTAACATTACTCTCTTTGTGTTCTTCCATCATGCTAACTCCTTCATTAATTTTTTTTTCTTTTTTTGGGTGCGCGCCCCGGTGCGCGTACCCTGTGGAAAAAAAATTGACAGAGATTCTTTAAAAATATAGGTTTATTTTTATAAATTAAAGGTAGTTCTAAAAAGAACTGTTTTTTTCTTCTTTTGTTGTTTTATATTTTTTTTATGTTTTTTGAACATTTTGTACTTTTTTTGGCATTTCTGAACAGTTTTATATTTTTTTTGTATTTTTTATGGGGAGAAACAAAAAAGGGAAATTAAATGGCTCAACTGGAGCAAAAAACAAAAAACGGAAAAAATTAGGGTTTTTTGGGGCAATTGTGGTTGTCACCAGCAAGGACGATGAGCTTTACGCTCTTTTCACCATAGGAGATGAGCTTACCACAATAAATACATGTTACTCTAAAATCTTCAAATCGTTGTTGAATGCAAGGCATCGTCTCCGTTGTTTCTGGTCCCGATGGAGTGGGTTGCTTTCGTTTGGAGGTGGTCCTTGAAGACTGGGGGAGGTTTCTGGCCAGTTCCCTGATCTCTGCAGCAGCATAGTTGCTTGGATGCTTGCGGGTCATATGTCTAATCATGGTATTATTACCAAAAGAATATTTTTTGTTTGGGTTGCCCCTTGAGAGTTCCATGCCACAGATTAGGCAAATTACCTTGGCCGCATTGACTTTTTTCTTGCCCTCTGGGATTGAAAAAAAACTCCCATACAATGTGTGGCTGTGGCTGGTATGGGGTATTGTCTTCAGCCAGCCATCTTCTCCTCTCCTTCTCTTCCTCTTCCTCCTCCTCCTCTTCTTGACCACAAATGTACTGTTATGGTGGTCCTCTTGGTGGTGGTGGTGGTGGTGGTGCAGATGCTCCAGCTGCTGCTGCTACTGTAGCCATTTTAAAGTACAAAATAATTCTCTTTGTTGTTGAAACAGGTCTTCGTCAGTCAAAGGACAAAGTCAGAATAAGGAAAAAAGCTGGAGTCTTTCATCATTTAGAAAACACAACTGTTCTTGACTAATGAAAAGTGTTATTTTCAAGTCACATGATCCGGGCTTTCATCATTTGGAAACCAAAACTGATCTGCACCAATGAAAAGTGTTATTTTCAGATCACTTGACCCAACGCGCTTACGCTACGCGCCCCGGGGCGCGCCCGGGGGTGCATAGCGTAATCGCGTCAGGACATTGCGCGATCGTATGCGCTCGCGTGCTTCCGGGGGTGCGCTTAAACAGTGCGTCATATGACGCATCACACGGTTACGCGAAACGTCACGATGTTGTTTTCGTTCGCGAGAATAGCGCTAACGGGACGCTGCCCGGTACGCGCCCCGGGGCGCGCCGTAACATTGCGCTTACCCGTACGTTCACCGGTACGCGCCCCGAGAGCGCCCCAGGGCAAAAAAAATAAATAAAAAAAAACATAAACATACAATATAAATTTCGTTATCAAATTTTTTACTTTTTATACCTGTAGAGATTTGCTATTAAAAAACCATTGAAATTCACTGAAAAAAACCATAGGTTTCACACCAGTTATAGTTAGGAATTAGCATTTAAAAAACCTATTAAATTCATTGAAAAAACCATAGGTTTCACACCAGGTATAGTTAGCTGGAAATTTTACTCGCATAAAACCATTGAAATTCCCACGTTATAGTTAGTTGGACTCACTATAACTTGCGCGCCTGCAATGCACTGCTGATGACATCACATATTACATCACTCATGACATGGTCAGTGACATCACTCATGACATCACTGATGACACCATCCTTGTGACAGAGTGACAGACCTCCTTTCACTGTAATGTAACCCTTGAAGCACATATTCAATAATAGAAACTAAAATGTTCAAAAAAATGGAGATACCCATACCAGTAACAACAACCAATTCAATAATTCCACCATCTATATACACATCCACTTATTCACCAACAGTTCTATATAGTCACTCATACATATACTCACTCATCATATGTAGTGATACACCTATACATCCTGATACACACCAACAGTCATCTAAAAGATACTCTGACACATACTCACACATGCAAATAAACTATTGAACATCCATTTATTTGCATATACAGCTATACACACACTACCACTTTACTTCTAAGGAAACTTACACGTACTTACTCTCTCAAACAATCACTTATAGAATCACATACTAATTTAAACAGGAACTCTTAAAATCCCTCACTCTCACATATACTCACTTATATACATCAATATTCACATATACTAGATTAAAACATATATAGTTACTGATAAAGACACTAGTGAGATAGTCATTCACTCACTAACACACACATATACACACTCATCCACCCATACAGTCCTGCATATATGCGGTCTTCAAAACACATTCAAAGAGAGAGTCAGTCATTCATGCATCTATGTGCTAAGTAATACCCCCACCAAACCATATAAACACTCATACTGATACTAAGAAAAACATCTAATAACCCATATACATACACATGTACCTACTCACCAACCCATGCAGCCACTTATACAGAAAGTGAAACAATAATACATATATTTAAATATTTAAACATTACTCACTAATATTTATTTTTCAGAAAGACACACATTCACTGGATGGTGTCATCAGTGATGTCATGAGTGATGTCACTGACCATGTCATGAGTGATGTAATATGTGATGTCATCAGCAGTGCATTGCAGGCGCGCAGGTTATAGTGAGTCCAACTAACTATAACGTGGGAATTTCAATGGTTTTATGCGAGTAAAATTTCCAGCTAACTATAACTGGTGTGAAACCTATGGTTTTTTCAGTGAATTTAATAGGTTTTTTAAATGCCAATTCCTAACTATAACTGGTGTGAAACCTATGGTTTTTTCAGTGAATATATATATATATATATATATATATATATATATATATATATATATATATATATATATATATATATATATCCGTTCCCAACTCCTACTGATCGGCTCTGGATACCGACCCGACCAACGTAGGTACAGACCACAAAACAGCGCTGGAAGTACTTTCAAAAAGGTGGTTTATTGCTCCCTTGTCACCAGCATACATATAAATATATATAACCTACTAGTTATAGTTAGGACCTAGTTTCCATAGGAAATCCACAACAATCTATTTGGAATAACTATGGCACTGGTGGACGAATCTTCGTGAATTCCTCAAAGAAAATGGCCTGCTTGGTTCCGCTCCTTCTCTGGAAGTTTGGGGGTGATTCGTCAAGTGGGGGCCGGGAAAAAAGGGGGGTCCCAAAACGTGTTTTCCCCATGCAATTTTCCATAGGGACCTTTAGCCAGGGCTACAGCCTGAACGGCTGAACGGAATTACACAAAATTTGGCAGAGAGGTAGAGTTCTGTACGCAGATTGTGCTTTTTGTTAAATGGTGTAAATCCGTTCAGTAGTTTCTAAGAAAATTGCAAGTAAAATCATAGCGATATCTAGAGACTGAGTTCAGCACGCGTACAGAAATCTGTTCAGTTACAAGCACGAGCTGCATGCTGATTGGCTGTGAACTGTCTGTCAACACTCGAAACCAGGAAGTGTTGGTGGCCATCTTGTGCCTCGCTAGAACCGAGTCACAAGAAATAAGCAAAACAAAGTTGAGAAATAAGGGAAGGGGTAGGCTAGAAACATTCTGACCCTCTAGGCTTGCTCAGGGGGTCATACATGGATGTTTAGGCTCTATTTTTAATTTTTATTTTTTTAAAGGAAAATCGCGGCATACCCGCATGGAAATACGTATAATTATGAGCAAGAGCTGCATTCTGATTGGCTGTCAATACTCCAAACCAGGAAGTGTTGGCATCCATCTTGTTTGTCGGGAGAGCAGTGTCACAAGAAAACAGTAAAACAAAGTTGAGAAATAAGGAAAGGGGGCAGGGTAGAAACATTCTGACCCTATAGTCTTGGTCAGGGGGTGGTACATGGATCTTCAGGCTCAATTATTTTTTTTTTTCATAAAAAATGGTGGGGTACTCGTGCAGTACTTGTACGCGGTGGAAAAGGTGGAAAAAAACTAGAAGTCCGTTTTATTCATTAGATTCCGGGGGGGCAAATTCCGGGGGCAATTTTTTTGCATAATGGGGGCTTGTAAGGTGCCCCGAGCACTGGGGAATGGCAATCCTCTGGTTTTATTTTTTAGTATGCGGGGGGGTTACGGTCCTACGCCCCGCAGTCTTGGTGAGCGGCAACCCTCGGGTCTTTTAAAAAAAAAAAAAATGTTTTGAGCTCTCTCTCTCTCTTCCCGTATACACGTCGCGGGGACACCCACCTTTCTGGGGCAGTGATTTGTAAAATGACATTCCAGCTCTGGGTACCTGCATTGTCTGGAGTTTTTTATTAATGTTGGGAGGGTGGGCTTGATAATACGTCCTTGTAAATTCCCATAGAAACCTATGTTCTGGTGTTAACATGGGCTTCTATGGAAAATAACAAGGCCGTATTATCAAGCTCATTATTGCCGTTTTATCGGCAGTTTCCTGCCAATAAAACAGCGATAATTTTAACACCGGTCCTTGATATTATGCACCTAAGTTTACTGGTCAAAAAAAGAGCAATGGGCCATATTATCAACAAAAGGCGATACATTATCGTGGCTTTTATCGGCAGGAAACTGCCAATAAAGTGACGATAATGGGCTTGATAATATGCCCTTGTGAATAACCATAGCAGCCCAGGTTAACATCAGAACCTGGGCTGCTATGGGAATTTACAAGGGCCTATGTTTTTTTATTAAAACTGGGAGGGTGGGCTTGATAGTACGTCCTTGTAAATTTCCATAGAAGCCTATGTTCTGGTGTTGACATGGGCTTCTATGGGAAATAACAAGGCCGTATTATCAAGCTCATTAATAGCCGTTTTATCGGCAGTTTCCTGCCAATAAAACTGCGATAATTTTAACACTGGTCCTTGATAATATGCACCTAAGTTTACTGGTCAAAAAAGAGCAATGGGCCATATTATCAACAAAAGGCGATACATTATCGTCGCTTTCAGCGGCAGGAAACTGCCGATAAAGCGATGATAATGGCCTTGATAATATGCCCTTGTGAATAACCATAGCAGCCCAGGTTAACACAAGAACCTGGGCTGCTATGGGAAGTTACAAGGGCCTATTATCAAGCACATTATCGCAGCTTTATCAGCAGTTTCCTGTCGATAAAAACGGCGATAATGTATCGCCTTTTGTTGATAATATGCTCCTTCATTTCTATGATAGTATGTAAAGCTTTCCTTTTTTTGTGTAGTAGTTGTACTCTCTACGCATGCGTAGCGTCGTTTCAAGCCATGTTTTCTTTTTCTTCAATTTCAACAAGCAAACCTTTCTTTATTTCAGGTAGTAAATCGGTCGCTTTCTTTTCCCGGTTCGTGTGTGTCATCCGCTGTTGTACTTTTGTACAGTATTATTAATCATATTTTTTCTATATTTATTTGAAAGGTAGTGCCGAGGCGCCAAACGATGATCACGTACTCCGTCCACCGCCATTTTAGTAGTTTTTCACCATTGTTTTTATTATATCTGTTACTTAGAACTCAGTAGTTTTCAATCCTAGTCTTGAATATCTTACTATAGTATTTCAACATTATTTTTATTGTGAACCGTCATACCCCTCCCCCACAAAATAAAAGAAGTATGTAGTTTTTTTAATTAACTTTTATTAAACAATAAATATAAACGAAACTCAATTATAAATATATTAGAACTAGAAAAATAACTTTAACAAACAATGTTATAAACAAATTGTGAAATGGATTCCAAAAGGTGTCCGATTGGTAATCTGCAAAAGAAAAAAGAAAATTAGAGTTTAGAATTATGTAGATGTGAGTAAATGAGCTAAAGCATAATGGGGCATATTATCAAGAACCGCGATAAAATTATCGCCGTTTTAGCGGTAGGAACGTGCAGCTAAAGCGGCGATAATGGGCTTGATAATATGCTCTTGTGAATTCCCATAGCAGACTAGTTTCTGGTGTTAACCTGGGCTACTATGGGTATTCACAAGGGCATATTATCAAGCCAATTATCGCCGCTTTAGCGGCAGTTTCCTGCCGCTGAAACGGCTATAATTTTATCACCGTTCTTGATAATATGCCCCTACAAGTTTTGGTAACTCTACGGTTTTCCGTGTGCAGTGTGACTTGTACATTCAAGTTCCGTTGTAGTGCCGCGCTCAAGTGGAGTCTATATGGAAGTGCCTATGGCGTTACTGACGCCCGTTATGCCGACTTATTTCTAATGCATTGCTATGAAGGCTTTGTAGATCTAGGCCTCTGTGCTTACCGTTGTATAAACCTTGCGGCTAAGCATTTCAGGCAGTTGGTGTCACAACTTGTTTTCAACAATTCTTCTACATGTCCAAGAAGACAGCAGTATCTAAGTTCAAGAGAGAAAGAGAAATGATGTCATAGAGAGTGAGAGAGAGAGAGAAAGAGAGAGAAAACAACATTAAAACTGTGTCGCAGAGTCTGGAGTTTAGATTTTTTCTTGTAAAGTCTGACGTAGATTTACTAGCTCCTTGCATCACTTTACCCATGTTAAAAGTGACTCAAAAGTGACGTAATAAGGTTGTGGAGCTGTTTGTCAGACTGGTGTAATCTATCTGCTGTCACTGCTCAGAGGTAACTATAGATTTTACAGAGAAGCTGCTGTACACTACGCACTCTGGGCCATAATATCAAGCCTGGGCGACAAAACTATCACCACTTTATCGGAAGCAAAGTGTCGCTAAAGTGGCGATAATGGGTTTGATAATATGCTCTATGGAATTCAAATTTGAAGCTCATGTTAGATGTCCTTCACATCTAACATGAGCTTTGATTGGAATTCCATAGAGCATATTATCAAACCCATTATTGCCACTTTAGCGGCACTTTGCTGCCAATAAAGTGGCGATAATTTTGTTGCCAAGGCTTGATAATATGGCCCTCTCTCCTTTCACAAATAAAGGTTACACTACAGTTTTACAAGTGCAGTGTACCTGGTACATTTCACTTGTTATAGTGCCGCGTTCAAGTGGTGTCTATATGGAAGCGCCTACTGCGTTACTGACGCCCGTTATGCTGACTTATTTCTAATGCATTGCTATGAAGGCTTTGTAGATCTAAGCCTCTGTGCTTACCGTTATATAAACCTTGCGGCCAAACACATAAGAAAGTAGAGTTCACAACTTCATTTGAACAATTCTTCTACACGTCCAAGCAGACAGCAGTGTCTATAAGTTTAAGAGAGAAAGAGAAATGTTGTCACAGAGAGTGAGAGAGAAAACAACATTAAAACTGTGTCGCAGAGTCTGGAGTTGAGATTCTTTCTGGAAAATTCAGACGTAGATTTACTAGCTCCTTGCATCACTTTACCCATGTTAAAAGTGACTCAAAAGTGGCGTAATAAGGTTGTGGATCTGTTTCTCAGACTGTTGTAACCTATCTGTTGTCACTGCTCGGAGGTAATTATAGATTTTACAGAGAAGCTGCTGTACACTACGCACAGTGGGCCATAATATCAAGCCTGGGCGACAAAATTATCTCCACTTTATCGGAAGGAAAGTGTCGCTAAAGTGTCGATAATGGGTTTGATAATATGCTCTATGGAATTCCAATCGAAGCTCATGTTAGATGTCCTTCACATCTAACATGAGCTTCGATTGGAATTCCATAGAGCATATTATCAAACCCATTATTGCCTCTTTAGCGGCACTTTGCTGCCGATAAAGTGGCGATAATTTTATTGCCAAGGCTTGATAATATGGCCCTCTCTCGTTCCACAAATAAAGGTAACACTACAGTTTTACGAGTGCAGTGTACCTGGTACATTTCACTTGTTATAGTGCCGCGTTAAAGTTGTGTCTATATGGAAGTGCCTACTGCGTTACTGACGCCTGTTATGCCGACTTATTTCTAATGCATTGCCATGAAGGCTTTGTTGATCTAGGCTGTGCTTTCCTTTTATAAACAGTGCGGCCACCGGAGTTCACCACTCGACTTGAACTCTGCTTCTATACGTCAAAGTATATTCAATACGTGGGAGACAATTCCATTGCTGTTGCTCTATAGGCCGTGGTTGCTTCTGAACGATGTTTGGTGAAGGAAACAAAAGGATATGTTGATTAGTCATCGTAAACTGAGTTGCGTAACTACTATTAAAAGTTAATTTTAATGTGGGTTCTTAATATTCCGTAGTTAGACTGTTGCAGCTTCAGCAAACAAAGGAAGATCAATATCTTAATACAGGCCTGGGACGGCCTCGTGACGCAAAAAAAAAAATACTATCATGGACGCACAATTCATAATAATAGAAGCCTAAGCACGTGGGGTAGTACAGAAACACGACACAGAAATGTATGCAGACACAATTTTAAAAATTAGAGGTGTATAGGACCTTGTGACTTATAAAGAAATATTTCAATTATGTAAGCACAATTTAAAACCATTGAGGGGTAGGAAAGCCATATGAAGGAGAAAAAAATAGCATTATGCATATACAATTTACAGTGGAGGCTGATGTTGTGATGTCTTCTCTTACCTTTGCTTCTGCCGTCTTTTGTCGTGTCTTCAAAGGCTGCGGTTTTGCTGAGTCTGGGGTGTTTTCGACAGTCTGTCTGTCCCCGCAGCACAGGCAGGCAAAAGACAGCGTGCTCAAATTAGTGCCCACATTATATGGGAACCGTGGGGGCTGACGAAACCAAGCCCAGGGCCGTCATTCATAGCGTTTTCACGGTCTGCAAGAATGACGGCCCTGGGGGACATCCCATTGGGTAATGTATTTGTTTCCAGGCTTAGTGATAGCAAGCATGCTAGGTGGTGGCATGTGGGTAGTGTGGGCGGGCGTGCACCGCTCATGTGCAAGTATGAGTGTGTGCGCTAACAATTAACAACAGAGAGAGATGGGGGCGGTGTTATAATGTACGCAGAGGCAGGCCCAGAATCAGGTCTGCAATGAGTGAACACTTCTAATCATTCTCCCTAGCGTGCCCTGAGCTCTGATTTGTCACTGAGAGGGTGATCTCACCATAGTTTGTATTGCTTATCATACTCAGCGTGTACCTGCGCATACGGTACGAATATGCTTTGATGTTACGCGTCGCTTCCGTGTGACGTCATGTACGGCGTTCTGTACGCGAAAGGGGGCAATGTTTCTACTTGGTTTAAAACATTTATTTATGTATTTAATGTACATACTAAGGGCAGACATTTAGGATAACTATGAATTTTTCTTAATACTTGTAACAATCATTTATTACTTTTAAAAACAATTACACAAATCGCAGTAGAACATCATGCGTACTGGTATCGAAATAGCTGCGTAAGCGCATCATAAGCGTACACAAAGGCATGTGACTTTAAAAGTAGAGATTTGATTGGTTCATAACTTTTCCTATTGAGACTGTTGAAAGTTCCGTCCCATTATAATTATTCGACTTTGAGTTTCTAAGAAGAAGCATTTCTTCTGAGAATCTTCTCAAATAGAAGGAAGATCACAATAATAAGAGCAATGGAGTCATCCTTCAGCAGTTCTTCAGAGGGAGATTTCATTCCTGAAGAACGTCCAAAGAAGAGGAAAGAAGCTTTAATTTGGAAGTTTTTTACTTTTCCAGAAGGACAAAAAAAGGTTAATGCTTCCAAAGTAACCTGTAACATTTGCCAAACAACTCTTTCAAGGGGTGATCCATGTAAAAAATACTCATTTGGCACAGCAAATATGGTGCGACACGTGAAGAACTTGTACTCCAAGAACTTTGCCCGAGCTGCAAGACGGAGGTTGCATGAGAATCCACCTGCTGCTACACCAAGCACATCAACTGCGGCAACAGCATTTTCAGCAAGCAGTCCACACCCACATATTGATTCTGACTTTGCTAAAGTTAAAATTCTATGCATTGATTGCGATAAACTTTTGTGTTATCGGGAACAGTCTATAGACCTGATGAAATGCAGGATGCAGGATCATTGCTGTCCTCGACATTAGTTGTTTTTTTTTTCATTCTTTTGTTCCGCTTGGAATTTGTTGAGAAATCACAAAAAAAACTACAAAACTAAAAAAATCAAAAATAAAAAGTTATTTTTAGAACTACCTTCACTGGTCAAAGAAAGAACTATATTTCTATGTTAGTGTGTAAAAGTTTGTCAGAATGAATGTGTAGTTCATAAATGAATGAATGAATATCTTACTAGTGTATGGAGAATGTGAAAGTGCAGAACTATAAGGAAGTGCTACAGCATAAATCTATAAGGTGTTTATCTATAGTATACTGTAGTATGTCCGAAGCAATTGAATGTAACACATGTACATAAATATGTTACAAGTCTATGCTTCAATTTGCACTGCTGGTGAAACTGCCTAGGTGAATTTGTATGTGTTAGGGGCGGATTTACAATCCCCTTGTGCCTCTTTTACACAGCCGTTGCGTCACTTTTGTGACACAGCGGTGGTGCAAAAGATGTGCCATGGTGTGTGGTATTTACAATGTGATGCATTTGGAAGCTGCATCACATTGTAAAGCCCTGACAATGTGACGCGTCTGGAGGGTGTATTACATTGTAAAGTGCTGCAAAAGAAGAGGCTTTTTTGTGCAGAAGGGGGTGCAGCAACACCTCCTAAAAGTGACTGAGTGAAATGTATAACATTTCATTCAGTCACTTTTGAGCTTATGCTGCCTCAAAACCTTACACATGCTTGAAGCAGGTGTAAGGATTGATACAGCATTGTGAGCATAGGGCCCCAAGAGCATTGGTGGAGCTGTGTTATACTTTCAACCGACATAAAGCAATTATTAATCCAAAAATTCCTTTGCAATTTAGTTTTGTTATTATTTTATAATAAGAATATGAAAAATAATCTAAAAAATAAAATAAATTTAAATATTTATAATAAAAATATAAGAAATTAGTATAAAAAGAAAGACATAATAATTAATACATTTATAAATTATCATTTACAAAACCTTTGAAATTCGCTGAAAAAATCATAGGTTTCACACGTTATTGTGAGGAATTAGCATTTAAAAAACCTTGCAAATTCATTGAAAAAACCAAAGGTTTCACACGTAATAGTTAGCTGAACATTTCTCTCATACAAAACCATTGAAATTCCTCCGTTATAGTTAGCTCAACTAAATATAACTTGCGCGCCCGCAATAAACTGCTGATGACGTCACATATTACGTTACTCATGACATGGTCAGTGACATCACTCATGACATCACTGATGACAACTCAAATTACATCCCTGATGACATCATCCTTGTGGCAGACCTCCTCTCACTGTAATATAACCTTTGATACACACGATCAAAAATAGAATTTTCAAACAAATTGATACCAATTCCAGTTAGAATAACCTATTTAGTAATTCCAAAATCTACATACACATCCACTCATTCACCAACAATTCTATATAGTCACTCATAGATGTACTCACTCATCATATGTACTCATACACCTATACATCCTGTTATACACCGACACTCATCTATAGAGTTACTCACACACATACTCACACATGCAAATAAACGATCAAATATCCATTTACTTGCATATACAGCTATACTCCCACCACTACACTAACTTCTACAGATTCGTACAAATACTTACTCTCTTAAACAATCACTTATAGAAACTCATGCTTATTTATACAGGAAGTCTTAGAATCTCTCACTCTGACATATACTCACTTATATACATCAATAGTCACATATACTAGTTTAAAACATATGTAGTTACTCATACATAAAGATACTATTGGGACAGTCATTCACTCACTAACACACCCATACACACACTCATCCACCCATACAGTCCTGCGCACATGCTGTCTTCAAAACACATACAAACAGTGAGTCAGTCATTCATGCATCTGTGCGCTAAGTATTACTCCCGACCGAACCATACAGACACTCATTTTGGTACTCAAAAAAGCAACTAATAACCCATATACACACTGATGTAGCTACTCACCAACCCATACAGCCACTTATATACAAAGTGAGACACTGATACAGATATTTAAATATTTAAAGATTACTCGCTAATACACCTATTCACTTATTTATACTTAATAAGTCAGTTATACAATAAATTTTACAAAAACAAACATCAATTTAGACACTTATTTACCCATTTATTCTTCCATCGACATTTAGATATACATATATAAAAAATATTTATTTTTCAGAAAGACGCACATTCACTGGATGATGTCATCAGTGATGTCATCAGGGATGTCATTTGAGATGTCATCAGTGATGTCATGAGTGATGTCACTGACCATGTCATGAGTGATGTAATATGTGACATCATCAGCAGTGCATTGCAGGCACGCAAGTTATAGTTAGCTGAGCTAACTATAACGGAAGAGTTTCAAAGGTTTTATATGAGAGAAATGTTCAGCTAACTATAACCTGTGAAACCTATGGTCAAAGTCAAAGTCAAAAAGATTTTATTTGTGTTGGTACTCAACCGAGGACCACAAATATACATGAGATAATAGAATAACATTACGTAAGATAAGTACAACAATAATCAATATAAAGCTAACATGGATTTAAAAAATTTGTACAAATTATAGCATACAAATTCATTCGGGGGATTTATAGCCATTGTTAAAAATTCTTTTTCCTTTGTTAGCTTACAGGATCTGTAAATCGGTAAAATGTAATGGGCGCGAGCTGCTACCACCTTAGAATTAGGGCAAATGAACAATAAGTGCTCCACAGTCTGCTCACCTCCTAAACATAACGTGCATAAGTTGGGGTGATCTCCGGGTAGCCATTTTGTTTTATAGGCTTGTACAGGTAAAATCCCTGCTCGATACATAAAAATTACCCTCCTTGCATTGTGAGAGAGACAGTAAAAAATGTAAGGCTGTATATGTTTATACTCAATGACTGTTATAAATAGCTTGAATGTTTTTAGCCTATAGCTATGAGCATAGTCCAAGTCATAACTTAACCTTGGAGTAAAGTTTTTAAGAAATAGTTTTAATTGTGAAGTGGACCAAGTCTGTAAAATTTCACTCGAGATTTCAGCCATTTGAAACGCCGCAGACATGTTCTTTATAAAACTTTGATTAACGATATCTGTGCCAAAAGTCTCTTTTTGTAGCAAAAACCGGAGAGTTCCTTCCGTAGCGTGTAGTAGCTGGTATGCCCATCTAATTATATTAGCCACAGCCGTGGCAAAGGCACTAGTGATTCCGAATTCCAGCCGAAGGACTTGAACTGGAGTTGCTGTAGGGACCTTCATGATTTTTTTCAGGATTTTTCCCTCTTGACGATCCATGAAGCCCCATTGTTGAATTGGAATACATTCCGTGGCATAAGACAAGACCGCAGGAATTTTAGCTTTGTAAATTTTTATTAGTGAGGAAAAGTGTCTGCTCCCCGTGGCGTTATAGAATCTCGATAAAGCACCAGCATGTATTTCAGATTTTTTCGTTAACTTATCGATGTGATGTATATTTGTTAGATTCTTGGAGAGAATCCTGCCCAGGTAAATATATTCTTTCTCTTCATCGACCTTTTCCTCACCTAGCTTCCAGATATATTTGGCACTTTTCTTCCTCCCGGAAAAAGCTACGACTTTGGTTTTTCCTATATTCGGGATTAAATAGTTGTCATTTGAGTATATAGACAGTATATCCAGAGATTTTTGGAGACCAAACGGAGTGAGATCGAAAAGGACTATATCGTCCGCATAGAGCAGCAGGTGCACTCTTTGTTGGTTAATTTTCGGGGGCAGACTTGAGCCCTTTTGCAGTTGTGTTGGCAAATCGCTAAGATATAACGAAAACAACATGGGTGCTAGTAGACAGCCCTGTTTAAGTCCATTTTCGGTGTCTATTGATTTCGTTAATCCTTTCTGGCCTCCCATTTGAACACGGCACCACGTCATTGTGTGGAGACTTATTATCGCCTGTAACAGGTATTCGTTAATTCCCAGCCTCCTCAATTTTTTCCACAGGGTAGGGCGATCCACGCGATCAAATGCGGTTGAATAATCTATGAAGGCCATATAGACCGTTTGTTTTCTTATTGTAACGTATTTGTCCAGAAAAAATTGGATTATTGCAATATTGTCCATGACCGAATGTTTGGGTGAAACCTATGGTTTTTTAATGAATTTCTAAGGTTTTTTAAATGCTAATTCCTAACTATAACGTGTGTGAAACCTATGGTTTTTTCAATGAATATATATATATATATATATATATATATATATTACCTACTGGCGGTCGCCAGTAGGTATATATAGTTAGGATTTTTTCTCTATGGGATTTTTGAAAATTCTATGTCTAATAACTTTGGCGTTTGTGGACGGAATTGGCTGAAATTTTCAGGAAAATGGCACATTTTGTTTCTGAGCAGCCCTTAAAAATTTGGGGGGGGTTCGTCAAGGGGGGGCCGAGAAAAAAGGGGGGTCCCAAAACGCGTTTTTAACATTGAGTTTTCCATAGGGCGGTTGGACTCACTTTTAGCCCGAACGGCTGAATGGATTTGCACGAAACTTGGCAAAATTGTAGGGACTGGTAGCCCGATGTGCCTTTGCTAGGTCTCAATATATGTGCTTCAGTGGATTTTGAGAAATTAACGTTCAAAAAAAGATATATATCTGTAACAGCGGACCGGGCAGCGCTCCGGTTCGCGGACTTTACGCGGTACGGAGCTTTGTGAAGCGAAGCTGATTGGTTCTCCGGCGTCTGTGAACATTCCAAACAGTCCTTAGCGGCCGCCATCATGTCTCTCGGTAGGATCGAGAGACAAGAGGAGGCCAAAGCGAAGGGGCAAATGACCATAAGGGGGCATAGTAGATCCTCGCTGACCCCCTAGGTTTGATGTGGAGGTTTTAAAAGGGCCCCGCGGGGCAAAAAAAAAAATAATAATAATAATCGAACGGCTGAATGGATTTGCACGAAACTTGGTAAAATATTAGGGACTGGTAGCCCGATGTGCCTTTGCTAGGTCTCAATATATGTGCTCCAATGGATTTTGAGAAATTAACGTTCAAAAAAAGATATATATCTGTAACAGCGCTCCGCTTCGCGTAACGGAGGTTTGCGAAGCTGATTGGTTCTCCGGCGTCTGTAAACATTGCAAACAGTCCGTAGCGGCCGCCATCTTGTCTCTCGGTAGGATCGAGAGACAAGAGGAGGCCAAAGCGAAGGGGCAAATGACCATAAGGGGGCATAGTAGATCCTCCTTGACCTCTTAGGTTTGATGTGGAGGTTTTAAAAGGGCCCCGCGGGGCAAAAAAAAAAATAATAATAATAATCGAACGGCTGAATGGATTTGCACGAAACTTGGCAAAATTGTAGGGACTGGTAGCTCGATGTGCCTTTGCTAGGTCTCAATATATGTGCTTCAGTGGATTTTGAGAAATTAACGTTCAAAAACAAGATATATATCTGTAACAGCGCTCCGCTTCGCGGAGATAAAATTATCTCTGTATTACCTAGCTGTTGCTAACACCAGTTAGCGACGGCTAGTAGGAGATAGCGACCATCTTTGGCCCCACTTTGCATGTGAGTGATATTTATCACTAATGACATGCAAAGTGGGCATGCCAAGATGTTAGCGACTGGAAACAGTCGCTAACATCGCTATCTCCTATTACCAACTTTTGGAAATATTCGCGATAAGCGCGAATATCTCCAAAAGCTACCACCTGCCCTGAGCAGTTTTTAGCCATGTTATCCAATGGGAGGTGGATAACATGGCTAAGAGCATTAGCTCGGTAATGCATGAATATCGCTGAGTTTTCAGCGATATTAATGCATTGCGGTCGTTTTTTATCGTATTTGCGATAAACCTTGATAATAGCAAGGTTTATCTGCGATAATTTCAGAAGATGCTTAGCGGTAAAAAATTCGTTGCTAAGCATCGTTAGGGATAAATATCGCTTAACTTTGGTAATATGCCCCAACGTCTGTTAACGTTCGATTCGAAGGAAATCAGGAAGTGTTGAAAAACATTGTCTGCGCCATCTTGCCTTTTTTCAAATGCCACACTTTTGTCGTGCACGGCAGTCATTTTAGATGCCTTGACCAGACCCACTGTCTGCACGCTGTCGATCCTTAGCATGGCTCCCCACCCTCGCAAGCATCTCCCCCAGGCAGTGGTCACCCCCGCTCTCTGTCTTATGCATGGGTAATAAACCACCCCCCATCTGCGCTGCTCTTCACTGAGAATCACACCCTGTGCCCGCCCGACACCTCCCTTTCGCCCTATTCACTACCGCACCCTCTGACACTCCTTTTCCTCTGTGTCCGATTGTCCAGGCCGGTCCTAGGGTATCAGCTAGCCCTGCAGATGTAGTTTATGGCCCCAGCTGTAAAGAATCACCCCTCTTCAAAGGAGTTATAGTAGATCAAGGCCCACACTCGATGAGATCCGTCACAGCAGACGCCTTCCTATTATCTGAAAACCATCCTGTATTGTGATTGGGGAGGGGACCGAGCCTGAAGCGGAAGATTCCAGGGATGACTCTTTGTACATCAAAGTTTTTACAATTATGTGTCACATTAAAAATATATAGCACTCCAACAAAGTAGTAAGATTATAAAACTTTAATAACTTATAAATATATACAAGAAAACAAAAACAGTAATAACATATAAAAATGTTTAGGGAAAAACAACGAAGTAGCGGTCGGCTGTGCGAATAGTCCCAACGCAGCACAACGTCCAGATTTCACTGATTTCGGCATCCGGCGTGGGGCGTCGCGGGTCATCAGTAGCAAACTGTTGTGCGAATAGTTCCAAGGCAGCAGAACGATGGCACCAAGGTGATGTCCAGTAAGTTGCCGCACTGGTTTTGGTATCCTACAATGCTGCTCCGAATAACGGCGTGGGGCGCCCCGGGGGAGGCGGCGTGAACGGGCCTCTCCAGGTGGAGTCTCGTCTGTTGTAGTGGGGCACCCCTTTACCGTTTCAGTTGCCATTCTGTCCGCTTTTGGTCCACTGTGTCAAAAGCCGCAATTCAGCTGAGTTGCGCCCACTCTTGCGGTGCAGCGATAGGCGGCTGTCACAGGACTCTCAAAATGGTGGCAGGCTGTTTCCTTTTTGGGCCTGGTCCACTGAAATGGCCCTGGGACACCTTGGAAATCGGACGCTTGTCTGCTAGGTCTTGGACCCCATTCTCGAAAGCGTCCCCTCCGCCTTGAGGATTCATCAAAAGTTTTGGGGGCCCCCGACTCCAGCAGGCTTCTGGTGGGGAGCGGCTGCCATGATTGCTCGCGGAATGACTACGACGGAGCCACGAGATGGTGGTGCTTTCATGGTGACGCCAGCTTCAGTCTGAAACATCCAGAAACAAGGTGGGGCTTTCATCGTTTGGGGAAAAAAAAAAGTTTTCATCCAATGAAAAGTGTTGTTTTTAGGTCATATGATCAAGCCTTCCATCATTAGGAAACCAAAAGTAAAATGAACCAATGAAAAGTTTTATAAACAAGTCACATGACCTGTTATGCGGCATAGGGTATAAAATGCGGAGAAAATACGTTGGCACATGAGGCGGCGTCAGTAGCGGACCGATGTGCGAATAGGCCGAAGGCAACACAACGCGCCAAGATCCGGATGGCACCGAGGTGGTGTCCAGCAAGTTGCAGCACTGGTGTGGCCATCCTACAATGCTGAAAGTCGGCGTGGGGCGCCCTGTTGGCCTGTGAGTTCGCGTCAGTAGCAGACCGATGTGCGAATAGGCCGAAGGCAGCACAACGTGCCAAGATCCGGATGGCACCGAGGTGGTGTCTAGCAAGTTGTCGCACTGGTGTGGCCATCCTACAATGTTGAAAGTCGGCGTGGGGCGCCCCGTTGGCCTGTGAGATGGCGTCAGTAGCGGACCGATGTGCGAATGGGGCCAAAGGCAGCGCAACAATATTTTCTGAATAGAAGACACCACAAGGCGCTGAGATGCCAAGATCCGGATGGCACAGAGGTGGTGTCTAGCAAGTTGTGGCACTAGTGTGGCCATCCTACAATGGTAAAAGTCGGCGTGGGGTGCCCTGTTGGCCTGTGAGATGGTGTCAGTAGCGGACCGATGTGCGAATGGGGCCAAAGGCAGCGCAACAATATTTTCTGTATGGAAGATACCACTAGGCGTTGAGATGCGAAGATCCGGATGGCACCGAGGTGATGTCTAGCAAGTTGCTGTACTGGTGTGGTCATCCTACAATGCTGAAACTCGGCGTGGGGCGCCCCATTAGCCTGTGAGATGGCGTCAGTAGTGGACCGATGTGTGAATAGGCCGGAACCAGCACAAGGCGCCAAGATCCGGATGGCACCGTGGTGGTTTCATAGTTGAGAGGCACTTCATCTGCAGTGGGGCGCCGAGATCCGGATGGCACCGAGGTGATGTCTAGCAAGTTGCTGTACTGGTGTGGCCATCCTACAATGCTGAAAGTCGGCGTGGGGTGCCCCATTAGCCTGTGAGATGGCGTCAGTAGCGGACCGATGTGCGAATGGGGCCAAAGGCAGCGCAACAATATTTTCTGACTAGAAGACACCACAAGGCGCTGAGATGCCAAGATCCGGATGGCACCGAGGTGGTGTCTAGCAAGTTGCCGCACTGGTGTGGCCATCCTACAATGTTGAAAGTCGGCGTGGGGCGCCCCGTTGGCCTGTGAGATGGCGTCAGTAGCGGACCGATGTGCGAATGGGGCCAAAGGCAGCGCAACAATATTTTCTGAATAGAAGATACCACAAGGCGCTGAGATGCCAAGATCCGGATGGCACCGAGGTGGTGTCTAGTAAGGTGCACTGGTGTGGCTATCCTACAATGCTGAAAGTCGGCGTGGGGCGCCCTGTTGGCCTGTGAGATGGTGTCAGTAGAGGACCGATGTGCAAATGGGGCCAAAGGCAGCGCAACAATATTTTCTGTATGGAAGATACCACTAGGCGTTGAGATGCGAAGATCCGGATGGCACCGAGGTGATGTCTAGCAAGTTGCTGTACTGGTGTGGTCATCCTACAATGCTGAAACTCGGCGTGGGGCGCCCCATTAGCCTGTGAGATGGCGTCAGTAGCGGACCGATGTGCGAATGGGGCCAAAGGCAGCGCAACAATATTTTCTGAAGAGAAGACACCAAAAGGCGCTGAGATTCCAAGATCCGGATGGCACCGAGGTGGTGTCTAGCAAGCTATGCAGCTGAGTTGCGTGCGCACTTGCGGCGAATAGGTCGAAGGCAGCACAACAATGTTTTCTGAATAGAAGACACCACAAGGCGCTGAGATTCGGTTACCACCGAGGTGATGTCTAGCAAGTTGCCGCACTGGTGTGGCCATCCTACAATACTGCTCCGAATAACGGCGTGGGGTGCCCGAAGGGGGGGGGGAGGCGGCGTGAACGGGCCTTCCTAGGTGGAGGCTCGTCTGCTGTAGTGGGGCGCCCCTTTACCGTTTCAGTTGCCATTCAGCTGAGTTTCGGCTGCTCTTGATGCTACAGCGACAGGCGGCTGCAACAGGACTCTCAAAATGGCGGCTTGTTCTTTGGATTTGGGCCTGGTCTACTAAAATGGCCCTGGGACACTTTAGAACTCGGACGCTCGATTTTTTTTTTTCCTTTCCTGTACATGCAAAAAAGGTAAATGCCCGGTACGTTACACGCTTCATCTGCCACGATGTACTCTCCAGAGGAACCGAAAAAAAATATAGTTATGGTAACTATACCATGCATCGTCATATGGAGAGGTGGCACCAATTAATTATAGTGCTGCATAAAAGAGAGATTTGGAGGAGAACCCCCGACCTGCCAGTACATTCATCAAAGAAGTGGCACTGACAGCATCAGAGGCAAGGGAAATGGTCCCAAATATTTAGAACTTTGGAAAGATTAAAATGACATGTTTAGATTGTGGCAAATTAATTTCATGTGGACAGATGAGTGTTACTCTAATAAATACAGCATATGAACATCATCATAGTCGATGGTTGGTAGAGACATTTTGACTATATCCTGGACCTGCCCGTCCTCGCCCAAAATGGCGCCGGAATAAATGGGACTCGTAACTCCTTGTTGTGTACTGGTTGCAGAACCTTGAAATCACGAGATACGTATGCAGTTTTGAAGCATATGGCGGGCGGGGATGAGAATTGATTGAATATTTCGACATCCCTATTGATATTAAGTTCTGATGTGTTATTGATTACTGTACTATTGAAAGTTCGAATTAACGTCACCCATGGTACTTGCCCGCAAATGTATATCTAGATAATTTTATTGTAACTGGCCCTGTCGTATTTTAATTATAAAATGTACGTCCACCGATTCCGCAACTGTTAGACACCTTAGTTCTTGCAACCTAATGGCCCGCCCGTTACGTTCCTCTACAGTGTAAATGTCTACTCATCATATACGATTACAGTTTGCTCCGTGGCCGGCCCACGTGGTTATAGGCTCGTATTTGTATAATGAAATTTTCACAATAAAGGTTTTTAAAAGAAAACATGGTAGTAGTATATACATTGGTAAAGTTTTTAATAATAGTCACTGTTTTAGAATCATTAAAAGGCAAGTGAAATAAAGCAGACCAATTACATGAAGGGTAAAAGGTATAATACGCAGGAACGCAGTAAAGATAAATGGTCAAGGGCTGTTGTGTTTTCTACTCCTGCAACATAAAGTGATCGATAAGAATCTCATATTCAGGCGTATCGGCGACTAAGACAGCAGGTCGACCCTCTTTTGCTCAACGGCTCCGTCATGGGACGAAGAAACGCTCTTTTTCTCGAAAAAAGAATATATTTTACTTGCAGGACAGTTGTAAATTTTCCGGGAAAGTACATTAGCCTGGAACATTATAACATATATTTAAGAAAAAATAATGTTCGGAAGTAATAAAAAGCGTAATTTTTAGGTCATATGACCAAGCCTTTCATCATTAGAATAAGAAAAGTAAAATGAACCAATGAAAAGTTTTATTAACAAGTCACATGACTTGTTATGCTTCCGTTACGCGCTGCGCGTCGCGCCCCGGATGACTTCCGGATGCGCTAACGCGGCGCGTCATATGACGCATTACGCGACAACGCAGGTCCAGAATATAGTCAAAATGTCTTCACCAACCAGCGGTTGGAACAAAACCCCTTTCAGCAGGCTAAATAGTTCTGTTAAATGACAACAGAAGGGACAGGCAACAAGAACCATCAGTCAAAGAGGGGAGGGCTAGTTCTTCTCTACCGGGTTACATTGGGGCGCTACCGGAACTGATCGAATTGGTAGTCTACAGTGTTTCTGGATGTTTCAGACTGAAGCTGGGGTTAGCATGAGAGCACCACCATTTCGTAGCTCCGTCGTGGCCATTCCGCAACCAATCATGGCAGCCGCTCTTTATCGTTATTTTGGGCGGGGTGGGTGGCGGAGCCGAGCTGTTTTGCAGCCATCATTGTGTGGAGTTCAGTTCATCTCACTAGTTTTGTATTTGTCATGAGGGGTTGTTCCTAATGTTTCTATTTTAGCGAGGTCAAAAAGAGATCCCATTAGTGGCCTACTGATTTTGCTCGATTCCTTTTCTTTTTTTTTACACGATTTTTCGTTATCTGCAAAGACTAAACAGAGTATTGCGACTCTGTGTCTGTTTGTAAATAGAGAATGAACCAAAGAGAACCAATTCTAAAACAGTAAATGCTTGGATAACAATCAATCAAATGGAGAGAGAAGCAGGCACGATGTATTACAACGGGGGCAAAGGCCTGCGTTAACTACCTTTCACTATCTGCAAAGAGAGAGTACTCCTAATAGAAATGAGGGGGGGGCACCATTCAAAGCAGATCAGTGTGCATAAACACGAAAATGTTTTCACTTACCACGTACTTGACATTCGACAGCTTATGATATTTGCTATTAAAAAACCATTGAAATTCACTGAAAAAACCATAGGTTATAGACCATATATAGTTAGGAATTAGCATTTACAAAACCTTGAAAATTCACTGAAAAAACCATAGGTTATAGACCATATATAGTTAGGAATTAGCATTTAAAAAACCTTATTTTACTCACACAAAACCATTGAAATTCCATATATAGTTAGTTGCACTAACTATATATCGCGCACCCGCAATCCACTGCTGATGATGTCACATATTACATCATTCATGACATGGTCAGTGACATCACTGATGACATCACTGAAGACATCTCAAATGACATCACTGATGACATCACTGATGACATCTCATTTGACATCAATGACCACATCACTGATGATATCATTCATGTGACAATACAATGCATCTCCTCACATTTTAATATAACCTCTGTTTCACCCAGTGTTAAATACAGAGTATAATTTTTGAAACCATTGATACACCAATACTAGTTACTACATACGCACTCACTGATTGCTACGTCTACACACACCTTCACTCATTCACCCATACAATCATTCATACATTCAATCACTCATCTTTACAACACTATCATATGCACTCATACACCTATACAGACACTCACAGTCTGCCACTCATCCATGGAGTTACTCACACACCTAGTCAGTCCTGTAAAGAATCAATGACACTTCCATTTTCTTGTCTATACAGTTAAACATAGAGCACCTTACATTTTCAAACATATACTAACACATACTTACCTTCTTATACAATCATTGATACAAGTACACATTGATCTGCACAGAGTCACACACCTCCCAGCTAGCCACACACACACTCAGTCTCCCATACAAATACTTGGGCAATCAATCAATAACCCATATAGTTAGTCATATAGCTACTGATCAACACATGCAGCAGTTTACAGAACAACAGACATAATGATGCACAAATTAAGACAGTTTAGTCACTAACCCATGCACTCAGTGAGACACATTTAATCACTCACTCATACAGTCAGTCATGCACCTACTAAATCCTTCGTCCAGACACTTACACATCCACTCATTCTTCAATATGTAAGACATATTTAAACTTTACAGAAACAAAAAATCACTGGATGTTGTTATCAGTGATGTCATCAGTGATGTCATTTGAGATGTCATCAGTGATGTCATCAGTGATGTCACTGACCATGTCATGAATGATGTAATATGTGACATCATCAGCAGTGGATTGCGGGTGCGCGATATATAGTTAGTGCAACTAACTATATATGGAATTTCAATGGTTTTGTGTGAGTAAAATAAGGTTTTTTAAATGCTAATTCCTAACTATATATGGTCTATAACCTATGGTTTTTTCAGTGAATTTTCAAGGTTTTGTAAATGCTAATTCCTAACTATATATGGTCTATAACTTATGGTTTTTTCAGTGAATATATATATATATATATATATATATATATATATATATATATATTCACTGAAAAAACCATAGGTTATAGACCATATATAGTTAGGAATTAGCATTTAAAAAACCTTATTTTACTCACACAAAACCATTGAAATTCCATATATAGTTAGTTGCAGTAACTATATATCGCGCACCCGCAATCCACTGCTGATCATGTCACATATTACATCATTCATGACATGGTCAGTGACATCACTGATGACATCATCTAGTGTCTGTGTGTTTTTGTAAAGTTTAAATATGTTTTACATATTGAAGAATGAGTGGATGTATGGAAGACTGAGTGTGTGTGTGGCTGGCTGGGAGGTGTGTGACTGTGCATATCAATGTGTACTTGTATCAGTGATTGTATAAGAGAGTAAGTATGTGTTAGTTTATGTGTGAAAAGTATGGTGTTCTGTGTTTAACTGTATAGATGAGGAAATCGAAGTGTGATTGATTCTTCACAGGACTGACTAGGTGTATGAGTGCATATGATAGTGTTGTAATAATGAGTGACTGTATTTATGAGTGATTGTATGGGTGAATGAGTGAATGTGTGTGTAGACGTAGGAATCAGTGAGTGCGTATGTAGTAACTGGTATTGGTGTGTCATGATGTCATCACTGATGTCATTTGAGATGTCATCAGTGATGTCATCAGTGATGTCATTTGAGATGTCATCAGTGATGTCATCAGTGATGTCACTGACCATGTCATGAATGATGTAATATGTGACATGATCAGCAGTGGATTGCGGGTGCGCGATATATAGTTACTGCAACTAACTATATATGGAATTTCAATGGTTTTGTGTGAGTAAAATAAGGTTTTTTAAATGCTAATTCCTAACTATATATGGTCTATAACCTATGGTTTTTTCAGTGAATTTTCAAGGTTTTGTAAATGCTAATTCCTAACTATATATGGTCTATAACCTATGGTTTTTTCAGTGAATTTCATAGGTTTTTTAATAGCAAATCTTTATAAAAATAATACATTTTAAATCTAATTTTATATTTTATAATTTTTTTATTTTTTTTTAATATTATTTTTAGTGCGCTCCCGGGGCGCGGACAGGTGAACGCACGGGTAAGCGCAATCTGGCGGCGCGCCCCGAGGCGCGTACTAATGCGCGTCCCGGAAGCGCTATTGTCGAGAACGAAAACAACATCGTGACGTATCGCGTAGCCGCCACGCCTTGCGTCATAAGACACGTATCGCGTAGCCGCGAGATGCGTCTTATGACGCACCGCGTAAGCGCACCCGGAAGCGCATACGATCGCGCAACGTAAGCGCCCCGATGCGCTTACGATACACGCCCGGGACGCGCCCCGGGCGCGTAGCGTAAGCGCGTCAAACCATGTGACTTTAAAATAACACTTTTCATTGGTTCAGAACTTTTTTTTTTCCAAATTGTGTGAAACCCACCCATTTCTCTCACTATTGCTTTGTACTTGGAGAGAGCAAGAGCTGTTGTGTCTACTCTATCTCCTACTTTTCTGATCTCCAGCAATGGCTGCAAGAGAGTCATCCAGCAGTGATTCAGAGGGATTTTTGGATGAGGACCCTCCTCAGCAAAAGAAAAAAACCCATTTCATTTGGAAATTTTACGACATCCCAGAAGGACAGAAAAAAGTGAACGCTCCCAAAGTAACATGCAAAATATGTGGGAGTAGTTTATCCAGAGGCAATCCTCTGAAAAAATATAGTTTTGGCAATGCCAATTTGATCCGGCATGTCAAAAGAAGACACCCTAACAACTTTGCCAGGGAGAGTGTCAGAGAGCTGGCACGGAATGTACCAACAGATGGCGGCAGCACCTCCACTGGTGGAGCAACACCTTCGGGACCACCCCGTGGAAGAATGATCCCTAACATTCAGCCGGTGTTTGCGGGCATCAAATTTTTGTGCGCAGAGTGTGACGAACTGCTCTGCTATGGGGAGCAGAGTGTTGAACTGATTGCCCTAAAGAAACAGCAACACCGCTGCTCTTCCAGTCCCTAAATTTTCAATTTTTTTTGCTCCTGTTGAGCAGTTTTGGAATCCTTGTTTTTGTTTTTCCCTTGAAAAAAATACAAAAAAAATATAAAATTGTTTTAAAAAGTCTAAAAAAATATAAAACAAAAAAAACAAAAAAAAAATATATATAAAACAACAAAATGAAAAAAAAAGTTCTTTTCAGAACTACCTCCAATTTTTAAAAAGAAGCTTTATTTTTTTTAAAGTCTGTCATTTTTAATCTCCATGGTACGCTCCCCCGTACGCTCCCCGGTGCGCGTACCGGGCGCTCACCCCCGCGAAAATCGAATTTTTTTTTATTTTTTTTTTCACCCGCGGGAGCCTTTTATGGCCCCCACATGTAACCTAGGGGGTCAGGGGGTGTGTACCCTGCCCCCTCTTGCTCATTTCCCCCTTTGATTTTTGCCACCTCTTGTGTCTCAATCCTACCGAGACACAAGATGGCGGCCGCTGCGGACTGTTTCGAATGTTTATAGACACCCGAGAACCAATCAGCTTGCCGTGCGCAGATCGCGTGGCGCGCCTGGAGCGCTCCCCTGTACGCGTACGTGGGAGCGCTCCAGGCGCGGCTCTAGATATATATCTTTTTTTGAACGTTAATTTCTCAAAATCCACTGGAGCACATATATTGAGACCTACAAAAGGCACATCGGGCTACCAGTCCCTACAAATTTGCCAAGTTTCGTGCAAATCCATTCAGCCGTTCGGGCTAAAAATGAGGCTAACCGCCCTATGGAAAACTCAATGTTAAAAACACGTTTTGGGACCCCCCTTTTTTCTCGGCCCCCCCTGGACCAACTCCCCCCAAATTTCCAGTGGCTGCTCAGAAACAAAATGTTCCATTTTGCTGAAAATTTCAGCCAATTCCGTCCACAAACGCCAAAGTTATTAGACATAGAATTTTCAAAAATCCCATAGGGAAAAAATCCTAACTATATATACCTACTGGCGACCGCCAGTAGGTAATATATATATATATATATATATATATATATATATTCACTGAAAAAAACTTAGGTGTCTCTTTTGGTACAGCAAAGCGTTGGTATGAAGGTTGCCGCCAAATGGATACAGCGGAGGATCATCACTACATCAGCTTCTGATCCAAAAGCGCCAAGATGCTCCCTGGAGTGATAGCGCGCTATAGAAATGTTTTGTTACATTACATTACATTACATAAGTGTATGGTGAATGACAAAGTGCAGAACTATAAGGAAGTGCTACAGCATAAATCTATAAGGTGTTTACCTATAGTATACTGTAGTACCTCCGAAGCCCTTTGAATGTAACATATGCACATAAATATGTTACAAGTCTATGCTTCATTTTGCACTGCTGGTGAAACTGCCTGGATGAATTTGTATATGTTAGAGGTGGATTTACAACCCCCTTGTGCCTCTTTCACACAGCTGTTGCATCACTTTTGTAATGCAGTGGTGGTCCAAAAGATGTGCCATGGTGTGTGGTATTTACAATGTGATGCATTTGGAAGCTGCATCACATTGTAAAGCCCTACGCCAGAAGGAGGCTTTCCTCCACAGGGGTTCTGGCGCAGGAACGCCTCCTAAAAGTGACTAAGTGAAATCTATAGGATTTCATTCAGTCACTTTTGGGCTTATGCTGCGTCAAAACCCTGCACCTGCTTGAAGCAGGTGTAAGGATTGACACAGCATTATGAGCATAGGGCCCAGAGAGCATTGCTGGAGCTGCATTGCGCTTCCAATGCAAGTCAAGCAATGCGCCATCTTCACAGCACCGATACATCACATATCAGTGCCGTTTTTGCCCCATAGTGCACCACATTGTAAATATGATGCATCCATGGTGGTGATGTCACAGTGCACAATAACTAGAATATCTCTGGGGATGTACCACTTATTGTACAACTACTGATTACTGTTTTAATGTAGTGAATGCCTTACTGCACACTGATCATTGAGTCACTACAAAACTATACCAAGAGTGACAGAGTGTTTGGTGGAAGTGGAAGGATAGAAACTGCGGAATTCAACATATAAAAGGCAATTTTGCAGGTGCATAGAACAGTGTATGCATAGTCTATAGGGGTTTGAGTACTCCATGCCCTAAGGCCCACTTTGCACCATGAGTACTTGGCTACTGACATAGGGTCTCATTTATGAGATTTTGTCGCTTCCCTATGGCAAAAGAAAAAGAGAGGAATGCGCGGTATCTATATGATACGGCACATTCCTCTCCTTTACCCGTACGCCGGCACACAATGGTCTACCTCCACCAACGCAGGCACCTTTGCACAATGGTGCAAAGGTGCCTGCATTGCGAGGATCATTTTTTTTGTACAGGAAGGGAAACCTTTCTGTACAAAAATAATCACAAGAGACTTTTCCTTTTTCTACATGTGCTGCAGAATGCAGCACACATAGAAAAAGGAAAAACAAGGAGAAATAAAAGTATTTTTCCCCATTGCGCCGTCCTTACGCCTCCCCTGGGGAGGCCTAAGCTTTTGGCACTGCCTCAGATTTACAATTTCTCTTAAATCTGGGGCAGTGTCAAAAGGCTATAGGTGTTGCTGGGAACGCTCCCATCAATACCCATTGCATGCCCCTTTAACGCAGAACACTGCGTTAAAGGGGCTGATATTTATCAGGCAGCAGCAGTGGCTTAGTGCTACCTGATAAATATCACGCAGGCAGCTCTGCCACGGAACATCACAAAAAGCGGCGTTCCGATTGCGCATAAATGAGGCCCTGAATATTTACAATTCTGCAAGGAGAGTGTCTGGCTGAATGTATAGTATGTATATACTTTTAGAACAGTGTGTAGATAAGCACATACTGCTGTATGGTTCCCTATAACACTGAAACAGTAGTGTGAGACTGTTTGGTGAAAGTGTAAAGATACAGACTGGAGAATTGAAGGTATAAAAGGCAAGTTTGCTGGTGTATAGAACAGTGGATGCATAGTCTATAGGGATTTGAAGCAGTCCATGCCCCAAGGCCTACTTTGGTGCATGACTACTGGGAACCGACTGAATGCTTACACTTCATCAAGGAAATTGTGTAGCTGAATATATGGCGCCTTCACTTTTTGGACAGTGCATACATAAGAACATACTGCTGTACTCACTACAATACTGAAAAAGCATGATCAGAATGTTTGCAGGAAGTTTCAGGATACAAACTAGGCAATTCAAAGTTTAAAAGCCAAGTTTGCAGATGTTTAGAAAAGTGCATTTACTATATATAGGTGTTTGAAGCAGCCCATATCCTTAGGCCTATTTTGTTTCATGACTACTTTGGTAGTGGCAGAATGAATACACTGAGTGTAGAGCTGAATGTATAACTGCTTCATTTTTTGTACAGTATATAGACAAGCATATATTGCTATATGTCTCAGTACAATACTGAAACAGCAGTGTGATAGTGTTTGCTGGAAGTGTAAGGATACAGATTGGGAAATTGAAGGAATACAATACATGATTACCAGTGCATAAAAGACTGCATGTAAAGTCTATAGGAGTTTAAAGCAGTCTATGACCTAAGCCTTATTTTAATTTAGGAAAACTTAGATACTGAGTGGATAATTACAGTTCTGCAAAGAAAATCCCTCCCGCAATGTATAACAGCTTCAGTTTTACCACAATACATACATAATGAAATACTGCTGAATGGCTCACTAAAATACTGAAACAGTAGAGTGAGAGTGATTGCTGAAAGTCTAATAATACATACTGGGGAATTCAATGTATAAAGGACTAGTTTGTAGGTACATAGAAGACTGCATGCATAGTCTATACAGGTTTAAAGCAGTCCATGGCCTAAGGCCTACTTTCCTCCACAAATATTTGTGTACTGACTGGATAATTACAGTTCTGCAAGGAGAGTGCCTGACTGAATTTAAAATAGGTTCATTTTTTGCACACTGCATAGATAAGGACATTCTGCTGAATAGCTCAGTACAATACGGAATCAGCAATCACAGAGACTTTGCTGGAAGTCAAAGGATATAGACCTGGAAATAAAAGCTATAAAACACAAGTTTGCTGGTGCATAGAAGAGTGCATACATAATCTATAGAGGTTTGAAGCAGTCCATGCCCTAAGGCCCACTTTACACCATGAGTACTTGGATACTAGCTGAATGATTACAATTTTGCAAGAAGAGTCTCTCAAACCATTTTTAATTTTAATCATACATTTATTCTTGTAACATTTCATAATTTATTAGAGCTTCTAACATGATTTCATCTTATATTTCATTTTCTTGATTATCAATTTCAAAAAGTCATATCATGAAACTCGATGTCCTCTAATGCTTGCACAACATCTTCATCCAATGTTTCATCTAAAAAAGCGCAGCTGATATCTGCAGCAATATTTTCATCTTCATTCTCACTACCCATGAAAGGTTTATTTAGCTCCTCTATGACAGTGTTAGAAATTTCGAAACTGTATTCCATATTGTTCTGTTCTTCTTCCATAGTGATTTTTTATGTTGTTCCTTGTAGAAAAACATAAACACTTCATTTTATCGTTTTTCCTATTACATAATACAAAACTAGCTTTATCAACTATTTTGCCCTTTAAAAAATATTATACAAATACCATTCTCAACTACTTTATAAGATTATATAAATAAAATTGCTTATAAGAATTTTTAGTTTTAAAATTTTCTTACATTTTCAAACCAGTCACTCCCTATCATTATAGGAAAAAACTAAGGCTATTATAATAAAATGCAGAACTAAAAAAAGTGCAATATATCTATTCACTTTACCAGTTCCAAAGTAGTAGATGTGTTGTAGTAAAATGCAAACAATACAGGTACACTCAGTATACAATTTTTTTACTTCATTCAAATGTGTTTAAAAGATACAAACCATCTTTACATACCAATATACTCCATCCACGTTCTCTTACTTCAGCTCTGTAGAAGTACATCCCATCGATCATTTTTAACAATTACTTATACTTACCTTCAAAATAATAAATTAAGAAATATATATATATTATAAAATTAGCATCTGTAGAAGAAAAAACAAAATACAGTTACAATTTATCTTTTACAACACAAAATAATTTGTAAAGCATTTCATTTGCCTTTTTTGCTGTTCTCAGAATATATTGAATTTCACGAGAAAGTGAGAGAGCAATAGTACTCATCACATAACAGCGGGCAAAAAAAAGACAATCAAGAAAATTATCTTAAAAAAAACCAAACAACAATCTCAATAACAATCTGAAAAATAGAAATAAAACATATGTTAAATATTTTTTCCAAGACCAATTTCTTACGTAACTATGAGGTATGTCAAACAATCTTAAAATAACAAAACACTATCATTAATTTTCTTCCACTATAAATAATGTTACTTACAAATATATGCTAACAAAATTTACAACAAAAAGACCTTAATGGTTTCACATACTTTTCCCCATGGCCAAATAGTATGTGTGAAATTCTTAGTTTGAAAGTTGTTCAATAGTAACCCTTAGCATCTGCCTCCCAGCCTTCTGATCCAAAACCACTGACATCATTTACAGCATCCCCCAGTGCTTATCTATCAGCCCAACGCTATTCAACATCTCCATGGCCACCCTCACACAAGTGGCCCGCCATCACAATCTCAACGTCATCTCCTACGCTGATCACTCTTCCTCATCAAGAAGACACATACCACAAAAAACAACCGCCACAACGCAATTAAGGATGTCACCAACTGGATAAGGAGCAGCTCTCTAAACTGAACTCGCACAACATGAAGGTACTCATCCTCAGACCCACCCCCTCAGCTTCAGATGACTCCTGCTGTCCAACTATACCGTGAACAGTACCAACACCTACTGACCATGTACACAACCTACGATTCATCCTCAGCTCCTCCCTCTACATATGTAAACAAATCTACAGCATTTCCTCATACTGCTATAACACCCTCCACATGCTCTGCAACATTTACAAGTAGATTCTAGCAAAAATAAGAACAACAGTAACACAGGCCCTCATTAGCAGCAGACTACTCTGTGGCAACACACTCGACACAAGAATTCCAGCCAAACACCTACAATGACTACAACAAATCCAAAACACCTCCACCTGACTGATTTTCAATGTCCCCTGCAGTAGCCACATCACCCACAACCTGATACACCTACACTGCCTCAACATCAATAAGAGGAACATCTTCAAGCTCCTCATCCTCACTTACAAAATACTCTATAACACCAGACTAATCTACCTTAACAGCAGTAGTCCTGAAAGGCCAAATTTTGTTCTTAAAATTTTGGCTTTAAAAATATTAGGTAAGAATTTGGTAACTCTTTAGGCAAACGATTCTTAAAAACTAATTGACTGTCATTACAATGTATCCAACCTGTCAGACATTTTAAATAAACAGTGTAATTTCCAGATGTTGTAGAAGATCCATCATGAAAAATAATTGCAACAGCTACAAAAGTTCTTCCTGATATTGATCGGAATCATCATCTCCAGTCATGGACTTGCTAGTGCTCCCTCTATATAACATTGTAAGACTGGATAGACCAAAAAAAACAGGGGGCGGCTTAGCCTGCATCTATCGCTTGGACATAGAAGTAAGCCAAATTCAATCGGAACCACTCAATTCCTGCGAATACCTAGGTCTAAATTTAAGATCGGCTAACAAACAAAGTTGCAACTTGCATGCAATTTATCACCCACCAGGTAACAATAGTTCTTTCATAGAACAACTAATGGAGATCATTACGGCAAACACTAATTCCGACGCAAATAATATATTCTTAGGTGATTTTAATCTGCATTGGAACGACAACAAGGACAAACAGGTCAACACTCTTAAAGATTTCCTAGCCGAGTTAAACCTCTCTCAAGTATGCAATCAGCCAACTCATTCGAAAGGAGCTACGTTAGATTGGATAATTTCAAAAAAAGAGAATACTTCAATCCTATCAATTGAACCTTGCGACTGGTCCGATCACCACACCATAACCTTCCAGATTCCCACATGGAAAAAGAATAAACACTCACAACCGAACACAGTAAAAAAATGGATTCGGGATACAAGAGATCCGAACTTGGAACTATTAATAGAAAGATGCGAGAAGGACCTGTACCCACCTGACAACTTGCAGAACGTGAATGATCTAACGGACCACTACACTCACTTTATAAAGGATATAGTGAACACCACAATGCCGCTAAAACTAAAAGAAGTCACAGAGAAGGACAGAAATCCATGGTTTAACGGAACACTGAATGAGGAAAGAAGGAAACTTAGACAAGCAGAGAGAAAATGGAGACAACACCCATCTTCTTCAGAATTGAAATCCCTCAGAAAAACCAGTAAAGAATACAATAAGAAGATCCTCAACTCCAAAAAAGAATTTATTACATCTGAACTGGATCTCGCCAAAAACAGACCACGGAAACTATTTGAAATACTAAAACAACAATCCAAAAAGTTGGCCAAATCGACACAAGAAATCACAAAAACACATCTAAGTTGCGAAGTATTCTCTACACTCTTCACCAACAAAGCCAACATGTTGGAAAGAGAGCTTAGGAGTGCAGCAGATATCCTACCCTCCAAGAACCATCAACAAGCAACTCCAACTCTACCAACTCAATAATTAAGGAGGTCAGAACAAAAAATAAGTCCCACTGGGATACGTTCAAGTTGCTGGACCAGAATAGCATCACCAAAACGCTACTAGACATTAAACCTAACAACCATTATAACAACCCTCTCCCATCAAAATTCATGAAAGAAGTCAGCCACATCCTGATTCCTATATGGACGAAAATTATTAACGCATCTCTCTCACAAGGGATACTTCCGGAATGCCTAAAAACTGGACAAGTAGTCCCCATTATCAAAAAACCAACAGCGAACCCGACTGATTCGAATAATTTTCGCCCAGTAACCAACATCCCTATACTTGCCAAACTAATAGAGAAATGTGTACAAAAACAACTTAGCGAACACATAGACAATTTCTCCCTACTAGATGAATGCCAATCGGGTTTCAGAACAGGTCACAGCACGGAAACAGCAATTCTACATATAGTCGATGATGCTCTACAGGCCCTAGACCAAAATAGATCATGTCTACTCATCCTCCTAGACCTATCCTCCGCATTCGACACGGTAAATCACGCAAAATTGCTGAACAGGCTTCAGGACAGGATGGGAATATCGGGAAATGTGCTGAATTGGTTTGATTCCTTCCTCAAAAATAGGACGCAAAGATTCCTGATCAACCAAACTCTGTCACCCTCATGCCCTAACACGATTGGAGTCCCCCAAGGATCTACACTATCTCCGTCATTGTTTAACCTGTATGTCGAACCGCTTACGGAAATTCTTCGAAATTCTAAAATAGCCTTTCACATGTATGCGGACGACACACAGTTATACATTAAAATCGCATCGCTGGAAGACATCAAACTAATGAACGAGGCTTTACAAATTATTTTACAATGGTTAACAAGCAATCACCTGAAGCTAAACTCCCAGAAAACAGAATTCCTACTAATCTCTCCACCTAAGAACCGCACAGAGGTCAAGGAATGGTCTAAAATGATCACGGCGCTAAACTGCACCACTTCCTTAGCTGATTCAGCGAAATCACTAGGAATCATACTCGATGAGAACCTTGATATGAAATCCCATATCAAAACAATGGTTAAAAGTGCCCGCTTTCATTTGAACTTCATAAAAAAAAATGAAACCTTACATTTCTCAGCCGGATCTTAAATTAGCAATCCAATCATTAGTAATCTCGAGGATTGAATATGGCTGCACTACTTTAGCAGGCCTACCCAAACTCTCTACAGCCCCACTAAAAGCATGCCTCAACGCAGCTGCAAGACTGATCTCCGGGTCGAGAAAATTCGACCATATCTCTCCACACTTGAAAGCATTAAACTGGTTACCGTACGAAGCCAGAATTCAACTAAAAATGGCATGCATCACTCACAAAGCGCTTCACAACAATACACCGAGATACCTGGCCCAGAAAATTGAACTATCGGGAAGAAACAGACCAGCTAGGAGTGCCAAGGAGTTGGTGCCGAGACCACCCATCTTCCGGAAGAAGAAAACCTACGAGAGAGCTCTCTCAGGAGCAGCACCCAGAATCTGGAACACTCTTCCACCAAACATTAGAAAAATAACAAACACAGCGTCTTTCAAGAGGGAACTTAAAATATTTCTAATGAGCAAATACCTTCCATAGACGTGTCTAATCTTTTAAGCTCCATGTTATACTCTGGTAACCTTTTAATGTGTTATCGATCGATACTTAATACGCCATTTTACCAGCATAGTTGTACTATACGAAACTGAATCTATTGTTCTATACTTGACTGTTGTATATTCTACCTCAAGCAATGTAAAGCGCTTTGATACCCAAGGGTCTAGTTCGCGCTATACAAAACTCTCTAAATAAAATAAATAAATAAAATAAATTGATACTTGAGTAGCTACAAGTTTTTTAATTAAAGTTTCCAATTTTCATCCATCAGCTCTACAACGTTGCAGCATTAAAATTACATACTGTCCATATCTTTGTATAAATATTGTTGATGACATTTTCTGATTTACATTGGCTACAATCCATGTTTTGAGTTGCTCCTCTAACTAGATTGTTCATTCACAGTCTGGTAAAGTTAAATATATTAATCTTTCAGTGTCTATGTAAGTGGTACATGTAAACAAACACAGTGATGTTGCCATTTATAAGAAAGGCCAATAAGGTTTTCAATATCTATACCTTCATCTTCCAATTCCTGACAATCTTGCTGAATATTCTGCGTAAATTGAGTAGAACCAGAACATATGTCCAAAACATTTTGAATATCAGAAACACTTTATATGTTACTTTTATCACTACTACATTTCTCATAAACAGAATACAACAATGAACAGAATGTTTTGTCCCTATTTTCAACAATTTCCTGTTGCAAACTTTCAAGAAAAAAACAACATTAACAACTACATTAGCATTGCAGTTGACACCACAACTATTTTCAAACCGATAACCGACATTCTCTTCAACACTGTCCTTTTTCTTTTTGCTTGCAGGCGCAACTTCATCTTGTTTTTTTCCTTTTTTTACAGTTTCACTACAGATATTCCTAAATCTTCTTTTTCTACCTACCACACACTTTTCAAATACTGGATATTGACCTAAATAGGGTGCATATTTTTTCCTTAACCTATTACACTCTTTCACACAATTTGCATCTGCACTAACCTTTGTCTCATCAAAGTCAATCATGTACAATCCAGATAAAGTTCTCACTCGAGACAAAGCAACATAAGCCATACCCTATTTAAACACAGAACTTCCAATATTCACTAAAGCATTATCTACACTTAAACCTTGAGATTTATGAATGGTCACCGCATATGCCAAACAAATAGGAAACTGTTTTCTGCGCACATACAAATCTTTAACAAGCAAAAACCGAGTTGAACAACGACTAAATTGTTGTACTTCAGCAATTTCATCAAATTTGATTTTCAAAAATTCAATCCCATCTCCATTTACAGAATTAACGAAATCAACAATTTTACCCATTGCTCCATTTACTAAACCTTTTTCCACATGCAAATTACTACGTAAAATTACTCTACCGTTTACACATACATACAAATTCTTTTCTAAACCAGCAGTTTTACTTATCGATTTCTCTAAATAATCCAATATCCTCTTCAACTTTTCAGTCGAAATAATGGTGATTCCTTCATGTTCTATTTTATCAATAGCTTCCAATTTTATAATTTCTTCATTTTCCAACTTTAACATTTCTTCTTTGAATATAGGACATTCACGCAGTGTTGGCATTAAGCATTACAGATTTGTTTTCTGCAATTCTCCTATATATTTCCTCAGGAACAATATTTTTATTTGGAAACAAATTGGGAAGTAATTGTCTCTGTAAAGCTTGTTTGCCATGTTCTGTCACTTTTCCAAATCTTATATCTTGAAGAATATTTCCATAAGCTGCATCATTTACCTGACGCATATTTGTAATAAGTTCCTTATATTGAAAAAATGACCAAATGTTAACGTTTCCGATACTCCCCAAAGACTTTCTGGTTTCTTCATGTGCCAGTGTTTTAAACACTGGTTGTCCTTTCACAGGAGTAAGTTGTAGTAGATCTCTAAAAATTATGATGTGTTTTCCTCCAAATAATATGTCATACTCTGTTTTAAGAAGTTGCTGCATTCTTAAATGCACAAAGGCAAGCATTAAGTTTGATATCATGCTTACCTAATCAATAATCAGAAGTTTCATTTTCCTCAAGACTCTTGAAACTTCACAACAAGCTTCTCCAGATAGCTTGTGGTACTCCAAGTTGTTTTCATGCTCTACTGTTAGCATTAATAAACAATGTAAAGTAATTCCTTTAATATTGTGGGCTGCTAATCCAGTTGGAGCAGTGACAACGCAAGAGAAATGCAACTCAGTTGTTTTCTGTAGAAAAGTTGTGATTACTTTAATTAAACTTTTCCCTGTTCCAGCTTGTCTACTCACGTACATTCGGATAAGTTCAAATGATGAGCAAGAGCACTCTTTCTTCTCATGAAGTAATCCATGGTGAATCTGTTCTCTCACTTGCTCGTATATTTGTTTCTGCTCAACATTTAGTTATTCTTCCAAATTTCCTAAGTTTGATACATCTCCTTGAGCTTGATACATTGCTGTTTCCACCTCTTCCATAGCAGTTGCTGCTTCATTTTGAACAATTGTTTTTCCTAGTGGGTCCTGACTCAACGGAGCAGAAGTTTGACTGTCTTGAGAACTGTCTCTAGCAATCTCAGCTGCAATTGTAGCTTCTTGCTCAATTTCGTCGTTCAACATTTTCACATAATTAGCAAAAACAGGACATTCTATAGTATCTTCACATGCGTTGAAGGAATCTTCATAGCTCTCAAAATCTCCAAGTAATTCCAATTCTGAACGCCACGGCTTGAAAAGTTGCAAAAGAGCTAAATAGTAAAATTCCCTTTTGTCAGGTGTTTTGCAACTCAGTTTACATGATTAATCAAATGTCCTTTTCTTTGTTTCACCAAACATCCTTCAGAACCAATCACGGCATATATACCATTATTGATGTTTTCTGTAATATTCCGTTTAAAAATATAGTTTTGCAGAACTTCATAGAGACAAATGTTCTCAAGATGATGACTTCTATTTGGATAATATGTATTCAACATATTTGTTTTCACAATATCTGTACTTTCTGGCTCTTTTTCAACTAAATATTCAATTTCTTGTACAGATTTAAGTACTCGGTTTCGAGTTGCAGCAAGACCTAGACTTACCCAAATGATTCTTCTAGATTTGGAGTATAGACTTGCAGATGAAAAGCAATCCGAGCATTCATATGCTCCAATTTCTCGATGAAACAACATCTTCAAACTGTAAGTATATAATTTCTTACTTAGACTCTTCTCATGAGAAATCTCTTCCCACATTTCCTTCAATTCTGTATTTTCTGATTTTGTTATATACGATCTTACATATCGAGCAACAGCAATGGAATTGTTCGCAACTTATTGAATATCCATATTAGCAGTCCACATGGACAAAATGACTGGGTTATTGTCATTTATATATTTTGATTCTTCACTTCTTCTTAAGTTGTAGGTATTTTTTGGAGACTTTTTTGTGATAGTATGTCGCAAAGATGACATGAAACTGTTCACTCTTACTTTTGATATTACAGGTCGTGGAAATGTAAAACAGCATTTGGTGTAGAATTTGTCCTTATAACAGTATTTTCCACAACGATGGCTTTGGAATCATAAGACTTGTTGTCGTAAGTCCTTATCTTGTGTACTTTTGGGTACATCACATGTAGCATATTCTTCAATAAAAGACAACACAGTATCATCGGAGTCTGTTCCAAATTTGGGAGCATCTTTGATCCATATCAGCATATGTATGTGAGGAGCACCTCTTGCTTGATACTCCTTACTCCAAAAGAAGTCCAGAACTTCTCCAAGAGGAGGATTTTTTTTATTGGTGATAAAAGACATCATAGCTTCAAATCTATGACTGAAATATCTGCATACATTAACTGGATCCAAAGAGCACAATTCTCCAGGTGTCTTGTATTCAATATTTACTATATTTGGATTTGCCTCTCGAAGAAATTGAAGCAAATCATCCCAACCATATTCAGCACAGCTTAGAGTAAGGAACCATGTAGGAGTTCCTAAGTTCCTTAGCATACATTTAAGTTCTCCATTACGACTGTACCAGTACTCATTAGTACCACGCTGACATGCCATGAGATTAATTAGCTGAGATTCTAAAACATTATCTTTCTGGTGTACTTTATCCATAAATTCCTTTGCTGAAACATTTTGCAGATGTACACCTGTTTTCAATATATGATTTACTGCATAAGAAAGTCCAGACAAATCAATCTCAAACAAAAGATGAAACAAATATGGAATACATTGTCGAAATCTTGGATCCTCTGCATACAATCTTGATGTCCGGTATTGAGATGTAGGAATCTGCACAGGTCGGTCATCATATTATCCTCCTTTTCCTGTGGGAAACAATTGAGGGAAACAACGAGCTTCCAAGCTTTTTTCCCATACACTAATGGGACTTACCTTTGCTTCTTTCATTTGGAATAACTCTATTGTATTCCCCATCACTTCTTTAGAATGCAGTGGATGTACACTGTAATGTTCGTATATTTCTTCAGTTCTGGACACATCCACTCTTTCAATTTGTCGAGATGGCACATCCCTATCTTCTTCTACAGTTATTTCTTCTATTCTCAGAAACACATTTTATAATAAGGATTATTTTTTACCAGATACAACGTTGCCTTTTTCCCTTTCCTAACATCCACTAATTCCTGCCAGATTTTCTTACTCTTAGTAGGAAAGCCATTAACAAGAATAGCTAAAGGTTCATCTTCTACATTTTCTACACCAATTATTTCAATATTTTTCTTTAAATCTAGAGGCAAATATACAACTCTTCCCTTTAATCCTCTCTGTAAATCTGAAGGAGGCAATTTCCCTGTCTTAGGCTCCATACGATCAATAGCCTGAAAAGGATGGACACATTGGATAAGAATAGACTATTTAAATCTATCAGTTCAGAAGGAATATTTACCAACTCAAGATTAGTATGCACAGCTCTAGCAGGCATTTTGTTCTCGTCTAATTTGTTATAACAATATTTACAAATACGCTGATCAGAACCCAAATCAAAACAATTCTCTACCAACAAATAAGTTGCTAATTCCATCCACTCATTATTATTTTCCTTTTCACATTTTATATACAGATCAACAGTCCTGGTCTGATTTTTATAATGAGTAGGTCGACAACAAATAAAAGAATAATTTGGTGTTTCACCTGAAATTACCTTGAACTTTGAAATTTCTTGCTCAAAATTTTCTGTACTACAATGTTGTACATTCTCTTCTACATTTCCTTCTATTAACGTATCTATTTCTGCACTGTCTTCTTCAGGACCAAAGTAACTAACCTGAATTTCATCACACACGTTTGTTACATCTGATACAGATCCATGCAAAAGAGCACTGTTCAACTTTTTTAACATTAGTGCTGGACTTTTTGCATTATACAACCTTCTGACTAATTTTCTCATTTCAGTATGATGTACTGCTAACATCCTGAAATGGTGAAAAATACTTCGACATACGTTTTTAGAAAGACAAGCCAGAGAATGACCTTACAAACCAGTATTTTCTCTCACTCTGCAAGGGTCTAATCCTTGCAACATCTTAATCTTCTGTTTAACACTTTTCTTAGTATAGTTACTTAGCAAATTGCATAAAAAATCAATAGATGGTTGTCGTACACTACAAATACTACTGCAATTCGAAGTGTACACTGGACCTTTAGGACGGGAGCAGGGATAATGTGAGAAAAAGTGGTGCATAAGAAGAAAAAGGGTGTACAAAAACAGAGGATACACTATGAGGAAAAAGGAAGGAGTATAAACAGATGGTAGATCATGAAGAGTGAAAAGAGTATGACAAAAGAAGGAAGAGTATGACAAGACAAACAAATATAAAGAGAGAGGTCAGTATGAAAAGAAAGGAAGTATGAGGAACGTCCTGCAAAGTATACACAGGGAGTCAAGAAGTTGTAAAAAAAGAGAACAGGCAATATAAACAGAAACGGGGAGTATAAAGAGTGACAAGACAAAATGAAAACAGAAAAAGAATATGAAAAGAGACAGGAGAAGACAAACACAAAGACAAGGAGTATAGGACAAAAGGGAATATAAGTAAAAGGGAATAGTATGAGCAGACAGGAAGAAGTAAGAGAAAAGAGAGGAAAATATGAAAACAGGAGGGAGTATAAGGACAATGGTGAGAATGATGAGAGGAATATGACAATAAGAAAAGAGAAGAATATTAGGACAGAGTCAGGAGTATAAGAAAAGAGAGGAGAAGTGTGAGCAGAGAGATGAAAGTATGAGAAGAGAAACAAAAAAAGAGAAAAGAATGTGAAGTATGTGCAAAGAAGAGGGAAAATAAGAAAGGGAGAATATAAGGAATAAAGAGTATATATGAGAAAAGAAGAAGGAATATAGAGAGAGAGAGACAAAAGCATGGAGAAAAAATAAATATAAGAGAAGACTGAGTGTATAAGGAGAGAGAGAGTACTATGAGGAGACAGTAAAAACTATGATGACAGGGATGAATATTAAGACAGGAGAGATTATGAAGAGTAGGGGATGTATGCAAAAAGAAAGGCAAATATGAAGAGAAAAGAGAAGTATAAGGAGAGAGGGAAATATAAGAAAAAGGAAATAGTATAATCAGAGAGGAAGTAGTAAGAGGATAGAAGAGGGAGTACGATAAGAAAGTGTAGAAAATTTGAAAAAAGGGGCAAATAAAATTCCTTAATGTACACAAAGACACAGTGTGATATTAGACAAAAAATATGATACTATGCATATTACTATTTACTACTATATCCTAGGGAGGATTAAGTAGACAGAGGAGGGAGTATTAGGAGACAGAGGAGACAATGAGGACAGAGAGGGACTATGAGAACAGGCAGCACTATGAAGAAAGACAAGTGAAAATAAAGAAAGAGAGGAAATATCAGACGAGAGGGGACAGTATAAGCAGAGAGAGGTAGACTGTGAGGACAGACTGCAGAGATTATAGAAAAAGGTGCAAGTATAATTCCTTAATTTACAAAAACGCTCAGTGTGATTCTAGACAAAAAATGTAAAACCATAAATTTTACCAAAACACATTTACCACACTAAAACGTTTAACAGACTGAACACATTCCATGTATATGACCACTACATTTCAGTGGACAAAACTGACTCATTTTGCAAATACATTTCTAATTTGCTGCAGTATTTTTTTGCCAACATTACATCCAAAAATGAGACATAATACAACAAGAAAGAGGCCCAAGGGGCTTGTAATTCTGCCCAGAAGTGTATGCAGCACTCTATGTATACTGACTACAAAATTGTTGATTTAAAACACAAGCCTAATTCTAAACAAGCAACACTATTAAGTATTCTAACTAAAAAAGTGACAGCACACATTCTACATTTTTTAGTACTGCACTTTATTGCACAAAGGTGACAAACTAAACACATTAACTTACCAAATGATTGTTATCACAAAAGTTATCCATATGCACACAAACTCAGATTATGATTCTACAAACTTTACAAGGATAAGCACTTTACTCTTACTAAAAATAAAATGCACCACATACAGTCCCTTACAAGTTATCAACTCACCTTTCAAACTGATTGGTAGATTAAGAAGAATGCCACTCACACAGCAGATAGTCTTACACAGAATCTCTCTGCTTCAATGCTTGCAGCAGAACCAAGAAAGGGCACATTTTACCTCTCAATTTACACATGTATACACATTAATGAATCAAATTCCTTCACACAATAATTCAAAACCAAACACACATTTCTATTGGTTCCACATTTCAAACCTTTCCAACTGACATAACTTTCCACCCTACCCCCAACAGATAAGGCAAAAGTCAACTGTCAACAGAGGTCAAAATTTCAGCACTCTATAGAACACTGCTCCTCAATAACTTTAGACTATGCATAAGTACTTACTTATTAGTACTAATAAAGAGAAAAGGTTTTCATTTGAACCAACCAACACATAAACACATACACTTCATAGATATCTGTAAAACATATTTTTTAATTGAGTTTTTTCTTGCTTGGGTACGCTTACGGGACGACTTACAGACTTTGCATCGTACGTCTTACGGTTGAGCTTGGTACGCGCACGGTAAATCTATCGTAAAAAAAAATAGCCGGTATTACAATTTTTTTATAATCCCCGGGGACCCCATCTCCCGGGGCTGAAATATAACGTTGGGGATCGTGCCGGCTTCCCGCGTCCTTCGGGAGCTGCCATTGCCTTCCTGCTTGGGGAGCAGCTAACATGCTGCTCCCCATGCAGAAAAGCAATACGCTTTGATTTTTGAAAGAGAGAGCAGGTTTTCTGCTCTCTCTTTCAAAAATCAAAGCAGTTTGCTGTGGTAGGGTGGGAGCCGCGAGGCTCCCGCCCTACCATAGCAAACGCAGTGTACCGGGTGTGGGCACCCCGGGACACTGTAGGAGCTGGCCATGGGGTTGACGGTACCCAGGGCCATCGAGGGCTCCAGGAGGGGGGCCCACACCCGGCCCCCTTTTCACCTGTTAAAAGCCCCGGGGGTAGAGGTCCCCAGGGCTGGGGGGTCCGTCATGGACGCCCCTATTTTACATATTACAGCCCGAGGAGGTGGCGGTCCCATGGGCTGTGGGGGGCCATAAGCCCCCGGGGATTTAAAAAAATTAGTAATACCGGCAATTTTTTTTATGGTAGATTTACCGTGCGCGTACCATGCACGTACGTACAACGTACGATGCAAAGTCTGTAAGTCAACCCGTAAACGTACCCAAGCAAGAAAAAAAAAGATTTTGACATTGGGGATCATTGTAAAACTACCTAAGCAACCCTAGGGAGTCAGAAAGTCCTATAGCAAACAGCAAACATTTCCTGTCAATCTACACACTCAATCTACACACATATACAAATAAATAACAAATCACATTTATTCCCACATTAAATGAAAATGAAACACACATTTCTATTGCTTGAACTTTTGAACCCTTTCCACCTGACAAAACTTACACCCCTTCCCCCATTCCACATTCTGCCAGTTACCATAGAAACACTTCAGAGAACACCTAACTAAGCACACAGGTGAAAAGTTCAAAATACATTGTTGCAAATCAAAACAGCAAGTGTGCTTGACTTCTCAATATACCAGCTTATCTTAAGTAATGTTCTTTTCTATCACCTTTTCTTAACCAATAAATAACAGGCTTTTAAAAAAACAGAAAATTGCACACTAGTTTTATAGCTAATAACATTTCAAACAACCCATCACTTCTTGGCTTTTTTCAAAAGTCCACTTATCCACCATTTTAGAATAAAAAATCTTCAAACTGCCCTTTCATTTAAAGACACCATCTGAGTGCATCCAGAACTCTATTCAAGATGCTTAGAGTGTGGATTGTGAGACACAGCTATATTTTTTGGAGGGAAAGGTACGCACAACAGAAAGGAATTCACAGGTGTGCCAAATGTAGACATTAAATGGATTCGATAGAGAGGGTTTAAGTGGCACCAATTGCTTCCATTGGTGAAATCCTTTATGCATCTCCAACACCCTGACTTAATAATTGTGCACTGTGGTGGCAATGACCTAGGCACTTTGACTGGGGTAGGTCTGGAAATGTTAATGAAGGACACATTTACAGAACTGATGTCAATTTCCCCAAAACTACCTTTGTCTATTCTAATATATGTCAAATGCAAAAATAGAACTGCTCCAATCAATTTTGTCCACAGATTGAGAAAGCTAGGAAACATGTGCATAAATCTGTTTCAGCGTTTCTCCGAGACTATAGATGGGGTCCATTTACCATAACAATCTGAGCTTCAATATGGATGGCATCTATAGGACAGATGGTGTACATTTTACAGATGAGGGGAACAGAGTCTTCCTCTTGAACTTTAGACTCTGCATCGGTACTTACTTGTAGGTACTAAAATCTCCCTATAAACACAAGGGCTCTTTTTAGAGCCACCCAACATGTAAACACATACACTTCATAAATATCTAAAAATATTTTTATTTTTCTTGGTTGTGTACGCTCACGGGATGACTTACAGACTTTGCACAGTATGTCATACGTACGTGCATGGTACGCGCGTAAACCTATCGTAAAAAAAAAAATAGCCGGTATTACTAATTTTTTATAATCCCCGGGGACCCCATCCCCCGGGGCTGAAATATAACATTGGGGTACGTGGGGGGAGCCCCAAATCCCCCACGGTCCCAGCCAGCTCCCCCCGTCCGTCGGGAGCCGGAATTGCCTTTCTGCTTGGGGAGCAGCTAACATGCTGAACCCATGCGGAAAAGCAATACGCTTTGATTTTTGAAAGAGAGAGCAGGTTTCATCAACCGGCGCAAAAAGTTATTCCAAATAGAATGTTGCGGATTTCCTATCGAAAATAGGTCCTAGCTATAACTATCTACTGGCGACCACCAGTAGATAATATATATATGAATATATGTGAAGCGATATATGCATAAGCATGCATCTGTATACTCTTTTGTATTACAATGAAATGATAGACTATGGGCAGTGGTTTGGTAGTTACTGGTTAACTCACATTCGAAACTTTAATGATAATTCTGCATAATTGTCATCCTTTTGAAAAATACTGCCTCGCCGTGAATATTACTGGCCCTGCAAGCACAAAGGTTAAGGCCCACATTATGGGTGGTATCAAGATGTACTTTTATGGTTTTAGACCTATAAAACTGAATAAAACTTAAGTTGAGCATTAATTGGCCTCATGTTTTGGCTGATATTAATCCCACCCGAACAAATACACCACTGACTGGTTGGAATTCATCAAGCAGCCAATTATGTTTTTCCCGATAATCTACTAAAAAACATACAGATTGTGCTGCTTGCCACGCCAAAATCCACATTTTCCAGTCGTTGGTGGGCATTTTTCCCCAATACTACTGAAAGGTAGCCGTTCCATCTCAGGTGAGTAAAACAATTACTTTTACATTGGTTATTAATAACATGGAAACAGTGAAAACAGCAAGAAAAAAAGCATCTACGATTGTTATCAAGGGTAATAGTTCAAATCATAATCTAAACCGGGAACTGCGGTGTTTTAATCATGCCTAGTAGAGAAATTGTGTCTAATTTTGCCAGGTGCAGTTTGTTTATAATTTTCCTAATGGTTATTATATTTAGACTGGCCTGTAATCATTATTAATATTAATATTTCTTTGGAACCTTATTATAACTAATCTGGCTGATTGCATGATGTAGTGTGTGAGGAGTACATTTATTTCATAATATTACAAAGAGATTTATCATGAAGGAGAAGCTGCCTGTTCACAATGATCAGGAGAATGCATGTATGAAAGGAGCACATTAAGGCAAATGGTATGAAAAGAATGCAGTGGTCAAATAACCATTTGCCAAGGGCATCAAAGTCCTATTCGCAGCCCTTGTATCAAGACTTAGTTTGAAACCCTTGCAGAATAGCACCACTGCTGAAAACCATTATAAACAGATGCAGCACTTTTTTGTGCTCTATGCCGGTGCACAAGGGAAACAAAATACATGACAGAGAGCGAGAAACATGCTTAGTTTGAATGAATGTGAACAAAGCCCTTTAAAACAAGGCAGGCCAATACAGGGCACCATCTTTTCCCACAGATATATGTTCGAATAGAAACATTTCTAGCATATGTGATAAGAATTTTAGATTCTGTGAAGGACACGTAGGCGAGGATTATGCTTCTCAATCTTTACTGCTCAAAACATAGCAGCCAATAGAAAAAACAGTAAACCAGTAGAAACACGCTATATATCCCATGAAGCTTTGAACCACGCCTGCTTTTCAACCCACCAATAGCATTGTGGCATCACATACAAAATAGAGAGGCACCATCTTTCCTGCCTCTTTCTTTGCGAAAAAATGCCGTCCAACAAATATGAGAACCATATCTATAATAAGGAACAGTTAAAAAAACAACACTCAACGGAGAGTCACCAAAGTCAAAAACGTCAGATTTCAATGGGGAAGGAAGCTCAGTAATACTTCAACCAGAGTTGTGAATGCAGTCCATAGAAAACAGCTATCCATAGGCTTTTAAGTTTGGTCTGGTTTCTGATTCTGGAAATAAAAGTAAGAAGTGAATCCCATCTCAACACATACTGAATCAGAAGAACGGGACATCTGTACATAACAGGCCAATTGGTGGGATAATCATCACCTCCGCTTACTAAATAGAATGTAAAATTCCTCTTGCCTGTGCTACAAAGCATTCTATTCTATGGCAGGACTGGAGGCTCTGATTATGCTGTTTCAAAGCTGCCCAACCACAGCAGAAGAAACATACACGAGAGGTTTATAATAAAAAATCTTAAATATAGAATAAGATGACCAATTTGCAGCATGAAGAATATCTTCTAGCCTAGGTCCTATCAAAAAAGCTTTTGATGCCATGACTCCTCTAACTGAATGAGCAACATACCTTTAAACATCAATGCTAGCTTACGACATGACCTAGCGGACCCACCGGGCAAAGGTCACTACCGAAACCGGATTGAAAGGCTTCAGAATAACTGACAACAGAGGACCCAGAGGATCAGTCCTAGGTTCCATAATGCTCTCTTCATAAACCTTTAGACATTTTACTACACATAACTTTGCATTGTGGAATGGGACACAGTCTTTGTCCTTTGTGAATTAAGAAACTAAACACTTTCTAGAGAAAATACCTACCTGCAAGGTCCTGAGCTTATACATCCATCACTCATCGACACAAAATCAAACAGAAAGGACAATATTCTGGAAGATCCAAGGATGGAGTTTCTAATCGCTGTAATCCACCAGGTACCTGGAATTTCAATTTGCCACCATGTTGTCCTTGCCCAGCAATGACTCTGCTAGAAATTTTATTTTCTGGGAAAGGCAGAAGTGCCAAAATCCCCAGGCTTTGTTTTCCAGAAGGTAGAATCTGGTCCCTCCCAATCGATTGATATATCAAGCCGCTTAGACATTGTCCACCCACAGGAGGATGCAGCAATTTCTAAGTATGAGAGAAAAATACCTTATGTCGAAGGAGCCTGCCAGGAGCTCCAAACAGTTGATGTGAAGTTGGAAATCTTTGGAAGACCATCGACATCCAGTAGAAAAATCTCTGCTTCTTGCTCCCCAGTGTCTGGCATCTGACTCAATGAGTACGTCGAGAGAGCCCTGAAAATAGCATTGCCATTTCACGCATCCATGTGAAAAAGACACCATTAAAGCTATTCTTGAGCATCGAGGGACAACCAAACCATATGGTTGTAACTGGAACCCTGTTGAAGATACTGAATATTCAGGCTTTGAAGAGCCCTGTGGTGTAACGGACCCGGGAACACTGCTTGAATTGAAGAGGCTAGCAATCCCACAATCTAAGCCAGGGATCTCAAAGAGACCATCTGTTTAAATAGAGTAGATCTCAACTCCTGTTTGATGGATTTCATTTTCAGGGGAGAAGCAGCAATTGGGCTTTGATGGAATTTACCTGAACCCCTAAGAATTCCACTGGTTTTGAGGGAATCATCATGGCTTTTGGAATTGATCACACACCCCAGATCCTGTAGCAGACACACTTTCCAGGACAGATGTGTCATCAATTTACTTTTGTCTTATGCTAACAGAAGTATGTCATCTAGATAGACTATCATGCAAACCTCCATCTCATGAAGTCAGACTGCCACTGCTTTCAGGAGTTTGGTGAACACCCAGGGGCCTGATGAGAGACCAAAGGGAAGGGACAGGTACTCGTGCCATTGACCTCTCCAGCGGAACTGCAGGTACCATCTGTGAGAGGGACAAATGGGAACTGACACTTAGACATCCTTTAGAACGAAAGGAACCATCCACCCTCCTTTTTAATGAGAAACACATTGCTGCAGAAACCCTGCGGATGCTTGTGAATAGCCTGTTTTGTCAAAAGTTCTAGAATTTTGGAGTTTATAAAAGACATGTCTTGAGAGGAGGGAGAAGAGAGCGTTGAACAGGAGTGCTGGACAGTTCCATAAGATAGCTCTCAACTGTATCATGCACCCAGCAATCCTAGGAGATCTTGGTCCAATTGTGTGAAAAATAGCTTAGCATGCTCCCCCAGAGGAAGAGATAAAGGATAAGAGGGACTTATTACCTGTAGACTGGTTGTTGGAGATGTAATAGCCCCTGTTAGCTCTTCTGTTAACGCAACCTGGGTATCCTCTGGATCTGGTAGTGTTAGAGCTTGCCTGGGCTTGGCTCTGACCATAACCCCTGCATCTGAGGTTTAACCCTCATGGAGCACCTTGTTGGTTGAAGCATCCGGTCGAGGTTCCTCTGCCATGACGGGCATGGCCAAAAAGTGGGCTGAACATTCTTTTCAAGGAGGATTGTGATTTGTCAAGGGATGTGAAGGCATTGACATATTTGTCAATGTCTTTTACAAACTGATTTCCAAACAACTTCCCCTCAGCAAGGGGGCCCAGTTCAACAGTTGCCAGTTCAATACATTTTGGATCAATCTGCAGCAGCACCAATTTGCGGTGCTCTGAGGCTAAAGTGCAGTTTGCGTTACCCAGTAGGCACATTGCTCGTTGTGTCCATCCATCAAGACCGTCAGTGTGAATGGGGGCTCCTGTTTCCTGGCCCGAAGAGCCAGTGCAAGAATCCTAGCAAATGTGCCAGAGGTATCAAGAAACTTATCTTGACAAGCCCGGAGGGCTCAATCCATCCCTTTCTTTGAGTCTTTGTTGAACTTTTTTAGGAAGGTCAGCATAGAGACATCAATGTCTGGGGTGAGAGCAGTCTGATGAGGTAGGTCAGGCCTAGGGCATTTGGGCCTTAAATCAGGTTCAAACTTCTTTATCGAAGTCTTTGCAGAGATTTAGTTACATATAATCAGCCACAGTAGGAGCAGGGGTCCAATCGGAGTACCTGGGATGGACAATTTCTAAAGGGTCAAATGTGAAAGGAGTGGGAAGGCTAGGGGTGCCAGAGATCTTGCGGTCTTTGAAAATGAGACTTCTGAGTTGAGGAATCAGTATCTGTGTCATAGTGTGGGAAATTGCAGGAAGGACTGGGAGATTTCCTGTACTGTAGGCATGATCAGTTAGTGCTTCACGGGGCACGTTAGTAATGGCATCTAAATGTGGCCAAGAGGGTTCTCTGTAGGTGGAAGAAGGGAGAAGAGAGAGACCGGCAGATGAGCAAGGGGCAGAGGGGCGTCCTGCCAGTCCATCCAGACGTTTTGAGATGGGTTATAGGGACAAACTGAGAGCTTTATCAAGGGATGTTTTGGTGGATTTGTCAATAACATCTTTCATGCCCTCATTGTAGTAGCAATCCTCATTTTTAATTGGGCCATAGGCTTCAAGGCCCTGATCAAATGTCTCCCATTCAGAAATGGTCACTGGAGGGGAAACTCCTCACACTGAGAATTCCCAGAGGGTAGAAAGGGTCTTTAAACTAAACACAAGAAGGAGGGGGGGTTTGAGAGAACCCGGAATTAAAGTATTATTATGGCCCTGCCCAGCTAAGGGATCAGGAATTCAATGGGAGCAAGTAGCTGGCAGCATGACTTTTAGTACAAGTCACCTATAAAGTTTCCAAACATGTAAGGACTAAAATCATGGAGAGAAACCCACTGTATAGCCTTGAATTAGATATTGAAAATGCCCCAGGTGACACTAAAGCTTGCAATGTCCCCAATTTATTGAGCACCAGCGAAGTTATTGGGAAACTGCCGAGCTATACACACAATCTCTCCCCTGGGAGGGGCTAGCCTCTCACACTATGCATGTGGGAACACCTTAAAGGAACAGGACAATTAATTGTTAAAATGGAATGGAAAACCAGGGAAACCAGGTGCAACATGTACTGGTAGAAAGGGGGAGAACGCAAACCGCAGAGTGGTTGCATTAGTAAGTAGTGCCAAAATGAAACCTATGAAGGGAAAATAGGTACACCAAAATGCTAACATTTTCTGAAGAAATGCATTAAATATACTATTAACGCAATTAAAGAATGGGCAAAAGAATCAAAAAAGAGATGCACTTATCTTTTTTTTTAGTTTAGAAAGCTTTGTTGAGGTAATAGACAAAGTAAGACATCAGTACAAGATGTATGATGAGGGGTGGCAATGCAGAGACTAAGCTCAAAATAAAAGGTAAAAAATGAATCACACCTCGGTTGGTAAATCTATACAAAGTCAAATACATTTAAGATGCACTTATCTTATCTAAACAAAGAGGCAGGAAAGATGGTGCCTCTCTATTTTGTACGTAATGCCAAGATACTATTGGTGGGTTGATAAAGAGGCATGGTGCAAAGCCCCATGGGATATGTAGTGTGTGTTTACTGTTTTTTCTTTAGCTACTATGTTTTGAGTAGTAAAGATTGAGAAGCATAATAGGAGGCTCTATTCCAGCCATAGAATTCAAGATGAGCCACAGGCAAACTGAACGTATGACTAACACTTCGCTCAACAAGTATAGTATATGTATATCCTTTAACATACAGTCAGGATACCAACTTTTCACCTTCCTGCTTCCACTATAATGATCTGTTCTGTAAAGTTACGCCTTTTATAATAACATAGCCTCTTTTAACAATACAGTACTTGGAAACCCTATATATAAACTAAAAAGCTTTAGTGCCAAATAATGGAATTCTCAAATACATCACAGAAAGGTTTTTCCTATTCCAGGAATTTTTCCATCGATATACCTGCTATGTCACCCCTTTAGGTGACTACATGTTAAAATTCTGAATATTAATTTGCATTGTCTGTCAAGAAGAGAAGAAAACGTCCTGATTGTGGCTACGGCTATTTCGTAACTGGTCTGTGTCTCTCGACAAAGAATTATTGGCAAACGACTGTCCCTTGTCTTCGTTTCCGATTAATGTTTATAGGATTTTCGGATGAATGTGTAATGAATATAAATTCTGCTTGGCAAAGAGTTTCTAAGAGCTGGCACTGACTTGATAAATCACAAGGCTCGCATTTCCATTCTCCAGCCAGGTGCATGCGTTTTGTTCAAGGTTAATAACTCTGTTTGACCTTTGATAACTAAGGTTCAAACCGTGTAAATAAATCTACGCTGTGTGTACAGAGGTAGCTCAGTGACACTTGTTATTTTCTGAGGTGTCATATCGACGTGGGTTAATGGTCACATATGGTAACATGACCAGACGATTTAATTTGATCCTCTTCGACTTTTATCATCTTGAAATTAATGGAGAGGAACAGGTCACTTTAAGCGAGAACTGCAGCCAGACAGAAGTGTAGCCAGTACAGTAAAGCCGTCCACCAGCGCAGGCAGTGGATTCTGCATTAGATCTATGTTCATATTTAAAAAAAAAAAAATTGAAGACATAACCTTAACAAAAACTCCCTTATTTTGAACTATGACATTTTGTCCTGAATGCAGAAATAATATTTTCTTGCTTATTCTTCAGCAAAGCTTTTTACTGTAAGTGCGCCATATTACAGTATCCCGAGAGTCAACCAGCCTTTTCTACATTACTCTGAGGTTTAGGCTTTGAACATTGGTCATGGCTTTTCACAGTAGAAGAATGTTTATGTGCAAAGCGTGTATCATTTCAAAACACTTAAGGGAATATTCAAGTCATCAACATATTAATACGAAGGAATATTAGTGAATATGAAAGAGTACGTTTTAGAATCAAGGACAAAGTGTTCTAACAGCACCTCATCCGATATGACATCATTATTGCATCTACTGTAGTTTCGACTAAAAGAAAAATGCTAGACATGTTTACCAGGGGTACAATTGAATGTGGTGGAAGGTTTAATCGGCAGATAATCCATAGTGCCATGGAAGCACATTATAACAGTCGTGAGCTACATGCCCATAACCTGAATGACTTTTGTTTGCATCATTTAGCTGGCTCGACTACTTACCAAATAATCTGCATTACTAGCAATCCTCGTCACAGTATTGAATGATGGAAATTAACCCATGATATAAGCAGTACATATTAACCCATATAAAGGAAAAAAACTTTACACAAAAATATATATTACTGTTTTCTTTTGTTTTAAAAAAAAACTTCTACCCTAAAGCTTACTGGTAAGTTATGAGGGCCTTACCACCCTCTTTCATCATTACAATCACAGTCATAGCAGTATGAGGATGTCCCATGCAGACCTGCAAGTCACCTTACATGAACTGAGACAACACCGGGTGAGTAGGACTACGAAAACAACGCCACAGCCATACAGAACCAAACGCAGGTGAGTGAACACCCTCCACCTGCCAATTATACTTGGAGATGGACAATAGCATCCACTGCAGATGCATAATAGGGAATCCCATGCAGCGTGAGGCACAAGGACACTAATCAACAGATAGATGGAAACTATCCGCCCACATGTTCACATAGTATCTAACAATGAAGTTAGTCCACACTCCTTCCAGAAAAAATAAACCTAAATACGCATTTGACACCTAAATGGGCGCAGATATGCGCAACCAAAGACAATGACTCATGCCCTCCAATTCCACCATGAACCTCTGCAACTGGAGCAGTAGTGCAAGGAAAGAATACAGGGATCCACTGTCCAAAAATACCACGGAATAAACTCATTGTCCTGTACACCAAGACACCGGAAACAGCCACAAAGCATTCAATTGTAAGTACCATGCCAGCTAAGAAATATACCTGACCCTGCATTGAGCACATCGAAAGGCCTTCAGTGCCATATACAGGGAATATTGTTTGAGCAGGAACTCCTCACTGGAAATCTGACAATGAATGACAGGCAGGATCCTGAAGAGAATGAACCATTAATTCCAAAGAAAGACAGCACCAGAATGAGACATATTGCTAAAAAAAAAAAAACCAATAAAGGGTTTGTGCCATTATGGGCAAAAAGAAATATAAAGCTTGGCACAAATATAGGTAAGGGTGCTGAATTGTCACTAAACGGATGCATAGGACATGTATGAGATAATCACACACAAAACTGACCTTCTGTGTTGGATGAATATGCCCAGTCCCATCTGAAAAAGTGTGAAGGAAGAGGTAGATCAAGACCGGAGCAACATCAAAGCCTCGAGCTTAGATCTTCAACTGAAGGTTTAAGCCAACATACCAGAGCTCATTTCTGGCCTAGAAGAAAGAATTGGGACCCTCAGTCAAAGTAATACAGCACTAAGGCTACACCATAGAAAGCACCTCATAGACAAGCATTGGCAATGCCAATCGTTCTCACCATATTGATGAGCATAGTGGTGTAGCTCCTGATAAAACATATCAATATCATGTGAATGTTATGAGATGCAAAAGTAGTGTGTAATAGATGACAACTAATGTTTCATATTAAAAAAAATATGTATAAACACAGCAAACTTATGTATTGCATTTTTACACCTTTAAGCTTTAAAACAGTGAGTAACTTAATATGTACGTGTTAGAAATGGAGGTCTCTAGTTGGTAATGGTTTGCACCTTTGTCTAAGTAGGGACCCTTACTGCAGCGCCGGGGAGGTGATGCTTCAGTTCCTTACCGGAGAAGAGGTTATGCGTTGGTTTCTAACTGCGTTCTGGGTATGATGCGACAAGATGGTGCTTCAATGCGATGCATCGATTCGGTGCGATATGACAAAATGGCATCTTTATTGCGATGCAACAACGTGCGATGCGTGCATGTCCGACAGCTTTGCGGTGAAATTGATGAACTCTGGATCCGCGACAGGCCCTGTGACACGCTTCTCCAGTGATGCAACGGCAACTCTATGGCGGTGGCATGCTTCTCCGGTGATGCTACATGCTTCGTCTCCGATGCAGAACAGTTGCAGCCCGCTTCTTCGGCGATGCGACGACAACTGCTGAAGCAGCAGCGACACGCTTCTCCTCGTTACATCGCACTTCCAGCTCCCAGCGACACGCAGTCAATCAGAGGACCCAAACAACAGCAGGCACCTCACTGCAGCTAGAATTCCCAGCAAGGGAATTCAGGGGGAGCTGGTGGTGAAGTCTTTGTGGACCTAATACTTCAGAACAGGAGGCAAGCTCAACTTCAAGCCCAAGGAGATCATCGTCAAGATGATTAAAGTACAAAGTTCCTTTTCTCCTTTCCTTGGCAATAAAGTAACCACTGCAGTCCAACCCCAAATAGTCACTATCCCGGGTGCAGTCTCCTCTTTCAGCTTCCTTGGTTCTTCTCCTTGGTAAAGTTTGTCTTGATTCCCAGAAGTGATCTAAAGTTCTAGGGTCTGGGTCCCAATATTTATACTGCACAATTTTTTGTCCTCTAAAGGCGGAGGGTGCCTGTGCCCAGCCAAAACAAGTTCTGTCCTCCTTGGTGCAGCTTCCTGGCAGGATGTGGAGACAGCATTGTTTGAGAGCAGACCTGGCCCAGGTAGCTGAAAGGAAATCTCCTCCCCCTACTCTCTATTCTATGAGGACTCAGGAAGGTGAAAGGAAATTTCCGCCCCCTACTCTCTATTCAATGCAGGTCCTATTCCGCTCAGCCCTGACCCATCAGACTGCTGGAGCCAAGGACTTATCCACCCCCCCTGTCACTCACAAATCAGACATGGGATACACAAACTTAGCAGAGGCAACTGGATGGTTAGGCAAGAAAATACCTACTTTCTAAAAGTGGTATTTTCAAACACAGAATGTAAAAATCACCTTCACTAAAAGATGTATTTTAACATTTGGAGTTCAGGCATACGAAACTCAAATTTCTACCTTGTTTCCTGGGTCTGTTAGGATTAAAAGATTATATAATCAAACTGCCCATTCTGGCCTATGGGAACAGGTAGCCTTGCCATACTGGAAAATGAAATTGGTTGTAATTCACTATCAGGACATGCCACACACATCAAGGCATGTCCTACCTTTCGCATACAATGCACCCTGTTCATAGGGGTGACTAAGCTGTAGAAAAGGGGAGGTTTAGAGACAAGCAAGTGGGTGCACTTGCCAAGTCAACATGGCAGTCCCAGACTGCACAAAGGCTCTGCAATGGCAGAAATGAGCCATATTTTACAAGCTGCCTCTATGGGTGTGACAACCAGTGCTGCAAGCCCACCAGCAGCAGTTGATTTACAGCCCCTGGTCACACATGGTGCACTGGAGTAGGGTCTGACAAGTAAATCAAAAAGCCAATCATGGAGTCACTAATCCACTAATCATTGTGGAGAAGTGTGGCTCACTGGTTAGAGGAGGCAGACCCGGACGCTGAGATCAGACCCGGGACCAGGGTTCAATTCCCGGCTTGGCGGGGTCTTGAGCCCAAAATGTCCACGGACTCGATAATTCTCGCTTCGGTGCCTACTCGAATCACAGGTTCACACTCTGCAACTCTGGGCAATAGCTTGCTTAATCTCCACTACGGCCCCCCGCGGCGGGATGCCTGGCTTTCACCTTGGGGACACCCAGTAGGGGCTATCTCACAGGGAAAAACCAGGACGGGTTCCCAATGCAAAGCGCTTTGAGACCTGGCGGTGATATTGCGCTATATAAAAACCTATCCATCCATCCATTACAACAATTTAAGTTAGAGAGCATATGCACTTTAGCACTGATCAGCAGTGACAAAGTGCCCTGAGTCATAAAATAACCAACAACAGGACAGAAAATATAGGAGGAAGGCAAAAAGTTCAGGGATGACCCTGCAAAAAAGGCCAAGTCGAACAATATGGGTGATTTGTTTTACTGTAATAAAATGTTGAATCTATTGTGTAATATAATACTTATTTCAAAACAAAAAGAGGAGTAACCCCATTATCAAAAGTGGAGGGAAAGGAATGTATGCTAAGAAAAGATTCTTTCTTTTTTAGTAAACCCCTCACTCACCAACCTGGTTGGTGACATGCTTCATCATCGGGGTCCACCTGAGTGACCGAGTGCCACTCAGCTGTGCTTTGACACCTGCAACTGCAGGGGAGCTGGATACTTTGTGAGTTGTGAATGGTGAATTAAAGAAGTGTTCTACATGTACTCCCTAAAGCCTTTTATTCTTGAGTCATGTGACACAACTAAAAACAAAGTGGGATACTTCTACTGGCGTGGTTTTGTCCAGAAACTATCACAATTCAAGTGAAAAAATGGTCAACATGTTTCAACCTATTTCAATATTTGTAGGTTTTCGTCAGTACCAAGTGAGGTAAAGGCGCACCCATAGACTCAGCTATGTGTCAGACCGTCTACTTATGGTTCAGCTCGCTTACAGCCTTCCGTGAAAGGGAACATTTAAAAGTGATTCTAGTTGAACCCCATAGACACTGTGTGGGGCCTTTACATGCGCGTTTTGTCAGTTTCTTGTGGCCCGCCGGAAACCTGTCCAGACACTTCACGGAGTCCCGAGGATCTTATACTTATAGTTATACATAAATGGAAGAACAAGGGCTTTTTAGGATCAAGGTACAGCATACAGGCCCTTAAACGTGTAAGTCACAAAGAGGTATGCAGTTTAAAAGGAAGGAGATGATTGGGTCAAGGGTGTGTGGGAGACCACGTAAAACAAGGAGCAAGGAAGGGTGTGAGCTATTTAATAAATAGCAAGTGTGAGTGGTTGGAATTGTGCCTGTATTTGTACTTAACCCACAGTGATTGGTGTACATCACTAGTTTAGAGAAGACCACTACGGAACCACATGCTCTGTTTTGTTTTTGGTTCTATTTTTGAGTGAACCTTAAAGTGTCCACGCATCATGTCTCAGAAGGGTAAACCAGCAAGTGACGTTGCAGAACTGGAGTTTGATATTGAAATATTACACAATAAAGTCGCTATCAATAAGGAGCTGTAGAGGGAAAAATGAACAGGTCCCCCTCCTCTCAATTAATGTCAAACACACGCAAGACCTGTCATCACGGGCTCTTAAATTCATAAATGTGGACGTGGGATTATTACTATTTCTCTCCACCAATCACTCCTCACTTTCTTACGAGGTAGCGTCCTTCCACTTTATTTGCCTAGTTTTATAAAACAGTGATTTTTATCAAATGGCAGTCATATATCCCATCTAATATTAGATAAGGGAAACAATGGTGTATTTACCAAAAACCACACCTATAGATGTGTTAGTATTACAAAAATTATGAAAAAGCAAAATGGCACCTCACATGCGCACCACCAGTCGATCTTGCTGATTGGTACTTACCAGCTATGCTCACTTTTATCAACATTGGTGACAATTTTACTTCAAAATATTATATAGTGTCCCAAAAAAGTGCTCAATTTTTTTTTCGAAAACACCATATGTGCTTTGCGATGACCACACAAACAAGACCAGTGCATTATAAAACTGAAGTAAGATGCAAAATGTATCAATTCTATTCTTTTCTTGTGCGCTTATTTAGAAATGTAAAACCAGCTGCATTTATGCAGACCACTTCCTTTCTCAGCCGACATGTTTCATTACCAATCAATCTTTCAGCCATTTTCGACAGGGCAGACAAAATAAGTTGCACCTACAGCCAAATTACAAGAAGCGATAATTCGTCCAGCAATAGACAGAGTGTAGCTGCAAGCCCTCTAACCAAGTGGAAAAGCAATATAGCCTTCTTAACACATGCATGGTCTTTTAAAGACCTGTGGCAGACTCAGTTGTGGCTCCAAGAAGATGAACGCCAAGCCATGCAGCGACTTAGAAACAATGTATTTCTTTGTGCTAAGGAAGCAAACGATTGGAAAGAGACCTGTGTGGCTCCAAGACAACAGACGGCCAGGTCGGCACCAACTTAAAAGCTATGTGTTTCTGTGTACCCGGGAAACACCGATCAGAAGGAGTTGAAGCCCTTTGAACCCTATAGGCGTCACACGCTTGCCTCAAACAGAAACCGAAACCAGGCACATCAAACAACAAGTATGAAACAACACAGCACACAAAAACAACACTGAACTAAAGTAAAGTACTTGGTTGCGGCTCTATAATACATAGCAAGGCACATTAAATAACAAGTACAAAAAAGCACAGCATACCAAAAACAATGCAGAACGAAAATAAAGTGCTCAGGTGCATCTGTAAAAAGACGGGTGCCACACCAAGCAGCAGCTTAAAAGGATATGTGTGTCTGTGCCTGGGGGGCACACGATCGGCAGGGGCTGAAACCCTTTGAAGACTATCAACATCACGCGCTTGCCTCAAACAGAAAACTAAACAAGAACATTAAATAAGAAGTCCAAAAAATAAAAAAAACTTTGCCGAACTAATACAAGTAAAGGGGCCAATAGCCATAGGCATACCCAACATTGAAAAAGGAGGGGCTTGCAACACTATTAACCAATACCAAGTACAACATTTTAAAAGGCACACTCAATAACAAATGGAAATGATTTGAAAAGAGGCGGTGACACACAGGGTAGAGCATATACTGCATGTCTCGACGAGACAGTCCATGCGCTGCCAAGGCAAGACCTAAAAAACCTGTTGAATTGTGTAAGAAATGTGGTTATCAGTCACAGGCGTGACTGCTCACCTTGAGTTATAACCACAGTCCTTGTCAGGGTGAACCTCAAAAGTCACTAATTCAACCTGTTAGATATAGCACATAACAGAGGTTTAACTTTGGGCAACGTTTAGAGCATTTAAGCAGTAGTAATGACAAAACAGCATAATAAAAATTGCAAAGCAGAATAGAAAACATAGTAAATTGTAATAAATAAGAGGAAACCGGCTTGAGAGGGGAAACATGGCGGCAGCAGGCTGACTGCCGTAGTGCTCCGCTCTGACCCTGCATGAGTGCCGCGGCTTTCTCCGTATCCTTTTTCGCTCCGGTTTGAAAACACATCGCTTTAGTATATGATGCGGCTTTACATTTTGGAACAACCGCAGCAATTTGCATCAGGATTCCCATGTTTTTGATCTATGAAGCTCCCGCATAACGCGGCTCCAACTCCGGCTCCGCCCCGATGTGTGTGGGTCTTGGCCCGGAGGCGGAGAGCACCAAGACCGTGACCGAGATCGTGTGCAAGAAACGCCCAGCGAGTGAGCTGCGGGTGTCAGAGCTGCTTCGTTGGGGTCAAGCCGCCCTGGAGCTCCGCAGGGCTAGGTACGTACGGAGTCTCCGTAGGGACTCCTACGCAAGCGAAAACAGCGAGAGAGTACCTGTTTCCAGCGCCGGCGTTTGCTCTGATACAGAGACAGACGCTGGATTATCCGAAAGTGGTCTGCTGGAGGAGGACGCATGCATAATAGAGGTAAAGGGGAAGAAAGGTGGGAGTAAGCCAAAAGTTCTTGGAGTCCCCTCTACATACATGAAAGCAGCTGAAGCTTCTAAAGAAAGTCAAAGTAAGATTTCTACTAAAGGTCTGGGGAAGTTGAAGTGTCCTCGTAAAAAGAAGGGCAAAGGTGGGGAGGCATCTTTGTTGGAGAAGGTTTCAGGGGGAGCGTCAGTAGCTTCGGACCCCTTAGAAACATCGGTAACTTCAGCGGGCTCTGGACGTGGGGTGCCCCCTCGAGTCCCCACACGACTACCCTCCAGTTTAAATTCAGAAAAAACATCCTCGTACCTCTCTGTTGAGGTAAAGTCTAAGAGGGGGAGAAAGTGCAGTAAGGCGGCTAAACCTCCTCCAGCTTCTACCACAAGGATTACCCCCTCTCTGCGCTCTTACTTTAAAGTGATCCCCCAGGTGCTGGAAATAGGTCAAGACCACTTGCCGAAGGACAGTTATCCCACTGAGCCACTGACTGAGAATAGCATAATGGCGTTGCTGGAGCAAGACCTGGAGCAAGGTCCTCCTAGCGGATCAGCGGGGGAGTTGCTGGGCTCTGATTCCGATTCCAATGCTCTTCTGCACCTCAATGTGGGGGCTGTGGAGGGTTCAACAGCTCCATCAGCTTTAGATCTACTTAGCAGTCAAGTGGTAGCTCCAGGGCCGGCTCACAAAATCGATATAACGGATGTTATGCCAGCTCAAACTATAGCTGTGTTCCTTCACCCTTACCTTCACCTTCACCTTCTCAAGATGAAAAATGGGGCAAAGACCATTTAACATCAATAGACTTAGAGAATATCAACAGTAAGAGCAGTGTGGAAGCAGATACGACACTACCTCCTGGGTCTTTTCTGGCCCCTAGCTCAATCTATGGCGGTGCGTCTCCTAGCCCAGAGGAAAGTGGAGCCTCGGATCCTAGCTCCACTCCTATCTCTGTCGCTTCATTGCAGCTGATGTTTGCAGCACTATCGGCCGAGATCAAGCGAGGCTTCGAGGAGTCTGCTTCTAATCAAAGAGACATAAGAAGCTTTTGCGAGTCTCTGGACAAAAAGATTGTTGGCCTTTCAGCAAGAACCCAAGCCTTAGAAGAGACTGTGGGGCAAATATCTATGAGCGCCGAGAGCGTTCAAGATGATATACTGAAACTAAGGAGAGAAGACACAGCTCTATCAGAGAGAATGGAGGTTGTGGAAAACAACGCCAGACGTTGCAATATCCGTATCTTAAATGTCCCGGAAGGAAGTGAAGGAACAGATATCAAGGGTTTTACTATCTCGCTGCTAAAAGAGTCTCTTAACCTGCAACATTCCAACGAGGATCACGCAATGGATATACAGCGTATTCACAGGGACCCATTTAGGCGTAACCCACAGAGAACTAAGCCAAGGAAAATCCTGGTGAATTTTCATACGTACACTTTGAAAGAGCAAATCTTGAACCTAGCCTTAAAACAAAAATCATTATCAGGCAAGGGGTTCAACTTCCAGGTACGCTCAGATTTATCCAGATTCGCTCTTGACAAACAGTGGGAGCTGGGTAGAAGAATGGACGCTTTTCGTAGGTTGGGTGCCACGGTGCAGATGGGTTTCCCTGCCTCCCTCAAAATAATGCATGATAATAAAATGCATAATATACGATCAGTTCAGGCTGCAGACGAGCTGTTATTATCTTTGGGTAGTAAGAAGTAGGAAGGAGAAGGGGCCAGTTGACTATTATAAGCAAGCTGTTTAGTATGCATGGCTAATAGGATAATCTAAAGGATAATCCTTTTTTTATACAGGATCTGTAAGTCCTCCCCCCTGTATCTTTTACAATAAACTATAACAGGTTTCGATTTAGGAGACAGCGGAAGAGTACCATACAACAAAAAAAAAAGATAAGTAACCTCTAGCTAAGGTCCTGATAGTTATTACACCAAACTTCTAATGATGAAATAGTGTACCGTATGCACTACAATAAAAAAAAATATATAATAAAAAAAAAATGAAAAACAATAAAAAAGGGAGCGAATAAGAATACAAATAAGTAAAAATCTCTGGCACTTATGGGGGGGTTCGGGGGAGTCAGGGCACTTACTTCCAGAACTCCGGATAGTGAGTACAAGGGTTTCCCATGGGAGGGAGGGGGTCCTGGGGGGGCACAGAGGGGTGGGGGGATGGAATGAAAAAGCAAAAAAATACCTATTCTCAATTGAGCTCCAGTCATCATTTATTAGACAGTTTAATTCTAAATGGCAGATAAACAGGGTATTGTATAATTCGGCAGTATTCACGTCTAATTTTTATTCCCAGGGCTATGCGAAAGCTTAATATTTTCTCCTGGAATGTTAATGGTCTCCGCACCAAACCGCGAGCAAATAAAATTCTTCAGTATCTGCGGGATGTTGATGCGGATATCATTATACTTCAGGAGACACACCTAATTGAGGGTGAAATGCTTGAGCTAGTTAAGAAGAACAGGTGGTTGGACATTTCAGTCTCTACCTCCCAATCACTGAATATAAGGGGTGTGTCTATCTTGTTCAAAAAACCTATGAACATGAAAATCATACAGCAAAAGGCAGACACTGGAGGAAGATGGGTCATTGTGGCGGTCGAAATAGGTGGTGCAGCTTTAACACTAGTCGGCTACTATGGGCCGAACCGTGACGACCCTACGGCACTAGAATCTCTATTTTCTCATCTTTTACAATTCCCGGAGCCAGTTGTAATTACTGGCGACTTTAACATCGTTTTAAATCCTATACTGGGCAAGTCCCCAACAAGTAGACAGCAGCCTCTTTCTAAATCTAGAAACTGTTTACTTGGGTGCATTAACCAATATGGCTATGTTGATATCTGGAGGGTAAGAGCAGGCCAGAGGCAGGGATTTTCTTTCAGGAATCTTAAATATCGACATCAGTCGAGGAGAGGTTTTATCTTAGTTAGCCGAGATCTGGCTAACTTGGTTAAGAACGTAGGTTACCTCCCTTCGCATCTCTCCGACCATTCTGCCATGAAGTTGGAATTTGAGTGGGGGGATAAGCTGCCCACTAGGATGTGGTCTTTCGATAGATCTCTCCTTACTTCATTGGAAGATATAGAGTTTATACAATCAGAAGCACGGGCGTTCTTTAAAACCAATATTGGCTCAGCATCATTGGGTGTTGTTTGGGATGCCTTCAAGTGTACATTAAGAGGAATTATAAAGAACAGGACTACATATAGAAGAAGGCAGTACATGGAAGAGGTGTCTTCTATTGAAGAGAGTATGACAGCTGCCCAGGTAGATATTGAAAATTGTAGGGATGACAACAATCACGATCTATCCCAGAAACACGCAAAATTGGTGGAATTGAAAAACAAATTGACATCTGTTTTAGACAAACGTATTTTGCAAAGATGGGAGGCGAGCAAACTATCTAATTTTCAATACGGGGAGGGGGCTGGCAGGTTGCTGGCATGGAAAGTAAAATCTGATTGGGTGCGGAATCATATTGACTCAGTCACAACAGATAGAGGCACCTTTATAAAAGATGTTGACATTAGGGAAACTTTTAAAGATTTCTTCCAGGCAATATATCAGGAAGACCTTAGTGTTACTTCTGAAAATATTGCGAGCTGGTTAGAAGATATCTCTCTACCATCTCTGACCTCTGCACAGAGTACACTTTCAGACAAAGAAATAACTAAGACTGAGGTAGAGCAGGCCAACCAGAGAGCTAAGGGAGGGAAGGCTGCAGGAACTGACGGCTTACCGTCTGAAATCTACAAAAATCTGCAATTAGAGATATCTCCTGTTCTGGTGGAATTGTTTAATAAGATATTAAGGGAAGGAGAGGCTCCCCCAGCATCCTGGGACAACGCCTCAATAACACTTATCTTGAAGCCAGGAAAGCCTCCATCTGATCGTGGCTCGTACCGGCCAATATCAATTTTAAATGCCGACTATAAGATCTTTGCGGCAATTTTGGCCAATAGGCTGGGCCAGGTAGCCCCGGACATATTGCATCCCAACCAAAAAGGCTTCGTAAAGGGGAGACAGTTATTTGAGCTCACTTACGATCTTGTGGGCGCTATAGATGTGGCGACGAAGGAGGCTTTGCCCCTCTCGGTCCTCACTCTGGACGCCACCAAGGCCTTCGACAGGGTGTATTGGCAATACCTGTCGGAGGCCTTGTTGAGGTTCGGTGTGGGGGACAAGTTCTGCAGAGCAATAAAATCGCTTTACAGAAAACCTTCGGCCTCAATTTTGGTCAATGGAGGCTTATCCGTGCCATTTAAGGTAACGAGGGGCACGAGACAGGGGTGTCCCCTGTCTCCCCTTTTATTCGATTTATATATAGTGCCATTCGCGCAGAAATTGAGAGAAAACACACAAATTAAACGTTTTGTTTACTGCGACTGGGTCAAAAAAGTGGCCCTTTACGCGGACGATATCATGATTTTTACACCAGACATTAACACTGCGTTTCCAGCGGTCATAGATTTAGCCCTGGAATTTGGAAAGGTTTCAGGATACGAGGTGAATGCCTCCAAAACCGAGTCAATGTCATGGAATGTCAACCTAAATACCCACAGTGAAACATCAAGAGTTAATTTGCGGTACCTGGGGATAATTTTAGATACAAATATAAATTTGACAGCCTCTTTAAATTTTGCAAAAGTTGCAGCGCAGTGCCGTAAACTAATGAGAGCATGGGCACATCTCCCTCTCACCATCTTGGGGAAGGTAAACTTAGTTAAAATGACTATACTGCCAAAGGTTTCTTTTTTATTTAATTCAATTCCGCTGTTTTTTGACCCTAAATTAATTTCAAAGCTGCAGAGTGAGATTTCCTCTTTCATTTGGAATAACAAGAATCCAAGAATTGCTTGGAAAAATATAAGGCGTCGAAGGGAGAAGGGCATGCAGGCGTGCTCCGGACCTACAGGCCTACGCATGGGCATTTCAGCTAGCGCATGCACGAATGCTTTTGAAAACACCAACTGGGACAGGCCTGGGCCCTATGTTTTCCACCTTGCTGAGCTGTGAGGGAGTTGGGCAGGCCAGTTTCTTGTTCAAATTTGGAAACCCCAAATTTAAAAAAAAAATAAAGCTGAAGGTACTACAGGGGATGGCTAACATGTGGTATAGAGTGAGGCATTGGATCAATCTAGGATATCACTCAAGCAGAGCTCCAATATGGGATTTACCTGCGCCCCCAGTCTGGACAGAAGATGGATTAGCTTTACCACCTAAAGAGGCTGGAATTGTATCCTGGGGAGACTTGTTTTCTGATGGATCTCTACTTCCTTGGAACTATTTGACCAACAAGATCGGGCCGAGACTCTCAAGATTTAAATATCTACAAATCTCAAGTTGGGCTCAGGCATCTAGTACACAGTCCTCGCGGAACAGCAGTCTTCCCATAGGGGGTGGGAGTGAATTAAAGGCATGCCTGGTGGACAAACCCCCTATAAAGAAAGAGATCTCGCTCTGGTACAACATGATCCTAGAGGAAGCAGATGGCAAATTCTGTCTTCCAACGCAATTGTGGGCTGAGTCGATGCAAGGAAAAGACGTGGAAGAACTTTGGACAACTTCATGCAAGGTGCTGTGGGACTTGGTTAAGCCTGCTTGGCTCCGAAGGAACCACTTATTTACAATACACAGGGCTTACTACTCCCCGCAGAGACTATCTAAATTTTCCCTGACAGGTCCGGTCTCTTGCCCAAGATGTGGTCTGAAGGCGGCGTCTGACATCCATATGTTCTTTGAATGTCCGCAAATTACCCCTTTTTGGGATTCCATAAGTAACAAACTGTCTTTGATACTGGATTCTAAGATCACTATAGATTTGGGCTTAGTCATCTTTGGTCTGAGCGGAAAGGCCCGCAGCGCTGCCTCTAACCTGGTGTTCTATTCCATGTTGGCGGCTCGCAGGGAAATTTGCAGACATTGGAAAGACGCCTTGCCACCTACCTTTTATGAATGGCGTTCTTCAATTCTCCAGATTTCAAAACTTGATCTGGCAAGGGGAGGGAATCAGGGAAAAAGAGCCTTTTGGAAGCAGCTGGAGAGGCCACGTTGAACCCGGGTTTTTTTTTTGTTTTTTTTTCCCCAGGTCCAATGATTAACGCAGACATGGCTCACCTTCTGGTTCAGCTACAGTAGTGGCGGTGCTTTAAGGGCCCTGGTACCTTGGGCACTATTGTCCAACAAAACAGCCCGCATGATAGAGTTTCATGGCTCGCCAGTTGTTACTGTTGGGATCCGGCACCATCCCTTCTACGATATCCCTGCCAGCTGACGCTGAGACAGTACAGAGGCCCTGCCTGATTTTCTGCTCTGCGGCAGTTTTTTGTTTTGATAGATTGGAGCCATGTACTCAAATGAGGACAAAAAAATAAATAAAAAATAAAAATAAGAGGAAACCAAAACGACAAAAATCCAACAAGGCAAACCATAATATGAATTTTCAAAGTTCTAAGTACAAATAATTGCTTAAAAATAGCAGTAATCAGCACCTGCGTTCAACTGGTAATGCTACACAGGAATCTAGAATTGATTTGAGGCCAACCTCAATGGAATGTGGGTTGGATACAGAAACCAGGTTTGAACTGGTCAGAGGTTTTACTTCGGAAGTAAGTCATAAAGAAATGGAAGTCCAAAATCCTAAGCAGGGCAATGCAGCTGGTGCCTCCTGCATTTAGTCACTTTTACGGAGCTCAGAATATTTTAAGGGGGAACATCTGCAGGATGTAGCTGAAGAGAGCTCCACAAGGCCTGATGCCTTCTCTGTGATATCCTGCTGAATCAAATTTGCTGTTGTGGAGAAGCTCCGAGCAGGACTGTTGTGAATTCGCAAGTCAGACTCCATTTTTTAAACTGTTGTTTGTCTAGCTGCCTTTGGTCTACATTCATTATCCCCCGCTAAACTTGTGAACATGTCACATTCTTATGAATACTGAATTGTTACATCAGGTGGCACAAGTCTTCCACAAACTACTTGATATATACATCTCAATATTTAACAGTAGACATAAAAAGTAAACATGTAGTCTGTAATTACAAGAGGTCCTGCCAGACTGCCGCAGCATCTACTCTAAGGCCAAAAGTCGATTCACTGATGAGAGGAGCTGAGTCCATCTGATCATGTATTTTCCTTCTGACTGTACACTCTCTCTTGTCTGACATTTGACAAATACAGCTGCTCCACTGTGAAAAGATATTCAGTGCACAGGGCACAAAGAAACGCTAGATGTAAGTTAGGTATTCCATGCTCTCATAGTGTAGTACATAGAGGTAACGTAGGGTGGTAGGCCGCTAAAATCATATTAGAACTGGTCGTTTTTTTCCTGCTTCTAGGAAAAAGCAATAGAATTATGCTGTTGAAATAAACACTTTAAAGTATATAGTGCCTTTCTTAACACTATGCTTGAGTGCACTACTAACAGAAAGGGAGGAGGCAGCATCAGAAATATTTGAGGAGTGCGCATATGGAGAGTGAGACGCCTGCATTTGAATTAGTTTACATTTATCATATAATGCTGCTGCTCTGGGTTTAAGTCTCCAGTTTGTGGAATAGTACAGAGTGATCTCCCTCTTGAATGCTTGTGGTTACTGCCCTTAGACACCACACTGAAAAGAACAGATATCACCCTTCCGTGGAGGTTCTAGGTTGGGGATAAACATGCCCCAGGCCAAAATAATTATTGACAAAGGACGCAAATCAATGTAGTAGAAATACTCTGCCCTGTCAATGAATTCTGTGGAATTGCACAGAGTTTTTCAATAACTCCACGAAGTTCAGCGGAGTGAAATTACATGAACTCTGCCCACCCCTAACATTTACCTCTAAGGGAAACAGGCTGCATTTTGAAAAAAATGCTTCATATAAAAGCAGTCACAGACATGGTGGTCTGTGGACTCCACCATCCCTCTGAGTGTCCACCATACCCAATAGTTGAAAATTACGACCTGTTTCATGAATATTAATGTGACAGGTCCCTTGTGACTCATTTGGGAATCGCAAACAGTGTCTCAGACACTGTGCAACATCAGGTTTTGTGACTCGTTAATTGTGTGTCGCTTAAAATCGCAATTTGCGAGTCGCAAACCTCTCTGGTCGTACATCTGGCTCTGAGTGTGTGGTCTCATCTGCATACTTGTTGTCCACTGTCACAGAGTTTGCTTGTACCAGATGTATGTGCGGCACACTTCACCACTGGAATTTGGGTAAGCAATTGTAGGAGCTGGGAGGGGTTTGAACACTCAGTCCTTTTTGAATTGGTGACCCTGAAGAGGTTATAAATCCATGTTAGGACCACAACGGCCCAAAGTCATTAACAACACCAACGTCTTGCTGACTATCAGTGGTGAAAATCATCACTCTTAGCTGGTGTGATTCAGCCACTTGTGCTGAAAACACTCCTTGAAGCCAGGAGGGTTCGACCACACCTGCAACCATGCAGACTGTGTAGACAGCTATTAAATGTATATCATGGGTATGTAAGCAGGGGCCATCAACAAACAGCACATGATCAGATTCAGGAAGTGGCAGGCATGGCTTGTGTGTCAGGTCTTGGCTTTGTGTATAGCTCAGTAACATCTAGGCAGTCATGTTCAGCCTCATCAGCCACAGTTTAATTTCCAGGAAGGGGTAGCAAGGTGGCAGGATTAAGAAAAGTACACCACCTATGGGCTACATTTTTGGCACCCAGGATGATTTGCTTACACCTGGAAAGCCAGCTTTTGGTAAGGTGCTGTGTCCAAGTATGGGTTAGCAACACCTCCACTAAATGGGTTATAAAGAGTGGTAAAGGGTGATCAATAACTATGCTCTCATATTGTTCAAGACTCACGCATTTAGAGGCAACATCTTTTAAGGAACCAAGCAACGTGGAAGCAAAAGGATCATGTGTTGCAGAAAAATAGGCCACAGGCCTGCAAGCATTTCAGTGAATTTGGGTAAGCACTGAGGGAGCTAAGCTCTCTTTCTCAATGCAAAAGAAACCAAAACATTTGCTATAATCAAGCATTCCCAGGGCTGGGGCACAGCAGAGACATGCTTGCTGCTCTGAGAAGGCATGCATGCAGCTGTAATCCCGTGGTACATATCGAACACATCCTTGTGTTTCATCCTTTGAAGAGGTTTGGCCATCAGGGAAAATTAGGAAATCTACATGCAAAAGTAGCTCACCATTCCTAAACATTTTTGAATGTTTTTCTGAGTAGTTAGGGGATTCATGTTCAAAATCATAGAGATTCTCCCCTGTGCTCCTTTATCAATGTGGTGTCCTAGAAACAGAGAGCTGTAATTCAGTAAGGGGCACTTTATGTCCATTCTCAGTTAAGGAGTACAGGAAGACAATAGTGACACATTTGTATGCTTCTTGGACACTAATAGCTTGTAGATATATTGGACTAAGAATGCTTGTTGTGATATCACTAAAGATTCTAAATTCTTTTTGAGTATTTGATTGAAATGCAAAGGGCTTTTTCATATACACTTGTGGGACTCAGCACCATGTCAAAACACAGCTGCCATACAACGAGGAACTGACTACCCTCAGGAAGTGGTATAGAAAAGAAGGCACAAATCAATGACAGAGAACCACTCAGCCTCAGATGGAATCTGTAACAGTATCCCAGCAGGATTCAATACCACAGGACAACAAGAAACTACTATTGAGGTGACTTTTCACAGGCCTTGCACTATGCGGTATTTGCTGTTGGGTTTCTGCAAACCTATGATGGGCAAGTTACATGGACTCTCCCTACTCTCCTTCAGGGTGCCTTGTTCAATCATTGAGTAGATCACAGGGGTAAACAGTCAAAATATCGAGTAAAAAATATCGAATGGACATAATATCGAGTTTAAAATATAGAATGGACAAAATATCAAATGGACAGAATATCGAAATCAAAAATATTGTTTTTAAGGTAAGTAATGTAATATTGAATGTTAAAAATATAGAAAGTTAAAATATCGAAGTATATAATATAGGTTATTAAAATTATCGAATTTTTAATAATATCGAATTTCATATAGTGTTTTTTATGTTATTATATGTGTGAAAAGTGTGTATTTATGTTATAATTTATTTAAATTAATGAATTTTGTTTTTTTTTATTTTTGCGTAATTTAATTCTGTAGCGGGGTGTGGGTTTATAGGGGAATAGGGTGGGAAGTAATTTATTTCTAATTAATTAAATATGTAAATTTATTTATTGGAATTCATTTTTAATTAATTGTTAAATAGTTTATATTTGGTAATTAATTAAATTTTAATTGGCAATTAAATTTAATTAATTGATTAATTGCTAATTATGTTCATTTTACTAATTTATTTTCTATAGCGGGTTGTGGGTTTATAGGGGAATTGGGTGGGAAGTAATTTATTTATAATTATTAAATATGTAACATTATTTATTGCTATTTATTTAGAATTAATTGTTAATTATTTGTTATGGGTAATTAATTAAATTTTAAATGTCAATTAATTTTATTTAATCGATTAATTGCTAATTATGTTAATTTTAATAATTTATTTTCTGTAGCGGGTTGTGGGGTTATAGGGGAAGTAATTTATTTATAATTAATTAAATAATTCAATTTATTTAATTGTATTTAATTTGAATGAATTGTTAAATAATTTTTATTTGTTAATTAATTAATTGTTAATTTGTAATTAATTTGTATTAATAGGTAACTAATTGTAATAATTAATTTGTAATTTTAATTAGTTAATTATTATATTATATTAAATTGGTAATTACTTTTAATTAGGTTTTTTATAGATATTAATTCATATTTTTTTTAAATAATATATGAAGTATTTACTTTCCCTACTGTTGCACTCTGTGGAGTGGGAATAGTAATTTTTACCCCTACGCTATCAAACGCTTTCCCTACTGTTGCACTCTTTGGAGTGGGAATAGTAATTTTAACCCCTACGCTATCCAACGCTTTCCCTACTGTTGCACTCTTTGGAGTGGGAATAGTAATTTTAACCCCACGTTATCCAATGCTTTCCCTACTGTTGCACTCACTGGAGTCGGAATAGTAATTTTTACCGCTACGCTATCCAATGTTTTCCCTACTGTTGCACTCATTGGAGTGGGAATAGTAATTTTAACACTCTTGCTATGCTACGGTAATAATATAGTATATTTGTTAATAATATTATGTTAATATATATATATATGTTTTAACAAATAAAATTGTATTCTTTTTTTTATAACTTAAATTAATTATTTAATAATTTTAAGGTCATTTAAGTATTTTTTAGTATATTTAAGTTATTTATTTTTAATATTTTTTTAATTTTACATTAAATTTAATAAATTCGATATTTTTACAAAGTACATATTTTAAAACGATATTTTTGATTCGATATTTTTATACTTACCTGTTTGTAGATAGGACTTCGATATTTTTGTAGTCGATATTTTGGAGTTGATATTTTAAATGCCTATATTTTTGTAGTCGATATTATGTCAGTGATCCGATCACAGGAGTAATCCCTGCAATAGTTTCAGGTGTCAGATTATATTGAGGGATTCTTGAATACACAGAATTTGGCTTCACAACAAAGCGGACTGGTTCAACTCCTTTGATGAGTCTGATATCTTTACCTGAAAAGTCCTACGTTTTCATGTAACACTGTCTCTCAATTCAAGCATACTATTGATCGCTTCTAGCAAGCAAGCGTGAAACTCGATACCATTTGGGGTTCAGTAAATGGAATAATTTAATTTAATTTACTTAAAAGGTCTCCTACTAGCAGATTGACTTAACTTGAATCACAAATCACAAATCAGTGAAGATCCTTAAAAGATCCTATCTTGACAGGTGCCGCTTCTGAAACAAGGACAATCATTTGTTTATTAGCAGCTCCTAAAACCTGAATTTCTCCCAAGAGGGGTAGGTTTGGAACGTCTGCTGTTATCACAGCAGGACGAGTAACACCAGTATCAACAAGGAATGAGGCAGGATTTCCATTTACCCCGCCCTACACATATGAACCATTTTGGTCTACCTCCAAACACGCAGTCTACCTCCGCTCTCAGGCCCCATCATTGTGACAGGTCTGAGCTGAAATCATCTGTTTGAAGCATAGAATATTGTTGGGACAGGTTCTGAGTCAAAAAGGATTAGTGTTTGCATTGGGAACCTGATTTGTAGTGATCTCTGAACATTCACAATTTGATGCGGCATATGGCCTGGTGGAAGTAGCATCACTTGATCTTGGGGCACATAAAGATTCTGAACTCTTTACCTCAGTACCTGTTGTGGTTGAACCACGTTATTTCCCTGTGCATGAACAAGTCCACCATTCTGAACCTGAATTTGATTTATCGTGTTTCCAGTATTAAATCCACATTTCAGCAATCGGCACACCTCGTCCTTTACCCTGTAATAGAAACCCTTGCTGAAGAAAACCATTACCACCTTGCATCATAGAACCCTGCTGATATTCTCCCTGCAATAGCCATGGCCTATCATTGACAGGATGATTCTGACCTTTCTGTGCTGTTTACATTTGTGCAACCATCAATCTCTCCTTTAACCTTTTGTGTTTCATTTCCAATTCATCACTGCAATACTATGTGTATCGCTGGATCGAATTAACAGGTTTACTATACTAACAAATCAAACGTTGCTGAAACATAGAACTAACCTCAGGCATCAATCCATGCACAAACCTGCAAACAAATTGTCCCTTCTCTTTCTCTGAGATATTCTCCGTCCCACTGAACTGCTTGAATGCCTGCAAGAATCTTTCATAGTATGCAATAATCAACTCTTTAGATTCCTTGGTTGTCTTGACCCAATCAACTTCTTTGGGAGATATTTTAGATTTTTTTATTTTAAATGAGTAATTACCTCCTGATACTTCTTCATGACTAACGGGGATGGATTTTGCTGATCAACAGCACATTTTCATTCAATCCATAAGTCGCTCAGGATCACAATCTCAAATAAAATATCCAAATCTTTCCATAAAATGTAGATAGCTTCACAAATATCTCAACCTGTCTGTACCATTCCACTGGATTGTCTCTCAGCTTCTGGAAGTCATTTGTGATGGATGCAACATCAGCCCTACTGCATGGCACATGTACATACCCTCCACCAGGCACCTCTCTCATAGGAAGCATGTAAAGATTTCCATAATCCTCCTCTGTTCCAGATGGAGGTTTTTGTATCCTGAATTTCTTTATCTCCTTTTTCTTTGACCATCTAACTTCCCACTTATCCAACTCACTCAATTTCCATACATATGATATCTATTCCCTCATCTGTAATTTAATTCCAGGTGAGCGCATGTTTGCAATGTCTTGGTGGCTAAAACTCAACCTATAGCTTTGCTGTAAAACTTTGGATCTATAGATATCAATTCTATGTTTCTGAGCTAACTCTGAGAGTCTGTAGCAACTTGTCCTGCATGCCTAGTGATGTCTTATCAAAGGGATATTAACTCATCATCTCTATAAACTTCTAATCGAGTTGGACCAAGAGTTCCAACTATTAGTTCTTCCAAGTCCATCTTTATTTATCTGACCTCTGCAGTGTTCTGACCAAGCGTGCCGTAGCCCGTAGCCCGCAGCCCGCCTCTGCCTCCGCCCCAGAGCCATCCCCTCGTAGGCACAACGTCCGACGTAGAGGGAGCGAGAGTGAGACAAGCGTGAACGGCGCGAGCCGCGGTGAGGGGAGCAGCAGAAAGCGAACCGGCATCTATTTTTGAACCGGCACCTAACAGAAGGAAAACGAGGACAGCCATAAGCAACATAAGAGACGCGGTGGAGCAGGGGGCTCCCTGCGCAAAGCGACTGGCAGACGGGCCGGGCACGAGGCGCGCTAAGCGAGTCAGACACGCAGAGGTAAGTGACGGGTGAGGAGAGGAGGAGCATGAAGCCCCAGTAGTCGAGTGGAATTGTGGGCACTTTTTACTTGAGCAGTCGGATGACCCCGTGCTTGGGGGTTTTAAAACAACAATTCAGCAACAAATCTGTGGTTGAACTGGCACCCCACTGAGGTCTATTTCTGTGCATTAGAAGAGCCACCGTAACAAGACTTGTTCGACTTAGGCAATATCAGCAGTGGATTAAACTATACTACTAAAAATACTTCCCATCCTATCCCACACAACGAGAAAGAGTCACTAGCCCCAAGAGTAACAATAGCACCGGGGGAAATCGCCAAGATGGTTTCAAAAAAAGGAAAAAAGTGGCAGAACAAAACTTAAAGACAAAAGTGAAGGTGTCAATCGCAGTAAGCCCGAGCTCCCTGGAAGAGAACAGTGGGAGTATAGACCTGTCCCCAGTTAAAGGGAAAAGAAAGGGGCTAAGGAAGACCAAAGCTGTGCTTGACCTTTCAGGCAGAGCCACAGCAATGAAGGATTTTGTGGGGAGACATTTTAAAAAAGTTGTCACATCGGCACAAGTACATGACCAAAACCTAACCCACGGATAAACTATAAGTAAATCACCTTCCATAAATGGGAACTCCGATATAGGCGAGAAAGGAAGTACCTCCCTCCCGGTGGAGGTGCATAGTACCGACTCCCTTAACATGGTCAACCACTCTCTACAGTTATTACTGGATCAGGGGGGCCTACCATCGCGACGGTTGTCATCATCACCACAGGGACTCTTCTCATACGACTTGGAGAGAGACCTCCTGGATAGCCTGATTCAACAGGACAGCCCAATACCCTCGGAAGAGAAGGAGAGAGTGTCAGAAATTTCCCTGAGCAGCAGGACAAGCCAGAAAAGAAAGGACTTTAAAAGTCTGCTGGTAACCCTAGATAACAGCTTGAAGCAAGCCGACGAACTAAATACAACTCCAGAGCTAAATCCAGATCTAAATCGGGACTTAACAACAATGTATGGGGTCTCTATGTTGGATCTAATGTTGATTCTCCAAAAGACCTTACAAGGTCTATTAGAAGTAACCCTGTCTAATAATACGGTGTTAAAAAATCAAACTGTTTACTTAGGCAAAATAGAGGGGGAGTTGCAGGGGATAAGGGCTCTCATGCCAGCTATGGTAAGACAAATCCCCGATCATGAACCACTAATACAGATACAGGAGGAAAGCATTGAACCGCCCTTATGGAAGGAGCATTTGCCAAAGATTGTAGATAAAACGCCAATTCTAGATCGGGACATTAAGGGGAAAGGTCAGCTACAAACTGATAACCTCCTCAAGGAGAGCCATCAATGATAGATATCAAAATGGCCTATGAGGATAATAAGGAGAGCAGAGCATAATAGATGTGGACATAGAAGTAGAGTATCCAAAAGAGTAAGGGGCCCAGGTAAAAAATCGTAAGTAAAAGGAAGCAAACAATTGACGAGGAAACGGGGTTGATAAAGGAAGGAGGTACACAGAAAAGGGACATAAATGGATGCGTACACTATAGTAGTACACTAAAAAGGGCAATTAAACCCGGCACCCCGTCAGAAGTGTTTAAACACACAAAAGAACCTAGATAGAAATAACCCCCTAGCTGAGTCCAGAGTGGCCACGAGGCAACTGGGAGGAAATCTGCAGGCCTGGGTCACAAGGGAGATTAGACCTGATAGTTCGAACAAAAAAGTAGATAAAGTTAATATGAAAGAAATATTCCCACTAACTAGGGTAAGAAAAGAGAAAAACGAGAATATGAAGTTATACTTTGAGCAAATACCGATAAGAAAAAGGGGGAAGAAACTTGGAAAGAGGCCGCCCCTAAATAGGTCACAATTGCTGCAAGGATTTGCAAAATGTCAGAACCTCAAAGCAATTGGAAAGAGTGACCTAAGGGTAGTGGGGTTCAGACAGGCTAGAGAAGGGAAGGAGATTACAAGAGTTATACTGTACTCCAACTTGGTAATAGAGACGATTAAGAAAGCAGAAAATGAGTTACAGAAGGAGGGAATAAGACTGCTAGAGGAGAACAAAGTTTTGGTAGATGTAGATGAGAAGAAAGGGCAGGGACAACACTTCCTTAAATGTCACGCAGGCCTAGGAAAGAGACAGGTCAGGATATGTGAGCACGAGGATGAGGATGGCAAGACGCCAGGAAACATTAAAATTATAGCAAATAATTTGAATATCGACCAGTGGTGGGGGAACTGGAGCAAGGAGTTAGGGCAGGCAGGTCCATCACAGAAATTCGTGGAAGAGCAGGCGGAGGAAGGTTGGTTAGAAGACACTGAATAGGAAAAAGGTATGCCACATAGCATAAGACTGGTCTCCTGGAACATAAATGGGTTAGGAGATGATGAAAAACAAAAAAATGTAAATGAACTTGGAGAAAATGTAGAAATCATGTGTATCCAGGAGACTTGGGTATGTGGCAAGACACTAATTTTCGATGGTTTCTGCCAGTTAAATCTAGCTGCAAAGAAGAATAGATTTGGGCGTCCTGCGGGCGGAATAATGACCCTGGTGTCTACAAGAACTGTGAAAAAAGTGGTGGAAATAACTGTAAAATGCAAATGGCTGCTAGTTTGTAGAATACTGTTATCAGAGTGTATAAATCTAGAAACAATACTGATTATAAATGTGTATTGCAATGGGCCTCCATGGAGCAATATGCGGAGGAAATGGCTCTTTTTAAAGAGGATCTGGTTTCTCTATGTGAACAGTACTGTAAGGACATCATTTTACGTCTTGGAGATTTTAACCATAAATTACACACAAAGAATGTAGATTGCTGTTTCCAAGAAATACCAGAGGCGTATGACATACCGCAGGCAACATTCCCTGAATGTCTACTAGGTGCAAAGGACACACAGTTGGCTAACTTCGTAGGAGCTAAAAATCTCTTCTGCCTAAACGGAAGGGGCCCCCAAGACTGTCCCGCCAAAAGAAACTTTAAATTGGGTGCACAGAGCTGCCCTATTGACTATGTTTTTTTGGCACCCTGGAATTTCCACTTAGTCTCTGGGTTTAACCATTTCATTTCATTTTATGAAGCTTTATTCGGTTCATAATAATTAATGACCATAAAAGCACATAGCAAGATGCAACAGGATAAAATACAGGTAAATAATGTTTAAAAGATCTTACTTTTCCTAAAAGCCATAGATTTACAAATAAAACTCACAGCATAAAAACATATATAGGGTCAGTCCATATTATATAATAAACACATTGCATCATCCACAGTAATAATACCATACCTAAGAAATACTGGTTTCAGATATGTGATCCTTACATTCTGGTACAATGTACAAATGAGCATAAAGTGCAGGGTGCTTTGTTTAGAATGCCCATCACAGGGACAAGGGCCAACCAGGTGCTTTTTTTGATGTGGGAAGGCCACCAAAGCATGGGCAATTCCAGCCCTTAGTCTAGTCAAAACAAATCTGTGCGAAGGCCTAGTTACCACGCTCAGATAATTCTGAAATCCCTCGGTAACAATATACTTATTATAAAGATTAACAGTGACGAGGGAATTGATCACAACTGAGCGTTTTTGAGCTCTGTATAGCTTAAAATAATTTCTCATGTCCTGCTTGGCAAGACCTCTAGGGGGGCAATAATCTAACAACAGGTTAATTTTAAAGATACTCTGGTAGCAATCCACAACATATTTAAGCCATGGTATAATCAAACAGTAATCTAAACCAAGGCAGTCCCTAATTACAAGTTGATTAAACTCAGTCTCTTCCTTGAGCCAAATAGCTCGATAAAGTAGTAGAAGCCTAAGTAAAGCAAGGTCGCCCAAATAAGCAAGCCCTACCTCTTTATGGATCAACTCTGTTGAAGCAGATTTAGGGAGACACAGTAATTTCTTTAGGAAGTTATTTTCTTCCCTCTGCAGACACTCAATATTGCAGTTGCCCCAAAGGCCCGCCCCATAGAGTGCGATGGATACACTACGCGCCTTGTAGATCTCCGTCATATCTTTGATTCGCCTGTCCCCCAGCTTGGAGGCAAATTTAAAAATGCCATGGGTGCTTTTGCTCATTTTGCTCCTAACATTGGTTAATTCTTGCCCCCAACTGCCATCACTGGAAAAGGTTACCCCAAGGTAGCAAAAACTATTAACATGCTTTACTTTTACCCCTTCTATAAAAAAAGGCACAATTTTTCCCCGTCTTTGTCCCGCAGGTCATAGTGTGTTTTTTTTTTTTTTAATCAGCAGTCTCCTACTCCCAATAAAATCAGTGAACCTGTCCATCAAGCGCTGCAGGCCAACAGGTGTTCGGGACAGGAGCACCGCGTCATCTGCATAGAGCAGAACTGGAACACTATTCCCAGCAACCTGTGGGGCATCAGCTTTGACAGTTTTCAGGGCAGATTCAACCTCATTAATAAAAAGGGTAAACAACGGGGGGCAAGAACACACCCCTGTCTAGTTCCCCGTTTGACATTAAAATTTGGGGTGCACTCCCCGCTAACCCCATAGCGGACACATGTTTGCATCTTACTATACAATCTTGCAAGAAAAAAGATAATTTCTTTAGGAGCACCCATATCAAGCAAAACTGACCACAGGAGTGAATGGTTTACTAAATCAAAAGCACTGCTAAGGTCGGCAAAGCAAAGATAAATATTACCAGGCTTAGCTCTAGTGTACTTGCCAATCAATAACTCTAGGTTCAGGCACTGATCTAAGGTCCCTCGTCCCTTCCTGAATCCGTATTGGGAATTGGCAAGAATCCCGTTCTCATCCGCCCACTCTTCTAATCTATATAACAGTACTCGACTCATGATTTTAACCGATGAATCCAGCAGACTAATCGGCCGGTAATTGCAGGCTGATGCCTTATTTCCATTTTTATAAATGGGTACAATGATGGAGTCACCCCAAGAAGGTGGGATCAAGGTGGTTACTGCCGCATTGATTGCCAAGGTAAGTATTGGCCCCCAAAGCTTCGGTTGAGCCTTGAACACATCAATTGGTACTCCATCTGGCCCCTGTGCCTTACCACCCTTACTACTTTTAATACTACTTTCCACTTCCTTCAGGGTAATATCTATAGGCACCACGGGCCAGAGCCTTTGCTCATCGGATGACTGGGTATTATCCTGAAAAATTACGGAAAAGTGTTTCACCCATTGCTCGCTACCAACGTTGGAGGAGAGCTGTGGATTTTTATCATCTTGGAGGAAAGGGGAGTTAACGGTGGACCAAAACAGGCGACTGTCAGCGGTTTCTACTGCCTTGGATAGGTGATCCCAGGCTTCCTGCTGTAATTCCTTCTTCCTTTTGGAAAGCGCCTTTTTATATTCAGTTCTTAAAAGTCTGACTCTATTCTTGTCTCTTGGGGTAAGGGCTAAAGCATGTTTAAGTTGCGAGAGAAGGGTCGTACAGGTATGGTCAAACCATCCAATCCTTTTTCCGCTTCTTCCTGATTGAGTCCCCGTAAAGATGTTATTAATACCGGTGTTAATGTTAAGAAAATGAGTCATAACAAAAGCAGGCGGACATCCTGGGGTCAAGATAATATCGATGTCTGCCAGACATTTATTTACAATTATTGGTTCCACTATGGCTGCTTTCTCCCCTTTCCACCTAAGCCTAGTCCCATTAGCCCTGTGTGGCTCAATGTCATCCAAAATTCTTGTTGGCAATTCTACTCTGCACTTCCACGTAGTTATTTGCATTGTAATATAATTGTGGTCGCTCAGGGCGGAAGCTTCCCTTACCTTAGTCAGGCAGTGAGGTACCAAACTAGATGAGACCATAATATGGTCGATAGTGGATCCGCTATTCCGCCCATTAAAGGTTGGAATTAAACTCTCACTACCCCCTAGGTCAGTATTCACTAGCTCTAAATCATAGGAAGCCATGACGTTATTGATAGCCTCCCCATAGGCATGGTGTGGGAAATGCATCATGTTCTCCCCGCTATTGGTTTGAATCCCGTATGCCCTGGAGGAGGACAAACTGCAGACTCTTAAATTAAAATCTCCTAACCAAATATAAGTAAAAGTGCATTTTGCCTCAGATATCAGCTTCATGAGGGCACAGTGTTACTCCTCTATCACTTTGTGCCGTAGGTTGTTAAAAATGTTGTTGTAGAAATTTATTAAAAGCACATCAGTCCCATCTTGAGCACGTACCCAAAGAATTTGTGAATGGGGTTCGACTAACAAATGTTTAATAATTGTCAATTTTAAATCTACAGAAATAAGAAGAAGTAGTCCTCCCTTCCCCCTGCCATGCCTTGATTCAGTAGCTTCTAAACTATAGCATGTGTACCCTTTGAAACTAGGTTTAACAACACACCATGTCTCCTGTAGGCACAGGATGTCGTAGGACCTAACAATGCCCTCCCACTCCAATTTGTCTACCTTTGAGGCCCATCCAGCAATATTCCAGCTAACAATAGAAATCCCCATGGTACAGTCACTATTTGGAATGCCATGTACATTGTTGCGATTAATGCCTTTACTACTTCGTTCAATCACTGACCTCCCTATGTAACTACCTACAGCCTTCCCTAGGTCCTCGTCAATCTCGGTCACACAGGTTACTATTGTCCTACTACTCGTATTGCCCACAATATCATTAGTATGTTGGCTCTCAGCGACCACCTTTTCTTCACTAGGATTATTCAGATTGGCGTCCCAGATGACGTCCCTCGAAGCACAGATCCCTTATGAAGTCAATCATTCTGGTCCAGAGAGCTTAGGAGTTGATACCTATTCTGGACCGGGACTTCATAGACCATCCCGTGAGTTGGTTGAAAATATCTGTCGCCAATAGGTACAAAGTTAGGGTTAGGTTGGAGAAATCTATCACTAGAGGGTGTAAAGTGTGTTGTAGGCATGGAAAATCTATCCCCATTAGATACAAACTTAGGGGTAGGTTGAAAAAATCTCTCACCATTGGGTACTGAGTTAGGGGTGAATGCCCTATCTCTGCTAGTGGCAGGTGGAATCTTATTAAGATGGTTATAAAAATAGCCCAAAGGGCGTGCAATTACATCGGTCTCATACTGTGTAATGGCAGCTGCTCTTAGCAGGACCGTCGCAACATGCTGGGGGTATTTAAAATTGACGATCACACTGATAGATAGAATTTGATCCGAAAAATTAACTGGAAACCCACAATGACTATGTAGCCAGGAGACCGTTTTGTTCTTTAATGAGTCCCGCGGCTCTTGGGATGATAAGGCTTGACTAAGTGCTAAGGAGGGAACATTGGTTAAAACCACTACGTAGGGTACACACTCAGGTGGAAGATCTACCGAGCGATTGTTACCAACAGATGCCCCTACATACCCAGCAGCCGCAGCCGGTATTGCTGGTGCCTGCACTGCCCCGCCTGTCTTAGGGGTTAGTAGTGTTTTTTTCCGAATAGGACCCATTATAGACCCCACACCTGCAGCCGCAACCGTCGCAGGAGGCACCTGCCCTACCCTATCTAAATTACGTGCTGGTAACGTGCTCGTACTTGGCAAGGCAGATGGGACCTGCAAACTATCCTTGTTGGAACCAGATGTAACAATGTTCATAGAGCAAGACCTCCCCTTAGCTGGTTTTGGGGCAGATTGAATACTAATGGCATCCTTACTAGCTGGTCCAGTGTTAACTATCTTAGCTGTGTACACATCTAGCTGGGACCCCAATCTAGATACTTCAGCTGATAGGGCATCGATTTTGGCAAGTAGCGGTTCAACAATCAACTTCAATTTTCCATCTATACAACCCACTAATGAATCAAATTGGTCAGTATTAATAGTAACACAATTGTCTTTAGTTAAAGTCCCTTTATCACAAACATTTTTCTTAGGTGAGGATTCCTTTTTCCTCCTGGTCATATGGCCTCCCCGCTTGGTAGTTAATTTCCTACATGTTCTCATGGAACGTGTAGCCCTTGTGCAAGGTTGTAGATTACCATCAGGGTTATCAGATTGGTCATCCACAGGGATAGAGTCATCTAGCACCTCTGCGGGGGTAGTTCCAATGTTACAACTGGTGTCCTTAGGCTCAATTGTCACAGTGGAAGAAGTGTTAACCTCGATAGTAGGATCCAATGATAAATCCGGTGGAGGGTCAGGTAGATTGCCTTGACCTAAGGATTTTCTTCTGTCACTGTTAATCCTACTAACAACTTTAACCAAATAGTTATCCATTAGAGAGGTTTGTTTTGACATTGTTGGCAGCTATTTAAGAATATAGGGCACAAGTTACGGGATAAAATGGCGTTCAAAAATGGCATAAACCACACAACACTCACATAGCTTCTCGGTTTCCAAAATGTATAGTTTATGGAAATCGGGGCACTTACTCGGATAAACAGCCAAGGGGGGTGGCCCAGCCCAGCCTCTTCCCGCCCCTGACGGCCACAGACGGCCCGCCCTCTGCCCGGGTTCAGCCCGGCGCCGCCCGCGCGCGTCCCGCGGGACGGGAGGCGTGACCTGCTCTTAATGCACCGCCGGGCGCGCTGTCCACGTTGCTCCCGCTCTGCCTGCCCCGGTGCTCCTGGAGTTGTAGTTCCCGGTGGTTCCCGGTGATGGTGATGGTGAAATGCGCCGTTGCTCTCACGGCAGGAGAGAGAAGGAGAGCGCTGGTAGGGCTGCCATTCCCCTCACGGCGTTGGTGCAATGTTGAAAAAGTGTAGTTAAAAGTAATGGCATTTGCACTGATGGAGTGGAGTATAACCAACCATCAATACAGAATATTAGAAATGGGGGTAGTTCATAAAACAGTCTTCTCCTTCCAGGACCTCTCTGAAATGGCCGGATTTCTCTCTCCTTTCTTTTCTTCCCGAGGTCCGTTTTTCTTTCTGCGTCTACATCTGCCGGAATGAGTGGACAAAAAGTGGACAGGCTATCCTCCTGTGAAACCAACGGAAACTGTCGGGTGCCGAACACTGCTCTCTCGCGGGTTTTCGCGGATCTTCACTGTGGCTGTGGCTGTAACTTTCTCGCCCCCCTCCCCGACCACAAACAAGAACGGGAAGAAAAAGGGGTTTCAGCTGTTTCACCTATTTTTTCAGATATACTGATGGCGAGTCATCGCTGAATTCCCCCAGCGCCTTTCGAGGTGAGCTTCCCCAAAAGAGCCTCCTAGACGCCGCTCAAAAACGCCAACTTGCCGCTTGCTGCCATTACCGCCATTGCTGTGATGGGGCGGAGTCACGGGTCACAGATTCTGCAAGGCAGAAAGACGAAGACTGTGCGTGCCATCTGGGTTTAACCATAATGTGCTATCCCTAGAGTTAAGAACAAACAGAGTGTGGGAACTCGCACAGCTGAGGGTAAATCAAGTAGTGTCTTTTGAACAGTGAGTGTGCAGCAAGAGGAAACACTGTCTGCTCCGGCAGTGTGAAAACCAAGGTACTCATACAAGGCTCCCTCAATGGAGAGAGCACCTCCGTGCACAACTAGAAGACCGCAGGTCTAATTCCATATAAATCAAAATATCAAATGTTTATACCAAACGTGGTTTTGAACAGCTGTCACATTTTATTCATGTGTAACAGATGAAAATCCATGAATTTATCCACAAAATAAACTTCATTCCATAGGTGAATAAGTTCCAATCATCAAATTATTGCGCATCACATTATGCATCCCAATGCATTTCGGGTCAAGCCCTTCTTCAGGGGAAAGCTCTAAGGAAACAATCCAAATGAAAACATTTCAATCTCATGTTCTGCTAAATAATAACCAAAAGCATGCATCACAAAAACTCCATCATAATGTGTATTCAAGCAAATAACTAAGATAAAACGCGTGGCGCGGGCCAATGCCATAGTCATAGGTGCATATGAAAAGCGTACTAGATAAACGTGCTAGTGCTGGTGACAATACAAATAAACATAGCGGTAACCTAACCATGATCGCCGCATTAAAGAAAGAAAGTGCTAGTGCTCAAAGTAGCCCGCCGTGATAATGCTCTGTTACCAGACAAAAAATGCGTGTTACAAACAAATATAACGTGTGCGTTTAAACACCCTCGTGCTATACAATCTAAAACCTGTGAATGACAGCAGGTAACGTGGCTAAACGTGGGTCCGAAAGCCGGTACTTACAGGGTGCGGATGATCGAGTGACTCTGCAAAGAGTCGTCAAAGCGGTAAGCCGTCAAGGAAGTGAGGGCGTGAGTGCTCAATAAATCAAAAGTACGTGGGGACCAAATCCAAGAAAGAAACAAAGGACTAACCACATGTCCGCAAACATAATAGATCACCACATTGGCGGCCATCTTAGAGTGGTAAAAACAAACAAAAAAGCAAGAAACTATGAAAACATGCAGGAATAATAAGTGCACCAACAGATAAACGAACAAACATATAAAAGACATGCAGATACAGAGTTAAACAGTGGTATGAAACACGTTTACAGATAACACAAAAATTCCATACGGTCATTGAGACCATTCGGTGCCATGGTGGACATAAAGCGGATCCAAAAGTTTTCTCTTTTCAATAGAGTGTTCTTGTTATTACTGGTGATTTTGACTTGTTCAAGAATTTGAAACTTCAATTGCGCCACACTGTGTCTGTGTTCAAAAAAATGAGTGGCCACACTGGATTTCGAGTTTTGTGTACGTATATTGCTTTTATGTTCCAAGATCCGTGCACGAATCTTTCTCTCCGTGTGTCCAATATAGCACTTGCCGCAAGGACATTTGAGCATGTAGATGACATTGCTGCTGTTGCATGTGGCATTCACTTTCAATTTTATGGTGTATCCTTTCATAGGGTGTGTCGTTTTATTGCCAGGGATACAGTTCCCACAGTTACTACAATTATAACAGGGCTTTAAACCATTGTAGATCAGCGAGGATATAGTTGACGTTGGGTGATTCAATAGCTCTTTGACGTTACGACCTCTGGTGAATGCAAACATGGGAGTTTGGATAAACAGACCATTGAAATCGGGTTCCATAGCTAGGATAGGCCAATGTTTCCGGATGAAATGTTGAAACTGATTCGACAACTTAGAGTGTTTAGAGACAACCACCATTCTGTCAGAGGTTTTTTTTGGTTTGGATTTCAATAGTTGTGCTCTCACACATTTATCAGTTCGCTCCATGGCTAAATCCAAGATAAGTGTGGGATAGCCCCGTGCTTTCAGTCTTTCCATGGTATTTCTGAGGGCTTGTTTACATTCCTGTTCTTTGGACACTATACGTTTCACTCTTAAGAGCTGAGCGTAAGGTAAGTTATTCTTAAGGCTGAGTCGATGAAAGCTGCTATAGTGTAATATGGAGTTCCTGTCTGTGGGTTTCCGATAAATCGTCGTGTACCAATCTGTGATATCACGATGTACTTCAACGTCCAGGTAGTGGACGCATTTCTCACTGTGTTCCCAGGTAAACTGGATACGTTCATTGATGTTGTTCCAAGACTCAAGAAAGATGGTAAGGGTTTCAGTAGAGCCTGCCCATAGTAAAAAAATGTCATCTATGTACCGGAGGTACAGTTTTCCATGTAGCAGCCAATCATTTTGGGACAAGATATGCGACTCTTCAAATACTTGCATATAGATGTTAGCATAACAAGGAGCTGCCGAATTTCCCATGGCAGTCCCGTTCAATTGGAGTACCCATTTGTCTTGTGTGGTGAAATAGCTATGATATAAAGTGTACATAGTCAGTTGCATCAGAAAGACTTGCAAGTCTTGGTCCAAGTTGGATGTCATAAGTGTTTGTTCGATAGCTTCCATCCCTCCATCATGGGGGATGGAGGTATAAAGTGAACATACGTCCACCGTACACATAGTCAACTCAGTGTTTCTGAGAGCTAGACGAAGCCATGCCAATCGAGGAATTTACCAAAATGCTAGAAGACTTACAGTCTCAAATTGAAAAACACACTAGGGAGACACAAGAGAGAAAACTTCGGAAGTTTAAAAGAGACACTATAGACTACAAGCTCGGCGAGGTGTACACCTGGGCAGAGGTGTATGCCCGCCGACGTCCTAACAAAGTTTATAACCCGTTCTCAGGGAATGAGACCTCTTCTTCCGAGGATGAAAACAGAAATCGTCCTACCCGAGAGACACCTGATGTAGATCCTCAGACACCAAGCACCTCCACTGAATCTGCGGTTCATTTTTTAGAACCAGGCCAACAACAAAAAGATCCCGGGGGGGAAAAACCCGCCGAGGTAATCGGAAAAAACCAAACCGTAACCAAACCGAAGAGGAACAACCGACGGAAATGAAACCAGATGACAATTTGGTTATCAATATCTCCTCAACCACATTGTCGACTTTGGAAATCAAAACACTACAAAAAGGCCAATCCTTCGTGCCCACCACTCCGTCTAACACTTTGGAACTGGAAGTCAGTGTTTTTAAACTGGTACGGAATATCCGTTTGAGACATTACTTTGAGAACATCTGCCAAACGCCAAAGCTTGAAGACGATATGCTGAGAGGTCTCCGACCGCACAGTACCTTTTTGGCTCCCCAGAGCCATAAGATCATTGATGCCTTTGAGAATTTAGTGAGACAAGAAATAGCTCATTTACCTTTCCAATCCAATGTGAAACATGGTAACTGGTCCAAAAAAGAGAGGGACATACTCAAGAAACTTGCTGATAACCCTACGATTACCTGCATGAATGCCGATAAAGGAGACCCTACCTTAGAGTTTTCAAAAAAACTGATTGAAATCATCAATACAGCCTTTGACAATGGTACCATCGACGACAGGACGAGAAGATATCTCACTCCCATCAACCCCAAACCTCCTTCTATGTATATGCTTCCAAAGATGCATAAACATCCGACCCAACCTCCATTCCGACCAATTGTGTCCACCAGAGGAAGTATACATGAGAACACGGGCAAATTCCTTGATAAGTATTTACAACCATTTGTTTTGAAATCCAAGTCACATGTACGTGACACCACAGATTTTCTTGTCAAACTTGAACCAATTATGAATACTCTCAGAAACACTGAGTTGACTATGTGTACGGTGGACGTATGTTCACTTTATACCTCCATCCCCCATGATGGAGGGATGGAAGCTATCGAACAAACACTTATGACATCCAACTTGGACCAAGACTTGCAAGTCTTTCTGATGCAACTGACTATGTACACTTTATATCATAGCTATTTCACCACACAAGACAAATGGGTACTCCAATTGAACGGGACTGCCATGGGAAATTCGGCAGCTCCTTGTTATGCTAACATCTATATGCAAGTATTTGAAGAGTCGCATATCTTGTCCCAAAATGATTGGCTGCTACATGGAAAACTGTACCTCCGGTACATAGATGACATTTTTTTACTATGGGCAGGCTCTACTGAAACCCTTACCATCTTTCTTGAGTCTTGGAACAACATCAATGAACGTATCCAGTTTACCTGGGAACACAGTGAGAAATGCGTCCACTACCTGGACGTTGAAGTACATCGTGATATCACAGATTGGTACACGACGATTTATCGGAAACCCACAGACAGGAACTCCATATTACACTATAGCAGCTTTCATCGACTCAGCCTTAAGAATAACTTACCTTACGCTCAGCTCTTAAGAGTGAAACGTATAGTGTCCAAAGAACAGGAATGTAAACAAGCCCTCAGAAATACCATGGAAAGACTGAAAGCACGGGGCTATCCCACACTTATCTTGGATTTAGCCATGGAGCGAACTGATAAATGTGTGAGAGCACAACTATTGAAATCCAAACCAAAAAAAACCTCTGACAGAATGGTGGTTGTCTCTAAACACTCTAAGTTGTCGAATCAGTTTCAACATATCATCCGGAAACATTGGCCTATCCTAGCTATGGAACCCGATTTCAATGGTCTGTTTATCCAAACTCCCATGTTTGCATTCACCAGAGGTCGTAACGTCAAAGAGCTATTGAATCACCCAACGTCAACTATATCCTCGCTGATCTACAATGGTTTAAAGCCCTGTTATAATTGTAGTAACTGTGGGAACTGTATCCCTGGCAATAAAACGACACACCCTATGAAAGGATACACCATAAAATTGAAAGTGAATGCCACATGCAACAGCAGCAATGTCATCTACATGCTCAAATGTCCTTGCGGCAAGTGCTATATTGGACACACGGAGAGAAAGATTCGTGCACGGATCTTGGAACATAAAAGCAATATACGTACACAAAACTCGAAATCCAGTGTGGCCACTCATTTTTTTGAACACAGACACAGTGTGGCGCAATTGAAGTTTCAAATTCTTGAACAAGTCAAAATCACCAGTAATAACAAGAACACTCTATTGAAAAGAGAAAACTTTTGGATCCGCTTTATGTCCACCATGGCACCGAATGGTCTCAATGACCGTATGGAATTTTTGTGTTATCTGTAAACGTGTTTCATACCACTGTTTAACTCTGTATCTGCATGTCTTTTATATGTTTGTTCGTTTATCTGTTGGTGCACTTATTATTCCTGCATGTTTTCATAGTTTCTTGCTTTTTTGTTTGTTTTTACCACTCTAAGATGGCCGCCAATGTGGTGATCTATTATGTTTGCAGCACATGTGGTTAGTCCTTTGTTTCTTTCTTGGATTTGGTCCCCACGTACTTTTGATTTATTGAGCACTCACGCCCTCACTTCCTTGACGGCTTACCGCTTTGACGACTCTTTGCAGAGTCACTCGATCATCCGCACCCTGTAAGTACCGGCTTTCGGACCCACGTTTAGCCACGTTACCTGCTGTCATTCACAGGTTTTAGATTGTATAGCACGAGGGTGTTTAAACGCACACGATATATTTGTTTGTAACACGCATTTTTTGTCTGGTAACAGAGCATTATCACGGCGGGCTACTTTGAGCACTAGCACTTTCTTTCTTTAATGCGGCGATCATGGTTAGGTTACCGCTATGTTTATTTGTATTGTCACCAGCACTAGCACGTTTATCTAGTACGCTTTTCATATGCACCTATGACTATGGCATTGGCCCGCGCCACGCGTTTTATCTTAGTTATTTGCTTGAATACACATTATGATGGAGTTTTTGTGATGCATGCTTTTGGTTATTATTTAGCAGAACATGAGATTGAAATGTTTTCATTTGGATTGTTTCCTTAGAGCTTTCCCCTGAAGAAAGGCTTGACCCGAAATGCATTGGGATGCATAATGTGATGCGCAATAATTTGATGATTGGAACTTATTCACCTATGGAATGAAGTTTATTTTGTGGATAAATTCATGGATTTTCATCTGTTACACATGAATAAAATGTGACAGCTGTTCAAAACCACGTTTGGTATAAACATTTGATATTTTGATTTATATGGAATTAGACCTGCGGTCTTCTAGTTGTGCACGGAGGTGCTCTCTCCATTGAGGGAGCCTTGTATGACTATCCCTAGAGTTTCCTGAAGTGAAGGTAGAACCCCGCCCTCAAGTGTTAGAACAACAGGTGAAGTACCCTAGACGCCGCACAACTAAATTAACAGAAGAATATATCTCGAGACTAATAAGGTTGCAACAAAATCTAGATTTAGAGACAGTCAGTGGACAAACCCTAGACTGGTATGTAAGAAAAATCAAGGAGGTTGTCCAAATACTCTGTAAGGATTAAGAGATGGAAATGGGGGAAATAACAAAACCAAAGTGAGTAATAGAAAGATAGGGAAACTAATAGGCTGGTTTACAAAGGAGTGTCTGGAGAAGAAAAGAGAAGTCAGGAGAATGGCACGCAGATATGCCCAAAATGGGAATCAGGCCAGTGGAAATGCTTTAGTGGCCCTAAAAAGAGAGTATAACATGCTAACAAGGAGGGTAAAAAGAGAATTTAAAGAAGGATGTTGGTTAAAACTTCTAGAGACGATTGAAACAAGGAACCTACGTCAGTTCTGGAAACTAGTGAATTCAGCAGCAGAAGGCCACCAAGGGGCAATGAACTGTATTGTTGAAGAGGCTGCCTGGGAGGAATATTTACAGGACCTGTATAGCGCAGAAACAGATCAGGAAGAGAACCTGCACACAGACTGGAGCGGTCTGGTAGTAGGTATGAAACCTGAGTTTTCTGTTGAGGAGGTTAGAAAAACGATAAAGAGTTTAAACCTTACAAGAGCGGCAGGCCCTGATAACCTCCCGGCACTGATAATTAAAACACAGCCAGACTAGTGGGCAAAATTCTTTGCGGATATGTTCCAAATAATCCTCGAAACCGGGAGACTCCCCGATATTTGGAAAGGGGCCATAATACGGCCATAATACGGCCCATACACAAGAAAGGGGATATGTATAGTCCTAAAAACTATAGACTAATCAATTTACTCGACATTGGGGAGAAGATTTTCGCCAAAATAGTGCTAGGCAAATTAAAAAATTGGGTAGAAGCAAACCTAATTATCCCTGTGGAACAGGGAGGATTTAAGGAAGGCCATTCCACAATGGACCACTGCTATGCACTTTGCGCATTGGCCCGGAAGTCGATAGAGCAAAGGGGAAACATGTTCTGTTGCTTTGTCGACTTCCGGGCAGCCTTCGACTCAGTAGACCGCGGGAAACTTTGGGAGTGCCTGATTAAATATGATATTCCAGTTGACCTACTAGTGATATTAAAAGAACTACATAGAGGAAACTGGGCCCAAGTAGTAAAAGATACACAGGGGGCACTCACAAGGAAAATAGCCATAGATAATGGACTCCGACAGGGCTGCGTGCTAGCCCCTCTACTCTTTTCAATCTTCCTTGCAGACTTGCCGGTAGTATTAGAGGTGGAGAAAAGTGCTAGCCCAGGAATGAGTGATAAGAAAGTCTCATGCTTATTATATGCAGACGATCTTGTCATCACTGACCAGACAGAGTTGGGGCTACAGAGGAAATTAAATGCTTTTTAATGAATACTGCAAGAGTAAATTGCTAATAGTAAATATGGACAAAACAAAGGTTATGTGGTCTGGTAAAAGGTCAAAGCTTTTGCTGGCATCTAGATAAAACCAAATTAGAAATAGTAAAAGAATATAAATATCTGGGCCTATGGTTTGAATCATCCCTAAAATTGAACAGACATGTAGAAAACCAAAATGCAAAAGCCCCTTCCTCCTTTTGTGGTTTGAAAAAATTTAACAAAACCTATGGAGATATGTCACACAAACCCATGCTAAAAGCTTTCACAGCCATGGTTCCCCCACAAGTACTATATGGGGCAGAGGTCCTATTCTTTAGTGGTAAAGGTGATTGGAATCGGGAGGAAGGTAAAGCTGTAAAAACGCTACTGTCCTTGCCAAAGTCAGCCATGCTACAGGCAATTCGACTTGAAACAGGATTGATAGGGTGGAATACCCAGGCCAGAATGGCGGTGGCTAGATTTTGGAAACGCCAATCCCTAGAGGAAGCCCAAAAGGTGTCACATTGGTGTAGTGAGGAAATCCAACATAGCAATCTAAGATGGGCAGCTGAGGCAAAAAAGAAGATAAAAGAGACAATGTGTTGCCTAGATGTAGGTACAACCCAAAACCCCTTAGTGGCAGTCTTTACAAAAGTGGCACTTAGAGCACAAGGAAGGGAGTACTCGAGAATGCAGGACCTAGGTTACCTAAGAAATAAAAAATCGGTAAAAAACATGATAGAAGTATGGGAAACCGATATAGGATATCCATACCTAGAAGCACTCCCGAACTATGATTTAGGTGGGATATCTTAAAAATGAGAATTGGCATTATCCCCTGGCGAGTGGAGGAGAAAGTCACGGCAGAAATGATGTACCCGGATGGTATATGCAAGTGCGGTATGGGGACTAAGTGTGAGATAATGCACATCCTTCTCGATTGTCTCATGTATGTAGAAATGAGGAAACGGATTCTGTGACCTATATTCATAAAATATGATACAAGATTGAGAGCCCAAGCAATTAATTTATTGTTAAGAATGGAATACCTAGAAATAGCTATAGCTCTGGGTTACTACCTGAAAGAAATAAATCAAATGGTCAGGGGAAAGCTCAAAGAAGTGCAGTGAGGAACCCCAGTTGCCTTGTATATAATAAAAGTAGAAGAGTCATTTTAGGCGGGACAACTCCAATGGGTTTTAATATCTTTTTTTATCTTTTACGGCAATGGTGGACTGCAGAAGACAACGTAAAGCCATAATTCTAAAAGTCCAAGGTGATTTAGTTTTTAAGTAAAATGTATTGAATGTTTTTATACGTCTTAAAGATTTTAAAAAGCTGTGCATTGTTGTATCAATAATTGACTATGTATAATACCTTGAATTTTATTCGATTTTGTTTAAAGACTAAGGTCTAAATAAACAGAGTTTTTCTCTCTCTCTCTCTCCCATTTTTAATTTAGCCACATTCTCTCTCCAGAGTTTGAGCAGTAGCTCCTCATTTTGTTCAATGATTCCTATTGCTTGTTGAGGTCTCTATGCTTCTGAGCCAAACAGCACATTCTTAGAAAGAAAGACATGGCTATTCTGCTGCAGTATTTAGAATTATTTCTCCAATGTAGGTACCACTACTTAAAGAAGGCAGTGAATGCAAAAGTGACATGTCCGAAGCTGGCATTCCAGTAGGCATCTCCATTCTAGAGGGATTGTAATTGATCATTGGTGGGGCTGTCGAATTAGAAGTGAAAAGGGGCGACAATCTATGAGGAAACCTTCCGGACCATTTAATCCGAGTCTGATTTGCAGTACAGGTTGCACCTGGAACACTGGGCCCGATTCACAGAACTAACTTAAGACAAAATCCTAAACGTACTACTTTTGGTATTCACAGAAGTTAGGATTTTGTCTTAAGTTTGTCTTAAGACAGACTTAAGACAGGCTTAAGACAGACTTAAGACAAAATCCTAACTTAAATCTGTCATAAGTCTGTCTTAAGACAAAATCCTGACTTCTGTGAATACCAAAAGTAGTAAGTTTAGGATTTTGTCTTAAGTTAGTTCTGTGAATCGGGCCCATAGAAATTGTTCCCTTTAGTCTGAACCATAGGAGTCTGGGGAACTTGTCTTGGTACTAGACGTGTCAAATTGTCAATTACAACGGTTGTCCTAGAAGGAACAGCTAAAGCATGTGTAGTATTACCTGCTGCAAAAAGAACAGTTCATGGACAGAATGCTAAACAATTTCCTACATTCACCCCAGAATAGAGATCTGGGCCTAAATCCATGGTTTGTTTGCTGCCCATACCATTCCAGTGTAGACCCAGTCATATGCAAATCAGTCTTAACCCTGTTTCCTATGGGAACAGTCCAGCCCAAACTGCCAGGCCAGGTCCTCCCTTGACTAGACACAAGCACTCTAGGACCGATTTCGGGGTTTCACCAGCCTAGCTTGACTCCAGTGGCATGGAGAGTACAGGACCCACATCTGTGGAATCCTGGTCCTAAAAAGGGTCAGTGGACCATGCAGGCCCCCTCCCATTTTCTTTATATTTTGGCTCTAGGGAATCAGGCCCCCCTCCTTTCATTAATTACTCAGACCCAGGGGGATGGGGTTCATGGGGCCTAATGAAACTTATGGAAGGGGAGCTGCGTGGTCCAGCCCGGTGGCCAACCACGCATGCCTGAAAGCCCTGTGCAGCATGTGGTTAGCTGCCTTTGAGTTGGGTCGGCCACAGCTCCAGGTCAGGCCCTGTGCAGCCAGCCCCTGTGGTTGACCCCACTTCGAGCATGGCCGAAAGCCATGCACAGCTATGGGTTGGCGGCAAGACCAGATGCTGTGGCCACCGCGCATGACCCAAGACCTTGAACAGCATGGGCTTGCCTGGCTCTGGGGAGGTTGGCTGTATGTGGGCCCAGGCTGCCAACTCCCCACCATGCACAGCTGAAATGGTTGGATTTGGAGGAAAACTGCTTTCTTTCCACAAAACTGTGAGAACTTTGTTTATTTATCCAGCTGCCTGAGCTTGAATTTTCCAACGTTACTTTAAAGCCGTTTCTATTGGCATTTGCTAAGACTAATGGGATGTCGAAACATTTTTCAGTGGTTGCAATATAAAGGAAAAGTGAAAAGCCATCTGTTTATCGAGGAGCAGGATTATGTTTGCCTTACTCCCCGCAAGATTAGTTTACTTTTTTTTAGCTTAAAAGAAGCACCTAAGGGATTATTTAGTCTTCGTCTGCACCTCTGAATATGCTAACGCTTTATAAAAATGCTATGCCTCAGTCTGAAATTGCAGTAAAGTTGTGATTTTTTGTATAGTCAACTGAGTACCAAAATAAATTGTGTTTGCTATTTAAAGTCATGCTGGAACTAGTTTCAGCAGAAACATACTTTTAGTTACACAATATTTTATAATGAGACATGCTAAATGTGGTATAAGTAACGTAATTTTATGTATACGTATTTATATGGCTGTGAACAAATTCAGCCCACATTTTATGGAACAAGCAATGGGTTCATTTTGTAGAAGCTAAACAAATTTTCAGAATTAAAAAATCATGTATGCTTTGCATCTGCTTTGTGCCTGGAGAGTAACAATTCTTAGAACTACGAAATATTGCATATGCAATAAGTGAGATCTCTTTTATTTTCATTTGTTTTATCCTAGCTGTGTACAGAATTTTTTTAAAGAGTAAATACAGCAGAGAATTCAAAAGATGATTGATGAATTTTCAAGAAGAATATTTCAATATGTATGAACATACAGCAGATGAAGTGTGAACATTGGGCTGCTTTATAACTGCAGTGTAAGTGTATTAATAGCCTCTGGCTTCTGGTACCTCTGAGCTGAATACTTATCACGCAAATGCCCACTCTCTTCCGTCCATAAAAGCAGCAGTCCATGTTAGAGGAAAATGATTTCAGCTAATGGCATAATTTTCTGAGTATGTAGAGCCCTCTTAAATGTTTTAAACAACATTTAGATCGAAAAACATTTAGCGATAATGACCTAACACTTGCTTTATTTTTTACCTTTACGTCGTTCTATTGAACGGTCCGCCAAATTTTAAATTCTCGAAGAGGCTAAAGCAAATTATATGGTGAGTTCCTACAGTTTAGGAAATTATTGTAGATGGAATAGTGTTTAAAAAAATTGAAGAATCACAGCAGTTCGTTACTAAAGTGTAAGGAAGTGTCCGCATGCAGAGCATGTCTTCTTGTGTGGAACACGGTTAAGATATAAACAAGACTATCAGCAAAAGTGCATGTCAGATACATATTTAAATACTTTTCTGTATTTTCATTAGAGACTGTTGGCTTAGTCTTGTCCATCACTGTCCCTCTAATTAAAGAACCAGAATACACCATGGGTGATACAACTTTACCAGCAAAATCAGACTCCAGTAGGCAATGAAACCTCCATAACTGCACTTTATTAAAGCTGCAAAGCCACACCAGTGGCAGAATCTATGATTCTATGTGCTATTTCTATAGTACGAACCTGGCCAAAATGCAGCGGAACTCTGGACATTGTCAAAGGCAAGGTTAAAGCCAGCATGTTGTGGATGGTTAATGCATTATGATGTAGTGTTGTTTATAGATGTGAGTATTTAACTCTTTCAAAAATTGGAGCCGCGTTGGGGCAGTCTTGATGGATAAGGGGATGTCCTTCCAGGTCCTGGATGCATAGATGAAAGAGGCTCATATTTTTTACACTTCTTAGTCTGCATTCCAATGGTGTCCTAGCTTGGGGAGTGCCGAAAAATACCAGCGATTGTGAGCTTGTCTGCAAAATAATCCAGGGTGCGGGTTATGATGGCTGTGTAAATGATGAAGCTAGTTTTGAAGATGGTGCAGCCTTTTAAGGAGAGCCAATGGAGTTTCACTGGAGTGGGGGTAATGTGATCATATGGGATGTGCTGCAGCGTATAGGATGCCCCTACGTGGTGCCAGTGTGGAGCACGGAAGGCTGAAGAGTAAGGAATCACCACCACCCAGTTACAAGTCTTCAAGAACTTGAACGGCAGTTCTGAAGTCCCTTTCTGGAAGAAATGATTTTCAGGAGAGAAAGCTGGTACCAGGCTGTCCATGTTTTTTCTGCAAAGTCTTCCTTAGGGGAAAGGTTGGTGCGCAAGGTAGATTCAATTGAGTTGGTGAGAGTTGGGGTTTGAAAACATCTAGATTCATGTCACTGAGTCAAGTTTGTACTATACCTTGTTTGTAGGTCTTAGCAAATAATAGACATTCTGTCTTCATTGGGTTAAGCTTTCTGTAGGAGCAGGAACATTCAGGTCTGTTTGATTAGTAAGCAGTGTCTGAGGCATTGGAAGTCTAAAAGCAGAGGAGACTTTCAAATAGAGTTGGGTATCATCTGAAAATTGGTGAATCTTTATGCTGTTATCTGTGTGTAGAGCACCCAGTGGCTTCTTGTAAAGGTTGAAGATGACAGGCGACAGTATGGTACCCTGGGGGACTCCATATTTGATAGGGATCTTTTGTGGCCTGGAAATACCCATGTGAACAAACTTGTGTTGGTTGGAATGGTAGGAGGAGAACCAGTAAAAAATATTGCTGCTAATTTCCATTCACGACTCCGAGGTGTGTATGATGTGAGATGGCCCACTGTGTCAAAGGTCCAGCAATTTCATGAGTTAGGGATCAACTTCATCCGTGATCACAAGGGTATAGTCTACGATGTGTGACACAGTGGACTCGATTTTGCCACGTGATATGAAGCCAAACTGGTAGTTCTGCCTGCATGAGATGCTTAGCATTGACGTGTTCGCTGAGTTTTATATATATTGCATTTCTCTTGCACAGTAATGTTAGGTGAGTGAATGGGCTCAAGTCGGCGAGGTCTTCAGAGTCTAGTGTAGGTTTTTTAAAAGTGGGAAGATCTGCCCATTCTTGAGAGCTTCTGGGAAGATGCTTTGAGCTAGGGAGACATTGACAATGGTATGTAGGAGTAAGAGAGTATCCCCAGAAAGAACTTTGATGAGGGTAACACATCATCTTCTAAGAAGTGGTTTTGCGGGACTTCAGAATGTCAGCCGGATCTGGGACTGACCATAGTGGAATTCTTTGGAAAATGGTGAGTGTGAGAGGTAAAGCAAACTTGGAATATTCCATAAGCTTTCACATCTTCTGTATTTGGTACAATGCACTTTCTGCCAGTGACTCCAGCATAACATAACATAATTGTGGGAACAGGGTCGTTTTGTGAGTATTCTCTTCTGTTGTGAGTTATTCAACTTCTAGTCTTTATGACATGTTGACACTTTTGTCCATCGTGCATGCAACAATAATATGTATGCACTGGGACCCTGGTTTAGTGCATGTCACTGGGCCTTTGTGATCTGAAGGAATATACCAAGCCAACCTTGCTTGGAAACTGGACTCCTGTCCCTATGCTGACTGTCAAAGCATGGGCATGGTGGTAGCATATTTTGAATTATAGGTACAGGGTTGGACTTTTTCCATGTTCCCTGCAAATTTTGTTAAACAGCTCCATAGAGAGGCTCGCTGTGAACTATAGTTACCAATTCTCATCAAGTGAAAACAAGGGAGCAATATGTTCAGTATACAATTATGCCAACAATCGGCATTGGAGATGTGATTGTTCAAAATTTCTAAAATGTCAAACAAATCTTTGCTTGAAAAATGTAGACGGGGAAAGATGCGCAGTCATGAACGAAATTTCAATATTCACAAAAGCTTCAGCAGAGGTTATAGAAAGGCTTCGTCCCCCAGAGACTGTAAATATATTCCAGATGTAATACTTAGGGGCCCATTACGATGTCGGGCGGATTGCCTCTGCCAGGCTGGAGGTAGCCACCGACGGCCTGGCGGAGGCAATTCGCCCAACACCGTTTCCCGAAACCCCCGCCATATTAGTAAGCCGGGGGGACCGCGGCGGTCGGAAAGACCGTCCGCTGCTTATCCGCCCGGGTCGCCTTGCGGCCGGGGCGGAAAAGGAATAATATGGTGGCGGTGTCTAACAGACACCGCCAGCCATATTACGATGGGAGGAAACAGATGCCTTGCCGCCACGGAAGGCATGCGGTCTTCACTTTGGGGGCCCCCTGCGGGCCCCCAAAGTGAGGGAGGGGTGGGGGTGTGGGGGGTGCACACGGGGGGTACCTGTGGTACCCCCGTGTGCATATGCAATGCGGTAGGCACCACGCGGTGCCTGCCGCATTGCGTATGCAAATGCATGCAAGTATTCATAGCATTGTGGCGGGCGGTGCAGAGTGCACCGCCCGCCACAATGTTATGAATGCAGGATGCAGGATGCGGCCGCCACTGTGGCGGCCGCATCCTAATGCCACTCACGGGACCCCCGCCATAATGGCGGGCGGTCCCAATCCACGCTAGGATGACGGGCGGACAAAGTCGGCACGTCATCCTAATGGACCCCATAGTAGGGTCAAATACTGGGGTGACTTAAAGGTAATCTTGACACAAACTATATTAAATATGTGTAATTAACTTCAGAAAGGCTTCTGGTTTCAGATTCACTATCCTATTTTTGAAGACAATGAACTGAGAAACACTGAGCACTAGATAGTCGAAAATAAACCACAGGATTGCAGATTAAGGTACTGATAATAATTGGGCCACCGATCTTATTTTAGATGCAAACTCTCATTTGCACTACAGAAATAGAATTATGAATTGGCTGTAAAATGCAGGATTTCGCTCCCATGATTTAGGGAAAGCCCTGCCAAACATGCAAAATTTACAAAATGCGCATAATTTTAGTCTTCACACTACTGAAGTGACCTGGAGGAAACATGCACAAATTGCACGTAATTCCCTATACCTGTAGCTGCAATTTGGAATCGGGTTTAAATAGGGCATCCACAAATTACTGAATTATACTCTAGCAGTAAATAAGGGGTGGCAAGTTGTAACCGTGATTTTGGCCCCATTATTATCATGGCTAAGTAGGCTCAACAAGTTGCAGGTTGGAGGAGCATTCTTAGTATGCTTTGTAGAGATTCATTTGTTTATTAACACTGCATTCCAAATGGTGACTCAAACAAACTAATAATAATAAAATAATGACATGCAAGGAAATGGACTTTAGTTACAGTGCAAAGTTTTGTTCATGTTGGAGTATTTTTATTTATGTAGGACTAAATACTTGAGGCACAATTTCCATATAAATAATATAACATCAAACACTGCATCATTTAATTCTACTCCAGTCAGCCTTTTTTTCTTCATACAGAACTAAGGAAGGCTTTAGCATGTGGAATGACTAATTGAAATTAAATGGCTCTTTTAACTCTGCTATCGGGTAAATAGTGAATTTTCTTTGCACTATGTACCATTAGGCCTGGGGTAATGCAAACATCAAAGAACATTCACCCTTCACCTGGCCACTAGCTAAATAGCAGATATCATGGGTGATGTAGCGGACAGTGTTGCAAAAAGCAAATGACCTTCATTATGTATCCAATTGCTGACGAACTAGCAGAGATTAGTGTTACAGGCCTAGCAAACTGAAAATAGTTAAGTTTGCTTTTCATCTGGATATAAATTAAGTACCATAGGTTATGTAATACTTAGCGGTATACGAGCAAATACAAAAACTTCACGTTTACTCTGGCCGCGGGAGAAATAGCATTCATTCCACAGCATTTAGCAATCCTTCGTGTAAATAGAACAATTTCTGAGCTATTTCCCTGTTCCTTTGACATCTAGTACATACAGAAACCACCTGAAATACACAAACCTGCTGCTTCCAAAGCAGAGAAATAAGTCGCTTCCTAAGATGGAATTGGAGATAATGCAAACAGTGTAATGGCGATACGAATGAAGGGGCATATTAGCAACGAACTGCGATAAAGATTGCAGGACGCACTAAGTGTGATCTAGCTTAACGCCGGCTATCGCCGGTTCAGATCGCCGAGATATCGCGTTATTTACAATACTTATCTCCACGACCATGTGAAGTCCAACCATAGCCGCGAAATGCAGGATTATCGCTGGGAATCCAGCGATAATCCTGCAGCGATAGGGAAATCCTTGCTGATAGGGAGATGTGGATTAAGCCACTCAATCCACCTCCCATGTCAAAGATAGGTTATTCAGGAAAAATGCAGACATCCAATAATGGCGATAACCGCCAGTTAGCGCGGGTTTTAATATTGCTATGGGTGTCCTGGGCCGAATTGTAAATACGGAGAAGGACAGTTAGCGATCATTTTCAATCTGTTTTCGCAGGGAACGCCTACTTTGTATCTCATTAGAGATGCCAACCGAGGCGTGAACAAAACGGGAGCTGAATTAAAGAAACACGTGCTAGCGTGTCCATGTAAATAATACGATATAATTATCACCGCTTTTCACCCGAAAACGGACGCTAAATCAGCGATAATTATATCGCCAACCATTGATGATATGCCCCGAAGTTGTTTTTTTAGATGGTAAATATCATATGTGTGTAAAAGGAATAAAAGTTTCAAGTATTACTGTTACCTTTTCTTTTGATAAAGAAAATGTTTTTTTCTATCAGGGGTGCTTCCTGGCATCGAGCAACCCAGCAATGTCACTATGTCCTGATTATCCAGATATATTGACCACAATTAGGCCTTTTAAATAACTTAAGCTAAGGCACATTTGAGCTTTATCTATGTAAGCAATTGTTTCCACTGGGTGAACATTCTGCTTTCAGAAATTGTAAACATTGCAGAAATATATGACGGTTTTAGTATCTTAAACCACCCCTCTGATTCTTTGTGAATCCTTAAAAGGGTGTACATCGGGAACACATTTCTGATTTTTTACCTCTGCCTTGTGTGAATCGAGCTGTTAGTATTTGTCTGTCATACATCCAGCCATTGATCAGGCTTTTCTCTATGACTGATGCAAGACAAATACTTCTGCATGTTTCTTGTCTTGGCCAATGATTGTCTGGTATGAAAGAAGTGCTCTGATTCAACCCAAGGCTATTTGTCGGACGTGGGGGCAATTCTGAAGTCCAAAACATAAAGCTAGGTTCACTGTAGACGAAAGCAAGGCTGGGTGAAAGCATTTTAAATGAAGAGTACAACCACAGTTAAATAGACAATCTTTGCTTTGACACTGTGGATCATCAGTCGCGCTCCATGATCATCTGTATTATTTGTTTTGTCTTTTTACAACAAACATGCACAGTATTTTTGTACAGAAATATATGAAAAAGACTAGTGTCATGGGGTGGATAAATAACAAATTACAGATGTCCTCTCAACCTTCCTTGTCCACTGAAATATCCCCTCTAAATGCCCTTCTTCATTCCAGATAATCCGTATCACATTTACCCTCAATGCCAGCACTGTATCCCTTCAAACGGTCCTCACACCCACAGACTATTCCTCCCTTTTTACCAGTACTTTTAGATGCTTCAATCACCTCTTCCATTGTCTGCTCTCAGGCTCTCTAAGCTCTTCAACTGAAATGCTACCTGTACCCTCTAGAACCTCTTTTCAGCAGAGGTGCGTTCATGGGGGTGCAAGGTCATTGCCCCCTGCTGCCAGCAACTACCAGGTTCCCAGGCTCATTTGGTAATTTATATTAACCATGTACGTCCTCCATTCATTTTATTTTGCTATGAGGCGGGGCTATGAAGCTCTCAGTGGTTGGGATGAGCAGCTGAGGCTGAATTGGAACTGCAAATGCCAGATTGGCCGGTATTTTTACTGTCACTAACTTGAAAAGCACAGGTCAGGCTTCCACATTGAAGGCTGTCATAGAGCTGCGTCAGCAAAGACTCAACAGAACGGATCTTCAATGGAGCATATTGCTTCCATTCTCCAACCAATCCTAGCACTGCTCTTGTGCTGCTTAATAATAAATCTAGGCCTGGTAGGTGAACTTTGTTCCGTGTGCGGAGTTTGTGGAGTTTTCGGCACTCGGCACTCCACAGAGCTCGTGGAGTGCAGAAAACTCCACTTCAGGATGCGCAGCATCGTTTTTTCCCCGCTTGAGAACGGACAGTTCGCGATCGTGAATGGTAAGTTCAAGGGGCACGCTGCTGCTCGGGTAGAATACCAGCAGAAATACCAGCACAAACTGCAATTTGCATTGCACTCCGCCATTCACAGAAGTTCGCAGAGATTTTTTGCAACTTCGCTAACTGCACCAAGGCCCAAAATATATATCCAACCTAAGAGGAGTGCGTGGATTGGCTAGGGAGCAAGCTTCCACTCAGTCTCATCCTGCAACACCACACTCACAGGGCCAGCTCCAATATGCTGCACAACCTCTAGTTACCACACAGCACAGTGCCACAGGAACCCTCTAAAGTTGGTGCTATGGGCTTGATCCGATACCAAATATTGATAATGGGTCAATAATTATTAACAGCATAACACAATGGCCCATACACATTCACCCAGAATCCCTGTTGCGCTGGGTTAAATGTATACATCCAAACGTTTCTTTTCTTTTTATTGAATCAAATGAGACATTTTTTAATAATTAATCTTTAATATCAACTTTCCTTCAATTTGGTTGATGGACCAATTAGTTAAATAGTTGATGGCAATGATGACTGCTGACTTTTTCAACCATTTAGTCAATAAAGACTCTCAATAAAGTTAATAATTAATTTTTATCTCAGATATAAAGAGTTAAATACTCAGTTGCATTTTGGTCACAGATTACAAACACTGAATCTCACGAAAGAAACAATTATCTATAATTTCAAATCATTCAAATTAAACAATGACTTTATGCAATCAAGGAGGGGATAGAGTAAGAGATAAAAGTTTCAGCAAATATTTATGTCAAACAAAATATACCTAATGAAGGGGATAGATGAAGAGACAATAGTTTCATCTATATAACACATATCAATAAATTGTTGACGGTGTGGATAGGTGGAGAGACAAACATTTCAGTGACAAAAATACATTTAAATTTAGATTCTGAGAACATTTTAGGCTAAATAAAACCTATTGGTCTGTAGAAAAACCTCCCCCACGGCCTAGGGAATGGTGAGGTTTCCCTGAAATGGAATCATTGATCAAAGCATATGGGGACAGGAACAGGGCAGGTCAGGAACAGCTAGGCCTCTCTGCAAACTGAAACAGAGACGCATCTCCTCTCTTCTTTCCTGTCAGGCTAAGCTCTAAACCACAAGCCTAAAGGCACCTTAGTTATACTCTAAAGTTGACATGTCCATCCCACAAATGTTTCAATCTAACATCGAACCCGCACAGGCATTGGTGGGCTTGGAACGTGGCGTTGTCACACCACCATGACTTCATTGTGAAAATTAGTTCCTATGGTCTGACTCTCAGTTTGTTCTCATGTTTCCCATACAAGATACCATTTTATAAAATTTTTCCTTTCATATATTAACATATTTTCAGAATACATCTCTGGTTCCACGCCTGGGTACAGTAGTTGACAGTAGTCTGACACTCTGGCCTTCACTCTTTCATGTCATCTGCGATGCACAGCACATCTTGCTTACCTCTTGACAGAACAAAATCACTCACTGAAGCTTCCCCCTCCCACATTGGACAAGTTAGGAAGATGGAGGCTTCGTTCAGCACACTAAGGTAGATGAAAATTAACATTTATTAATTATATGATAATGAAACCTTCACTGTTTACCATATACCTTGCACTATTCCCCATTAATGTTACCTACCATAAGCTTAGTGCAAAAGCGGCATTGATAATTACGATAAAGCAGGATGCAACATACAAAATACTGATGCCCATGCGGACTCTAGTGCAACTTCTTCATTTTTTCCTAAAGCACAAAAGTTACTACAATACTATGTAATTACGCTTTAGTTCAGGCATTCGCAAAGCAGTTCCCTTATGTTTATGTGGTGTACGTTAGTTTTACTTCATCTTCTTACTGTAAGTACATGATATGTGGGTATCCATTCAAGCAGGTTTCATTTTTGCGAAACCCTGCTCCATCAGGCTGAAAGGTACATACGTACACTGTGTGCTCCTGCCTTCAGCCCCTGTGTTTGTACATGCTCTGTTGTGTGTACCAGCGTCCCTGTCTCGTTACTACCTTATCATACTAAGAATCTGCCTCTTTGCCTTCCCTTCTCCTCATGTTAAATAGGCCCTCAACATGTCTGTCAGCAACCCTGTCTATGCCTCCCAGTCCCCCACCTAATTTCTGCCTGAACGTGTCCCATACTTTAGCTGCAGACCCCAGATGTCCTGTCTGGGCTGAGCCTGCAGTGCCACCTCTGCCCACCCTTTATCTCTCTTTCCCTGCTAGAAGGGGGCACACACTTTGCTCCTGCATTCAAATTGCTCACTTGGTCTTGGTCATGTGTCGAAAGCCTTTAACATTTTGTGCTCAACAAGAGCCTTGAAGCTCACCTGCAAGGGCTGTGATCAGCTAAGACAAAAGTGGTCATTCTTTCATGTGTATTGAAAATCCACAGCTAATGTCACAAAGCTGGCAATGTCCCTAAGGAGTTCTGGTGTCCAATAGCATGTTATTCAGCGCGCACTTGAGCAGGAACCATTTCTCGAAATGTAATTATTTTCCTGCACATTCGTGTGTCTTTGATGACATCTAATAATAACAAAAGTTCTTTAACCTCAAACTGGGGAGCTAGTCTCCTTCTCGTTCAGTTTTCGCATCCTCTAGCATTCTTGTTTAAGATTCTGTGTTCACCTTCTATATGCTTTTTCTCAGAATATTTCTTCTTGGCATGTATATTGGCTTGAATTGCTTTCCCTATAAGGTTAATATTGCTACAATAGTGTACGGAACTGAATGAAAATCTTACAGGATGTTATAGTTTCTATCACTTTCCAGAAGCCAAGTACATTTCCTGGATTAGAGGGATAAATGTAAGTGAATAGGATACTGTGATATGACGGGTCCATATATTTGCATTACTGATAGTATCACCAGGATGTTGGACCACTCTTGGTGCGTCCTCCTTTATTGGGAGGTTATATTCATGTTATTCAAATTACTGTACATGTTCTTTTGATTAGATCTTTATTATCAATGTACCTTGCAGACATGAGGTCTTTTTACCTAGCAGTCACTGAAGTGTCCATGCTTCCTTTCCTCCCTTTTGTTTTCTCCTCATTATTGATGCCCGACAATGTGGCCAACAAGTTGATGTCTTTGTGTGTGGTTATTGCTGGATTTTAATGAGAGCTGCATGCTGCGTTGGCTGCTTTTAACTATTTGAAATTATATGACCAAACAGCGAACAGAAGTTCCCCAAAGTAGGAGAGCACTGCTACTCAGTACTTAAGAATTCCTGGTCTGGTCAGAGCTCTATTAGCGCTCTATTAGCACTACAAGTTGCATGTTCTTATGTTACCAACAGCGACTATTGCTTTTTATGTTTTGTATTTTCCTGCAAAATTGAAACTAAATCAAAAAACAAAAATGCCTCATCTGATTTGTTTGGTACAAGAAGATGAATTGATCTTAAAATCTCAGAGAGTGGACATTGGGTTCCCTTATGGAAGAATGTATGATGTTACATCACATACATTCACAACGCTGTATTTGACATCACATTTGATACAACGCAAGTAGTTACAATGACTTGCGCTGGAGGGCGCTTGACTTAGGAATAGTATGATTTACTATTCCAACTACAGCCTATGTAACAATAGGGAAGGCGTTGGAATAGTAAATCACACTATTCCTTAATTTAGAGCACTATTCAGCGCAAGTCGTTGTAATGACTTGCGTTGTAATGATCGCGATGTAACAACAGTGTTGTAAAGGTCGTTCTCCTTATGGAATTGCCACAGAGCTAGAAATTACTGCAGGGGCAGTTCTAGCATTTGGGTGTTGGGCCTTCTTGCTTTCTCAAATTTGCTTGAAAATGCACCATTTGCCCACTCTTTTTTCAAAATGTTCTCTTTGGGACTGAACCGTCCTTAAGGGAGTGGGGCTTGCTCGCTTGCCACCTGGCACTCATCCAGGACTTTTATGCCTCACTACTTCCAAATGTCATCAGCGGCCACTTCCGCTTTTGCTGACACTTTCAGCCCCTTAATATCCCTTTTAAAACTATTTCACCAGATGTCAGCCCTAAGAGCTCTCTGGTCAGTAAATCTGCCAGCCTCAAACATAAATGGTCTTTTAACCTATAACAGCTGGCTCTGAGGTACTCTCCTTTGCTCATCTTAAGACTCTACTGTCCCCTTAAATTATGGTTGAGGACCTTTGCCACCTCAGTTACACCCCTGATACTTCTATAGCTAGCCTTCAATCCCAGGAACCCTGCACTGGCTCTTGTAGTCCTAAAATTGGTGTTGGGACAGAAAAGTACTTTGTGTAGTGAAAATGTGAGCCTTGAGGGCCCCTTCTGCACACAATGTCTTGAACCCTGGAGCTGATTTCTAGTCATGGGCAAAAACGGATCATGCAAGTGCGCCATGACCTAGGCTTGTCTTATAGGTTACAGCCTTCTTGGGCTGAAGGGCACCCAAACTGCTAACCTTGCAGTGGTAAAGGGCTACTGCCTTTACCAGAACTTACATAGCACGAGCATGGTGGTGGCAGCATTTTGTGTTTTGGTAATGATGATCAGTAGTGTGAATAGGCCTTTTAACCAATGTCACTAGAATTAGGCCTACTAGCTCACTCACGTAAAACTCTGTTGCCATGTGCTTAATTCAACATTTGCCTACATCATGTTATTATGTAGTGCTGCACAGCGAATATGTGTTTGCATCCGTATGCTGTAATATATGTGTGCCTATGAGTGGTACAATACATGGAGGCCTGTGGGTTCCATAGTGGAAACTCAGGATGTGGAAAGGGCATGTGGTGGTGCCCGAAAGCAGTTTTGTGGATTATCACGTTCCTAGGTGCTCGGTGGGACACACGCTGGAGGAAGGGGGTGCCAGGCACTCCTGTGCACTTGTAAAGGTCTCTTTGATTGTGGAAAGGTCTCTGGTCAGAGGCGTAGGCACATCTCAGGAAAGAGATGGGTCTTATAGGGAATCATAAAGAGTAGGGCTGGTAGACTTTGTAACCTTCTCTGTGAGGCTGACATTCAAGTGTAATGCACAAGTCACTCCGATGGCCTGTGTTTTGGATAGGAGTGGCTCCTGCTGTGATTGAGGTCTTTGTGGGCAAAGGACCGGACTGAGGACTGGGCACTTCAAAGGAGGTACTTCCCCAGGACATAGACTTAAGTGCACAAAACAATAAATCACATATGTGTCTGCAAATGGATTATAGAACAGGGAGCAGTATTGCTTTTGGGCAAAGGGAGCTGCATGTCAGCAACTCCCTTTGCCCAAAAGCAATGCCGGCTCCCACAGGAGTCGGGTAGCCGGCAGGGACTGAGGGGGCTTTGGGGCTTCCCCCCGCCATCCCCAAAATTCTGGCCATGCCCTGCGTGAAGGGGACCCAGCCCTAAAATGGCCCAGGAAGGGGGCCACTTGGCCCCCCTCCCTTTTAAAAAACATTTTTTTAAACATAAAGCTGGGCACTGTAGTGCGGCAAGATGGTGTCCGGCTAGCTCCATGGCAGTGATGCTCCACCGAGCATCCCCGATCTATTATCATTTTACCCGGTCACTAAGCCCAGAAATGTGCTAACCCGAAATTAATATAATACTGGAAGGCATGCGGAATATACAGCAAGGGGTAAATGTCTTTGTGGCCCTCAGCTGCTCCAGACAGATCAACTGCAGTCTCCCATGGCTGCTACTGCGTGATGACCCGGCCCGGGCTCTGATTCTTGCTCTGGCCTCATGGATGTTGGCAGGTCTGAGTAAGCCCCGCAGGTCAGCCGAGCAGCAGATCGAATTACGGTTCCAGCAGATTCTGCAGAGCGTGGTCATCAAGGCTAAAACTAACCGGCTCCTCACAGCGGCATCAACACTGGCAGAGTGAAGGTCAGGGATGCGGCTCTCACGCGAAAGGCGGACAGAGCACAGCGAGTACAAAAGGATCCTAGCCCAGATTCTCTGTCTCAAGTTCAACGCTGGAGATGTCTGGTAAGGGGGACCGAGTGATTAAGCCTAAAAACCCAACTAGCACTGCAAACAATGTAAACCCTGCTAGTCAACAGGGCTTAACTTCTATGCCTCTCCGGCAGAGGAAACATTACGCTCTCTCAAAGCCAGATATACTGACTGCAAAAGGCAGAGCAGGCACAGATAAAGTACAAAAAAAGGATATAACAGCAACCAGGCTCCTCGGTGAAAGCTCCTCGGCCCCTACCTTGCCCCCTACTTCATCTGTCTTGAAAAAACCCGTGGGTTGCCAGCCTCTAATCACTGCTAGCTTTGAGGCGGTGAGTAGTGAGGTGGCCTCAGCGAGAATGGACAAAACAGTTGAGGGGGCAGTAACCAAGACATCGCAAATCTCAGCAGCTTTGACCACACAGAGCATTAACACGGCTACAGCTTCATGCTCGGATATACCTGCAAATCCCCTGCCATCCAGCAGCCAGAAGCCCGTCACTGCCACCTCACCGCATATCCCACCCCCATGCACATACCCAAGAGTTGAAGGAGCGATCCCCTGGCAACTACCCAAAGATATGGGGAAAGAGCCACAATGAGGGCCGATGAACACACCAGACAACATCGACCTTTACTATTCTCTCACCGATGACTCTGTAATGTCAGATGTGAGCATTTCCTTGTCTAGCGAAGAGGAGGAGGCAGGTGGAAACTGGTATAAAAGCTCAAACTCTGGGCAGCAGGAGCAGTATGCGTCCTCCAAGAGACTGTTCAAGAAAAAAAGGGACAGAGTATGCCACAGCAAAGAGCCAGACTCTTCCGACAAAGAGGCCATTCCTGAATTAAAATGGGATTATACGGGAACCCCACCTCTGCTGGTGCACTCAAACTCTGCCGACCTGTCTGGGGGGAACCAGACCATCATTAATGCGAACATCGAATCAGAGGATTTGCAAGGCCGGCACGACAAAGAACCCACCCTGGCTCATATCTTGGGGTCCATCAAAAGCTTTCAAGCTGAAGCCAAGGCAGACAGTCGCAGGTCCCGCATGGCAGCAAAAAAACTTCAAGGGGGTGGAAGGTGGGTAGAACCTGCACCGAGATTGTAGATCGGATGGAGTCAGTTGAGGAAAGGACTGAGCAACTTGAGAAGAATGTTACATCACTCCAGGCTAAATCTGAGGAACATGAAGAGGCCGTCAAAGACATCATGTGGAAACTCGAAGAGCAGGAAAATCGGCAGCGCCGGAACAATCTCCGCTTCCTCTGTATTCTCGAGGGGGCTGAAAAGGACGATGCAAGGAAGTACATGATTGCCCTCCTCAAAAATACATTCCCGGAACTTCAATCCTGGGACTGGGAAAAAGAGGTTCAAAGGGCTCATGGGTTTCCCTTAATGATCAAAACCCATAAATCAGCATCCCAACAACATCCAAGAGCCATGCTGCTTTTTTTCGGGAACTTCTTGCTCCGACAGGCTCTCTATGACTTAGCCCGACCCACCTGTTAGAGAACATTTGAAGGGGCAACCTTTTTTACTAGGCCAGACTTTGCCCATACAACAGTTGAGAGGAGGTGGCGTTTGAGATAACTGTTTGACCCCTTCCAAAAAATAGGAGCTTCAGTGTTTCTGCAGAATCCGGCAAGGCTAAAGATTGTCTATCAAGGTCGTATCCGCAGTTTTGTTTCTAAGATTCATGCAAAAATCTACCTAGATGAGATCTCAGGACATAAATAATGTGAAATGAAGGGGGGAAAAATAACCATATGTACTTCGCAAAATCCTGTGATTGTAGATAAACTATACATACAACTAGCATAGGATAGGATAGGTTGACAAAATCGTGGAAAATTGCTTCTTTTTCTTTCTCTTTTTTATAACTACAGTTCGGTGGGTTAAATCTTACAAGACTATATTGTATTGACTTCCTTACTCATCACTTTGGTTTTTTTTTTCTTTTCTTTCACGCTCAACACTGGCTATCCCTACTCCCTTAAGCTGATGTCACTTCAGGCGACTACCTATGTGTAATGAAGGACTCTAATATAGCAAACCTAACAGGCTCACAAGCTAATGAATCAAAGAGTGTATTAGACTGTATTAGACCGCATGCTGATAGAGAGGCCTCTTTTGCTGCAATGCATGGTACCTCTAGTATAGCATGTCGGGGATGTCTTCTTTTTCCTTTCCAGGTTGTGTGTTTTATATATTTTCTTTGTTATTTTCGGGGGGAGCTCGGCGGGCTCACTGGGGTGTTCTCAGTAGATGTCACGTCCCTGGCCCCGGGGCCAGGTAACCTACATTGGTGGTGGTGGGTGGGGGGGTGGGACACGGGGTTGAGGGGGCTCAGGAGGAAGGTCAGACAGGTTCTTTAAAAACTACAGGGAAAAAGGAAGTTACAAATTCTTAGCTAACACTTTGCCTATGGGGGATATTCTTTTAGGATGCTTTGTACAAATGAATGGGGGCACTGAAGATTATGTCACTTAATATTTGCGGCCTAAACGATATTAAAAAGAGACAAGCTGTCGCGGTAGGCCTACAAACGGCAGGCGCCAACATAGTGTGCATGCAGGAAACGCATATTGAGGGGTCACAGGCATATCTTTTAAAATCACTGGGGTACAAACTAGTTTCTGCTACCTCTCAGGGTGCACGCGTTAGGGGTGTCGCAATATTAGCCAGAGGCAGAGGATTCAGCTTCAACCGATACAAAACAGATAAATTCAGCAGATGGGCAATCGCAGAATGTCAGGTAGAACAATCACAACTAATTACCATCTGCTCAACCTATGAGAGCAACTGTGATGATCCCACTGTGATTAATGAGGTCTCTAGTGAACTTGCACATTGGCCACTTCCACTACTTATCTGTGGGGATCTTAATATTAACCTACCCTCCGATTGGTCAATAAGTGATAACTGGGTGTACCATGGGCGGAAACCTAAAGTCTTCAAAGCCTTAAAACATTTATGTCATATGCACGGACTCCTGGATGGGTGGCAAATCTCTAACTCTGAGGATCCTGGTTACACTTTCTTCTCAAACCCACACCGTGTCCATGCAAGGCTCAACTACTTCCTATTATCATAGACATTAAGATCTATTACACAAGTAGAAAAATTACCCCGCGAACTCTCTGATCACAACACCATTGTACGCACTCTAGGGCTAACACAAACTGGCCAGAAGCCAAGAAATTGGACATTTGAGAAATCCCTGCACCTTGAAGACGACTATTGTAATCATATGCGAACATGGATTTCCAACTTCTTAGTAGATAATGGAGGGAGCACCACGATAGAAATGGTGTGGGATGCTCTAAAAGCAGGGATCCGTGGGGAAACCATGCAATATTCAATCAGGGCTAATAAAATGGCTAGAGATTCCTATAGTTTGTTATTGGAGAAATTAAAGGGGTCTGAAGAAGAACTCACTAATGCAACCCATGACTCTTTAATGGTAGAAGAACTGACCAAAATTCAATATCAGGTGGCAATTAATAAAGCGGCTATTATGAACACATTCACCACCAAAGCGGTTAAAAAAGCCACCGCTCATAGTGAGAAAGTCTATGAAGTAAGCAAGCTGGATGGCCATCAACTGGCCATACGTATGAGGCAACAAACATCTCAGAACCTCATACGTGAAATAGTGGTCCCAGTGGAAGGAATGGTCTCAGAGAGCGATAAGATTAGGGAAGCATTTTGGCGCTTTTACAGCACTTTATATTCAGAGGAAGGTGGGGCGGATATAGACAGTATGAGTGAATACCTGGAACAAGATACACCTAATAGACTTACTCAAGAAGATCAAGATTCACTAGAGGAGATTCCAGTCCTTGAAGAAATTCTAGAAACAGTTAAAGTCCTACCCCGAGGAAAGGCAACAGGCCTGGACTCTATTCCTTTAGAATTCTATATTACATTTCTATACCAAATCAAAGAGATTCTGTTAGATCTGTCTATGTACATATTTCGTGGGGGACAACCACCAAGATCATGGTCAAAGGCCAAAATAGTCATCTTCCTTAAAAAAAACAAATCTCCAGATCAGCTGGGCTCCTACCGCCCCATCACTTTAATAAACCTGGACTCTGAAATCTATTCCAAATTAATAGCGAACCGTATTGCACCATTAATCCATAAACTCGTATCAAAATCCCAGCATGGATTCGTGCCTGGAAGAGGAACCAAAGATCACATTCATAGAGTGATCAGCCTATTTGACAGTACAGAGGTGACAAGAGACCCGATGGCGCTAATTCTTCTAGACGCCGAAAAGGCCTTCAACAGGGTCTACTGGTCATTTCTGTGGCTGGTAATGGGCCAACTGGGATTTAAACAGGGATTTATCAAGGCAGTACAAAAACTATACATCGATCCTAAAGCTGTAGTGATGGTAAATGGCGATCTCTCCAAAGAACTAATGATATCAAGGGGAACTCGACAGGGATGCCCATGCTCACCATTGCTGTTTGCAATTTCTAACGATCCTTTCATTCGCGGCTTGGACACTAAGGCTGGTATTACTCCTACATTGACCCAAGGATACATGACCAAGACTCTTGCCTACGCCGACACCATCCGGTATCAGCTTTACCTCTTATTGAAACTGGGGTTAAAAACTTTGGCAATGTGGCCGGCTATGCTCTTAACCAGAGTAAAATCCAAGTGGTCCTAAATGATAAATGCACTATGATAGATCCTCGTGTGACAGAAAAAGCGACCTATCTGGGGGTATGTATTACTTCCAAGCTTGTTAATTTGGTTGAGTCAAATTTGAGCCCATTGTTAGACAAAATGCAGAAAGATCTCCGCCGCATGGATAACCTACATCTATCCTTTTTTTTTTTTGTAAGACCTTTATTGTCCTTTGAGAAACATACACGCCCAGGAGCCTATAACCCTGGGGCCGGTTGCGAGGTATAGAATTGACCAATGTAGGATTTACACAGCCCTTCAGCCGACAACGCTAGGTCCGGCGGCGTAATGCATTATATTAAGTCTTACAGTTAACGATACTTTTGTAGATGACCAACAATAAACAGATAACCATAACATAGAGACCTGAGATAGAGACCATTACAATGAAGTTGTTCGAACATTGCAATCCCTTCGATTTCTGCATTTGCTGACTGGGCAGTACGGCACTCTACCCTCCCAACATCAGCCTTTATATTGCAGCAAGCATAGTTAGATCATTCACCCGTGTCCATCTCTAGTGTACTCATGTAGTCCGTGAAGTAACCCCAAATGTCCTTGGGTTTAGATTTCGCTGGGAGCTCTTCCTCATATGTTAATAACTTATCTCTACAGCTGGACATGTCCTTCAGCCATCTAGATGCCTTTGGCACTTTCCTACTGTGCCAGCATTGCGCAATCTGCCGTTTGGTCAGTAGTAGGGATATCACACAAAATTTGTGCTTGGTGGCTTTGAGTTGCGGTACGATTCCCAGCAGGCATGATCGTATTGTGCATTCTACCTCTACCTCTATCATAGTAGAGAGCGTATTGGTGATTTCCGCCCAATATTCCTGTACCTTAAGGCAGGACCAGGCCAAGTGTATGAAATCTGCGCCCTCTCTACCACATCTCTTACACCTGTCTTCGTCTTGTAGTCCAAATTTAAGCAGACGCGCAGGGGTGTAGTATGCCTGATGTATAAACTTATAATGTATAATTCTAAGGTTACCATTAGGAGTCAGTATTTGTGTTAATGCGCACGTTTGCTGCCATTCTTGATCTGTCAATGGATCTATTAATACCATGTCCCATCTCGCTTTAGCCTTGTCAGTGGTGTGTGATATTTCAGCCTGTGCTGTGGAGTATAGCCTTGACACTAGGTGCGATAGATCTTGGGTTGTAATGATCAGCTGTAGCGTGCTCAGACTTTCTGGTTCATTGGGGAATGTAGGATAGAGTTCTTTCAGTGCGCGTTTCAATCTGTATTACGTGAAGCGGAACATGGGCGACTTATTTTGGATATATGTTAGGTTCTCAATGTCTAAGAATGTACCCTCATGGAACAGGTCCCCCATTCTAACTATGCCTGCTCGTTGCAATAGTGACATGCCCACTTTTTCATCTGTTACTGACAACGCTTGATGGTGATGTAATGGCATTGCAGGTGTGTATAACAGGGTTTTATATGCAAGTTGCCCCAGTTTCCGCCAGGCTTTGACTATGGTGTCTATAGTGTTGATGTCTTGGGCATGAAGGGGCTGCCTGACATGAGACAGAATTGCTGTCAATGGGATTGGCTCTGCATCTCCCTCCTCAATGGCAGTATGAGTGAGGTATGGTATCTCACGGTACCAATAAACAGCGTATTTCGCCTGAGCACATAAATAATGTAATAGAAAGTCTGGCACCCCGAAGCCTCCACGGATATATGGAAGAGTCCATGTTTGAAGATCTACGCGAGCCTGTTTGCCTGCCCATATGAGCTTCAGTACAAGCGATTTTATGCGACGGAAAACCTCTCCAGGGGGTGTGATAGGGATGTTATTAAAAAGGTACAACAGTTTAGGTAACACATTCATTTTTACGATCGCTATGCGATCTGCTAAAGACAATGGCAGTTGTATCCAACGTTGCACCTTGTCTTCCAATTTGGAGATTGCTGATCCATAGTTCGACCTTAGCACCACCGCAGGGTCTCTATGGTACATCACATCCAGATATCGTATGGGATCTTGCTGCCATTCTAGTGGATACTCAATGTCAACGGGAGTCGTCGCATCCGTTAGAGGGATAATGGAGGATTTGGACCAGTTTATGGCCAATCCCGAGTGACCCCCAAATTTGATGTACTCTCTGAGCAGACTATTTAGGTGCGTGTCAGGAGCGCGAACGTATAGCAACATGTCGTCTGCGTATAGCGATATATGAAGCGGTCTGGAATTGAACCACAGAGCCGATGATTTGAAATTTTGCCTTATCAGGCAGGCCTATGGCTCGAGTGCCAGCGCGAAAAGCAAGGGCGATAGAGGGCATCCCTGCCTTGTACCTCGCTCTATATTAAAGATGTCGGATACGTAACCATTCATGCGAACTCGGGCGCACGGTTTGGTGTATATCAACGACACCCATTGTAAGAAGCGTTTGGGGAAACCCATTCTGTTCAAAATGGTAATCAGATAGCTCCACTCAATGGAGTCGAAAGACTTGGCGGCATCGAGCATGACTGCCGCTGCTTTCATGGAAGGCTGGAGATAGTGCAAAAGGGCAAACAGTGACCTAGTGTTGTGTGATGTTGCCCTTGTAGGGATAAATCCTGCCTGGTCTGGGAGGACCAGTTTCGTCATCAGTGGAGTCAGCCGAACCGCCAGCAATTTCGCAAGTATTTTGGAATCGGCGTTGATAAGCGATAACGGTCTGTAAGAGTCGCACACTTCCGGGTCTTTGGAGGGTTTTAAAAGGGCGATTATCACAGCCTCTCGGAGTGTGGGGGGTAACTCTGCCTGTTCGAAAGACGCACCGTACATTTCTACCATGTAAGGTGCAAGGACATCCGCGTATTGTTTATAAAATTCATTTGTGTACCCGTCGGGGCCAGGTGCCTTCCCGTTAGGAAGTGATTTGATTACTTCAGTCACCTCCTCAACCGTAATAGGCAGTGCCAAACATTCTCTCTGGCCATCCGACAGCCAGCCTATTGCCACATCATTTAGATATCTGAGGATCTCCTCCTCCGACTCTATTGGCTGTGATTTGTATAGTGTCCCATACGTGTCAACAAAACTATTCAGAATGTCTGTAGCCTGTGTCTGCAGTGTACCATCCCCAGACTTGATGCACAGTATAGCCATGTGTCCCTTGCCCTCGCAAATTTTGTTCGCAAGTACGCCGCCTGGTCTACCTCCCTCATCGAAAGATCTGGCTGTGTGTTTCCAATTGAGGTATTTTATTTCATCCTCGACAAATGTTTGATGTTCTCTGTGCATTTCACGCAGTTCCCCCAGTAGTGTGACATCCTGTGTGGATTCAAAGGCCACCTCCAGCTCTTTCATGCGTGTTTCGCAGCGCTTTATTTGCTGTCTAATGTCCTTCAATATGCCTATTGTAGTGCTTATGCACACGCCTCTTATCGTGGCCTTAAAGGCCTACCACAATAGGCCTGGGTCCTCGACCACTGATGCATTTATCTGAAAGTATTCCTTAATCGCTGTATTGATGGTGTCAGTGTAAACTGTGTCAGTTAGAGCACGGGAATTAAACCTCCAGTGAAACGGGGGCGGTGAGTAGGTCGGTATCATGAGTTTTAGCAATACAGGGTTATGATCTGACTGTGTTCTCGGTAGGATGCACAGATCTCGTGTCCATAATGTAATGCTATCTGTGCCTAGCCAGTAGTCCAGATGCGTCAACTATTGTGGATCGCTGAAATGTGAGTGGCTCCCGGTGTGTGAGTGTGTCTGTGTCTCCATATATCCGTTAACGACAGGTCCGTCAGCATATGATCTAATTTCGCCCTTACCTGCTTGTGCTGCTCTGAGGAGTGTAGGGAACAATCCACCCCATCCACCCTAGTCATTTTCCAGTCTCCCCCACATATGATGTGTGTGTTTGTGATTATCTGTAAATGCCTAAATAACAGAAAGGAGGAGTACCACCTGAAAAAGGCTCAAAAAGCGATTTTGGTGGAATGGTTTTCTAATGCAACAAAAGGAAGAAAGTCCTTCTTTGGTTTTAATAAACCCCTCACTCACCGACCTGGTCGGTGACATGCTTCATCATCGGGGCCACCTTGACAGCCGAGTGCCATCAAGGTGTGCTGCGACACCTGGAATACAGTGGAGCTGGTATATGAGTGATGAGTGCAAGAAAAAAATAAGTGTGTTAAAAATTGTCCTGGTATGGCTTATAGGTGAAAAAATTGTATTCTTAAGACTACTGGACAATATTATAAACGTGTGTGTAGATACAATAATAGGTTTATTTATGACCAAGTGTATCTGAAATGTAAGTGGAAGGTCTACATGTTTCAAACCGTAATGGAAATTGCCGGTTTTTCTTCAGGACCAAGAAAGCAAATGGGTGGTCAGGGTACACTAACGCCCTGCCATACCAACATTCCTTTGTTCCCTAGTAACAAAACAGGGTTACAGGGCAAAGGCAAGTGTAACCCGGGGGTGGTTACGCTAGGAATAAAAAAGACCTGTAAAGAGAAAGAGTATAAGTCACAAGAAAACTCGTTACGTGCCTGCAGCGTAGTGAAGTGACGAAATCTGCTGTCTCTGTGAGTCATCCCACACTGAGTTAATGCGGACTATTAAAGTGCATTGTGCTGCTCAAATACATGAAAGTGGCCTATTGGCGCAATACAGCCAGTGTGGCTTCCTAGCACACCTATCAATAGTAGTGTGCTTGGTGAGAATGAGCCATGATTCTTTTGTCACTCGCATCCATTAACTATAGGTGCGTGGCTATGCAACAATCATATCCTTATAAGTGAAAGGAATAACGACGTGCTATTGCTTCATCGTGATCCAAACAAGACAGTACAAAACAAACACGACAAGTAACACACAGTAAAAAAGTGCTTACTCCTAATTAAGGGTCATTAGGCTGCACGGGATTAGAGGGAAGGGAGGCCACTGTTGGAAAACATATTCTGCAATGGAATGGGAAAGATGGCTTAGTACCGGGTTGTATACTCAAGGGTACTGGAATGATTCGGATAAAGAAACGGAAGGAATCGCGTTTCATCCGGGGACAGAAGAAATCTACTTACAGTTTTTGTATGGTCTAGTCAAACGGTATACCTAGTATGCCCCTCCATGCGCCCGTAGTGAGAGCGAGTAGTAAGCCGGGTTAAGACTGCCGCCATCGCGGTCGGGGTGGCCGTGGTCGTCTCAGCGTAATGACGTTACGCGCTTCCCGAAGCCTTAGTATGGAAGCCTCTGAGGTACACGCGGGGATGTTGCTATGGAGACGCTGCCGTGTTTGAAAAAACTGTTGAGGCAGGACTACCACTACATAATAGGCGCAACGGAGCAGTGAAGCGCTAGTTTTAGTGATTTGTCTTTCATGAAAAGACTGAAAATTTGACAAGAGGGGAGGATTTGTAAGAAATCATGTTCCCTCGTTTGATGATTACAAGAAGGGGGAAGTGGTACTACATGGGCACCCTGACTAGGGGCTGTAATGTAAATTGGACGGACATACTACAGGGCTAAAGAGTGGGATATTATCACAAGATAAATAAACCGGGGGTGCAGCTTATTGTATGAAACTAGGCCAGACAGGGAAAAAGGAGTGGGTTTAGTTGCAGACTTTTAGGACATAAGCCCATGGGAACTAAGGGCTGGGTATATCTTGATAAGGAGGAAGTGCCACAACGTTTTTGAGGTGCAGGTTTTATAGAACATTCGCCCATGGTATGTTATCATTTAATCCATTGATATGTGTAGATAATCTGTAGACCCATCTTTGTTCTTTTTCATACAGACGTTTCTGTAAGTTGGGGCCAGGAGATAACTGTTCAATGATAGTCCATATCATGTTGTTTGGTGTATGATTGTTCTCTATAAAGTGGTCTGTTAGCCTGGTCGCACTATTCTTGCAGCGGATGGTGCTGCGGTGTTCACAAATTTGTTGCTTTATCTTGCGGGTAGTCATTCCTATGTACTGTTTCTTGCATGTACATTCAATTAGGTAGATCACGTTACTGCTATTGCAGTTAGTATGGGAAACTTGTCTCCATACTTTTCCTGCTTCAAGGTCCAATGTTTTGGTGTTTCTCGTCAGGTGGCAAACGCAGCAGTTTCCGCAGCAGTAGTGTCCAGTGACATCAGGGAGGTCCCAAATTCTGGTGATGGATTGATTAGCAGGAACTGTCCTTGTTTTGGGCCTGGTGTTGACCAGAGTGTCCTTTAAGCTGTGAGACTTTTTGAAAGAAAAAAGGGGTTTCTCCCAATGTAAATTTCCAGTGTTTATGATCGCCCAGTGTTTATTTATACTCCTGGTCACTTGATTTGATACTGCGCTAAACGTGGTCACGCATGTCAAGGGTATAGAGTTGTCAGCGGTAGTTCTGTCTTCAAGAAGTGCCTCTCTGGACTGATTTCTGGCCCTCCTCTGGCATTTGTTTACAATTTTATTTGGTTATCCACGCTTTAGTAGTTTCTCAGATAGATCATTGGCTTGTTCTTTGTATTCAGAAAGTTTGCTACAGTTTCTGCGCAATCTAAGAAACTGTCCATACGGCAGGTTTTCCCTGAGTGGGCGAGGGTGGAAACTCTCAAACCTTAACAAATTGTTCTTTGCAGTCGGTTTATAGTGAGTTCTTGTCTCTAGCCGGTTATTCTCCTTGCTGATGACCACATCCAGGAACACAATCTTTTCTTTGTCATAGCAGTTTGTGAATCTGAGGTTCCCATCGCAGGTATTTATCCAGGAAATGAATTGGTCCAATTGTTCGACTGGTCCTTGCCAAATTGCTAGGACGTCGTCGATGTAACGTTTCCAGAATGTCAGATTTGCGCGAAAGGGATTAGCATCATTCAAGATAAACTTTTTTTCGAAGTCGTACACGTACAACCCGGCCACGCTGGGGGCAAAAACACTTCCCATTGATGTACCCCCCGTTTGTAAATAGAGGGTACCTTCAAATTCAAAGTAGTTGCATTTCAATGCCATCTTAGCACATTCCAGAATGAAAGCTCTAGGTGTATTGAAAGACCAATCCGTGTTTTCCAAGATGTTTTCAAGAACTTGGATGGTGTCATCTTGAGGTATGCTTGTGTAAAGACTTTCAATGTCAAAACTTAGTAGGACAGTGTTTTCATCTACAACTAGATTTTGCAATAGGTTCAATAGACTCTTGGTGTCTTGTAAATAAGTAGCCGTGTTTTGGACAATAGTCTTTAAAAAGAAATCACAAAACCTAGACAGAGGTTCTAATAAAGAACCAATGCCTGAAACAATTGGGCGTCCTGGGGGGGGTAGCCTGCCCTTATGCATTTTCGGCAGGATATAGAAATATGGGATTTTCCCTTCTGTGGTACATAGGTAATCCTCTTCCTGTTTAGATATCCTCCCAGAGGCTTCTGCGGTTTCCACTAGTTGTTTAATTTCTGTTTTCAGTTCATTGGTGGGATCTGAATCCAGAATCTGGTAATTTCTGGTGTCACTGAGGAGTCGTGTGCATTCCTCGCGGTATGTAGTTATATCCATAACCACCAAACCCCCACCTTTGTCGGCGGGTTTTATTATGATGGTTTCACAGGCGCGTAGTTCAGTTAGTGCTGTGTTCTTGGCTCCACTCATATTTTGAAATTGGGTGGAGACCTGCATTTTTTCAACATCATTATACACGGCCTGTTCGAAAGCGATCAATTCCACCGGGGTGGTATGTGGGGGTGGCATGAAGGTAGATTTGACTCTTAATCCACTTTCATTTTCAACTTCGTTTTCTCTTGGAGGGCCCTGTTTCACAAAAAAAAGCTTTCAGTCTTAGTTTACTGAAAAAACCTGCCAATTCGCAGTGTAATTGGAATTTGTCCAAACGAGCTGTGGGGACAAAACCTAGGGGCATATTATCAAAGGGGTTTATCTCCGCTTTTTTGGCTTTAAAAGGCAAGAAAGCGGAGATAAAATTATCTCCCTATTACCTAGCTGTCGCTAACACCAGTTAGCGACAGCTAGTAGGAGATAGCGACCATCTTGGTCCCCACTTTGCATGTCAGTGATATTTATCACTAATGATATGCAAAGTGGGCGTGCCAAGATGTTAGCGACTGGAAACAGTCGCTAACATCGCTATCTCCTATTACCAACTTTTGGAGATATTCGCGCTAAGCGCGAATATCTCCAAAAGCTAACACCTGCCCTGAGCAGTTCTTAGCCATGTTATCCAATGGGAGGTGGATAACATGGCTAAGAGCATTAGCTCGGTAATGCATGAATATCGCTGACTTTTCAGCGATATTCATGCATCGCGGCCGTTTTTTATCACATTTGCGATAAACCTTGGTAATACCAAGGTTTATCTGCGATAAAAATCGCCGCAGCTCAGCTGTAAAATTTTATCTCTAACCAAGCAATAGCGATAATTATCGCTATTGCTTGGTAATATGCCCCCAAGTCCCTTATTCAAGACACTCTCCTCTGTGGTTGATAGTGGTCTAGAAGATAGGTTAGTAACTAGAGTCTCGTGTTGCTGGGCCCTGCCTTGCTCTTGGTTCGGTTGCTCACTGGATTGTCCTCCTCCCAGTGTACCTGGTTGGGTTGTCTGTTTTTTTCTCTTCCCCGTCGGCCCCTGCGAAAAAAAGGAGGCCGAAATTGGTTCTGTTGAAAAGGGGGTGGTTGGAAATGTGGTTGAAAAGGGGGTTGCCATCCATACATGGGGAAATGTGGTGATTGGTTATAGGGGTCTTGAAACATTGGCGGATTGAAATTAGGCCAAAGATTTTGTCCTCTTCTACCACCTCTGCCTCGCTGTTTATTACCGCTGGTATTTGACCCATTGCTACTGTTCGATGAGTTGCTTGAGACATCAGAATCAGATGCGGGCTTCTCAGGTGGTTTAAAGTCTGGGTCTGAGTAAGGATAGGTTTTTATAAAGGAGAACCTTTTCAGATCCTTCTGGAATTTCGTGACTTTTTGTTGAGTCAGGTTCTCTCTATATTCATTTATCTCCTTATTTATTTCGTCAAGTTTTCTTTTGTACCCAGTGATGCTTGTCTTGATATGTGTTTCAGTTTTTTGAATTTCAACCTGGTTAGCCTCTGACAATCTCAGAGCAGTTTTTAGAATTAGCACAATCCAATCATGCGTGCAGTGCCACGCTATTAGAGCCCAATCTTTTCTGAATGTGGGATCATTCAGAAAAATACGTGGTGCATTCGAAACCAAAAGGCCCTTCAGGGCCATGTTGTTTGTTAAATACTCCTTTAGGATGGTACCATGTAGTATAGTTCTTATACGATCCCTCTTCATCTCTGTCAACTATTCCCAATCGCCTGGCTGCGATATTGTTTGTGAAATACTTGCATCTGCAAATCCAGAGATTTTGCCCATGATGGCGTCAATCTCTTCTGTAGAATATGAAAGGCCTTGATTTTCTCCCATGTTGTCGACTGTGTGTTGGGTGTAGTGCTTAGAATGTCAAAGGATCAAAGAAGGACAAAACTCTTGCAGCTGTGCGCTGCCAAGATATACAATAACCAAATGGAGAGAGTAAAGGGATTTTATCCACCGAAGTGGACGGAAAAGTACTCCTGGTCCCCTAGGCTAGGTAACTATATAACAGAAAGGAGGAGTACCACCTGAAAAAGGCTCAAAAAGCGATTTTGGTGGGATGGTTTTCTAATGCAACAAAAGGAAGAAAGTCCTTCTTTGGTTTTAATAAACCCCTCACTCACCGACCTGGTCGGTGACATGCTTCATCATCGGGGCCACCTTGACAGCCGAGTGCCATCAAGGTGTGCTGCTACACCTGGAATACAGTGGAGCTGGTATATGAGTGATGAGTGCAAGAAAAAAATAAGTGTGTTAAAAATTGTCCTGGTATGGCTTATAGGTGAAAAAATAAAATTGTAAACAAATGCCAGAAGAGGGCCATAAATCAGCCCAGAGAGGCACTTCTTGAAGACAGAACTACCGCTGACAACTCTATACCCTTGACATGCGTGACTACGTTTAGCGCAGTATCAAATCAAGTGACCAGGAGTATAAATAAACACTGGGCGATCATAAACACTGGAAATTTACATTGGGAGAAACCCCTTTTTTCTTTCAAAAAGTCTCACAGCTTAAAGGACACTCTGGTCAACACCAGGCCCAAAACAAGGACAGTTCCTGCTAATCAATCCATCACCAGAATTTGGGGCCTCCCTGATGTCACTGGGCACTACCGCTGCGGAAACTGCTGCGTTTGCCACCTGACGAGAAACACCAAAACATTGGACCTTGAAGCAGGAAAAGTATGGAGACAAGTTTCCCATACTAAATGCAATAGCAGTAACGAGATCTACCTAATTGAATGTACATGCAAGAAACAGTACATAGGAATGACTACCCGCAAGATAAAGCAACAAATTTGTGAACACCGCAGCACCATCCGCTGCAAGAAAAGTGCGACCAGGCTAACAGACCACTTTATAGAGAACAATCATACACCAAACAACATGCTATGGACTATCATTGAACAGTTATCTCCTGGCCCCAACTTACAGAAACGTCTGTATGAAAAAGAACAAAGATGGGTCTACAGATTATCTACACATATCAATGGATTAAATGATAACATACCATGGGCGAATGTTCTATAAAACCTGCACCTCAAAAACGTTGTGGCACTTCCTCCTTATCAAGATATACCCAGCCCTTAGTTCCCATGGGCCTATGTCCTAAAAGTCTGCAACTCAACCCACTCCTTTTTCCCTGTCTGGCCTAGTTTCATACAATAAGCTGAACCCCCGGATTATTTATCTTGTGATAATATCCCACTCTTTAGCCCTGTAGTATGTCCGTCCAATTTACATTACAGCCCCTAGTCAGGGTGCCCATGTAGTACCACTTCCCCCTTCTTGTAATCATCAAACGAGGGAACATGATTTCTTACAAATCCTCCCCTCTTGTAAAATTTTCAGTCTTTTCATGAAAGACAAATCACTAAAACTAGCGCTTCACTGCTCCGTTGATGCCTATTATGTAGTGGTAGTCCTCCCTCAACTGTTTTTCCAAACACGGCAGCGTCTCCATAGCAACATCCCCGCGTGTACCTCAGAGGCTTCCATACTAAGGCTTCGGGAAGCGCGTAACGTCATTACGCTGAGGCGACCACGCCCACCCCGACCGCGATGGCGGCAGTCTTAACCCGGCTTACTACTCGCTCCCACTACGGGCGCATGGAGGGGCATACTAGGTATACCGTTTGACTAGACCACACGAAAACTGTAAGTAGATTTCTTCTGTCCCCGGATGAAACGCGATTCCTTCCGTTTCTTTATCCGAATCGTTCCAGTACCCTTGAGTATACAACCCGGTACTAAGCCTTCTTTCCCATTCCATTGCAGAATATGTTTTCCAACAGTGGCCTCCCTTCCCTCTAATCCTGTGCAGCTTAATGACCCTTAATTAGGAGTAAGCACTTTTTTACTGTGTGTTACTTGTCGTGTTTGTTTTGTACTGTCTTGTTTGGGTCATGATGAAGCAATAGCACGTCGTTATTCCTTTTACTTATAAGGATATGATTGTTGCATAGCCACGCACCTATAGTTAATGGATGCGAGGGACAAAAGAATCACGGATCATTCTCACCAAGCACACTACTATTGATAGGTGTGCTAGGAAGCCACACTGGCTGTATTGCGCCAATACGCCACTTTCATGTATTTGAGCAGCACAATGCACTTTAATAGTCCGCATTAACTCAGTGTGGGATGACTCACAGAGACAGCAGATTTCGTCACTTCACTAAGTTGCAGGCACGTAACGAGTTTTCTTGTGACTTATACTCTTTCTCTTTACAGGTCTTTTTTATTCCTTGCGTAACCACCCCCGGGTTACACTTGCTTTTGCCCTGTAACTCTGTTTTGTTACTGAGGAACAAAGGAATGTTGGTATGGCAGGGCGTTAGTGTACCCTGACCACCCATTTGCTTTCTTGGTCCTGAAGAAAAACCGGCAATTTCCATTACGGTTTGAAACATGTAGACCTTCCACTTACATTTCAGATACACTTGGTCATAATTAAACCTATTATTGTATCTACACACACATTTTTAATATTGTCCAGTAGTCTTAAGAATAAAAAAAATTTCACCTATAAGCCATACCAGGACAATTTTTAACACACTTATTTTTTTCTTGCACTCATCACTCATATACCAGCTCCACTGTATTCCAGGTGTCGCAGCACACCTTGATGGCACTCGGCTGTCAAGGTGGCCCCGATGATGAAGCATGTCACCGACCAGGTCGGTGAGTGAGGGGTTTATTAAAACCAAAGAAGGACTTTCTTCCTTTTGTTGCATTAGAAAACCATCCCACCAAAATCGCTTTTTGAGCCTTTTTCAGGTGGTACTCCTCCTTTCTGTTATATAGTTACCTAGCCTAGGGGACCAGGAGTACTTTTCCGTCCACTTCGGTGGATAAAATCCCTTTACTCTCTCCATTTGTTTATTGTATATCTGTAAATACCCCCACACTTCTTGAAAAAATTCGGGCGCATCCACATTCGGACCGTACACGTTAAGGAGCGTTATTCGTTGCCCACGTAATGTACCGGACACTATAACATATCTCCCATTAGGGTCCTGTATCACCCTATGTACCGTGAAGTTCACGCCCTTCCGGATCAGCGTGATCACTCCTCTCGAATAAGAGTACGTAGCAGTGTAAGACGACTCCGCCCAGCGTTTGCCTATATGCTGATGTGTGTTAGGCGCAATGTGTGTCTCCTGCAGTACAGCCACATCTGTATCCCATCTGTTTAGATAGGCAAACACCTGTCTTATTTTCTTTGGTTGTGTAAAGCCTCTGATATTCCACGTTAGGAAATTTAAATGTGCTCTGCCTGTATTTCTACTTTCCTGCATCATTGAGAAGGCCATACAGTACATGTCAGGAGCAAATAACAAACAGGATCAGAATCCAAACTCACTACAGTGTGTGTGGTCACGCGTGGCCGATTAGCCCTTTGCCAAACAATGCACAGGATCTTGACATTTTTCAACTTTCTTGGTCTCTCAACATGAACAATATCCCTACCCCGCCTCCCCCCACCCACTCCAGCAACCCAAACCTGCCGAAGCCATATTCCCTTTTGAGACATACCCTTCAAACTAGAGAACTTCAGAACATTTCCCATCAGAACAAAACTTATTTGGGGGATACCCTTGTGCAGGTCCGCTTGGGGCACAACTCAGCACCCAACTTAATGGATGCGGACGACTCACTTACCGAACTATTCATTCACGTTTGGTGTGTCTGGCTGCCCTTACCCCACCCACCGCCAACAAGAACTCGAATAAAGTCTGTGAGTAGCAACATCAGTGCCTACGCAAATCATGGCATTCACACCAGAAAGATGCCAGCAGTTCAGGGATGTCCTCACCTTGGCGGTTTTCATCAAGCGCCTTGTCCCATATGTCAAACTGGCAACGAATTGTGAGACGTACAGTTACATGTAACATTTACACCTGCAGTATCGCAATTTTAAGGGTGTTCGTGACAGTATGGACGCCATAACCTGCGCAGATCAGCGTCCCCAACCATCCATAAACAAGGCTCAGTCTACGTGCGTCAATAACCAGGACCGATAGGGTGTGCCGACCCACCCCCAGAGTGCAGCACATCACAATAAGTGTTCTCTGGATGGTCTGGGATTAGTGAGCCAATGAGCCTCTGGTCGTGACTGTAAATGTAAATGAGAATTCAGGTCATGCTGTGGGTCAACCTCATGTACAATTACTTAAAGCTATATCAGTTCTCCGAAATCAAAGTAATAGGAGGCTTAGTTGGTAGGCATAGTAACTATACAATGTTCGTTGCAGTACATGGTCTTCCATACTGATTTGGGAGGCATCACGTTTCATCTGGTAATGTACCCCGCAATGACACCACCCAACCTTAAAGCAAGCGTGTGATATCTTACCGCATTTCTCTAGGGGTCCTCACCAGTACCGTTATTCTGAGTCCTGATGTCGTTCCTCACGAGCAGTAGCTTTGTTTTGTTTCAACACTTTCTTTACGAATTCCTGTGCCACTTTAGGAGACGACAGCAGCACTGCCTTGCTTTCCCATGTTACACGCAATCTGGCCGGGTATATCATGGAATAATTGATGTTAAGATCCCTAACTATGGCCTTCACAGATGCAAATTCCTTCCTTGCCTGCTGCACTGCTACGGTGTGGACCGGGTAAAATTCTAGAGTATTTCCCTGGTAGGTGACTGTTCCTTTCTCGCGTGCAAGTCTCAAGATGGTATCTCTGTCGTGATAGTTCAGTATTCTCGCTACTATTGGCCTAGGCGCAGCTCCAGGTGGTGGACGAGGCGCAAGCGACCTGTGCGCATGTTCCACAATAAAGATTTGCTAGAACGCTTCTTCTCCGAAGAGGTCCTTGCATAGTTTCTCTACGTATACTTCCATTCGCCCGGTGTTTGTCGTCTCTGGAAGGCCTGTGATGCACACATTATTGCGCCTTGTACGCGCTTCCAACTCCTCCTCCTTTGCTTTTATCACCTCCAGGACGCGTTCCATGCCGGCGCATTTGGTGGTTGTTATGCGCGATTCATCCTCTACAGCTGAAATGCGAGTTTCGGCCGTGTCTAGCCTCTCGCCATGTTTTTCCTGTTTTGCAGTCCATCCGGCATGTCAAGTTATCCAACTTGCCGTTAATGTCCTGCTGGTTCGTCTGGATAGATAGCAATATCTTTTCCATGTTGCTGCCGGGCACTGGGTCTGCTGGTCCATCGCTTTCCGCCATTTGCTCCGAGGTTTTGGGTGCTTTTTAACTTTCGAAGGATATCTTCTGTTGCTGTTTGTCAGGTTTCACCATCGTTACTGGCAGCGGCGTTGGCGGTTTCGCAGTTTGGACTGAAGACCTGGTGATCCTGGCTGATCTTGAGTTGGGATATGTGTCTGGAGGCCACGTTTATATCAGTGGGTCAGGCGTCTCCTCTGCTGTGGACCAGTCACGGCGCTCCGCGAGCAGGTGTGCGCCGTACGCCGAACTACCTTCCAACTAAGTTCAGGGGTCCCGCGCGCTACACCTGGACCCTCTAGTCTCCCAATGTATGTTTAATGGCGATCTTTATTCAGCCCAAGCAGTTAATGAGGAGCCTCCGCAGGGCGGAGCAGCGTCTGGTCCTACGCCTGTAGTGACATCCCACCTCCGATTCTCAGCAGTTGGTGCACGTTTCCCTCTTCTCACTCATGGCGCCCTGCTAGTCCCATCACGTAGGAGTCGTGGTCGTATCGACAGATTCGGCACACAGGTTTGCGCCGTTTTGTCATCTCATCATCAGAATCAGCAACACCGGCTGGGCTACGATGTCTCCCCTGTATGAGCAAAACCGGTACCCTCAATGCATAGCTTAGGACCTGACGAAGTATGCACGGCATTAATTACTGTTCCCCGTAGCTGGTGGCTGCCAATATAGGATATTTACATTTGCCGATCTCCGGCTACTTGGGTGCCGCCATCTTGTCCCAATGTACACTCGGGTGCTTAGGGGACACTGCAGTCTGGCACTCGTAAACCGATATGCGGTTTTGTAATTACTGAACGTGTCCCAGCAGTTGTGACTTTTTCCGCCCCTCCAGCGTCCACAGTGTTCTTGTCCTCCACTCTACTCACTGTGTCGCTGTGGTAGTACACGAATCGGCAGCCGCGTCCTCTGCCATCTTAGCCGCTGGGCAGCCCCGTTCACAGATCCACGCTGTTTTCACCACTTTTGCTTATATTATTTCACTCCATCTTGTACCCGCACATTCTCGGTGTGTTCACACACCCTGGGATGTGGTCAGCTGGCAGATTAGTGGACATTGAGGCAGGTACAGACCATGACGTGTTCGGTCATGCGGCGGAGCTGCGGATTACACAGCCATTCCGCTGTGCGCCCCCTAGCGCCTCCCTAACCTACATCTATCCTTGATCGGTCGGGCAAACACATTAAAAATGGTCTATTTCCCTAAACTACTCTATATGTTCAGGGCAATTAATCTGGAAATATCGGAACATTCGTTCAAGTTGATTGAACGCACCTTTACTAGTTTCATATGGCGTATTTACAAAACCGAAGGGCCTACAAGTTTTTATTGGATAGCACTGAGATAACCTCAGGGGAAGACCAACCCGCAATTCATCAGCTAGTATTGGGTAATAAGAGTAAGGGCTTTTTGTTGCGATTTCTCTATGATAGCTACCACAAAAAGGTCCGCCTAAAGACCTTTTTGTGGGGGTTTAAAGCATGGAAAGCAGTGAGGAAACTGTTGGGTTTAGGATGACTCTCATTCTATTCTCCTCTAGGCAATAACCCGACCCTTCCGGAAATTTTTAGAGGAACCTGTATCAATAAAGGGATTATAGCTGGAATCACGCATATTGGATGCCTTTTCTCAAATGAAGGGCTACATTCTTTTGAAACTTTAAGAGAGATATATCAATTGGAGTGGAGATTTTTTTTTAAATATCTGCAAATCAGAGATTTTTTATTACAACGGAATACCGTATTTGTTAAAAAAATGGCAGCTGAAACACTTTAAAAAATCTAAGAAATTTACCATTGGGAGGATGTATTCTCTCTTATTATCCCTTTTTCCGGACAACCTCGAGAAGACGGCGCAGAAGTGGCAGGGAAAAATAGCTATCACATCGGAAGAGTTTACTTATGCTTATGGCCTGTCCCGGTCTATCCTTATGTCAACAAAACTGCAAACTCAGTTCTATAAAACCTGCTTTTTTATGTACTACACTCCAGACAGAATTGCTAAATGGGGGAGTGGGAGGGGTACCTGCTGTTTTAGATGTATGACTCCTAATGCTGATTGTATACATATATTTTCTTCTTGTGCAAACCTATCCGCCCTAAAACTAAGCATTGAAAAGTTTTTAATGAGTGTCTTAAAATCTGAACTAGCCCTCTCTAATGAAGTGATTATGCTCGAGGCAACTAGTTTTGTTGATCCCCTCCCGGGACATGAACTAGTATTTATAGCTATGGCAGTCTTAAGAATTTGTATTGCCTCTGCCTGGCTGGATCCTAATCCCCCATCTTTTCAACAATGGTTTTCTAGGCTGTTAGCCATATTTAATCTAGAAATGGCTATTTATTAAAAAAAGGCAGGAGGCGAAGGGCTAGGGGGCTCAAAATCTGGAATCCTTCGATTGAATGGTCTCAATCCCAAGGTAACTCCCTGTAGCATGTCATGTCGATCAGCTTGATTTAATAACTGTAAATATCAATGTATAACTTATGTAAATTATCTGTAGCTCATCACTCATCAGATTATATTTGTATTACGCTTAATAGAAGATGTTTTGATTGATTATTGCATCAAGTTACTATTGTATGAACTTTAATCCAATATCCCTATTTCCTATATGTTTGCATCCGTATTATTCTCTGTATACATTTTTAATTATTTTTTTCTGTCTTTCTCTTTTGTCTTGCCTGACCAGGGGGGGTTGCTCTGTAAATATAAAATGCAACCTTTCTTGCTTCTTTCTCCACCTTTCTTGATTCTTCTGTATCTCTCTTGCCTCTTTCTGTACCTCTTGCTTATTTCTGCACTTCTCTTGCCTTTTTGTACACCCTCTTCCTGCACTTCTCTTGCCTCTTTTTGCACTTTTATTGCTTCTTTCTGCACATCCCTTGCTTCTTAATGCACTTCTCTTGCTTCTTTCTGCACCCCTTTTGCCTCTTTCTACACATCTGTTGCTTCTTTCTGCACTTCTTTTGCTTCTTTATGCACCTCTCTTGCTTCTTTCAGCTTCCCTCTCCCTGAACCTCTCTTGCCTGTTTCTGCAGTTTTCTTGCCTCTTTCTGCACCCCTCTGCCTCTTTCTGCACCTCAAACGCTTCTTTCCACACCACTATTGCTTCTTTCTGTATCTCTTTGCCTCTTTCTATACCCCACTTCCCTCTTTCTGTATGTGTCCTGCCTTTCTGTACCTCTCTTGCCTCTTTCTGCGGTTCTCTTGCTTCTTTCTGCACCTCTGTTGCTATTTTTTGCACTTCTCCTGCTTTTTTCCACAGCTCTTTTGCTTATTTCTGTACCCCTCTTGCCTCTTTCTAAACCCCTCTTTCTTCTTTCTGCATCTCTCCTGCCTGTTTTTGCACCTCTGTGCCTTCATTATCCACTTCTCTTACTTCTATCTGCACATTTCTTGCTTCTTTCTGCACCTCTCTTGCTTCTTTCTGTAGTTGTCTTATGATCTTCTGCACCTTTGTTGCTTCTCTCTGTACTTCTCTTGCTTCTTTCTGTGCCCCTCTTACCTGTTTCTGTACCTCACTGGCCTCTTTCTGCACGTCTCTTGCCTCTTTCTGTATCTCTCTTGCCTTTTTCTGTACCTCATTTGCCTCTTTCTGCACTTTTGTTGCTTCTTCCTATATTTCTGTTACTTCTTTCAGCACTTCTCTTGCCTCTTTATGTACTTCTCTTGCCTGTTTCTACACCTTTCTTGCCTCTTTATTCACCTCTCTTGCCTCTTTCTGCATCTCACTTGCTTCTTTCTGCACCATTCTTCCTTCTTTCTACACCTCTCTTCCTTTATTATTCACCCTTGTTCACTCTTTCTGTACCTCTCCTGCTTGTTTCTGCACCTCTCTGGCCTCTTTCTGTACCTCTGCTGTTTGTTTCTGCACTTCTCTTGCTTCTTTCTGTACTCTTCCTCCCTCTTACTGCACCTCTATTTCCTCTTTATGTATCTCTCTTGCCTCTTTCTGCACCTCTGGGCTTTCATTCTGTACTTCTCTTGCTTCTTTCTGCACCTTTATTCCTTATTTATGCACCTCTCTTGCCTCTTTCTGTAGCCCTCTTCCCTTTTTCTGCATCTCTCTTGCCTCTTGTTGCACCCCTCTTTCCTCTTTCTGTATCTCTCTTGCCTCTTTCTGTAGTTCTCTTGCATCTTTCTGCACCTCTGTTGCTTCTCTCTACACTTCACTTGTTTTTTTGTACCTCTCTTGCTTCGTTCTGCAACTCTTGCCTCTTTCTGTACTTTTTTGCTTCTTTCTGCACTTCTCTTGCTTAGTTCTGTGCCCCTCTTACCTCTGTCTGCATCCCTCTTCCCTTTTTCTCTACATCTCTTGCCTTTTTCAGTACCCCTTTTCCCTCTTTCTGTACCTCTCCTACCGTTTCTGCAGTTCTTTTGCAAATTTCTGCACATCTGTTTCTTTTCTGCACATTACTTGCTTTTTCTGAACCTCTCTTGCTTCTTTCTGCAACTCTCTTGCCTCTTTTTGCCCCTCTTTTGCTTCTTTCTGCACTTCTCCTGCTTCTTTCTGCACTGTTCTCTCTTCTTTCTGCACTCTTCTTCCCTCTTATTGCATCTCTCTTTCATCTTTCTGCACCTCTCTTGACTCGTTCTGTACCACTGTGTCTTCATTCTGCACTTCTCTTGCTTCTTTCTGCACCTCTCTTGCCTCTTTCTGTACCCCTCTTGTCTCTTTGTGCAGTTCTTTTGCAAATTTCTGCACATCTGTTTCTTTTCTGCACATTACTTGCTTTTTCTGAACCTCTCTTGCTTCTTTCTGCATTTCTCTTGCCTCTTTTTGCCCCTCTTTTGCTTCTTTCTGCACTTCTCCTGCTTCTTTCTGCACTGTTCTCTCTTCTTTCTGCACTCTTCTTCCCTCTTATTGCATCTCTCTTTCATCTTCCTGCACCTCTCTTGACTCGTTCTGTACCACTGTGCCTTCATTCTGCACTTCTCTTGCTTCTTTCTGCACCTCTCTTGCCTCTTTCTGTACCCCTCTTGCCTCTTTGTGCAGTTCTCTTGCATCTTTCTGCACATCTGTTGATTCTTTCTGCACTCCACTTCCTTTTTTCTGCACCTCTCTTTCTTCTTTCTGCAACACTCTTGCCTCTTTCTGCACCTCTTTTGCTTCTTTCTACATTTCTCTTGTTTCTTTCTTTACCCCTCTTGCCTCTACCTCTCTTTCTATAACTGTCTTGCCTCTGTCTGTTCCTCTCTTGCCTCTTCCTGCACTTCTCTTGACTCTTTCTTCATTTCGATTGCCTCTTTCTGCACTCTTCCTGCCTCTTTCTGCACATTTCTTACTCTTTCTGCATCTCTCTTGTTCTTTCTGCACTTCTCTTGTTTCTTTCTGTACTTCTCTTGCCTCTTTCTGTATTAAAATGGGACGTGCACTGTGTCAAGTTTAAAGGTCTGCGTGCTCTCATGACTGATGTATATGTATATTTGTGCATGTAGTCCCACATGTGTTATGCATCTGAAGATGGTAGCTTATGTATATAGCTGTTATAGAGCCCCTCAAATATACTTTTGAATACCCATGTACCCTGTATTATGAGCAAGAGAGAAATACATACACCTTTTTGTACACATATTTACAGAGTATGTTGTTTGAATCAAAGGTATTCAAGTATGTGTATGTTTATTTTTATGTAACATGTCACTAGGTAAAAGCTAAGAAACACGCATGCATACCTTCACAAACTTGGTCAGACTTACAACAGTGATATGGTTAGGATGGCTGTTTTATATTTGGTAGGCCTAACATTCGGAGCAGTCGATGAACAGTGAACCTTCAAGAGAAAAGTGAGGTTTAAGACATCTTGGAAGAAGGATTAGTGAATAGGCCAATTTGTATGAGTCTGTGGAAAGGTACAGTCAAATTAGGCCTCTTTACGCACCTCTATTGCTTCTTTCTGCACTTCTCTTGCTTCTTTTTCCCCCTTTCATTCTCTTTCTGCACTTTTGTTGCCGCTTTCTGCATTTGTTAATTTTTGCGTAATGCAATTCTGTAGCGGGTTGTGGGTTTATAGGGGAATAGGGTGGGAAGTAATTTAAATATAACTAATTACATTTTTTAATTTAATTATCGGTATTTATTTTGAATTAATTGTTAATTAATTGTTAATTGGTAATTAACTAAAATATAATTGCAGATACATTTTAATTGATTGATTAATTGATAATTATGTTAATTTTATTAATTTATTTTCTGTAGCGGGTTGTGGGTTTATAGGGGAATAGGGTGGGAACTGATTTAATTATAATTAATTAATGTTTTTTATTTATTTATTGGTATTTATTTTTAATTAATTGTTAATTAATTGTTAATTGATAATTAATTAAAATATAATTAGTGATTAATTTTAATTGATTAATTAATTGATAATTATGATCATTTTATTAATTTATTTTCTGTAGCGGGTAGTGGGATTATAGGGGAATAGGGTGGGAAGTAATTTCATTATAAATAATGTAATTGTTTAATTTATTTATAGGTATTTATTTTGAATTAATTGTTATTTACATTTTTAATTGGTAATTAATTAAAATATAATTGGTAATTAATTGTAATTAATTGATTAATTGATAATTATGTTAATTTTATTAATTTATTTTCTGTTGTGAGTTGTGTGTTTATAGGGGAATAGGGTGGAAAGTAATTTAATTGTAATTAATTACATATTTTAATGTATTTATTGTTTTTTGTTGTTCTAATTTTAATTATTTAAAATTGTTAATTAATTAATTGTTAATTAGTAAATAATTTGTATGAATAAGTAATAATTTTTAATAATTAATTTTGATGTGTATTTTTTATTGATTAATTATTATATTCTATAAAATTGTTAATTACTTTTAATTAATTTGTAATTAGTATTAATATTTAATTTATTTGTATTTATATATGAAGTATTTACTTTCCCTACTGTTGCACTCTTTGGAGTGGGAATAGTAAGTTTTACCCCTACGCTATCCAACGCTTTCCCTACTGTTGCACTCTCTGGAGTTTGAATAGTAATTTTTACCCTTACGCTAGCCAACGCTTTCCCTACTGTTGCACTCTCTGGAGTTGGAATAGTAATTTTTACCCTCCCGCTATCCAATGCTTTCCCTACTGTTGCACTCTCTGGAGTGGGAATAGTAATTTTTACCCCTACGCTATTCAACGCTTTCCCTACTATTGCACTCTCTGGAGTTGGAATAGTAATTTTTACCCCTACGCTATCCAACGCTTTCTCTACTGTTGCACTCTCTGGAGTGGAAATAGTAATTTTAACCCCTACGCTATCCAACGCTTTCCTACTGTTGCACTCTCTGGAGTGGGAATAGTAGTTTTTACACCTACTCTATCCAACGCTTTCCCTACTGTTGCACTCTCTGGAGTTGGAATAGTATTTTTTACCCCTACGCTATCCAACACTTTCCCTACTGTTGCTCTCTCTGGAGTGGGATTAGTAATTTTTACCCTTATGCTATCCAACGCTTTTCCTACTGTTGCACTCTCTGGAGTGGAAATTGTAATTTTTACCCCTACGCTATCCAACGCTTTCCCTACTGTTGCACTCTCTGGAGTTGAAATAGTAATTTTTACACCTACGCTATCCAACGCTTTTCCTACTGTTGCACTCTCTGGAGTTGGAATAGTAATTTTTACCTCTACGCTTTCCAGCGTTTTCCCTACTGTTGCACTCTCTGGAGTGGCAATAGTAATTTTTACCCATACGCTATCCAACACTTTCCCTACTGTTGCACTCTTTGGAGTGGGAATAGTAATTTTTACCCCCACGCTATCCAACATTTTCCCTACTGTTGCACTCTCTGGAGTTGGAATAGTATTTTTTACCCCTACACTATCCAACGCTTTTTCTACTGTTGCACTCTCTGGAGTGGGAATAGTAATTTTTACCCCTACGCTATCCAACGCTTTCCCTACTGTTGCACTCTCTGGAGTGGGAATAGTAATTTTTACCCCTACGCTATCCAACGCTTTCCCTACTGTTGCACTCTTTGGAGTGGGAATAGTAATTTTTACCCTTACGCTATCTAACACTTTCCCTACTGTTGCACTCTCTGGAGTGGGAATAATAATTTTTACCCCTATGCTATCCAACGTTTCCCTACTGTTGCACTCTCTGGAGTGGGAATAGTAATGTTACCCCTACGCTATCCAACGCTTTACCTATTGTTGCACTCTGTGGAGTTGGAATAGTAATTTTTACCCCTACACTATCCTACGCTTTCCCTACTGTTGCACTCTCTGGATTGGGAATAGTAATTTTTACCCCTACGCTATCCAACATTTTCCCTACTGTTGCACTCTCTGGAGTTGGAATAGTATTTTTTACCCCTACACTATCCAACGCTTTTTCTACTGTTGCACTCTCTAGAGTGGGAATAGTAATTTTTACCCCTACGCTATCCAACGCTTTCCCTACTGTTGCACTCTCTGGAGTGGGAATAGTAATTTTTACCCCTACGCTATCCAACGCTTTCCCTACTGTTGCACTCTTTGGAGTGGGAATAGTAATTTGTACCCTTACGCTATCTAACACTTTCCCTACTGTTGCACTCTCTGGAGTGGGAATAATAATTTTTACCCCTATGCTATCCAACGCTTTCCCTACTGTTGCACTCTCTGGAGTGGGAATAGTAATTTTACCCCTACGCTATCCAACGCTTTACCTATTGTTGCACTCTGTGGAGTTGGAATAGTAATTTTTACCCCTACACTATCCTACGCTTTCCCTACTGTTGCACTCTCTGGATTGGGAATAGTAATTTTTACCCCTACGCTATCCAACGCTTTCCCTACTGTTGCACCCACTTGAGTGGTAATAGTAAATTTTACCTTTTCCGCTATCCTACGGTAAAAATATTGTAATTTTTTTATCAATATTACGTTTATATATATATATATATACCGTGAGCAAGATCTCAGTGGGAGATCGAAACGCGTTGGTGTTTGGAATGCTTTGGAGTGTCTTTGACAAATAAATGCTTTAAAACATCTTAAAGAAGTTTTTGTGGTGCGATCCGACTTCTTTTCTGCGTGAAGAGAGATTATTAAATATATATATATATATATATGTGTATTAACAAATCTTTTTTTTTAACTTACATTAATTATTTACTATTTTTAAGGTTATTTAAGTATTTTAAGTATGTTTAAGTTAATTATATTTATTATTTCATTAATTTTTTATTAATTTAAAGCATTTTAAAAAATTTGATATTTTGACTAACTATATTTTTTACATCGATATTTTTGATTCAATATTTTTGTACTTACCTGTTTGGAGATAGGAGGTCGATATTTTCGTATTCTATATTTTTTTCTTAATATTTTTGTAACTCGATATTCTTGACATCGATATTGTTTCAGTGATCCGTGATGGATGACTTTAGGTGCTTTATTTTGATAGATTGAGTGAACAACAGCGATAGTCCACCCATGATTGACACAGTTGAAAGAAAATTATTAACATAGGGAGTGAGTGTGGTACCCTTAATTGCCGGAGGAAGGGACTTGACTTGATATAATGTGAACTATACAATAGATACACAATATATGCTGTGCTTGCAAAGTAAAGTACTGTACCGTTAGTCAAGGGAGTATTTCTGAACAATCACCACTTCTAGTATTTGGATTTCCTCTGCTTTGCTACTCTGGCACGGACATGCTGTTCAAAGTAACACTCTTCATCCACTGAGCGTCTGCTCTACATACACCTCTGCTATTTATGAGGAAGAAGATACCATGCAGGCTTCCAAAGTAAACGTCTATCATTCTTCTTAATGTCTCAACTGTACCAACTTTACTTTTTCTCAACAATCAACTTACACTCTTTTTATTTTATTTGGTAAACCACCGTCTTGACTTGCATTTGAGTTTCACCCAAATGATATATTGCAATGCACACCACACATGCATTTTCTGATTCACCCACACAGGCAGTCATCTTTTCTTTCTCCGCCAACCATCCTTGCTTCAAGCAGCCATGCATCTGATTCCTTCCTATCAGCCACCTCTGCATGCATTCGAAAACACGTATCATTCTTTACAGCCATAAATGTTACGACTCGTTCGTCCTTCCTTACACCCTTCTTTCCCTTTTAGTTCATCACATCCCTCAAGTTCATCTGATCTGACTTGACTTTACGATAAACGTTTCACAGCTGAGTTGAAGTCAAATAGACGGGGCCATTGCTTACTCGAGAACTACCGCCGCTAATGCTATTGCTAAGTCAAGGGTGACTGTCTTCTCCGTGATTGGCAAAAATGTAGTTCTAAATTAGTAACTGTTCTTAACAGTACAGTGTACTTTTACAAGTGTACTGTCTACTGTACAGTACATCATACACCCCTTTGCGAGCCTACTCTAAAATGTCAATAAGTAAGGAGTATAATAACTTAACACCGTCTTCCGCTGCTGAGCCATTCCCTACAGCAGCTCCTCCTGGTGGCACTTGTGGCGCCACCGCATCAGGCCCTGGAGTGGACGCCTCCGCGCTGCTGACCCCGGCACTGGTGGTGGGAGGTGCCGCATCCGATGTTGTGATGACGCCTAGAAAAATACATGTCATATTTTTAGATGCCATACACCACCCCCGATTTCGTCTCGTAATGGAAGAAAAAGTTAATACATAAACAATTTTTAATTATTGGGACTGAAAAAAAGTTACGATTTTGGGGAGGGTGTTACATTTTTATATGCTTAGCCATAACATGCAACACTTTTTGGCACAACTGATGAATGCTTGCTTTTTAACATGCACCATTTTTTGAATTACAGACAGAAGATTCCATAGCCCTTCTGCCAACAAGAGCTTTTCAATTTTCACCACCTATTCACCAGTACTTGAAGTTCAAACAAGGTGAGGTCTCCCGCACAGTTACTATAATATTTAGATGTGTTAAGTTTAAGTATATTCTAGGGAAGGGTGTTTAAACTGTAACGCCATCTATCATCACTGCTCGCTGGGAATACTGCGCTATTAAAAATAAAGAAATTGTTTTTTTATTTCCTATTTCAAAATAAAACTTTAAAACTAAAAAACACTGTGTGGTTTTTGTTCACGAGTGAGTGAGCGGAAGGGTTTGCAGTTGCACTACTGCACTTTGCAAGCATGCTTCTGCAACTCTGATAGGTCGGGAATCGGTAGTCTTCTTCTTTTCTTCTGGGTCGTATAATCATTGGTCAGACACACTAGATAGTCGGTCAGGGGTTTGGGGGTTCAACTTCTGTTCTGACTGAGGTATGTGGAAAGTCGAACTGCACCTATCATCAACAATGTCCTATTTCTCTTGTTCATACTTCTGTATGTGCAGAATAGTCCCTGAAACACTAGCGGTATGGTATGTGCTCCTATCAAATCAAAAAGCCAACTACTAGCTTATTATTGGTGGACATTGACATTTTGTTTTTGGGAATTGTCAAAGCACTAACATTAAGAAGACTGGAATAGACAGCAAGGGCAACCCAGAGGACTGCACTCAGTGCCTTGAGCTATTGCTGGATCAGAGTTTTGTTTAACACCGTTTGCCGAATGGGCTAGCTTAGCTACCTACACAGACCCACTCATAATAATAGTAAATAGTAGTAGCACAGAGAGTGATAGTAGAGGCAGGATAAGAATGTAGAAACAGTCTACAAGAAGATCAAATACTATTTTGTAAAAAATAGAATTAGGAAACAGTTTGGAATGAATAGGTGCTGTAAAAGTTAGGGAAGTATATTTATTAATATTAACAACAGAACAACTTACTGGGGCCAGCAGAAGAGACCGCAGAGGACTGATCCCGCCCACCTTGTTCCGCTGGCGTCTCTGTCGTGGTCTTCTTGCCCCTGGGAGGTGCTGATGATCATGAAATAAACACAAACATGGATGGTTATTTTTTTGAAATATTTGATTTGTTCGACCACAATCTAAAATTATCTCGGGGAAACAAATTACCAACAATTGCACTACATGTATTGACCTATCTGATCTGGTCAACTAGGATAGATATTACAGTATTGCTGGATTTGCAGACCGTCTACTTGGAAAGTTATGTAAATCACTAACTAAACCAACAACAAAAAGGTTCTACTACGACTGCCAGCACTCAGCAGCACGCGACGTGACAGACACAGTCATTCAACATGATTGCAGACCACTAAAAAATGTCCTACTACTAAATAACAAGTCATAATATACTCAACCTATCAATCCACCACTATCTCTTTTTAGTGGCAGCAGGAGTACAAAGGAAGGACTAGACTTGAGTCTCTAGTCTCTCTAGCATTACGCAGTTCTGTAAAGTACTACACTCATACATAATCAATCAGGCCAAATGAGCACAAAGTTACAAACAAGTAAGCATAGTAGCAACGCCACTGAGCAGGCGAGCACCTGCAATCACAGAAGCTATTTAATCATTAATTTACCTGCAATGTAATCGAATCTGCAGCATTCTTGCTCTTCGGGAAAAACATATATTAGCAATATAACATAGAGCAGAAGAAAACAAAGTAGTTATTAAATAGCTACTCACCAAGGCTAGGGACCTCTACGCCTAGCAGGTGGAGCAGGTCCTACTCCCGGTCAAGGACGTCCGACCACCGGTGCGTCGCCTAGTTGTAGGTGCGCCAGACCCCCAACTCCCTAAACATGGCCCGGCACACCTTAGCTGGTGACGCTCCCGGAGGCCATACCCTGAACCGGGCCTGCCCCCTGCTGCGACGGTCTTCGGGAGGTGGCGCTGCGCATAAAAGATAAGTGAGGCCACCTCCACCGCACTAAAGATCCCCCTGGCTTGGGTATCCTCTGCACTTAAGCACCCGGAATGGAACCGGCTATGGGGTGCGGGACTCTTCCCCTTAGACTTGCCGGCTCCCTTTGCCATTGTCCTGGGTGAAAGAAAAAAAGAATAGGGGAAAAAAAGTAAGTAAAAGAAAAAAGTGAGCTAAGCAAAAAAAGTAGTTATTAAAGTAACAAAACATTGAAAAAAACACAAAATATAGATGTAGAAAAAGAGAGGGATAGATAATGAGTAAAAAGATTTAAAAAAAGTTCAAACAAACAAAGGTTTGCAAAGATTAAAGCAGGATAGAAAAAGCATGCCGAGAACCATAGGAATGAATGAAAAACAAGATGGCCATACCTATTGAGGACCGCGTGGAACAGTTTGCACGATATTTCCCCCACGAACACGCAAAAACGGACGCGAACACGGAATTGCAGCCCGCACGTTGGAAATGCACAACGCGAGCATGCAACTGGCGTCCCGAAACGGAAATATGCAACGCAAACACTGAAAACAAGATGGCCGCGCCCATGTACGACCGCATGGGTAACTTCGTGGTCAGCGCGCTGAAAACCCCCCGCAAACACGCAAAGCGCACCGTGAACTCGCAAAAATAGAAAAATCCGCAATTTCGCACAAATTCGCGGATTATGCGGACCGCGAATTCGCTTTCGCACTAATTCGTGTACCGTGAATTTGCAAATTTCACCCATACTTACCTTTGACAAAAGTAGTTACTCACACATATACCTCTGAGACATTCATTCACTTTCCAACATAGCCATAAGCATGCTTACTCACCCATACAGCCCCTCGCAGATGCACTCATGAACCCATACACTCACTGAATCACCCACTCACACATCAAAGGAGAGAGTCACTTACACCTCCCACCCACCCACACAGACACTCAGGCACCCATACAGGTAATCAGACAACCAATCATTAAGCCATATAGTCTCTCATGTAGCTACTTACCAAACCATATAGCCACTTACACACAAACTGACAGACTGATACAGACATTCACAAGGATTAGTCATTCACCCATGCATTCTAAGACATCTTTAATCTCTCACTTAAACAGTCAGTCATGCACCCACTAAATCATCAATTCAGACACTTATATGCCTACTCATTCTTCAATACACCTTTGCATATCTATAATTAATGTTCTTAAACTTTTAGAAATCACCCAGTATCTGGATAATATTACCAGTGATGTCACCAGTGATGTCATCAGTGATGTCATTTGAGATACCATTGTTGATGTCACTGACCATGTCATGAGTGATATGATATGTGACGTCCAGACCTGGGTGTAGTTCGCAGAGTTTTGCTATGCAGAACTGTGCGTAGTTACAAAACAACTCTGCAAAGTTCCTTGAGTGGTGGAGTGCCGTGCGAACTGCAGTTTGTGGTCATATTCCTGACACTTGGGTAGAAATTCTACTCGCGCGGTAGCTCAAGCTTGCAAACTTACTGTTCGCCCTCGCAAACTTACAGTTTGCGATCGCAAACTTATCGTGAGCGGGGAAAAAACTCTGCAGCATATCTTTATCATTTCCATTGAAATGATATAGGAAATGTGCCAGCTACTCCTTTCTAATCAGGAATCACAGTTCAAAAGTGTATTAAGGAATTCCCAATGTTAACCTGTGGGAGGAGTAGGCCTCATAGTTGTGAATTTTTTTTTTAGGTGTTTTCACTACCAGGACATGCAACACTTAAAATAACATGTCCTACCTTTTACTTACACATTACTCTGCCCTATGGGCTTCCTATGGCATTAGTTAGGGGTGACTTATGTGTGATATAAGGGGTGTTTAAGGCTTGGCAGAGGAATTTAAATTCCAAGTCAAAGTGGCAGTACACGACACACACGTTGCCTGCAATGGCAGGCTGAGACAGTTCTGAAGGCTACTTGTGTGTGTGGCACAAATCAGTGCTGCAGTCCCAGTAGTAGAATTAAATGTATAGACCCTGGGTATATGGCTTTACAAGGGGCATGTATTTAAACTAAATATGCCAATCGTGTACACACCAATGTTACTATGTTTAGGGGTGAAGCACATGGACTTTAGCACAGGTTAGCAATGGTAAAGTGCTCACAGTACTAAAGCCAACAAAAAGATGCAGCAAAAAGAGTGTTAAGCAGGCAAAATGTTTGAGAGGATGACAGGTCTAACACATATGAATGCGGTCCCCAGGTGAGCTGATTCAGGTTCAGTTGCTGAGTGCAGCCTTGACAAGGGGTGACTACAGGCCCCCACCTCCCCGCATGATCATGACGCACAAATACGGCGTCTAGAATAAATACAGTGACGTTATCCTGAGATTATTACCGTATGTAGGTTGTGTGATTTTGCATGGCTTGCAAACAATACATTCCTAATAAGGGACTTTTGAGGAGAGCTACCGAGGTCTTGATGAAGAGCCAATAGGGGCATGGCTTGAAACATGTGGACCAGTAAGGAATAGATCCATTGTTATTCTTTTCCTTCCTTCTTCCCCTAATTTTTAATTGTATTGACTAGAGGCAGGAATACAATATGGCACCATCTAGTCAAGTGTTTTTAAACTTGTATAGCACCTTCACTCCACTCCCCTGCAATAGCGCATGTTAGCAGCCGTTTTGGTATCGCCATGCTTCGCACCGTTAATGAGATGCAAAGTAGGTGTACCTACAGGAAACAACATGAAAATGCTCGCTAACCGCACATCGGGGGTATTAACAAGCCGGATAAGACAAAGCGTAGCAATGGAAAAAGCCAAGCTAACCGCGGACATCGCCGGATACTAACACTTGCAAAATTGTCGATTAAGCTATGTGCATAATGGGAGGTGGATTGTAAGGTTACATCCACTTCTCCCTATTATCAACATTTTCAACAGCGCAGTCCAGATATCGCTGGCTTTCATGCGATATTGATGGAAATTGCCTTATATCGCCTGATTCACATTCGCCTATTGGCAAATCGTTGCAAATACGTCGCTAAACAGGCGATGTGATCCGGCGATATTGAGAAATGCGCTAGACGCGTTTGGCGATATTTATCGTCCATTGTTGATGATATGCCCCAGAGTTTTTCTCTCATTATGGAGGATCTGTCCATCGCTATTTTTCAAAGTTTATTTTGTTAGTTAGAAAATACTTTCTGCTTTAGCATGCAGTTTTTAAATTCAGTACACTTTGAACATAAAGAAAGAGCAGATCATGCATATCACATATCATTGAGCATTCAACACTAATTAAAATGTCTCATACAAAAAGTGTTTTTCACTACAAAATGGTTACAGTTGAAGTGTACAAAAAAGCAATTTGTCATAAATGTACTGTTGCAATGCTGTTGGTGTGAATATTGAGACTGTGCTTGTATAGTTGATGGGTGAGTTGGTGGAGGTTGAATTGGTGGTGCAGGAGTTTGAGGTAATGGAGGTGGTGCAGATGGAGTCAGTAGAGGTGGTTGTCATACAGGCATAAGGTTTGCAGTTAGTGTGTCTCATGTTCGATAAAGATCCTCTACAGAGTCCCCTGTAGGTATTTGCTGTGAAGAGTGACATTGGCATTTGTTGCTTATTGTCTGTGGCCAAGGTATGTTGTCTTCCACTCACTACCATAAACATCTAAGCTATTTCTGGCGAATCTTTGACATTTCTTGGTAACCTTTGATGACGTTATTCAATGCAAGGGTCGGACTGTCAATCATCTAAGGCTGTCGTTTAGGGGAGGATGCTAACTTTTGCAGAGAAACCCCCATTTCATGATTATCCTCCTGCACGTTATACATTTGTTGGAAAAATGATTCTTCCTGATGGTGGCATTAGACTATGCCAACCCCGAGCCTCTACATGCATAGTCATCTGACTTGGCCACCAGGGTATCAGCACAGAAAGACTTGACATCTAGGCCATTGTAGAGGGGAAATTCAGGAATGCGTCATTTTACTCCTCATCAGCAGTGTTATATCTCAGATGATAGAGCGAAGACCAAGGATGCACATTTCTGGAAGGAATGTGTAGGATATTGTACAGAGGTACTTGTTAGTTGAGGGCTGTGTGGTGGCGAGTTTTCCATAGGTGGAATAAGCAGCAGTAAGGCTACAATGTTAGGCCTAAAGATATGTTTGCTTTTGTCACAGTAGTGAATGGCACATATAAGTGCTGCAGGCCACAGGTAGCAGTTAACTTTTCATGCCATATACTATGGCCTTCTAAGAAAGTTGCATACTCATATCTGGGATTAGATAATTTCTCATTGTTCTAGCAGTGAGAGCACATACACTGGGCACTGGATAGCAGAGTCCAAAAAACAGCAATACAAGAGTCTAGCAAAAGGTGAAAATTGGGGGATACCTTGCATATAAGGCAGATTACTACAGTTCACAATCTCTCAGATCACTTGCTAACTATATCCTTTCTTTTGGCCTTGTATAAATTCCCTTTGCCTTTGGGCAAGTTTGCATTATAGAAATACCACAAACATGCATGCATACACAAAAACATAAATCCGGCCTATTGCCTCACCCAGATATCACTATATCACTTGTGCTCAATAAAATGGACATATGTAGTGTCATGATAAAATGTGCTTTATTGTAGACCAAATGTTAAAAATATAGTAGGTCTCTCCGAACAATTTTAAATGATTAATTTATTTATTTTATTTTATTTTATTGAATTTGTATTGCGCACAGCTACCCGCAATGGGTTTCCCGGCGCCAGGGACAGACTGAAGAAAGAAATCAGATAGACGCAAGAGAGATCACAAAGGAGGGAAATCAAAACAGAAAAGTCTTCAACTTTTTATGGAAGGACAGAAGATTAGTTTCTGTTTTTAACGCCAATGGGAGAGCATTCCACATCTTTGGTCCAAAATATGCGAATGAGCGACCTCCCATTTTTGCCAGTCGGACTCTTGGAATCAAGAAATTGCCGTTGTTAGATGATCTTAAAAGACGGCCAGGTAAATAAGGCTGAACAAGATTATGCAGATAGGTAGGGGCAGAACCCTGACGGATCTTGAACAAAAAGCACAGTGTTTTGAAGGTCACACGATCTGAAATTCTCAGCCAGTGCAGGTCACGCAAGGCTTGCATTGCGGACGTTCTCCGAGGAACATTACGCAAGAGGCGAGCAGCTGAATTCTGTACCACTTGGAGTTTATAGATTGTTGCTTTATCCGCTCCAAGATAAAGCACGTTGCCATAGTCGATGCGAGACATCACAAGGGCCTGTACGACAGTTCTTCGGGTGGACTCAGGCAGCATCCATAGGATCTTCTGCAGCCATCGTAAGGTGTTAAAACAGACTGCAGCGACCTTGGTCACCTGCTGCCTCATCGAAAGTTTGTCATCAAGCAGCACTCCGAGGTTACGAGCGACAGGCACAGGGGTAGGCAGAGGACCCATGTCACATGGCCAATGTCTAGAGCCCCACAGATCTTTATGCTTGCCTAATATAATAATCTTCGTCTTCTCGCCGTTTAACTTCAGCAGATGGTCTTGCATCCAGGCTGCAACGCGAGATAAGCCAACTTTGAGGGCTGAAACTTCCTGAACCCTGCTGTTAGAAAGGGAGAACACGATCTGCGTGTCGTCTGCATATGAATATATAGACAGACCGGCGTCCTCAACGATGGAAGCAAGAGGTCTGATGTAGATATTGAATAACAATGGGCTTAATATAGACCCTTGAGGGACGCCGTAAGCTGAAGAATGAATCGCAGATTCAGCCTTGTTTGAGAAAACCTGAAAGGTGCGCTCATTAAGAAATGAGGCCACCCAGGCAAGCGCAGATCCATCAACACCAAGGGAGCGGAGGGACTCCAAAAGGATGGAATGGGACACGGTATCGAATGCAGCGCTTAAATCAAGAAGAATAAGCGCAAAGGTCTCACCGCAATCGATACCGTGTCGGAGTTGCTCAGTCACCCCGAGGAGTGCGGATTCGGTGGAATAGTTAGCGCGAAAGCCTGATTGGGATGGATGGAGATATCCCACGTTTTCAACAAACTCATTAAGCTGGGTGTTAACATGGCGTTCCAATATTTTGGAGCAAGCTGGCAGCAGGGATATAGGCCTAAAGTTGGCAAGGTTTGTAATGTCAGCACCAGATTTTTTGAGCAGAGGAACGACCATGGCATGTTTCCAATCCTGTGCCACCCGGGATTCAGTAAGAGAGATGTTTAGTAGCCTCATTAAGAATCTCCGTGGTTCAAGGTCTAGTTGTTTTAGTATCTTCATGGGAACTGGGTCCCGAGGGGAGCCAGACCTGATACTATTTAGACAGGACAGGAAAGAGGAATCATCAAATGGTAACCAGGTATGAATAAATGCAATGGGAGAGAAAGAAACACTGCAGGGAGAGCCAGATTGAGGAGACTCAATTGGTAATGGAAGGGAGGCCAGAGATTGATGGATGCCCTCAACCTTGGATATGAAAAAATCCGCAATGGCATTACATTGTGTGCCATTCAAAGCCGGCAGGGAGGAAATAGTATCTGCTCCTGTAAGTTTCTTTACAGTGGCAAAAAGAGTCCGAGGACAATTTTGCGCTTGAGTAATAGTAGAAGCGATATAAGTGGCCTTAGCACGTTTGCAATTTGCATGATAGACTTTCAACTCATCTTTATAAGTCACCTTGCAAGGAGCGGAATATGAAATCCTCCACTTCCTCTCCAAGGCTTTGCATTTGGCACGTTGGATTTTCAACTCGTCAGAAAACCAAGGTGCAGGGGGGCGTAGGGATCTGTGCTTGCTACTAGAGCGGGGGGCAAGAGCAGTCACGGCATCTGTCAGCCAGCAAGAAATGGGAATGTTCAGATACTGGTCAGTCTTGACAGAAGCCGGAATCGACTCTGTCAAATGCAAATTAAAAGCAACCATGTCGAGCTTATCCCATCGGTAAGACGATTTGATTTCCTCCACATGAACACTGGCCGAGAAAAGACCAGGAGGTAGCATAAAGTGTATCGCATAGTGATCAGACCAATGGAGCGGACGCGCCAATTGAGTGCAATCAAACGAAAAAGTGGAAATAATAGGGTCCAAAAGGTGGCTTGCGATATGAGTGGCCCCTGAATTACAGAGTTTGAGATTAAAAACCTCAAGATCAGATAAAAAAGATTTAGTCAGGGCATTATTAGCGTCTTCCAAGTGGATATTTAAATCACCAAGAATAGTGAAATTGTTTGATTTCAATAATGTTGCTGAAAGGCAATCAACTAGTGAGGGAATCCACGAAGCTGCATTCCCGGGCGGCCGATAAATTAGCAGACCGGAAAGCGTCAGTTTGGGGTTAATCCTTAATTTAAATAATGCTGCCTCACTACCTGGAAGATGTACATGTTCTAGTTTACATTGGTAAATAGATTTAAAAATGATTGCGATTCCTCCGCCACCTTTACCGGAGGGTCTATCCTGATGCAGTGCAACATAGCTGGGAGGGATAGCTGTGGCAAGATCCGGACCCGAGCTAGCATGTAGCCAGGTCTCGGTCAGGAACAGTGCATCAGGAGATTCATCACTTATGAAATCATAAATGTGGAATTTGTTCTTGGGAAGCGATCTACAGTTTAAACTCCAAAAATGAAGAGGAGAAAGAGATGAGATACAGCCCTTAGTAGGCTTCCTTTTTCCTCAGGTGATGCTTTAAATGTAATTGCGTCTTAGAAAGCTGCATTTTACCGGTGGAAAAACCACAGCCAGCACATGTGAAGTAGTGAGAGGGCAGAGTACATAAAGTACAATAAGTGGAGATGGGGGAACGCAGTGAATGTAGTGCCGTAGAGGTGTAATGCACACGGCCCTCCCGAGTTAACGTACTGAGAGAACATGTTGATAGAAGGCAGCCCGCTCTGCAGCCCGTCCTCAGCGCGGACGGGCGCAGACGGGCAGGACTCTGGCACGACTCCGGCCACGCGAGGACACGCCCGCTGCGCGAACCCGCTGCGCTAAGGGAGGAGCTTAAAATAGGCGTCCCTCGCCGGCACCTGCGCACTGAAGCGCGCGTAGGGAGTGTCTCCAGCACTAACACCCGCCCCGCTCTAAGATGGCGGCACCAGAGATTCCACCCACTGATCCCGGACCCGCCAAGCGGCGGTGAAAAACGATTAAAATGCAGGTAAGGGGGCTAAAACCAGGGGATAACAAAGTAAAACAAAGTAAATACAAAACGGGCTTTAAAAACGATTCCAGGTCTGTGCGCGAAGCGCTCCTGCAGCAAATTAAACCTACACATTTGTCTTTTTTCCCCTTTATTTAGATTTTTAGAGAAAAACTCGCTAATACTTTTATTATAAAAGCTATAGTTAACTTTAGCCTCTCTGGGCCCATTCACAAAGATTGCTGTGTGAGAAGATGTGACCTAATCTTGTAGTACTGCACGCTTACCCATAAATTTCAGAAGAGCCAAGAGTGCCTCAAACTTTCTCTTGGCTTACTCATGGAATTCAGGAGTAGAGGAGACGTTCTACAAGAGAAAGTCTCAGCAAAACCTTTGTGAATCGAGCAATGCTACTCTATACTATCATTTCCTTTATCTTTTTATCATATTTTTGAATTTCCAAGCTGATAATTCGTCTTGCTGCTATAATTTTAGTTTCTCCCCCGGTAGTGCTTAAGGCTACTTAAATACCTCACTTCTTTATTAATTTACCAATTTTTCGTGGTCATGCTTACATTTTTTTAACTATATAGTGTACTACAGACATCTACATTAAACGGAACACAAATTGTGTGTTCTCACGAGAAAAATGCAAGAGTCTGACTGCCACAAAACAATTTAGCTGTATCCGATCGCTAGCGGAAAGGACAACAAAGACACGATTCAATTCGGTCAGCTTGTCAGTAGAAAAATGCTTGTGTATTAAAGAAGCAACCTACACACTGCCATAAGCTTTAATTTTCATTTGAGATATTTGTAATCAGAAATATGTCATATCACCAAGTCTCTGGAATGTCCTGTCCATTGCACTGTGAGTTTTTCTTCAGGCCCTTTTCCCTAAAACAGTGTATAGTTGTGATGTTATGTTTCAGGTTATATTTGTGTATTGTAAACAGATGGTACTTATTTGTGAACCTACCTCGGTTTTGCAAATAGCACTTCGTTGAAACTGCGGATTTAACTAATGAAAATTAAATCATGAAGTGGGAAATTGTAAATAAAATGTCTGCTTTGTCAGCGTCTGTGCAAAGTGTTTTAATGATGTGTAGAGTTACATATAAATGTACAAGGACATTAAAGTAAAACACTGTAATCTATGATTGTATTAAACGTAAATGCATTATTATCTTTAATATTAACTCAAAGAGATACAGATCCTAGTGTTCTAAATCAGTGGCATTTTTCTTGATTAGAATTAATGACAGCCGTATGATTCTCAAAGTCCGTGTATGATACTTCAGTAACTCAGATAAAATACTACACACCAAGACGTGTCTTCTTGCTTAATTAGGCAGAAACTCGGCTAAACACATGTCAATTTAACATATCTTGTTAGAGAGGTGTCATATATCAAACTATCCTTAGAGCCATTGGGGAATCAGTACATGACTTAATAAAATTCATAGCAATGTAACATATTTTTACAAAGTATCCATGGACAGCCACTGTGTTGTATTTGATTTCTTGATTAATTTTACAGCTTCTTGCCATATGTTTGCATTGCTTTCACCATTACCAGATAGATAATCGTCAGTCTACGGAGGCACAACTGTATCTGGTGGTACAGGAACAGAACGTTTTAATAACATATACCAATGATAATTGAGCAAAAAAACTGACAGCAAAGGCCCATCCAGATTTAGAACTCGTTCCCCTTGTTAATGATATAGAACACGTTTTAAAATGTAGTTTATGGATTTGTTTGTAATTTTTCCTATTGTATATTTAGTCATATGTTTAATGAGCAGGTGGCTGTCTTGGCGAAGTAACACAATCCAAATGCTACAGTAGATTAAAATACAGAGGGCAAATATGTAAGAAGAGGGTAAAGCTTCACAACCAAAAAGTAGATTTTAAGGTTCCTATAGAAAAGCAAAATTTGTCACAAAATATTTTCATATATGAGACTTCGAGAGGCTTGAAGAAAGATCCCTTTTATGACTGTTTCGGTGAAGATTCTTCTCTGTGAAAACAGCAGTGAGATTGCCAGAAGATCTTTATGTTTTAGCTCATATGAAGCATCTCCATCTTTCTGGGATACATGTATTAAAATTCCTTTGGAGGTTTACCCTCTCAAAACGGGAAACATCCTTTACATTGCGGTGAGTACACCGCGATGCAGTTGCAACGCAGCCATTACATCGACTTGTGCTGGATGGTGCTATAACCTAAGGAATAGTAGGATTTACTATTCCAATACCTTCCCTACTGTACGCAGACTATTGTTGGAATAGTAAATCTTACTATCCCTAAGTCCAGCGCCCTACAGCGCAAGTCATTGTAACGACTTGCATTGTAAAAACTGCGATGTAATATACCGCGATCATTTTGATCGCGTTGTTACATCACATATTCCTCAAAACACCACATAATAAATGGTACTCCTGTTAACAATGTCGTGTTTTTTTGTCAGCTTGTAGCATACTGTGATACTAGTTTATGTCTCCTGCTGTACAGTTTATGGCGATGCATGAGCAAAGTTTTGCATGGTTACCATGAATGGGCCAAAAAAACACATTCACTTAGTTCTACTATTACTAAAAAAAAACACAACTTATTTAGACCTCCGCTCAGGCGCTTGCCGCCTTGTTCTTACAGTCATCGCTTCCCTGGCTTGATGCCTCGTGGCCCCTGCAGCCCCTTGCTCCATTCTCTGACTTCTGCTCTGCCACATTCTTCGACACACCATGAACCATTACCTAGAGAGGCACATGGGCAATGAAGCATTGGCTACAGCGACACATGCCCAATTGGGAATGCTGAGATATGCAGACTATCCCACGAGGACTCGGAAGCTCATAGCATCTGAAGTTTTATTTGCATATGTGACTATCCTGGATGCACTGCTCTATTCTTTGTAATGCCTAAAACTCACGAAAAAAAGCTGGAGGACAACGCCCACTGGGAGTAGCCGCAGTCTTGCAAGTCCAGGATTACCATGTTGAAAAATAAATTACAGTTGCTTCATGCCAGGTTTTCACTTGCACGCTACCCTTTCATTAGGTTTGAATGCAGCGGCTGTTAGGTGAAGGAACACCTATCAAGAGCCAATGGGAGTGCACCGGGCACTCTTTTTTTTTAGCAAAAGTACACAAATCCTGACCAATCAAATGCTGCAGTCATGCAAAAAAAAAAATGGGGATCGACTCAAAACCCTCTTCTGGTAGCGCTCCTGAAGCTCCTTTTTAAGCAGAGAAAATATGGTTAGGAACAGCTTCTTTCTCAAGCCAGACCTATAGATGAAATGCATACAGTTCATTCACACAATAAAAGACAACATCACAGCACTTACTGTGATAGCATATGACCACTGAGCTACATAATTAACCATTTTCTTATTTTATGTGACTTCTTTGCTAACCACCCTACTGCATGGTCGATCAAGGGTGACGATGGTTGCAAAATATATAGAAAAGGGTATAAAGTGTCTCAAGTTTAGAATGGAAGGCATGGAGCCAATTCCCAAACGTAAATTCAGATATGAGTACATCTGCAAGTCTTAACTTACTCTAACACTTTGAAGTAAATGTACTACTTTTTGGCAGTTCACATTTACAAATGTAAAATTACTACCTGTAAACTTTCACAAATATGCAGAGACCTAAACCATGAGAACAGACATCTCCCTGTGATAAAATAGAGGGACATGTTAAGATTTATTTTTTATTTAGAAAAAGTTACTACAAATATTTTATTTTAAATATTAATGTTGATACATTTGATAAATGTATGCTACGTGAGTGAAATAGGAATTTCACAGATATTTGCTTGCTGATAACTTTGTCAGCATTTGATGAATGTCCATGAAACTTCAAGGACCTATTATTTTAATACATTAGCTGACTAATCAAACTTTTGTGGTAATTAGTTAAAGGGGTGCAAGGAAAAAAGTAGGGGTCGCAAAACCTGTTTTTCCACCAATGCATTTTCCATGAATTTTTTTAAAAGATGTACCAGCAAAATCACTGTTTTATAGTTTTATTGATTTACATGACATTTGGCAGGGATATAGATTATTGTGTGACAACCTACCTTTTTGCTATTTGATCTGAATTTGTTTGGTTGTTTTTGAAGTAATAAAGGACACAAATATATTAATATATTGGGCCGTTATATACTGTGGTACCTTTGAGGTGTACCAGGGCACAAAGCAATGATGAAACACAATCTATATGGTTAATTAAAGCCCCTGTGTGAGGAATTGGGTTGTTGGTTGGGGGTGGGGGGTGTTATCTCTGCTCAAACAACAGCCACAATCCCTGTATAGATGAACCACAAAATTCACTAAAATTACCTGTGCTTAACTCTCTGGAGGCTTGGCACAAAAGCTGTTAAGATTAACTTAGAGCCAATGTGTAAAATATGTATGCAGCTCAAAAATAGTAATAAACTAAAAACTCAATAAAAGAAAAATCCCACACCAATTTAGTACATTTTAATATATTATTATTTCACACTAAAACAAAAAAAATCCAATCAGTCGAACCAGAGCTATGAATTAACTATTCCAACAGAAAATACTAAACATTGTCAAACATTTACCCTCAATCACAAATTTGGGTTTTAACCATTGTTATTTTGCTCACCATGCCATTGCAGTTTGGACTCAGCCATATTCAAATCAGCTTGGACCCTGCTCCCCATAGGAACAGTCCAGCCTGAACTGCCAGTCCAGGTTCTCCCTGTACTGGAAAATAAGCATTCTGGGATGAGTTTCGGGGTATCATCCCTCATCTTCCAGTATGTCTTAAAACCGGTGGCATAGCAAGCAAGGGACCCACGTTTGGGCATATCCTTCTCTATTGGGGCATAAATGCAACTCAAAAAGATGATGGACGGAATGCTGAACATTGTCAAACATTCACCCCCAGTCATAGATCTGGGTTTTATCTATTGAAATGTTGCTTGCCACACCATTCCAGTTTGGACCTAGCCATATGCAAATCAGCCTTGACCGTGGTCCCCACATGGGAACAGTCGAGATCAAACTACCAGGTGCTCCCTGGACAACAAACAAACTTCCCAGGACCTGTTTTGGGGTATCACCCCTCAACAGCTAGGCTAGCTTGAAACTGGTGGCATAGTGAGCAAGGAACGCACGTCTGGGCATACCTTGCTGACTTAGGGGATAAATTCAACACAAAATGATGATGGGCAGAATGATGTACAGTGTCAAACATTCATCCCCAGTCACAGGTATAGGTTTTATCCATTGTTAGTTTGTTCACCACACCATTCCAGTGTGCGTTTATTTTTTATTTTTCATTTATTTTAAATTTATATGAGCTCAAACAGCTACCCAACAAGGGTTTCCCGGCGCTATCAAGGAGCAGCAGAGTAAAAACTGTATACTGGCCAAATAGCTAGGTTTTAAGTGACTTTCGGAACAGGAAAAGGTCGGATTGCCATGCAAAGAGAAAGAGGAAGAGCATTTCACAATGCAGGGCCCAGATATGAAAAAGACCGACCGCCCATACGGGAAAGTCTGATCTTGGAGACATGGAATTTAGCTTGTGTTTCATGTACCACACTAAGTGGCATCGGTATGGCCAGGTGTGGGTTCCATGCTAACTCTGTCACTGGATTCATGCTATCCTGACTGATGATGGGGTTATACCCAGAAACTGGTCCCAGGATGCTTATTTCCAGTTTAGGGATGACCTGCCCTGGCAGTGTGGGCTGGACTGTTTCCACGGGGAGCAGGGTCAAGACTGATTTGCATATGGCTGGGTCTAAAGTGAGGCGACATGGTAAGCAAAAGAATGATGGGTTGAGATGCTACCCCAAGTGATCGCCAGTGGTTAGACACATTGCAAGTATTCCTTCCATCACCTTTTGTGTGTTTAATGTACTACCCTAAGTGACATGGGTATGCCCAGACTTGGGTCCTATGCTCCCTGTGTCACTGGATTCAAGCTAGCCTGGCTGATAAGGGGTTGATACCAAAAAACGGACCTAGGATGCTTGTTTCTGGTTCAGGGAGGACCTGGCCATGCAGTTCTGGCTGGACTGTTTCCATGAGTAGCAGGGTCAAGATCGATTTGCATATTGCTGGGGCCAAACTGAGGTGACAAGGTGAGCAAAAGAATGATGGGCTGGGATGCTACCCCAAGTGATTGCTAGTGGTTAGACACATTCAATCAATCAATCAATCAATCAATCAATCATTTATAAATCGCACTACATACCCGCGTGTGTCTCACGGCGCTGGGGGGGGCACTACTGATCAAACATCCAGGTCTTGAGTATCCTCCTGAAGGTCAGCAGGTCTTGGGTCTGTCGTAGGCTCAGTGGGAGGGTGTTCCATGTCTTGGCGGTGAAGTGGGAGAAGAATCTCCCACCGGTGGTTGTTCTTCGGATGCGAGAGACGGTGGCGAGAGAGAGGTCGGCAGAGTGTAGCTGGCGGTTGGGGATGTGGGAATGTAGAAGGACAGCCGTCTGTTGAGGTAGGCTGGGCCAGTCTTGTGGAGTGCCTCCTCTGGAAGGGTGAGGAGCTTGAAGTATATCCTCTTGTTGACGGGGAGCCAGTGCAGGTTTCTCAGGTGGGGGGTGTTTTGGCCATGTTGTTGTACGTCGAGGATCAGTCGTGCCAAGGCTTTTTGGCTGCGTTGTAGTCATTTGATGAGCTTGGTCGGGGATCCCGCATAGAGGGCGTTTCCGTAGTCGAGTCTACTCCTGGCGAGGGTCTGGGTGACTGTTTTTTTTTTATCTGTCGGGATCCATCTGTAGATCTTACTGAGCATGCGGAGGGTGTTGAAACAGGAGGAGGAGACGGCGTTGACGTGCTTGGTCATTGAGAGCGTTGAGTCGAGGATGATTCCCAGGTTGCGTGCATGGTCGGTGGGTGTCAGGGCTACCCCCAGTGCCGTCGGCCACCAGGAGTCGTCCCAGGCTGAAGAGTTGGAGCCGAGGATGAGGACCTTCGTCTTGTCCGAGTTCAACTTGAGATGGCTGGTCTTCATCCAGTTGGCGACGGCCTTCATTCCTTCGTGGAGGTTGGATTTGGCTGTGATGGGGTCCTTGGTGAGGGAGAGGATCAGCTGAGTGTCATCGGCATAGGAGATTATTCTTGAGGTCGTGTTGTCGGGCTACCTGTATGAGCGGGCCATGTAAATGTTGAACAGTGTCGGGCTGAGGGAGTATCCCTGGGGTACACCGCAGATGACCTCGGAGGCTTTGGAACCGGAATGGGGGGAGGCGGACGCTCTGGGTTCTGCCATAGAGGAAGGAGGTGGTCCAATCCAGAGTCAGGTCTCAGATCCCTGCGGCGTGGGGGAGTGCGCGTAGTGTGCGGTGGAAGACGGTGTCGAAGGCGGCAGAGAGGTCTAGGAGGATGAGTGCTGCGGTCTCGCCATTGTCCAGCAGGTTCCTGATGTCATCGGTGGCGGCGATGAGGGCAGTCTCGGTGCTGTGGTTGCTGCGGAACTCTGACTGGGAAGGGTCCAGGATTCTGTTTTCTTTGAGGTATCCGGTTAGCTGTCTGTTAACGGTTTTCTCGATGACCTTGGCCGGGAAGGGGAGCAGAGAGATGAGCCGGAAGTTATTGAGGTCTCTTGGGTCTGCCTTAAGTTATTTGAGTAGGGCTTTGATCTCGGCGTGTTTCCAGATCTCTGGGAAGGTCGCGGTCTTGAGGGAGCGATTGATGACGTTGCGCAGGTGGGGTGCGATGGAGCTGCTTGCTCTGTTAATAACGTAGTGCGGGAATGGATCCGACGGAGAGAAGTAGTGGATTGAGCGCATGGTCTTTATTTCGTCATCGATGCTCACGCTGGCCCAGGCTAGGAGGGGGTCGTGGTCGACGGTGTACAGAGGGTCTGTTGTGTTACTGTCTGTTGGGGCTGTCTGGGTGTTGAAGCTGTCGTGGATGTCTGCTATCTTCAGGTGGAAGGAAGGTTGCGAGGGAGTCGCACAGGGCTTGCGACGGCAGGATGTCATTGGTGTTGGAGAGTTCCTTCACGATGTTGAAGAGCTCCTTGCTATTGTGTGCATTACTGTCGAGGCGGTGTTTGAAGGAGCTCCTCTTGGCCACCCTGATGAGGTGGTGGTGGTTGCGGATGGCGTCCTTGTGTGGTGCATGGCTGTCTGGAGTTTATTCACTGTGGCATTTCTTCTCTAGTTTCCGGCAGGCTTGCTTGGAGGCTAGGATGTCTGGGGTGAACTAGCTGGCCCTCTTGCTGGTGTCTCTGTGGAGGGGTTTCTTCAGCGGGGCGAGGGTGTTGGCACAGTCCTCGATCCAGCATCTGAGGCTGTGGGCAGCGTTGTTGGTGTTGGAGGTTTTGGTGGGTGGGCTGAGAGCGAGGTTTGTGTGTAGTTGGTCTTCAGTGATTTTGCTCCAGCAACGGCGGGGGATCAGTTGGGTGCGGTGGTGTGGGGTGGGTTTCTGGGAGGTGAAGTGGATGCAGCGGTGGTCGGTCCAGAGGAGTTCGGTTGTGTGGCTGATGGAGACGTACGAGCTTGAGGAGAAGACTGGGTCGAGCGTGTGGCCGTCGGAGTGGGTGGGCATTGTGATGAGTTGCTTCAGTCCGAGGTTGGCAAGGTTATCGATCAGGGTTGCTAGTCGAGACCCTGATGCTGTTCTTGTGGACGATGGCGATTCCTCCTCCGACTCCATTGGTGCGGTCTCTGGGGGTGATCTTGTAGCCGTCTGGGATGGCTATGGTGATGTCGGGTGCGGAGTAGTCGTTAAACCAGGTCTCTGTCAGGAAGGCGACGTCCGGGGATGTTGTGTCGAGCAGGTCCCAGAGCTCGATGGCATGCTTGCGTGCGGAGCAGGTGTTCAGTAGCTGCAGTTCCGGCAGGTGAAGGGGCCGTGTGTGCGTTTTGGAGTGGCTTTGAAGCAGGTGTGCTTCAAAATTGTTAGAGGGCTGATTGTAGGTCATAGCTTTTTGTTCTGAGTTTGCTATAAAGAGTGCCATTGATAGAGACCTGCGTTTGCCTAATGTGAATATTAGTTGGTTTGTCTAGAGAGGGTTAAAGTGGCAGTAATTGCTTCCCTTGGTTGAAAGCATTATGTATTCCTAACATCCAGACCTCATAATTGTCACTGTGATGGCAATCACCTGGGCATACTGACTGAGGTAGGTCTGGAAATCCTAATGAAGAATACATTTGAAGAATTAATGCACATTTCCCTCACACTGCCCTGGAGTTTTCGAACATATACCAGAGACAGAAATGGAAGTGGTCTTCTGACTTTTGCCACAGACAGAGAAAACCAGCAAACATGATAACACAACTGTTTCTGTCTGTTGGGGCTGTCTGGGTATTGAAGCTGTCGTGGATGTCTGCTATCTTCAGTTGGAAGAAGGTTGCGAGGGAGTCGCACAGGGCTTGCGACGGCAGGATTTCGTTGGTGTTGGAGAGTTCCTTCACGATGTTGAAGAGCTCCTTGCTATTGTGTGCATTACTGTTGAGGCGGTGTTTGAAGGAGCTCCTCTTGGCCACCCTGATGAAGTGGTGGTGGTTGCGGATGGCGTCCTTGTGTGGTGCGTGGCTGTCTGGAGTTTATTCACTGTGGCATTTCTTCTCTAGTTTCCGGCAGGCTTGCTTGGAGGCTAGGATGTCTGGGGTGAACTAGCTGGCCCTCTTGCTGGTGTCTCTGTGGAGGGGTTTCTTCAGCTGGGCGAGGGTGTTGGCACAGTCCTCGATCCAGCATCTGAGGCTGTGGGCAGCGTTGTTGGTGTTGGAGGGTTTGGTGGGTGGGCTGAGAGCAAGGTTTGTGTGTAGTTGGTCTTCAGTAATTTTGCTCCAGCAACGGCGGGGATCAGTTGGGTGCGTTGGTGTGGGGTGGGTTTCTGGGAGGTGAAGTGGATGCAGCGGTGGTCGGTCCAGAGGAGTTCGGTGGTGTGGCTGATGGAGACGTACGAGCTTGAGGAGAAGACTGGGTCGAGCGTGTGGCCGTCGGAGTGGGTGGGCATTGTGATGAGTTGCTTCAGTCCGAGGTTGGCAAGGTTATCGATGAGGGTTGTGGAGATGTTGGCGTTGTTGTTCTCAGGGTGAAAGTTCAGGTCTCCGAGGAGGATGTAGTCAGTGGAGGTCAGGGCGTGCGTGCTGATCAAGTCGGCGATGGAGTTGCTGAACTGGGGGCGGGGGGGTCAGTAGATAAGGGGGCTTCTGAGGGTGGAATTAGCACCTGTGTAGATCTGGAAATGCATGTGTTCGGCGGTGCTGAGTGCGTCGTCGGTGCTAGTCAAGACCCTGATGCTGTTCTTGTGGACGATGGCGATTCCTCCTCCGACTCCATTGGTGCGGTCTCTGTGGGTGATCTTTAGCCGTCTGGGATGGCTATGGTGATGTCGGGTGCGGAGTAGTCGTTAAACCAGGTCTCTGTCAGGAAGGCGACGTCCGGGGATGTTGTGTCGAGCAGGTCCCAGAGCTCGATGGCATGCTTGCGTGCGGAGCAGGAGTTCAGTAGTGCGCATCGGAGGTGGTTGGGGTGGTTCGTCGGCTCTGAGGCTGGTGTAGCTGCAGGTCCGGCAGGTGAAGGGGCCGTTTGTGCGTTTTGGAGTGGCTTTGAAGCAGGTGTGCTTCAAAATTGTTAGAGGGCTGATTGTAGGTCATAGCTTTTTGTTCTGAGTTTGCTATAAAGAGTGCCATTGATAGAGACCTGCGTTTGCCTAATGTGAATATTAGTTGGTTTGTCTAGAGAGGGTTAAAGTGGCAGTAATTGCTTCCCTTGGTTGAAAGCATTATGTATTCCTAACATCCAGACCTCATAATTGTCACTGTGATGGCAATCACCTGGGCATACTGACTGAGGTAGGTCTGGAAATCCTAATGAAGAATACATTTGAAGAATTAATGCACATTTCCCTCACACTGCCCTGGAGTTTTCGAACATATACCAGAGACAGAAATGGAAGTGGTCTTCTGACTTTTGCCACAGACAGAGAAAACCAGCAAACACGATAACACAACTGTTTCAGCATTCCTGAGAGACCATAACATGGGCTCCATCTACAATATTAACCTGTGCTTCAACATTAATGAAATATAGAGTAGAGGCGGTGTTCAATTCAGAGATGAAGGCAATGGAGTGTTTATGAGCAACTTGAAACTCTGCATTCGCTCACATATGTAGTCATCATATGGCTCTTCTAAAAGCCACCCTAGTAAGTAAGTAATTAAATATTTTGTAAAACGTTCGAATGCCGAGGCGTCCTGGCACTAAGGGAGGGTTAGGTGAACTGCTCAGGTCAGTTGTAAACTTATTTGGGCGGATAGAGCCAGGTTTTAATCATTTTCCTGAAACGCTGCATATTTTACTGCAGCCTAATGGTGGGCGGCAGCTTATTCCACAATTTAACAGCACAGTAGGATAGACCCCTCCCTCCATCCCCTTGCCCTGCATATTTTGGAAATCTGAACCAGGCCAGTGTCAGATGATCTAAGATTCCGTGTCTGAGAGTACCAGCGTAACAGTTTCTGCATATCCAGTGCACCCCCTCCATACAGTTCCTCGTGCACCAGGCAGAGTGCCTTGAATTCCACCCATGGTTGTGTTGGAAGCCAATGAAATAACCTGATACTGGCAGAGGTGGAATGAACTTTAGGAATGTTAAGTAGTAGTCGCACAGCAGGGTTGATAGGGATTGTTGTTTAGCCATCTGTGCATCGTCAATGCCCAGCAATAGGGCATTGCAATAGTGTATCTTTGAGAGGATCAGTGCTACTAGAACTGTTTGCCTCAGTTCCTGTGGTATAAAAGGCATGATCTTATGTAGAGACTTTTGTTAGAAAAAGCAGGAGGAAGTCAGGCAACTAATCTGACCTGAGAAATTTAATTGATTATAAAAAATTACTCCCAGGTTCCTTGCCTTGGTTGTCAGAGGAGGACAATCGTCTGCCTCAGTTGGCCACCATGCTTGGTTCCACAGGGTCAGGCCCTTTCCAAACTCCATAACCTCCGTTTTATCACTATTGAACTTAAGAAAACTTTGGCTCATCCAGCTCATGATGTTAGTCAAGCAGTTATGAAAACTAACAGCTGTGACCTCGGATTTTTGTGATACAGATATGACTAACTGAGTGTCATCAGCATATGAGACCAGAGTGCAACCATGCTCTCTGATTAGTCTGGCCAGCGGGGTGACGAAGAAGTTAAATAGGGTTGGTGATAGAGCCGAGCCCTGTGGCACCCCGCATGGAAGATGGTAGCTATCCGATTTAAGCTTATCCCAGTGTATCCTCTGCTCTCTAGGTGGTAGAAAGGATGAGAGAAGGGTCACAGCTGGGTCTTTATTCCCTATTGCCTTCAGCCACCTCTCTAACACCGCATGATTCATGGTGTCAAATGCTGCTGCTGGTCAAGTAGGATAAGGACAGCTCTGCCCCCCATCCAGCTGCCTGCTAATCTCCTCTGTAGCCATAACCAGATTTGGTGGAATGCCATGGTCTGAAGCAATGTTGGCTAGGATCTAGGAGATTATTGAAGTCAAGATATTGGATTAGCTCACTGTTTAGCGATTTTTCTAGAGTTTTGGTTGCTAATGGCAGGCACGATATCGGCCTGTAGTTTTTTACCTCAGTTGGGTCCAAAGCACGTTTTATCAGAATATCAGAATATCAGAATAGGCCTGATACATGCCTTCTTCCAAGACTGGAGGGGTGATAAAGCCGACCCTTGTGGGACTCCACAGGGAATAGGCCTCCTCACTGAGACCCAGTCATCCATCTGAATTCTGTGGATGCTTTGTGTGTGCTTTACATGTGCACATTTACCTTTTTTGTGGGGTGCTTCAGGGTGGTCGTATGCCCTCAGCACCCTTGGATTTGCATTTGCTATTTGTGATTACCAATTTGGAAATCACAATTAGCGAATCCAGTGCCATTCATTCCTAAGGGCCAGTAGGCCCATAGGAATTAATTCAGTCACATTAGCTAATAGCGATTTGCAATTTCCAAATCGCTATTTGCTACTGTTAAGTAAACGCTAATTGTTTGGTGATTCCTACATGCATAGGTATTTGCGATTACCTAATAGGAATTCCTTAATAATCGCTAATTGGTAATCGCAAATTTTACTTTGATGCATGTGCCCTTAAGTTATTTGCCCAAAATCACAGCATGTTGAGCGTCCCTGCATAGGCTCAAACCTGGTTCCCCAGCTTCGAGGTTGACTGATCTAGCCATTAGGCCACATTCTCTCTAGGTGTGGGAGTATCTCAATGGGTATGTAACTGTCTCTGAAAGTGTGTGTATAGGTGTAACTATTGGTGTAAGGGTCTCTGTATAGGTTTGTGAATGGATTTGGCCATGGCTTAATGGGTTTGTGAATGGATGTGACAGTATCTGTATGGGTGTATCAGTGGGTCTGAGATGGTTTATATGGGTATGTTAGTTGATATAAGAGTGTATGCCTACGTATGAGTGCCTCTGCATGGGTTTGGGAAAGTTGTAAGAGTGTCATTAGAATACATGAATTATGATTATTGTACCTAGCAACACCCAGGCAATGTAATGTTATGGAACAACACTGCATGAACTAAGTAGTAAAGTACATTTCAATGACATGGTGACATTGATCTATATTGAAAGAAAATGAAGTGAAATTTGATTTTGTACTATAATTCTTTTTAAATTAGAAAATACACTTACAATTTCAACAAAGCATAACATCATAATTCAAAGAAATCAGTAGCCATTAGTCATGCAGAAAGGGTATTTTATAATATAAATGAGCATTTAATTTCCCCTTTTTAATTGTTCTCAGTTTCTATGCTCATACACGATAAGTGATGATGTACTGTTGAATGAATCATCAAGTAACAGTGGGGAAAAACATTCGTAAATTTGTAGAAAACAAAAACTGCACACTATGTCACTGCAATTAAGTGACAGTGTACATTAGACTCACTACGATTGTTTTAAATTGTTTTATCTATACTTTCACTTCTAATTTAAGACATCTTCAGCTGAAAATGAGTCCCTCAATAGCAGAACTACTATTAGATATATGAGGCACACCAGCATATGGTAGGCCTTATAAAGTCATCATCCCCTGATTGGCTGACTAATGTCATAAATACTGATAATAGATCTATAGCAAATGCAGTATAACACTTTCACAACTGTAATCCCCCTTGGAACTTGAGTTCCAAAATCAAAAGAAAAGAATTTAGTAGCTCAAAAGGCAGTCTTTGCTTGAATTTGAAGTTGATATTGTTTCATGCTGTCCATCCACTTTTACTTTTTACATAGACAGTGTAGTGACAAGAAGGAACAGTAACTCCTTCCTGAAATATGATAGCCATACCAGTATATGTTCTTCCAGAAATAGATATTTGTCCTGCTGTTAACTTTGCAATCTCTGTTTGCATTTTACTTCCATCGGCTCAGCATTGTTGAAGCATTAAAATAAGATATTTCTCACTTCTTCATACACATAATGTTGACATGGAATTTGATTGACAAGTTGGACAGGTATTGTTTTGTGTAGCATGTTTGAACGATCTGTCAAAAGACATAGTTTCGCAATCTGGTAGTGTTAAATAAAGAAATCGCTCTGAATCTATTTCTGAACTTAATAACACATTAATACATATTTCTTTTTCTAATACTCCATTATAAGCCCGTGTGCACCCTGTTGAGTGTTTGGAGTAAACTGTACAGCTCCGCTAAATTTACCAACAAGGGCTCGAATATGCAAAGCACAGTGAGTTAGAGTCCTATAACAGAGTAAACATTGCAACAAAGCACACAGTGCAGAACACAATCCCTTATGTTGTTTCTTTTCAATTGCATATACAAGATGAGGTAATTGAAAGAGTATTTTTAGAAAACATTTGCATAGTAGGTGATACAAGAGGGGTTTGACAACTGGTAACTAAGAATATCTCACTCATTGTCAATTTTTGTATCTTAACTACTCCTTTCTTCTCTATCATTTCTTTCTTTCCAACAAAATCACATCACTTATTTGGAAGCTTTCACTTTGGACAGATGATAAGTTTTTCATAAATGGGATACTGTCCTAAATGACACATTTTAATCAATCATACTTTTTAAAGACAATTTGGATCAGCACTTGATTTGCTGTCATCAAGTTCAACCAAATACAAACCGGACAATGGTCTAACTCAAGATAAGGCTACATATAACATTCCTTCCTTAAACACTATACTCCCAACAATAATCAATGCTGAATCTACACTTGAACCTTGAAATGTATGAATGCTAACAGCATATGCCAGAGAAAATGTGAACTGTTTCCTTTGTACATATATATCTCTTTCACAAGCAGAAAATGTACAATGGCCCTTCAATCTGCTTCACACTATCAATCTGATCAAATTTAATTTCTTGGCACTCATCTCACTCCTATTAGGATAGCTAATTAAATCAATAATTGTACCCATAGCACCATTAACTTTTGCTTCCTCAACATTTAGATTTTAATGCAAAATTACTCAGCAATTCTTCTTTAAACACTGAAACATTTCTTCAAATCTGCAGTTTTTGAAAGAGATTGTTCCAATAAATCCAATTTTGTTTGCATTCTTTCATTAATGAATACAGTAACGCCCTTTTCTCTATTTTCTCTATGCCCATCGGTTCCCAAGTGTCTTCTTTCTCCAATTGGAGCAATCCTTTTTTTGAAAGAGTCACACTCCACTACAATGGGCATTAGGCACACAATTGGTTATCCTTCTTAAATGTAAATTAACATTATCTCTGCTCCTGTCTTGTTCATTGGGAACACTTTTTGTAAGTAGATGACTTTCAAGCAGGTGTAAGGTGCAGTAGATCTCCAAAAACAACCAAATATTTTCCTCTGTATAAGACATTGTAGTTTGTTTTTAGAATATGTTGCAGTGTTTATTGTATGAAGGCAAGCATTACATTTAAGACCATGCTCAGCTCATTGAAGAATAAAAGTTGTAACTTTTTTAGCACTCTTGACACTTCATGACAAGCTTCACTAGATACATTTTGAAATTCTACTTTGTTTTTATTCTCCACAGTAAGCATCAAACGTTGATGTTACAGAAGTCCTATGATATTATGTACAGCTAATCCAGTGGTTGTTGTTACTACTCAAGACAATTTGCACTATATAGTCCTCTGTAGGAAACCACTGAGAACTTGTATTAAAAATCTTTTTTTCGGTGCCAGCTTGACCGCTAACATACAACAGTATAGGCTTAACAGAAATACATACGCACTCTTTCTTGTTACAGAGGAACCCATGTTACACCTAGTCTTTCACCTCCATTTATATTTATGTTAGCTCACCTTTTAGTTGTACAACTAACTCCCCCATGTCAAGTTTCTTTTCCTATATAGTTTCATTGCAGTCTCCACCTCATCCATTTTCAATTATTGTCTGTCCAAGAGGATCTTGACTTAGAGGACCTGAACTTTGGCTATCTCAGCAGTAGTTGTTTTTCCCGCTCAATTTCATCATGCAACATTTTCAAATAGTTAAGAAATACTGAATGCACAATGCTATCCTTTGCAACATTGTGGCAGTCAAACTCTCCTAGTAACACTGATTCAGAATGCCAAGACTTAGAGAGCTGTAGAAGTGCCACATAGAAAAACTCCTTTTTCAGCAGTCTGGCAACTCAGTTTTCTTCGACCATTTGAATTGCCTTTGCTATGTTGTACTAAACAACCATCACAACTAACCACTGCAAATTTGCCTTCCTTTACATTTTCTGTAACATTGTTTCTATGTCTGCCGTTTTGAAGTGTTTTATAGAGACATACATTTTTAAGATGTGGACTCCATTTTGGATAGTAGGTGTCCAACATGATTGTTTTGACAATACCTGTACTTTCTAGGTCAAATTCTGTAAGGCATTGAATTGCAGTATTAGACTTCAACCCTCTTTTTCATGTGCATGCTAAGCATGGACTCACACAAGCAATTCCTGCTGACTTAACTATATATGTATAAACTAGCTGAACTCAACCTATGACAGCATTCATTTTTTTAAAAATTTTTTTATTAAAGTATTTTGCAGTTATATACAAGGCACGGCTTCATTAATACAGAAAGAACGAGGGAAAAAGTATATACAAAACATTCAAAGCCCAAACTAAAGACCAATCAATAAATCATCAACAGGCGAGGTAGATATTACAACAAGCAAATTAGAACACAAAAATAGCATAAATTGGGGCATAGTGTACTTTCATGTTGTGTAACATTGATATTGTAATTACACCGAATTATTATTTCCTTATCTTTAGGCAAGCCTATATTTCATACAATTATTCCTCCTTCCATCGTGTTATGGGATCCCATATTATCTTACCTAACTTCCTTCCTCTTTTTCCCTTCCTTGCATATATCTCTTTCTCCACTTTATGTGTTATTAGTAACTTAGCCAACCATTTGTGAAAGGTAGGCGGTACAGGATCTATCCATGCAGAGGCTATACATAATCTCATAATAGACATAGCGACAAACAAAAATTCCCTCCCACAAAAAGGCCGTACATCCTCAACATTGACTCCTAGTAGAATAGTTCCAGGGGTTAATACAATTTCGCTTTCTAAAATTTTGTTTATAAAACATTCGATTTCTTTTTTAAATAAATCAAGACGGGGGCATAGAGCAAATACATGTTGTAAATCAGCATCCGAACTTCCACACCTATAGCACGTAATGCCCGCTAAACCTCCCCATTGTGCTATTTTAGCCGGTGTATAATACAAATGATAGAGTGTTTTGTAGTGTTGAGCCTGTAATGGTGCTGAACATAGTAATGAATTCCCCTTTTCTAAGGAGATACCAAAACTTTCAGAGCTGATTTTAAGATTATCCTTCCATTTTTCGCTCCATTTTTGGTGGTCGTCTTGTTTTACTTTAATCAGTTCAGCATATAATCTTTTGATTGTGCAATCCTGCCCCCTTTGAATAATTTCCATAATAGCGTTACGCCTAAATCCCAAATCGCCACCTTTTTTATTCAGGAGAAAACTCCTAATTTGGAGATATTTGAAAAATTGCCTAGTTTCTAAATTGAATCTGTCTTGTAGATCTTTAAATTGGAGAACACCCTGATCCCCCTTTATATCTCCAATAGTTCTGATTCCCCTGTTTTCCCACTCTGCAATTATAGGTCCCGAAAAGATATCTTGTGGGAGGGTTGGATTGTGTAACAGTCTTGTGTATGAATTATATTTTCCTAGACCAATTTTTTTAGCAAAACTTTTCCAAATTTCAAATGCTGCCATTATTGTCTTAAACTTTGTCCTCTTATAATAACTAGCCTCTGTAAATTTCAGGAGAACATCCTTCGCTTCCATTCCCAAGGTTAATCCAAAGATTGCTAATGATCCGAATTTACTCCACTCCTCTAATCCACGGCACTGTTCACCTCCCATTAAACCAGTCATGTTCTGTAAAGCCGCCGCACAATAATAAGATTTTAAATCTGGGACTCCCCAGCCTCCCCTTTCTCTCGGCAATGTCATATATCTAAGAGCCCTTCTCGTTTTCCCTTTTGCCCAGATAAATCTATTTAGTATACTCTCAAGTTTTTTAAATATTTTGCTATCAAAAAATAGCGGTATTGCCCTAAATAAATATAAAAATTTTGGAAGAATGATCATTTTTACTATATTAGACCTTCCCACTATTGACAGGTGCAAATTATCCCATCTATCCAAGTCTTTCTCCACTTTCTTGATTAAAGGGGTAATATTCCTTTCCACTAAGATATCCAGATCTGACATTATGATAACCCCTAAATACATGCCTTCTTGCACCACTCGGTTATCTAAACATGGGGTATATGAGTTTTTTATTATCTGTGTTTTTGATGTATTTACTTTATATCCCGATATCTTTCCAAATTTCAACGCCTTAAGTTCAAGATGTTCTATGGTTTCAGATGGATTTGGAGAAATAACAGCAATGTCATCTGCATAGGCTAAGATTTTACACTGCCCAATGACTGTTGTTACCGGAGTTATCATCTCAGATGCCTCTATTCTGCGTATAAATGGGTCGATATATATGGCAAACAATAAAGGTGAGCAAGGGCACCCCTGTCTAGTCCCTCTTTTTATATGGAATTGACCTGTGTTTCCACCATTCACTCGTAGAGTCCCTACTGGTTCTAAGTAAAGAGTTTGTAAAGCTTTAATAAAGCCTTGTTTAATTCCTGTTCTAGCTAAAGCATACCAGAGGTAGCCCCAGGAGACCCGATCGAATGCTTTTTCTGCATCAAGTAACATCACTGCAATCGGGTCTCCTGTGACTGACGATACATCAAATAACGTTATTGCTTTCCGTATATGGTGTGTGGTGCCTCTCCCTGGTATAAAACCGTGTTGGCAACTACTGACAATTTTATCTATAACTTTTGCCAACCTTGATGCCAATGCTTTAGAGAAGACTTTTACGTCCGCATTAAGTAGAGTTATAGGCCTATACGAGCCTGGTTCTTCCGGATTTTTACCTTTTTTTAGTATTACAACCACCTCTGCACCCCCCCATGATTTAGGTGCTGTTTTGCCCAACTGTGCTCCTTGCATCACCCTTATCATTTCTTCTCTCAGACAATCCCAAAATACTTTATAGAATTCTATAGGTATCTGATCAGGGCCTGCTGCTTTACCAGAAGGTAGGTTCCATATTGCCTCCTTAATTTCTTCTAACTGCAGCTCTCCCTCTAACCCATCTGCTTCCTCTTCCTCTATTAGGTCTATAGGAGTCTCTCGGAGATACTCCATCATTTCTTCATTGTCTTTTATAGGATCACGACCCTGTAATTCGTCGTCGTATAACTTCTCGTAAAATATCCTAAAGATTTCTCTTATTTTATTCGAGTCTGAATGAACCGTACCCGAAGTATCCCTAATTTCCCTCACTATGCCTGCAGCTTCTTGTTGCCGTGTTCGAGTAGCCAGTATCCTGCCTACTGACTCGCTCAACTCATAGCACTTCTCTCTTTTAGTATTATAAATTTTCGCTGCCTTACTAGCAATTTCGCCCTCTGCCTCACCTTTAGCTTTGACTAACTCTACCCAAGCTTTTTCCAGATCCCGCCCCGACACCACGCTGTTTTCTAAGCTTTCTTCTGCCATCAGAACCTTCAGAGCTAATTCTGAGTTCCTCAACTGGGTTTGTTTCCTTTTATAAGAATTATAACTCTTTGTTTCCCCTCGTATTCCAGATTTAAAGTTATCCCAAACCACTCCCATTTCTGCTGTATCTCTATTAAAGGAAAACAAATCAATAATCGATTTATTCATGTGTTCTATATACTTTTCATCTTTCAATAACTCTCTATGACAGCATTCAAAAGATCCCGTTTCCTTGTTTGAAAGCAACTCCAAGCTGAATCTATACACTTCCTTTCTTAAAGACTTTTCAGCAGAATTCTCTTCCCACATATCCTTCAATTCTGTGTTTTCAAATGTCATGATGTATGAAGTAACATAATGAGCCACAGCTATGGAGTGGTCTGCCACAAACTGAATATCCATATTTGCATTCCACATTTTGAGAATGACAGGATTGTAGTTGTTGATATATTTTGACACTTGTGTTCTCCGCAGGTTGTACGTATTTTTGGGAGATTTTTGAGGTAGCTTATATAGGGTTTCAGTCAAAACACTGTTGACTCTAACTTTGGAAATAATAGGCCTTGGAAATCCAAAACAACATTTAGTGTAAAACTTCTCTTTTGCTCTGTACTTCTGTACTTCCCACATCTATGTGATTAAAAAGGATGAACTTGCTGTTTTGGGCCTTTTTCTTCACTGTCACCAAACTGCTCTTTGAAAGTCGTGACTCATCTGTGACTGTTCTTAATTTTGGTGCATATTTAATCCACAACAATATATGAATATGAGGAAGACCTCTTCCTTGATGCTCTTTAAGCCAAAAGAAATCAGTGACTCAAGTTGTGGATTTTTCTTTTTGCATATGAAGGCAGGCATGCTTCAAATCTGCGGCTAAAATACCTACAAACATTTCCAGGATGCGAAGAGCAAAGTTCTCCTCGTGTCTTCAGAATGATGTTCTAAATATTATAGTTTGCTTCTCTCAAAAAGTCAAGTCATGTCATCCCATGCGTACCCTGCAAAACTGAGGGTCACAAACCTTGTTAGTGCAACTACATTTTGTAATATACATTTTAGTTCATCATGGCAAAAATAGCAATATTCAATGGTGCCACTCATGTATGCCATCAAATTTATCAAATTTTATTTCAACTTCTCATCATTTCAATGAATTTTGACAATTAAGGGTAAAGCATACATATTTTGTAGATTAACTGCTTTCTTATGAATATGGTTTACAGCGTATGATAGTCCAGATAACTCACTTTCAAATAACAAATTGAATATATATAGAAGACTTTGACAAGATCTAGGATCCATTGGATAAAATCTGGATGATCTATACCCAGCTGCTGGTATATGCACTGAGCGGTCATCATACCGTCTGCTTACTCCTGTTGGAAATAGTTGTGGGAAAACAGCAAGCTTCTAAACTTTTTTCCCAGACACTCATTAGAGCTCCTTTAGCGTGTTTCATCTTGTACTGTTCAATGGCACCCCCATACTCTCTTTTGTATGCAGTGGATGGATACTGCAGTGCTCATAGATTTCTTCAGATTTAGGTCTGTCTTCTTTTTCAAACTGTGAACTTAAAGGTAACATGTCTTCCTCCATTCAACTCCCATCTGTGAGAATATCTACATCTTTGTAATACACAACTCTACCTTTAGGCCTTTCTGTAGCTCAGTCGGTGGTAGTTTCCCTATCTTTTGTGCCACATGAACTATTGGTTGAAATGGGTGTATAGCTCGTATCAATAATGTTTCATAAACATTTAAATGTTGAAGTTTGTCTGGAATTTCAACCAATGCTAACTTATTATGTATTACTCTCGCAGGCATTTAGTTGTCCCCCAATTTGCCATAGCAATACTTACACATGTTCTGCAGGTCTTTCCTCCACAAATAAATACACAGCAAATGCTAGACCATTTTCTCTGTTTTCTTGCACGAAACACATTAACATTTCATGTGTGGCCTTTGTAGTGAGTGTGCTGACAGCATATACAAACATAGGTTGGTTTCTCTGTAGAAACAGCATTAAATGTTACTATTTCTCATGCAATGTTATCAGTACTAACATCTGTGTCCTCTTCCTCTACACCTGGACATAACAATTTCTCATGTTCCCCAAAGTTACTTCAGGGCCAAAGAAACTGAATTGTATATCATAACAAACGTAGTGAACCTATGAAACAGTACCATACAAAAGTGTTTTTTCATGTCTCCTACACACAATGCTGGACTTTTCACAAAGGAAAGTCTTGTAACTAAAATTCACATTTTTGAATGATGAACAGCAGCATTCAGAAATGATGGAAGGTGTTTGTGCATACTCTCTTGGACAGACACTCAAGAGAATGTCTTTGTAAATGAGTATATTTCCTTACTATCCATGGATCTAATTCTTTCAACATTGCAATTATCTGCTTCACACTTTTACCTGGCAAACGACATAGAAAATGTCTTAATATATCGATTGATTCTTGTTGAACACTACAAATACTGCTTCACTCCCATTTATACATAGGGGCATTTCTGCGCCTTCCTGGCAACTCTTTAGCGATCTCTTTCTCTACATTTCTAGGAACCATCTCTTCTTTTGCAATGGGAGTTCCATCTGTTACCTCATACCATGTACTAGTTGTTTTAACCTCATGCACTAATGTGTTCTCTTGCAAGTAGCCTTCTTCATTAAAGAAAGGCTCAGTAATAGACATATGATTCCGTTCTCATCTGAAGATTTTATCAAAAATAATGTTATTAAAAAGTCTTTTTTTCTGCCTTTTTTTCTTCATAGACAATTTCAGTATAAAAATAAATATTTTCTGCTTCACAGCAAATGCTTCAACTACACTCTCATGTTGTTTTTGCCTTAGTGTTTCCCTTCTCCTCTTATGCTGCTTCATGTTTTATACCAGTTTCTGTATTACCTTACTACAAAACAATCTCACACTTATTTTCTTAAATTGCTTCTGTGTTCTTGTTGAACTAGTTGTTTACTTATAAGATTTTCACTTGGAGTTTCACTTACTCCTTTTCCTTATGTAGCTGACTTTAAACAATTCTTTTTATTAGCATGTTTTTGAATATTTTCCATTTTTCCACATACTATTTTTATAAACATCTTTCTTCTCATACCAGCAGCGCTTTTCTCTTGTACTGCATTTTCTACATTACGTTGCTTTTCACTGTCAGTTGTAAGCACAAAGTGCATTTTTTTCTTGTTTCTATCTTTTTTAACATTCTTAATCTTCCTTTGAAAATAAAAGTAGATGTCTGAAAAGCAAATGAACAGTACATTTACTTTTATGTTCCATACTTTTAATTAGCTTCATAAGTAGTTATATCAGTGTGTAACAGGTAGTGCCTCTTTGGATGTATAAATGTATTCATGAGTTAAGGCCTAATTTAGATAGGTATATCCACCACCTTTGTGACACAGTAACCTGTTCACCAAAATATTAATTGCATTACATCTCATGGAATTTTTATTTCGGTTACTCAGTAACTGCTGGATACATATGTACTGTGTCTGCGTGTGTGAGTGAATTTGTAAGTACTCTGTTGCTGTCTGACTTAGTGTGTGAGTGGCTGTATGATTTTGTACATGCGTATGTGAGTCACAATATGGGTGGGAGACAGGATGTATAACTGGGTATATGGGTCTGTAAGTGCAGGCATACCTCACTGAAACTTCAAAATACATGTCTTACCTTTTAAGCACATACCACCCTGCTGTAAAGACTACCTACAACCAACTTTAGGGAGACACATATGTAGGAAAGGGGGCATTAAGGCTTGGCAATTTGTTTTTAAATGCCAAGTGAGGCTGGCAGTAAAACTGCAGTCACAGGTTGTGCAGTAGCATGCCCAATACGTGTTGAAATGGATACTTGTCGCGATGGGTGACGTAGTTGTGGCAGTACTTGAGTACACATATGAGTGAGTGTATTAGTGCCTCTGTGGCATGTCAGTGGATGTGTAAGTAACTATGTTGCTGTTTGACTGACTCCGTAACTCCATGGGTCTGTAAATGTGTATTTACATGGCTGTGTGGCTTATTTTGTGGCTGTGTTAGTGAAGGCCTGAGTATGTAACTGTGGGAGTGAATGTGTAAGTGCCTCTGTTGCTGTCTAACTGGGTGTGTCAGGGACTCTATGGTTTTGTAAATAGGTATATCATTGGCTGTGTGGGGAGAAAACTGCATAAATGACTGGGTGTATGGCTCTATATATGTCTCTTTAACTTGAGTACGTACTAGGTACATGAAATCATTTATATGTATCTGAGTGCATATGACAGTGACTACATACCTATGAGAATGAGTATATAAGTAGATATATATGTGAATGCATTGATATGTTAATGATTTTATTGATGTCCCTGTCAGTGTGTCAGTGTCTATCTAGCTATATCGGTGGTGCGTACATAAGTACTTTCTTGGCACTGTAAATAAGAGGCGTATTTACTAGCAAAGTGGTGGAGCTTGGCGTTAAATCAAGAAGGTTAACACCATGCTTGGTCACTTTTGAAACGCGGAGATGCGCCATATTAACAAAAATGCAGTGCACCCTTCCTTTTCCCCTAGCACTGGCGCTAAAGAATCCGCCTAGCTCTAATGCCAAAACCCTTGTGCCATTTTGAAAGGGTGCCTGTCCTTTAGGGGGGATTCTTTATGTGCAGCAGGGGACACCTTCCTGCACATAAACAATACTTTACAGGCAATTTGCTGTTTCTATGTGGGCTGCACAATGCAGCACCAGGGCCGGACTGGCTACCGGGCAGTTGTGTGTGCTGCCGAGCTGGGGGCTGTTTTCGTTGATAGGGACCTGCGTGTGAAAACCGAAATTCGTTTTCCTTTTTTTATTTCAATGCGCACGCAGGTCCCCATCAACGAAATAAGCCCCCACCACAGATAAATTAGCCCCCAGCTCGGCAGCACACACAACTGCCCGGTAGCCAGTCCGGCCCTGTGCAGCACAGATGGAAAAGTTAAAATACTAGGAGAAATTAAACATCTCTCCATGTATCACCTGTTTAAGACTAGGTATTTCCTTGTCTAATCTTTGACACTGCCCCATACCTTGTAAATATGGGGCTGCATCAAAGACCAATTGGTGTTGCTGTGGAAAACCCACCGCAAAAGCCATTACTCGCTCCTTCACACTAATGATAGCTTGAAATGGTGCCTTAATGACAAGGTAGAGGTAAGACAAGTTAAGTGGCTTAAAGCTGCCTTGTGAAAAAGGTGAAGCCCCTGTTGCCACAGGAACCTCAAACAAAAGTGATGTTCCTGTGGTGATAAGGGCTTGTAAATATGCTGTGTCTACCTCACTGTGTGTTGTTGCAAATGAGAAACTATCAAATTATATAGTCTTATAAATCACCCACATCTGCTCCCAAACACATTCAGTAATTGGAGCTTAATATAAAATCTATATTTTCTCTTCAGATGTTTTTATTTTTCCTTTCCTGCTTATTATGGGTTTCCTTAACATAATCATCTACCCTCTCTTTTATTTTCCCCTTTTATTGCTGTGTATAACCAACACCTTTTACTGCACCTTATTCACTCATAACTCTTTATATAGATATACTTTTTAAAAGCACACCCTAATTGACATACCTGTGAAATGTATTTGCTGTTCCCCAATTTTTACCACACTATTACTTAGAATCTTTTGCCATTGAAAACTCTGTTTGAAAGCTTACTCGGGTGCTACTGCCGCTGCTGCTGAAACGCTGACTCCTTGACATCCAGCCTCCCTGTATCCCTGGAGGTATTGACCGCCTCTGCCGCTCGTCAACATCTTGCAGCACCCGCTTCGCGGGTGCCGCTGCGCGGCTTGAGGCGTGGGGTCGAGGCTGCAGGAGGGCTGCTCAGTCGCTGAAAGGAGGAGGGAGCTCCGTGAGGCTGAAGAGAGCGCGCGCCGCAGGGACTCTGAAGACCAGGAGTCCCTGCGCTGCACAGGTGTGCACGGCCGCGCCCCCAGCAGGACACGCCCCCCGGCCGACTAGAAATCAAAAGCGGGAAGCTTTCCAATCCGTAGTGGGACTCTGTTTGAAAGCTTACTCGGGTGCTACTGCCGCTGCTGCTGAAACGCTGACTCCTTGACATCCAGCCTCCCTGTATCCCTGGAGGGATTGACCGCCTCTGCCGCTCGTCAACATCTTGCAGCATCCGCTTCGCGGGTGCCGCTGCGCGGCTTGAGGCGTGGGTTCGAGGCTGCAGGAGGGCTGCTCAGTCGCTGAAAGGAGGAGGGAGCTCCGTGAGGCTGAAGAGAGCGCGCGCCGCAGGGACTCTGAAGACCAGGAGTCCCTGCGCTGCACAGGTGTGCACGGCCGCGCCCCCAGCAGGACACGCCCCCCGGCCGCAACGTCCCTCTATAACCAACGGTCTGACGCTCAGCGGGACGCGAGCGGGCCGCCGAGCGAAGCCCGGGCAAAGGGCGGGCCCTCTGTGGCCCTCAGAGGCACGAGAAGGCCAGGCTAGGCCACCCCCCTGACAACAGCTGCTTCGAGATGTAAAGGTACTGTACTCGTTGTTTTGTACTTTAGCACATGCCTAAGTGCTGATTAGAACTGAATCAAAAAGCGTTATCGTTGCATGATAGTCACATCCCATTGTCCTGCTAATATTGTTCGAATCCATCGGAGTCAACACTCTGAAAACCGTTCAGCCATCTGATAGCCTTCAAAAGTCTGTAGTAAATATGGGGAAGAAATTGGTACCTGCAGCCACTGAGCCACTTAATACTTTAGACTCTTATTTAGTACAAGTGGTCAGCAAGATTAACAATGAGAGAAGACAATCTCTAGGCTTGAGCCAATCGCCATTCTTGCCCCCAGAAAGCCCTTCCACAAGTGCTTTAAGCATAGTGATGCCTGACATACCGCTAGAAAACCCTTCTATAAATATATCAGATCCTAATTCCCAAGATAATGGCAATGAGGACAAAGACTCAGATCCACCAGCAGATTTGTCAGCTAACGTCGTCTCTGATTCCAATCATCAGATAGATATAGTGGATGAAGTCCTATCACCCCTGCTGCCTGTACCACGGGCAGTGAGAACCTGTAGAAAATTTCAGGTAAAGCGGGGGGGGGAAACAGCAAGGTAGGAAAAAGCTGGCTACACCACCACTAAGACGCGAAGGGAAAAATGTGGAGCTTGATGTTGACGCGGAGTCAAGACGCATTATCGACGATGACCTATTTAATAAGATACAAGATATGATAGACATTAAAATCAGGACAATTATTAAGCCTCTGATCGGGAAACTGGACAAATTAACCTCCGAGGTTAAAAAGTTGGGCGGGGTACATAGCAAGCTGACTGAAGAGGTGGAGAATCTATCTACTCTTGTCACAAAACTGGTGGCCACGGATGTGGAGGTCACCGCAATGGAAAGCTTACTACAGACCATCCCACAAGGGCAGCCACTACCAACTCCATCATTACCTGCACCTAGCCAGGAAGTAGTAGGAGATTTCTCCATCATTCCAACTGCTGTCTCAGCAGGATTGCAACAAGAGGATGACTCAGCCCAATTCATTTTGGAAGCCTCACCAGTAGTACTCGTATTGGCAAACGTCCCTGCTCTATCACAAGGTAAAACAGAGTCCAACCAAGGCCTAAAGGACAAAGCGCTACATTGGCTCACCAATAATATGCATATGGCATATCAAGGGTCTGATAAACTAGCAGGGGATATCGTCATGACTAGGAGGGTATCATGGGTTGGGAACAAGCCAAAAAAGTTTAAGGGGGACTGTGTAATCTTAAACTTTGCCAATTCGGAGGTTCTCCCAAACATTCTGTCCAATATCTTTCCACCCCAACGACGAAGTGGTTCCATAATCCCCCTCACCCTAACATTCTTTTATAGCGAGATCCAGCTTGCCATCTTCCCCAATATCCCCAGATCTAAGAGATTCATAAACACCACTAGCCGGGGAGGGGATATTAGACCTCGATATACCAATGATCGTTTCCAGCCCATGACCAATTTCGAGACAGGAAGATTCAATTACCCGATTGAGCCAAACGCCAGAACAGTTATGATACATGAGCCTACTACAAATGGTTGGGGTTCTGGTTTCTCGGGATATGATCATAGAGGCCGGGGTAACAGGTTTATACCCCGGATGGGAAACGACCAGTCTTTGATACGCCCAAATACTCCACAACCTATGTGGAATACAACAGCCAGTGGATGGGGCCAGGTAGCTACCCCTTTTGATTGGGGATTTGGAATGGGGAACAGGTATGGCCCCTTATCCGACCTAAATAACTGTGATTGACTTAAGGTCGGAATTGATCCAGCAAGTGACGCTTTGAATATGCCATCATCCAAGAGTGGTCAACATAGTATTGTCCAAGACCCCAGTGAGCCCATTCATAAGGAAGTGTTAGAGAGCCAAGTGACGCTAAATTGTGACCATCTTTCTACACTAAATCGGCTGGAGGCCTGTGCAAATCAGAGCCTGGTCAGCGATAATACACAGAGTCTTTCTGAAGTGGGAATAAATGAGAGGATACAATCGCCACGAATAGTTGAAGGGGATCTGGCGGGGGTCCAAGAACTTAAGAAACCCTGGAATGTTGGAATGTAGCAGGCTTAAATGCAAAACGACAGGATAAGGCTTGGTCGAGCTTTGTTTTAAACCATCACATTATTGCTCTGCAAGAAACCTGGGACACATCCGCCAACCTCTGGTGGGATGGGTTCACTAGTTTCACCAAACCTGCGGTCCCTAGTCGTATGGGAAGAGCCAAAGGTGGCCTGGTAATCTTGTTCTCCTTAGACTTAAAAGGAAGTTATAGGCAGATCAGCACCGATTCACACAACATTCTAATGGTTGAAAGGGTGATTCACAACACTAGCAGGACCATATACGTAAACTTCTATAATTCAGGGAATAGTGACTATAGAGGTTGCAACGTTGCTAACTTAGATAGCATTTTAAATACAGTATGCCAGAATATCAAGTTTGCTTTTGAGTTTATTTTATTAGGCGATTTTAATATTCATTTGTGTAACCTAGCCTGTATGGGAAGTAGTGACAATGATGAAGGTGATGCGGGCCCACAGGGACCCCACTTTGAACATTCCACAGAGGGGCAGGAGTTAGAAGAATTACTCGCTAACTTTGACCTGCATGAACCTGACTGGGGTTTGAGAATGCCAACTTTTATTGGCGCCCAACATGGCACAGTAATAGATTACATTTTTGTCTCACAAGGCATTCTAAACCGGACTATGGATTATCGCACAGTTCTAACACATTTTAGTGACCATAACCCGGTAGTACTCGAAGTGGCCTGGGGAGCCCAGATGGGAGTACACCCAATAACAGTAAAACTTGCACATCCCTTGAGGACCACTGATCAAGATAGGCGAGTGAAATGGGCTAAAGTGATCCCGGAAAAATTTTATGCAAAAAACTTTCCTAAAATCAAAGATAAGGTAGAGATCTGTAAAAAATCTTGCGCTCAAAGCAAAGAAATAGTAGAGGCATATGAGGCAATATGTGGCCAGGTGTCAAAGGATCTTTTAGTCAAGCCAAAAAAGGGAACCCCTGGAAATAAGCGCTGGTTTGATTCAGCATGCTCAAATGCCCACAGATCACTGCTGGTAGCCCTAAAAACATTCCTAGGGTAAAAGATGATATTTCCAGATTAAGGAAAAATTACAAGGCAGCCATAAAGAATCGTAAGGACACCATCAAATGCGAAACATGGGAAAATCTCCTCTCAGCGGCAGTGCTGAAGGACAGTAGGAGATTTTGGGAGATTATTAAACAGCCTTTATTCTCAGAAGATAAAAATGAACCCATGGACTGCGTGATTACCGATGATAAATGGCTGTCTCATTTTAAAAATATCTACGGGGGCGAGGACGAAGAAATCAAAGATGTCCCGCTGGTCATTGCAGCCGTACACCCCATCATCTTTAATCCCCAAGAAGTGGAAAAAGCTTTATTGGCTACTACAAAGCACAAGGCACCCGGCCCTGACGGTGTCCCTGCTGACTTTTTTATGTACTCACCAAAACTGTGGTCGGAGGTTTTGACAAACGTGTTTAATGCAGCTAATGGTAACCCAGCCCCTGCCTCATGGGCCACATCCACCATTGTTCCTATTTTCAAAAACAAAGGCCAGCGGGATGATCCCGCCTGTTATAGGCCTATATCCCTCTTGGACTCAACCATAAAAATCTTGGGTAGAGTCCTTCTATCCAGATTGAGGGAGAATGTTGAGAGTTGTGGCGGGCTGTCCGAAATACAATACGGCTTTAGAGAAAGAAAAGGGACCATTGAACAGTGCATTAATTTGTATTTGCTTATTTCCAAATACACTGTGGCCAAGGAGGGGTCCGTGTTTCTTGCATTCATGGATCTCTCCTCGGCTTTTGACTTGGTCAATAGGTCAAAATTGTGGTTGATCTTGTTGGAGATGGGCATTGATGAAGCCTTGGTTGCGTTCATGGCCACTCTGCACCAGGAGCTCTTTGCAGCTGTGCGCGTAACAAATGATGGTAGACGTACCCCACTGTTTAAATCTTTAAAGGGGGTACGGCAAGGTTGTATACTAGCCCCCTTGCTCTTTACCATCTACATCAATGGTCTGGGCGCACACCTGCGGGGGCAGGAAGCTGACGTCCCGTATGCAGGAGGCGCCCAAATCCCGGCACTTCTGTATGCGGATGACGCCGTGCTGATTGCTCGTACTGGTGTTGGCCTTCAGCATCTTTTGGACGCCTTCGGTTCATTTATGGAAAATTTGGACCTTAAGGTAAATGTCTCTAAGTCACATACAATGGTAATGGGGCGTGAGTGCAACAAAAAAAGACATAAAACATTTTTTTGCAGGGGGGACCTTGTCTCAAAGGTATCCACATTTCCCTATTTAGGTGTATTGTTTGACCAGAAAGGATCTTGGAGCCCACAGATAAGAGCAAAGAGGCTGTCTGTAATTAGATCGTCATCAGCTCTCTTGGGTTTCGCTGGCAAGATAGGGGCCAGGCCTATGGAAGCCCTCTTAAAAATCTATAAGTGTAAACCTGTGGCCATTGCGCTATATGGTTCCGCTTTGTGGGGGTATGGAAATCTAGACCTAATACAGAGAGCAGAGAATAGATTTATTAGAACCCTGCTTTCTGTACCACAATCAACCCCAACCTACTCTATCCACAAAGAGGTGGGCCTACCTTATCTGTCAGACACACTGAGTTTGTCCCCTCTGATTTTGTGGCTGAAAATGTGGTTGAACGAAGATCTTCCCTTGAACCACAAAATTTTGCACGATGTTTTATCTCTGGACAAATTTAGCAATATTCCATGGCTGGCCTATTTAGCTAAAACATTCACAGATCTGGGTCGCCCGGAGCTTTTTTCATTCCCAGAGAAAATTAAAGCACATGATATTGACTTTATAAAAAAGTCATTTAGGGAAAGGAAGGAAGCATGCCGTGAGGAATATGAATTGGTGAAACCATCGGTAAGGGAACATAGCCTCCTGGTTAGCTCATCCTCATTGGCATCTTATCTTAGTTTTGTTACACTCCCTTATCACAGGTTTTTATTAACTAAGTTTAGATTTAATTTGTTACATTTTCACCTAGGTTCTTTTAAGAGTTGGCAGAAGCCAGATCTAGCCCCTCCCTGTAGTTGTGACCAGTTTTCTGTGCAGGATACAATGCATTTTGTCATGTTTTGCGGTTTGTACTTAGAGCAGAGGAAAAAATATTTGTTTCCCATTTTGAAAGAGGCCGGCTTCACACAGGTGAGACCGGCTCTGCTCTTTTTACAATTAATGCCTAATCCCCGCATTACTTTCTGCATTGCTAATTTTCTGGTAGCCGCTGCAAGGGCGAAAGCTGTCGGCCAAATTTCGCCTTAAAGCAAAAGTTTTATTACGTACTTTTACTTCTGAATGAAATACTTTTTTTAACTATGTATAATACGTTTTAAACTGTATATTTATATTATTGTTCTTTAGGAAAATGTAGGAAAAAGCTTTGTATGTAATGTTTTTTATTGTTTTTTCTTTGTATGACTTTGAACAAGTCCAATAAAGATATTCTGACTGACTGCCATTGAAAATCTGAAGTGAGAAATACAGGAATAGTATACCACTCTCAGTACAAAGGAACTATTTATGGCAAAACCTACCCACTTTGCTTTCAGTGATACTGATGTTGTAATCAAATCACAAACTTCCTTTTTATATTTTAGTTTTGTTATACCACTTCTGAATGTGTAGTGTTTTTTAAACCATTGTAAGACTCCTATTAATAAGGCGAATTGCCTTCCTTGAACTCATTAGACTTAAAGGATTTTACAATGCGCATGCAGGAGTCTGACCTGCAAGATATTGTTACCTCTACAAAACCTCCTCAATTTAGTGGTTTTTCCACTTTTGCTAAGGAGAAAGTCATTAAGTCCATTGATTGCATTAAATCTGGGGCTCCTTCAGATCCCTGTCCACCACTGGTTCTCAAGCAAATTACCAATGTGGTTGCTGGCCCGCTTATGGACATTTTCAATGAGATAGTGATCTCAGGGCAATTTCAAGGCATATGGAAAAAAGCCTCCATTCTGCCACTGATAAAGTAACCTTCCCTGGACCCAAAGAATATGGAAAGCTATAGGCCTATGTCCTGTCTACCTTTCCCAGCAATAACCTTGAGAAAGCATTGAATGAGGAGATCTTAACGTTTCTGGATGCTTACTCTTTGCTCTATCCCTCACAGCAGGGTTTAAAGCAAACCACTGTATGGAGTCAGCCCTGGCAGTAGGTTCTGAGGAGGTTAGAATGGTGGTTGATAAGGGTGGAAAAGCGGCACTAATCCTATTGCATATATCTGCCACTTTCAACACTGTCCACCATTCTCTCCTCATAAAACTTCTCCATAAGCTTGGGTTTAGAAACTCAGTTTTGACTTTGTTACGCTCATTTTTGAGCAACATGCAACAACAAGTGCAGCTGGGGGAAGTGAGTTCATCATCCTACGCTTTACCTTGTGGTGTTCTTCAGGAGTTCTCCCTAGTCCCACACTGTTCAATGTGTATGTTAGCCCCCTCAGCAAGCTCATTCAAATTCTGGGGCTAGCTCTATTCTCCTATGCTGATGATACACAGATAGTGGTTTCTATCTCATTGGATGTGGACAGAGAAGCTAAAAACTTCAGTAAACAAGTGCCACTGTGGGTGCAGAATAATTGTCTGAAATTAAATACAGACAAAATGGAAGTGCTGCTTTTTGGAAAGGAAACCTCTTTGTGGAATGACTCATGGTGGCCACAGAGCCTTGGCGATTTTACCTACTCCTTTCCAGAAGGTTCAAAATTTGGGAGTCATATTTGACACTGAACTTTCCTTTTCGAAACAGAAAAATTCTATCACCTCTCCAGGGGCCAGATGTGCAACGAGCACAATTGTGCCTCGCAAATTGCAAGTCTTTTGCAACTTGCAATTTGCAAAGCTCAATATGCCATGTACAACAGTGTGGAACACACTATTTGCGATTCCCAATGGGGTCACAAATTGCGATACTCATTAATATTAATGAGCGTCTCGCAATTTTCAAGCCCATTGGGAATGACAGGTCCACCCAGGTATGGTGGCTTGCTGGGCTCAGCGGACTACCATGTCTGGGACTGCTTTTAAATAAAGCAGTTTTTTTAAATGCAGCCAATTTTCCTGCATTTAAAAACACCCCTTCCAAATTGTGACTGCATTACAACCCTCCAATTGGCATCACAAAAATGCATACATTGGATTGTGGATGTTATTAGGAAAGGTACGCCCCTTCCTAATAGCGACTCACAATTCCTTAATAGCGAGTCACAAAAAAAATTGCAACTCGCTATTTAGGAAATGTACATGGCGCAGGGCAAATTTACATGCGCAAACAGGTCACAAACCTGTTTGCGCATGCAATTTAGGGTTGTATATCTGGACCCTGGTTTTTTGGTGTAGAAGATTTTTTTTAAATCTTCCCATTTATCCCCCATGACCTTCATAAGACATTAATATCAGCTCTTGTTTTCTTTAAGCTGGATTACTGCAATGCCCTGTACCTGGGTGCACAGAAGTGTGTGATACGGAAGCTGAAAGCAGCAGCAAGAGTGCTTCAAAAAATTCCTAAATTTAGCCCAGTGTCTGAATTACTGCAAAATCTTCACTGGCTCCTAGTATGAAAGAGTATTATTTTTAAGGCCATGTGGATGGTTCACAAGGCCCTTCATCTTTCAGGCCCAAAGTACCTACAAGACCATTTTTCTTGGTATACACCAAGCAGAAACCTCAGATCCAGCTTGTTACGTCTTGTTAAGTCTGCTAGATTCAACAAGACGGGTGAGGGCTTTCTCCATATATGCATGTAAGTGGTGCACTCTGCTTCCTTTACCGCTGCAAGGTCAAGCCTCCCTGATGCAATTTAGGAAGCAGTTGAAAACATGGCTATTACGAAAGTAGTAGAATAGGCACCATATGCACCAGGTTCGATTCTACTGACTCTACAATTTCCTAGTGCCCGCCCGCTCTTGCTTTCCTTTCCTCCGTACTTTCTTTTACCCCTACGACTCCCTCGGGTATGTGCGCGCTTTATAAAATTATTTTCATTCATTCATTAGTGGCTTTGAGCCGATTCTCAAATCAGCTGTGGTGCTCAGTGCCACCCCATGTAACATTGCGGTGGATTCACGAATCCACACGGGAGCTTGTAAATCCACTTAACAATTTGCTGTTAGCATAGCATTTATAGTATGCTTTCTAAAACGTACTAAATTACAACCCAAACACTTTCTAATGAGCAATACTTCCTTACCACTCTACTACTCAGATTTACAATCTACTCTTCTTTGTTCCCTTCCCTCCAGCACTCTGGCTCCATTTCCATAGTAACCGTGTTTTTAACACTGACTGCTGGCAGTAGGTAAACATTTCATAACTATACTACCTTCAAAAGGTAGTGTAGCAGGTGTGGTTGAATGTAATATTAAGCTTATCCCAAACAGCATCATTTCCTTTTTCCAAAGCCAATCATAGAAGTAATTACTACTTTCTCAAAATCACTACCTACAATTAGCTACCAGCATATTAAGAGCATCCAATCAAATATGCTCTTGTTTAATGTAGGTACTGTTCTGCATTTTACTTGCATTCCATTAGTAAAACTGTCCCATACAGCTACAGCCTTCTCCTGTGTACTCCACCGTTTTGCTTCCAAATTGTTAAATGGTGTAAGTGTGGATTGTGGACAGTTTTATGTTTTGGGCCAGAGAAAGTGTTAGAATTATAGAAACCTTGGCATTGGCAGGGTCTTGGGTTTACCTAATGTAGACATTACTTGGCTTGGTCTGAGTAGATTCAAGAAACATCAATTCTGAATCTGAACAGAATTTAACTGACTTGTACCACTTGGTATATGAGGTGGGAGCATTTGCGGAAGTTTCTCTCGACCCTCCTCCATTTCTGCTGGAACCGCTTGATGGCTGCCATTTTGGGGTCTTCACAGTGAGCAATCTAGTCCTTTTGGTAGGACTAAAGAGGGAGGACTATTTGATTGCCGTGATGGTGCGACCATGCAGGTTAAATAATCAGCAAGTAGACTGAAACCATTGAAAGATTTGCACAGAAAACAACTAAAGGGTACCTGGTTTTAATTAAAATCTGGCAAGGGTTTTCATTTTTATGGTTAGAAAATTGTAGCAAGAGTATTTTAAAGAAATCAGTAAGGAAATCAACACAGCACCTGATAGGAAGGTCTTTTATGTTTTCATGTTGAGTAAGATTTTAAAATTGAAAAACTGATTTTGAATCTAAACTGAATTTAACTTAATTGTAATGCCTGGTATATGAGATTTTACTCTGGAGCATGTACAGTAGTTGCCCTTAACCCTCCTCCACTTCTGCTGGAACCACTTGACGGACCGCATTTTAGGATCTTCACAGTGAGTTGTCTAGTCATTTTGTCAGGACTAAAAAGGGAGGGCTATTTAATAGCCATGATGGTATCACCGTGCAGCAGGCATGCAGGTGGCGCACTGAAGTTGCACCAAAGGCAAGCCCATCTGAACCTGTCAACACAACAATGATGGACAGAATGTGGATCAATGTCACTCATTCACCCCAGTCCAAAGATCTGGGCCCAAATCCATCGTTTTTCCACTCCACACCACCCTGGGTTAGACAATGGCGATATGCAAATCAGCGCTGACCCTGTGCCCCATGGGAACAGTCCAGTCCGAACTACAAAAGCCATGTCCTTCCCAGAACGGAAACAAGCATCCGAGGACCGGCCCGGTTTCGAGGTAACACCTCTCTTCAGCCCGGCTAGCTTGATTCCAGTGGTGTGGAGTGCCTGGGACTCACGTCTGAGCATCCCCAGTACACTTAGAGCGGTAACTGCAAACACAACAATGATGGACAGAATGTGGATCAATGTCACACATTCACCCCAGTCCAAAGATCTGGGCCCAAATCCATCGTTTTTCCACCCCACACCACCCTGGGTTAGACAATGGCGATATGCAAATCAGCGCTGACCCTGTGCCCCATGGGAATAGTCCAGTCCGAACTACAAAAGCCATGTCCTTCCCAGAACGGAAACAAGCATCCGAGGACCGGCCCGGTTTCGAGGTAACACCTCTCTTCAGCCCGGCTAGCTTGATTCCAGTAGTGTGGAGTGCCTGGGACTCACGTCTGAGCATCCCCAGTACACTTAGAGCGGTAACTGCAAACACAACAATGATGGACAGAATGTGGATCAATGTCACACATTCACCCCAGTCCAAAGATCTGGGCCCAAATCCATCGTTTTTCCACTCCACACCACCCTGGGTTAGACAATGGCGATATGCAAATCAGCGCTGACCCTGTGCCCCATGGGAACAGTCCAGTCCGAACTACAAAAGCCATGTCCTTCCCAGAACGGAAACAAGCATCCGAGGACCGGCCCGGTTTCGAGGTAACACCTCTCTTCAGCCCGGCTAGCTTGATTCCAGTGGTGTGGAGTGCCTGGGACTCACGTCTGAGCATCCCCAGTACACTTAGAGCGGTAACTGCAAACACAACAATGATGGACAGAATGTGGATCAATGTCACACATTCACCCCAGTCCAAAGATCTGGGCCCAAATCCATCGTTTTTCCACTCCACACCACCCTGAACCTCTGAACCTGTCAGCATCCCGGAAGCGACCAGCACCGTCCATGCTGCTGGATCTAACTCCCACAGTACGCAATGTAAGAAGATAATTACATCTACCAGCAAAAAGATGCACAAACTGAACCCCATTAGCACTGACCACCAATACGTCCTCATAGATGCAGAGGAAGATACTCCTAAAAACATAAGCAGCTCCAAAGACTCACAATGCACCAATAATACAAGAAACAATTTCTTACCCTTGAACTGCTTAACACCCGGGTAATGGGACCACACAATCTGAATCAAATCTGCTATTAACTTTCAATGGCTGGGACATACTCTTCATCGCTGAAACTTGGCTTCCCCAGGAACCTGGGTTAACTCTGGGAAATGTATGCCCCCAGACTATAGAACCATGTTCCATTTGAGAACAAAAAATAGAGGGGGGTGGTGGCAATCCTCTTTAAGGAAAAATGGGCCACAGTAAAACTGAAAATAAGCCAAAGAATATTGATACTAGGTTACTCGATCAAAAAAAAGAAGGTACTATTTTATTTGGACTATTGTACCATAGACCCCCAGGCACATTAAAATAATTTGCCCAACCCTTCCTAGATGTAAAAGCAAGTTTTTTAAAGTCCCACTCAAATTGCCTAGTTCTGGATGATTTTACCATCTGGCCAGAATACAACCATCAGAAGCAAATGAGGGAGTTTCTCAACTTGTGTGAATACATGACTCTTATACAACAGGTAAAGGGAACAACTCACCAAGGTAGACATACTCTGGACATAATTTTAGCCTCCCCAGACATGGTTACAGTTAATAACCCAATCCTCTCCGCTGGTCAGACCATTACTTGTTCACATTTAATGCACAAATACTCACTAAAGGAATTAAAAATAATAAACTCATCAGAAACCCATCACCGAAAATAATCTGGGTCAAATTAAATATATTTGACAAGGAAACAATATTTGCTACCACCACCTGTTTTCTAGACTCCAATTCAGTAGAAATAACTATGCGAATTATGAAAAGTCCATCATATACACCCTAGATACAATAGCCTTCAGAAAAGCAAGCAGACTTAAACCTAGAATCTCAGCACCAATGTTTACAGACACCTTAAAAGACATAAAATCAAAGTGTAGAAAACTTGACAGACAGTGGAGAAAATCATACATTGACAAAGACAAAGCCCTACTAAAATGGGCTCACGGGCAATATAAAAGTAGAAATAAGGAAACCCAGAGCCTCCTATCTCTCCACTTCCATCCTCAAAGCATACAATAAAACAAGGGAACTCTTTGACCTGGTAAAAGAGGAAACCACCCATGAATCTATAAAACAAAATATTGATTCCTCACAAAACCAATGGATAATCTCTCAGATTACTTTGATAATAAAATCAACCAGATTTAACAGGCATAAAAAATAAAGAGAGCCCTAAACAAAACAAAAATCATGACAGTATGATAAAAAGGTCAAACAGCTGGCCTTAGGAGGCAAATCAGAGATGACTGATATGCTAGAAGACACACATTTCAAAAATCATTTTGTATCGTTCTCCTAAGGCTCACCCTTAGACCCCATACCCAATAGGTTATGGAAAAAAAGAGCATAAGAACTCCTCCCCAGTTTATGGCTAATCTGTAATCAATCTCTTGCCAAGGGGAAGGTTCCAATAGCCTGGAAGAAGGCCTTGGTGACCACTTGCTTGAAAAAACCTTCAGTTGATATCCAAGAACCTAGAAACTACCACCCTTTCTCGAAGCTCCCTTTCCCAGTCAAAATAGGCAAAAAGTACCTTACCAAGATACTAGCAGACTTTCACAAGCAGAACAATCTGGTAGAACCAGGGCAAATAGGCTTTAGGCCTCCACATGGAACAGAGACAGCACTAATTCTGGCCACCACCAAAATAGGAAAACAGCGGAAAAAAGTCAGTATTGATCCTATTAGATCTATCTGCCATGTTTAACACAATCAATCATCAAATCCTGCTCAGGCGTCTGAAGGAGATGGGGGTGAGAGATACTATGCTCAACTGGTTTGAGCCATACCCCTTGGATAGACGACAAGCAATACCTCTCTCACCTTTTACATCAGAATATAAGGAACTCACGCATGGAGTCCCCCCAAGGTTCCACCTGAAGCCCTATATTGTTGAATATAAGACCACTGATATCCTTGATAAAATCTTTTTTTACTATCCACAATTAAGGATGCCATTGAGGTAGTAGCACCGGCCCATAGAGTCAGACTGATAGACAAGGGCAAGGGGGCACCCTGGTTCGATAATACTCTCAGGTAACTAAAACAAGTCCTTCGCCAATGCGAGAGGGCCTTGCGTAAGTCCCGCAAGCCCAGTGCTTTGGCTGCTTATACGCTGAAGTTTACAGCGTATAAAAAAGCCATCCGTCTGAGGAAGGCTGAATTCTATGAGGCAATAATCTCTGAGGCTGCGAACCCGCAGAAAGAAGTGTTTAAGGTTTTAAACGACTTGCAGACGGTTAGGACGCCCAGCCCGACATTTAGTCAAAACGACTGCCAAGATTTCCAAACTTTCTTCACGGATAAGATAAGGGACTTGATGTCAGACATCAGTCGTACCACAATTTTACATTGTTCAATCGAACCTCCATCTACCCTCCCTAGACGGTCAATGGACGTTTTGACTAGGCTGCCTGCTCTCACTAAGGAGTCCCTGTCCACTATAATGGGCCGGGTGAAGTCAGGATCTCCAGCGGACCCCTGCCCGCCCAAAATCTTTAAGCTGGGAAGGTCTGAGATGGAGGATAAAGTACTTGCCCTCCTGAACCGCTCCCTGGAGATGGGAATTGTCCCTTCTAATTTTAAGGAAGCACGGGTGGCCCCTCTTCTAAAGAAACCAGGTGCAGATCCAAAGAATCTTAAGAATTTCAGGCCAATCTCTCAGTTGCCTTTCTTGGCTAAAATTCTAGAGCAGCATGTCTTACACTCCCTCACCCAGTTTCTGGAAAGTAACCATCTCCTTGAGCCTAATCAAGCGGGTTTCAGAGCTCATCACAGCACGGAATTGGTGATGCTTTCCGTGCTGGATGATCTGAGACTCAGGGCGGATAGGAAAGCTCCGTGTGCCCTGGTCTTGTTGGACTTATCCGTGGTGTTTGATACCGTGAATCTTGACCGATTAGTGGCACGGATAAAGGACCAAGGGATACAGGGCACGGTTCTGGCCTGGCTGACCTCCTTTTTGGCCGAACGCTCGCAGCGAGTGCAACTAGCAGATCTGGTGTCTGAGCCAACCAAGTTGACCTGTGGTGTGCCCCAGGGTTCGGCTCTATCACCTCTGATCTTTACCATCTACCTGCAGCCTTTGATAGCAGCACTTAACCGGATGGACTGTAGGGTTTATAATTACGCCGACGACACTCAAATTCTGATCCAGACTGACCGTTCATCGACGGCTTACCTGAGAATGCAAGACATTCTCAAGTTTACCATCAACTGGATATCGGCTAACTCACTAAAAATAAACCCGGATAAAACCAAAGTTTTGGCAGTCACCACAGCCTCAAATCCATGTAGTGATCTGTTCTGGCCGGCCAAATTAGGGCAGTTTCCAGAACCTGCAGTGGCAGTAAAAAGCTTAGGCATCAAAATTGATGCTCGGCTATCTATGACGCAGCAGGTGTCGGCCGTGGTGGGCACATGTGTTGGCCTGCTGCGCCAGCTTCGGAAACTATCTTCCTTGTTGTCCTTCTCCACCCTAAGACTGGCGGTATCCACCTTGATCCTGGCACATCTTGACTACGGTAACTCCTTGTATTTTGGGCTACCAAAAAATCTTCTGGCAAGGCTCCAGGTTGTGATGAACGATGTGGCCAGATTAATTTTTAAAAAAACCTAGGCAGACCGGAACAACACTTCTGTTGCAGGACTTGCATTGGCTTCCAATTGCTCAGAGAATCAAATTCAAAAGCCTTTGTATAGCACATAAGGCCATATATGGCTTTGCCCCTAGCTACATCAAAGACCGCTTGGTCAATTACATGCCAAGCAGGGCCCTTCGGTCAGCTGGGGCTTGTAATTTAGTCTGTCCTAGGTTCAACCTTGTGTCCTTGCGCGGTAGAGCCTTTTCTAGTACCATTCCCCAGGCGTGGAACCGCCTACCAGCTGAGCTTCGGAAGGAAGCCAATCTCCATCCTAGTAGGAAGAAACTAAAGACTGTGCTTTTCTTAGAGGCATGCGGGCCTCTGTGAGTCGGTGGCTCCATGCTTTACTGATGGTGTATGTCCGCTGACATCACTTAGATACCCCTGGGTGATAACCCGCTCTATAAGTGCATAATAACATAACATAACATACATCATAGTAAATTATGCAGTCAACACTCAACTAATAATATCCCTGAACAATATAGACCATAACCAAGTAAAACAACCTCCAATACTGTTTGAAAGAGATGACACAATAGTTGGATGATAATACACAAAAATTAAATGGAGATAAGACAAAATTCCTGTGCTGCTCACCAGCAAACATACAACAGCAACTTCCCACAAGCTTTTGGCCATGGCCGAATAGCACAGACTTAAATACATCAAAGCTGGTACGCATCGTAGAAATCCAAATTGACACCAAACCCTAAATGGAAGTCCACATCAATAAAACAATAGCAACCTGCCACAGACGCCTCAGAATTCTGAAGAAAGTAGTGCCATTACTCCCCCAACTTTATAGAAGACTTGGGGGAAAGGTTTACATTTTAAGCAGACTACACTACTGCAACTCCATGTTACTAGGTAGTCCTGAATGTGAGAGCATTACTGTGGGTCTGTAAGTAGATGTGTAAGTGGATGGATGGATCTGTAAGTGGGTGATTCAGTACATGTATTATTTACTACTTATGTATTTCAAAGATTTATACCCAACAGGGTTTCCCGGTGGATGGATTAAACTTGGTTATAAAGAAAGGATTTTAGCTTTTTATGGAAAGTTAAAAAAACACTAATAGGTCCTACATTCCAAAGGAAGGGAATTCCACAGTTTAGTTCCAAGGTAGGAGAACGAGCGGCCTCTCATATGGGTCAGTCGCACTCTGGGAATAGAAATAGGAAAGAGGCTGGCCGATCTCAGTTGACGGATAGGTAGGTGAGATTTGACCAGGCTTGTATGTACGAGGGAGCCAAGCCGAGCTTAGCTTGAAACATATACATAGATCCTTGAACTCAATGCGTTAGTTTACCTTAAGCCAATTAAGTTGATGGAGCTGAGGTGAGATAGATGCTTGTCGAGACAACCGGAAAAGCAGGCAGGCGGCTGAGTTTTGAATGAGCTGTAAACGGCGAATGGCAAGCGACAGCCTTGTCTGTGCCCAATTACTGTACATTGCCATAGTCAAGTCTGGAGATCACCATTGACTGCAATATTGTTCTGTGGGCTGTGGATGGAATTAACAAAAGGATTTTTTTAGCCACTTGAGAACCGCAAATCAAGTCTCAATGACTCCAGACACTTGAGCTCAGAGAGAGAGATTATAATCAATGATAAAACCCAAGTTCCTAACCTTCAGAACCAGAGCAGGTAGAAGCCCCAGAGAGTAAGGCCAATGGTTTGCTCCCCAGAGATCAGGATTTTTTCCCAGAATGAGGACCTTGCATAGGTCTGTGAGTAGGTTTCTGAGTACCTGTGTGGGTGTGTCAGTAGGTCTGTCAGTGCCTCTGCATTTCTAAATAGGTGTGTGAGTGACTGTATAGTTCTGCCATTTGGTCTATGAGTACCTGTGTGGTTCTGTCACAGGGTACGAGAGTGCATGTGTGGATCTGTGAGTGATTGTGTGAGTAGATGTGTGAGTGGTTGTGTGAGTCTATAAGCGGGTGTTTACGTGCTTATGTAGAGGTGTAAGGGGGTTTCTGGGTGCCTAAATGGGTCTTTGAATGGGTGTGTGAGTACCTACATGGGTATGGGACTGTGTTTGTGAGTGCAGGTGTTGATCTGTGAATAGGTCTGTCTGTGCCTGCATGTGTCTGTGAGTAGATCTGTGTGGGTCTATGAGTAGGTAGGTGTAAGAGCACCTGTCTGAGTCTCTGGGTGTGTGTGCAAATGGCTGTGTGAGTATTACAGTAGGTTTGTGAGTGCCTGAGTGGTACTGCTAATGTGTGTTTTAGTACCTGCATCAGTCCGTGAGTGGGGCTATGAGTGGTTCTGCTAATGTGTGTTTTAGTGCCTGCATCAGTCCGTGAGTGGGGCTATGAGTGGTTGCATGTGTCTCTGAGTGAGTGAGTGACTAGCTGTGTGGGACTCTGAGTAGGTGTGAAAGTGGCTGTAAGGTCTGTGAGTGGGTGTCTGAGTGCCTGTGTTGGTCTGTGAGTAGGTTTGTGAATGCCTACATCAATATGTAAGTAGGTCTGTGAGTGCCTGAATGGTCTGTGAGTGGGTGTGTCAATGTCTGTTTAGGTTTGTGAGTAGGTAAGGGAGTGCCTCTGTGTGTCTGTGAGTGGGTGTGTGAGTTTCCTACTGGGTATTTGAGTGGGTGTATACATATTGGTATGGGTCAGTGAGTGGGTGTTTGAGTGTCTGTGTGGGTGTGTGAGTTCCTGGGGGGTTCTGTGAGTGGGTATGTGAGTACCTATATGAGTCTGTGAGTGGGTCTATGAGTTTGTGAGAGGGTCTGTGAGTGGGAATGTGAGTGGGTATGTGAGTGTGTGTATGGGCCAATGAGTGGGTGTCTGATTGTCTGTGTGGGCATTTGAGTGTCTGTGTGGGTCTGTGATTGTGTTTCAGTGTATCGAAGTAGGAGTATGCGTGGGTGTGTGAGTGTTTGTGCAGGCCTGTGAGTGGGTGTCTGAATGTCTGTGTGGGTGTCCAAATGTCTGAGTGGGTCTGTGAGTGTGTGCGTGTATCTAAGTAGGTCTGTGTTAGTCTGTGAGTAGGTGTGTGAGTGCCTACATAGGTATATGAGTATGTATGTGAGTGCCTGCATTACTCTATGAATAGATGTGTCAACGCCTCCATAGGTCTGTGAGTAGGAGGGTAAGTGCCTATGCAGGTCTCCGAATGGGTACGAAACTGCCTGCGTGGCTCTGTGAGTGGGTGGGTGTTTCTGTGTAATTCTGTGAGTGGGCCTGTGTGTGTGTGTGCGAAGGTATGTCAATAGGTGTGTGAGTGCCTATGTGGCTTTGTGAGTGGGTGTCAGTGTGGATCTGAGTGGTTCTATGAGTGTTTGTGTGGGTACACGAGTGTCAGAGGGGCTTTGAGTGGGTGTTTGAGTGTATAGATCTATGAGTTTGTGTATATATGTGGCTGGGTCTGTGAGTGGGTGTGTGAGTACCTATGTGGGTATGTGAGTGGGTCTGTCAGTGTGTGAGGGTCTATGAGTGTCCGTGTATGTCTGTGAGTGGGTGTATAAGTACCTGCTTGGGTCTGTCAGTGTGTTTGTGAGTGTCTAAATGGGCATGGCTCAGTAAGTGGATGTGTCAATGTCTGTATAGGTCTGTGAGTAGATAGGTGAGTGCTTATGTGGGTCACTGTCCAGGTCTGTAAATGGGTGTGAAAGTACTATGGAAGTTTGGAAAGTGGTTTTTTTTCAAAGTGCGTCAAGATTCACAGATACAATGCCGATTTACGCAGGAGCCATGCTAAGCCTCGCTCACACATACATATATATGTGTATGTTTGTGTGTGTTAATTATTTATTTACTTTATTAACCAGTTACTTTTAAAGAAGGGGACATTAATTGATTTATTTTAACATTATGTCCTATGGGGTGTTATTTTAAGTCCTTGCCTTTATTATTTTCTATAGGAGGTTGTGCTTATGGCTGGTCAAGTATGGGGCTGGACTTCCTCTCGGTCAGAGCTCAAGAACATGTACTACTGTTTTGTGTAAGGTCTTGTGAACTGGAATGAGCTTACTCTTTTGTAGGTAAGTGCATGTCCCTCCCTAAACACCTCATTACTCTTCACTTAAACTCTCTCTACTCTTTCCCAAATCGCTCCCATTTATTATCAAGTATTTCCCATTTTCCAGCCAATCCCCCTTCCCTCCACATTTATTACTAAAACATAGGCATACATCTCCTGAGATCTCTGCAGTCAGGGTGGAGATCTCTACACAGTACAGATATCAGTGGCACAGTAGACTTCTGTAGATGTAGATGCATGTAGATTAGTAAATAGCATTTTGCAGTTCACAAGAAGTACTATTGTACTACTGAACATTCTTCAAAATGCAGTTTGAGGATCGGTTGCATGTATCTTTGGCAAATCTCTAAATAGAATTTGAAGAAAATTGAAAGCGTTTGGTAGTTTGAAGGAAGAAGTTATTACATTCTCAAAATGTATTAGATTCCCTAAATGTAGAAAATCCTGTGAAGGGAGACAGTAAATTAAAATGGTGGCAACCCCAAAATTGGCCACTAGAGCTTTCATGTCTATTGGCAAATGATGAAAGATTGGGCTCAATTCCCTTCACACTTTTGTAAGGAAGTATATTGTTATGTGAGGTGTTATATTGCACACCGGTGAGACTGTCCTCGTATACCCCAACAGAGTTTAGGCTTACCTCGAGGAGGATCCACTGACTCCGGCCAGTACAGTACGGAATCTCAGGGTCCTAATAGATAAGCACCTCCAGATGGAGTCTCAGGCAATTAAGACAGCTAGCGTGTGTTTTGGCCTGCTATGTCTGCTTCGTCGGATACTTCCAATCCTACCAAAGGATCTGCGCTCCTTGATAGTACGCAGCACAGTGATGAGCAGGCTGGACTATTGCAACTCCTTGTATTTAGGGGCTCCTCAGTACATCTTCCAGGGGTTGCAAAGAGTCCAGTCCGCCGCGGCAAAACTGGTGCTATAATCTGCGGCGTAACACGTCCTCTACTCGTACCCTAAGAGCGCTCCATTGGTTACCAATCAAGGAAAGGGTTCTTTTTAAATCACTCTGTCAGGTGTACAGAGCATCACACGAGATGGGCCCAATCCCTTTACAAGAAAGGTTCTCTTGGTACCTTCCGCAGAGACCGCTCCGGTCCTCTGATGCTAGTTTATTAGCAACCACGAGATTTAAACGCTCACAGATGGGAGGGAGGGCCTTCAGTGTGGTAGGAGCTCAGCTGTGGAATGAGCTGCCACAAAGGATCAGACAGTTTGACTTTCTAATTGAATTCAGGAAGAGCCTGAAAACTTGGCTCTTCCCGAAAGTCTGATCCGTACGTTCCATCTCCCTGCTCGTCATCATGCTGATCAGGTGTTATTATATCAGAGCGCCAGGATACCCGTAGGGTGGCAGTTGCGCTATATAAGCACAGATACAATACTACAATACAATTGCTAACCAAGTTGTTCTTTCATTTAGAGTTTCTGCTACATGTATCTCTTCTAAAGAAACATATCTGACATCTATTCCTTACTGTTCTCATTATCTGCTAACAGGTATCCTCAATGTAACCTAAACCTGATTCTTCAAGCATGTAGAATGAAGGGGCTGACTGAGGTAGAGTCTGCACACATCACAAGTTTGTTCTCTTAAATGGGAATAATATTAGTACTAACATATCCCCATCTCTGCATCACAAATCGCAGTGGGCATATGATATAGTTTTAAAGCCCCCCCCCCCCGTAACAGGTTATATTAGCCATTAAGGCCCGCTTTAGCGTTAAGAAAGGCAACCAGCCAGTACAGCCCAGTTACTGTGGGCTATAATGCTATTAGAACATTCCGCCCCATGAGGGCAGAATGTTCCAATTAAAATACACAAAGGCCTTTTGTGGCCCGTGGGTGTTGACATCTGTATAGAGCTCCGAAGCCTTCTTTTCACAGCTCTTGCTGTGAATATTCTACAGCCAACAGAGTGCACAGCGCCATGGCTGTTAGGTGTTGACCATTCATAGCAAGAGCAGTGAAAAGGGGCTGAAGTCAGCCCCTGGTTCTCTACGGCTTGATTGAACTGCTTTTCGTAGATCAGCCAAGTGAGGGAGACCCAGGAGCTAAGCAGCATTCACATGTACCTCATTCTGAGGCTTTAGTGACACTGTGTATCAGGCAGATGGATGGGTGAAGGCTACATGTGTTCTCCTCCATTGCCTCTTCCTTTCAATTTCATCTGCCTAAAAAAATATATTTTTGAGAGGCAGGGGAAAGAGAAAGGCAGATGCTGTGTATTAGGACATTGACATGTTGGGAGTAGCAGACTTATACCAGTTCATATGGAGCTCTCAACATTTCAATTATCTATTTGGGGTTATACAATATCAATAGTTGAGCTAGAGGATTATGCCCTGAATTAGGTGCAAGGCTGAGCATTTTTGAATAAGACAATATCCTGCACCAGAAAGTGAGGTACTGTAAGTTAAAATTGCACTAAAAGTTATTTAAAAATATTAAGAGCCTTTAACAGTGTTTAGGATGTTACCTATGCATGCACAGATTTACAATTAGTGTTTTGTTGGCGAAGTACTTTAACATATGGTTTGGAGAAATTTGTCTTTAGTCCATGTACCTATTAATTAAAGACTGCCATGCTGGAGAGAACAATACAATCTGTATAAAGAAGAATAGGAGGGTGCTTCCTGCAGTGCATCATGTCCACCGGACCTCAAAGTATCTTAAACATGGTTTATACAAAATATAAAATAAATGGGGCTGTTGGACTTGGCCCTTTTTGCAGGGTCATCCCAGAACTTTTTGCCTTCCTCCTGTATTGTTTCTGACCTGTTTTTGTTGATTTTATGACTCTGGGCACTTTACCATTGCTGATCAGTGCTAAAGTTTCATATACTCTCTGTGTAAATTGTGTTAATGGATTAGTGATTCCATGATTGGCATATTTGATTTACTTGTCAGACCCTAGTATAGTGCACTGTGTGTGCCCGGGGCCTGTAAATCTAATGCTGCTAGTGGGCTGCAGCACTGATTGTGCCACACACAGAAGCAGCCTGTCAAATGTAACACCCTGAGGAGCGGCGGTAGGGGTAGATCGTGAAAGCAGTTCCATACTTCGGAACAGGGACACTACTGTTGCGTGTCTTTTTACCGCTGCACCAGATGAGGCCAGTACTTTCCACACTTTAGGTGGTCTTTTTCACCCAGGAGGACTCCCTTAGGTGCCTTTATGAAGGCGGCAAGTATAACTCCTATACTTACCACATCATTCTGTAGATAGTTATAATTTTTTCACTCATCCTTTTTCTTTCACGGTCCTGAAGAATCGCCCTAGATCTCCCCTAGACACCAATATGGCGAGAAACATGTTGACCACTAAGGAGTAGAGTAGAGGTTCCTGCACCTAACACAGAGAACACACTACCCTCCTTCTATATTTTTTACTTTAGGTAAGGTACCCAAATGAATAAAGTATCACAGTGGAATCCTTAACCTATTTTAACCCACTACACATACATCTACACTAGACTAGGCCCTCTCACCCCCACTGCACCCTTACGGCAAGGAATAAAATATCCCTGAAAAAGAGCCCCTTTAAGGGTGCCCTTTGGGCATTGCAGCGCCGGCCCAACGAGGAGCAGGCTCAAATGATGAAGCATGACACCTAGCTTGCAGGGTGTGTGAGAGCCCTAGTTCCACAAGGAGGAATTCCCCTCCTCCTTTATTGGCACGACCCCTGTTTTACTTTCTCCATCAGACACACCTGTCTAGGTGGGTTTAGGTGATTACTACTTCACCTAGGAACTGGGTACCACTCCTTTTGTTCCACTATTTGGGCAAGTACACTGGACCTATTAGAAAAGCCCTTCCAATAGCCTTTTTTCCCCCCTTTTGATAAATAAATGTAACACTGGCCTGCCATTGCAGAGCCTGTATGTAGTCTGAGACTGCCATGTCAATTTGGCAAGTGAACACACTTCCCTTTTCCACATATTAGTCACCCCTGAGGTAGGGCCAATGTACCCCTGTGGGCAGGGTGCATTGTATGTGAAAGGTAGGGCATGCCCAGATGTGTGTGGCATATCCTGATAGTGAAATACTTATCATTTTATTTTTCACTTTTGCAAGGCTACCTGTTTCCACAGGACAGAATGGGGAGTTTGTTTCTAACATCTTATAAACATAACTGGAACAAGGAACAAGATAGACAATTAAAGTTTAGTATGCCTAGTGAGGGTGACTTTTTCATTCTGTGTTTGAAAATACCACTTTTAGAAAGTCTGTATTTTCTTGCCTAACCATCCAGTGTGCCTCGGCTAGGTTTATGTACTGCATGTCTGGCTTTTGGATGACAGGGTCTTGAGAGTGGCTGTGGCTCCAGAAGTCTGATGAGTCAGGGCTGGGCTGAATGGACCTGGGCTGCATTTAGACTAGGGGGAGTAGATTTCCTTTTCACCTGAACGGGCCTGGTCTGCCTTCAACAATGCTGGCTGCATCTCCTACCAGAGAGCTGCACCAGTGAAGACAGAACTGGTTTTGGCCAGGTACAGACACTCTCTGCCTTCAGAGAACAAAGGAATTGTGTGAATAAAAAGTAGTGCCCAGACCTTAGACTTTTAGATCACAGAGAGAAGGGAAGAGATTTCCAGAAAAGTGTTTACGTCCAAAAGAATAAGCTGGACAGACACCTGGCAGGATGCAATTGTGATTGAGGCCTTCCTAGGTATAGACTTAGGACTTCACCCACTTGGAGCTTTTTTGCCCTCTTCAACAACCTCACTGGGATACTGATCTTCAACAGCCAGCCATTATCAAGCCCCACTTTGGACCCAAGTTGCAGCTTTCCCCAATGACGACTCATGGACAGTCACTGTTTTGCCATAAAAAAATTCTACGTCAGAAAGTAAAATTTCCACCAGGATAAACCTGGTCTCTGTATCCCACTGGCAATCCATTGAGGTCAGACTTAACTTTTGACTTTGGCAGGGTCTAGTGTGACCAGATTCCCCTTGTTAGTGCTTTGTGCATTTTACCCCTATTTTTATTTCAAACTTTAAAAATTCATAACTCCTGTTCTACCTATTGGATTTTTAGCATTTTCTGTGTCATTTAATTTATTAAAATATTCTCTATTTTTCTAAATTGGTTAGGGAATTTTTCTTGTGCTGTGATGTCACTTTATTAGTGATTGAGTGCTGCATATATATTTTACAAATTGGCTTTAAATTAATTCTTACTGCTTTGAGCCATGTTACCAGTGCGTTAAACACAGATTTATTTATTGACTTCAGTGGTTCACCTTGACAATGATTGTGATTAGTATTTGAAGTGGTATCTCAGCCCTTTCAACTAGTAAACCAATTTCTTACAGTGATGGGTTGTCTCCCTATGCTTGGTATGTGCAGCTAAATTATGTAGTCGATTAAATAAGGGTTCCCAAAGAACAATATTGAATTTATAAAGGGCCACTGGCACACTTACACGACCTGGAGCTTCGTTTTTGAGACTATATTTATTATTTTCCATGACTTCGTGCCGTGAGAATGCCATTGAGAACACAGGAAAAGGTGCAGACAGATAATTAATCCCTTATATCAAGTGTCTTATCTTGCATAGGAGAACACAGTAACTTGTACATTCAACAGGTGCATGTGTCACTGGAAGAAAAGGCTTAATTTTCTAGTTTCCCTTTCCTTGTGCAGGCACAGAGAACAGAGTCTTGTGGAACTAAGAACCGCCTCGAGTGATCTTCCTAAGAATTTCAAAACACAATGTCAGTGTCTCATAGCACTGCTCAAGTGGGAAACCACCAGTACTAAATGCACAGTTTGGGTAATAGTTAAAATCAATATAAGCATTGTATGAAACAAAGGCCAATAAGACATTGGCTTAACTAGAATTTTCATATAAGCAGGTCACACAACTATCCAAGGATGCTGCAGTAGTGGTAATTAAGTACAGATGTATTTTCTCCCTTTTCAAATATAGGACTTGGCATGTCATCATTCTTCAAAGAACCAAACCTAGGTTATTAAAAGCATAGTGTAATTTAAGGTATGTTATCAACGGGAGAGGTCACTCCAAGGAGAAAAGACCATGCTGAAGTCAAAAACCTTGTTTAAAATGCCTGGTTAACACAATCATATTTAAAGACAGTAGTTATAGCTCTTACATTATATGATGGCAATATATAACTATTGAAATAGGAGTTAACACCAGTAAGATTAAATGTGCTAAAAAAGTCTAAAAGAACTTGCTCTCAGGCATCAACATGTCCATATCTAAAACTTGTGAGTCCACAGCACATTATTTTATATATTAGCATTCCTACAACCACCTAGCTTCGCTTTAAATCTCCAGAGAAGAAAATTATCAGTGAACAATACATCCGATAATTCAGATAGTAGGACAGTAGAATGGATAATGTTGCAAAGTTGGGAAAGAACGAAGAACCAAAAGGAGTGTTAAACAAACATTAAAAATGCAATAGGTCTTGCCTTTCATTAAGTTAAAGCCATTTGCTTTGCTAATGGTATTGTATAGCAAAGCAAATGGCTTTAACTTAATCAAGGGCGAGACCTATTGCTTTTTTTTAATGCTGGTTTTCAATTGAAATGGCAGAAAGCAGAGGAAGAAAAGTGTCCCTTGCCGCCGTGGCCTATCTGTGTTGCACTGCTGCTGGGCCCCAAGTTGGTGGGCAAAGTGCAGGGTCCTGGGCAGCTGCCGACATTGCCCATGCCTAGCATCGGCCCTGCCAGGAAACCATCAGTTTACCTGCCGGGTTCACCAGAACTCCTCTGTTTGGCCTTCAGTGGCATTCTTGCCAAAACAAATGATAGCTGGAGAGATTATCTGACTAGGCAGTAGTCATGGTGAATTTTTTTATTAACTCTTTCTCTCCTACACACTTTATTCTCTCTTCATCTGCCCCGCCCCACCTCATACAACCAGGACAATTGCATCAATATACACATACATTGGAGATAAATGCTCCACATTACACTATTGTATACACCTCCCTGACACAAAACACACAGAGCACATTACATAAACACACAACACACTCAGGACAGCACAGCACACACAAATACATAAACCTTTAATTAGCATTTGCATCAAAATAAAAAGACAGATCGACAGTGCACACAGCTCAGCAACAAAACCTCATGTAGCAGAAGCAGGCATGCACATTACACAGACACAAACACGCCTCCCTGAAAACACATAGTTCAGAAACACTCATCACTCAGCACCCAGTTACACTCATAACAAAATACTACACATACCGTCATTTATACATGACAGAGTACAGCAAAAGCCCTCAACACTCCACACACACTAATAGAACACACCTAAACCTGCCATACAAAACGCATCACACTCAAAGACTCTTGTGCATCACACTGTGCACTCACAATACTTTACAGGCAAACATTAGCTAAACCAACAGATTGACACTTGCATTATATAGGGGGGAACTATGGGGCATATTAGCAACCAATAGAGATAATTTTTGTCTCTAACTTGTTTAGAGACAAAAATTATCGCCGCAAATCGGCGATTTTTATCGCAGATAAACCTTGCTATTAGCAAGGTTTATCGCAAATGCGATAAAAAACGGCCGCAATGCATGAATATCGCTGAAAAGTCAGCGATATTCATGCATTATCGAGCAAATGCTCTTAGCCATGTTATCCACCTCCCATTGGATAACATGGCTAAGAACTGCTCCTGGGCAAGTGTTAGCTTTTGGAGATATTCGCGCTTAGCGCGAATATCTCCAAAAGTTGGTAATAGGAGATAGCGATGTTAGCGACTGTTTTCAGTCGCTAACATCTTGGCACGCCCACTTTGCATGTCATTAGTGATAAATATCACTGACATGCAAAGCGGGGCCCAAGATGGTCACTATCTCCTATTAGCTGTTGCTAACTGGTGTTAGCGACAGCTTGGTAATAGGGAGATAATTTTATCTCCGCTTTCTTGGCTTTTAAAGCCAAAAAAGCGGAGATAAAGCCCCTTGATAATATGCCCCCATGTTCCTTTCCCTTCCATTCACCACCATATGCAGCAGGGGGCAATGTTTCAGTCTCCTTCCTCCTTTGGCTCTCTTCACTGAGATTGATAGCATTTTCGCTTGTGTACATCCGCCTAAAAAGTCGCCCATATTAACACAAGGGCTGGTCATTCTGTCTTCACTTTTATTTCGGTTTTATTTAGACATGGGGTCATTTTTTTTACTTTTATTATTATTGTTTTTTTTTTTGCAAAGACGGGTAGGTAACCTTTCAAAGGCAGTATTTTAACTTTTCATTTTTTACAAACTTGTATTGCCTATTGCGTAAATTTGCACAAAATATTGCAGGCTTGTTAAAGTCGAACATATAGGACCAGGCATATTAGCTTTGCCAATGCTTGTTTGTAAATGGCATTTTGTATAAGTTTTAGGACTGAGCAGGATGTCAAAACAGATTCATGACTTGCTTGGAGAGTTTGGGCGGCATGTGCGCACACTGGTTTAGTTGCATACCGCTGATCGCTACAATTTGCTATTGATGGAAATATCTGAATGCGAGCGGTAATCCTGTCGATAGGTCAGAAGTCACCGCTCGACAGTGCTACAGCAGAGACATATCGCACCAGCTAGATCCGCTGCCTTAAGTTAGATACTTGAGTTATGCAGAAACAACGACTCAGAACAGAAAATATCAGCGGCTTCCCGAAGGGGATTGGTACGTGCGTGACCGTTAAATGAAATGAAACGCTGAAAATACCTTGGTTTCTCTGAATAAACACCGTATTATTTGCATAATAAACAGAGGAATGGGAACGCTGTCGCATGGGAAGGAAACAGTATAATTTCAGATGGGTGGAAAGCCAGGGCTGTATGATGGCACTTTTATTTGACATGTCTCAGTGGCGAATCCCCAACAAAAGTCAAATTAGCCAAGATATTTTCACAAGATTGTTCCAATCATCACTGACATAAGGCAATAACGCAGGTTACCTCCGTGGAGCTGATGGGCTTCTGGGTAGTACCATGTTCATCCCCTCTTCCCAAGGCTCTTGATATAATGTTGTATTATCCCACAGAGGTGGGGGTGTACACCTGGCGGAGCACTATACGGAGTGGCTCCACCTGATATAAAGCTGGTCGGACAGCAAGTTACCTCAGTAATAGGTATCGCTGAACCACTCAATATCCAACACCCTCATATTAAAATACCCCCCCACCCCCAGGGCAAAAAGCTGATGTCCTGCAGGTGACCCAATGTGCAGACCCTTCCAGCATATTACGCTCCCCTTGATGTAAGCCTGTGTGCTCGTTTAACTCTGCATGCCGGTCGGTCTGCTACTCGACTATGCAACTATGGACCTGATCCCAAAATATATAATAACACCCCTCTGCTATAACACTGACCTTACCCCCAAAGTGCTAGTCTCCTGCCACCCACACAGTGTGCAGACCTCACCATTCCACTATTATTCGCCCGATAGAACACGGCCCATACCCCCACCACAGTGCTGATCTCGGCAGGGCCACCTAATGTACAGCTCATCACTGTACATATAGCCCTGATATATTGCCACCCTTACTACTACAGTGCTGATCTTCCGCAGGGTTATGCATTTTGCAGTCAACCCCCCCTTCTCCCCCTCCCCCTCCTGTATAACACTGCCTTTGCATTCACTGTGCTATTCCGGCAGACCATAGAGTCTGCAGACTTCACCTCCCTCCCATCTAGCGCCCTCTGATATAATGCTGCCCTTCCTTCCACAGTGCTATCTCCACAGGTCCGTGTAATGTGACCAAACCACCCGTCCCCTATATAACGCTGCTCTTACAGCCACGAGATGCATGTCACAGATCTTCCGCAGAGCCATAGCTTGTGGCACTCCCACCTCCCCCACCAATATGCAGCCCCTGATATAACATGGCCCTCCCTTACTTTCACTGTGCAGATCTCCCGTAGGGCGATGCCATGTGCAGACAGATAACCCCTCTGATATAACGTTGCTGTGCACTATGCTGACCTACCGCAGGGCTATACAGTGCGCAGACATCGCAGCCCCCTCTAATAACACCCATTGATATAACGCTGTCCTTACATTCACCCTGCAAATATTTAGCAGGGTCATACCATACAGTGTGCAGAACTTACCCCTCCATATAACGCACTATATATAAATCTGCCCTTTCCTCCACAGTGCTGATCTCTCGAGACCCACCCCGCTGCACATAACTGCCCCGATTTAACGTTTACGCTGCCTTTACCTCCACAGTGCAGATCTCCCGTTAGACCATAGTATGTGGAATTCCCCTCCCCGCCTATCACGCCCCAGGTATACCATTGCCCTTACATCCATACTGCGTATGTCTCTCAGGGTCATATAAAATGCAGACCTCACCCCTCCATATAGCGCCCCCTGAGACGATGGTGCCCTTGCCCCTACAACGCAGATCTCTCGCAGGCTCATACAGTGTGGAAAGCTCGCCCCTCCATTTAACGCTCGATCTACCTCCAACGTGCTGACCTGCCCTCCACCCAGACTGCTCAAACCTCCCCCGATAATGCGCCGCTCTTACCTCCACCGTGTGGATCTCCAGCTCGGTCAGGTTGTTGGAGGCGGCGCACTGGGTGCAGAGCTCCCGCAGGTTGGAGATGGAGATGTCGATCATGTTCTGCAGGACCTCGCAGTGCTGCAGTGCTGCCCTGGGGGCCCTCGACACCGAACCCTGCCCTCCATTCCTGCAGCCAGCCTCGGCCACTGTGGTGACTGGCAGCACTGCCCTGGCAGCGCCCTCCTCCCACCGCACATCATCTCTCCGGCCCTATCCATTGCTCGGCATCGGGAAACACCGAGAAAGTTTTCCTTTTGCGAATGCAAAAATGGAGAGGCAGGAAACTGAAAACTGCGCTTGATCATAGGATACAATGTGTGTCCTGAAAAGTCCATGTGTGCTGGGCTGCATGTTGGCAGCAGGTGTGGATAGCATGTGCATACAATGTTCATAAATTCCTTTTGGGTAATTAAGGGACATAGGATAGGTGCGGTAACTAAGGGTCCCCGGCTATTATCTGGATTTCAGTAAAAAAATACAAATGTCAACGTATACCCACAAAACACAGTAATCCATTAGTCAGACAAAAAGCATTTAATTTATTTGTATCCAATCTCAAAGCCGACCGCTCACGTGCAACAGCTGCACGAGGCCGTCGCACACTTAAAAAGACAATAACTCAGGTAAACAAGCACGAATCACGTGGTGTCCAGTTAACCAATAGGGTGTAGGGTCTCGAGGGCGGAGTGAAACGGCGCTTGGTCGGTCCAGCGGCAATCAGTGACGTCAGGAGAGTATGAGAGAGTGGAGTTTCGGTGTCTGCGAACCTTGGAGCACGGCCAGCAATGACCCGTGAGTACACAGAATGGGGGTCTTGTGTGCATGCGTGTGTGTATGCCGTGTGTGTGTGTGTGTGTGTGTGCGCGTGTGTGTGTGTGTGTGTGTGTGTGTGTGTGCCTGCCTGCCTGCGTGTGTGCCTGCCTGCATGTGTGTGTGTGTGCCTGCATTCCTGAGTGTGTGTGTGCCTGCCTGCGTGTGTATGTGTGTGCATGCGTAGCGTGGCTGTGTGTGTGTAAGTGTTAGTCACCTGCCGGGAATGTGCAACAGGAGATGTGCATGGTGCAGGGCTGGGCGTGCGTGCCACGAGGTGAAATCGCCAAGGGCTTGCGCGTGCACATCCCCTGTCTCACATTCCCGGCAAGCCGGCAGCAATAGGTCTTTCGCTTGACAGCGAGACCTAATAAAAATCACCAATCACATTAGTTCACAACAGCTGAACGGAAGCGCACAGGAGAGTGTGCACACGGCCAGCAGAAGCGGCAATGAGGCGGCTTTTTACATAACTTGTTGATTTTAAATAATTCCATAACATGAGAGCCCACCGTGGTTAAATAAAAATCACCAATCACATTAGTTCACAACAGCTGAACGGAAGCGCACAGGAGAGTGTGCACAGGGCCAGCAGAAGCGGCAGTGAGGCGGCTTTTTACATAAAACTTGTTGATTTTAATTAATTCCATAACATGAGAACTATTGTAGAAATGATATATTGTAAGCCGTATTTTTAACCGTAATGGTGTCAGCGACAAGAAGGGTTACGAAGTTTGAGATGTGGTAATGCTTTGGAATTTAAAAGCAACCATAGTCCCAGTGAGGCGGCTTTTAACGTACCTTTGTGACTTTTAACACCATGGTTAAATAAAAATCACTAAGCATATTAGTTAACAACATCTGAACTGAAGCGCACAGGAGAGTCTGCACACAGCCAGCAGAAGCGCGTGCCACTTGCCTAAAATATTTAGAGACGCGGAAGTCATTAGGCGCGATCACAACAACAGATCTGCAGCGCCCTGAAGAGTCAAGCGCGTGCAACTTGCCTAAAAAAATTCGAGGCACGGAAGTCATTGGGCGCGATCACAACAACAGATCTGCAGAGCAGATCTGCAGCGCCCTGGAGAGTCAAGCGCGTGCCACTTGCCTGCAAAAAAAAAAGCGCGTGCAACTTGCCTAAAATAAAAACGAGACACGGAAGTCATTAGGCGCGATCGCAAAAACAGATCTGCAGCGCCCTGGAGAGTCTGCACACGTGATGCAAGCCCGACTGCAGAAGCGCGTCCTCGAGATGAAATTGCCGAGGTGAAGCGCGTAACCACCCCCTGTGCCCCATTCCCGGCAAACCCACAACAATAGGTCTTTCGCTGGAGCAGCGCTTCGCGCAGCTTACACCAGCGAGACCTAAAAATTAATTAGGACTATTGTAACAGCATGGATAAAGTGAAGTCCAGGGCCAGAATACTTGGGCACTTACATGTCATCACAACTATTATATCTGTAAGGTTATCATTGATCCATATAGTTAATTCAACTTTTAGCCTGTTCAGAAGGTGAAAGTATGAATAGAGCAAGAAACAATGCTAACTCATCTGATGGGTGTACTTCTCATGTGCAGTTATCTTGAGGTAAAATTATATCTTATAGATTGATAAAAGAGTAAATGTTGTTCAATTTAAAACGTATGCCGACCCATTACAAGATATGGAATGAACAAAATACTCAAAATAGTCAAATAATCTTAATGTAGTGTCTGCGGGAAATGACTCAGTTGTGTTTGTTAAAGATACATCGGACATCTTCATTGAAACATCTAAAAATTCAAATGGAGGCTGAGGGTAATACGTGAGTATATGGGCCACGTAATAATTCAGGTTATCCAGATGTATTCAAGATGAAACAATGGAAGACAAAAGTCCTATGGCAGAAGAGGTTATTGATCACTGTCTTCTCCTCCCCCCAGGGGAAAATCAGGAGAATTAAATAGATCTTAAATAGAGTGTACAGATGTTATAAAATTTGTAATGTTTCTGAGCAAAACTTCCCTAATAAACTGGAGCCTAGGACAGACATCAGTGGAATTGCAGACAGAATCATAGGCAGGGGGCCTGCAAAAGAAGCCTAATGGAACTGAGACAATGTCTGTTTGCATTCTTAAAGACCTAGTAGATTTCAAACTATGAATGGGGTTTCTAAAAGTGACTATGAGACAATGTGCTGAAAATAACTTTCTAGAATAACCTATCCCACCACAGAATATTAGAAAAATAGATATTACAGCATAGAGCATTTTAGTGGAGTGAATGAAGTGTCTCATTTTTTAGTGCCCTAATGTTTTTGACAGTATTAAGGATCAAGGTAAGTGGAATTGCCTGAGAGGGTAGCTACTATAAGTGCAGGTGAACCTCTAAATTAACTGAGCCTATTCTCTGCTAGTCAAAACGCAGGGTAGATTTTTATCTTTGGGTAGAAAAGTTGGTACCGTTGGGAGATTATCACAAGACTTCTTCCAGTTTGGAGGTGAAACAAAATCGGTTTGAGTGTCTACATCCATCTTTGTAGGTGCTTTAGCTAAGAGTAAAATCATACATTGAAGATATGAAAGTCTAAATTCAAAGCACATTTCATGTGTTTATTTCAGTGACTTTGAGAAAAGCCGAGAACTGTGAGGTAGAAACCATGGGGGGGGTAGAGAAGGCGACGAGGAAAGGGTTAAAAGAGCAGCAGGCGGGGGAGGGAGTGCAGGCGGAGGGGGAGGGATGGTGCAGGCAGAGAGGGAGATGGTGCAGGCAGAGGGTGAGATGGTGCAGGTGGAGGGGGGATGGTGCAGGCAGAGGGGAGAGATGGTGCAGGCAGAGGGAGAGATGGTGCCGGCAGATGGAGAGATGGTGCAGGCAGAGAGAGATGGTGCAGGTAGAGGGAGAGATGGTGCAGGCAGAGGGTGAGACGGTGCAGGCAGAGGGGGAGATGGTGCAGGTAGAGGGTGAGATGGTACATGCATGGGGGAGATGGGGAAGGCAGAGGGGAGACAGTGCAGGCACAGGGTGATATGGTGCAGGTAGAGGGTGATATGGTGCAGGTAGAGGGGGAGATGGTGCAGGAAGAGGGGAGATGGTGCAGGCAGAGGGTGGGATGGTGCAGGTAGAGGGGGGTGGTGCAGGCAGAGAGGGAGATGGTGCAGGTAGAGGGTGAGATGTGCAGGCAGAGGGGGAGACGGTGCAGGCAGAGGGTGAGATGGTGCAGGCAGAGGGAGAGATGGTGCAGGCAGAGGGAGAGATGGTGCAGGCAGAGGGGAGATAGTGTGGACAAAGGGAGAGATGGTGCAAGCAGAGGGGAGATGGTGCAGGCAGAGGGTGAGATGGTGTAGGCAGAGGGAGAGATGGTGCAGGCAGGGGGTGAGATGGTGCAGGCAGACGGGAGATGGTATAGACAGAGGGAGAGATGTTGCAGGCAGAGGGAGAGATGGTGCAGGCGGAGGAGAGATGGTGCAGGCAGGGGGGAGATAGTGTGGACAAAGCGAGAGATGGTGCAGGCAGAGGGGAGATGGTGCAGGCAGAAGGGAGATGGTGCAGGCAGAGGGTGAGATGGTGCAGGTAGAGGGAGAGATGGTGCAGGCAGAGGGAGAGATGGTGCAGTCAGAGGGAGAGATGGTGCAGGCAGAGGGGAGATAGTGTGGACAAAGGGAGAGATGGTGCAGGCAGAGGGGAGATGGTGCAGGCAGAGGGTGAGATGGTGCAGGCAGAGGAAGAGATGGTGCAGGCAGGGGGTGAGATGGTGCAGGCAGAGGGGAGGTGGTTTAGACAGAGGGAGAGATGTTGCAGGCAGAGGGGAGATCGTGCAGGCAGTGGGAGAGATGGTGCAGGCGGAGGTGAGATGGTGTGTACACAGGGAGAGATGGTGCAACCAGAGGGGAGATTGTGCAGGCAGAGGGGAGATGGTGCAGGCAGAGGGTGAGATGGTGTAGGCTAAGGGAAAGATGGTGCAGGCAGGGGGTGAAATGGTGCAGGCGGAGGGGAGATGGTGTGGACAGAGGGAGAGGTGGTGCAGGCAGAGGAGACATGGTGCAGGCAGAGGGTGAGTTGGTCCATCCGGTAAGTTGTGAGGGGGTGACACCATGAGTTACCCGCATTGGGTGACACCAACCCTAGTGACGCCACTGTTCTAACATAAATAAAATGACTTGTTTTGTAAGTCAGTATTAAAAAGAAATTAAAACAATGCAGCAATCAAGTCTAAAAAATATCACCATGTATTTTTGTTCACAATAAAAATAGGTAATACTTGTTTTAACTTAACTGGTTGGAGGAACAATTAAAGGCATCTACAAAAAATATTAAAAAATAAAATTTAGGTTTTTAAACATTACAAAGTTGCAAACCACATCTGTATTGTTTAAACATTTTAGTCTTTCTAATGCATATGCTGGAATAATTGTTTATAGATGATTAAAAAAAACCTCTGTAGCCCAATTAACAAGATGCCACTTTCCACCTATATATTCACATTTCTTGAAATTCACAAACGTTCAAGAAGTATGCCTAGAAAGCTGTGCTGGGAGAGGCTCTAGTCCAACTGTGATGTATTCCTATAGGTTCTGTATCGATCCCCCTATTCCTGACCCTGTTCTGGTTAATAATTAACTAGCAGCCATCCCACGGTACAAAAAAACGTTATCTGATTAAAGCCACACCACAGCACAGGAACGCGTTATCTGATTAGGTCATAACGCTTGCCATCTAATTAGGCAAGCACTATTCCTCCAGCCCCTGATAAGGCATACGGAGTTCTCAAAACAAATCAAACCTATGACAACCTGGGAAAATCCCTGCGGCCATTGTTTTGATTTCACCGAGAACTTCAGCAAAAGAATGTGCGAACGAGCCCGTTCATATGACATCCTTATTGACGTATCCATGTCCATCCTTACGTCAATCTCGGCACCTTACAGGTATAAATATTACCGACATTGCCTTAAGCAAACACGCGCGGTGGTGACGAGATCGGAGCAGCGAGACTTGCCGAAGAGGCCAGCACAGAGCGGACCCCACTGGCGCTGCCCCGCCTTCCTGACGTGCTGAGAACGAGACGCTGCTTTTCTCCTGCCGAGAAATCCAGCTCCGGCGCTTCCAAGCAGCCCTCGCAGGCAGCTGGAATATCAAGACCAGAGACGAGAGATACCAGCCCTCAACCATTCTAGATCCCAGGTACCGAACTGAATAACCCCTTGCAGAGAATTCTTGAGTCAGTCACTTGGCAAAACAAACTTAACTTAAACTGCTACTTATCTATTCCCGCCCACGTATTAGGCTTAGGTCAGGTACACTGGGGTAGGCGTGGTTAGAAGCACCAGTTGAGTACGATTAGTCAAATGTATATATGTATGTATCTATTTTATCAGTTTTAAATATCATATGGCTTAGAAACCATATCAATGCTTCTGCAGTATTATTTTATACTCCTGCTTTTATTGTATGCACTTTACTTAACCATAAGTATCGCAATAATATCGATTCATTTCTCTTGTACGAGAAAAGAGACTGATCAATAAATAACATCTTTTATTGAATACGCCCGTCTCTTCCTTTTCTCTACAATCTGGTGAAACTAAGAATGCACTGAACTGACTGAGTAAAATAAGTTGTCTTTTGTTTTCACACGACTCTAGAGATACACTCTTGATTAGGGGAGAGCAAAGTTGTCATGTTCTATGGTTGTCAGAAAGTAAATCCCTTCTTGTCTATCCAGGGAGGTTAAACTCCTCCTTGCCTATTCGAGAAAGTTTCTAGTGAACTCTGAGCTAGCTGGCAAAACCAAAAAATTTAAGTCTAATATCGTCAGTAGAATACCTAGTTAACCTCCGTCCTAGGTCTATACTATTGAAGGTATTATTCCAATGCGCAGAGCCTATTGGGATAATAGGAACTACACTACATGGCGCCCAAACGTTTGGATAGGCGATAAAACTAACGCAAGACATTAGAGTAACTCAGTCGTGCTTTTTCACACAGACCCCCTTTTTTCCCATAATACTCCAAAGACGTCTGGAGTGGGTGAAAGGTCATATCCGCCAAACCTCGCAGGAGGAGACTCCTATGTATGGTTCTTGGTTTAGTCAACGTTGAAGGATACACTGTTCCAAAATATTGTGCATCTAATCTTTGTTTCCATAGAAACCTGATCTGCAAACAAACAGAATAACCTTCCTGTCGGTAAAATGGTAGACAGTGATGAAGAAAGAGAGACAGTTAGACTAGCAGCTGAACTAATAGCAGCTGATAATACTCTGCTACAAAATGACCCGGATATAATACTCATCCCGGTCAACATAAGAAAATCTATAACTTTAAAACTTATAGAAAATGGACTGACATCGAGAGGTGGTACTGTCATATTCGTAATTGAGGCACACGAATATCGGCAGACAGAGGTATTCTATTCATGGATAAACTTTCCAGCAGCAAACGCTGTAACAAAAGAGTTCCACTATTATAAAATAGAGGAACCACCGGATACCTACACTCCTTTCGAGGAGGTGGAAGTACCACTCAAATTCCAAGAGCACCTGCTCTTGTTTAAAGGCGCCCTAAAACATAATAATCACATCACCAGGCTCGGTCCACTAGGTAGACCAGGAGCAACGTGGCCGGTCCTAGCCGGATATACACCACATCCAGACATTGAAGAAATGCCTGCAGCAGAGCTTTTAATACAGCTAAAACAACTAATCAAAATACATAGACAATTAGTCCAATATGTAATGCGGACTTCAACAGTCCAACCAGCAAGTAAAATTCCACAGCTGAACCCTCATCAGGGTAACACAAATAAAATTACACCACAGAACATACAGTCCTGTCTGGGTAAAGTACCCGCAAAACGGGAACAAATACCCTTCTGGCTAGCACAAAAAATCACTCAAATAGAGGCGGTGTTTCCAGACACCACCCCGGTAGAAAAGCACAGGATTCTGACTATCTGTCTTCCAATGGGAATCGCACCACACGTGGAAGACTGTGACACTTGGGGTACAGTCTTTGCTTCCATATACACAAAAACACATGGTGTACCATCCATGTCAGTAATACCAGATGTGCTAAAACAAATTCAAGATGAATATGGTCCAGAACCCGTCTTAACTCTCGGTATGAAATTACTGAAAGACTTCAAGCAGGTCTCGGCTATATTATTAGCCAACATAAAGGGAGAAGCAGCAAACGTGGCGATCCGCCAAAGGTTAAAAGAGACAGATATAGCAGACCAACCAACTGAAATTGCCAGAATCATAGAGAAATCCTATGAAGAACTAGGAAGAGATAGTCTGGGTGGAATACCGGTAAAACCTCAACTGATTGAAAGTCCTGAAAAGGCATTTATTAAAAATAATTTAAACACTCAAAAAAAGAGCTGGGATGGAAACAAACAATCCAATCCTAAAGAAAAAAGATTCCAGTCCAGAGGAAGGTCTCCTCGGCGGAGAGAAAGATCTCCGAACCAAGGACGCAGGTCTCCCCAAAGTGAGCCCTCTGGAAAAAAATACAACCTTAGGATTAGGGATAATATAAAGAAACCTGATAGATATCAAGATAATGATACACGTCCCTCTCAATCTTTTCAGACTTCCTCGCAGAAATCCGAAAGAAGAGGACGATCAGAACACAGGGAAGAGCACGTCAAGTCCAAAGACAAGGAACCTGCTCATCCAAATAAAAAGTTACAATTTCCCAAAAAGAAGGTAGCCAGTATTAAAGTAATCAACAATGCCGAGAATACTGAGGACACAGCTGAAAAACGGAGAATGGGCTCAGACAATGCTAGACAGCGCAGCAGAAGTGAGCATAGCTCGCAAAGTCCTTATGAATCATCTCGAGACAGTGGACACGAATGAATACATTCAGGTGGAAACTGCAGATACCAGAGTTAGCCAACCTCATAAAATATATGAAATTACATTGCGTATAGAGGGGGATAAGACTAGAAAAATAAGGGGACTATTTTGGGATAATCTGTCCAAGGGCTATGACATCCTTCTAGCTGAACGAGACTGGCCTCCAGAGTTTGTCAGGGAGTGTCCTCATGGCGAAGAAATAATTATGCCTGCCTTCTCAAATCATATTCCAATTCATAAAAAATATACACTTGCTAGAAAGTGGGCAGTAGCTCAAGCTCCTGCGTTTTATAAAAATCATGTAGGATGGGATGAGGACTCTCCTCCCCACAAAATCCAGTTACAATCACAACCTACTGCACAGAGGCAGTACCCAATTAAGCAAGAAGCTAAAAAAAAGGTAAAAGAGATCCTAGATCAACTTGAATACCAGGGGGTGATTGAAACTTGCACCTCACAAATGAACAATCCTTTGTTTCCTGTCTCCAAACCAGACAACTCATATCGTCTAGTTTTGGATTACAGACACCTTAACTCATGTTGCAAAACCTTTGCAGTACAAAACTCGCATAGTGCTGCACTAATGAATAACATAGTGCGCAAAAAATACAAAACAACATTAGTCATCTCTAATGGGGTCTTTTGTCAAAATATAGCACCAGAGAGCAGATATTTGACTGCGTTCTCAGTAAATGGCTCGCAAAAAAGTTTCTGCCGTTTACCCCAGGGGCACAAGAACAGCCCAGGATTATTCTCAAAGAGAGTAACAGAATTACTACAAACATACGATGATGAGGCATTATCATATGTCGACGACATTTACCTAACAGATGATGACTTGGATACTCACTTGAAGAGAGTGAACACCATAATACTTGGGTTCGCAGCAGAGGGTTACAAATTCAACTTTAAAAAATCAAGAATTGCCCATCTAACAGTCCTGTTTTTAGGATATGAATTATCAAGTGAAGGCAAAAGCCTGGCTGACAATTTCCTAGAGAAATGTGCGGTACTCCAAGCTCCTAGAACACTAAAAAACTTACAATCAATTCTAGGCTTCCTAGATTTCGGAAGAACATTCATTGCAAATTACGCAGAAAGGGTCAAACCCCTTTATGATCTAATAAAACCAGATTTTAAAAGAATCAATTGGACTCAAAAACACACAGAAATTTTGAGATCTTTACAAACAGACATGTTAATTAAAACAAAATTAGAAACACGTGACAACACACGCAATCTTGTGATTAGAGTCATCCCAGGAAGATGCGGATTCACATACCTGACCTCTAATGAGGGAGAAAAGGTACCAATTGCATACAAATCACACTTGTACACAGAAGCTGAAAAGAAGTTCAGTATTAAAGACAACATTGTTCATGCAGTTCAAACGGCTATAGCAAAAGAAAAAGACAATGCTGACGGTAGACGTATCACAGTCAGAACAGCGGAGTCAGCCTTTGAGGCATTAACAACCCCATGTAATTTACCAACAACAGCGTTGAATCCAGAATGGATACAATGGGTGAATTCAATTACAACGGACAGAGTAAAATACTACTTTGATCCAGAATTAAAGGAATTAATATATCTAGAATATGAAATGACATACCCTCTGCCAATCGACATTCTGCCTTTACGACAGTACGCCTGTGTAATACATACAGACGGGCATGCTCAACCCTCGGTTTGGGGAGAGCTGGCTTACAAGGCCACATGCAAAATTGTAAAAGAAGTGTGGCGCGGAGGTAAATTAAGACCTCTACTTACAAAAACACACTCAGTGGAAAATAATTCAGAACAACAAACGGAAATAATAGCGTTAAAAATGGCGCTAGATATTGCCGATCGCGAATTCCCGACACTTATTGTGTGCGATTCGTATTACTGCGTCAAATCATACAATAACGATTTACAGAAATGGATTCAAAACGGTTACAAAGATGACACAGGTGCAACAATAAAGCAAAAAGTGCTTTGGGAACAAGTAGTTCTTTTACAGAAAGAACTACCAAAAACTCACGTGATACACTCACTAAGTCATCAACGTGATGGCGTTCACGTTGCAGGGAATTCATTGGCTGATGAGGCTGCGAAGGCAGCTGTGCAAACGGCTTCCGTAGCTGCCATCACCCGGTCAAAAACAAAAATAGACAGCGACATATTGCAAGCTGTCAGCGCTACAGAAAAAGATTCGATAAAAACACTCCCGAAAGGCTTTCCAGTGAAGTACTCATATATAACTGATACAAACAATGTTCCGTTTGCTCGAATCCCTGGAGTGGGGGATAGGGCAATTCCAAACATGGAACATAGGTTAGGACTAATCAGAGCGGCACACGAAGTACTTGCTTCTGTACATACTGGCGTCTCAGCCACAGTATCGTTATTAAAACAGAGATACTGGTGGCCACAAATGAGAAGACAAACACGGAACTATGTTCTAGAATGTGAAATATGTCAAAAAATGAAAGTATCAACAGTGAGACGACCAGCGCAGACGCCCCTTCTAAGCTCGGATAAACCATTAGCCTGTGTTTACCTGGACCACTGTGGTCCCTTACAAAGGGATGGTAATTATAAATATATCTTGGTTGCAGTGGATTCATGCACGAGATTCATATGGATGTGGCCCCAGCGATCGGCTGACGCCAGAACTGTTATAAAAGATTGGCGAGTCTTTATCGGCACATACGCAATTGGCATGCTGCATTCTGACCAGGGTCCTGCTTTTAGCTCTAGAGCTTATAAGGAGGCTATGACCAGCATGGGCATTGCATTGCGGTACTCTTGTCCATTTCATCCCGAGGGAAACGGAATTGTAGAAAGAAAAAAACGTGACATAAAGAAATCTATAACAGCGAAGGTATTAGGTTCGGGAGCTGGGTGGGTCAAACATCTAATAAGTGTCCAACGTAGTCTAAATAACCTGCCAAGAAATTCTCTGAGGGGATTCAGTCCGTACGAATTATTGTTTGGAACTAGAATGATGGTCTTAGATCTTGACAGTCAGACTTCAGTGGTTAAAGAAAAAAGCTTTGATATCAAAGATCGTTTGGCTATTTTGCAGGACTTAAACGAAACAAGGAAAGACCTGAGCAACATAAAGTTGAAACAACAGCCAACGACCACTGAAGAAAAACCACCTGTCCCAGCAAGAACTGTCTGGATTCCAAAAGTCGGGGATCTAGTCAGAGAAAAGATCGCGGTAAAGAAGGAATTTGGGCCTTCTTACAGAAAAGCAGTTCCTGTCTTGTCTATCAACGGGACAAGATCAGTAGTACTACCGCCCCTTGCTGGTAAAAAGGAGAACAGAGTTGTATCAATTGACCTGATAAAACCACAATCATGTGGCCGATAACGAACAGTAGGCCAAGTGGACTCCCGATAAGTAGTAGAACACCAAGGTTTGCTACAAACACAGAGGTTCAATCTAAGAGGCTACTCACATTTGAAAGGCCAACAGAACAACAACAAGGACTATGCAACAATGCTATGGAACTTAAACCTCTAAAAACCCAAATAAAAACATTTAGCAGAGACACACCAATCTACAATGAAGTAACAAATGACTATGCTGCTGCAACAAAACACAATAATAAAGCAAACAGCAATCCTGAAACAATAGGAACAATAGACAGAACGGCATCCGGTTACTTCATCAACTTCAATGATTCATCTGAAAACCTGAGTGAATCAAAGGAACAAACATCAACAAAAACCTTTAAAGATAAAGCTAAGGAACTTTTTCAACATCTGAAAGAAACCTATCTGATTTCTCCGTGGATTGAATTCTGGGTGGCCTTAGGTGCACTTATCCTCATACTTTGGCTCATCATGGTACTATGTTTGGGACACTTCATTGAGGGAAAATATGCTAAATTGGACACAGCAAGCCAGAAAATCAACTTGGTCCTCAAACCACACACGTCTTCACACGTCGAAAAAAGAGAACTTTCTTCAGTCAACTTCACAGCCAATCCTATACCCGGTGGGGTAGCATGGGACAATACTGATTATTAAATCTATGGTCAGGTTGAAATCCTGAAGTATCCACATCAAATCAAGATCTCATTGAGTGACTTTGTAAAACCAAGCTCAGTTGCTGATGATTGGGACGTTGAAAGCATTAATAATATGATGTCTGACCTAGTGATGTCTGCTAAATTTACAAAACATGATTATTTGCAGGGTTCGTCTAATTATGATAAAATGTTCTGCTATAATCACTATAGTAATCATTATCTGCATAAATCTGCACAGCCTAGAAATGTTTTAAATTATAATCAATGGGAACACTGTGCAACCCCTCCAAAAGGTAGCTCAAGAACTTTTTATGACAAATATTCATATTTTTCAGGGTTCAACACAAGTAATGCAGAAACATTTTATTTCAAATTAACAAATAAGACAGGTACAAAGACCATGCTTACAAACACTAAATTGATATATTCAGACTCATTTTTTGAGCAAATGAGTACATTTGGTTTTGAATACTGGGACAAAAATGTTGAAGTAAAAAGTGTTTGGGGTACAAAGGAATGGCAAGTACAAGGTATAGAATCATTGTTTAGAGCCTGCATGATCCCAGAACAAATTATATTTTTGAATGACACTGTTCAACAAACTACCTGCCTTGGCCTAGCCAAAATCAAAGACTTAAACAAACCGTCTATTCCAAAGCCATCAATGAACGGTAATATATCTTTAGATGAGGAGATAGACGTAAACCATATATTAAGCCAAAAAAGAACACATCCTGATTGGAAACAGTGGTTGATCTGGCCCACAGATACTAATAACTGTCAAGACAGATTCCTGAACAAAATACAGGGGTTCAAATTGACAAGGCCAGACCCTAGATATTCCCAAAGACAACACCCAGGGATAATTACCACGTACAGTGTGGGCAAGCTCTGCCTTCAATGGCTACAAACATCCACACTGGCAGAAATTAAGCAACACCTAACTTTACTTACTGATGGTGCTGACTTGCGTGATTTCATTATGGGACCGCGCAAACAGCGTCAAAATCGCTTCATAGCAGCCTCTATATATGCAGCTTACAACGAAGCCTGGAAAATAACTCAAATTGAAACGTCAGAGAGAATACGGGAAATTGACCATATTAATTTGGAAAAATCACTTTCTGTAGTGGACAATGGGTTAATGACTCTGTCCTCCAGAATATACTCTTTGGACAGCATTGTGTCTTCAGCAATCGACATAATATCGCAAGACTTACTGTTGTTACAACACGGTCAGTCCCAATTGCGTTCTATTGTACAACTTGGCTGGACGTTACAAAATCTGCGTTCAGGCTATGTGCCTTGGCGTTTAATCAACACAACGTCACTATTCAATATCTTTAACCTCACTGATAAACAAATCAGTATGGCACAGAAGGGTGCTGATTATACAATCCTGAGCATTGAGAAACTCGAGAGATTACCATTGACAATGTCAGAACGACCTGTCAGTGAATGGATAATACATGGAATAATTAATATTCCAATATCTACTTTCAGGTTTCAATACTGCCAAAAATATATACAGGCTGGCATGTACGAAAAATTGGGTAAAGGGTACATTAAGTCAACATGGAACTTGCCCTATTCACATGCTTGTGTCAGTAATAAAGGCCGGAAAGTGTTTCTTAGTGGCAATAATTGTGCCATGTCACTAAGCGGTACACTTCTGTGTAATGGTATTAGTTTACACGGAGCCTGTGAAGGGTCCTCAAATAACCTTTCATGTCACCAGCTAGGCACACCTGCGACACAAATAGAACCATTCTTTAGGAGACTATCGAACGGGAGTTACATTATAATTGTAGACCGCAGATGTTGTAGCTTGGTGCCCGGAATACCTTATCTCATAAGTACGACTGCGAAGGTCATGTGCTGTGAACGAGTATTGTTCCCCAGCGCAATGCCAGACAGGGAGGCAAGGTTATGGCCGAATTTTAAAATTGTTTCCATTCGAGTTGATACTTTAAGCAGAATGAAAACAGTGCTCCTTCAGACGCCGACCAGGCTCACGTCATCAAAAGAAACGTATGATCTCCAAGTTGCAAGGACAACGGCAGAGATTCATTCATTGTTATCAACTAATTCCCCCATACATTTCGCAGAAATCCTGAACGAAATATTAAATATTTCTGATACCAGTGGAGTCTCAAATGTATTTAAGACTGTGTTTTCGGGGGCTTTAACACCATTTAAAGCCATTCTGGGTATTTTTCCGGACTTTGTCCATTCCATCTTTGGTGGACTTCTGCTCCTTTTGGGACTAGTGGCAGGAATCCTATTTTTGATCCTTTTATTACGCTATGGCAAACCGTGTCACAGACAAAACACCTGCGACAAGGGAAGAAACAATCCTAGCCATTGGATACCGGGACCAGATATCTAAAATACTTGGACTGTCCCGGCTTAGAGACCTGAACATGACTTGGTTTCTTTCATTTAGACCAATGTGGCAAAGCTGTGTTTTACCTGTATTAAGGTGCTTGCTATGCGGAGAAGAATGCGTGTTGGACATCTGTCTGACGCTACAATCGGATGCGCCAATGGATGCAGAAACTTTGTTGGGTCCGGTCACGGCTCATGCATTGTGCTGTCCCCAGCGGCTACCAATCCTGATGACGGCATTCGTGGAGACTTCACCACTACGATTGAGGGGTAGTGAGGTTCAAGATGAAAGCAGCATCGATCAGGTACGACCTTCTGTCAGCTATGCTGATCGAAACATCAATGAAGGCAATCATGCTCATGAATGCATGGTAACATCTTTTTCTGAGTTAATGGAACTTTCACAGGAAGCTGTTGACAGCTTTTTCGAGAGTCTAAATGATATGATGTTCTCACCAGAGCAGAAATAATGGCTTTTGAGCAAGCTAGCACACGGCGTTTCCAACACCCTGAATTTGGCCTTCAACTTTGATAATAAAGTATTGTGAACAATTTTTCTCCAGTTACGGACAGCGGAACATAATAATTTTTTCAACGGCCCCAAAATATGTTGCAATTTTTCAGGACACTTATCTTCTGCTTAAAGTAGAAACTATTCTTAGAGAACTAAATTTCTATTTTAGGAACTTTAGAGACATTAGCTGCCCTCTGGCATGTTCATATATATTTTTATTTTGTGATGAAATGGTCTCGCATTTTTTTCTTCTGTCTTAAGAGCCATTTCATGTGTTATTTTCATATTTTATTAATAATGATGTATGAATATGCGTAATTGATTTAGCATTATTTTACTGCTTGAGTGCATATAATGCATATATTTATCTTTTCGTATATTTCATGGTTTCAAAATGCATATGGATGTATTTTGGGGTGGTACGGTAGACACATGCTCTACTAGTATATTTACTATGCCTAGATTTGTAAATATGGACATAGTCTGCGTGGAGTGGGTGTGATGTATTCCTATAGGTTCTGTATCGATCCCCCTATTCCTGACCCTGTTCTGGTTAATAATTAACTAGCAGCCATCCCACGGTACAAAAAAACGTTATCTGATTAAAGCCACACCACAGCACAGGAACGCGTTATCTGATTAGGTCATAACGCTTGCCATCTAATTAGGCAAGCACTATTCCTCCAGCCCCTGATAAGGCATACGGAGTTCTCAAAACAAATCAAACCTATGACAACCTGGGAAAATCCCTGCGGCCATTGTTTTGATTTCACCGAGAACTTCAGCAAAAGAATGTGCGAACGAGCCCGTTCATATGACATCCTTATTGACGTATCCATGTCCATCCTTACGTCAATCTCGGCACCTTACAGGTATAAATATTACCGACATTGCCTTAAGCAAACACACGCGGTGGTGACGAGATCGGAGCAGCGAGACTTGCCGAAGAGGCCAGCACAGAGCGGACCCCACTGGCGCTGCCCCGCCTTCCTGACGCGCTGAGAACGAGACGCTGCTTTTCTCCTGCCGAGAAATCCAGCTCCGGCGCTTCCAAGCAGCCCTCGCAGGCAGCTGGAATATCAAGACCAGAGACGAGAGATACCAGCCCTCAACCATTCTAGATCCCAGGTACCGAACTGAATAACCCCTTGCAGAGAATTCTTGAGTCAGTCACTTGGCAAAACAAACTTAACTTAAACTGCTACTTATCTACTCCCGCCCACGTATTAGGCTTAGGTCAGGTACACTGGGGTAGGCGTGGTTAGAAGCACCAGTTGAGTACGATTAGTCAAATGTATATATGTATGTATCTATTTTATCAGTTTTAAATATCATATGGCTTAGAAACCATATCAATGCTTCTGCAGTATTATTTTATACTCCTGCTTTTATTGTATGCACTTTACTTAACCATAAGTATCGCAATAATATCGATTCATTTCTCTTGTACGAGAAAAGAGACTGATCAATAAATAACATCTTTTATTGAATACGCCCGTCTCTTCCTTTTCTCTACAATCTGGTGAAACTAAGAATGCACTGAACTGACTGAGTAAAATAAGTTGTCTTTTGTTTTCACACGACTCTAGAGATACACTCTTGATTAGGGGAGAGCAAAGTTGTCATTATTCTATGGTTGTCAGAAACTAAATCCCTTCTTGTCTATCCAGGGAGGTTAAACTCCTCCTTGCCTATTCAAGAAAGTTTCTAGTGAACTCTGAGCTAGCTGGCAAAACCAAAAACTTTAAGTCTAATATCGTCAGTAGAAGACCTAGTTAACCTCCGTCCTAGGTCCATACTATTGAAGGTATTATTCCAATGCGCAGAGCCTATTGGGATAATAGGAACTACACTACACAACTACTATGAATATCATGTGATATCACCTGCAGGCTCCTGTTCGTACAATGCATTAATCATATTATCTTAGTCAACAATGGGTGAAATGAGCCCACTGTGCAAACAAACCTTTTTTTCCTTTTTTTTCTCCAAAGGGATACAATATGTCCCTCTAGTGAAACAGCTTTCTCTACAGCCACAACAAATGTGGGCTGGTCTATTTCCCTTAGCATCCAGGAAGAACAAATACACCAAATATAGGCTTGATTAACTTTCAGGCCATTACCATGTGGAGAAAACCTTGTTCTTACACAACCAAATTTGGGGGTGATCCATTCCCCATCCCATTCTAAAGTTGAGAAAATCCCACTTTTGATTGATTCCTTGGACCATTTTTGGCCATTGCGTAGGACAGAATAATACTGATGCAGCAAGCGTCATAGGACCATTGCATACACTTCACTTACCTCCACAGAAGACTCCGACAAGCTGGACACCATCCTTATCACCAATGAACACTCTAGGATCTTCCCAGAGCATTAGTTCTGTGGCTATTGATGTTGGTTTGTTTAGACACGATCACAAGTAACTTGTCGACAGGATCCTCCAAATGGAAAACATCCACATGGACCTTCAACCACAGGCAATTGATGATCAGAAACAGCTTTAGAACAATATGCACTTCATTAAGGGGCAGGCTGAGGCTGCGTAAAGCTGATCTCAAAACAAATATGAGGGCATTGTGGGCCTAGCCAAGGGGAAGGAAGTCTTAGATGCTGTGACCTCCCTGGAAAACTATAACCGGGACATCATGCCTCCCACCAAATAGTCTCACTTTTTCTCTATCAAGAGGCCCCATCAGATTCTGCCATGGCACCCCCCTCTGGGATTGGCCCCTGGTAGCAAAGTTGCCTTACTAAAAGGATCGCAAGAAGGTGCCACCACAAGAAGCGATGTCAGCCTACATACCCAATGTCCATCTGCCTCATTCCACCGCAGAGCAGCGCCAATATTTTGACCTCCCTATTTCCATAATCAAGATAAAGGAATCAGAATGTCATTAGCCACTAACAAGACCTCAGGTCCAGATGGACCCCCACTTAATATCTGAGGTGCATTTTTTAATCTTTTAACACAACTCCTCCTCCTGTCATCTCTAAGAGAGGCCTCGATTATTTCTATTCCAAAGCTGGGCAGAGATGTACCACTAATCCCATAGTTGGCGTATCCTGAGTAGGCCTGGGCATGTAATTCCGCATAGTTTACGGAGTTTACCATCTCCGCACTCTGCACTCAACATTCTAAACCAGCCTGCAGAGTTTTTTCCTCGTTCGTGCTTGCCAATGTTAAGTTGATAAGTGCAATCAAGGATAATTATACTCCATATCAACTCCGGGCAAGATTTCTCAATTTCAGATGGTCGCGGATGGCTGCTACCGTTCGCGTTGAGAAAAGTTCCGTTCACATTGAGTGAGCTGCCGCTCAAGTAGAACATTTACTTGAGCATCAGAAATAAGCAGCGCCCTCTTGCGCTGCATACCGTGCCCTTCGCTCAGGTTTTTCAATGCGGGATAAACACCCAGCACTAAAAATGAGCGCAAACAGTGCAATCTAACACACTCCACGGCTAGCTGAACTCTGTATAGTGTGGCAGAATTTTGGGTCACTTCATGGAGTTCCACGTAGTGGAACACTGCAAACTTCACTCAGGGCTAATCCTGACCAAAATAGATTTGTGCCTGGTATGGAAACTTCACTCAACATTTGCAGATTCCTTAGACTCATGGATGCTAGCCTGTGACCAATGCCCTGGGTTGCATGCAAGGCCCTCAACTTTGAAAAGGTATTTTACTCTCTGAGCTGGCTTTTTGTTTTTCTGCTGCTTGAAAGGTAAGGACTGGGCAGGTGACATATATTGCCTGCCACATGCTGGTTTGGAGGGGAGAGGCTTGTGTCAGTGGTGTTAGGAATCATAGGGGCAACAAACTGGACTGTCTGCTGCCCACCCCATCTCTTTGTTCTGTCAATGAAACCTGTGACTATTCACTTGTGTAGAGTGAGCACTCGCTTTGCTATACTGCCAAAGGACAGAATCCATGTTGTCTCCTTATAAGCAGAAGATGTCCTGCTATATATCCGAGATGCGATACAAAAGGGGATGATGGACGGAGCGTTTGAGCAAATCAAACACTCACCCCCAGTCAACTGATCTGGGTTTAATCCATCACCATTCTTTAGCCCACTCAGCCACCCCAGTACAGACATGGCCATATGCAAATCATAAAAGCAATGTCAAGCGCACACAACCTGCATCGGTTTATAAATTGAGTTTTGTGAACATTCAATACAAGGATAAGATCCAACTCCAATGTTTTTAACCTATTAGTTGTTTATTCATCCAGTGTGAGTATTTGTTTCACAAGAAAACCAGCCGACACGTGTTTCGTCAAAACCGGGGTAAAACCCGTGACTCTTCAGGGCTGTAGAATTTTTTGATGAGAGCGGTGTCGTCGGACCGGTGATAATTCCAACCCGGTCCTAATCGGGTGTAAACAAAGGAAGACGTGAGAAGGAGGTTCTTCTAATACGCATAGGTGGCGTATTACAGGTGGAAAATTCCGCCGCCGGGTGCGCGGTCGGATCGAGCAGGGAAGCAAATCCGCTTGCCCTCGCTTGTGAGCTTCTGACCGTCGTGCGGAGGTGAGACGAAGTCCGTTTGTGCTCGGGTATGTGAGAATATGCAAATCAGTCTGACCCTGTGCCTCATGGGAACAGTCCAGCCCGAACTGCAAGCCATGTCTTCCCTGGACCGGAAACAAGCATCCTGGGACCGTTTTCGGATTCCTAATCCTCATCAGCCAGGCTATCTTTAATCCTGTGGCCAAGTGAGCAAGGGACTCACGTCTGAGCATACCCTGCCACACTTAGGGCGAAGAAAGCAATACAAAAGGGGATGATGGACGGAGCATTTGTGCAAATCAAACACTCACCCCCAGTCAACTTATCTGCGTTTAATCCATCACCATTCTTTAGCCCACTCAGCCACCCCAGTTCAGACATGGCCATATGCAAATCAGTCTGACCCCGTGCCTCATGGGATCAGTCCAGCCCGAACTGCAAGCCATGTCTTCCCTGGACAGGAAACAAGCACCCTGGGACAGGTTTCGGATTCATAATCCTCATCAGCCAGGCTATCTTGAATCCAGTGGCCAAGTGAGCAAGGGACTCACGTCTGAGCATACCCTGCCACACTTAGGGCGAACAAAGCGATACAAAAGGGGATGATGGTCGGAGCGTTTGAGCAAATCAAACACTCACCCCCAGTCAACTGATCTGGGTTTAATCCATCACCATTCTTTAGCCCACTCAGCCACCCCAGTTCAGACATGGCCATATGCAAATCAGTCTGACCCTGTGCCTCATGGGAACAGTCCAGCCCGAACTGCAAGCCATGTCATCCCTGGACCGGAAACAAGCATCCTGGGACCGGTTTCGGATTCATAATCCTCATCAGCCAGGCTATCTTGAATCCAGTGGCCAAGTGAGCAAGGGACTCACGTCTGAGCATACCCTGCCACACTTAGGGCGAACAAAGCGATACAAAAGGGGATGATGGACGGAGCATTTGAGCAAATCACTGGATTCAAGATAGCCTGGCTGATGAGGATTATGAATCCGAAACCGGTCCCAGGATGCTTGTTTCCGGTCCATGGAAGACATGGCTTGGCAGTTCGGGCTGGACTGTTCCCATGAGGCACATGGTCAGACTGATTTGCATATAGCCATGTCTGCAATGGGGTGGCTGAGTGGGCTAAAGAATGGTGATGGATTAAACCCAGATCAGTTGACTGGGGGTGAGTGTTTGATTTGCTCAAACGCTCCGTCCATCATCCCCTTTTGTATCGCTTTGTTCGCCCTAAGTGTGGCAGGGTATGCTCAGACGTGAGTCCCTTTCTCACTTGGCCACTGGATTCAAGATAGCCTGGCTGATGAGGATTATGAATCCGAAACCGGTCCCAGGATGCTTGTTTCCGGTCCATGGAAGACATGGCTTGGCAGTTCGGGCTGGACTGTTCCCATGAGGCACAGGGTCAGACTGATTTGCATATAGCCATGTCTGAAATGGGGTGGCTGAGTGGGCTAAAGAATGGTGATGGATTAAACCCAGATCAGTTGGCTGGGGGTGAGTGTTTGATTTGCTCAAACGTTCCATCCATCATCCCCTTTTGTATCGCTTTGTTCGCCCTAAGTGTGGCAGGGTATGCTCAGACGTGAGTCCCTTGCTCACTTGGCCACTGGATTCAAGGTAGCCTGGCTGATGAGGATTATGAATCCGAGACCGGTCCCAGGATGCTTGTTTCCGGTCCATGGAAGACATGGCTTGGCAGTTCGAGCTGGACTGTTCCCATGAGGCACAGGGTCAGACTGATTTGCATATAGCCATGTCTGAAATGGGGTGGCTGAGTGGGCTAAAGAATGGTGATGGATTAAACCCAGATCAGTTGACTGGGGGTGAGTGTTTAATTTGCTCAAACGCTCCGTCCATCATCCCCTTTTGTATCGATATATCCAAGATGCAGCAGAGGATTGAATTGCCATTACTGACACTCTCTTTGCCTTTGTTGAATTTTCCGGCCTCCATGTCAGTTGGCAGTCATCATGCCTGTTTCCTTTCTAGTCAGGGGCAGACTAGTATGACCTCAATATCGGTGGGGTGGTACTCTCTTTGCAGCACATACGTTTTGAAACCTTGGGTTTAGAATATAATATGAGGAATGGGACTTGTTGGATGACAACCTTACTAGAACAGTGATGGTGATCAGCAGTGGGGTGGCATTCTGCCTCTTCAACAGAATAGTCCTCTCTAAAATGGTTGTGCTTCTGCACCTATTATACCATTTCTCCAACCTCCCCCTGCGAGATTTCTTGCTGCTGCACCGGGTTTGGCAACATTGCTGTCACAGGGTTGCACCATCCGAGTTGTGTCTGCGTACAGACAGGGGAACACAGAGGAGGACTGGGTGCCCCTAGTTATGAACAGTATTACTTAGAGGCACAGCTGAAGTTAGTAAGCCATTGCATACCTGAGCGCCATCTAGAGAACACCATCTGTCTTAACCCTAAGCCCCTGATATCTCCCCACAGGACTTACCGCAAATTAGAATCTATTTAACATTCACCATTAGGCATTTTTCCTGCAGCATATATCTCTTTATTCTAAGCATCAACCAATTGTTAAAGAGTAGTATCACAATATAGAGGAAGATGGTGTTACAAGTTTGCAACACAGATACAGCTTTTTTTAGGTTATATTCTAAATCCATTTTAAGTGTACATTCTCATTACCATTGTTTTACTGGTACATTATGAATCATGCACCCATATTGTACTAAGAAGTGCTTAATCATGTATTTGGATTGTAGTCCAGAATTCACAGTATGCCATTTAATTTCTCCCATCTCCCGAAATGGGAGAAACGGTGTGCATCACTGCAGCATCTGTATGCTGTCTTTCATGAGTGAAGCAACTATCCATCTGTCAAGTTTTGTTCTAAGTTAGTTTGTTATACGTTAGTCACAAATAAAAAAAGTTCACTTGGAAACCACTACCTGAATCTAAAGAATGGTTGTTGAATGAATGTGAAATTGCAGAGGCAAGAGCTGTTGCTGGTATGTGGTAGGATGTGAGGTTTTAAATGCCAACTGCTCAACCAAGTCTTGTGCATGACACACATATATATCCTGGTCTCTACTGGCAGCCAGTTCAAATATATTGAATTGGTTTGCTGTTTTCCCATCTTTGGAAGTTCAGGATTAGTCTGGTAGCTCAGCTATGAACCCACTGACATCTGTATTGCAGATGTTTGGAAAGATGAGTGCAAAGGAATTTTCAAAAGTCAAACTAAGCCATTGCCAATGCTCTGGACAGTTGCATGTGCTAACAGAAGTTAGTTATTTACGAGCACCTTGCCAATTTGTGTTTTGGAAGTTATGACTGTATTCACCAGTTTATTGATCTTGTTAATTGGATTGGGGGCATGGCTCAATTATTGGTGCTTTAAAAGTTGCAACCTCAGTTGTAATTCTCATCCACTTAAAAATATCAATTTTTTCACCATTTAAATAGAAGGTAAGGTGCATCAACCTGTGTTGTTGCATTTGATCGTTGTTCCCTTTTGCAGAGTGAAGTAAATGTGTTTATCTTAAGCTTCAGAACACTACTCCAACTTAAGATCTTGTTTCTTCATTGCCTGCATCAGTAGGCACATATATGTACTGATTAATGTCAACAAAAGTGAAACGTTCTATTGGATGCTGCATGTGACGGTGCATCTAGATGATTTGGTCATTACATATATATTTCATGACTGAGATCTTGAAAAAAATCATTCAATGTACTTTACAATAATCCAGAAATCCGCAAACACGTATTTAATATTTTAATTAGAACTTTATCCTTTTAATTAGAACTTTAATGTCAATCATATCATAGGCTCCTGACAAAAGCTTATCAGGACAGCATGATAATTTTTACCCAGCACTATGAGCATGTCACCTTTATGTTAGGAAGAGCAGTTTCTTCCACTCTCATTCTTTTCAGACAGAATCTTGATTACCTGAAATCAAGAAATTGTGATGTTCCACAAACATCTTGATCAGTTGCATCATTTCACTGCTCAAAGGCCTACACAGGTACAATATGTTTGAGGTAGATTTTCTTCTGATGTTTTCTTACTGTGGACTACTTGCAGTAAGTGTTATCTGAGGAGTGACTTTAGTTTACAGTTCAAACATATGAGCTAACAGAAACATGGGTGGGGAACAAAGAAGCACCGTATAAGTAAACCAGGATACTGCGATATTGGACTGGAATCAGCTCAGGAAAATATTTTGTACCACAACACATTTTCATCAGACTGTAGGACTAGAATTTTGACTCAATTACCCTGTTGGCCTACTGGAGAACGTGTAGAGAGTTTGCTCCAACTTTCACTTGAATTTCTGACTTCACAATTTGTTGGATGAACTGAGAGAGTCATCAGATTTGTGCCTGGACTTATTGGATATTTTGATCATTTCTGCATAGGGATTTGCTCCTATATACCAGAAGAACAATCTATTGAGAGAAGCGTGCCTGCTGGTGTAATTAGCAGTGGGATGCTGTGAGTGTGATGGGATTGGGTAGAGCCCAAGACCAGGGGGAAATTGCTGGAGCCAGATTCCGAAAATAAATTCACTGTGAATCTTCAACATTCTGCATGTAAATATTGCACATTTTATCCCAAGATAAAAACGTTGTCACCAATCCCTGCATCAAGCTGTTAAAACAATTTAAGCTTTAAGCTTTGTGTGTCAAAACATGGTCATGTACCAATCATAAGTAACCCTGGACGTTAAAATCCGCTCCAGTTGCGGAGTTTGCAGATTATCTGCAACTCTGCGTTCTACGTAGAATGCGGAGTTACCAAAAACTTCACGATCTGCGGCGGAGCAGAGTTTTTTTCTTGTTTGCGCTTTCAAAATGCTTTTTTCCTGTGCTCGGTAGTGACTTACCGGGATCCCTGCGTTTTCTGACGAGATTTCCTATCCGTTTGCGTGTGCCACAAGAGTTTGGTAGCCTGACGTGCAATTCCGCGAGAGTGTGGATCCCGAACAGGTCAGTCGGACGCACATCCGGCAGAAGTTCGGTGAAGATCGCGATGCTGAACACATAGAAATTGCAATCTGGAGAAGAGCATCTCTCGAACAGCAAAACATCTTCTCAAAAATAATGATTTGGATGAAACAAACTCCTCAGATTGATATGTGGCTGTACTTTTTGTGCAAGGAGTCCTGTTCTTTTTTGTAAGGGGAAGGAAGTGGCCCAAAGTCTCTAACTTCCTGTTCCTGTCCAGCAGGCTCCTCCCAGTGCTTTGTCCATGTCCTGTTCACTTTTCATTTGGATTTGGAGCTGGAAGGATCACTCTTTGTACCTGCTGCATTATATATCATTGGATTTGAGGTCTTTTGGATTTGAGATTTTACAAATAAGTTGGAGAATTGGTGTTGTTTGTTTGATTGGGGCATTGCAGCTACATTTTTTGGTACTTTTCATGTTTTCTACTAGTTTTGTTTTACTATAAAGGAAACATGTTGCAAAGTTCACTACATGTTCTCCAACTTATGCAATTAATTTGCAATATTTGTTTAATTCATTAGTCCAGTAGTGTGGCCCAATAAATAGGCATTTCAGCCAGTATGCACAGAGCTACTCATGGGTGTATGAAACAACTGTTTCTGTGGTGTCTGTTGAATGTAAACATCATTTAGGGCTTGGATTGAATCGCAAAAGCAAAGTCTTTTTTGGAAGGTATTTCACTGTTTTTGGTGTGTGTAAATAAATGCCTTTGTTGGATGTGCGTGTGTGGTGTTGTTGTTGTGTAAGTTGCAAACCTTTTTTAGCCCTGTGGATTTTCGTTTTTGCAATTTTGCATTAAAGCTGTGTTGTTTAGCATGCCTCCTTTGTCTGGCCATATATACGCCTGCTTGAGTTCATTGTTTTACAGGCCTCCTGCTTGTTGTCACTGTGAGTGACCATGTGGCTAGTGGCCATTTTGTTGTGATAGTTTAGTAGTGTGCTGCTTTTGCCATATAGGCCTGCATGTCTTTTCTTTCTTCCTCTTGGCTCATGCTTCTTGTTGTCGTGGCCTGGCCATGTGGCTTGCATCCCTTTTGTGAAGCCAGGTAGTGTGTTTTTGCCATAGGCCTGCATTATTGACTGTCTTCCCTTTCTTGTTGTTGTGAGTGGCCTGGCCATGTGACTGGTGGCCATTTTTTGAAGCCCGACAGTGTGCTTTTGCCTTAGGCCTAAATTGTCTGTCTTCCCTGTCTTGTTGTTGTGGGTGGCCTGGCCATGTGGCTGGCGGCCATTTTGTGAAGCCAGGCAGAGTGTTATAGTCATAGGCCTGCATTGTCTGTCTTCCTTTTCTTGTTGTTGTGGGTGGCATGGCCATGAGGCTGGCAACTATTTTGTGAAGCCAGGCAGTGTGCTTTTGCCATAGCACTGCATTGCCTGTCTTCCCTTTCTTGTTGTTGTAGGTGGCATGGCCATGTGGCTGGCAGCCATTTTGTGGAGCCAGCCAGAGTGCTTTTGCCATAGGCCTGCAAGCTTGTGGTCTAGTCTGCCAATAGGCCTTTTAGCCAGTAGGCACAGAGTTACTCATGGGTGCATGAAACAACTGTTTCTGAGGTAGCTGTTTAATTTAAACATCATTTAGGGCATGGATGGTATTGGATTGAATTGCAAAATGTGTTTTTTGGGGTATTTCCCTTTTTTGATGTGTGTTAAATAAATGCCTTTGTTGGATGTGTGTGTGTGGTGTGGTTGTACTTGTGTTGTATAACTTTGCAACCTTCTTTAGCCCTGTGGATTTTTGTTTTTGCATTTTTGCATCAAAGCTGTGTTGTTTAGCAAGCATGCCTCCTTTGGCTGGTCAGGCCTGCTTGAGTTCATTGTTTTCTAGGCCTCCTGCTTGTTGTGACTGTGTGACTGGTGGCCATTTTGTGGTGGTAGTTTAGTAGTGTGCTGCTTTTGCCATATAGGCCTGCATGTCTTTCCTTTGTTCCTCTTGGCTTACGGCTTCCATCCCCTTTGCCAGCTGCAGCTCCCTGAGTGACGTGATGCGAAATTAATGCCAAAGAGGTTCCACTTCCATTACATTTGTATTATTGTTTTTGCTCTTCTTCTTCCTTCCTATCCTGCCTGAGTGTACACAGTATACCATGAAAGCCCCTGTTGTCAAAGTTTCACAAATGGCAACACTGTTGTTATGTTTCTTTAATAACCAAATTATTAAAACTTAATAATATAACACTAACAAGTGTGATCACCGCATACTAAGTTATATGATATATTTGATTGTTTGTACTAGTATTAGTTGACACAACAACAAATGCAACATTTTGCTGATGTTCTTCTGGCTTCTTTGCTTTCTTTTAGGTGCACAAAAGACTGAGGAAGAGGTGTCATCATCAGCACCCATTGTACTGCCAGACAGAAGTCTTGCTGCGCACAACATCACATTATGTGTGACTGACCACAGACATCTCTGCAACTTGTGTAACTGCCTCTAGCTGACCTCTGAAGAAGATGGCCCCAAAGAAAGGTACCAGTTCCTTCACTACAAAGAAAGTTGCCAGTGAGAAGAAGGAACAGAAGAAGGAAGAAGTGCCACTTACCAAGACTGATGTGTCGCCCAGGATATTTTTGGGGAAACCAAAAATTAATGCAGCAGCAGCGGTGTCCGGGGAGCAAGCTGGGAGCAGCACCTTTGCATCAGTGGGCCCACCCTGCCAACCTAGGCCCAAGTCCATGAGTGTCGCTGAGGCAGCCAGTCAAATTGCGCAAACGCCAACAAGCAGTGATGTTGAAACTGACTTATTGTTATCGCAAAGTAGTACCCAATCAACGCAACCACAGCGGCAAACACAGCCACAACCACAGCCACCACAACAGCCACAACCACAAATACAAACACCGCCTCAATAACAGCCGCAACCATTGCCCACAATAGTAGTTGTTCCTCCCGAAGTAGAGGCAGTTCAGGAAATCTAGTTTCCTGCAGAGAAAGAAGAAGAGCAAGCCACTCTTTCAGAAGAACCATTTTCTTCCAGATCCCCAGCAAGGAAAAGGAGGGTTAGTTCATCAACTTCTTCTTCAAGCCTCCCTTCTGAGGATCTAGATCCCACTTGGAAGCATCCAGCTCAGTCTGAGAGTGAGGCATGCCACAAGACAAGGCTAGGGAAAAAGAAGGTTTAGGAAAGCCTTAGAGTTATGGAGGTAGATGTAGAAGAGGAGGATGATGACGAGCCAGTCATCATGAATATCCCTCCCGCTCCAGTGGAGATGGAGAGCGACATTTGTACCCCATCCCCAATTGCTGTAAGGGATGTAGAACGGATACCATCAACATAGGTAACACTAACACCACCCACAGCTTCCATATTTACACTTACAAAGGCCTGGCAGGGACCTACATCGATCACAACCACCACCTCAGTAGGTAGTGGTACTATGCAGAGTCAAATTCGAAGCACGCCCATTAGTTCATCCGGCATTGCAATTGGCACCTCCAGCAGCACAAGAAAGTTCACCTCCTCAGTTTGGGACTTCTTTTCGGTTAGCAGTAAGGAGGAGAAAGTTGCTATATGCTCAATTTGTTGATATAGTATTAGTCGGGGTAAGCTTGGTACAAGCTATGATACTGGAAGCCAAACAAACCATCTGAAAAAAACACCCCTTGATCTTGTGGGAGGAACACCTTAAAGGCCAAAAAAGTAAAACTGCACCCATTGCTGTTGCTGTGGATGAAGAAGAAGAAGGAGATATGATCGCGGTGGAAGGTGAACAAGAGCCTGTCCCCAGCAGTGCACTACCATGGGGTGGGTGGGGCGGCAAAGTAATTTAGCAGTACAAAATAAAGTCAGGGAAAGAAGTAGGAGGGTAAAGAAGGTAGTAATGTAAAACAGTAGAAAAGTAAAAAAAAACTCAGTAAAAGTAGAAATGAAATGCTAAATATACACTTAGGGACAGAGAGGGTTAGATATATACAAATGATCAGAGCAACACAATAAAAAACAAAGGATTGAAAAGATTGAAGAGGGATTGAAAAACAGGCCCCAGAGCCATGCAAAGAATAGGAAAACAAGATGGCCGCGCCAGTTGGCGACCGTGTGGTGAAGATATTTACACTGAACACGTCATCCGCGTTGCCGAACGTCGAAAACATCTCGTGAGCATACACAAGCACATGCGAGCATGCGGAAACAAGCACCTCTGCAAGCTTGCGAAGCTACGCATAGCGTAGCTACGCATAGCGTTGCAGCATTTTTGTGCTATTTGGTGTAGCTTTGTGTAGCACGGCTACACAAACTTCGCCCAAAGTTATTCATAATATTCACCTGCTATATTTGAAGCTTTCCAGATTCATCAAGCTACCTGCACCTGAGTTTGGCCTTTGGGCAGCCACAAGCAATCTGTGATTCAACCCTCAGTCTTCACTACCTTGCAAGTGTTTGGAGCTATTCTGCAGCTCACAGAGAATCACCAGTATAACTCCACATGGAACTGCACAACTTTACTGGCTGATCTAATTCCTATTGAACTATGATAATGATTGAATAACTATGGATTACCTTGAGACTCATTTGTACTCCAGTTATTCGTTCATACATGTCTGACTATTTTTATTCATTTTCCTTAGTGTGTGACATATCCTATTTTTAAAGATTTAGGGCCAGATGTAGGTAAAACCGAAATACAGAGTCCTTATTAGCGAATTTTACCGATTCGTAATTAAGAACTCGGTATTTCAGTAAAAAATAGCAATTCGGTAAAAATCGCAAAAAAATAATTACCGAATCCCCATTACCGAATCGGTATCACCGATTCCATAATACCGATTCGGTAATTAGCGAATCGGTACTTTGAAATATCGCAAATTGTTAAATCAGCCAATCCTGTGCTTCCTCATGACCTCACAACCAGAAAGTGGCCACACCCATGCAGATGCACTGATCCTGAAGCTATTGGGGAGGCAGGGAGCACAGCAAACAACCCAAGAGCAACTTTTCCAAGTTTTTGCTGACATCCCAGAACAGAAATGGACAACCAGGATAAGGAAAAGGAGGCAGGAGAGCGCAAAAGGAAACACAAATGCAGTGAGAGGGAGCTGGAGGTCCTGATTGAGGAGGTGACAGAGGACCAACATAAACTGTTTGGCAAACATTCCCTCTACGTCCCTGAATCACAGAAGAGGCAGATATGGCTGGTTATCCAGGAAAGGATTAATGCCATTGGTGTAACCCAGCGCTCTATTGAAGAACTTAAAAAACGCTGGTATGACCTCAGTAAGCGTGCAAAGGAGAGGTTGGCAGAGAGACTGAAGCAAGCCAAGCAGACAGGTTTTGGGAGATCACAGCACCAGCACCAACTGCCCTGGATCTTCTGGTAGAGTCCAACCTCCAGCTGGAGACCGTGAGTGGACTTGGGGATGCAGACAGCTCAGCCAGAGCTGGGAACAGGCAAGGTAAGATGCATGCACAGCATGCTGTGCCCCCCACTCCCTAACCCCAATTCCCAATCCCCAATGAGGCAGTATTATTCCCACTCCAGTACGTTTTACTAAAAACCAGCAGTGCATTATGGGAGATGCAGTCAGAAGTAACACATATCATAACAGTCAGTCCACTGAACCCAAAGGCATGTGACATACATCAGCAATTAGCAATCAGAGGACAGTCAGTTTGATTGGCAGTTATGAAATTTATTATTACGCAAATGCTGCCAGACAAGTGAGCAAATGTACATTCTGTCTTCACAGGCATGCCATCGCACAGGGCTGCAGAAGGGGACACAGGAAAGGCACCCAGAAGAGAGGAAACACAGGAGGAGGAGGTCTTGTCGCCTGAAGAGCACACCACACCACCACCACCACCACCACCACCACCACCACCATCACCATCACCACCATCACCACTGCCAGCATCACCGCCACCACCACCAAGAGCCAGGAGGCATACAGTGGCTAGCCTCCAGCAGATGGAGGTGTCTGAGGAGGACAGCATGGGAGGCCAACATTCCACGGTGGCAGAGGATGACAACAGTGCAGGCACACAGTCCCCCACCGAGCGCGCCCACACAGGTGTCAGACGCCGCAGAGCAAGAGCAGCCAGTCCTGTTGCACAGGGCGAGGATCCAAGTGTATTGAGGGGAATATGCTCAAGGTGCAGCGCCTGCAAGGCAAGGCAATCAGATCAGTGCAACGGCAGATAGTCCACATGAACAGACATATGCTGGAAATCAAGGAGGGCATTAACAGCATGAACAATACTGTGGCTGAGGGCATGAGGGACATGTCAGAGGCAGTGAGGCTGCTGTGCAGCAAAATGGATGAGGATCGTTTGGCGATGTGCAGGGACTGGCAGAAATTGGACAACTACTTTAAGGTGGTGAACCGCCTCTTCACTGCCACCTCTGTGCTCTGCGGGGCTCGGTGGCCATGCAGGAGGAGATGGCCCACTGCAGCTGTGTTGTGGCAAGGGAGCTGGTCACAGTGACCAGTGCACTGGAGGTGCTACAAACAAACCAAATAGCCACTACAGATGCAGGGGATGGGGGGATAGTGAAGAGGCAACTAGCCGCAGTAGCATCACGCCCCGATAACCGAGTCCAGGAGGCGCAGCGAACGGCACAGTAATGCCACATGACAGAGGACCCAGGGAACGCAACAGGGCTGTGCATGAGTGAGGGAATTAATATCAGCCATCTCCTTGGAATATGACATGGGTGATGTAACCCATTTCACCCTTGGAATGTCCATAGCATATTGGCCTGTGCTATTGCCTGACTTAAGGTTAATAAAACATTGTCACTCAATTACAGTTACTGACTATGTCTCCTTACTTACTCAGAAATAGTTGCATGTGATCTCAGCCCATCTGTGTCTCCCATCTGGTGCTGCTGCCACACCTGCTGCTCTGTGCTCTGGCTGTGTACAATCCTCAACCTCGTCCTTGAAGTCAGTAAGTTCCACTGCTGTACCTTTCTTTGTGGCAAGGTTATGCAGCATGGCACACGTTGCTATTATTTTAAAGCAGATGATAGGGCGGTACTGACATGCACCTCCACTTTTGTGGAGGCAGCGGAACCTGCTTTTTAAGAGTCTGAATGTGCGCTCCACAACATTGTGCATAGATCTATGTGCCACATTGTATCTTCTCTCACTTGGAGTAGATGGGTTGAGATATGGAGTCAGGATAAATGCCCACACGCCATATGCACTATCACCTGAGTGAGAAAAGAAGTGCCTTTATTAACAGTCACCAACACATTCATCTAAGGTATACATCAGGGTGTTTCACATTGATTTACCTAGCAGGTATCCTTCTTCAAATTCGACCCCGGCCAGACGTGTGTAGATCCCACTGTTCCTGACTATGTAGGAGTCATGGGCGCACCCTGTAAATTTGACTACAATGTCAGTAATAATGTGGTCCGCATTGGATATTACCTGCACGCTGATAGAATGTGTAGGTTTGCGGTTCCGATATATGTACTCTGTAGCTGCAGGTGGGCAGATTGGTATGTGTATCCCATCAATGCACCCTATTACATGTGGAAACTGTGCCTTTTGATAAAAGTCCATCTTGGTTTTCTGCAGTTCTGCCTGTGTGCTGGGAAGGCGTATGTAGTGATGCATTCTTTGCATCATGGCATCCAGGAAAGTGTTGAAAAAATGGGACAGGCAACTCTGTGACACACCACCTGCCAGAGCTATCACACCCTGGTAACTACCTGATGCAAGAAGGTACAGGCTACAGAGCACCTGAACATGTGTTGGTATAGCGGGGACCCTTGGTGTCTGATGCTACAGGAGTGAGTGCAGGTCTCGTATCAGGTCTAGGATGGTTTGTGGGTCTAGCATGTACCTCTCATGGATTTCATCTTTAGTCAGTTGGAACAATGTAATGAGCACTCTGTACACGCGTTCTTCCCGTCTACAGATCCTCAGGCCTGCTGCTTACATACAAAGCCGCCTTGCTATAACATAGAGGGCCGCCATTGTGTTCACACCATGGCATTTTGGGGCTGTATAAATGCAGTGCACCTGTAAGCATGGGCATAAAATCTGTTCCTTTCGTGGAATTTGTGGATTTTCAGCAATTTTGGGGTCCGCGAATCTCGCAAAATTACAGAAAAATCCGCGAAATCGCGTGCGGGACAGATTTTCAAAAACTGAAGTACATGAAGCACTTACAGGGTTACAGCACGTGCCCAAGTTGAAGCTAATTTCTTGGAAACCATTTACAAAATGGTTACAAAAAGAAATTAGCTTCAACTTGGGCACCTGCTGTAACCCTGTAAGTGCTTCCTGAGCGGCGCCTCCAGAGTTGTTGCGTACTTGCAACTATTCTCTGACCCTGCTCTGACCCTCGAAGCAAGGTCAGAGAATAGTTACAAGTATGGCACAATGCTCCAGGCTGTCACAAAAATTAAACCATAACAGGAAGCACTTACAGATAAGGAAGCAGGTGCCGGACTTGAAGCTCAAATTCAGTAACACATTAACCAGCCCCCGGTTGAGGCTGGGCAGGTGTGCTTTCTCCCCATAATCTACAGTGGTGAACCAGAGGGTGCTGTGATGAACCAGAAGGTGCAGTTGTGAACCAGAGGGTGCTGTGATGAACCAGAGGGTGGCAGTGGTGAACCAGAGGGTGGCAGTGGTGAACCAGAGGGTGGCAGTGATGAACCAGAGGGTGGCAGTGGTGAACCGGAGGGTGTCAGTGGTGAACCAGAGGGTGGCAGTGGTGAACCAGAGGGTGCTGTGATGAACCAGAGGGTGGCAGTGATGAACCAGAGGGTGACAGTGATGTACCAGAGGGTGGCAGTGGTGAACCAGAGGGTGGCAGTGATGAACCAGAGGGTGTTAGTGGTGAACCAGAGGGTGACAGTGATGAACCAGAGGGTGGCAGTGGTGAACCAGGGGGTGGCAGTGATGAACCAGATGGTGGCAGGGCTGAACAAGAGGGTGGCAGTGGTGAACCAGAGGGTGCTGTGATGAACCAGAGGGTGGCAGTGGTGAACCAGATGGTGGCAGTGGTGAACCAGAGGGTGGCAGTGATGAACCAGAGGGTGTCAGTGATGAACCAGAGGGTGCCAGTGGTGAACCAGAGGGTGCTGTGATGAACCAGATGGTGGCAGGGGTAAACCAGAGGGTGGTAAAGGTGAACCAGAGGGTGGCAGTGGTGAACCAGAGGGTGGCAGTGATGAACCAGAGGGTGGCAGTGATGAACCAGAGGGTGGCAGGGGTGAACCAGAGGGTGCTGTGATGAACCAGAGGGTGGCAGTGATGAACCAGAGGGTGGCAGTGGTGAAACAGAGGGTGGTAGTGATGAACCAGAGAATGACAGTGATGATCCAGAGGGTGGCAGTGGTGAACCAGAGGGTGGCAGTGATGAACTAGAGGGTGGCAGTGATGAACCAGAGGGTGGCAGTGATGAACCAGAGGGTGGCAGTGGTGAACCAAAGGAAGCTGTGATGAACCAGAGGGTGGCAGTGATGAACCAGAGGGTGACAGTGATGATCCAGAGGGTGGCAGTGGTGAACCAGAGGGTGGCAGTGATGAACCAGAGGGTGGCAGTGATGATCCAGAGGATGACAGTGGCGAACCAGAGGGTGGAAGTAATGAACCAGAGGGTGGCAGTGATGAACCAGATGGTGGCAGTGGTGAACCGGAGGGTGCTGTGATGAACCAGAGGGTGGCAGTGATGAACCAGAGGGTGAAAGTGATGAACTAGAGGGTGGCAGTGGTGAACCAGAGGGTGGCAGTGATGAACCAGAGGGTGACAGTAATGAACCAGAGGGTGGCAGTGGTGAACATGAGGGTGGCAGTGGTGAACCAGAGGGTGACAGTGATGAACCAGAGGGTGGCAGTGATGAACCAGAGGGTGGCAGTGATGAACCAGAGGGTGACAGTGATGAACCGGAGGGTGGCAGTGATGAACCAGAGGGAGGCAGTGGTGAACCAGAGGGTGCTGTGATGAACCAGAAGGTGGCAGTGATGAACCCGAGGGTTACAGTGATGAACCAGAGGGTGGCAGTGGTGAACCAGAGGGTGCTGTGATGAACCCGAGGGTGGCAGTGATGAACCAGAGGGTGACAGTGGTGAATCAGAGGGTGGCAGTGATGAACCAGAGGGTGGCAGTGATGAACCAGAGGGTGGCAGTGGTGAACCAGAAGGTGGCAGTGATGAACCAGAGGGTGGCAGTGGTGAACCAGAGGGTGCTGTGATGAACCAGAGGGTGGCAGTGATGAACCAGAGGGTGGCAGTGGTGAACCAAAGGAAGCTGTGATTAACCAGAGGGTGATAGTGATGAACCAGAGGGTGACAGTGATGATCCAGAGGGTGGCAGTGGCGAACCAGAGGGTGGCAGTGATGAACCAGAGGGTGGCAGTGATGATCCAGAGGATGACAGTGGCGAACCAGAGGGTGGAAGTAATGAACCAGAGGGTGGCAGTGATGAACCAGATGGTGGCAGTGGTGAACCGGAGGGTGCTGTGATGAACCTGAGGGTGGCAGTGATGAACCAGAGGGTGAAAGTGATGAACTAGAGGGTGGCAGTGGTGAACCAGAGGGTGGCAGTGATGAACCAGAGGGTGACAGTGATGAACCAGAGGGTGGCAGTGGTGAACATGAGGGTGGCAGTGGTGAACCAGAGGGTGGCAGTGATGAACCAGAGGGTGGCAGTGATGAACCAGAGGGTGACAGTGATGAACCGGAGGGTGGCAGTGATGAACCAGAGGGAGGCAGTGGTGAACCAGAGGGTGCTGTGATGAACCAGAAGGTGGCAGTGATGAACCCGAGGGTTACAGTGATGAACCAGAGGGTGGCAGTGGTGAACCAGAGGGTGCTGTGATGAACCCGAGGGTGGCAGTGATGAACCAGAGGGTGACAGTGGTGAATCAGAGGGTGGCAGTGATGAACCAGAGGGTGGCAGTGATGAACCAGAGGGTGGCAGTGGTGAACCAGAAGGTGGCAGTGATGAACCAGAGGGTGGTGGTGCTAAACTACCCGGGAGCCCTGTGGGTGTGAGCCCGCATGTTGCTGAGCTGCCCAGGGGTTGTGAGCCCACACTCTACTGAACTGCCCTGGGGCCCAGTGGGTGTGAGCCTCCGTGCTGCTGAACTGCCCCGGAGCCCTCTCAGTGTGAAAATCATTTGTGCTCAATTGCCTGGGAGCCCTCTGGGTGTGAGCACTCATTGTGCTAAGTGCCCCCTGCCCCCTGTACATATATACCCGTGCGGCACAGCACCATTATGCTCTTACACCATGAAGTCTGGTGCCTGGATGCTCCTGGATGCACCCGCATGCCACTGCACCCTACTGCCCAGCGCCAGCATATGCCTGTACGGGGAAGTTTAGTATGAGATGGGACATTGTCCAGCAGCAGCAGCTGCATGCGCCTGAACCCACTGAGCAGGATCAGAATGGCTTTGTACCAACACGTGCAGCAGAGCTATCTTGGACATCTGAAGGATTCTGGGGTCCTGTGTGAAACGTATTTTTGCATCCATGAGTTTCACGAGCGCCATCCCCGTGTAGCTCCTGTGACCAGGAGGCTGCTTTCTCCTCATCTGCTGCTCTGCTCGGTCTCTGACCCTTTATAAACAAAATGCATGTGAACTCGCATAGAAGCCCCGCCCGTTTGCTCCCGTCCACCACACACTAGCGGTATGAAACGTCTTCCCACCCGTCCCCACTATAATGGCCAGCTCACTCAAGGGACCTCGGCACCTTTTGGCGCTGGCAAAGTTACGGGCACATGTGGTTACATAGTTGTGCAAATGGCACAAAAATCCGCGAGTTTGCGGGAAAATTCGTGAACTCGCAGACTTTTTTTGCAATTTCACATGAATTTTCGGACCGAGAATTCACAAATTTTGCCCATACTTAGTAATTAGCGACTCCTAAATACCGAAAAATTGAAAAAATCGGTATTAGCGAATTTTGGTACATCGATTTGCAAGTTTTTAGGGATTTCTTATTTAGCGATTCAGTATTTGGGATTTCGGTGTCTGCTAGTCGCAATTTAAGGAATCGCTAATTGGTTTCCCTTATTTTTAGTGATTCCTTTTTTGCTATAGCGTTTGGTGTTACCTACATTGTACATGGTAGAATACCGGTCGGTAACACTGAAATTCTGCTCATTTCTGCGTTACTGCTCGGTATTTAGCCACCTACATCTGGCCCTTAATCGTTTATCTACTCTGGTGTGAGCATTTGTATTCTCTATATTTTAACTGGATTACTGTACTATTTTGCCCCTGGTATAGACCCACCAGATTTACCTTTTCTAATGAAAAGCAAAAGCAAACTGGATCTAGTTTACCTTTTTGATTAGACAGTCTGATTGTGCTGTGTGAGTTAAGTAACAACTGAATTCATGCTATCTCTACACATAGTTCACAAAAAACAGCAGTACATTACCCTTCAGGAACAACCTACACAGGATAATTTCCTCTACTTACTTGAAAGGGCAAATTCCTACCTCATGTTCAATAGTAGAGACTTCAAGAGATATGGAAAGGAGAATCCTGACTTAACCCGGTCTCAATGCGTAATGGCAGCTGAAATGTCTGGTTAAATATTTGTGAAACCAATTTAATTTTTTTGTTTTTTTTGGTGGCCTATTCAATTACTAGCTGGTCATTCGGATAGGCTTACTTTTTTGTTTCACAGCTCATACTGTCTCCTGACAAGGGCAGTCTTTTCCTTTCAAGAGCTGCATTGCAGCTGAATCAGGGGGTTGTTTGTAAGAAGTGGCCTTGTTGGATGGAAGGGAATTCGGATAGCCTCGTCAACATTCTTCTCTGAGTTCCTTGTGCCTTCATGATCTTCCTCCTTTACTACCTTCACATACCTGCTAAAAGGACCTCCATTCACAAACTAACTTCTGTTAACATTCTGTTACAGATCATTTCACGTGCATTGTTCTCCTATTTGGCATTATGGCGGAAAAGTTTGTCATGCATATTATAGCAAGAGAAAAACATTTCTGACAGTAGGCTTTCTTCCTTAGGGGTAGGTAAAGCGCAACGGAAATGGTAACTGTTCTGCTTTTTAAAGTATAGAAATGGTCAGAAAGTCATTTTATTTTTCTCTCCATCACTGTAATTACAGTAGATTATATTTTCTCCATTTATGGGCAATACCATCGTGTTCCACGTTCTCTATACAAAGCTAGCAAACTTAGATGTATAAATAGTATTAGAGTAGGAATGGACAGATGAGTGTGAGTTCAGTTTGGCCTATATGGGAAGTGTTTTGTAGTTATGCAATGTTAGGTAGAGACTGTGGGAGCCATATTCCAGCAGTAGTTTCGCTTTCCCAACGCACGAATGTTAGAGAACAGTGTATAAAAGACGGAATCTTGCATGTGGATAACTACTACTGATGGAGCAGTCTATGTCATACTTCAAATATGTCAATAGAATTTTCTAAAGATCACAAATGTTTCCCTCGATTGGACAAAAGTTGTTTGAACTATATCATATGTGCAGGAGTGAACACAGAAGCTGCAGCAGAACACAATACATGAATTGTTATTCTTTCAACTACCCCTTTTATATGCTCCAATAAATCTCCCAGGAGTGACAGGAACTTATCGTGAGCATGGACATCTTTAATGGGACCAACCTGGAGAGATCAATGCACAAATATTATTCAACCAGACATAGGATGTGCTTGAGGAACATCATGGACGTGGAAAGGGCATTATACAAACCAAATTCCTATGTTCTAATGAATTCACCAGTGAGTAAAAAAAGGGAACCATATTATGACCAACTACATTATATGATGAATACCCCTCACAAGGTAGTAGTGAGAAACCAAAAAGAACTATATAATCAGCCATAATATATGCTCTGGCAAGCCCATCCACACAAATGGCAGCCATAGTGAAAGCTCTGAGATGCCCACACTGAAGTGATAGGCAAGCAGCATAAAAAAGGTGAATTATACAACAAACATGTTGTGTAGGGGGTAGACCCCCTGCTCCCCTTCCCATGAGTCACAAAGCAGAAATCAAAAAGTATGGACATTAAAAAGCCAGTCTTTGTATATTGACTGTGGAGTGGTAGAGAAGAAACCCAATGATCCACATTTAACACATTTACAGATGTCTGGAGTTTCCACACAAGAGTGATAATAAACAACTGATTGACGTGTGTAGCATTAGAGAACCAAAGCGAGAGAGTGGCAATAAGTGATTCTGCGGAAAAAAATCATTTAGGTTATAGTAAAATATAAGAAGGGACAAAGGAAAGGTTCAGCTAGATATTAAGGAACGTGAAAAAGGCAGGGGCGCTGCTCTAATGACCAAACAAGGAAGATGTATTTTACCTCCCTATCCTCCTATATGTGGACACCCAGGATGGACACCCTGGCAGGGGGGATTAATACTGGCTGACATTGGTTGGACAGGAGGACTGGGCTGTGGCTACCTTCACAAACATGGCTTTGTCTGTATATGCCTCTATAGAGGTTCATTCAGTAGGGAGATTTGTACTTGAAAAAACAAACAAATGCAGACTACACTGCTAACACAAAATTTTGCAGAGAATAGAAAATACTGAAAAACCAATTCCCTGCTAGTGATCACAATGAGCTTTGAGGAACATTGTCGCTTTTGTCCAACCACATAGAAACAGATTCTAGAAGTCAGGCTACCACACTGTGGTTCACAAAGTATTGTTTCTCATAATTTTGTTGCTTTAATTTTGTGAAGGGTGACTGTGACATTGCTGTGTGAAAGCAGGCTTGTAGTAGTATTATCTCTAGAGCGATTACCTGGGACCAGTGGTGAACATTCCACATCCCAAGAACAAGCCAGAATGAGATCAGTTAACAATGTCAATATTGAATCTTCCATAAAGCCTAGATCATCTGGAGCAAATACAACCATGAGAAACAGTGGTAGCCGACGTATCACAGGATATAGGCATATCAAAACTTTAAAGAACAGGTGTGAATGAGCACCCAGAAAGCCTTTAAATGAAGAATGCAGCACACGCGCGCTTGTACTTCATCGCGCTAGCTGCTAGCACTAGCTGCTACAGGTCGTGTTTTTACTCTTGCTCTTATTTTAAAATTACTGTGTCTAGCAAGCACTTTTACTGTGTTAAATTTACCTGTGTGCCTGATACTGCTGATCACTGCTCACTCGCTCCACCAGCCACTCCGCCCCTACCCCGGTCCACCACAGGCTAGTCCCGATTGTTGTGGAGGGTAGGGCAGCCAATCACCACTCAGAACACTGGGAGGCGAAGGCAGGGGGCAGCACGTATGACACATAAGGCAAAAGCTACTTCCTGCTCACTGTGGACGCACGCTTGTACTTCATCGCGCTAGCTGCTGCAGGTCGTCTTTTTACTCTCGCTCTTATTTTAAAATTACTCTGTTTAGCAAGCACTGTTAAATTTACCTGTGTGCTTGATACTGACGATCACTGCTCACTCACTCCACCAGCCACTCCGCCCCTACCCCGGTCCACCACGGGCTAGTCCCGATTGTTGTGGAGGGTAGGGCGGCCAATCACCACTCAGAACGCTGGGAGGCGGAAGCAGGGGGCATCGCGTATGACACATAAGGAGGCAAGCCCGTCTGCGCCCGTCCACGCCTGGGCCGCGGCCAGTGCCAGCCATGCTGCCGGTAGCCCCGGAGGGAGGCGAATCTGCTGGTCGAGGTCCCAATTATGGGACCCAAGACTGATGCCAAAAACTCTAAATGCAACACACTCAGACTGCCTGGCGAGCACTTGACATGCAGTAATTGCTCATTCTCTCTCACCTTGAATCCTATCGGCCCTCGAGCTAATATGAGTGCGGTACCTTGCCAAGTACCATCGCGAAAGATAAAAGCATGCCTCCTTAACTGTCATTCTCTCCCGCGACATGCGAGTGACATCTGGCTATCCCTTTCCTCACACTTCTGGGACATGATGTTACTAACTGAAATCTAGATAAAAGACGCTCCCAACCCTGACATCTCCTTAGCAACTCCCCCGGACTATCAGTTTGTCTGGGTCAATAGGCCTGGCACTAAAATAGGAGGAGGGATTGCTATATTCCTATGTTCCCACTGGAAAATATCCTCAAGGAGAATAGTCAATACTGGCCCAATTGAAACAATGTACTTCAGCATCACTGATGCTTCACAGCTTATCCTGGTGGGGGTAGTGGTTTATAATCCTCCTAACTCTCAGCCCTCTCATCTTACGGAGTTACTTGATACCCTCGCAGACCTATCCCTGAAACATCCCCATTTCACCATTTTGGGTGATTTTAATCTACATGTGTACGATAGGTCATGCACAAAAGCTAGGTCCGTGGTCGAAATGCTTGCGGGCATAAATTAAGACCAAGGAGTACTTGGCCCCACCCACAAAGCAGGACATACCTTGGACCTGATCTTCTCGAATCTCCCGGCACTCACCACCTTGCCGCCACTCCCCCTGACCTGGTCTGACCATTGTCTTGTCCCGTTTAACTTGACCATTACCCACCCTCTTACCTCTCACAGTAGGCCGGGGAATTTGGGGAGAAAATGGTATAAAATTACCTGTAATGCGCTCGAACCAGTGATGACCAACTGTAACTGGCAACTCACAGACAGTCTGAATACCGATGTTGAGAACTTCAATAAGTATCTTTCCACCGCCATTGACACCATTGCCCCCTTACATTCCGTTTCATCGGCCCGAACAAAACCTTCTGCCCCCTGATTCTCCCCTTTGCAGCGTGAAGAAAAATCCAAATTCAAAAGTCTGGAACGCTCTTGGCGAGCTACCTATGACCCCACCGCCAAAATCACTTACAGAACTGCCTTGAAAAAATTTCACAAATTAAAACAGTCTGCCATGAAAGAACACTTTGCTCATAAAATCAACACTGCAGATACCTCAGCAAAAACTCTATTATGAATTGTGAAAGATTTCACTAAACCAATGGCTCTTACTCGCCCTGTTAAACCTAGCCAAGAGCTCTGTGATGGGCTGTCTGATTTCTTTCATAATAAAATTGCGGACATCTTTTCCTCATTCAACCCCCCGGACTCTCCTAGTGAAGTGATCATAGCCCAGCATAACTCACCTCCAAGTGAAAATATGCTTCGTAATTTTAAAACTATTTCTCCGGACACAGCATTGAAAAAAATGCAGCAGTGTAAATCAGGATAACCCTTTGAACCGGTTCCTGCCCAGGTGTTCTCCTCCCTGGCACCAGTCATCATCCAACCTCTTATCACAATATGGAATGACTCCCTTCTCTCGGGCCACTTTCCGCTAGCATGGAAACATGCTGTATTGATCCCCATTTTAAAAAAACTGGAGGCGGATCCCTCAGTCCACAGTAACTACCGGCCTATATCCCTTCTCCCCAAACCTGCTAAAATCTTGGAAAAAATTGTACAAGAACAGCTAGCCGACCACCTGGAGACGTGCAACCTTCTCCATGACTCACAATCCGGCTTTAGGTCCGGTTATAGCACGGAAACGGCTCTACTAGAGGTCACAGAGACTATCAGGGAAAGCGTGGACAGAGGCGAGGTAGCCATGTTGGTGCTCCTCGATCTGTCCGCAGCTTTCAATACCGTCTCCGACTCCATACTGCTGGACAGGCTCCATAATGTAGGGATACGTAATATACCACTGGCCTGGGTAAAATCCTTTCTATCGGACAGAACACAACAAGTATGGTGTCGCCCCTACTTTTCTAAAGATAAGTAGCCCCTTGACTGTGGAGTCCCCCAGGGATCGGCTCTCAGCCCCCTTTTTCTAACGTGTACCTTTCACCTTTGGCTGAGGTCATAGAGACTCTAGGAGTCAGAGTGGTCTCATACGCTGATGATACAGAGCTAATTTATTCTTTTAGAGACCACTCTGACAATGGACTCCAGAATTTTAAAACTTGTTTATCCAACATTGTATCATGGATGATTCAAAACACCTTAAAACTAAACACTGACAAGTCGGATGTGTTGTTTTTCAATCAAATAACACCTCTATCACCATCTATATGGTGGCCCTCTGAGCTGAACCTTCCCCCCTTCCCTGTGAAAGAGGCACGAAACCTTGGCTTTCAAATCGACTACAAGTTATCGTACAAAACCCAGATCCACAAAGTAACTTCCGCTTGCTTTGGCAAGTTACATATGATAAAAAAGATTTCTCCTTACCTACCTGCTGATGCACTGAAGACCGTAGTGCACGCCCTCATTACCACTCACCTAGACTACTCCAATAGTCTATTTATTGGTTCCCCGGCATATCTTCTTCAACGGCTGCAGATTGTTCAGAATGGTGCAGCCAGGTTGATCTGCAAAATCCCCTACCGCCACTCTATTTCACCCCGCCTAAGAAACCTGCACTGGCTCCCGATATCCTCTCACATCCGGTTCAAGGCCCTGGTCCTTGAATTCAGGGCTCTGAATGGCCGGGGTCCAGGGTACCTCAGACGTAGACTGAGGATAGTCCACTCTGCTCGCGATCTTAGATCAAACCACCTCTGTCTTCTACTCCCCCCTCGATTTCGTCGGGTTAGGAAAAGAGGTAGAGCCTTGGCAGTGGTCACGTCAAAACTGTGGAACTCCATTCCACTCAATCTCCGTTTGCTTAAATCCGAATCCCTGTTCTGAGGCAAATTGAAGACATGGCTATTCTCTGGCTACTAGTCTAGAGGTTCCTGCTACTGCGGTCCACAGCGCTGGGACTCCCCCGTCGGAGGTAGCCGTACACTCAATAAATGTTATTATAAATAAATATAAATAAATGTTCCTTCATTTGCACTTGGCATATTCATGGAGGAAGAATGTGAAAGGGTAACCAGATATATTTGGCACGCCAAGAATAATATTAGGTAATGCCTGGTCCTCATTGTTTCCATTAGAGTGTGTTGCGTCCTCCCTGTGACAGTCTGGCTCTTTGAATTGATTTTTTTATTGTGGCCATCAACAGTTCTACCATTCCAATAGCCTGTGGTGAAAGTGGGGAAATGTTTTCATGTATCACTCCCATATATTCAAGAAATGTACAAAATTCACTTCCATTAAAAGGTGAACAATTGTCTATCTTCATTATTGTGCGTATACTGCATGTAGAAAAAATATCATCCAAGACAAGAAGTATCACAAATACAGACATAGATGACACCATTTTCACAATTGAAAATCTTAAGCATTACTCAGTTATAACAAGTAGGTATTGTCGACAATCTAATGACCTATTCTAGCTCAGACCATACTTTCTGGGAGTTTAGACATTTGTAATTCCTCAACATTCCTTTTCTTACATTGACAAAGGTGACAAGTTTGCACAATTTCTTCAACGTGACCGTCAAGTCTTGGAAACCACACCTTTTCACGCACCAGAGTTTTTGTCTTTGATATCCATCTATAACTTTCATGCACAAGATTAATCACATGTTTTTGTAAAGCATGTGGGATAACTATTCTGTTTCCCAATAGAATTATTTTTGTATTACTGTTATTGTCAACTCAGTATGCATGTTTTTTAACACAATTTTATCTCTTATACATATTACAGGTTGACATTTTTTCATTGCATTTATGTGTTTCCATTTCCTTAGCTTTATTATTCGTTGTCCTTGTTAGATACATGAATCAATTCTTGCTCTGAAATTGTCACAGGGACCACTGACTTAACTATGAAGTTTACATATTCTTCAATTTTATCACTTTGCTTCTTATTTATGTCAACTTGATGTCTATACAAATTATCAGTTGGACTGTCTTCTTACCCAGGCTTGTGAACAACCTTGAAATTGTAGTCCATTCATCGTATACTCCATCTTTCAATCCGAAGAGATCTTTTTGCTTTTGGATTTCCAAAAATGGTTGTCAGTGCTTGATTATCTGTGACTCTGACAAAAAGTTTCCCAAATACGAAATCATGATAGTGCTCATCTGCCCAAACTACTTCCAAGCTTTCTTTCTTTGGCTGTGAGTATTTCCTTTCTATATTAGTTACGCTTTTACTGGTATGCAACACTAACAAATTTCAGAGTACGCTTATCAGGTTGGTGCTGCACTAAAAGGGCAAAAAATGGCACTGGACTAGCATCTACTATTCATTCAGTATGCAGATCTGGGGCAAAGTATTTTAAGTTTGCTGCTGATGCTATATCATCTTTTTTAAACACACAGTCATATTTTGCATCCCAGTTAAATGTTCTTGCTTTCTTTGTTAATTCTCAGTGAGGTGAGCTAATAGTGGTATTATCCTTGAAGTAACAACAAAAACTACCCATTCCAAACAAAGAGTGTAACTCTGTTATGTCTTTTGGACTGGTTAACAATTTTAGGAAGGATACTTTAATGGGATCTGGTTTCATCCCATAGTTTAACAATATGTGACCCTAAATAGTCATTTTTGGCTTGCCAGTCTCACATTCATCTGGGTTTGGCATAAGTCCAGCTTTCATAAGTTCTCAACATACTTCCCTTAAAACTTGATCATGTTCACTTTCCATTTTTCCAAAACAAGAATGTCATCACAGTAATTCGTTGTCTGCTGACATTTTTTATGATTTCTTTAAAAATCTCTGCCGCTGAACAGATTCTAAAGATAAGCCTTTTGTAACAGATCAGCCCTATATGAGCATAAAAAGTAGCAATGTATCTCGGACAATTATTATTCTCTAGTTGATGATATCCCTTCCAAAGATCCAATTAAAAAATCATTGCTCCATTCAAGGTGCTAATCATGTAATTCAAGTGTGATCCTTGGTGCCTTTCCCACTCAATTGCTGTATTTGGTACTCTCATATTTACACAAATTTATATTTGACTAGTATTCTTTTTAGTTACTACTACTATTGGGGACACCCGAGGTGTTGGACCAGTTTCTGGCTTAACAATGTTTTGCTTATGTAGTAAATGTATCTCTGCTTCCACTTTTAGTTTCATATGAATTGGAACTCTTGTCTTCATGTGTGCCACAGGTTTCACTGTTTCATTTATGAGTCCAGTAATGGTTTTATTCTTAAGTTTAAACATACTCTCAGTCAAAACGGAAACCCACTTAGCTTAGGGTGTACCATTGTTACATTAAATGTCATAGCTAATAGTCTATTCAGTTGAGCAGTAGGTTTGCAAAGAAAGCAAGGACCAGTACCTTCTCCTTTTAGAACATGTACTACCTCTGTCAGAAACATATTTCCAAATGTTATGTTTACTTAAAATTTTCCTAAGCAAGTAACAGGACATTTGGATCCCCAATGAAATACATTGACATTTGACGGAAATAGCTTGATTATAGAAATACACCTCATTGATCGACAGGAAAATATCCTTAGGAATTCTTATTTGGGAAAACCCAGACAAACACATTTGTGACAAGTGCCATAGAAATCCCCTAAAAAACATCATCACATTGAAAAGGGAGCTGAGATGGCGAAAGGAAAAATTAAACAATATGCAGATCAAAGAAAAAAATTAAACAATATGCAGATCAAAGAAAGAAATATTCAAGCAAGAAGCTATCCGGTTGGAGATACCTTGTATTAGTATGACAGAATCAGATATGAAAGTCTGTGAGTAGATTTCATCCATCTCCATTGGAAATGACAAAACTAAAGGTGTCAGTAATCACAAAATGAAAAAAACACAATAATAAGAAACAAAACACATTACAAAATGTTTATAACTCCAATTCAAGAACAGCAAAATATAAAAGAGAATGATTATGCTTCTTTCAGAAGGACAAGAACACTAAAAAAAACACAAAGGCTGATTGAACACTGTTAATTTATTTTCTTTTGTTTGTTAATTAATTTCATTATTTTTATTTCATTTCATTTTTATTTTTGTTTATTTAATGATTGTGTTCATTTGTTTAGAGGGAAGAAGTATTTATGCGACACAGAGTGTAGGATGGTGTATGAAGTCATGACCAAAGGTTGAATGTTGATGCTTGGAATATAAGGATATTGGATGAGCAGAGCTGGAGAGCAGAGCTGATTAAGCTGCTCCAGTGCACTAAAAATAAAAACATGTGGAAATGTAATTCAAGAGCTGCACCATTACACTCCCTAGCCTGGGAGTATGTAACACAAGGAGCTCTTGCTTGCACGTCTTTATTCTTCAACATGCAACAGAACGTAATGCATCACAAACTGTATTAACCACACCCACCAGAACACGTAATACTTGTAAGTCTGCGGAGGACCACTGGAGGCCTCATACACACAAACACAGAACACATCACCCCCTTTGTTCAATAAAGTGTATGAACAAATATATACACTTTTACACATTAAAACTCCTCGATGAGTCGTCGAGGTGTTTGCACAAGTATTACAGTTCTAGTTGTATGAGACAGTTATCTGGCATCTCAGTCATATGCTTGACTTGGGCACTCACATGGACTTGCCTCAATCTTGAGGTCTGGAGATGACAAACATCAAAGCAAATGCTTAAAGTGTTCAGAAGATTCAGAAAACCATTCAAACAGAACATCTTGCTTTATTAGTTCTTTTACATGGGCACTTATAGTGGCAAAATCACAAATGTACCAGGAGCAGTATCTGGCCATGATTAAAAAAGGATCACAGCATGGTCATATCAGAAGATAGATGACAGTTCAAGGAGACGACAATGCTTGTACCTTTTCGGGGTCAGGAATCATTTCCTTTTCAGAGAAAATATGTCCAGTCTGTTTTGTGAAAGTCACACTTCTCTGCATTTACTGTGAGATCTACATCCGCAAGCAGACAACATACTTGTGTGAGTGCCTAATCATTGTCCTTTCATGTAGCCCTAAACACAAATGTATCTTCACTGTAATTAAAAGCATGTGTGACAGGCTGAATTATTCAGTGAATAACATCTTGAAAAAATTCTGCAACTGCCAACATACCAACACTGAGACTCTTATAGCCTAACAAACCAACATGAGTTGAAAAAGTAGTAATGTACCTACAGTTTTGTTCAAGTTCATGGTGGCCTTTGTTCAAATCATCTTGTCTCTCTGTGTCGCACATAGTTTCTGTTTTACTTTGCAAACCATTTCATATCTGTCCAATAGCTAAACATTTATTTTCATGTGGAAAGGAGAATCCACAGCAAAATCACAATTTCTTTTTCTTCAGAGACAACGCTTTGTGGGTCCTGCATTGCATTTTTGCTTACTTTTCAAACTAAATGGTGATTCATTTTGGGTTGCTCCAGCTTCCATTTCCACAGCCTGTCAATCAGCATGTTCCTCCACTTTTGCAACCATGAGCACTTTCTCAAAATTGAGTGTTTCTCGCAGCATGCATCATTGGAATGAATTAGAAAGGAAACCACCAATAACTCTAAGATGCATGGCTTCATTATCATTGAATTCACTGAACTTGTACTTCTTTATAAGCTTATAAATTCTATCAACAAACTTAGTCGTCTCACCAGGTTGCTGTCTTGCTTGGTTGAAAATGTACGTTTCATAGTCGATTTTAGTCATTGGATTTAACTTGGCTACCAAAGTCTTCTTGATTTGATATGACAGCCAATAGTCTCTTTACCTTTAGAAAGGAGTTAAAGACGTGGCTCTTTTCTGCGTGATCGCTCTGACCACCTGAGTTGCTGAACGGATACACTGGTCTCTGATCTCTTTGCAAAAGCGCCGGGACACCCGCATGGGTAGCCGTGCGCTATAAAAGAGTATGCACATAACATAACATAACATAACTTCATCAGCTTGTGATATCTTCTTCATCACTTCCTTTACTCCGTCATCTGCAAAGTTCTTCAAGAATGTCATAATTATTTTGTTATCTACTTCTTCCATACCATCTATGAAGTATTTGAATGTTTAGATCAGGCAGTCCATCTGGCAAAAATATTCTGCTTTTTAGTGGTACCAACGGAGGTAGAGGTGTCAGTAATGCAGTCACGCAATATTTGGCTCTCCTTTCAAAAGCCATTGGAGAGCTTCAAAGCTTAAAGACCTTTTGAGTTGTGTTGAGCGCCACCAGCCGATTCTGTGGTCGCTTCTGCGGGGACCAACGGCTTCATCAGCACCATTCCTGTGCTTGTGCTTGGGTTTTTGTGGATGCCACGTGCTACTTGGAGCACACCGGCTTCCTGACAAGTCCTGTTTGGATGTCGAGGGCACTCTTCCTGTTCGATCTGGGTAGTACAGTTTTCTATACCTGGTTGTATCTGTTTTTTTTTTTTTGCACCCGACTGTCACTGCCTTTAGCATTTCTCTAATCCTGCTAGTGTTTGCCTTTAGCGCTTTCCTGCACCTGGTGGTCACTGCCTTTAGCACTTCTTCGTACCTGGTTGTCACTGTCTTTAGCCTTTCTGCTTTGTATCATGTTATGCTGTGGCACAGCATCTCTTCTTTTGACCACGCCACTAGATTTTTGATAGGCTTACTTACTTTTGCACATCTCAGTTCTTCAGCATACTACCATTAACTGAACGTACTGCATCACAAACTTTATTACCACACCCAGTCACAACCACCAGATTATGTAAATAGTCTTCAGAGGACCCCTAGAGACCTCAGAGACCTCATAGACACAACCACTGAACACAACTGAGTGGATTGATTTCCAATAACTCCCAAACTGTCATAATACCCGACAACAAGGACAGAAGAGCTCACATTTTCTGCACCCTCTATGGGAGCTAATAAAAATACAAAGCAGCAACCACCAAGCCTTTGAATCGCAAACAGAAATATATGGGAAGATTTGAAAAACAAAGACAGGTGGTTAGCTGTAGAAAAAAGGGAAATAGTTTGATTTTCAATGTCATTGCATTTGCTTTAAACAAACTGAGGGATAGGATAAAACAACATTTCTCCTAACCATGAGGCGCAAGGCAGAAGAGTACTGAAGTCGAACACAAAAATCATGTCTGCTACAGTAAGCCGTTTAGTACCACAAACAACAATGTTGTCCATTGCATTGGCGTTGAAGTTCTCAATTCAGGACCGGGGAAGAGAGGAAATCGGGAAAATCAAAGCAGTCTATTGCCCACGCAACCTATGCAGAGAAATGCCAGGTCTCTAAAACGCCTCTACACTAATAACTCAAGATCACGAGATAGAGGAGGGAAGGATAACAAGGCAGCAACAGCAGAGTCTTAAATCACAACTTACAAAAGAATCGTAATCAATTACAAAGAAGTTGAAAACAGGAACCTTGACAGGCACAGAAGCAAGACAGCAATATTCAACTGCCAGAACTTCAGACTTTCAGAAAGGCAGAAAGAAAACAAGCTCTCCACTTGAGAGGTCAGGCATACACATATACAGGTAGAGATAATGAGTATTTTTTTAAATATAAGCAGTCTGCTTAATGCCATATACGAACTCCTATGCCGAGGTCGCTGAGTGATAAAGTGTATTTGTGTGAATTTTGAAAGAATTTAAAATGTCACATAGCCAAATAATGAACACTGGAAACAAATCTTACCAAATAATTTATACTGGAAACAAATTGTATCTGAAAGAGCTTAATATATAATTAATCAAGATCCCTGGCTTCTGTGTGAGTTGAAGATATTTAAAGTAAATCACACTACTTTCACTTGTATGTCATGGGGCAGATTTTCATGCCCCTTGCAACACTTTTGCGCTGCCATTGCATCACTTTTTGTGATGCAATGGCGGTGTAAACAATTTACAATGTGACGCATCAAGAGAGATGCATCACATTGTAAAGCGCTGCGCAACATTATACCCGCGTCAGGAATAATGTATGCAGGGTGGGTGTTCACACACAAAAAGCCATGTAGAACTGAAGCAGTGAATTTATTTCACTGCGTCACTCTACGCTTTCACTGTGTCAAAATCCCTACGCCTAATGGGGCAGATTTACAAGCCTTTTGCACCACTTTTGAGCCGCTGTTGCGTCACTTTTGTGACTCAGTGGCAGCATAAACAATGCAGTATAATGTATGCAGTGTGGGCGATCACATGTAGGAAAGCCTCGTAAAAGTGATGCAGTGAAATGTACAAGATTTCAGTGCTCCACTTCTAGGACGCCACTACGTCAAAACCTCATGCCTGCTTAAAGCGGCAGTGACGCAGAACAATATGTATAGGCCTCAACATGCATTGCTGGAGGTGCGTTGTGCTTGAGACACGACTCCAGCAATGCATGACTTTTGGGCTAACGGATGCGTCAGAATTTCTGACACATCTGTCAATCCTTCCACCATGGTGCGTTGTATTGTAAAGACGGTGCATCCGCAGTGATGCAAGGGGATCGTAGGCTGGGTCAAGGAAACCGATGCATATCTACAAATGCGACAGTTTCTTGTAAATCTGCCCCACTAAGACTAGGCGTAAGGATTGGCGCAGAGCTTTTTGAATGGGACTCACCTATCTATTGTGGCGCAGTGTTGAAGTTGCTTCACATTCATGAGCAACTCATGAACAGCAATGCGTCATATGTGTGCCAACAGATGTGTCAGAATTTCGAACGCATCAGAATTACGAACGCATCTGTTAATCCTTGCGCCAAGGAGCACTGTGTTGTAAATGGTGGCGCAAGGACAGCTGGTGCAAGGAAACTGACATGGCTATGCAGATGTGTCAGTTCCTTGTAAATGAGGCCCCGTGTATCTTAAGTATGCCGAGCTAGTGACATTTGAGTAAAGCACAAGGTCGATGAACAGAAAGCAGGTTGAAGCTACTGTAAACAAGAGTCAGCAAACTGAATTTTAGGAAAGCTACGCGGAGGGGAGGCTCCACACAGCCTGTTTTGCCACGATGACTTGCAAAACAGCTCATCATTCATAATAAAAGGAATTTTTCAGGATCCTGCTTTACTTCCAGTGTTGGAATCAAATCGTCCGCCATGGCCGGCTATCTTTCTTCTTTGAAAGAATAAACAATGTTTCTAAATGCAAGATGTTTTGCTACTTAAAAAAATAGTTTTGTTCTCCTGCTGATGTTATCGGACGTGCCCTGCAGAATGTCAGCTGCTAAACATATTCCATTTCCAGCCTGCAATAGCACAAAGAAATTGACTTCGCCATCTGGCTTTCAAGGTTTTTTATCAGATCTTTTTAATTAGGTTCAAATCAGTGATCGCCACCTTTACCCGGTTCCTACTTTTTTCAGGACCATTAAGACTGAACTCATTTCCAGAGCAGCGCGTTCAACTGGAACCTAAATTGAATAGGTTTTTCCCACGGGTTTTCACACCTTAATGGTACATATGCTAGCAGAAGTCATGTCATGCCTGCCCAGTAGTGCATGTAATCCAATTTTTGTTTTATTAAGATATGAAGATGACCAACTGCAAGGTCTTAAAAACAAGAAATTAAAGAGTCTCTGGTCAGGCAGGTTAATACCCTAAATCAGAAGGTACTCAATGATTATTTAATACGGTAAAAAGATTTTTTTTAATTTTTCAATCATTCTTTAATTTCCATGAATAAAATTGGTTCAGGTCTTGCATACTGTACATCACTTACACTATTCATTTGAAAAAATATAATGAAAACATCAAGGGCCTAATTTATGACCTTTGTGACGCAGCACAGCATGTCACCTTGCTGTGCTGCACTACTGAAAGGAAACGGCAGGAATGCGCCATATTTAATGGAATACAGCACATCCCTATCCTTTCCCAATCCACTGGTGCACAATGGGCTGCCTAGGGCCACAACAGGCACCCTTGCACCATGGTGCAAGTGTGCCTGCGTCTCATGCAGGATTGTTTTTGTGTAGGATGGGTCACCTTCCTGCACAAAAGCAATCCTGGGAGGCATATTCTTCTTTCTATCTGTGCTGAGCAATGCAGCACACATAGAAAGATGAAGAAACAAGAGAAAATAGACATATTTCTCCTCGTTACGCCTCCCCATGGGAAGGTGTAAGATTGTGGGGCATTCCCAGGTTTACAAGCTCTGGGGATGCGTCAAAATCCATGGGAGTTGCATGGGAACACCCATGCAACACCCATGGAACCCATTCACATGGCATGGTAATGCAACACAGCGTTTTGCTCTGTGTTGCATCACTCCAGATTTTGTGTGGCTTATGGTTTGTGTCGCTCTTGAACCACATTGCGTGGTTCAAGAGAGACGCAAACTGGGTCAAAAATAAGCCCCTAAGCTTTTAGATTAATTCTATTCATGATTGAATTACCCATGTAACTCTGTAACCTTTTTATCATATCTGCTTTACATCATTGATGAGAAGATTTATAAACTTTTTGAGCAGCTGCCCACCGCCAGCCATGCCATCGACTATGATGGTGCAGTCAGAGTGCCTAACACTCGCTTCAACGCACTACTAAAACCCAATTTTTAATGATTTAAACTCTGCCAAGCTTGTCAATGTAAAGGAGAATCCATTGACGCGTTCTGCACGTGGCTGAGTGAACTAGCATGCACCTGTACTGTGGATGGTCAACTAAAAGAAATACGGGCCCAAATAATACAGGGGTGTTGCAACAAGTCTCTGAGAGGCCTCATCCTACGACAATATAATCTGAACAATATTTTAATCCTAGCACCGTCATGACTTGTGTCCCACACGGGCCAATGAAATGGCCATTGCTATCATGCAGGAACCTGAGAAGTCCATGGTCATCAAGATAGAACGTGCTGACACCATACGCACAAAGGTGAGAGCCGGCGCCACCAAAATATGTGGACTTCAACTGACGAAGCCTCGCTGTGGTTAGTGCGGCCACAACAAACACTCCCTGGATGACTGCCCCACCAAAGGGCTGCACATGCTCAAACTGCAGAAAGAGTAATCACTATTCATCTGTCTGCTGAGGGGGTGCCAGGAGAAGAAGGATCAGAGGTGGAAGACTGCCACCCAAAATGTTCTGGCAGCTATCCCTGAATGATGCAGCAATGACAGACATTTACAAAAGCAATTCACAACAAATTGATGACTATCAGAATCATCACAAGTTGACGAAGTAGAAGAGGCATTCCTCATCTCTTTCATGAGTGTGCTGAAGAGTCGCCGGAGGACTCATCCCAAGTGCATTCTCTATATTGCTGGGTCTGAAGTCAAAGCTCTAATTGACATGGGAGCATCGGTAAATATCATGGGGACCCAGCAATACAACAGCTCCGAACCAAACCAACACTCACCCCGTCGCACACCAAGATCTTCACATATGGCAGCCAATTGCCACTACCCCTACGAGAGCGCATGTCTGAAAAGCAAACCAAACTACTTGTAGATGCAAGTCCAGTGGGGCTGGGGGTAGTCCTCACCCAGGAGATTGAGCCTGGCCAGTGGGCACCACTAGCTGTCACCAGAAAGGAGCTGATCCCAACAGAGAAACATTATGCCGAAATTGAAAGGGAGGCATAGGATTATTATCCTTGGAGGGATTTTTACCTATACTTGAGAGGGAGACATTTCAAAGTAGTCACTCATCACTAGCCTCTTGTCCCACTCTTCTGAGGCTCACCACCACATCCACCACTGAATCGAGAGGTGGGTCATCCAATTGCAGCGTTACCACATAAAGTGATATATCACCTGGGATCTCAAAATCCTGCAGACTTCCTCTCCCATCAGCACCCTTAAACAGACAAAACTGGGGCTGACAAATCTGTAGGATACATCCACATGATCTTGCAGGTTGCCTGCCCAAGAGTGCTTAGCCTCAGTGACATCAAAGAAGCCACAAAAGAAGATGCTGTGATGATGAAGGTGAAGGCAGCTGTGCAGGGAGGGTCCTGGCAAAACGTCCTGCAAGACGCCAACAAATAAAGCAGCCACAACAAAGAGAAGCTGGTTAAAATGTGGAGACTATGTGACAAATTCAGTGCCACCCCAAGACCTGCCTCCAGAAGTTCCTCCGTGAGTATTGCAGAACACCACACTGTACCACCTGACAAGCCCTGTGGACTGTGAACAGAAGAGTGGGTCTAAAGGTTCTATTTTAATACCTAGGTGCCCTTCTTCTGTAAGGTGTAAAAAGCTTCTGGAAAAGTTCTTTGTAGTGAACGGTTTAGCAGTGGTAAATTGCACAGAGTCCTACGGCCAACAAAAACAGATTTCAGCAAAAATTGAAGGTACGTAGGCAAAATGTTTGGGGGAAGACAACACTAAAGCTAACAATTCTAACATCAACACTTTGTGCTGGCACAAGCAAACGCAACATTGGCAGCAGAACAGTGATGCTAAACAAGAGGTATAGAAAACTTAGTAATATGGTCATTTTTTTAAGAGATATGGGAGCAGCGACTAAAAATGGTAGTTTGATCCACTTCTTAATCCCTATAGTCAAAAGTCTCCAAATTACTCAACTGAATCCATGCATCAATGGAGAGGATACTTCATGCTACATGGCTTAGTCATAGGTGTTGGGGAAATACTTCAGACTTTCTCCAATTCATATAAATTCCTGTTATAGTGTCAAAGCACACTATTTATCATAATTCTGGGTAGAGGGTTATCAATTAGTCATTAAACAAACAGAAGTATGTCTTCTGTTACTAGTCGCAATATCAGGCATTCCTTCATAAATGTAAACCCCAGCTGTCAATGTTGTTCTCTGATCATGTAAGCCGGTAAGCCCCCCTTTTCTGAATCAATTTGTCCACCATAAGCGTGGAAGGGTATACTCAGACATGAGTCCCTTGCTCACTGCTCCATCAGGATTCAAGCAAGCCGGGCCGACGAGGCTGAAATGCCAGAAACCGGTCCCCGGTAGCTTGTCTCCTTTCTGGTGAAGAATTGGCTTGGTAGTTTGGTCTGCCCTGTTCCCATGATGCACTGGGCCAGGGACAGACTAATTTGCATATAGCCAGGTTCTGAGCTGGGATGGGGCAGTGAGCTAAATAACGGTGATGGATCAAGCCCTGATCTTTGGACTGGGTAAGAGTGGTCTGCTTAATTCAGACACTCTGTTCATCACCACCCCCTTTTCTGAATCAATTTGTCCACCATAAGCGTGGAAGGGTATACTCAGACATGAGTCCCTTGCTCACTGCTCCATCAGGATTCAAGCAAGCCGGGCCGACGAGGCTGAAATGCCAGAAACCGGTCCCCGGTAGCTTGTCTCCTTTCTGGTGAAGAATTGGCTTGGTAGTTTGGTCTGCCCTGTTCCCATGATGCACTGGGCCAGGGACAGACTAATTTGCATATAGCCAGGTTCTGAGCTGGGATGGGGCAGTGAGCTAAATAACGGTGATGGATCAAGCCCTGATCTTTGGACTGGGTAAGAGTGGTCTGCTTAATTCAGACACTCTGTTCATCACCACCCCCTTTTCTGAATCATGTAAGCCGGTGATTCCATAGCAAGAGCAATTACCAAGGATGATAGATGGCAACCCTGGTGTATTAAAGGGGTGTGCTAGGTACCCATTAATTCTAATCTTTGCAAAAGTGCCCATGTAAAATAGGTTGACTAGTTTCTGGAAACAATAATCCAATCACACTCTTTGTGTAACATGATACATGTAATACCATCCCAGGTCATTCAGTGCCTTTTTGGCATCTCCAAAAACTGACACCACAGTCAGATGAGGGTCCACTAAGTCCAGGAGGGTAAACAGGGGTGTGTGCATTATATCTTGTTTTCTTACCAGCAATGAAACCTGTTTTTGTTCACAGAGAACAACCCATGCATCAAGGTTTTTAATCTATTTGCCATTACTCATGCCAGAACTTTTACATCAATGTTACATAGAGACAGTGGTCTGTATGACTGTGTAAAATTGGGATCTTTCTCTAGCTTCAGCAGAACTATTAAAAGTGCATCTCGACAATACCCCAGCAAAAACTCACTTTCCAATTCCAAAGTATACATTGCAAGCATGAGGGGGGCAGTAGATCCCTATAGGCCTTAAAAACTCTGCTGACAGGCCATCTGCATCTGGTGCTTTATATGTCAAAGGTTCATCTAAGATGTTTGTTACCTCTTCAATCAAGCAATCAATCCCTCATGTCCCTCATGATTTATAAAGTGTTGCTAATCACCCAATTGGGTATCCAGGCCCTTGCCAGTCTCAGAGGCTTATTCGAACAGCCAGGAATTGAGGGCCAAAGGCTGTTCCTGGTCTTTACTGCGATGTGGGAGAGGGAGTATCCTCCACTTCTGCCTCAGTAGATGTGGGGAGTTGGGGCCTGTAAAAGGGAGGCAGAGGGTAGTCTACTTGATGGGTGGTGGTAGTTCAGGTAGTGGTTAATGTATGTGGGTCCATGTTTGTGTAGAGCCTTGTGTGCATGTGTCTGCAGCTTGAATTGGCATATCTTCTGTATGGGACCAGTGGAGTTGCCTGAGGTGGGGTGTGATGTGGGTTCGTCGGGTAAGGGCAAGGATGAGTCTGGCTGCGGCGTCCTGTATCATCTGTAGTCTCAGTAGGAGGTGTGTGGCAATTCCTACATATAGGGCGTTGCCATAGTTCAATCCGGTGGTGATGAGGGCTTGTGTCACAGTGCATCTCATGTGTTGTGGTAGCCACTTGAAGATCTTACATAGCATGCACAGAGTAAGGAAGCAGGTGGAGGAGATGGCGTTGATCCGAGATTTCATGGTGAGCTAGTTGTCAATAATGATTCCGAGGTTCCTGGCATAGTCGGATGGATTTGGCACGGGTCTTAGGTCTGTTGGCCACCAGGAGTCATTCCATGTGTTGCTGCTGATTCCAAAGATCAATACTATGTGCTATCTTGTGCTCATGCAGCTGAATTTGAATGAGCCTGCACATACCTGCCTGCTAACATATGTTGTTGTAGACAAATCTAGGTCTCTAGTAAATATTCCCGATTTATGCCCTTATGTGGATATATCAAATCGTATCCTTATATAGGCATAAGAATCATACCCATATTAAGACATAGCCAATGCAGTCCAAATACGGCAAGGCCACTCCCATAGACTCCTAGAAAGCACAACGCGTTCTTAAACAGACCAAGCCTCCAGCAGCCCGGGAATTCCCCCTGCTTCTGTATTGATTTGTCCTAGAACTCCCGGAGTCCTGAAAGAACTGCGAGTTCTTAGTGACGTCTTATGTCCAACCTTACGTCAAACTCGGTACCTTCCAGGTATAAATATACCAGCATCTGCCCTAGCAAAACACACGGTGGTTTGGAGCAGATCGACTATCTACTTGCCCGACGCCCTGCTGTAGCAAGTGCCGAAGGAAGTCGACCTTCTCGCTGACGCACTGGGAGAGACGCTGTCTTTTCTCCTGCCGGGAAATCCAGCACCAGTGTTTCCCTGTCACCCTTGCGGGTTGCTGGGAGATCGAGTCCTGAGAGAGAGATACAAGACCTCGTTCATTCTATAACCAAGGTACGGAGCTGATTAGACCCTTAGAGAATTCTTGATTCAGATTCTTGGCAGAAACTATCTTAACTCAAACTACATCTCACTTACTCCTTCCCATGTACTAGGCTTAGGTTAGGTACACCGGGGTAGGCGTATCTTAGAAGCACCAGTTGAGTACGATTAGTCATGATTTTATCATTGTATATATTTTATCCATTTTAAGCACCGTATGGCTTAGAAACCATACCATGCTTTTACAGTATTATTTTATAATACTCCTTTTACTGTACGCACTTTACTTTATGACAAGTATTGCAATTGTAGAAATTCACTTCTCTTGCATGAGAAAGAAGACTGTTCAATAAATAACCTCTTTTATTGAATACGCCCGTCTCTCTGTTTCTCTGCACTTCTGGTGAAACTAAGCATTCACGATTGACTGAGTAAAATAGCTATCTATTGTTTCCGCGACTCTGGAGGTATACTCCTTATTCTGGAGGGAGCAAAGTTGTCATGTTTATGGGGTTGTCAGAAACTAATCCCTTCTTGTGTATTCAAGAAAGTTTCTAGTGACCTCTGAGCTAGCTGGCATTCATAATTAAGTCTAACATATTCAATAGAGACCTAGTCGACCTAAGTCCTACGTCTAAACTATCGTTTATGTTATTCCAATGTGCACAGCTTATTGGGAATATAGGAACTACACTACATAGCGCCCAACGTTTGGTAAGGCGATAATTTAACGCTAGATACTAGAGTTACTCAGTCATGCTTTTCACACAGTCCCATTTTTCCCGTAAAAACTCCAATAGACGTCTGGAGTGGGTGAAAGGTTAATATCCGCCAAAACTTAGTAGGAAGAGAATCCTATGTATTAGTTTTTGGTTTAGTCAACGTTGAAGGAATCAGTGTTCCAAAATATTGTGCACCTAATCTTTGTTTCCTTGAAACTTTTCTCTGCAAACTTTATGTCAGCAAAAATGACGGATTGTGAAGACGAAAGGGAGAGAGTTAGAATAGCAGCTCAAGCAGTCTTAGATGACACAGCTCTACAACAAAATGACCCGGATGCTATATTCATCCCGATAAATGTAAGAAAGAGTGTAACTTACAAAATGATAAATAATGGAGTATCATCGAAAGGTGGTACAGTCATATTTGTGGTAGAGGCCCATAAATATCGACAGACAGAGGTATTCTATTCATGGATAACATTACCAGCAGAAAAATGCTGTGACACGAGAGATCCACTACTACAAAACAGAGGAACCTTCGGAGGAATACGTCCCTTTAGAGGACGTTGAAATTCCACTAACTTACCAAGAGCATCAGCTCTGGTTTAATGGCGCCCTAAAACATCAAAATCACATTACCAGGCTCGGTCCACTAGGTAGACCAGGAGCCACATGGCCGGTTCTAGCCAGCTATACACCACATCCTGACATCGAAACAATGTCAGACAGAGAACTTTTAGTTCAGCTAAAACAACTAATTAAAATACATAGAATATTGGTCCAATATGTCATGTGGACTTTAACAGTCCAACCAGTATTAGAAATTCCACAGCACACCCCTCACCAGGGGAACACAAATAAAATTACACCACAGACTATACAATCAGTCATTGGCAAATTACCCGCAAAACGGGAACACATTTCGTTCTGGTTAGCTCAAAAAATTACTCAAATAGAGGCAGTATTTCCTGATACTACACCTCATGAAAAACACAGAATTCTGACAATCTGTCTACCAATGGGGATCGCACCACATATGGAGGACTGTGACACTTAGGGAACAGTCTTTGCTTCAATATACACAAAAACACATGGTGTTCCGTCTATGGCGGTTATACCAGACGTACTAAGACAGATTCAAAATGAATAAGGTCCAGAGCCTGCTTTAAATCTAGGTATGAAATTACTGAAAGACTTTAAGCAAGTCTCACCTATACTACTAGCCAACATAAAAGGAGAAGCAGCATCTGTAGCGATCGGCCAAAAATTAAAAGAAACAGAAATAACAGACCAACCTTTTGAACTTGCCAGAATAATTGAAAAGTGCTATTAAGAATTAGGTAGAGATAGTTTGGGTGGGAAACCACTAAAACCACAACTAACTGAAAATCCTGAAAAAACCTTTATTAAGAATAATCTCATTACTCCAAAAAAGAAGTGGAAGGGTAATAAACAAACCACTCCCAGAGAAAAACAGTTTCAGTCCAGAGGAAGGTCTCCCCAACGGAGAAATAGATCTCCAGGACGAGGGGACAGGTCTCCACAACGGGAGCCCTCTGAAAAAAGATACAACCTTAGAAATAGGGACAATTTAAGAAAACCTGACAGATATCAAGATACTGATACACGTCCCTCTCGATATTTTCAGACTTCCTCACAGAAATCGGAAAGAAGAGGACGGTCAGAACATAAAGAAGAGCGCGCCAAGTCCAAAGACAAGGAACCTGCTCATCAAAGTAAAAAATTACAATTTCCCAAAAAGAAGGTAGCTAGTATTAAAATAAAACATGCAGAGGTTTCTGAGGACACAACTCAAGAACGGAGAATGGGCCCAACAATGCTAGACAGCACAGCAGAAGTGACCATAGCCCGCAAGATCCTGATGAATCTTCTGGAGACAGTGGACACGAATGAATACATTCAGGTGGAAACTGCAGACACCAGAGTTAGTGTACCCCATAAATTCTCTGAAATAACATTACGTATAGAAGGGGACAAAACTAGGAAAAAAAGAGGTCTCTTTTGGGAGAATCTATCTAAAGGCTATGATATCCTTCTAGCAGAGAAAGACTGGCCACAAGAGTTTGTCAGGGAGTGCCCACATGGTGAAGAAATGATTATGCCTGCCTTCTCAAAACACATTCCAATTCATAAAAAATACACATATGCTAGAAAATGAGCAGTGGACCAAGCCCCTGCATTATATAGAAATCATGTAGGATGGGATGAGGATTCTCCTCACCATAAAATTCAGTTAAAAAATCAACCTACTGGACAGAGGCAGTATCCTGTTAAGCAAGAAGCTAAAAGACAAGTCAGAGAGATCTTAGATCAACTTGAATACCAGGGGGTGATTGAAACATGCCCCTCATAAATGAACAACCCTTTGTTTCCTGTCTCCAAACCAGACGATTCATGTTGTCTAGTTTTGGATTACAGACACCTAAACTCTCGTTGCAAAACATTTGCAGTACAAAACACCCACAGTGCAGCACTAATGAATAACATTGTGCGCAAAAATATAAAACGACATTAGATATTTCAAATGGTTTCTTCTGTCAAAACATTGCACCAGAAAGAAGGTATTTGACCGCTTTCTCCAGTATGGGGGCACAGAGGCAATTTTGTCATCTCCCCCAGGGATTCAAGAACAGCCCAGGATTATTTTCAGCCAGAGTAACAGAATTACTACAAATGTATGATGATGAGGCATTATCTTATGTCGATGACATCTATCTTACAGACGATGACCTGGAGACACACTTGAAAAGAGTGAACACCATTATACTTGGGTTTGCATCTGAAGGGTACAAATTCAACTTTAAAAAATCAGGAATTGCCCACCTAACAGTCCTATTTTTAGGATATTAGTTATCAAGTGAAGGCAAAAGCCTAGCAGACAACTTCTTAGAAAAGTGTGCAGTACTACAACCTTCAGAAACGCTGAAAAACTTACAATCAATTCTAGGTTTCCTGAATTTCAGAAGAACTTACATTCTAAACTACGCAGAGAGGGTTAAACCCCTCTACGAATTAATAAAACCTGATTTCAAACCAATTAATTGCACACAGAAACACACAAAAATTTTACGATCAATACAAACAGACATGTTAACTGAAACAAAAACTGCAAACATGCGCAAACGAACGCAACCTTGTAATCCGAGTCATCCCAGGAAGATGCAGATTTAAGTACCTGACCTCTAATGAGGAAGAAACGGTACCAATAGTTTATAAATCACACTTGTACACACTAGCTGAAATGAAATTCAGTTCTACTGAAAAAATTCTGACTGCGGTCCAAACTGCTGTAGCAAAAGAAAGAGCCCTGGCCCAAGGGAAGAGCATATCTGTTTTAACAGCAGTATCAGCCCTTGAGGCAGTAACAAGACCGAGCATTCCAAATGCTATGGCATTAGATCCAAAATGGATACAATGGGTTAATTCTCTTGCTGCAACAGACGTGATACACGCATTTGATCCCAAAATTAAAAAGCTAGAAAATCTAGAATACGAACATGAATTTCCTCTGTCGATCGAAATTCTGCCTCTCGAGCAGTAGGCCTGTATAATCTACACAGACGGATCTGCACAACACTACGTTGTGGATAAACAAGTTTACAATGCAGCATGCGCGATTATTAAAGGTCGCTGGCGCATAGATAAATTCAGACCAATGGTCACTGAAACTGAATCACTCAGAAACTGTACGAGCTTTAAAGATGGCGCTTGAGAATACCGATCGCAAATTCCCCACACTAATAGTGTGCGATTCGTATTATTGCGTCCAGTCTTACAATGAATACTTGCAGAACTGGGTTCAAAACGGGTTCAAAGATACAAAAGGTGTCACAATAAAGCATAAAAAACTATGGGAACAGGTAGTTCTTTTACAGAAAGAACTACGAAAGACTCACGTGATACATACGCAGAGTCTTCGACGTGATGGCGTTCACGTTGCAGGGAATTAATTGGCTAACAAAGCCACAACAGCAGCTGTTCAACCGGCTTCCGTAGCTACAAAAAAGCGTTCTGAAAAACAAATAGATGGAGAAACCATGCTGGAAGTAAAAGCCTCATTAAAAGGCGACTTTGCGGCATTACCTCTAAAATATCCACTCAATAATACATACATAATTGGCATTATTGGGTCAAACATCTAATAAGTGTCCAACGTAGTCTTAATAATCTGCTAAGACATTCTCTGAGTGGAATCACTCCGTATGAACTTTTGTTTGGTACAAGAATGATAATTGAAGACCTCGATAGTCAGACTTCAGTGGTGGAACAAAAAACCTTTGATATCAAAGATCGTTTGGCTGTTTTACAGGACTTAAATGAAACAAGAAGAAGTCTAAGTAACACAAAGCTAAAGCCAACAGCCACTGAAGAAAAACTACCTGTCCCAGCAAGACCTGTCTGGATTCCAAAGATTGGGGATCTGGTCAGAGAAAAGATCGCGGTGAAGAAGGAATTTGGACCTTCTTACAGAAAAGCAGTACCTGTCTTAGCAATCAGCGGAAAAAGATCAGTAGTACTACCGCCCCTTGCTGATAAAAAGGAGAACAGAGTTGTATCTATCGACCTGGTAAAACCACAATCATGTGGCCAATAATAAGTGGTAGGCCCAGGGAACTCCCAAGATGTAGCAGAAGACCAAACCTTGCTACAATTCAAGAGGTTCAAACTGAGAGACTAATCACATTTGATAAACCTGCAGTGAATAAAGAAGGACTATGCAACAAAGCCATGAAACGTGTGCCTCTTGAACGCCAAATTGCAACAGTTCGTCAAGAAACACCTGTCTACAATGATGTAGCCTCTGACTATACTAATATGACAAAAGAAGAAGCGACTACAAAGATTAATAAAAATCCTGAAGCAATTCCAACAATTGATAAAACTGCATCTGGTTACTTCATCAATTTCGATGACTTTTCTGAAGATCCAAGTGAACATGAAGAGAAGCCAGCAAATTCAACTTTGAAAGAAAAAATTCCTGAACTCTTTCATCAACTTGGAGAAACATATCTGATTTCACCATTGATTGAATAGTGGATTGTGTTAGGTGTACTTTTCCTCCTACTCTGGCTAATTTTGGTTTTAAGCTTGGGAAGAATGATTGATGAAAAATACAGTACAATGGACACAGCAAGTCAGAACATCAACTTGGTTCTAAAGCCTCACAGATCTTCTCACATTGAAAAAAGAGAATTATCATCAGTAAACATCACAGCCATTCCTATACCTGGTGGTGTAGCATGGGACTCTACTGATTACAACATCTACGGCCCAGTTGAACTCTTGAAATATCCACACCAGTTCAAGGTTTCATTAAGTGACTTTGTATCACCTAGCACTTTCTCTGATGATTGGGACTTTGAAAATAATAATAATATGATGTCAGATTTAGAAATGTCAGCAAAATTTACAGAACATGATTATTTAGAAGGTTCATTTGATTATGAAGAAATGTATTGCTTTAATCATTATGGGCACCACTATTTGCATAAATCTGCTAATCCTAGAAATGTTTTCACTTACAATCAATGGGAACATTGTCCACCACCGCCAAAAGGCAGCTCGAAAACATTTTATGAGAAATTCCCATACTTCTCAGTGTTTAATATCACTGATCCAGAAACGTTTTATTTTAAGACTATAAATAAGACAGGAATGAAAAACATGTTGACACATACTAAACTGATATATTCTGCAAAATTTTATGAAAATTGTCTACATTTGGTTTTGAATTTTGGAAAAACAACATTGAGACAAAAACTGTATGGGGTACAAAAGACTGGCAGGTGCAAGGTCTAGAATCATTATTCAGAGCCTGCATGATCCCAGAACAAATATTGTTCCTAAATGATACCATTCAACAAACAACCTGTCTTGGCCTAGCCAAGGTAAAGGACTTAAACAAACCGTCTATACCAAAGCCCATACCTGATAGTAATAGCACTACAGATGTGGAGATAGACGTATCCCATATTTTACACCAAAACAGAACTAATCCTGATTGGAGAAAATGGTTGATCTGGCCCGCAGACACTAATAACTGTCAAGATAGATTCCGGAGCAAAACACAGTGGTTCAAACAGAACAGGCCAGACCCAAGATATTCCCAGAGACAACATCCAGGGATAATAACAACATACAGTGTAGGAAAACTATGCCTCGAATGGCTGCAGAATTCCACACTACCTGAAATTAAGCAACACTTGACCTTACTTAAAAAAGGTGCTGACTTGCGAGATTTCGTATTGGGACCTCGCAAACAGCGTCAAAAACGTTTTATATACGCCGGTATCTATGCTGCTTACAACGAAGCTTGGAAAATAACGCAAATTGAAACTGCTGAAAAAATACGAGAAATTGATCGTATTGATTTGGAAAAATCACTGTCTGTAGCGGACAATGGGATAACGACTCTGTTATCCAGAATTTATTCACTGGACAGCATTGTATCGTCGGCTATTGATATAATAGAACAGGATATGCTAATGTCACAACATGGCCAGTCCCAATTACGTTCTATTGCACAGTTAGGCTGGACGTTACAAAATCTCCGTTCAGGCTACGTGCCATGGCGTCTAATCAACACAACGTCATTGTTTTCTGTCTTTAACCTTACAGATAAACAAATCTCTTTGGCACAAAGAGGGGCAGACTATACGGTGCTGAGCATTGAAAAACTAGAATGATTACCATTGACAGTCTCCGAAAAACCTGTCATTGAATGGATAATACATGGCACAATTACAATTACGATAACGACTTTTCAGTTTCAATATTGCCAAAAGCACATACCAGCAGGCCTGTATGAAAGGTTGGGTAAAGGTTACATCAAGTCAACCTGGAAACGCTATTTCTTAGTGGTAACAACTGTAAAAACTCACTGAGCGGTACAATTCTGTGTCAAGGAATTAACTTGCATGGAGCCTGCAAAGGTTCGTCAAATAACCTTTCATGCCACCTGCACGGCACCCCTGCTACACAAATAGAGCCTTTTTTCAGACAACTTTCCAACGGCAGTTAAGTTATGTTAAGTGACCGCAGCTGTTGTGGCATGGTGCCAGGAACGGCATATCTCGTCAGTGTAACATCCAGGGTCACTTGCTGTATGCACGTATTGTATTCAAATAGCAAACCAGACAAGGAGGCAACATATATGGCCTTCTCTGAATATCTCTTCTATTCGAATTGATACTTTAAGCAGAATGAAGTCCATTCTTTTACAAACAACTGTGCCTTTAACCTCGCCTAGCAAAACGTATGATCTGCAAGTCGCAAGGACATTAGTAGAGATACATGCATTATTATCAAAAACTTGCCCCGTGCATTTCATAGAAATGTTAAGTCAAATCTTAAACACGTCTGATACCAGTGGCATCGCACATGTATTTAAGACAATTTTATCGGGCCTGTTAGCACCCTTTGAAGCAGTCCTGAGCATCTTCCCGAATTTTGTGCACTCTGTGTTCGGCGGCCTGCCTCTCATCTTGGGACTCGTAGCAGGAATCTTATTTTTGTTCCTTCTGCTCCGATGTGGCAAGTTCAGTCACAGACAAAACTCAGGCTACAATGGAAGAAACGCTCCTAGCAATGAGATACCAAGATCGGATTACTAAAGTCCTCGGCTTGGCTCGGCTAAGAGATCTGAATACTACCTGGTTTCTTTCGTTCAGACCAATCTGGCAAGATTACATCCTACCTGTTCTACGATGCCTGCTCTGTGGAGAAGAATGCGTGTTAGACGCCTGTCTCACACTTCCATCAGCAGTACCTACGTATATCGATGCTTTGCGTGGTTCGGTAACGGCTCATACAATGTGTTGTCCCCAGCGACTACCTATTCTGATGACGGCATTCGTTGAGACCTCACCATTACGATTAGGTGGCGGTGAGGTACGAGATGAAAGCGGCACACAGGTACAACCTTCTGTGACCATTGCTGATCTAGACACCGACAACGGCAATGCTTCTCACATATGCACTATTTCTAATTTTTCGGACATGGTTCAACTTTCACCTACTGTTGTAGACAAATTCTTTGCCAGCCTATCCTACCAACGAGAATAGCTTTTGAAAACACGAGCACAAAGCGTTCCCTGAACTCTGAATTCGACCTTCAGTTTTGATAAACAGAACTTCTAAAAACTCTGGAACTATTTTTCCCTGAAAGCGAAAATTATTTTTTCTCAGTTCCCAAAATATTTACCTTTTTGGCACATGATACTCTGCTTAAAGTAGAACTATTCTTAGAGAACAAGATTTCTATTTTTGAGAACTCTAGAGCCAATATTTTGACTTAGCCTCTAGCACATGTACAGTCTTGTATAAATATGTGATGAAATGGTCTTGACCCTCTTCTCTGTATTAAGAGCCATTTCATAAATGTAAATTTTGTGATTCATTCAGTCATCATTCCAATGTACAATATATGCATTATCTGAATGATACCACTGCTACAAAAACGTACAGTATATTACTCATTTATCGTGTATATACCATTTCAAATGCATTTCATGTACTTTGGGGTGGGATGGAATACACATGCATAGATATGTGTAAAACTGCTTAGTATTTAGTAATGATGGACATTATACGTGGAGTTGGTGTTGTAGACGAATCTAGGACTCCTAGTAAATATTCCCGATTTATGCCCTCATGTGGTTATATCAAATCATATCCTTATATAGGCATAAGATTCATACACATATTAACACATAGCCAATGCAGTCCAAATATGGCAAGGCTACTCCCATAGACTCCTAGAAAGCACAACGTGTTTTTAAACAAACCAAGCCTCCAGCAGCCAGGTAATTCCCCCTGCTTCTGTATTGATTTGTCCTAGAACTCCCGGAGTCCTGAAAGAACTGCGAGTTCTTAGTGACGCCTTATGTCAAACCTTACGTCAAACTCGGCACCTTCCAGGTATAAATATACCAGCATCTGCCCTAGCAAAACACACAGTGGTTTGGAGCAGATCGACTATCTACTTGCCCGACGCCATGCTGTAGCAAGTGCCGAAGGAAGCCGACCCTCCTGCTGACGCACTGGGAGAGACGCTGTCTTTTCTCCTGCCGTAAAATACAGCTCCAGTGTTTCCCTGTCACCCTTGCGGGTTGCTGGAAGATCGAGTCCTGAGAGAAAGATATAAGACCTTCTTCATTCTATAACCAAGGTACGGAGCTGATTAGACCATTAGAGAATTCTTGATTCAGATTCTTGGCAGAAACTATCTTAACTCAAACTACATCTCACTTACTCCTTCCGATGTACTAGGCTTAGGTTAGGTACACCGGGGTAGGCGTATCTTAGAAGCACCAGTTGATTACGTTTAGTCATGATTTTATCATTGTATATATTTTATCCATTTTAAGGAACGTATGGCTTAGAAACCATACCATGCTTTTACAGTGTTATTTTATAATACTACTTTTACTGTACGCGCTTTACTTTATAACAAGTATTGCGATTGTAGCAATTCACTACTCTTGCATGAGAAAGAAGACTGTTCAATAAATAACCTCTTTTATTGAAAACGCCGTCTCTCTGTTTCTCTGCACTTCTGGTGAAACTAAGCATGCACGATTGACTGAGTAAAATAGCTATCTATTGTTTCCGCGACTCTGGAGGTATACTCCTTAATCTAGAGGGAGCAAAGTTGTCATGTTTATGCGGTTGTCAGAAACTAATCCCTTCTTGTGTATTCGAGAAAGTTTCTAGTGACCTCTGAGCTAGCTGGCATTCATAATTAAGTCTAACATATTCAATAGAGACCTAGTCGACCTAAGTCCTACGTCTAAAATATCGTTTATGTTATTCCAATGCGCAGAGTCTATTGGGAATATAGGAACTACACTACAATGTCTTCTCTTCTTAGGACCACCTTGAAAGTCTCTCACAGTATAGCCCATGTGGAGACAATGCCAATGCTAATACAAAAATATCCTGTTGACTGAGGCAATTTCTTGTTTGAATTCTTTGTCTTACAGTATCCATGCCAGAAATTACCAATGCCTTGGCATGGAACACCTAGCTGTTTTATGCACTTGTGGTAGCATAGGAGAATGATAAGGGGGTGTACATGGAAGATTGCCCACTGTGCGAACCCATTCCATCAAACCAACAGAGAATAGCCTGAAGTCAATACATGAGAAGGAGTGATGCACTGCTGAGAAATGGGTGTACACATGTGATACTCTATGCAAAATCCTTCAGATTCATTAATGCAGTAATTCAGTGACTTTAGGAACATGGGTGCCTGGCCTGTAGTTGTGTGCGACCTATCCTTACCTGATCTAGCACCAGAGTGAACTCTCCCCATATGCCAGGCACATGTATGCATCATATGTTTTGTCTAGTGTGCTAGGTGTGTCTGGATTTGCTCCATAAATGTTAATTGTTGTGACTGGGTGATCCATCAATTGCCCCTGTACTATAATTTATTGACAATTTGGGTCTGTCTCAGTGTAGAACATATTAAATTGACAGAACTCTGTATAATAAAGGCAACCCCTATGCGATGTATGATGCAAATAGTATATTACCACCCACTCTGTAGGCAAACACATGTGGTCCATCAGGCAGAAGGTGTATGCTCTGTACCATAGTGATGCCATCATGGTGCCCATTCAAACGAGCTAATACCTTCCTTTGTTTTGTGGGGCATTCAACCCCTTCTCATTCCATGGAAGCATATTTCGCTTAATGTGGTGTCTATTTGCCATCACAATAATTTACATGTGTAAACCAAGCCTCCACTGCACAGGTCATCTTGAGTTGACTTAAGCAACTGTAAGAACGCCTGCATTCCCATTCATACAGATCCTAACTTTGTGTGTGCATCCATATAACTCAATACATAACCAAACAGCAGATTAAGCAAATCAAGAACTTATACTGGCGATAAATGTTGTGGGCAGTATACTGTGCCTGTCTACCTCATTTTGGTGAGCATTGTAACAATTATTTGCAACACTCACTAATAGCAGTAGTAATAACTATATTTGGTTAAAATAACCATTAAAGTATACACAAAACAAATAAAATTACAGCACCAACCATCAATACACAAGGAGAATTTGACCTAAAACTCATTTTCGGAAGGAGAATTCTGTGCACAAGAATACATCATCATCACAATGCCCTTTAAAATTAAACTCACAATATTCGTTTAAGACTTTTCTTATGGGGTAGTATGTTCCTCCAGGCATTAAAATACAATAAAGCTCAAGGGAAGAGTGTGTGAAATACAGCAAGTAATAACATTCAGGCTATGTGTTACTTTAACAAATGTGCCAAGGAAGAGGCAATATATTTACAAGTGTGGTCCTCAAATGTGCCTTGGGACTACACAATAAATACATAAAGTGACCGTGCATAGTGCAAGTAGGCAGATAAGCAGCAATACATCGAAGGAAGCATCAATCTAGGGAACATAGCAATCTATAGCATTTAAACCTTTTAGTCCTTTAAACCACACTGCTTGCTAAAATGTACTTACAACAAATACTGTTTTTGGCGACGTGTGGCTTTTTAAAATCTTGAATGCTTCCAGGTTGCTATGGGAAGCCATATTGTGGCAGTTTGGAACCAGGCATTTGCGATGTGAGAGATGATACTCCCTACAGAAGAACAATACATGTTTCTCATCTTCAATACCCATGCTACATGTAGGCAAAATCCTGAGATCTTGGTTAGTGCGTTAAAGTATATAGGACCGTGCACTGCTCTTTTCAAGGTATCACGGGGAAGGTAAGTAGTTTTTCGGTGCTCTTAGGCGTCGCCCATCACCCTCGGGCGAGTAATTGACAAACAGGAACACGTGTGATCAATGAGCCATTGATGACATCCCTAAGGCACTCTTTCTGGTGTATTCCTCCTAATAATTCACATGAAAAATTAGTAACTGTATTTCAATCTATATTTAATTTTTTCCAAACATGGTATTCATTTACTTTCCAAACACAGTATTCATTTCATATCCATGTATTGAGTCTCTTAGAAACATTCCAAGTTCAAAAATGCATTCCAAGTTCAAAAATGCAAATTATTGGACCCCGCTCCAATGCATTTCGGGCCACCGCCCTTCATCGGGGAGCATATTTCTCAATATATCGTAAAGTTCTGACGCCGTTGCGGCTGAGTTTAACCGGAAAGGTATTCTCATCTTCAATACCCATGCTACATGTAGGCAAAATCCTGAGATCTTGGTTAGTGCACCATTACTAGTGAAGGACCTCTAGGATAGGAGTCCATATCAGAACTGTATATACAAATTCCTGGTTGAGGATGGGAATATTAAGTCTAACAATTCTTCCAACCTGGGGATATGCTTGTGGGCTAAAATGTACTATTTACAGACCCATTTTGACTGTTCATAGCATAATGGTCATTAATGTGAGCACAGTTTTGAAATTTTAGTAATTTGTTATCAGATTTTAAAATAATGTTAGGGTCATCACACAAGTTCTGCATTCCATTTTTAGAGAACCAACTTGATGCAGACTTTACCCATAGAATATCCCTAGCACCTTGAAAGGTCAATATCTCTACCAGTGAATCTTTAATAAACTTCAAGTTCAGGTGTAGACCAAAGTCTGATCCAATATAATAAGGTTTTTAGAATAGCCAAGTCGGCAACTCTTTTCATCCCAGCATCCAAATACATGGGGGTTGGTGGTGAGCTCGATGGTAAACCAAGAAGCCTTCTAATAAAGTTATTCTCAGCAATCGTCACTGACTATAAATTCACACAACACTCACTATTTAATTGACCATGCAGTTGATTTCTTACCCAGGGGTGATCACTATTACCTCGTACATCATAGAATCCATGCTATGAAAATGTGAGCAATGGTTTGTATTTAGAAGCCCCTTCTGCCCTGTACTATATCCACTTAACAGGGTGGCCATTGGTTATGCATTTGTGCCTTAGTTTCTGCCCACTGGTCCAGCATCTGTAATCATCTCTGGTAGAAAAAAGGAGGAAAAAGAAAAAACAAGCTCATTTTCAGTTGTTCTCTTTGAGTGCTGCAAAGGCATCGAACATTTCTCCTCCCCCATCGCATCTTTTTTAGTGCTATTTTTTGTGGTCTGCTTTTTGGCATGGAACCTCTTGAAGAATTTCCTAGAATCTTCTGCCATGGTGAATATGTGTGTCTTGTCACCTCATCTAACTCCTAGCTTCTGTCCTTGACTACTGCACTTCATGACTTTACAATTAATTTCTAACGTTAAACTGAACAGTTTGCGTAAATGTCCTGATAGAATGATACCGTAGCCCCTTCAAATTGAATATTACCTGTCTCTTATGCCATCCATAGGATGGTGTTTTGGTCATTAAAATCAAAAAGCTCATGATAGCTAGCCTAGAGGGGGCTCTGGTGGAGGTCAGAGGCCCCAGAGATCTGTGGACCCTTTCAGTTGTAAACACCGGGCCCCAGAGTGGGGGCAGTCTAGTAGTATGCAATAGGCCTCACCTCTTTGTAAGTGTGGTGTGACTTCCAAGCTTACTGATCATGTCATCACCAAGACCAGTTGCAGCAGCATTGTGGGTGTATAAAGTTGGGGAGGGCATGGCTGAAGAGCCCAGACTCACCAGCAACCCCTGTTGCTGTTGGACCTCCGCGACTGCAAACCATGTGGGCTTCACGTGGTGCACTGAGTCAGTCAAGGCCAGCTAAAATGCCACAACTGGTATGCCCAAACTTCAGAGCTATGTACTCGACATGGCAGATGGCCCAGATCATCTTTTAGTGCCAGCTAGTGGCTTGACCAGACAAGCAGTCAAAGGGGAATCCCTGGGTAAACACTCACACCTGTAACTCCAGGCCAGTCATTCATGAAGAATTAATTAAATGCTAAATTTCCACACTAAAAATGAACGTTCACAATCTTTTTAATGAAACTTAAAATTTACACAGAAATGATTTAAAAATTCAAAGGAACTTTGAATAAGTACAGTGCAAAAGAAACAATTAATCATGCAAATTCATAAAACATCATAAAACATCATAAAAAATTTCATAATAGACATCAAAACAAATACCATTTCATTTATACTAGCTAAATATATCACAAACAATTGGAAAAGCAATTTCAACAATCAACAAAATTTAATACGGAAAAAAAAAACTTTATGTTGTGGCCTATAGATTACTTTGCCACAATTTTAGTTAGATCCAATGGTCCTTATGTATATACACGGTACAGTCAATAGTGTCGCCAACATGTGGATATCTATTGCCCCCTAGACCCTACTTGGATTCTACAAGGAAATATAAATGCGTCGACGCGTTTCGGTGCTGTGGACACTTGATTCTGTAGCACCTTCTTCAGGACTGCCGTTTCTTTGGGGTCACCGGCATCAAAAATTATTGATTAGCACCCTCATTCTGTATTCAAGGGGAGAAAAACAAGGTATCACTATTCTATAATAGGGCATGGCATAGTTTTTATTCTGCTTTTTCTCGTCCCCGTTTCCCTTTAGTGTCATGGGACTTTAATTTAACTCAATATCGGTATTTCGGTATGTCTCTAACATCTGCTTCCAATTATTTGTGCAGATCAAGGGCTATGGTGTTTTTATCGTCTTTCATGATGCAGACACCCTTATTACATCCAGGCATGTGATTACCAACAATGCAGGTCACATATCTAGTACATGCATCATACAAGGCAGAAATTTGGGACATTTTTTCCACACTTCTCTATTCCTCCATTCCTTCCTTACTCAGGAAAAATAAACCATCCGTGGCATATTGTGGAAACCCTTATTATATCCGGGCATCTGTTTCCCAACACTGCTGATCATATATCTAGTACATGCATCCCACAAGAAAGAAATTTACAACATTGTTTTTCTGCATTCATCTATCCCTCCGTTTCTTCTTTAGTGCGGAAAAATAAGCTATCTGTGTGGCTATATCCTTACATAATGTGGGGACACTCGTACACGCTCTTACCTATTGGGAATTGCAGGGTACACCTTCGGATATTTCTTAGATTTATCCCCTCGGTTCCACACTTCTTATTCGGGGTGGAGATCTTCCTAGTGTAAAGATATAAGGGTTCTTAAGTGTCTTTATATTTTGCCCCCTCTACCTTCTGTTGATGTTACTAGTTGGGGGATCAGTTACCTTCTTATTTAAATGAGCCCGATTGTGTGAGGGTTCTTTTCCACTTCCCTGTAGTTTTATTCAGGCGCTTCCGCTTTTCTTTTTCGTCTGTCTTTTTATCTATCTAGGTAAAGAATTATAATTATTGAGATGTCACCATCGAAGACAGTGACCTTCATGCACTTTTAAGGGGTTTCTGTCTTTTACTTCTTTACATCATCAACCACATTTGTCGTTTCTCTTACCTAAAAAGCTTTAAAAAATTTTCATGGACGGGCATAATATCTGCGTTCTTCCGTGAGTTAACTTGATATGTTCTGTCAGAAAAATAAGGTATATATATGTACGTGTGTGCGCACCCGCTTGTAAAATGATTAATCATTTGCCTGTTTTGGTTGCTATTTGCATTTCTTGTCCCCCTTTAAACTTTTTCACCACTTTTACGCTATTGTTTTAATCGCTAGCATCTTAGCCTGGATAGGAATGCTTAGTCATCTCCCTATCTTGGTTGCTATTCGTTCTTCTCATCCCGCTTTAAACTCCTTCACCCCTTCTGAACTAATATTATAATCGCTAGCAGCCTAGCCTGGATATTGCAGACTGCATCTTTTTCATGACTGGATTATATCAAATACGGCGGGTATAGCGTTGTACCAGTTGTTTATTTAAGGATTGCCGCTTGTATACATTGTTGGCTGTTTTTCCCCTAATGGACTGCCGATTCCTATCTGATGGAGCATATCTCACCATCTACACTACAGCCCCCCCTCCTGCCTTTGTGTCCTATGCCTTTTGCTCGTGTGTGACATCGCGCCCAAGTCATAAACAAAGTGCGTGCTACGCTATCTTCCACTCGTTAACAGGGGTCCCAACTCCCTGGCTACACAAGTAAATCCCCTTCTCTTACCTCGTCTCTCTGACGGTAGCGGTTCTGCCTCGTCCTCTTCCCGTTTCAGTATTGAGGAGCCGGGCGTGCTGTTTTGAAACCCCATTTGGTTCCGACAAGTGCATTCAGCTGGTGCCTGCGCATGCGCACTCTTGGTGCAGTCTTACGTTTGTTTGATCGCCATCTTGGAGTGGTAATTTTTAAGGAAAGGACCGCTATGCTCATTACAAATAGGGGTTTAGGTTCATATTCGGTAGATGTCTAATATTTATTTATTCTATTGAAGAATTATCCTGCATTTAAGGTCTATTTTGGTTCCCGATATATCCCGGATGTTTCTAACTTTCTCCATAGGTCATCATATAAGTTACCATTGGGTTTGCTCGAAAAAAGATTCTAACGGCTGTTATCCGTGTTGATCCAGTTTAGACATTTATTATAATACTATGTGGTCTCCCCAAATTTATCATTTTATTTCGTTCTAAAGGCCATGGCCACATCTTCCCATTTTTATTTAATTATTTCTGTATGCCAATGGGCACATGCCCTTATTGCCTATAGACCTATTCGTCGTTACTCTGTTTTATGCCTATTATCTTATCGCAATCCGATTTTCGTGGATTTAGTATTATTGGGGCATCATCACAGGCACAGTATTGTTCTGTTTGGCTTATTTAAAGTTCTCATTACCGGTTGTGACTCTTTTTTATTTGCTAGAAAAGAGATTCTAATGGCTGTTATCCGTCTTAGTCTAGTTTAGACATTTATTATAATACTATGTGGTCTACCTGAATTTATCATTTTATTTCGTTCTAGAGGCCATGGCCACATCTTCCCATTTTTATTTAATTATTTCTGTATGCCAACGGGCACATGCCCTTATTGCCTATAGACCTATTCATCGTTACTCGATTTAATGCTGATTCTCTTATTGCAATCCGATTTTCGTGGATTTAGTGTTATTGGGGCATCATCTCAGGCACAGTATTGTTCAGTTGGGCCTATTTAAAGTTTTTATCACAGGTTGTGACTCTTTTTTATTACCCTCACCGGGATTACTTATATCAAGGTTTCCCACTCTTCTCTGGAATTCAAGCCATTTTGAATGGTATTGAATTTAATCATGAACCATTGTTCTTGCTGTTTTCTCCTTCTTCTGCTGTCCCCTAGTCTAGTTTGTTCCCTAATTCTTTCTAGGATGACCCATCTTAGATCTTTTTCATTGTGTCCCTTTTTCCTCCAGTGATCCACTAATGGTGCATTTTCCTTGTTGTTTTTTATTGCCGATTTGTGTTCACATATTCTGACCCTGAGTTCTCTGCCTGTTTCGCCTATGTAACCCAGGTTACATGGGCACAAAATCATGTATACCACGTTTTTTGTCCTGCAGTTATTTAAAGCGGTAATCTCTTGTGTGGCTCCATTGTGTTCCACTTTCTTGGTCACTATACAAAGTTCGCATATGCAGCAGTTACCACATTTCTGGTTCCCTGTTGCTTTTGTTCCAGTTAGGGTAGTTCGACGTTCTATTACATCGTCCCTGTATGTGTGTACTAGACTTGATCTTAGGTTTTTGTTTTTCCTGTATGCATACAGAGGACGCCGTAGTGGGGTTTCAGTCCCCTCGTTAAGAATTTTCCAATTATGGTTTATTATATTCTTAACTTGGTTTGCCACTACCGAGTATTGGCTTACCATCACTATTTTCTCTTTAGTTTCTTTTTTGTCCCTCTTCTTCAGTAAGCAGTCCCTATCGTAGTAGCGAGCTCTTTTCAGGGAATGGGTAATCAGTTTCTTCGGGTAACCTCTCTCCTGGAATTTCTGCTTCATTTCTCCCGCATGTCTATAGAAATCATCTATTGTGGTGCAATTTCTCCTCAGGCGGAGAAATTCCCCAAAGGGGATAGAGTCCTTTTGGCTCCTGGGGTGATAACTTCTGTAATGCAACACCGTGTTGCGATCTGACTCCTTTTTGTATAGTTCCACTTTCAGTTGCATATCTTCATTTACTATACTAATATCTAAGAAGTTTACTCTGTTTCTGCTATATGCTGCTGTAAATCTTAGATTAGTGTCTCCCAAGTTCAGCCATGATAGAAAATCCTGAAGGAGCTCAACTGTCCCAGACCAAATAAAGAAAATATCATCTATAAAGCGTGCCCAACTCCGGATGTTCTCGTAGTATGGGCTGATCTCGTTATAGATGTGTTTATTTTCAAATACACCTACATAAATGCAGGCCAGACTCGGCGCACATGTAGCGCCCATGCTGGTCCCTTTGCGTTGTATGTAAAGGTCCTTTTTAAACAGAAAAATGTTATTGAGGAGCACCATTGTGACACACTGTACTATGAAATCCTTACTGCCCCCTATGATTTCATTTTCCTCCAGTAGAGTCTTAATCACTTCGATGGTGTCATGTTGAGGTATGTTGGTATAAAGCGACTCTACGTCGAGAGTCACCATGATTTCATTTTCTCCATCAAATTCCATGCCTTCTACCTTTGTTATCATATCAGAGGTGTCCCTGATGTATGATTTCTGTTTTTCCACTAATGGTTTTAGGAACCTATCCGCGTATTTACTCAAAGGCTCCAGCAGGGAGTCAATGGACGCCACAATAGGTCTCAGTGGGGGGTTATTTAGGCTCTTGTGGACTTTGGGCAGTCCATAAAATGCTGGAGTCTTAGGGTTCATATTGTTGAGAAACTTCCATTCCTCTTCAGTAATGTCACCTTTTGATAGTGCTTGCTGAAGTAGTGTTCCCACCTCTTTCTTTAGTGTATCCAGTCTGCTCTGGGGCACTCTCCTGTAGTGCAGTTCGTTCGACAGGAGGGTCATCACTCTCTGATCGTAATCAGTGGTGTCAAAGACTACCACCCCTCCACCCTTGTCCGCGGGTTTAATTGTTATTTGCACGTCATTGGAGAGGGAATCTATGGCATCTCTCTGTGTTTTGGTGATGTTGTGTTCCTGAAAGTGTTTTTTATTCAATAGGATTCCAATCTCTAGTTTGACCATGGTTTCAAAAATCTCGAGGTTTTTGTCTACCATCCCTAAACTTGGGGTAAAAGTGGATTTGGTCCTTAAGCCTGAATCTTGCGGGGCTTCCCTGACTGGCCTATTCTCAAAGAAACGTCGAAGACGTATCTTTCGAAAAAATGCTCTTAAATCTTTCTCTAATTGGAATTTATTGATACTTGCTGTAGGCACAAAGTTGAAGCCCATCCCTAGAACTTGTTATTCAGTACTTGTCAAGGTTCTGTGGGATAGGTTTATAATAGGGGTTTTTTCTATCGCCAGTATACCTTGTTCCTGGTCCGTTTGTACTCTTGAGGGGCCTGGTTCTGTTGGTATTCCTGATCTTCCTCTCTTGGGGCTGGTCTCCTCGTGTACTGACCTCTCCCTCTCCCACGATAGCCTCCCCGGGTTTTCTGGGGGCGCTGGTCTAAAAAAGCTTTCTCATATTCTCTGTTGGGGCCTGCGTATTCCTCCTCTTCTCTAGCATGGACATCTTCCTCCCCACTACTTTCAGATGTCCCTGAGAAATTCAAGTGTCTAGGTCGTCTTTGCTGGAATCTGACTCTCGGTCCTCCGCTCCTATTCTGTTCTTGTTTCTCTGTATAATAGTCTTTTTTGAGGAAAGGATAGACTACTTCCTGGGTAAATTTATTTATGTCCTTCCTCAGTTTCTGTGTTTTACGATTTGTCAAGTATTCACAGTACCCATTCATGTCTTGGTTAATCTCTTCTATTTTCTTTTTTGCCTCTTCTACAGCATTGCTTTCTAGGAGACTTTTTTCTAGTTCTTCCATTTCTTGTAACTCTATCAAGATAGTACTCTGAGCGGTCTCAATTATTAGGAGCATTAGGTCTCTGCTACACCTGTTACAAATAAATGTCCAGGTTTCAAGGAATTTTGGATTATCGATAAAAAGCCCCGGTTCATTCCGTATCTGGAGGCCTGTGGGTATCGTACCTGCTCTTACGTATTGTGTCATAAACTCCGCATGCAGTTCTGTTCTGATTATTTTCTTTTTTAGATTGACCAGCTGGTTCCATTTTTCCCCACCATTAGGGATTACTGTTATATTGCTTCCCCCTTTGTTGGAACTTAATATTTTGTTCAATTGTTCTTCACTAAAGCCAAAAGTCTTTAGTGTGTCCATTGTATGATTGGGACACCTACTGTTAGTTTTTTAGAGGAAAAACTAGTCAGTCAACACAAAACCTAACTCTCCAGCACAAGGCTGTTCTTTCAATTTATCTAAAGAGAGAGTACCCCACTATCACCAGGGAACAGGGTACAGTGACAAACAGTCAAAGGGGAATCCCTGGGTAAACACTCACACCTGTAACTCCAGGCCAGTCATTCATGAAGAATTAATTAAATGCTAAATTTCCACACTAAAAATGAACGTTCACAATCTTTTTAATGAAACTTAAAATTTACACAGAAATGATTTAAAAATTCAAAGGAACTTTGAATAAGTACAGTGCAAAAGAAACAATTAATCATGCAAATTCATAAAACATCATAAAAAATTTCATAATAGACATCAAAACAAATACCATTTCATTTATACTAGCTAAATATATCACAAACAATTGGAAAAGCAATTTCAACAATCAACAAAATTTAATACGGAAAAAAAAACCTTTATGTTGTGGCCTATAGATTACTTTGCCACAATTTTAGTTAGATCCAATGGTCCTTATGTATATACATGGTACAGTCAATAGTGTCGCCAACATGTGGATATCTATTGCCCCCTAGACCCTACTTGGATTCTACAAGGAAATATAAATGCGTCGACGCGTTTCGGTGCTGTGGACACTTGATTCTGTAGCACCTTCTTCAGGACTGACGTTTCTTTGGGGTCACGGCATCAAAAATTATTGATTAGCACCCTCATTCTGTATACAAGGGGAGAAAAACAAGGTATCACTATTCTATAATAGGGCATGGCATAGTTTTTATTCTGCTTTTTCTCGTCCCCGTTTCCCTTTAGTGTCTTGGGACTTTAATTTAACTCAATATCGGTATTTCGGTATGTCTCTAACATCTGCTTCCAATTATTTGTGCAGATCAAGGGCTATGGTGTTTTTATCGTCTTTCATGATGCAGACACCCTTATTACATCCAGGCATGTGATTACCAACAATGCAGGTCACATATCTAGTACATGCATCATACAAGGCAGAAATTTGGGACATTTTTTCCACACTTCTCTATTCCTCCATTCCTTCCTTACTCAGGAAAAATAAACCATCCGTGGCATATTGTGGAAACCCTTATTATATCCGGGCATCTGTTTCCCAACACTGCTGATCATATATCTAGTACATGCATCCCACAAGAAAGAAATTTACAACATTGTTTTTCTGCATTCATCTATCCCTCCGTTTCTTCTTTAGTGCGGAAAAATAGGCTATCTGTGTGGCTATATCCTTACATAATGTGGGGACACTCGTACACGCTCTTACCTATTGGGAATTGCAGGGTACACCTTCGGATATTTCCCAGATTTATCCCCTCGGTTCCACACTTCTTATTCGGGGTGGAGATCTTCCTAGTGTAAAGATATAAGGGTTCTTAAGTGTCTTTATGTTTTGCCCCCTCTACCTTCTGTTTCTCTCTTTAGATAAATTGACCAGACAAGCATACTTTGGCTATCTAGGAGTGGCTACAAGCTCCGTCCCCCAGTGTACAACAAGTTAATTGGAACTACCTAAGTATATTCTTCTCCACAGATGTCAAATAATGTTTATGCGCCTGGAGGAGCAATGCATCTTTTTTAACTTGTGTGTGTCTTCACAGAAGAGAAACTGTGGTATGTAAATCACTCCAAATGACAAAATAGGAACAGCAGCTTTGCCTATCTGCTCATATGTGTCACCTGTTGAAAAGCGAAGCTCAAATAGGGTTCTGATAATAAGTGAGTTCAGAGAGGTGTGTTTTGAGTATTAAATTCAATAACCATTGGTGCTATGTGAGGACATACCAATTTGGGAATGGCTTAACCAAATGAATAAAGAGAGAATGGGATGTATCATGATAGCTTTTCACAAGATGACATTCAGATCCATATTTTTTAATGGAATGATATCATAAGTTATGATCTGCTTTTACATTATTCAACATTTCCTGTTTTCCTCCATGAATGCATGGATATCAAATGTGGGTAGAAAATGACCTATTTGTTTTCAGAATCTTAACACTGTACACATGTGGTAATGGGTCAATAGGACAAGTGACCTGCAGCAGACAGAGATTTATTATACTCTTTTGGGGCAATATATTATGCTTGTTGTTAGAGCAACAACATTTCATTATTGAGTAACTTTTCTTTTGTAAAACTACAACATAACAAAGCTTAGTATGTTATGCGAGGATGAAAAACATAAAAAGTATCTGCAGTCACTGCTTTGAACCTGTCTTTTTGCTCCATTTCTTGATACAGTATGTTTTTAATAACTTCACCTTCAATCTCTATCACCTATGGTTATTTTCAGAGCCCCCACAAAGCTATCCATAGCCTTTAATGCAAAATTTAAAATGCAAATTACAACTAAATAATTCCCTTTTCTTTTCTTTTTTGTATTTTTCTATTTCATCACAATTTTCTTTTCCTGTTTTCTTTTTTTTCATTTAATTTATTTCTGTAAGAATTAAGGTTATTGTTTGAGGAGGGTCGAAGCTGCACTCAGACAACCACCACAATCCCTGTCACGGTAAACAAAAGTAACTAAATAAAACCTGTGCTTAACCCTCTGGTAGCTTGGCACAAAGCAGTCAGGCAACGTGTAAAGTATTTATGCAGCACACAAACAGTAATAAAGTGAAAACACCACAAAAGAAAATTCTCAAACCAATTTAGAAAAATTGAGTACATTTTAATAAATGAAATAAATGAATTGTACTAGAACAACAAAATCTAATCAAAAGAACTGGAGATACGCAGTTTCAAAGATTTAGGTAGATATAGTGCCTAACAGCACAAAGTGCCACTTGCTGTCATCTGGCCATGTTAGACCCTGAGAAATTCATAGGTTCAGGCTGATCACAATGGAGCATGGCCCAGATACAACAATGATTTTAGTCCTGCTGAAAAAGTTACTTTCTCACGGTCTTTCACAAAATGTTCAGTTTGGGGCAGAGGCAGCCACGAACACAAGAAGCACACAGAGTGTTGCTTATGGTCGTCGCTGTAGCATGAAGAGCATTCTGGGTGGTGCGGGTGGGCATTGCTTTAGCCTGAAGAGCTGGTCAGATATCGCAGATAGTTGTTTCTGGAGCTTCGTGTTCATGTTGATGCAGGTTGACATTGGGATAGCGGGATGTGCAGATCTCACATTGCCAGACATTGCTGGCAATCACTGCAGCATGAAGAGGCAGGTTCACCGGAGCTTTGTTTTGGCAGTTATTGTGCGAGGCAGAGTCTTGGCACAAAATGACCCATTCACTGTCACAAAGATTCCTAAGCTTCAGTATTTCAACTTTCTTCACAGGTGCTCAATGTAGGCCTCTGGTAGCAGCAGAGAAGTGCTCTGGAGAGCAAGGCAATCTTTATTCTGTACTGTTCAAAGGTCCAGAATTGAACTGATGAGTGGCTCTAGACATCTAATATTTATACTCGGTGGCAGCCTTTGACGTGGGGGAATTGCCTATACTACCCACACATTAAGTTCTTGAAAGTTCTTGCCTTCCCTTCTAATGGCTCCAAGAAGTCTGGGGTGCCAATAAAATAGTGTAAGGTTCTTTTGTGTGTGCATGAGGCAAAGCCCTTTAAAATGTGCATGGGCTGGTTACATCTTTGCACCCAAACATCCTGGAAGGATTAGCCGTCATGTCCACACCTAATTCCATATTTGTCACTGACTGGGAGGAATATACAAACCGCAACAGCAGCACCATTCACAGTCATGTGAACCACACATGTGGCAAAATGGTTAGGACAAGAAAATGCCAACTGCCAAAATATAATTCATTTGAGTGTAAATAACATATCTCTATCTGCTCAGAATCAAATGTTATCACTTCACGTATTCAATATAGCAAGGTCATCCAGTGTTAGTTAATAGGGTTAGTAGGCCTTACAATAATGCAAAAAGGATTTAGGAAAGTATCACTACAAAGACATGTAAAACATAAATCGATGTCATGCATTTTAATTACAGTGAACCTATGAGCATTTAGGTCCTAACTTAGGTGTGGCTTATATATATTGCAAAAGAAGGTCTAGGCCTAGGAAAATGTGTATTTTGTCAGGTAGGAGTGGCAATTTAAAAATGCACTGCAGGCCTCAGTGTATTGCCTGAGACATGTTTTAAACGGTCTCCCTCAGTGGGTTGCACAATGAGTGCTGCAGGCCCACAAATAACTTTCAATTTATTTACAGGCCCTTGGGACATTCAGTATCCTTTACTGGGGACTTACAGAGTAAATTAAATGTGTCAATTAGGCTTAAGCTCCTTCTAGCATGTTTGAAGAACAGTGCACAGATATTAAAGCACTGGTTTGCAGTGGTAAAAGGCAGAGTCCTAATGCCAAAAAAACAAATTCAGCAAAAGAGGAGGAGTGAAGACAAAAGGTTTGGGGAAACACAATGCCACGGATGTTAGGTCTAAGTTTTATTTTGGATGTAACCCACTGCACACATTTTGGATGAGCACAGACAGTGTTGGCACAATGCCTGGCCTTTAGTCAGGTCCGGTTTGGGCATATCTTGTTGTGCACAGCCTATAGCTAAGTGCAGCAGAGGTTGAAGAGAGGATTGAGCTATGGTCATGCCTTGCATGTATCCCCGTATAGATATAACACATTGAAAATGTTCTTCAGCTACACCTGGGGGTGAGTACAAACGTGGCTTGGTCTGTGGCCCAACCCTGCACCCAGCCATGTGTAGATGCAACCCACTATGTATGGACATCAAACATATGCTGTGGGGATTCATTCATCTATTAATTTGTATTTATAGAGCACAGCACTAATAACAGGTGCAATAATGCACTTTATGTAAAGCAAATTAGATACATCATGTAACACACATGGACATCAAGTATTCATCATCAACTCTGCAGTTCTTAGTGTTATGTTATGAAAGGCTATTTCTGCACAGGTGAGTTTAAAAAAAATTACAAGGAGATTAGGAGTTATTCACATGTTCTCTGTGATTTGTCTTCATAGATTTTGTGCAAAATATGGGAAGTCCTGTTTGGCAATTTTCAATTTCTTTGAGGAAGGGATTTCAAGCATTAGTATTTATTCCCCTCTGATTGGTTTTAGGTCCCCTGACTTCTAGGTAGCTAAAGAGTGCTGGATGTATGGTTTTGTGAGTTGTGCATGCAATCTTCATAGTTAAACCTGCCTCAACATGAAGCCATTGAAATGTAAATCATTCCCAAAACCCTAATTAATATAAGTTAAGAATGGCATAATGTACTCCTATGCAACTGCTTAAATATTAAACCACACATTTCACAAGAACTTTAACAAGGAATGGATGGTGTGATTTTGGTCAATAATCTATGATGGACACTGCTTTTAGGATTTTCAAGGTAAATTCACGGCTAAAGACTTCTTCTTCCCTCTCCTTGTGATGATAATATTTTACCAATGAGGCAGGCAGGAGGAGCAGAATGAACTTGTTAGGGCAAATGAAATGCGTGCGATCTATTGAGCAGTTACACTGTTTTGTAGAGGCAACTATCTTCTCTAATTTGAGAGGGGAGATTATGTGGACCCGTTGAATGTTGGGTATTTGGGAGTAGAGTGCACTTCTTCATCCACAGGTGTTGATGATAGTTCTTGTCAAATGCTCTGAAAAGCTCGCAAAAGTAGCTTTCAAGTTTTAAGCAGCACTCAGTAGGTAGATGATTTATTGGATATGTAGTGTGTTATTATACTATTTTATACAGTTACATGTCCAAGAAAACTTTAATGATATTTTTTTGATACATGTCAAAATGAGTTCCTATGGGGTCTGAGGAGACCAATGGTTGTCCTTTCCACTAGGGACAATTTCATGATATAGATGGATCTTAGCTATGCTTTAGCAAATAGTGTTGAATCTATCTGAAGCACTATGAGTAGTCATCCCCTTCTACTTGAATATCTTGCCGCAGGCAGTTATTCAGCATCCATCCAAACCTAGAATGGTATTTATAATTAACTTAATTCAACCAGTTTATTTACCACTGTATAGATATGAACACATTCCTGTAGAATTGTGTGCCTCAGAGAGCTGTATTGTCATCCCTTATTCTGATATATTATGTGCAGCTACTTACCACCATGCTTGCTCATTTTAATATGAATGTAAACAGCATGGAAAGCTTTATAGCTTTATCAGCTTGAAATACTAACAACAACTAGTAAAGCTTCTAAGCTATGGTCCTTCCTGCATGGTTTGGTTTTGGATGTCTACCAATTGCTTGCAAGCCACCCCCCTAACCCCACCAACTTCTGTTGAATAGCTAGAAATCTATGCTAGGTCATCTCTGCTCTGGTCGAATACAATACAACCTTGTCTATAAACAGTAAAAAAGCTGCCTAAATTCTTATCACGATATAGGCTTTAAAATGAGTAGGGCATGTGTCATTGGTGAGAGAAGGGATGTAATAATCAGTGTAATTAAGAATACATTTTGACTTGGGAATAGTAATGATAACATAGTTATAGCATTTTTTCTGAGTTTGTTCCCGAAGGAGAAAAAATGATTGTCTCATTTAAGTATGCTGTTCTGGATTTTTTGGGCTTGTGGTTTGATTTTTACATAGAGAGATGGTTAGAAATAGTGGGGCATGTTTTTGATAAAAGTGACACAGGGCACCGCAGCAAGTTACCTTGCTGTACTGTCCTATGTCACTGGGAAAGGGCAGGAATGCCCTATATTTAAGCAATATGGCACATTCCCATCATTTTCCCCTGCGCTTGTGCCATTGCAGAGGCTTAGTAGCAATGCAGACACTCTCGCACCATGGTGCAAGGGTGCTTGTGCTGTAGGCAGGAATGATTTTATGCGGGAGGGGAACCTTCCTGCAGAAAAATAGTTCATGGGGGCATTTTTCTCTTTAAGTGTGCTGCAGAATAAAGCACACATAGAAAGAATAAAAACGAGCTGAAATGAAATTGTTTCCCCTTGTTATGTCTCACCTGAGCAGGCGTAATTTTGTACTGCATTCTCAGGTTTACCAGGATTGGTAAATCTTGAATGCCTCCACCGGAAAGCCCAAGGGACGCTTCCCTTGCACAGAGTAAAGCAACACAGTGATTTGTGCTGCTTTGCCTTACTCTGGATTTATTATGCCATTCAGAGCCACGCATTGTGGCTTTGCGTGGCTTCATGAATCTGACTTAAAAGCTTGCATCACGCATGTACCACTTAGCATGGTACGAATGTGGGTAGGCAGACAAAATATCGATTTTTAACATCAACCCACAATAATATCGATGTTTTAATATCGAAGAGACAGAATATAGAAGGTAAGTAATATCGAATTTTTTTATATCGAAAGGACAGAATATCGAAGGTAAGTGATATCGATTTTGTTAATATCGATGTAAGTAATATCGATGTTACTAATATCGATGTTAGTAATATCGATGTTACTAATATCGATTTTTATATGATTTTTATGTATATTATGATGTATTTAATATGTTTTTTTAATGTAATTTAAGTACATTTTTTATTTTAGTATGGTAGCGGCTTGTTGGTTTATAGGGGAATAGGGTGGGAAGTAATTTAATTATAATACATTAATTATTAATTTTTAGGAATTATAAATGAATTGTAATTAATTGGTAATTGATTTTTATTAATTGGTAATACATTTTAATTAATTGATTAATTGATAATTATGCTCTGTAGCGGGTTGTGGGTTTATAGGGTAATAGGGTGGGAAGTAATTTAATTATACTAAATTATTTATTAATTTTTAGGAATTATACATAAATTTGAATTAATTGGTAATTAATTTTTATTAATTGGTAAAAAATTTGAATTAATTGATTAATTGATAATTTCGTTCTGCAGCGGGTTATGGGCTTATAGAGGGATAGGTTGGGAAGTAATTTAAATGTAATTGAGTAATATTTTATTTTCATTCATTGTTTTTGTTAATTATATTATTGTGAATTTGCTTAGTAATTGGTAATTAATTTTTATTAATTGGTAATTCATTTTTATTAATTGATTAATTGATAATTATGCTGAGTGTATTATTTTATTATTGGCATTTGTTGTGCGTTTATAGGGGAATAGTGTGTAATTAATATGTAATTAATTAGGTATTACATTTATAGTTGTGTATTAATAATGAATTTATTGGATATTAATTATTCATTGGTAATTATGGTTTTAATCATTATTTATTGGTATTTGTTAATAGTATTTAATAATTAATGTATTAGATATTTTTAAATATTAATTTATGTTATTTTTAACTTCTACGCTATCCAACAGTTTCCCTAATGTTGCACTCTCTGGAGTTGGAATAGTAATTTTTACCCCTACGCTATCCAACACTTTCCCTACTGTTGCACTCTCTGGAGTTGGAAGAGTAATTTTTACCCCTACGCTATCCAACACTTTCCCTGCTGTTGCACTTTCTGGAGTTGGAATAGTAATGTTTACCCCTACGCTATTCAACACTTTCCCTACTGTTGCACTCTCTGGAGTTGGAATAGTAATTTTTACCCCTGCGCTATCCAACACTTTCCCTACTGTTGCACTCTTTGGAGTGGGAATAGTAATTGTTACCCCTACGCTATTCAACATTTTCCTTACTGTTGTTTTTTTTGGAGTTGTAATAGTATTTAATTCCCTCTGTTATTTAATATTTTTTGTATTGTTTTAGTTAATGTCGTATTTAATTAATTTTAAAAATAGTAAGAGTACATTTTTTTTAAATTTGTTTTTCATAATTATTTAATATTTATGTTAATATTTTATGTGCATAGATGAATTTGTAATTCATAATATTTATAATTATTTATGTTATTAAAGTATTAAAATGGATTATTAAGTATCTATATTACATATTATAGGTATATGTTTAATTAATATTTATTACATGTTGTATATCACTTATTAATTTTAAATATTATAAACTATTTTTAACTGTATTATTACTTTATTTTACATATTTTTTTTATTTAAAAAAACGATATTAAAAAAATGATATTTTTGACATCGATATTTTTTTTCGATATTTTTGTACTTACCATGTTGTAGATAGGATGTCGATATTGTTGACATCGATATTTGTGCTCCGATATTTTTGTAGGTCGATATTTTGTCTTTCTAAATTTTGTCAGACATTCACGAATGTGATGCAAGCCTCTCGTAAATATGCCCCAGTGTTTAAAATGCAGGACATTCTGGTTCTACCAGAAAGCATTAATCTGTGCTTATTAACTATATTGCCTTATAAGTTCAGGTTTAGTTCACTTTGGAGGGGAACAAATGTGGCACAGGAGGGGAGTTCTAGTGACTTAATAGATTTTTGAAGTTATCTCTTGCTGGAAGCATGATAAAGCATTTCTTTGGTGAGCACATAATCAGGAATTAGATTTTAGGATTTATTTTAAGTATTCTGTTTGACATACAGTTTTGAAATTGCGGTAGGCAACATTTTAGGTGTTCTGTCTGCTTGCTTTGATTAATGCTTGCATATGTAATTAGGTGTCATTGGCATGTGGATGATTTGTGATACCCATTCTGTTTAAGATATGCTTTAATCCTCAAGATAAAGCTCGAAAAGAATATCGGACAAGTTAGGCCTTTCTGGTACACCTTAAGGACAGTGTGAGACATTTAAAGGAGGAGTTCAACTACTTGATGTAGATCTTTTTAGGTATGACTCAAACCTTCGTAATGTGGTTTCATCAATGCTATATCTTAAGAATATTGTGTCCGTAGCACTTTATTATGAGGTGCATCGGAAACAACCAATAATATAAGAAGACATGATTCCCCAGCGTTTATCATCTAAATGGCATCATCAATGATATTTAATATGGTTGTTTGCGTACTAAGTAATTTTGCAAAACCTAATTAATTTACTTTGATAATGGCATTTATTCCCGTGTAGCTGCTTAAATGTTAGACCACGCATTTCTCAATAATTGTAATAAGGACTGAAAGACATGTCAAAAAGTGTAATTTATATTAGAAAGGGCTGGTCCCTTAGCTTCAATTGTTTTTTTTTCTGCGGGTTCCTCTCATTTCAAGGATAATAATTAGTTGCCTCGCTACACATCATTTTGTTTTTTCTGCTCGTTTTGGACCACCACTGTTGGTCGCCCTAATCCTGGATGTGCAGGCGGGGTTTATGCCTGGCTACCATACACCTTTGCTGTATCTTGGCAATCATATTAGGAACTCTCAATTTGGTTTTTCACCTTTTCTCTGGTTGTTATCCTCCTTTATGCATAGCACTCTTGGGGTCGCCAAACAGATTGAGTCCTAATAATGATCCCTCAACTTAATGAGATGGAAACGCTGTTGACTTTGTAATTTACATGCCCTTATTGGAATTTCCTAATATAATAATAATTGTAATTAGTGTACTTCTGTGTGTCAGACTTATAGCCATTTATTCATATTTGTGGGTCACTTTTTTTTAGCATAAAAATGTTTTTTCTCAATGCCATTTTCTTATTGCTGCTTAATGCATTTTGTAAACTCATGTTTATGTTTTTTATTGTTATTAAAACTACATCATTTCTTCTTATGATTTTGAACCAGGGCCCACTGTTGTTTTGGCGATATACTCAGAAATCACTACTGTCATCACTACTTTTTTACTATTTTTATATTAGATGCAGTTACTTGACACCTTGTTTGATCCATGTTACACATATATCGACAACAGGAAGAACTATGTTACCCTCAAAGATTACATGATAACCAATCATGCTTTTAAGCTGTGATGCTGCCTTGCTTGTTAAGATCTGTGAAGTCCACAAATTTCTTAAATTCACCCCCACTATCACTACTAAAGTCTACGGAATAGCAGGATTAATATACTTGGTCACACCTACTCTGTCTAAATACAAAGTGTCATTGCCTGTCAAAAGAAAAACTGTGAGAAATCTTGGCTAGAGGTGTGCGAAATGCTTTCACATTAAAATTCAACCCATGTTCCTTAAAAGAAAATGGATGTCTTTAAAAAAATGAAAAGTTTAAGTAGCATTTTTTAAGAGTGGGCTCCTGTGGTCTATTGTCAGTAGACTATAGGATAGTTGCCTATTCTTAAACAATATTCATTCCCATATGTGATGGCTTACCACCTTCTCTGAAGAGGTGGTAAAATATTAATGTTTTGTGACTGGTTTTGGATGCAAAACATTGATACATCCCTAATCAAATCCGTATGTGGAAGGGACGCCCCAACAACACATATTCCAAATACCGATTCAGGATGTGGTCGCAAACACAATTTGTGATTCGGCAACATATTTCTAAATCACAATTTGTATCAGCACACAAAAAAAGTTTTTGTTGTCACAAACGGTATAATTCTGTAAATCAAACATTTTGCAAAGGCAAAAATGCGTCCCATAAAAAAAAACTGAAATGTGGTCTCTTGGTCATTAAGTGGTATTTCATAATATTATACACACTTGCTCTCTCTGTTCAGAAGGTCAGCTATTGCTGTAATTTCTGTCAGCATAACGAGGTTACATGAGAGATTAGTTGACACAAATTAAAAACTTCTATACTTTTCAAAAGGCTCGTATGTTCAATTGTTTCTCTTAACTAGCGCTTTCTGGATAGACCTTCCCTGCTAACTTTTAAGACTGTGTCAACGCTAAATAATCTGTTGTGCAAGTAGAGCTTTCTGGGAATCAAAATCGAATTAAATTCACAACCATATGTAGGGCTAACTGATATCTTAATACCAACACGACCCCATATTTACATTCCTAACTTTAATTCCCAAATCAGTTGGGCTCTATAGACACTGTTTTCTCCATTATAACCATTTCAACTAATAAAATGGTAAGCATGTCTTTGTTAATAGGTTTGTCTTTGAATATGAACTCTAGAACCATTATGGTAGTAACTGTGAGTACGTACACCTTGTAATTTTCTCTACCCTTTTTTGTGCCGCCACCGATAAAGGAGTATCTATACTAAGCCTCTCGCTCTTATGCGATTTTGGTTCCTCATTTTTCAGTTTGATGAGATCCACAGTTGAACCACAGTACAGCGAACACACATCCCACTGTTTGGACAATGGAACTGCCACAATACTCGAGCAGAATTCATCTCTCATTTTGGTGGTGCCATTGTGAAATGTGAAGAAGAAAAGAGAGCACAATCATTCGAGTCTCAAAATGCTAGGAGAAGTACATCACTATTGATTTACAAGTATTTATCTATTTTTTCATGGTTCTAACGATGCCCATTAAAGTACATAATTGTGAGACATTGTGTAGCCTTTCACTTTGGTAAACATCACTAGCGCGCTCAAGGCAAAAGCCCTTTGACAATGCCAAGTGACTTAACGGCACACAGATTAGAGTGCTATAAATGTTCAGGAACTGCCAATTTGGACAAATTCTAGCAAAATGTAAAATTGTACTAAAAATGCAGCAAATGTGTTGGTGTTCTCGCTCTTCGGACCTGGAAATTGCATTCATTTTCTACTCTTGAACAGATGTGAACATTTTACAAAATTAAAGGGGCATATTACCAAGGGCCATTATCGCCACTTTAGTGGGACTTTTTCCCGCTGAAGCGGCGATAATTTTATCGCCCGATTGCCAAGCTGTCGCTAACAAGCTTGTAGGCGATAGCGGGCATTTTGGGGCCCACTTTGCAGGTCAGCGATAATTATCGCTCATGACATGCAAAGTGGGCGTGCCAAAATGTCAGCGACTGAAAACAGTCGCTGCAATCGCTATCGCCTATGATCAACACTGGCGTAGTTTTGAAAATATTCACGCTAAGCGCGAATATCTCCAAAAGCTAACGCCTGCCCTGACCAGTTCTTAGCCATGTTAGCCAATGAGAGGTGGATAACATGGGTAAGAGCATTGTCACGTTAATGCCTGAATATCGCTATGTTGACAGCGATATTCACGCACTTCGCCTGTTTTTATCGCTCCTGAGATAAACCTTGCTAATAGCAAGGTATCTCAGCGATAAAAACAGGTGAAGGGCGGCGATAGAAATATTCCCGCTAAGCCAACACAGCGATAATTATCGCTAGTTGTTGGTAATATGCCCCAAAATTACTTAAACAAAGCGATGTTTCTTTTCTATACATATTTGAAAATGTGCATGCTCTCTGAAATGTGGTGGGTGGATTCAGTGAGCACCCATGAGTCAATAATTATATTAACTCGCAAGATTTATGAACATTCTGTATGAACACTGTATACTACTCCAGCTCAATGCGTATGAGTGTGCATCCCGCACGGTTTCTGCCAAATAGTTCTTAGCATAGCTCAAATACAATATATGACCATACTTTTATTACATGCTTGTAATTTTGAGAATTGAACACCCGTCTTATGTAGATGTGGTTTTCTTTCTTTTCAGCTTATTTTAATATAGAAACTTCCACTTTGATTTATGTTATATTGAAGAGAATGACATAAATGTAGTGAATCACATCCAAGTGTGGGAAGTCACCTTACATTGGACTGGATCACAAAAGGTTTGACTGGTACAAGTACATGTACTATACCTGAGAACAGCTTAGTACAACAGTGTATCATCACCATCGGAATGTGTAGTAATAAGTACTTCTGTGACATTAAAGTGCTTTTGCTTTCCATAACAAAGAAGTACTGGGCTAGACATTGGGGCCTGATTCTGATGCGGGTTGGAAAGCTTCTCGACCAAATCGGTTTGGAAATGGCTTCCGACCCACTCGGATCGGGAGAGTCCAACCAACGGAGTACGATGCATCCGGATGCTTCCAGATACGATTTTGTTGGACTCCCATTGACTTCAATGGGAGCATATGTTCCTAACTGCATCATAATTAGGCCCTGGGTTGGGAAGACACATTCCCGATCCGATTTGGAAGGAGCAAATGCCATTAGGAGGCCTTCCTAACTGCATCAGAATCAGGCCCTAGGTGGGAATGCTTTCCTAACCGCATCAGAATCAGGCCCTTAGTTGTTGTGTCTGTTGGATGGCTGCTGAGTTCCAAGCTCTTGCCACCCACACCACCTCCCTGAGAAGGCTATGGGGAATATTGTCAAGAATGTGTGATAATTATCGCAAAACTAGCTTAACGTTGTATTCTCAACACAGCGGTACCATGTGTTAGTCTCACGATAACAAGTCAAATAACTGCGTTAAAATTAACGCGATGCTTGAAAAATGAGAAGCGGCGCTGTCCCAAACCGCGATACAAAAATCTGCGATAACCAGCAACAGGCCTGCAATTCCCACGCGTCATGCTGAAAAATACACCATAAAAGCAGAGAAAAAAACTCTGAGATGACAATGTATGAGTACAACCTCACATCTGTGACATGGTACAAATGTCCACTGTCCCGCATCAAATAGGCATCTCCTCACAATCAATCACAATGTACATTGTTATGCAGTCTGTATGTAAACTTTGCTAATGCAATACATGGAACACACTGTGAAACCTCATCTTCCCCTTACATTGCAGAGGGACAATTAACACTTCCGGCAGAGTAGACCTTACATCACGTCAGTGATGATGGAGACGACCCCCAGGACAACAACTAAAATGAACTCCAATGGTTCATGGACAACCTCCGCACCCTACCTCCAGTAGCAAGGCAGCTCAGCATTATCGAGGTGAGCCCACTCCCTGCACAGACCACACAGCAACACAGCAGGAAGCACACACCACCACGTCTGGCTCCCAGCACCTCACCGAAGAACACATGGTGTTCCAACGCTGTGTGTTAGACCGCCAGAAAGAGCTGGCTGAACAGAAGCGGGTGGGGTTTGACCTCATGGCAGCCAAACTAGATGCCATACATGGGTGTCTAAGTTCCATCAGGGACCACTGACACTCCCTAACAGACACCCACAGTCCACCTCATGCCCTCCAACAATCCATGGCTGGCGTAACTGGAGGCATGACTCGGAGACAACAACTGTTTAGTCAGAGTGGCCACAGCGAAGTCATCCGTGATTTGGGAAACATAAGGAGGGTCATGGAGAACATGGAGCGGATATAAGCTCAAAGAATGGCTACGATGGCTGCACACGAGAAAGCTGTAGATGTGATCTTCCATGCCTTGCAGATCCCCATCATGGGAGTGATGCCACACGACATTGTGCAGATGAATGCTGCTGCTACTTCTACATCCACATCTCCGGCCCCTGATGTGTCAGTGTCACACAGTGCTGCAGACCAAACACCACCATCCACATGTGAGGCACATGAAACATCAGAGGACAAAGATGAGGATGAATCTGCCTTAGTGGTAAGATGGTAGCAGTAGCACTCATCTCCGCCATGCGGCTTGTTTCTGCTTGGTTCTGCTCTCTGCATCATGCCCTGGAATAACACATTCCGCCGTCACCAGATACACTCTGCAACACTAACCTTGGACCTCGACATGACTGCCATATTTGTCTGCTTAACAATGACACAGCAATCAGCCCGTGGACTGGACACTTCCCCTATTGAGTAACTTGTCAATCTCTAAATGACTCTGGTTGGCCTTCCACGGGCTAACATTGTAAAGTGTTGTCTGCATGGCCCAGTACTAAGACAGCTGCAACACTCCACTGAACGTGAGCAATACATACTAATACACACAGACGTGTCAAGTCAATGAATAATCAAGTATGAAAGCATGGACGAATGTAGGAGCAGTGATTCCCCCTTACGTCCATGTTGCTCATGTTGTGGGACTTGAGTCACAGGGTGCATCCCTGCATCATGCTGGTACAGATTTGATCCCAAAAGAAGGCCTGTTGTCAATTGTAGGTCACAAATGACAGCCTATATGTAATGATTTGTGACACTTGTGAAACGCTGATGAGTCAGTGATGTCATTTGAGATGTCATCAGTGATGTCATCAGTGATGTCACTGACCATGTCATGAATGATGTAATATGTGACATCATCAGCAGTGGATTGCGGGCGCGTGAGTTATACATAGTACAGCTAACTATAACAGAGGAATTTCAATGGTTTTGTAAGAGTGAAATGTCCAGCTAACTATAACACCCCTGAAACCTATGTTTTTTCAGTGAATTTCTAAGGTTTTTTTTAATGATAATTCCTAACTAAAACCTGCCTGAAACCTTTGGTTTTTTCTGTGAATTTTTAAGGGTTTCTAAATGCTAATTCCTAACTATAACCTGCCTGAAACCTATGGTTTTTTCAGTGAATTTCAAAGTTTTTTAAAATGGCAATATCTTACTACAATAGCCCTATGACAAATGGTGTTTGTTAAGAAAATTAAAAAACACGTGTATACTTTTTATAGTACAAACAAACTTAACAGTAGTGTTTTATAACTTATAATTAAGGCTCCCGGTTTTCCGTTTAAACGGATTAATACATGTAAATACAGACGGAAAACCTTTTGGTTTTTGTCTGTATTTATATATAGAAACGGGAAAATACTTAGAAAACAGATGCTCCGGCCACCTCTGTGCTCCTCTATAAAATATGAGTCAGAGGTGCACAGGGGCTGCCAGAGGAAATCGCAAACTGCTGGCCTCAAACTGCCGCTCCAAAGAGGGGTGAACTAGTGCAGCTGGGAGCGCCGTGTCATGAGGCTCTCCAGGACCCCTCGCAGCGGTGTTCAGGCAAGATGTAAATTGTTGGAGCAGTGCAAGCAGCAGATGTCCATTAAGAGGTGTGAAAACACCCCAGGACATCGGCTCAAGCCCCAGCAACCTTTTGTTTTAGTTTTTGTAGGGGAGGGGGGAAGGAGGGTGATGAGGCAGGGCACAGAGGGGGCAGACATGCCTCTAACAATGAATAGCTCGCACGAAACGGAGGGGGTCAAAGGCTGTGCATTAAGAACACCATTTATTTTAAAATATAGTAGATTGTTGAAGGTGTAACGCCGGTCCCATGAAAAGGAGGTGGGGTCCTACAAGGGAGTGAGGCACCCCTGGCAGGGACCAAATGAACCCAAGATTGCGCCTCCCAAGATGGATTGAGTGAGTCAGAATTGCCTTGCAACGCCGGCGATTTTTAAGCGAGTTGAGCCCAACACTCAAAACTCATATCCATACCACAGAGGTTGAGCAAGAGTGGGGCATGTGATGGCGACAAAATCCAGCGGGTATAATAGAAAGGTGGTTCCATTCCCTGATTTCCGGGCCATAAGTATTGCATATTGCTCTTGTCTCCACAGGCCCTAGGCGCTAGAGAGGTTTCCCTTCTGCAGGTAGTGATGGGGAGGGCCTCCCCTCACCCATCAGCCAGCGGACAGGTAAGCATGCTTTCCCTCAGTAGGGCCATAGGGTTGGAACGATCTGGGGTGAGTGGGCGGAATGCCTCATCAGGGCAGGAAGAAACTTTCCTGCACTCTCCAATTAAGGCAGGGAAGCTACCAATGTGAATAATACATTTAGCATAGGATCCAATTTTTTTAAAACTGCCATAACAACCTAGTGTAAGTTTGCATTTCAATTTAAATAAATGTGGTAAAATACCAATTTCAGCCTCTTTTTTTCTTGCGACAAATATAAGTGTGGATAAATACAGATAAAATGACAAAAAAATAAATATGGATAAATACAGATGGAAATCTTGGAAAAATAAATACCATAAAACCGGGAGCCCTACTTATAATTATACCTCCTGGTTTTATGGTGTTTATTTTTGGGACATTTCCATCTATATTTATCCATATATTTTTTTAAATAATTGTATGTGTATTTACCCATATATATTTCAGGTTTTGTAAAAAAATGAATCTGAAATGAGTATATTTCCACATTTATTTTACTGATAAATATGCACTTTTGGCTGAAAGACTGACTTTTTTACTCATGTAAACTCTCTTAGACGATAAACTATGCACAACCTTCATATTAAAATGTGCACGTTTTCTTATACGAGCATATGTATTGCTCTTTAAGGCTCTTTACTAAAAGTCTTTTATTGTTTTACCCTTTTAATTTTAGAACAACAGACCTATTGGCCTAGTACTCATCATTGACAGCATTTACAATCGCTCAAAAAAATAACCCGATTTCCGTATTGACCCACGCTTTAAAATAAATACAGAGAGGAAAATAAATACTTTTCTGCCTGTATTTATCTGTAAAAATCAGTAAAAACATAAATCAAGGAGCCCTACTTATAATTTAAGAATATTTTCAACTTAATTAGGAGTAATTAACATATAAGTGTGGTAAAAGTATGACACAGCACCTATAATACCTGACTTTCAAGAACAGTGTTCACAGTTCGATTCCAAAGTCCATCAGCATCTTAGCCCACCACTATCTCACTGTAGGTAACACCTTGCTTAATCTTCCCAATGCCCCAAGCGCCGGCAAACCTTTCCGGGGGTAGCTTTACGCTTTCCAAATGCTGGCATTTTTTTAAATTAAAAAGCATAGTGATAACAAATATGAATATGTTTTTTTTCTTCTATTGTAAACAATATATATTTTTTTCTATTTAGATGTTTTGAATCATGAGAATGCAAAGGACACAGTTTACCGGGTAACACTTTTGAAGCTCTCCAACGTATGTAGATAATAATGACCGTATACGTGTTACTATGGAAATCAAAACCTTTACAGCTTCACAGTTTGTACATTTTCCCAACACGTGCACAAGTAAAACAGTTAAAACGTGAGCATTTGTAAACTGTAAAATGTGACAACTACATAGGCGGAGCCAAATCTTCCTTCCATAGACTACTAAACAACCAAAAACTATATGAACCACACCTATAGTGCGATTAGTTTTGTTTTCGTGAGTTATTTCTGCATCGCCAATCTGTGATGCAGGTTCCCCTTTCTAACATCGGATTCTTGTTTTGCGTCAACAAACATATTCCGGAGTTGTAAGTTGTTTCATTATGGCATAATAGATAGTTATAATTTGTGGCTATTTGTCAATATTTAAACATTTATATCTAGAAAAAAGAGTTATTGCATGTTTTTCCCTTTTTCTGTGTAACGTCAGCAGCGTGTTTTCAAAAACGGATTATAACAAACATTGCGCCTTTTCTGGCTCCTTTCAGCTTATATATTGTGACTTTCCATATTATAATATTGACACTGTACTTCGCTTCAGAGGTGTTGGTGACCCGTCAGCGCAAACCCTAAACATTTACAATCAACGTCATCACCTTCCAGTTTTTAGTGTGTTTTCGCCTAGGGATCATATACTGTTAATTTGTATATTATAATATTATCAGTTATGCTGATCTCAGTGGAGTTCATGACCTGTAGGCACAAAGACTAAAGATATATAAGCAACGTCACCAGCTTCTGGTTTTTAGTCTGTTCCCCCTTTTGATCATATACTGTGAATATATATATTATAATTTTCACAATGATGATCTCAGAGGAGTTTATGACCCATCGCCACGAAGATCAAACTTTTTGACCTCCCGGAGAAAAGAAGCTCAGAAAATAATTACAGCTCGAAAGTATTTTGTTATGGATGTTCTGTTAAATAGATAACTTTATTTTCCTTTTCTTTTTACTGTAACAATGGTATCAATCGTTATATTGTAATAAATTGTCCTATTGTTACAGAAGAGGAATAGGAGATTTGTTGGTGCCATCTGTAATACAGCTTACAAAACATTAGAACGTACTTGATCAGATATTTTTTTCAGGGACCATATCTTACGAAATTGCAGAATAAAAAATATAGCTTTCATGCAAACTTTGTTACTTTAAATATTTGATAAACCCTACATTTCTGAATGTTATTTTCTAATTTCTATTCTTCTCACTTGCGGTTCCTATTCACCTTTCCCTAAAGAATATATAGGACCAGTTCTGTATATTATAATTGTACTATCCTATATATTCTTAAGTGAGTATGTGATTTGTTAGCGGAACAATGTGCGACCTCTAAGCACTACGACAGAACGTTCCTGAATTCTACTGAATACAAATTTGACAAATAATAATGCATACATTTCTATGTAATATGAAGTCACGTGTATTTAACTGTTTTTACTTGTTCTCCTGACCTCAGATAATGTAGCGCGGAAGTGTTTATTGTAGCACTTCTATTCTACTTTATCTAAAAGTAACTGATGCCCTCTTACATTATCAAGAATATGGGGCAACACTTTTACAAACTATACCAGAAAAAAGGAGGGTATGGCCACGCTTAACTGATATTTTATTAAATTCCATTGTTTAATTGTCACCCCTTTCATGACTACAGCCTCAGTTTCTGAAGTAAGTTTATTTGTATTTACTATATAAAAACTGTTTCAAACCTAGACTGAAATTTTTGCTGCACAACCACACCTCCCCATCAGAAAAGTAAACACCACAATATAAGTAAATAGTGCTCCTTATACTTATCCCACCAGCAAACTTGATAAAAAAAACACTGCAAGACACTGTCATTTTTCCGCCGTGATTTGTACACCACACGGCAATTATATAATTGGCCCTTAAAACATATAAAAACAATTTTTACCTTCATAATCCCTGTCCACCACCTTGTGACCACTGTACAGAGTTAATAGTGTTCCTAACCTCCCCTCTACTACTTTCTTTTCCCATACTCCTTTGGAAGTACGCCACAAAATCACTGACAACAGTGAACCGTTCCCACCCAATGAGGAGCAAACTTGTGCTCGAAACACTTTAGCCAATAAAATGTCCATGTTGTTCCGCAGAGGAGGAAGGAATGACTGTCAAAACTTATACTTTTAATGCTTCATAGCCAATGAACATTAAGCTTTGTAAGGTCCCACTTGGAACACGTTACCCAATGAAATGTCCCTAATACTCCGCGAAGAGGGAATGAATCACTGACAAAACTTCTACTTTCAACAGTTTAGAGCCAATCAACATTAAGGTTGGGAAAGTCCTCCTGGAGCACATCAGCAAATCAGATGTCCCTCCTACTCCACAGAGTGGAAGTGAATGGCTGGCAACACTTCTACTTTCAATAGTTCGGAACCAACCAACATAAAGCTCAGGAAAGTCCTCCTTACAACATGTAAGCCAATTAGATGTCCTTATTACTCTCCGGAGCAGAAGTGAATTGCAAAAAAACACTTCTAATTTCAATAGTTTGCACCCACTAAACATTAAGCTTGTTGTTGGAACACCTTAGCCAATTAAACGTTAAATTTGTTCCACGCACACATACAGAACACACCGTCCTACCTATTAATACACTTCCTTTAACAAAGTGACTATATTCATAACAAAAGTGAACACTGCCTAATAAATAAACATTATTTCACATTATATTAAAGAAAAGCCGCAATAAGCCGCATTGTTGTTTTCCCGATATAATTTCCAAAGCCTACTGCACCCCTCTCCCAACATGAGTGAAGCCCCGGGACTGTGGGGGCCCCAGCGAACCCCTGCTATTATTTTTATTATATTTTCCACTGACTTCTTCTACGACTAACGGTTCCTATGGAAACATTTTAAAACTCCAGCACAGTAACTGTTTCAATTACCAACATAGTGTGGTGAACTTCTAACCTCTGTGCTCACTTAACTGTTCCATGAACTGTTACTATGATAAGAGGCAGAAAGCAGATTGGGGGTAGGGTTGAAAGTACTGGCTATACAGAAACCATTATATTCACCCAGGATCCTTTCCATAACAGAAATGAAAGCAAAGTAAGATAGAACACTGGGTTGCACATTTACGAGCCCCTTGAGCCACTTTCGCATCACTTTTCCCATCTTAAAAATGATGCAACTGTAACGCAATGAACTTGTAAATCTGCCCCTATGCACATTACGAGCAAAAGAAGTACACAACTCTTTCAATTCTTTATCGAGCACAATTAGACAGTGTTGCTTCACTATTCACAATACACTTCAATAAATACTTTGTGCCTATTTAAATGGGAGATGGGATTGTCGACATTACAAAACTGAGGGGCATATTTACAAACACAGCGTTAAAATTGTCGTCGCTTTAACGGCAGCAAACTACAACAAAAACGGCAAAAATGGACTTCAAAATCCTTTGCTATCTTACCCGAAGATTTTTTCAACATTGCTGTTTGCTATGCAAGAATGAGAGCTAATCCCCAGGGCTATAAAATAAATGGTGCCTACCCCCGGGACACTTCTTTTTCCTATGAGAGGGCGGGAGTCTTGCGGCTCCTACCCTCCCATAGCAAAGTTGGTTTGGATTTTGAAAGAGAGAGCAGGGAAATCTGTTCTCTCTTTCAAAATCCAAACTAGATTGCTTTTCTACTTGCATGTTAGCATCTCCCAATGTGGAAAAGCAATGCCGTCTCCCGAAGGACGCGGGTACCCGGTGGAACCGGTCCACAACATTTTTTATAAGACCCAGGGGATGGAGTCCCCGAGGATATTAGAAATTACTGATGGGGCTATTTTTTTAAAGGGTGAAATTAGAAGTCACGCACCCAGCGCGGCGCTCAGTGTGGCCCCCTGGTGTGCACGTGCTGGATGCACGACTCATAATCTGTAGGGTGCACGACTCCAGCGCCTTTAAGGCACAACTTCTACGCGTTTGGGAGCCGGCATTGCTTTTCCACATGGGGAGGTACTAACATGCAGCTCCCCAGGTGGAAAATCAATCTGGTTCAGATTTTGAAAGAGAACAGATTTCCTTGCTATGGGAGGGCGGGATGGACACCCCAGGACACTGCAGGAGCCCGCCCTCCCACAATACATAAAGCCCCGGGGAGTGGTGGTCACACATATATATATATATATATATTGCCAGTAAATAGTTATAGTTAGAACCTAGTTTCCATAGGGAAAGCATGTTTTGTCTTGCCAATAACATTGACACCAGTTGACGAACCTTTATGAAAGTTTCAAAACTTATACTTTAATCAGTTCAACAGCTGTGTTGAAAGTTTTGGGTTGATCCATCAAGAAGGTGCTGAGAAAAAAGGGGGTCACAAAACACATTGCATTGCATTTTCCCATAAGGATTTCTAACATGAAGGCAGCACGGACCTCTGAACGGAAATATATCAAATTTTGCCAGAAAGCTAGATTTTGGTCCAGAAAGTGCACCTTTCATGATTTGGTGTACATACGTTCAGTAGTTTTAGAGATATTCAATGTTAAGAAATATAGATATCTGGTGACGCAGATCCTTCCGGGGGACTGCCCACACTTCAACCACTAAGTTAGGGAGCCATTTTGGGACTCAGCTTGATACTGAGTCCCACACAAAATGTAAAAAATAAAGATAAGGGGCAGGTTAAGAATACCCTGGCCCCCCAGATATGGTGGGGGGTCCCACAGCGACCCACCAGATCATTAAAAACACATTTTCTTTAAATTTTGCAGCAAATTTGCAGATGGATTTGGGGATCCCAGGCAAAATTGACCAAAAAAACAGGGGCTTCCCATACTTCGTTTAAAGGAAGCTCGCGGATGCAACCTCCCCAGGGTATTTATTTATTATAAGTTATGGAGGTATGCCTCCATGGCACCCCCATGCCCTGGGAACCACAACCTTCCTGGGGCTTTGAAAATTCTGAATGGGGGGCTGTGCTGACCCCTTGAGCCGTGGGGACCATCACCTCCCCAGGGCTCACTTACAAAAGGAGTGGGGGGGCTACACAGAATACCCACTGCATCATAGGGACCATCACTTCCTTAGCAGCAAGAATTTTATTCAAAGAAGGAAGGGGGCACATGGCCATCATACCAGGCCATTGTCAGCCTCAGGGCCCACCATCTTCCCTGGGCAGACCGTTAAAGTGAAAGGAGGTAATAATGGCCCTGGGGGCTGCCATCCCCCACATCTGGCTCCTACTATGGCTCAGGGTCCCACCCAGGGACATAGCATTTTGCACAAACTTGGGGGTGCTTTGACAGCTCCTACCATGTCACAGCAAACACTCTGCTGTCTGCATGCAGGAACTGTCTTCCTGCTTGCTGAGAGCTGAGGAATCCTCTGTTTCCCTACAATTGCTTTGACACACAGGAAGCTGCATGTTTTGCAACTTCTATGTATCAAAGCAATGCTGGCTCTTGCAAGAGGCGTGGAGCTGGCAAGGACCACAGGGGCATTCAGGCATCCCCTGCAGTCCTCAACAGAGATGCTGGGCTCTGGGGATGGTGTCCATGGAGCCGCATTTGGCCAAGAGAGGGAAGCCTTGTGGCCCTCCTCTCCTTCGACAATTTTTTTAAATAAAGGCCGGGCTCTAGGAGATGTGGTCCCCGGGGTCACATTAGGCCCAGGGTAGGAGCTACACAGCCCCCTTCCCTAAAGAAACTAAAAACTACAGGCCTTGCCTGGGGATGGGGTCCCGGGGCCAAAATGAGCCCAGAGAAGGGGGGCCAGATAGCCCTTCTTCCCTAATAGAAGCAATCATTTTGAAAAAAAAAGAGACAGCACTGCAACTCACTGAAGGCCACACACCCTTTCAACACCATTTTGCAAATATGCCTCCCGGCGCACTACTGGTTGGGAAATGAAGTCCTCTTGGATGCTGAGGGTAATTGGGGGCCAAGAACACCTCCAGTCACCTCCAGTAAGTGCCTCACAGCATGATTGCTGAGAGCTGATTGGAGGCCCGACCCTTTCTCCACCAATCCGCAAATGCACCTCCTTGTGGACGACTGGATGGGGGATGAAGTCCTTTTGGAAGCTAAGGGTCCTTGGGGGCCAAGAAGCCCTCGTGTTACCTCCAGTAGGTCTGACACAGTCGGATTCCTGAGAGCTGGTCAGAGGTCCCAGGGATGTTATAGAAATTGAAAAACCTTAGACATTTACTTAAAAAAAAACAACGGTTACAGGGATGTAGTAAGGAAATATAAATTAAAGAAACCTTACAAATTCACTGGAAAAAAACAATCGTGACAGGGATGTTATAGTTAGGCTCAAATTTCACTTGTACAAAACCATAGAAATTCAGCAGTTATAGGTACCTAAGCTAAGTATAACGTACGCCCCTGCAATGCATTGCTTATGACCTCACATATTACATCACTCATGACATGGTTAGTTTTATCACTGATGACATCTCAAATGACATCACTGATAACATCATCCACATAACTGCTCACACACCCACTCACACCCCCATGCAACATCGTATATACCCATTCACACACCCACACAACCAGTCACATACCCATTCACAGACCCATACAAGTTCTCACAGACCACTATGTCATCCATAGAGGCACTCACATACCCACTGACTCACTCATATGCTCACTCACAAAACCACTCATTCATCCATATTGTATTCATACAGTCTCTCATCCATACAGCCACTCACACAGCCACACACTCACCCATACTGCTGCTCACTCACCTGCATATTCCCCCATACAGCCACTCCCACACTCACTCACACAACCACTAACATATCCATTTCCACAACCATTGAAGCACTCACACTTCCATGTAATCACCTATACAGCCATTTACAAAGACACTCACTCTCCAATATAGCCACTCACACACCAACTCACTCAACCAAACACCCAAACACCCACTCCCTCACCAATATAGCTACTTACACACCCTGTCACTCACTCATACAGTCACATGCTCCCTCACTCACCCACAAATATAGCCACTGACACAGCCACTCACCCACAAAGCTGCTCATATACCCATGTATACATTCATACAGCCACTCACACACCCACTCACACATCTATATTGTGACTCACAAAACCACTCACACATGGATACACAAAGTCACACAGCCACTCACATTATATCTGTTAGAAATAGTATCATTGATTAGAAGTATACTATTTTAGCTTTTGTAGTACTAAAACTCAAACTTTAAAAAAAACACTCACACTCACTTGATGGTATCAGTGATGTCACTGACCATGACATGAGTGATGTAATATGTGAGGTCATAAGCAGTGCATTGCAGGTGCGTAAGTTATATTTAGCTCAGGTAACTATGACTGCTGAATTTCTATGATTTAGTACGAGTGAAATCAAAGCCTAACTATAACATCCCTGTAACCTTTTGTTTTTAAAGTGAATATATATATCCATATAAAACTTATTAGTGATCTATAGTTAGGACCACATATTCACTAAAAAAGCATTTTTTGTTTTCCTAATAACTTTGATGCCATTCCTCGCGGAAATTGCGATATTTTTTCATTTTCGCGGAGAGCGCGAAAATGCCAAAATTTCCGCGATCCGCAGCGTAACGGAGATTGTTTTCATGCTCACGCTTTGAAAATACATTCTCATGCGCGCGATCACCTTACCGGGATTCCCGCGTTCGCCGACAAGTTTTTTGATCCATTCGCGTGCTCCACTTCATGTTGGTAGCTGTCAGTGCTATCTCGCGATCACGTCATTCGTCTCGTGATCAGGCACCGTGAGAGTATGAGATCTCGAACACGTCATTCTCCACCGTGAGCGAGAGCATGAGGACGCGAACATGTCAATATCCAACATGACAAGGAGTGTGAGAACGCGAACAAGTCATTTTGGATGCGCCATCGACATCCGGCGGAAGTGTGATGAAGCTCGATTACTCAAACACGTAAAATTTTCAATCTGGAGAAGAATATAATCTGTAGCAGCATAAAACCTTCTGTAAATGATGATTTGGATGAAAAAAACTCCTCAGATTGATATTTGGTTGTCCTTTTTTGTGCAAGGAGTTCTTTTTTAAAATGGAGGGAGAGGGAGGAAGTGCCACAGAATCTCCATCTTCCTGTTCCTGTCCAGCAGGCTCCTCCCAGTGCTTTGCCCATCTCCTGTTCATTCTGCCTTTGGATTTTGAGCTGGAAGGATCACTCTTTGTGTCTGCTGCATTACTATCATTGGATTTGAGGACTTTTGAATTTGATATTTTACAAGTAAGTTGGTGTTGTGTCTGTTTGATTGGGGGCATTGCAGTTGCTACAACTACAATGTAATTTTGGTACTTATCATTCCTTTTTTTAAATTGTTGTGTGTAGTAGTAATCCGTAGGCCCAGAGCTAGTCATGGGTGTGCACATGATGAAGCAACTGTTCCTTTGGTGTGTTTTGAATGTATTTCATTTTCAAGCATCATTTAGGGCATGGAGGGCATTGGATTGAGTTGGGAAATGTGTTTTTTTTTGGGGGGGGTCTGTTGTTAGGCGTCTTAAAGAAATGGCCTTTGTTGTGTGTGTCTGGTGTGTTGATGTACAATGCATGAACCCTGCAGACCTTTTTTTTGGCCTGTGTATTTTCGTTTTTGCATTTAATTGCATTAAAAAGGCAAAGCAGTGAGCTTTAGCATGCATCCTTTGCCTGGCTTTTATAGGCCTTTTGTCAGTTCATGGTGTTTCCCAGGGCTCCTGCTTGTTGCTTGTGATTTGTGAGTGTCCATATGGCTGGTGACCTTCTGTGGTGGGAGTTATTAGTGTGCTTCTTTTGCCATATAGGCCTGCATGGTTTTCCTATTGGCTTCCTGCTTCCATCCACCCATCCCCTTTGCCAGCAGCAGCTCCCTGAATGATGTGATGCTCAAATAATTTAATGTCAAATAGAATCCACCCCACTTCCATTACATTTGTATTTTGGTGGTTCCTATTCTCTTTCCTATCCTTCCTGAGAGTGTAGGGTGTACACAGTAGTATGCCCTTGTTGACAAAGTCTCAGAAATGGCTAGGCTATATCTTTTGTTTGTTTGTTTTTTTGTACTAGTACAGTAGTAATTGAACCACAACAAAAAATGCAACATTTCACAGATTTTCTTCTCCTGGCTTATTTGCTTTTAGGTGCACAAAAAGACAGAGGAGGAGGTGTCATCATCATTATCATCATCACCCGTTGTACTGACAGACAGAAGTCCTGCTGCGCATCACGTCCATGTTTGACCACAACTTGTGCACCTGCGTCCTGTCTGACATCTGAAGAAGATGTCCCCAAAGAAAGGTACCAGGTCCGGTACCAAGAAATTTCCCGGTGAGAAGAAGCAACAGAAAAAGGAAGTGCCACTAACTACGACTGGTGTGCCGGCCAATGTTTTTTTTGGGTCCAAAAAAATTACACATGCAGCAGCGTTGTCCGGGAACCAAGCTGGGAGCAGCACCTCCGCACCAGTGGTCCAACCCCACCAGCCAAGGCCCAAGCCCTTGAGTGTCGCAGAGGTAGCCAGTCTACTAACGAGCAGTGATGTTGAAATGTCATTATCGTAAAGTAGTACACAATCAACGCAGGCAGAAACTTAGCAGATAAGTGTGCAGCAGCAGCCGCAACAACAACAGCAGCAGGCACAAGAACAGCAGTAGCCGCAAGAACAGCAGCAGTCGCAAGAACAGCCCTCAATAGCAGTTGTTGCTCCTGCAGTAAGGGCATTTCAGGAAATCGAGCTTCCTGCTGACAAAGTGGAGCAAACCACTGTTTCAGAAGATCTATTGTCTCCCAGACCACCAGCAAGGAAAAGGAGGCTTAGTCCATCATCTTCTTCTTCAAGCCCCGCTTCTGATGATCGTGATGACACTTGGAAGCCACCAGCTCAGTCTGAGAGTGATGCACGCCACAAGACAAGGCTAGTGAAAAGGAAGGTTCCAGAAAGACTTAGAGTTATTGAGGTAGATGTACAAGAGGGGAATGATGATGATGACGAGCCAGTCATCACGCACATCACTCCCACCCCAAAGGGGATGGAGACCAACATTATTACCCTATCCAAAAAGGCTGCTGCTGAGCGGGATGTAGCACGAATACCACCAACACAGAATACACCACCACGCCTCCTTCAAAGGCCTGGCAGGGACCTACATCCAACTCAACCACCTCAGTAGGTAGTGGTAGAAGTCACAGTGTAGCTGCACAGAGTCACATTCCAGGCACGCCCTCCAGTTCATCTGGTATTGAAAGTGGCACATCCAGCAGCGCCAGAAAGTTCTCCTCCCCAGTTTGGGACTTCTTTTCGGTTAGCACTAAGGAGGAGAACGTTGCTATATGCTCAATTTGTCGACAAGGTGTTCGGCGGGGTAAGCTTGGTACAAACTATGGTACCGAAGGCCAAACAAGTCATCTCAAAATTAACCCTGGGCAGTGAACTACACTCCGCTCGCGAAGTCTGCGAAGTAACTACTTCGCAATCTACAGCGTAGCGTAGTTGTTTTTCTTCCTCGTGTGCTCATAGCGTTCTCACATGCACGGTAAAGACTTACCGTGGTTCTGCGTTCGCCTTCTCGATTTTCTCTCCCGATCGCGTGCGCCACGATGTTTGGAATCCGGCCACACATTCCCGCGAGACTGTGCGAACGCGATCACGTCATTTGGACGCGCGATCACGTCATTTGGACGCATTTCCGAACACGCAGAGACTGCAATCTGGCACAGAATATTTCTTGAGCATGATAAAACCTTCTCGAAAATGATCATTTTGCTCAGGAAAACCCCTCAGATTGTGATTTGGCTGTAGTTTTTTGTGCATAGAGTCCTCTTTTTTCTACTCTTTTTTTCAAGAGGAAGGAAGTGCCCTTGAGTCTCCAACTTCCTGTTCCTGTCCACCAGGCTCCTCCCAGTGCTTTGTCCATGTGCTGTTCACTTTCATTTGGATTTGGAGCTGGAAGAATCACTTTTTGTGTATGTCTGCTGCATCAAAGCATTTGAATAGATTTATTGAGGACTTTTGGATTTGAAATTTTCTTTTACAAGTAAGTTGGAGAATTGGTGTACATGTTTGTTTGATGTGGGCTTTTTTTTAACTACAGTTTTCTGGGATTTTCAATCCTTGTTAAAAATTATTGTTGAGGGAGGCCTGTACTTTTATGAGGGACCAAGTAGTATTTCATTGAAATTTCATCCAGTAGGCCTAGAGTTACCCATGGGTCCAGCCATGTTTCTGTGGTGTCTGTTGAATTTCAAGTTTTTAAACATCATGGATGGCATTGGATTCAATTGTAAACACTGTTTTTTGTAGTGGAATTTCAGTTTTTGTGTGTAATTAAATATTGACTTTTCAGCCAATAGGTAACCCTATAGTTCATATATTTAGTGTAGGCCTGCTTGAGTTCATTGTATTTACTTTCTGTGGGTGGCCTGGCCATGTGGTGGTGGCCATTTTGTGTTTCATGTCACTGTGCTTTTGCCATAGGCCTCCAAGCTTGTGGCCTACTCTGCCAGTAGCCCAGAGGTACTACTGGAGTCATCATGGCCCAGGGTGCATGAAAGTTAATCAACTGTTTTTGTGGTGTTTCTTTAATTTGTATCATCATGTATGGCATGGAAGGCTTTGGAATGATTTTCAAAATGTGGTTTTTGGTGTGGAATTTCAGGTTTTGGGTGTGTGTTAAATAATATGGCTTTTTCTGCCAGTAGGTAGCTCTTGGAATTCATCTTGCGTTGTTTTGGTAACTTTGCACAGTGTGACAACGCGACCTTACAGTTTCTGTCTTCTTCGCGCGCTCAATCTGCGTGCTCGGGCACGCGATAACGACGTTTTGTACAGTTCGCACTGCCGAACACACCGAATTTGCAATCTCGCGAGCAATATGTCTCGAGTTGCATAAAACCTTCTAAAAAATGTTGATTTTCTTCATTTTGCTAAAAAAACTCCTCAGGTTGTCATTTGGTTGGAGATTTTGGAGCATGGAGTCATTTTTCTGCTCATTTTTTTTTTTTTAAAGAGGAAGGAAGTTCCCCAGAGACCTCACCTTCCTGTTCCTGTCCTGTATGTACTTTTTGTGAAGCCAAGCATTGTCCTTTTGCCACAGGCATGTGTTGTCTGTCTTCTCTTTCTTTTCATGTTGTGGGTGGCCAGGCCATGTGCTGGAGGCCATTTTGTATGACCTTCCATCGTGCTTTTGCCATAGGCCTCCAAACTTGTGGTCTATTCTGCCAGTAGGCCTAGAGTCCCAGAGGTAATCAGCGGGGGTGCTTGATGTAGCTGGTTCTATTTTGTCTGTTGAATTTAACATCATAAAGGGCATAAAGGGCATGGATGACATTGGATTGAATTCCCAAATGTGGTGTTTGGGGAGTTGTAAACTTTTTGGCTGTGTGTTAATAAATGCCTTTGGTTGTATGTGTTGTTTTTGTGTAACTTGCCAACCTTTTTAGCCATGTAGATTTTATTTTTTTGCATTCAGCTGTGATGTGTAAATAAAATAACAGGCATCCTCCTTTGTCTGGCCATATAGGGATATAGGCCTGCTTGAGTTTATTGTATGTACTTTCTTGTTGGTGGGCTGACCAGTGGGTGGTGGCCATTTGGTGAAGCCAGGCATTGTGCTTTTCCCACAGGCCTGCTTTCTCTGTTTTTTATTCCTTTCTTATTTTTGTTCCTTTTCTTATTTTTTTGTGAGCGCCTGGCCATGTGGTGGAGGCCATTTTGTGGGACCAGCTATAGGCCTCCAAGCTTGTGGCCTACTCTGCCAGTAGGCCCAAGGGTACTACTCGAGTCATCATGGGTGCATGAAAGTTTATCAACTGTTTTTGTGGTGTTTGTTTAAGTTGTAACATCATGTATGGCATGGATGGCTTTGGATTGATTTTCAAAATTTGGTTTTTGGTGTGGAATTTCAGGTTTTGGGTGTGTGTTAAATAATATGGCTTTTTCTGCCAGTAGGTAACCCTAGGAATTCAGCTCGCGTAGTTTTGGTAGCTTTGCACAGTGCAACAACGCGACCTTACAGTTTTTGTCTTCTTCGCGCGCTCAATCTACGTGCTTGGGCACGCGATAACGACGTTTTGTACATTTCGCGCTGCCGAACACGCCGAATTTGCAATCTCGCGAGCAATATGTTTCGAGTTGCATAAAACCTTCTTGAAAATGATGATTTTGTTCATTTTGCTAAAAAAAACTCCTCAGGTTGTCATTTGGGTGTAGTTTTTGGAGCATGGAGTCATTTTTCTGTTCATTTTTTGTTTTAAAAGGAGGAAGGAAGTTCCCCAGAGACCTCAACTTCCTGTTCCTGTCCTTTGTATGTACTTTGTTGTTTGAGGGTGGACTGACCATGTGGTGGGGGCCATTTTGTGTGACCTTCCACTGTGCTTTTGCCATAGGCCTCCAAACTTGTGGCCTATTCTGCCAGTAGGCCTAGAGTCCCAGAGGAAGTCAGCGGAGGTGCTTGATGTAGCTGTTTCTTTGTTGTCTGTTGTATTTATTATCATTTAGGGCATGGATGGCATTGGATTGAATTTCCAAATGTGGTGTTTGGGGTGTAGTTAACTTTTTGGGTGTGTGTTAAATGACTTTGTTGCATGTGTTCTTGTGTAACTTTCCAACCTTTTAGCCATGGGGATTTTCTTTTCTGCATTAAGCTGTGATGTGTAACTGGCATCCTCCTTTTTCTGGCCATATGGGATATATAGGCCTGCTTGAGATTATTATTTTCTGGGCTTTACCTATGTGCCTGTGATGAGGGACCATGTGGCTGTGAGCCGTGGTGGTGGTAGTAGTAGTGTGCTGTTTTGTTTTTGCCACATAGGCCTGTGTGTCTTTCCATTGTTCCTGTTGGCTTACTGTTTATATCCCCATTGCTATCTGCTGCAGGTCACTGATGCTGCATCCATCCGACATGATGCACAAATTAGGGATAAACAAGTTCCACTTCCACTACATTAGTATTTTAGTTATTTGCTATTCTTACTCTTACTGAGTGTACTAACACTACTAGTAATTAAAATTAAAGCTCAACAAATTCCACATTTGACTGATGTTCTTCTGCCTTCTTTGCTTGTAGGTGCACAAAATACTGAGGAGGAGGTGTCTGTCATCATTCATCGCCCGTTGTACTGCCAGACGGACGTCCTTCTGTTGTACGTGACATGTGGTGTGACCTGACCAGACATCTCTGCAACTTGTGCAACAGAGTGCTCCTGATGACATCTGAAGGAGATGGGCCCAAAGAAAGCAGGTACCAGGTCCTCCAAGACCAAGAACGTTGCTGAGAAAAAGGAAGAACAGAAGAACGAAGTGACACTTAAGTCTGGTGTTGACCTCAAAAGCTTTTTTGGGAAAACAAAAAGTACGCCTGCAGCAGCAGTGTCCGGGGTGCAAGCTGGGGCCAGCACCTCCGCATCAGTGGACCCAACCCACCAACCCAGGCCCAAGCAGATGACTGTGGAAAAGGTAGCCAACCTAATGATGGAAAGCAGTGATGCTGAGCCTGACCTAAACTTATCGCTATCTCAAAGTAGTATACAATCAACGCATGAGGGAACACAGCAGATAAGTGGTGAACAACAACCACCATCCACAATAGTAGTTGTTCAACAACAACAACCACAACCACCGCCCGCAATAGTAGTTGTTGTTCCTCCCGAAGTCTGGGCAGTTCAGGAAATTGAGCCTCATGCAGAGCAAGAAGAAGAGGAAGCCACTCATGCAGGAGATCTATTGTCTTCCAAATCCCCACCAAGGAAAAGGAGGGTTAGTCCATTGAGTTCTTTGACAAGCATCCCTTCTGATGATCTAGATCTCACTTGGGAGCCTCAACAATCTGAGCATGAGAGGGAGAGACATCCCAAGACCAGGCTAGGGAAAAGGAAGGTTTCAGAAAGCCTTACACTTATGGAGGTCGATGTAGAACAGCAAGATAATGATGATGATGAGTCTGACCCAGTCATCACAAGCATCACTCCTTGCCCCAAGGACATGGAGACCAACATTTTCACCCTATCCCGAATGGCTGCGACTAGTAGGGATGTAGCACGCATACCTCCAAAACAGGCAACACCAACACGACCTCCAGCTTCCATTTTTATATTAGCAAAGGCCGGCAGCGTCCTACATCCAGCACAAGCACCACCTCAGCAGAAGTAGGTAGTGGTACTACTGCGCAGCCACATAGTCATATTCAACACACACCCTCCAGTTCATCCGGCATTGGAAGTGGCACCTCTAGCAGGAGACAAAAGTTAAGCTCCCCAGTGTGGGACTTCTTTACGGTTAGCGCAAAGGAGGACAACATTGCTATATGCTCCATTTGTCATTCCTCTGTTAGTCGTGGTAAGCTTGGTACAAACTATGGTACGGGGGCCAAATGACCCATTTGAAAAGAGAGTTAAACAAAATGGAATCCACTCTGGAAAGTGGTCGTGATCCCTAAAGTGATGGGGAGCACACAGTGTTGTTTAAATGCCCCTCACACACCAAAAGGCCCCTTGGTGTCATGCTTCATCTTCGGGGCCTTCGCACCCCTCTACGGAGTGCAGCGTGCTACGACTTGCGGCTACGTAGGAGCACTTAATAGTGAACTACGTGTGGGTATGTGTTGAGGGAAGCAAAAGTGAGTGAGTGAGGTGAGGTGAAAAAAGTGAAGTTAAAAAATACCTGGCTCGTAGGAAAAACAAAATTTATTATGTCCTCGGCTGGTATTATTAAAAAGGTGCGAAGAGGGTTGAAAATATACGTGTTAGGGTATATCAACCGGGAAGTGTCAACATGTTTCGGAGTACAACGACTCCTTCTTCAGGACAAGGATATGCACGTTATCCTCACCTTACTCACATGGGATGTCAAAGTGTATTCTACAAAAAATAAAACTAGGTGAAATGTACCTATCAATGTTATTTAATGGACATGCTCAGTTGCGCCCAATTGGCGTTGAAGAGAACCTGTGGAATGAAAAGACATAATAAACATCATAGTCGGATGTCCAGGAACTCAGGAAAGGGCAATACTTTCAAATGAGTTAAGGGTAAAAAAGAACCCAAAATAAGGTTCAGTGACCCTGTAAAGGAAGACATAGAAAAAAGACACACAGTAAACATAGACACACAACTACATTGTAAATTTAGTGCCCCCTGGTATGGTGGTGGAGGAGAGGGCTTACTTATAGTTCAAGATTAGGAGACCTCATGAGCCTTAGCGTGGTATTGGGGGATTTCTTCCTCACTGCTCAGTTTAAGCAACCTAAAGGATATTAAAGTTGGATAATAGGTTGTTTTAGTTGTAAGTTCAGCGTAACATAAAAAGTACAATGGTACATACCACTAGTTCGAGCCCTGCTGACCCAACTCACGGTAAAAGCCTGGTAGAATCACCTGCCTCCCCGCAACGCTGCTCCGATGAAGTGAGGAGTGAGGTTGGCGGTTTTCTATTTATACTACCGTACTGCTAATTAGGTAGAGTATATTGGATAATTGGATACGGAAGTCAAGCCCAACAGAAGGGATACATCCGCACTAATCTTTAGCGCATGCGCGTCCCGTAAGCATGTAGTGTACTGTTGCATGTTCTTTTCCCTGCGCATAGAAAAGAAGGGATACATCAGCGCTAACCTTTAGCGCATGCGCGTCCCATAGGAATTCTGGGTGCCACGGTTGCGCAAGTCTTTCCACACTAGCTTCCAACACGTGCGCACCCGCTTCCCTACCGACAGCGCAACAGCGGATCCGGGTGCCTAGCACACCCTTATTTGGGCTTTACTTCCGTATCCAATTATCCAATATACTCTACCTAATTAGCAGTACGGTAGTATAAATAGAAAACCGCCAACCTCACTCCTCACTTCATCGGAGCAGCGTTGCGGGGAGGCAGGTGATTCTACCAGGCTTTTACCGTGACTTGGCTTTGGGTTTGACACAAACACCGCTGATGATTCTTGCTATCCACTATCCACCCATATTGTGTCGCCCACCCAGGCAGGCATCTTCTTTCACCTTCCACCCATCCTTCAACAACCCATGCATCTGATTCCTATCAGCCACCTGCATGCTGCTTCCAAAGTTTCCTTCTGTGCTTGTCGTATTACATCTCTTTCGTCCTTCCTCCTTCCACCCTAGTTCACTTCTTTCCCTTTTTGTTCAACAAATCCATCAAGGTCATCTGACTTTTAGTCTTCTCCATAACTTTCACAGCTGAGTTGGAATCTGATAGAAGAGGACTTTGTTTACTCAACTCACGCTGGTAATGCTATTGCTAATGCATTGGTAATGCTAAGTAAAGAGTGTATTCTTCAACTGTTGTATATTATCCAGTACAACTTCAAGTTCATACTTACTTAATAAGTCTCACAGTACAGTGAGGGGAATGTTCCCCTTCCACCTAATAATGCCAATGAGTAATGAATATAACTTACCACCGCCCACCGCTGCTGTTTCCTTCCCCACTGGTGCTCCTGCAGGTGCCGCATCTCCTGCACCCTCCTGGATGGCAGCAATTGCATCGCCGCTGGTCTCGTCGGCACTGGTGGTTGGTACTGGTTGTGCACCTATAAAAACAAGTACACCTTTTTAGATGCCTGCACACCTCCCCTATTTTACTCGTTTTTTCACCAGGAAGGAAGATTGAAAAAACAGTTAAAGTACAACATAAATCATCACTAGTCCAAATTGCGTACGACAGTAGAGTCAGTAGACAGATATTAGTAGTATTAATTTCTAGGGTCATCTCATCTCTACTCCTACTCTAGTATTTGGAAAGTTAGCTTGAGCCATGTAACCATTTTAGATTCATGTCTACTGTTTGCGCATATTACCTCGTAGCTTGTTGCGCAGTAAGACGCCTTTGAGGCCACATGAGTGTTGCATACAACTGAAGAAGTTGAAAAACAAGGCACGTTTTTTATGGAGTTTGGTTAGTCAGTCCCTATTGCTTAGCCATAATGTTACACTTTTTGGCATGACTGCAAAAAGCTTGCATAATTGTATTTTATACTGTCTTTTACGTGCCCCATTTTTCTCATAATAGGCAGGTGAGAAGATTGCCTTCTACGAACCAGAGATTTGCAGAGCTTACGAAAGATTCATGTGTAACCAGTATACGTTCAACGGTGAGGGGTCTCCCACAATTCCCACAGTTCTCTATCGTGCACTAGTTGTACAAATGTTTAGTTTTAATCTTCTGTATTTTGCATTGTGGAGCTGGATGTATTTCATGGAACAACTTACAAAGCTTGTTATTATTTGAAAAAAATAAAGCTTTTGAACTTACACATAGACTCTGTGGTATATTTGGAGTGTCTGTGGTGTTGTGGACTTACACGAGTGAGTGAGCGAAAGGGTGTTTTGTTCTGGGTTATGTAATAAAATCATTGGGTAACTTCGTGTGGGGGGGCGGGACAAACGACTAATGACTGAGACACTATAGCTAGTCGGTCAGTGAATTGTGGGTTCTTCTGAGATCTGTGACTGAGGTGTAAGTAAGGTCCAACCTCCCATCACCAACATCCTATTTTCTTGGGTATAGTTCTGTATGTGGCAATGCAGAATACCCACAACAGTAGTAGTAGTATGTACTACTAACCTAACAAAAAATACTAGACAACCATCTGGTTGCGCATTTTGTTGGTGGGAATTGTCAAAGCCTAGAGATTAAAGAGGACAACACAAAAGACAGGAGTGGACCCAGTGGCTACAGCTATTCTATCACAGCTTTATTCGAAAGAATACCTTAACTAAAGAGTGACCAACAGGACAAGCTAAGCTACAGACAGTCTAATAGTAGTAGTAAAGAGAGTCATAGCAGAGGCAGTTGGAAGGATCTGAAAGGCAGGGGTACCCAAAAATTGGAAAACAGATAATGAAGATCAAGAAAGCTTTTGTTAAAAATGGAATTAGGAGGAAGCTTAATTAATAGCTTGGAAAAAATAAGGTGCGTTAAATATAATTGTTAATAATATAAGCACTGTAGGACTTACTGGGGCCAGCAGCAGGATCCTTGGTAGAGGGTCGCTTCTCGGGTGCTTATTGTCCCGCCGACTCGGACCCCGTCTGCTTGTCCCTGGTTGCTGATCATGTAAGAAAAAATGAAGAAAGAGAGAATTATTGAGTTCTGTGAAACAAAAAAATCAAACGAAAAAACGCTCAAACAGTTTAGGAAACAACAATTGGAATAATATTGACCTATCTAAACGACTACTGGCTTGATGGATTCACGGACCGTCTACTTATATGAACACTAATCAAATGTTCCATAATAATTCTGATTGCAGAATACTAACTAACAAAGCCAGTGCCACCTGACCTACACCACCTATTCCAGATGGGCCAACCCCGTAACCATTCTGGCTATCAGTGTATATGGTTACATTCCAATTTTTCCCAAATTTACAGGCTTTAGTCAATGCAACCAATTCAGATACTTGTGCAGACTTGACTCCAGGTAAATAATATGTTTCAATTGGACCCTCCAACGTGCACATTGCATAGACAGCACTCAAACCTCGTTCCTCATGTCTCATACATGAGCCATCTACAAATAGCTCATAGAACAACATCTGCATCACGACCAGCTCCGACGACAACCTCACTACCGCCGAACACCTTCACTTCCAGATCCACACCGACCCCAGGACCACACTTAGAGGCACCCTCATCTACAAACCACCAGGAACCCGCACACAATTCAACGAAGACATCACTGACTTCATCAGCCCACATGCTCTCACCTCCGAGAACTACATTCTACTGGGAGACCTCAACTTCCACCTGGAAAAGAAAAACGACAGCAACACCACCACCCTTCTGGACAACCTGGCCAATCTCGGACTCAAACAACTGGTTGACACCCCCACCCACCTTGCCGGACACACACTAGACCCTATCTTCACCTCCAGCAAACAAATCTCCTCCGATCACACCACAGCTCTCCATTGGACGGACCACAGCTGCGTTCACTTCAGCTACAAAAAGACCTCGACCCACAACCCCCCACAACCTATTCCTCGAAGAAACTGGAACAAAATCACCACCGACCAACTCTTCACATCGCTTAACCTAAACCCTCCTGCCATACCATCGGACCCAAACCAAGCTGCCACCAAACTCACACACTGGATCACCCACAGCGCTGACGAATTAGCACCCCTGAAAAACCACCAGATCAAACAAAGGAGCAAAAAGGCCCCCTGGTTCAACGATGAGCTTAAGAAATCCAAGAAGTTATGTCGTACTCTCGAGAAAACCTGGAGAAAAAACCCAACCACTGACAATCTGTCCACCTTCAAGGACGCCACCCGCAAACACCACCAATTGATCCGATCCACCAAGAAATCAGCATTCAAGGATCGACTCGACAACAACGCCCACAACAGCAAGGAACTATTCAACATTGTCAAAGAATTTACCAACCCCACCGCCGGCACCAACGACATCACTCCCTCCCAAGACCTCTGCGACTCTTTATCCTCCTTCTTCCACAACAAAATTGCCGATATGCATAACAGCTTTGAAAACCAGTCCGAAGTACAGTCCACTCCACCCACCTCCGAACCTAAACCCCCCTCTAACAACCTTTGCGTCTGGAACCCAATCACCACTGAAGACACCATACGCCTGATGAACTCCATCCACTCAGGATCACCAACCGACCCATGTCCCCACCACATTTTCAACAAAGCAGACTCCATCATCGCACCCCATCTCCGCGATGTCATCAACTGTTCCTTCAACTCCGCTACCTTCCCAGATAGCTGGAAACATGCCGAACTCAGCGCCCTTCTGAAGAAACCCACAGCAGACCCCTCTGAACTTAAGAACTACCGCCCCATCTCACTCCTCCCATTCCCTGCCAAAGTCATTGAGAAAGCCGTCAATAATCAGCTTGCCATTTTCCTTGAATCCAACAATTCCCTCGGCCCCTCACAGTCCGGCTTCCGAGCCAAACACAGCACCGAAACCGCCCTCATCGCAGCTACAGACGACATCCGAACGCTTCTGGACAACGGAGAAACAGTTGCCCTCATCCTACTTGACCTCTCCGCCGCCTTCGACACAGTTTGTCATAGCACCCTCATACAACGCCTCAGCAACATCGGAATACAAGGAAAAGCTTTAGACTGGATCATCTCGTTCCTCGCCGGGAGAACCCAGAGAGTCCGCCTCCCCCATTCAAATCAAAGGCCACCGAAGTCATATGCGGCGTTCCACAAGGATCATCACTCAGTCCCACCCTCTTCAACGTTTACATGAGTCCCCTCGCATCCATCGCGCGACAACACAACCTCAACATCATCTCCTACGCAGACGACACCCAGCTGGTCCTCTCCCTCACCAAAGACCCAAACACCGCCAAAACCAATCTACACGAAGGAATGAAAGAAGTAGCCGAATGGATGAAGAACAACCGTTTAAAACTAAACTCGGACAAAACGGAAGTCTTCATCTTAGGATCATCCCCCTCTGCCTGGGACGACTCATGGTGGCCACCGGCCCTGGGTACAGCACCCATACCTACATATCACGCACGTAACCTGGGCTTTATCCTAGACTCCTCCCTCTCGATGACCAGACAAGTCAACGCCGTCTCATCTTCATGCTTCAACATCCTTCGCATGCTCAAAAAAATCTTCCGTTGGATCCCCACCGAAACAAGAAAGACAGTCACCCACGCACTGGTCACTAGCCGACTGAATTATAGAAATACCCTCTACGCCGGAACCACAGCCAAACTACAGAAAAAACTCCAACGCATCCAAAACGCCTCAGCCAGACTCATACTGAACATCCCCCGTCAAGCTCACATTACCAGTCACCTGAAAGACCTTCACTGGCTCCCCGTCAACAAGAGAATAACATTCTGTCTCCTCACCCACGCACACAAGGCCCTCTACGACCTAGGTCCCGAATGCCTCAACACACGACTGTCCTTCTACATACCCACCCGCCAACTACGATCATCCAATCAAGCCCTCGCCGCAATTCCGCGCATCCATAGATCCACCATGGGAGGAAGATCCTTCTCCTACCTAGTGGCCAAAACCTGGAATTCTCTCCCCACTCATCTCCGCCTTACACAGAACCACCTCTCCTTCAGAAAGCAGCTAAAAACCTGGCTATTCGATAAGTAAAGCACACACCCTCACCCAAGCGCCTTGAGACCCTCTGGGTGAGTAGTGCGCTATACAAATCCCTGAACTTGAACTTGAACTTGAACTCATATTCAGAATCAATTAACGGCTCTTCTCTTATGTCAGGACATGGTTTTGTACTGTATTCAGTCAAGTCGATACAATCACGTTCGACCTCTTCCTTCACTTCTGAAAAGTGTGAATTAGGTAGCAGTGTTGCTGGGTTCAGAATATTATACCTAGCAATGGTTACATTCCCTGCACCTATAAGGATTCACTCATACTTAGTCAGCTGAATATTAGTGAGATACTGGGTCTTGGTCCTTGTTATCAAAATCACAACTGCATGTGGAACATACACTGTCACTGGATGTCTCATAATAATGGACTCACTTTGCTCAAGGCTCATGCAGGTTGCAGCTACTGCTTTCAGACATCCGGGCAATGCAGATGCCACTGGGTCTAGTGTGGAAGAAAAATATGCCATAGGACGTCTCATCAGACCGTGAGTTTGGGTCAGCAAAATTATCTTGTATGTCACAGAATAGTGCAAAATCTTTTGAATAGTCAGGCATCCCTAATGCTGGAGCTGTACACAGACATTCTCATAATTTCAAGAAAGCAGTCATGCTTTCGTCATCCCATTCTACTGGGTCTTTTGCCCTTTTCTTTGTCATTTCTATCAATGGTTTTACTAGAACTGCAGATCCCACAATCCACTGCCTGCAGTAACGTACAACTCCAAGAAACATTCTGATCTCTTTCTGAGTTTGTGGTAAATTCATGTTTCTAATTATTCTGATTCTTTCTGAAGTAACCCTTCTGACACCTCTTTCTAACTGGTGCCCCAGATATTTCATTGATGTGGGGCAAAACTGTGATTTTTCAGGTGATACTTTATGTCCTCCTTCACCTAAATGATTCAGTAAATCAATGGCATCAAAAACACAGTCATTTCGAGTTTTAGATGCCACCAATTGGTCGTCTATATACTGGACCAGGACTGACTGTCCAGGAAGCACCAAAGACTCAAGTCACTTTTTCAAAATCTGATTAAAAATCGATGGACTCTCTGTATACCCCTGAGGAACGCGGTTTCAGACATACACATGAATGTCGAATTCAAAAGAAAAAAGAAATTTGCTATCTGGGTGCAATGGAATCGAGAAAAATGCGTGACACAAATCTATCACGGTAAACCATCCAGCCTCCCACGGTATCTGATACAGAATTACTGCAGGATTTGGCACAACTGGACAGCATGGGACAACAATCTTATTAATTTTGCCGAGGTTTTGTACGACCCTATACTTGCCACTCGGTTTCTTTATGCCAATTATGGGCGAATTACATGGACTGCACATTATTTCTTGTAAAATACCTGTTTCAACCAAATGCTTTATTTCTGCTGCAACACCTGCTTTTATCTCCTGGCTCATTTTGTACTGTCGAATATTTGGGAAAACTGCACCTTCCTTCACTGTTACTTTTCTCGGATCGACATTTGCCATTAATCCTACATCTTTTCCAGTAAAATCCCACCCTTAAGGTTAACGGTGTCTTGTAACTCTATTGGTATATCTTCTATGGTCAATGTTTTATTTTCAGTTTCCTGTTCTGCTAACATTAATTTATAAACTCCGTCTTCATCTGGGGTTTGAATTTCAACACCACTTGGGGTGCACTAGAAGGTGCAATTCATTTTGCACAATAAGTCTCGGCCTAACAGGTTTACTGGACTTGAATCACACACAACAAATCTGGGCATTTCTTTAAAATTAACCTATTCTAATTTCCATTGGTTCTGTAACTGGGATACAGAAACGCCCACTACTTGGATCGTTCTCCTGAGAGGGGTAGGTTTGGAACGTCTGCTGTTCTCACAGTAGAACGGGGAGCACCAGTGTCCAATAGAAAGGTGACAGCATTTCCTTCAACCTTTCCTTCAATGTATGGACCTGACTGATCTACCGGCAAGGAGGCGCCAAGTACGCACTCCTCGTCCTCCCCTCTCAGGCACCGTCAGTATGTGTCCTCACTGAAAAACGTATCACTCAAAAGAAATTGTGATGTCACTGTGTCTCTCCTTTCACTTTCCTCCCATTTTGTGGTATCCACACTGTGATGTGCTTTGCTCCTAAAATTTGGCATAGGTGCAAGGGGTAACTGGTTTTGTATTACCTGCTGCTATTGTTTCCGTGGCACCTCATTCTGCGTCTGTGGATTTAAATCATTATTTTGCATGTTACCATTTTGCGCAGCCTTACACTCGTTCTTCCAGTGCCCCAACTTGCCACACCTGTGACAGGGAAATTTCTTTTCTTGCTTCTTCTCTATTGAATTTACCCCTTGGCTTACCCCCATTTCCATCACCCTGAGTCTGGTTATTATTTATTTGGCTTAACTGGAGTTCCTGTTGCTCTACTAATTTCACTTTTGCCCACATTACTTTTTCTTTTAATTCTTTTCGTTTATTGTCGAGTTCATCTTCACAATATTTTGCATATTTAAGAATTTAATCAATTGGCTTAGCCTGCCAGCAAATGTTATGGTTCTTAATCCATTGTGAAATTTCTGGCCGTAATCCTGACACAAACCGATAGATGAAATGCATCATGTCTGCCATATCGATATTATCTAAACCACTATACTGTTTGAATTGTAACAGACGTTCATAATATGCATGCACAGATTCATCTTTATTCTGAGTGGGTCTATCTATCCTAGTCCAATCTGTCTCTTTTGCAGGCACCTTCCCTTTGAGGTAGAGTATTACCTGGTTGTACTTCTTCATAACCTCATCAGAAGGTGCCCCTGTCTTTGGGTCTCTAGGGTACTCATCACTAGGTCAATCAATAGCAATTTTACATTCTGTCCAGAAATCTACAGGAACGACAATGTCAAATAATCCATCTAAATCTTTCAAAAGACATTTCTAAACCTTCACAAATCTCTCAACTTGACTGTACCATTCTACAGGTTTTTCTCGAAGTTTTGGGAAATCATTTGTGAATGGCAACATTTCCTGTCAGGACCATGGGACATGTACATAACCTCCACCTGGTACCTCTCTCACCTTTTCTGTCTCTTTCAATACATATTAGGATTCAGTTCGTTTTGTTCGAGCCTCTTCTTTTTTCTTTGCTCATCTAGTTTTCCATTTTTCTAGGTCACCCCATTTCTGCAATAATGACATAGGCTCCTTAATTTGTACTTTTCCACCTGATACATTCATATTTTCCAAATCTTTGTCAGAAAATTCAGCTCGATATGGTTTCTGTAACTCTTTAGATTTGCCAATGTCAATTCCCATGTTAGCTGCCATGTCCATTAACTTTTCATGAAACACTCTTGTATTTCTAGTAATACTTTTGCATATGAATAATAACTCATCTTCAATTAATGTATTTAATCTGTCCAATCCCACATTTCCAGCCATCATTTCCTCTAATTCGACTCTTAATTTAAATATGTCCAATACTTTTGGCTGTGACTTTGTTTTCTCTATTTCTCGAGTCCATCTCTCTATTTCTTCTGGGGTTACTACTGTGGCACTTCTTGTACCTGAGGATGTCTCCATTTGTACTTCCCTAGAATTTATTGGAGTGGTTTTTCTGACTTAGTCACCCACTGGTTCTCTTATGGGCAAATCCATCAGGGCAATCACTGACTCACATTCACTTGCTTGATCATCAACTATTAAGGGTTCTTTTCTTGGCTGAACTACAGGTGTAGTCAGAACGGGAGTTTTAGGACTAGCTTGCTCATCTTCGTACAAAGGAACAACTGGGCCAATAGTTACCGGAATTGTTAGGGCTTCAGGACTTGTATTTAATTGGGAAATTGTCTGAATCAACTCACTTCTGGTTTATTTAATTCTTCTCTTTCCCTGTCTTGTAATACTTTTTCAAGCAAAGTCTCATGTACCACTTGCGGAATCAGAGGTGGTTTTCAGAAACGGAGCATTTGGATTAACTGTGCTTGGTTCCTCATTATAAGGTGATGGATTTTTCAATAACAAATCCTCCAAATAATCATCATCCGATTCAGCACTAGTCATTAAATGTTTTGTTTTCTCAGTCCTTTTACTTCCAGTGGATTCTTCTAAAGTTAATACAGGATACAATCCTTCCACTAACATAGACTGTCTCCATTGTTTCATTAATTTATCTCTTGTATCTTTTGGAAATTGGGGAAAATACCTACTCCAATTACCATTACTTCTGGGTCCATCTAGCTCGAAAGCCTCAGTTTCCCATTCCTCCAATGCCTCATACTGCGTTAATCTATATCTGGGATCTAATTCAGTCATGCGAGTTCTCAAATTGTGCAAAACTCTGCCATTAAATGTACCATTTTCTGGAAATAATAAAACACCATCATCTTTTGTGTACTCCATCTAATTTTCTAACCACACACAAGTGTGATAGCCCCTTTCGACCATCATGTATGACGCAGGCGTATTTGGTGGTGGAATAATAATCCCTTCTCTTGTTTTAATTGCTTTATATTTTTCGAAATAATTTTTAATTATTTTAATGAATGACATCTCGCTCTTTCCTCCGTACATTATAGAAGGTCTTCCTCTTCTATGCTGTTCTTGTGCAAACCCTAAATATCTCTTATCAGGTCTATTTCCTACAAGCGGACCTATATGCCACATATATTTCAAACGCAAATCTTCTGGATATTCTCAATTTGTTTACAAATTACTTCCAATACCAGCGCGTCTTTCATTTTCCATTGACCAATCAATCTTTAGAATTCAAATAAATCCAACTAATAGTTGCACGGCTTTTCTCATGAGACTAGTTCTCACGCTCCTGTACTCACCCCTCCTTTACAATTATTACCTCAGCTACACGCCCGCTGTCTTAGGCAATACCAGCGCAGCTCTGAGTGATGTTAGCGCAGTCCGCAACTGACTCCCTCCTTTGCAAGGTAATACGAAACTTAATTTCTTTCACTTTTAATGCAGATTTTATATTCCAATAACATAAAAACATTCTCCACTGTACCTGAGTGACTAATTCACAGGAAAGATATATTTCACTCACTATGAGTAAATCCCTTCCGCTTACTCTTCATATACTACGAGTAGAGACCTTCCGTCTACTCTTCACGCAAGCATTAGAGAACCTGCTACTCCTTTAGACTTATCCCTTCTGGGATATACTAAGGCCAAAGTTTCACCAGCGAACCCCTTTGCTACCAATCAAGCTCTGACGAACCTGCTACTCCTTCCATGTGACCCTTTCTAGGTGATATCACAAAAAAAGTTGTGCTAGTGAACTCTTTGCTATCATTTATTCACACATTCATACAGAAAATCCCTAAATAGTGCTTCCAGTTTTATCTAACCATGCACTTATTTCCTACAGGTAAGTGACCTCACTCCAGTGTGGCTTCCATTTACCACCCGCTATTCTGCCTCCGGGGATTCCAGACAAAACATATAACAGGTACAAACCATTTTAGTTAATACACAAATCAATACAATCAATAATACGGTTTCAAATATGTAAAAATATTTTTCATTAACCAACTAACTATTACTAACTACCTATCTTAACTAAACCCTAACCATACTGCTGCTACCAAAAGAAATACTGATAGAGCGTGCAGATCACCCAGTTTTACCATACTCACCTGGGCCCATAAAACAACACAACTTTTACTCATGTGTGTAATCAGGTAACCTGTGCACTTACTCTAATCAGTGATTTATGAATTTCATTTAGGACCTATACCATTGACTTACCAATCCTTGTAGTCGGTACCCAAAGTCCTAATGGATCAAGGGTGTTAGAATAATAGGAAAATAACATTTGCACTTATGAAATAACCACAACTCGGGAAAGGTTTAAATTCTTTATCTTAAATGTTTAAAATGTTATAATCCAAGCATTGAATAATAGAAAATTCTCAATTAGGAAAATAATGATTAGAATGAAAATATGCAGAGTTCTTATAAAGCAGTTTTTACGCATTTAACAAAAGGATGAGGAGAGAGAAGGAATCAGAACAATGATATACGACAATATGCAAAACTTTTATCATTTAACATTAGGGTGGGAAGAGAAAAGGAATCAGAGCAATGCCATACCCACATAGAATATTTACCTAGAATGGTGTGAAGAACTAACCCCGGCCACGGGTCAGTTTAGAGGACAGAACCCCGAAAGTGCAGGCACCATAAAGGCAGGCAGGTACAGATCGGAATCATGACAGGTAAAGCCAAATTGGATCAGGACAGGAACACCAAGGGCTAAGACCAGCACCCGCAGTTAAAGTTGCACCGCCTGCATTACTCCCTCTCTGCAGCTAACAGCCAGAACCTGGTAAAAGTTATAGATTTCTCTGACAAAGTGCTCCGCCAGCACTTCAGCTTTCAAACCCCGATCTGGGTTTCGAACCTTCTGACAGAGGGATTCGCCAGCATCTCTGCTCCCGATCACCTATTGATTGCGTTGGGTCAGTGACAGGTCAGCTATTTAGACAAGACGGACAAATTAACTAACTAAGCCTACCCTAGTTATACTATTTTCCAGGTCAGTGTACCACCCCCTAATGTTGCAAGTGTAAGGATCCCCAATTTTGATTGGATAAAAAATGAGGAGAGGTCATCAAACCATGCTAAAATGAAGCTTTCAGAATGAATATTAATGTTTGCTTTCCCGCCCATCAATTTATTTTTCCCACGTATGCTTTATTCCACCCGACAATGAATGTTCTATTAACAAATATATTGTTATAAAATATTAACAAGTTTTCTTCCGTTTGGGTTCAAAAGTTTGCTTTCCCATGTGGATCTTCTAGTGAGCGGTAGCTTGGCAATGCTTCAAGTTTAGATGACTTCAGTTCTCTTTAGAGTCAGACATGCGCGATGTGGGTTTACAGGATGGAGTAATAGCACCTCTCGGGCCCCAGATTAGCGTTACATGAAAAAATAGAAAGAAATAGTTTTAGATCACAGAAAAAATGAATGTACTGTATACCACTTATTTTTATTCTATTCCCATTACTTTATTTTAACTATTGCATTAGGAATTAGGCAGAACAAACAGCTTAACAAAAGCAGCAGTGCAAGCTTCATGCATACGGTAACACAGAGCAGCCATCTTAGTTTTAATGCGCAGAAGCGAAAGATTCCCTCCAAAGTAAAGAAAACGTCATGTCATGTGAGTGTGATGACAGACGCATACGCAGTAAGAAATCCCGCGTAGCAGCGGTCATTTTTAGTGCAAGCAGATTATCGTTAGTAGAAACACATATGCAAGCTTCTTCTAGATACCCAATGTTTTTGTGAAATGCAATATTAATAAAACAAACATGTTGGTTAGCGCAGTAATGTTATGTCAAGAGGACTGAATTCAAGCAAGTCGCATTACATGTGAATCCTTGCTCCATCAGGAGACAGACCTGATTGTGAGTTTCATCTGCCAGTGATAAGGTAGGCATCCTTTGACGCTCAAGAAGAGCCTTTTGTCTACTGACTGAGAGTAATACAAATCTCACCACAGGGAGCCTTAAGAGGTCAGGTGACAGCTGGACACTGGCAGTGAAGCCTTCTGTGGTTAGGTAGGAAAATGACAACTTTTTAAAAGTGCAATTTCCAAAATAATAGTATGAAATCTAACTTGACCATCAAGTTGGATTTTAAATTACTATTAAAATTAATCCTTGAATCATATTTCTAGGCGCTCCCAACCAAAAAGTGAGCTCTTCATCATCAGTTGTGTACAGGGAAAGGGCTGTGTGACCTTGTGGCTTTGCTACATAATGGAGCTTGAGTGTCTGGGGGTAGTGGGCTCACTGTGAAGAACTGTGTAAAGGGTAAAAGCTTTGCAAAGTAGATGCTTGACCACCAAAGGAGGCTTAGATGTCTGAAGAGAGTGGGCTCCCTGATGAGAGTTGTGTACAGGTGAATGCTGCGCATAGTAGGAGTCTGGTCACCTAAGGAGGAACTGGGCCCTCCATGACAGATGGGGTAAAAGGTAAAGAGTGTGGGTAGCAGTTACTTAGCTACCTGTGTATAGTTCTTAGCCCAGGAGAGGTACATATCTCCATAGGGTTCAGTACAGGGTGATTTCTGCACATTTTATAGTCTTCACCATCTAGTGGGCCTTGTATTGATGGAGTAGGTTGTCTGAGAAGCGTTGTGCATAGTTCAAAGGCAATAGGCAGTAGGTACTAGCCCACCTGTTTAGGGTTAACAGGTCCTAGAGGCTGGCTATCTACCAATGGTTTCCTATAAGGCGAAGACTGTGTCTATCAGTGCTTTGGCCTCCTAATTGGTGTTTGAAGAGAGTTGGTGCTCATAAAATTGCGTGCACATAGTAAAGCCATTTGCAGAAAGCACCTGTGTGTCATTGGTTGATAACAAGACTTTGGCTACCTGCGAAGGGCTTGGTGCAGGCGAAAGGCTATGTGTAGTATAAGCGTGTCCACTTAAGGGGGCTTGGATATCTAGAAGGTTCATGCTCTTGAATAGATGATTTGCATGAGGGAAAAAACGGAGTGCAGTAGGCCCACCCATGTGAGGTTGGTTTAACACAAGAGCTTGGTTATCTGTGAAGGGTTCAGCAGTGGTTGAAGGCTTTGCATTGGCCACTGTTAGACCTAGCATTTTTTGGCATGGTCACCCCTGACTTTTTTTCCTCTACCTCCTCTTTTGTTGATGCTGTGATGGATTTCGTTTTGCTGGCTTAGATGCTTTAGGCACTTTGCCACTGCTGATCAGTGTCAAAGTGCAAGTGTTCCCTGTGTAAAGTGTTATGGTAATTGGTAGTTCATAATTGGTATGTTTGTCTTTCTAGTAAAGTCCCTAGTAAAGTGCACTATGTGTACCAGGGCTGGTAATGCAAATGCTAGTAATGGGCCGGCAGTACTAATTGTTCCACCTACACAAGTAGCCCTAAAAAGAGATCTCAGGTCTGCCACTGCAAGGCCTGCGTGCAGTTTTTTAACTGCCTTCTTGTCCTGACAAGTGCACCCACTTGCCAGGCCTTATCTTCCTTTTTTATGCACATCAGACACCCCTATAGTAGGCCCAAGGTACCCCCTGGGCAGGGTGCAGTGTAAGAGAAAGGACATGTACTGAGGTGTGTACCATGTCCTGACCGTGAATAAATGCCAAATTCATTTTTCACTGTTGCAAGGCCATCTTGCCCATAGGACAGAATGGGAAATGCTGTGTCACATGTTTCCAGCATAACTTCCCATAGGCATAAGATGGAGAGATGGAGTTTTGTATGCCTGAACTCAGAATTTAATAACACATCTTTTTGTGATTTGTGGTTTTTAAATTGTGTGCTTAGAAACCACATTTTTAAAAGTGTCTGGTTTCTTGCCTTAAACCATCCTGTGTGCCTCTGTCTATTTGTGTATTGACCATCTGGGTTTGGATGTGACAGGTACTGTCCTGACACCAGAGTAGGGTAGGTGAGAAGGCAACAGGCTGGCCTGCATTTGATGTGGTGTGGGAGGAGTAGCTCCCCGGATGTGAAGAGGGCTGTGTTGCTGCCACAAAAGGATGGCTCCACCTCCTGCTGAGTGTCTGGGGCCCAGACCCTCACTATCAAATGAAGAGGGTATGCACTGGCAGGAAGACAACCAGATCTGGTTTGGACTGGGGTCAGAGCCCCCTGAACACAAAGACTTCAAAGACGTTTAGGGGTATACATATGAGAGCTGCCTTGGGCAACAGGTTCATCCTGGTCTTGGTAGGCCATGACTCCCGGTACCCGGAAGCCATCCCTCTTCGGACAGTGAGAGCCCCCGTGGTGGCCCGTGCACTGATGGGGATTTTTTCCCGTATGGGGTTCCCCAGAGGGGTGGTGTCCGACCGTGATACTAATTTCATATCTAGGACTATGAAATCATTGTGGAAGGAGTGTGTTGTAACCTATAAGTTCACCATGTCTTACCACCCCCAGGGTAACAGGCTGGTTGAGAGATCTAATCGGACCCTAAAAGTCATGATTATGGGTCTTGAGGAACCCATGAGGCGTAAGTGGGACGTCCTTGTACCAAGCCTATTGTTTGCTTACAGAGAGGTGCCACAGAGATCCTCAGGCTTCAGTGCCTTTGAGCTCCTGTATGGTCACCCTGTAAGAGGTGATTAAATCAAAAAGAGACTAGCTCAAGTTACTTTTAGGGGAGGGGGAAGACTCTGATATGTTTTGTCACGGAGTGTGAACACCCAGCAGGTGTGTTCAAAAAGCCCTCACCCACCAACCTGGTTGGTGGCATGCTTCATCATCGGGCCCACCTAGTGGCACCTAGCGTGCCCCGGGTGTGCTTCAACGCCTGACTACAGCGGAGCTGGTATTTTTCTGAGTGTGCGGTGAAGATAGTTAAGGAAGTGATGTTAAAACGGCTGAACGGTGGTCCCAGTACCCGAAGGTAAAATTAGACTTTAATACCTGGGCCTCCGTCAGCGGTTAAAAATAAGGCAAGGGGATGTAAGAGGCGAGTTACGACCTCTCACATCCAATGGGTCAACATGTTTCAGCCAGTGCCTTATGACTAGACTGGCTTTCTTCAGGACCTAAAATAAGTGAGTGCAAAGTACCTAGTGGGGGTGTAGGGGAGACTATGTGTCTACACGCCCTAAAGTGTATCTACGTGTGAGAGGGGGATTCCCTTCTCAAGACCACCTGTACACATAACATGGAAGGACAAAACAAAACATACAGGGAGAAGGTAGAGTCATTAGGATGTACAGTTTTACGCACATCTGATGCCGTCACTATAGCGAGTGATGGTGGGCTATAGGCGGCTATGGTGTGATGGTATTGGTGGTACCATCACGGTGGGAATCGCACTGATAACTCGAAAGTGAGGTGTTTTAAGAGACGGAGTAAAACAGGGTGCATTAGTGAAAATGCGGCGCAAGGAGGGATTCTTACGCAAGTTATTTGCTCAGTCTGACCTCAAGGTTGGGAGGTGGCAAAAGGCTTGACCCTGGGGGGACAAACATTTACCATACTGATTAGGGAGACCTGTTAGGAAAGAAAATAGCGCTTACCAGGAGTCGTGATGGTGGTTTCTCATACTCACAGTACTTCTGGGTTGAGCCTGCTCTGGACCTGTAGTGCCTCCTTCGCATACCGGTGGGGAATGAGTGTTTTCCCAGGTCTTAAGTACTCTTGTTAATTGGTCTAATTAAGTGCACCTGTGATGGAGGGCAATGGTGAAAAGACTCACAGGCCTGAGTCATGCTGCCTGGAGTAAGTATGGGCGCCTTAGGTGCGCGCGCGCTGTAACGCCCTGTCGCGCTGGGAGGCATCGTTATGGGCCACTCGGGAACCACCCAGGCGCTCGCGTCTATAGTTGGCGCATGCGCGAAAGGACCAAGTGCAAGCTCCCCGGGGGAACGCCCTGGAGGGTAGTGTTACTTGTACGCGCATGCGCATTATGACCGGGCTGGTCTGCGCATGTGCGGCGTATGCCGGGTGATCGCCCGCGCATGCGCGATGTATTGTTCACCGGGCTCATTTTATTTCGTCCATTGGGTGGACCTGGGGCTTATAAATGATTTCGTTTCGTCCATTTCATGGATGTTGGGCATATAAAAACATGTCAACAAGTGTATTATGAGTTAAAGGGGGGACAATCTTTAGCAATTTTCAGGAGAAAAACTGCATAGAGAACGTAGTCGTTTCAGTGATGCTGTGCCCAAACATATGATGATGGGGGATCACTGGCGGGTCAAGGAATTCCACGGGATAGCGTCATTCAATCCCTGGGTGGATGTGGAAAGGCGGTAGATCCACCGTTGTTCAGCCTGCAGTAGTTTCTGGTCATTGTCCATAGCACCAGAGGTGATCTGCTCTATCACCGTCCATGATAGGTCATTTGGTGTGTGACCTTCGGTGATGAAGTGGTTGGTCATCTTGCTTATATTCTTTTTGCATCTGATGGTACTTCGGTGTTCAGTTATGCGGGTTTTTATTTTCCGTGTGGTCATCCCAATGTATCGGAGTCCACATCTACATGTAATTAAGTAGATGACATTGCGGGAGTTGCAGTTAGTGTGGCAACGTTGGGTCCACATCTTGTTAGGTTCCAGATCCAAGGTTTTGGTGTGGGAGGTAAGGTGGCACACGCTGCAGTCATTGCACGGATAGTGCCCGCTGACATTGGGGAGGCCCCATATGTTGCGGAGGGTGTTGGTGGCAGATGGCGGTGGTGGTCTGGGACGGGTATTGACAAGGCGGTCTTTTAGATTGGAGTTTCGCTTGTATGCGAATCTGGGGAGGTCCCATTTCCTCTGTCCTGAAGTGATGATTTTCCAATGTCTTTTTATAATTTTCGACACCTCATTCGATGCTGTGTTATAGGTCGTGACACAGGTGATGGGTGGGTTATCTTGGACTCTGGTGACAGTCTCGAGGAGGGCCTCCCGATTTTGGTTTCTTGCTCTTTTTTGTGTTTTATTGATGATTGGTCTTGGATAGCCCCGTTGTGACAGCTTGTCGGTCAGGTCCTTGGCCTGTTTTTTGTAGTCAGAGATGTTCGTGCAGTTCCTGCGTATACGCAAGAACTGTCCATAGGGCAGGTTCTCTCTGAGGGGGCGTGGGTGGAAACTGGTAAAGTCAAGTAATGAGTTCCTTGCTGTCGGTTTGTAGTACGTGGTAGTGGTCAGAGTGCCATCTTTGGCTCTGATATCCAGATCTAGGAAGGGGAGATGGCTGTTGCTGGCCGTGCTGGTGAACTTGAGGTAGGGGTCCCTGTTGTTAAGCCACGTCATGAATTCGTCCAGGTCGGAGTGGGAACCTTGCCAGACCATCAGAATATCATCTATATACCTGCGCCAACTTAGGATGTGATTAATGTAGGGGTTGGTGTCTGTAGTTATATGGCACTCTTCAAAGTGGTGGACGTATAGTCCCGCCACGCTTGGAGCGAAGACACTGCCCATCGATGTCCCGTTGGTCTGTAAGTAGAGAGTGCCGTCGTACTCAAAGAAGTTTTCTTTGAGTGCCAAGGTTGCGCATGACAGTATAAAGGCTCTTGGCGTGTGGTATTCCCAGTTAGTAGCCATAAGGATGTCATGGAGTACTTGGAGAGTGGCATCTTGTGGGAGGCTGGTGTAGAGGCTCTCCACGTCTAGACCCACCAGCAGTTGTGTGGTGGGGTTGAATTCCTTGTTGTTGAGGACTTGTAAGAGATGCTTAGTGTCCTTGATGTATGTCGGGGTCGACTGTACCAGGGGGTTTAGGAAAAAATCGCAGTAGCGTGACAGTGGTTCCAATAGGGAGTTGATCCCTGATACTATGGGTCTTCCAGGGGGGGGAGTGACCCCCTTGTGAACTTTGGGCACAGTATAGAAATATGGGGTTCTGGTGTTCTGTGGGCATAGGTAATCTGCTTCCTGTTTGGATATGTGCTCAGCGTCCGCCGCCCTTTTGACCAGTGCGTGGATCGTGGTCCTCAGTAAGAGGACCCTTGAGGACTGGGAGAAGGCTCCTAGTAAACCCCCCCAGGATGTATATAGCTACATACTGGTCTTCAGGAACCAAACTAGGCATGTCAGGCAACTCACTCAGGTGCATCTGGAAGCCAGCCATAAAGGGATGAAATGGTGGTACGACCAGAATGCCACTCTGGTACCGTTTCAACATGGGCAACAAGTATGGGTGATGGCACAAGTGGAGCCCTGGGTGCTCCAGGGTAAGCGGACTGGGCCTTATGAGGTGGTGGAGCGCAGGAGCGAAGTGACCTAACTGGTTGACCTACAGTCTCCTAGGAACCCTCTGAGGGTTCTCCATGTGAACAGCCTCAAACCCCACTTTGAGAGGTCTGATGTGACCATGCTCTTGGCTACAGATGATGGGCTGGAAGAGGAGAGTGAACCTCTTCCTGACCACCTGTAAGCGAGAGAGAAGGAGGGGTCAGTGGATGGGGTGAACCTCTCGCCTACACTGACCTTGGAACAGCAGAGGGACTATCATCAGGTGTTGGGTCAGTTCGCCTCCCTGTTCTCCCTGACCCAAGGAGTCACCCATTGGTGTGTCCATGATGTGGACACTGGAGACAGCCTGCCTGTAAAACAAAACATTTACAAATTAGCTGATAAGGTCAGAGCCAGCATCAAGGAGGAGGTTTCCAAGATGCTGGTGCTAGGGGTAATTGAGCCATCCCGAAGCTTTTGGGCTAGCCCAGTAGTCCTTGTGCCAAAAGCTGCTGTGCCTGGTGCCATCCCAGAACTCCGGTTCTGTGTGGATTACTGTGGGCTCAATGCGGTCACCAAGAAAGATGCTCACTCCATTCCCAGAGCTGATGAGCTTGTGGATCGGGTGGGAACTGCCGGGGACCTCAGTACATTGGACTTGACGTCTGGGTACTGGCAAATTTCCTTGACCAAAGGAGCCAAAGAGAGATCAGCGTTCTCAATGCCAGAGGGGCACTGCCAATTCAGAGTTATGCCTTATGTGTTGAAGAACGCCCCTGCCACCTTCCAGAGACTGGTTAACAAGGTGCTGTGTGGGCTGGAGGAATTCAGCGTCGCCTACCTGGATGACATAGCTGTATTCAGCTCCAGTTGGGAGGAACATTTGCAACACCTCTGTGAAGTGTGGGGGTTCAGCTCAAGGTTTCGGTTGACAGTGTGAGGCGCTGTATAAATATATATATTTATATATTTTTTCACACAACAACCGTACCCGATTGTTATGTATGTATTTCTTCTGTCCCAAATGATTCAAAATCGTGGTCATTAGCACCCTTATCAATACTTTTTGCACTTACAAACTATATGTTATGTTTGACAATATGTGTTTACTATCGAGTCATTTGTCATGCACATACATTGTTCGACATTACTGTCACATCATTCTCATTTGCATAGTAACTGATCTTAGCTGTAATTCCATTCTGGTTTTCGATTGATGCTTTTAAATGTTCTGTACAACATGCTCATTTAGTACCAACATTTGTAAAAATGTGATCCCCCCTGCTCTCCTTTCCATCTGTTTTCCATTCCCCGCTTTACAATCTGTGTAATATTTCCCTTACTCCCTTATTATTCTCCACCCTTTTAGTGGTCCCCACCTAGAGTCAGCGCTCTAGTTCCATAGACCTATTTCCAACTTCCGGTTCCCGTCTGCAACACGCACACGTGATTCCCTCTCTCGTCAGTACATACGCGCTGCCCAGCAACAATCGCGTTCTCCTCCACGACTTGCCATACTACGGCCAGGAGCACACCACCCCTTTCAGGTAAACAGACAACCCCCCAGGCAGACTGTTTGAGCAATGCTCGTGTGTGTTTTTATCATTATCTTGGTTCAGGATACCAGGGTATGAGATACCCATTATTTGACTCCCGTCCCCCCTGTTTTTCTATCATTACAGCCCCGTAGCATTCACACCTGAATAGCGCGGCTGACCTGTTGTTCAGCATACACCATTGCCGAACGCCTTTCCTTGGATCTGACGTATCCCAAGACCACTTGGTGAGTCCCCCCCGACCCTTCAGCACTTTACATGGCACTTATCGTGTCACACTAGCATGTCGCTCCGCATTACTTTTATCTGATTACATTCCCGCTCTTCTTCCCACAGATATGCACCACGCCTCCACAGGTATTTTACTTACTTTCCTACTTTGGGGATCATATTTTAGTCTCGATTGGACTGTTTGTATCCACGTAATGCCATTAATGACTAGCATTGTATCCCGCACTTGGATGACTCGTGTGGGTCCTGCCTTTTCCATACCAGTATGCAATGCATTTTCCAGTTCGGCCTCTACCATAGCTTGTTAATGTAGCTCTTCAGGAATGTTGCCGGCGCGATTTTAAGAATTGACATTGCATGCACCATACTACTATATATCATAGCTTTGATATGGCGTTCCAAAAATGCTTGCTTCTTTAGGGTGCTCGTCATTATTGATTCGGATCATATCTCTAGAAATGTTGCCCCAGCCATTTGCAGATCAGACTTTTTAGTGACCAGACTATATTGTATTAGAGCTGTGATATACGTTCTATTATTATTGTGATTTCAGGGTGTTTTTGTCGCCATTAATCTGTATTTTCATGATATAAGTGCTTTTTCCTGCCATTTTGCATATACAAGTCACATGCATGTCTATAACACCTCTGCAGTCAATTGTGTCTTCAACTTTTCCTTGGTTAGAACTGCATTACCTATGTTTCTTGTGCGAAACATCGGTATTTCTCTGTTGTCACCACAAGACCTTTATCCGTTTCTGCACTTTACGACACATTATGCACGTGTGCCATTCACTATAGTTGCACTTTTTTATGCTCCTCACAACACTGGATACCTACATGCACTTCTGTAGGTTCGATTATATCTATATATTTTTTTCCCCTGTACTTTTTTACTTTTCTTTATTAATCGTTCGCTTTGCATGACCTCCTTATTGGGCCCACTGTTCTTTGCAGATTGCCCCAACATTCAATATCTTCCTTGGTGATCTTTGAGTGCATCTTTGGCCACCTCAAGTTGGCCCCCAATGCACATGCACTCTTTCACCTGATGAATACTAGATCATCATATTCTTTCACGCATGTGACCACATTGCTATAGCCCAACATTGCATGTTGCTTCTTACACTCATCGTCACCATTAGAAAAAATCTGTTTTTCACAATTTTCCCCCTATTATTTTCCCCTCAATTTTTCTGGACTGCTGCCACAAGTCCGTCCTCTCATGACTATTATTCATACTATGTTTTACAGCCCTGATGAGTCACAGTCCTTAACCTGTGATGAAACACGTGTCGGCTGGCGGTTTTCGACTAAAGAAAAGAAATGAAGACTGACACTCAAAATTACTAATTGTCTTCAATCCATCGATAATATCTACATTTCTCTTTTGTCTCAAGAACTACCACATTACCGATACTGTTTTACCTCACGTGTGCACAGTACCTGTTGTTTACCTCTGTGAAGTGTTGAAGGCCCTGCAGAGGGCAGGCCTCACTATCAAGGCAAGTACTTGCCAGATGGGGCAGAGTTCTGTGGTGTACTTAGGACACCAGGTAGCGAGCAGCCAGGTGGCACCCCTATGGGCAAAAATTGACACCATTCTGGCTTGGGAACCCCCCAAGACTCAGACCTTTTTAGGACTCACGGGGTATTACAGAAGGTTTATGAAGGAGTATGGCACCATGGTTGCCCCCTTGACAGAACTGACTACAAAGAAACAGCCCAAGAAGTTGATCTGGACAGATGTCTGCCAGACCGCTTTTGATGCCCTGAAAACTGCAATGTGCATGGTGCCCGTGCTCAAGGCACCTGATTTCGCCAAAAAATTGTGGTGCAGACAGATGCTTCAGAGCATGGTGTGGGAGCAGTACTCTCACAATTGAACGAAGAGAGTTTGGACCATCCCGTAGCTTTCATTAGCATGAGGGTACTTCCCAAGGAACAGAGGTGGAGTGCAAATGAAATAGAAGCTTTTGCTCTGGTCTGGGTGCTGAAAAAGCTAAGGCCCTACTTTTTTGGGACTCACTTCCTGGTTCAGGCAGACCACAGGCCCCTCAGATGGTTGATGCAGATGAGGGGTGAGAACCCAAAACTATTGAGATGGTCCGTCTCCCTACAGGGAATGGACTTTACAGTGAAACACCACCCTGGAACAGAACACGCCAATGCTGATGGTCTGTCCAGATTTTTCCTACTTAGTGACGAGAACTCCCATGAGGGTGGGTAGTTCTCCCCACTTTTCAGGTCGACGGTACACATGTTAGACTGGGCATTTCTTGGCGTGGTTACCCCTGACTTTTTTGCCTCTACCTCCTCTATTTTTGATGCTGTGATGGATTTCGTTTTGTTGTCTTAGATGCTTTAGGCACTTTGCCACTGCTGATCAGTGTCAAAGTGCATGTTTTCCCTGTATGAAGTGGTAATTGGTTGTCCGTAATTGGTATATTTGTCTTACCAGTCAAGTCCTTAGTAAAGTGCACTATGTGTGCCAGGGCTGGTAATGCAAATGCTACTAGTGGGCCTGCAGCACTAATTGTGACACCCTACCTCCATTATTTACAAAGGCAGTATACTGCTTCGGCCATTTGTGGTGTTGCACGTCCTACTGTTTCGTTTTGGCAGTAGTAACTTATATTTGTAAGTGGGCTCCACCCCCTGTTTTGGGGGGTCGAGCCAAATTTTGTAAAGTTCCTTAAATGTGTAAGAGTAAATTACATGAGTAAATTACTCATGAGATATCTTTGTGAATAGCCATGTCAGAGTGTCAACATTTTTGTAAATTAGACACAGCATTTCACGTGCCATGCATTGTAGCAGCCAAGAGCCACATAATGGCAAGATGTATTATTAGTCAGATCTACGTCAATACGTTTGACACTTTAGAATAAGACTGTAATAGTTTACTATGGTGAAACATGCTAAGATTTAACGTTTTTTGTGCAGTAGTTCTAGCAATTTTTTGTTCAAATATTTTATAGAAATCAGCTACATAACCAATGTAAAATCTTCTGAAATATGTTATATATGTGAAACGCTGGTGCATACGCTGTATAACCCTGGGAACGAAAGGTTGATTATATATTCTTACAGTAAAGCTGCAGCTTTCTATTATTCTATTATTCTCTTTGGGGAAAATGTTTCATATCTTGTGTACCATTCATATTGGAAATGCTTTGTTGTTGATGACCTATAATCCCACCGAGCCCTCATATCCTTCCACTAAATGGCTAGCCCTCCAGCCTCTGCTCATTCAATTGCAAGAATACCAATAGTGTGACATAATACAGGATTGGTCGTCAGGTGTTCTAATGAACTTCTGCTCAATTAAAGTTGCTCTACCTTAATATAATACATTTGTATATGAGCTGTCAACTCCTTCACCAGTCACCTTTAAATTGAATTGAATACACATTTACACAGTGAGGACAATGTCTCTGGGGGACGGCTGGCCACAGAAACCAGCGCAGAACATCAAGATGGGGTGGATTGGACTTTTATGGAGGCGTTAAAAGTGCGTTGCTTCTCCCGTTGCGCAGAACACAGTGAGGACTAAGGGGCATATGTATCAAAATCCATTATTGCGATTCTCAAATAGAGATTTTTTGAGAATCGCTATTTGAGAATCGCAAAATGGGATGCATTTAAAAATACGCAAATATATTGCGATTTCTTGTTCTTACTTATTTGCGATTAGCAAATTGCAAAATTGCAATTAAGGAATACCTTCCTATTCATTCTTATGGGCCACGAGGATAATTTCAAGGGTGCTAGGGTGTCATAAGGACACCCTGATGCATCCCTGAAATGCGCATGTGTGCGCATATGGCGCACATGGCACTTTGAAAAATGCCAAAAAGTGAATTTTTCAAAGAAATCGCAAATTACCATCAACTTGAAATTGGTGGTAATTTGCGATTTCTTAAGGAGAAATCGCACAACTTGGGTGCTTGTTACATAGCATTTAAGGAATCGCAATTTGCGATTCCTTTAAATGCTTACGCAAAATTAAGGAATTGCAAAATTAGCGATTCCTTAATAATGCGATGCGAAAATGGCTCATACATCGCGTTTTGCGATTTTGTATTTGCAAACGCTGTTTTTTTGCGAATCGCAGCATTTGCGAATTCAAACTCGTTTGATACATATGCCCCTTAGTCCCTGGGGGAGTGCTAACCTGAGAAACCACAGACAAAACATCGAGGCGGAGGCTGGGTCCTTTACAGAGGTGCTTAAAGTTTGTTGTTGCTCCTGGTTCAAGGGTGGGCATGTATGTGCTTGTCAGAGCCAGGAGCAGGCCGGGCTGGGCCACCCCTTTTGACACATGTTTTGGTTTCTATTTTCATGCTTGTGTGGCAGGAACCAAACATTCTGATTCTGCCAGAAGTTATTAATTTTATACCTCTCAAATAGGAAAAAGGAAAGTTATAGGTGCTCCTCCTGCCTTTTGCTACCCCTATTAAAGGCATCTTTAATGATAGGATGTTGGAAAGGGCCATGGAGGTTATCAACACAGAAACTGCTTTAACAGAAATGAGACTTTCTCTAAACTCGGGTTCTGCTATAGCTGTCTTTGCTGTCCCTCTGCCCTCTAGCTCATTACTATTCTCTTCTATCAACTCCCCATTGTGTGTGTGATGCATACAACCGGAGAAGCAATCATTGACACTGATAGACAACAAGAGGCCCAAGTGGAATGTTCGCACTAGAGTGAATCCTGGCTTCACGCTCTAGTGCTGGGCAGCTACTGGAGGGCTGTTTTTTTAAAAAAGAAGGCACTTCTTAGAGGCTGAGCTCTCTCCCATGATCAATCAACGTAATGCTATTTAGTCTAAGTTAACAACTCTCATGGCTGCTACCTCCTTCTGTAATAGCCTTAACTTCGGCGCCCGAGGAAAATCAAGATGCGAATGGTGGCCAAAGTAACTGGGTCAGCATCACTGGTTCAGAGGCACCTCATAGGATACTTGTGAACAAGAGTTATCCCAACCGTGCGGCTCAGGTCCCTGGGATTAATTCTTCTCTTAAGTCGCACTCGCTTCCTTCGAGTGAGGCTGCGCCCACTTAAGGGAAACTAACAGCCCAGACAATACCAACCTGGAAAGAAATATGTTCAGAGGGCCTTCTGCCAACCAGGCATGGCTCGGTTGACAGACAAGGTGACTGTTTAGTGTTTTATTGTATATTGTAGGTCTCCTCATTCGGTGCAAAGCCTGCTGTTTATAAGCCTGAGCAAAGCTGTTGACAGGAGTAATGTTATTTTAGTACCCCTAGGCTATTTTCATAAACCTTCCCTCTTGTCGGCCTTTAAACTTCAGCCACGAAATATTCATGTTTATGGCAACAATAGCCAAATAAATCCCTTCTCTCTTCTTATAAATAATGCCCCACATCCACAGAAGCAAAACAGGAGGACGCACTTCTCTTTCACAGCCAAAAACTGGAGCAAACTCCCTCTACAGATTAGGCCCATTTCTCCACTCCGCCACTTCTGCAAGAAGCTAAAGACCTGGCTGTTCAGCTAGGAGCATCTTCAGACCTACGCTTCTGCACTGGCATCTGGATGCCCTCATGGGCAATAGGCTGCGCCATACAAATCTACACAACATAAGATAGCATAACATAACATAACAACATAATATCTAGCATAAAAGAACACACTCCTCAACATCTGACCCAACATTAGTTAAGCAGAGTAATAAAATGGTACCAGGAACACTCTATAAATGAATTCTAGATCATGGAAAGGTTAGAGGGTTTTATTACTAAACTCTCAAATTAACCATTTCAGAGAAATTATAAATATAGTCCACAGTCAGAAATCAGAACTATTTTTAAGTACCAATTAACAGCAAAGATCATAAAAGGAACAGACAGAATCTCAGGATGAATAGGAAAGTCATCTGACCTAACCCCAGAATCTAGGGGCTTTTTTACACAATTTTTGGAACAGAGGAGAAGCAAAAAACTGCAAATTCGGCATGGCATGACTAGCGAAAAGAAATATTTAGCAAATCAGAATTTCAGATTGTCACAATAAAGTACATAATACTAACCCGGTTGCGAGAGAATTACCAGCCGCTTCTGCGCTCTTGTTGTCCGGAGATGCACAACACAATATGACATACACTTCTACACTTAGTATTCCCCATGCAAGAATGATTCAGAGCAATGCCTATCGGGCCAGCTAAAATAATCAACAGAGACCACCTGAACCAAGTATTCAGTATATATTCCGATGGTGTTGGAATACACTCAGTGTGTTAAAATACCCCTCACACACCAAAAGGGCCCTTGGTGTCATGCTTCATCATCGGGGTCTTCCCGCCCCCGCTGCGGGACGGGGCAGTGCTGCGACAAGCGGCTACGCCGGAGCACCTTTTAGTGAGTACTATGTGAGTGATGATGGAGTGAGTGTACGTGGGGTCAGGAGTGATAGCAGTGAAGTTAAAAGATACCTGGCCTGGTGTTTAGAAAAAATTATTTAATAGGCACTGGCTGGTATCGTTAAAAGGGGTGAGGCGGAGGGCAAGAGCGGGTTACTAGTCTTGCTCTCCTGTGTGGGTCAACATGTTTCGGGGCGACATGCCCCTTCGTCAGGACCGGGTAAAAAGATCCCCCTGTCACTCACTAATGCGCTCCCACAGGTAGAGAGTAGTGGTGTTGGATCAATGTGTATGAATTAACTTAATAGATACACGTGTAAAAAGCTCGGTCAGTACTACTGATGATATAAGCCTGAAAGGATAAGAACACAGGATATTAGAAGGAGCGCGGATCCCAATGCGCTTTTCTAGTGAATACCTGTATGGAAGGAAAATACAAAAAGTGGGGAGGAAAACACACTTATGCTCTTTGCATGGTACGCCAAAGATTTCTTAGGGGGACCAGGTCTTTTCGAACATGGAAACAGAAAATATGGGAAAGAAAATCCTGGGCATATTGACTGGCAAGCCAAGGATTGTTAGCCAGGGCTATGTGGCCACAAAGGATAACAATAAGGAAAAAATTATAGATAACACTGGAAACAAATTAAAATGGACACACATATAAATACACACAACAATATAGAGCATCAGAAAATAGCGGTGAGATGCCTATCCAACCAGAGATACATACTTTTTGAATGAGGAAATAATGCCCCATGAGCCAAGCTGGGCGAAGGGTACAAAGGGTCCAACTGTGGGGAGGAATGGAAAAAAAGGCAAAGATAGTAACCCCAGGAACTAGATAAGCTCCATTTCACTAGATCAATTAAGGTAATGTATTCCAGGTCAGGGCTGTCGGCTATGCCGTACTTACTCAACCCCCACACCTCCGTGCTTCCTCCTTCGTCAGTGGCTTCCGTGGTAATGGTAAGCCTGGGCGGGGCGGGTCTTTTATAGTGTGACAGAGGCTTGTTCATTGAGCCCTAATTGATTCACTCGATACTGCTGAGAGCATTAGGTCGAGAGGTTAAGGCTAGAGACCAGGGCGGCCATTGTTCAATGTCCGTGGTCTGCTGGGTGGGGGTGGGTTTTTGCAAAGTTCTGTTGCCTTGCTCACAGGGCTGAGCCCAGCTTGGCTCATGGGGCATTATTTCCTCATTCAAAAAGTATGTATCTCTGGTTGGATAGGCATCTCACCGCTATTTTCTGATGCTCTATATTGTTGTGTGTATTTATATGTGTGTCCATTTTAATTTGTTTCCAGTGTTATCTATAATTTTTTCCTTATTGTTATCCTTTGTGGCCACATAGCCCTGGCTAACAATCCTTGGCTTGCCAGTCAATATGCCCAGGATTTTCTTTCCCATATTTTCTGTTTCCATGTTCGAAAAGACCTGGTCCCCCTAAGAAATCTTTGGCGTACCATGCAAAGAGCATAAGTGTGTTTTCCTCCCCACTTTTTGTATTTTCCTTCCATACAGGTATTCACTAGAAAAGCGCATTGGGATCCGCGCTCCTTCTAATATCCTGTGTTCTTATCCTTTCAGGCTTATATCATCAGTAGTACTGACCGAGCTTTTTACACGTGTATCTATTAAGTTAATTCATACACATTGATCCAACACCACTACTCTCTACCTGTGGGAGCGCATTAGTGAGTGACAGGGGGATCTTTTTACCCGGTCCTGACGAAGGGGCATGTCGCCCCGAAACATGTTGACCCACACAGGAGAGCAAGACTAGTAACCCGCTCTTGCCCTCCGCCTCACCCCTTTTAACGATACCAGCCAGTGCCTATTAAATAATTTTTTCTAAACACCAGGCCAGGTATCTTTTAACTTCACTGCTATCACTCCTGACCCCACGTACACTCACTCCATCATCACTCACATAGTACTCACTAAAAGGTGCTCCGGCGTAGCCGCTTGTCGCAGCACTGCCCCGTCCCGCAGCGGGGGCGGGAAGACCCCGATGATGAAGCATGACACCAAGGGCCCTTTTGGTGTGTGAGGGGTATTTTAACACACTGAGTGTATTCCAACACCATCGGAATATATACTGAATACTTGGTTCAGGTGGTCTCTGTTGATTATTTATGCTTTCACAAGAGGAGGATTAGCCCACCGCGGTGCCTTGTCGCACCACCTCTTCACTCCCTTTTTGATTTCCATTTTATCGGGCCAGCTAGCCTTATGTTAATGTACACATCTTTTGCAATGCGCTATGGTAGATTAGGTCTTTGGGTAGAGGATTTAAAATAAGTAGTACTGAGCGCAGAAGGAGCAGCTATTTCACTATGCCAGCCAACTCTCTTGGCACCACGCATGCAGTCCCACCCATTTAGTGGCACAGGTAGCTGGGCTTATATTACAAGCAGGAGTTTCACTTCCTCGTGTAGCTACCTATGCCTTACATCCCTGCAGAATCCCAATCAGAAGCTCTACCCAGCCCACTGAACAGGTCGCATGCCATCAGGTGAAGAGTAGTGCTTCATCCTGCAATTAACCTCACAGTCATTCCACTCCATACCAGACCCATAACTTTGAATATTTAAGGGCCACCGCCTATTCACGCTAAAAACTTCTCACAGCCCCTGTAAGTCTCACATTGAACAGCAGCACAAATCCATGTGAGGACTTGGAGTGCAGTTAAAAGAGCTGGACAGATTCACCAGTGAGATGGTCTGATTAATGATAGAAGAATACAATTATGGTCAAACTGAAAACCAATTTTCCAATAGATATATCGCTCATCACTATGCAGCAGCTGGTTGGCTGGACTTTGCTTGTTCATAACTGGGCTGGCCACATGACTGATATTGTGTACTCATAAAATGTTGTGAAGTTCGATGAAAATGTTGCAAAGATTTACTTTTTGTTTTGAAACGTGAATAGGTGGTATTTCCTGCTACTTTTTTGTACCTAAGTACAAACCTCACATTAGAAAGTCTCACGAGAGAGCCATGAGGAAATGGGCTTGAGTAAAAAAAATGTCTCTTCGCAAGGCGTTTTCTGCCTTCTGTTGCTATCTTATGAGAGATGCGTGCCTAGGATAAAGAAAAAAACAAACTTGTCAAATGCATAACTTCTGCAAATGTTATGATTTTCGTGTAACACTCATAGTGTGCGCACAATGTGACACTCACATCTCTCCACCACTACCACTTCCAACATCCTTCTCACCCCACCTCCCAATCATGCCCATGAAATCTCATAATGCAGTTATATTGTCCAGGGCATAGATTTTATTACACCAAACAGGTTAATTCCACATAACCTCTACCTGAATATAGGCATACTACTTGGCAAACGGAAGATATACATGCTTCACACTTGGGTGATATTCATATGTCAAACACTAATAAGGTCCGCTATACTTTAATGCCGGGCGGGTGGGTGGTTTTCCGGCGCTCTGCGGCTAAGTCCAAGGAGACAAAAGAGGGCGATCCCCTGGAGACCCTGCCTTAAATACCCCCTACGTTAGGAATCGGTTTCGTTTCTTCTTTCTCCGATCCCACAGCTGCATGTCATTAGCCAGCCCCCTCCTCGACCAGCCTCCCAACATGATGTCCGGTCCCATGGCGCAACTAAGGCCGCCCCTCCTCTAATCGCGGGGGGCGACTGCTCATAGTGTGCGCACAATTTGACACTCACATCTCTCCACCACTACCACTTCCAACTTCCTTCTCACCCCACCTCCCAATCATGCCCATGAAATCTCATAATGCAGTTATATTGTCCAGGGCGTGGATTTTATTACACCAAACAGGTTAATTCCACATAACCACTACATGAATATAGGCATACTACTTGGCAAACGGAAGATGTACATGCTTCACACTTGGGTGATATTCATATGTCAAACACTAATAAGGTAAAATATATATTACATTTCAGCATAACATTAAGCTGTCCATCCTCTGGAACACTCAACTGCTCACATTATGCCCGCAGGCCACAACGCGCTAACAATAACAATTGCATTACCTGATCCAGGGCACCGCCTAACGCCTCAGAGGTACCTGACCAGTGGCTAAACCTTCGGGCATACACATATGAAATGCACAATGAAATTAAAATTTCAGTCTCAGGTGACACAGCATCAAGTTGTTCATAGTCTAGAATCCTCTGCTCTGCACATTGTGCCAGCAGGCCACAACGTGGTACAATGAACAGTTATCTTACTTGAAATCCAGGGCACCGCATAACGCACCGGCCCTCCGAGGTACCACCTGAACCCAGGCAGCCTCCCAAGAATCAACTCAGTCCTTCAATGACGTGTTACGGCCATAGAGTTGAGGACCGCCGGCAGGCCGGTCCCTCTCTCCGCCACTCCACTGCACGATTCAATCCTACCCTGTCATGGGGGTCTATCCAATCATTCAACCTCCCTTGTTGAGCATGCCTCTTTGTTAACTGTCAGTGATCCGCCACAGGGTGAGAAGCTCCCCGGCGCCCTCGCCCCCCCCTGGCACTCACTGTGCTCTAGAATAGCCCCCAACACTGTCTGAATGAAAATCTCCACTCCTTTTGCAGACATAAGCTTTCCATTGTGCTGGAACAACTCTCGTCTCTCCAGGTGTAATAACTTGTGCTGAATAGTACCCATAGAAGAGCCACGTAATATTTTATGTATTGAATAGTTCAATTTCCGCACTGAGTTATTAATAGCCTTTGCTGATGACCCACCTTGCCACTCCATCCTTGGTATCACCTCTGACCACAATAACAAAGTAGTTGGTAAAAATTGCCTAATCCTAGCCAAGACTGAGAACAAAGCATCACGCACACCCTGTCTGCCTATCGGCAGCATGTCATCCCCGCCCATGTGTATAACTAAAATGACTGGGCTAGGCACATCTTTGGAGTCAATTCCTTGGTGCAATCTGTTGAAAAGATCCTGCAATCGTAGCTCCCGCACCCCAAGCCAGTGATGCGCCAACCCAGCAGCCCCTTGTGCTGCCTCCAAACTGGACCTGCGAAACTGCTTCTCCGCACTGCAAATCAAGGAATTCCCACACCAACATATATGCACCGGTTTGCGGGAAACAACTGTAAGAGAAAGAATCTGTATTAAGAGCCTGACTGATACGTACCTTGGGCAACATTCCTCCCCTCACACGAGACTCGGCCGGACATACCGCTGAAAACATTCAGACTGCCACAACCCACTTTTTTGATAACATCAGCCGGAAATCCCATTGCTGCTGCTGTGGTGGCTGCCCCCATGCGGAAGGAATGGGAGCTAAACTGGCTAGAATCCTCCCCTAGATATGTTAATGCCTTCCTACATACCTGGGTAAACTGATGCCTAGTCAATGGCACCCCCTCCTTGTGTACTAGAAGCCTTGTTGAGGCCACTGCTGGTCGTACTGCAAGGTATTCCATCATCAACTGTACGGGACAATATGCTACCTGATGGGCCGCATACAACCTCACCCATGTGCCTCTCCCACGTGGGTCTGTTTTTGACTGCCGGATTCTTATATGGACTACCCCCTCACCTAACAAGACATCCGCCAAACCTAATCCACCTTCACCCTATTTAGAGGCTACTACCAACTCTGAAACACGCAGGGCCCCAAAATAGTCAAGCAGGTAAGCCAGACTGAATACCTTTACCTCATATTGACCACGTCACCCTAACTGTAGGGCCCCCTCCAACATACTCAACTTTTCTATATTTATAGGCCGCCTAATGTCCTGTACTCCCGGTACCAAGCGATCCCACCCTTTGATGGCTTTCCGCACCCTAAAATCTTTGGTGGGATCCCCCACACTGTTCAACCCGGCGAAGAAAGCGATGGCAGAAACTGCCTCTGCACCAACGACAGAGACTTTCCCTGATTCTTCTGGGCTACCAGAAAACTCAGCACCCCTTCTGTTGTGAATCTGTTTTGCTCCAAGCCTGCTCCGAACATCGCACTGTACACCTCCCAAGCCCTCTCGTACATACGTTTCATCTGGGGTGCCAATGCTGCTGTGATTAGGTCTGCGGCGCTGGGGCAACAAGCCTCCATAACTCCTCCAGGAACTCCGCCATCATTTTGTCCGCTTGCGGCCACCGTGCCCTGAGCTCTGCCATCTTATATCAAGACAAAGCGTCAGCCATTGTATTATCGACACCAGGCACATGTTTGGCAGAAAAATGCACATTATGCAAGAGACACAGGCGAATCAGACTCTTCAACAACCGCAGCACCAGCGGGCATTTTGCGTTTTGATTGTTAATGGCCAGTACTGCAGACATACTATCCGACCAAAAAATTACTCTTGTGTTCGCCAAGGAGGCCCCCCAAATGTGTAAGGCGACAATGATGGGAAACAGTTCCAGAAAGGTGACGTTGCGTGTGAGCCCTGACATAACCCAATCCTCTGGCCAATGCCTCATGCACCACCTTGAGCCCAACACTGCACCAAAACCAATACTGCCCGCTGCATCTGTATGGAGGGCCAACTCAATATTGTTGCAGGCTGGCTGCTGCCATAACAGTGTTTCATTGAAGTTATCCAAGAGCCCCTGCCATAATTCCAAATCCTCCCTGACTTCTGCAGTCAACCTTGTATGATGGTGTTCAGCCCGTAGGCCGGACATTGCTCTTGCTATGTTTCTTGAAAAGACTCTTCCCATGGGAATCACTCTTAAGGCAAAGTTCAATTGGCCCACCAGGACCTGCAGCTGATGCAAGGTAACCTTCTTGGCTGCAATGCAGGAGTTAACTGACTCTTTGAAAGCCATCACCTTCTCCTGTGGCAATCTACACTCTCCTGACACTGAATCTATCTCAAACCCCAGGAAACATAAACAGGTGGTAGGACCTTGAGTCTTGTCTTCAGGCAGTGCTGCCCCCCTGCTACATTCCTTCTTGTTGTACTGCCATCAGGCCAATTTTGTCTCTCCCAAACTTCTGTTGAATCAAAAGGACTGGGTCGATTTCCCAGGCGTGTGAGCCATATTAAACTCTGCATGCCACATAATGATCTCCCTCTTATCCCATGCTATCTCTGGCCTGACAGCTTTCATCTGCCTAAACTTAGTGTCGTACTCCATCCAGGCCGACCCTTGGAACTCAGAGGCCGCCCAGTGTATTAAGGACATGTATCCAAACAACTGCGGCGCTAATGCTGGTGTCTTCTCAGTTAAAATCGCCGCATATATACAAAACCCTGTTACCCAATTGCGCAATGACCATTCCACCCACACCGTTTTTGGCTTGAACGCGCTCTCTTTAATTGTTTTTGGACGACTTGGGACCACCTGCATTGATCAACTCAAAAACGTTCACAAACTCCCCTTTATGAACTTGTCCCCTCATTTCCAAAGGAACATGCCAAGCAATCGCGGCAGAGGGTGCCAACACCAAGGATGTAGAACCAAAAATTAACGGAGTCACCACCGGGGTGCTTGGACAACGCTCGCTGTTGCCGCAGGCAGTGTGGTCGCCGGCGGGCCTGTCCCCAGGTTTGGTGTTACTCGAGTAACCCCCGTCTGAGCCCACACTTGCGCTGCCACCGCCCCCTGTGTTCCTGCTGTTGGCACTGTTCCCTGTGGTGGTATAATTGCCGTCCCCAACGCCACCGGGGGCTGGTGGGCGACAGACGTTCCAGTCACCAGCTCCTGAAGGCACCCCTGACCCATGTGTTGGCGGAACTAACAAACCTGCCACATTCCCCGGGGGCTGCAGGGCCGCAGCGCTACCTGACGCTTGAGACACTATTGGTGTACCCCCCACTTGTGGAGGCCCCACATATGCTGCTGTTGTGGAATTTGCAATGATTATCTGCCCACCGCACCCACAGTCATATTTAACACAGGCCCCTGTGTTGCATTATCTGTGCTACGTGTCGTCATGTCCTGGCTGGTAGACTCACCCCCCCACAGTAGCCACTGCCGCCGGTTAAGTGCGTGCCTTGTCCTGTTGCCCCTCTCTATATCGAGCTGGGACTTTTCTCTGCCGCTTTGATGCCCTGACGTCTGTCTCTTGTTCTGACCCGCCGGCCAACTTTTGAAGCGCCACTTCCATACCGTGCCGCTTTGCTGCCTTCCAAAGCTCATTCAGGGCTTGAAAATCCTCCTTGTCCACCGGTTTCCGGGAATTGGCTGGAGCGCGTTTAGGCACCATGCTACTATCTGCTAGCAGAAACAAAAGATTGTTACCATCACAAAACTCACCATAATTCCTTCTCCCCACCACCTGGTGGTCGTCCCCATCTTTTACCATCAGCCCCGGGCGATTCAAATGACTCACATGCCCCTGCACGCCTGGTGAAACCAAAACCCGATAGGTCACCCACTGCAAAATATTTCCTTTCGGCCAAAGAAGGCCCTCCTTCCATAAATGTTACGCGGGCGTCCCTCCACGCTTACCGCTGTACTAGGATGTTGATTTGGTTGTGCGGGGTAGATCACTGAAAGTAACGCACGAAAACCCTTTTCTTTTTTTTCCTTTTTTTTTTAAACAACCCCCTCATGTGGCCCACACTGTCACCTGCTTCCTTCCGTACTATGGGAGCTGGCCACAGCCCCCATTTCATATTCGCATCGTCTTGCTCCCCCACGTGCCACATGCTCTTGCAAGGAATCCAGAAATACCTCATTTCCGCTCTGTCACACTGTTTGGCCACACCCCCAAAAATCGAGCTGTCCAGAATACCACCTTGCACTCCCCCTGCGCGCATTTATTGACAATAAAACAGTCGCACGTGGTGGGCATCGAACCGGCATCCTTCACGCTGTGCTACACCAGCTGTAGGCCGAGATAGACATCATACCATTTCTCGCTCCTACCGCCTCCCCAAGCCACGCCCCCAAAGTCACGCTGTGCAATCATTCCCCTTGTTCGCCCTGAGGACCCCAAGCGCTGGCTCCGCACACATCCGACCCACGTACCAAACCTCGCACGGCCTCCTGCAATCAAGGGCACCTCTCTCGGGAAACACAACACTCCATTTACTGACCCTGCCCTGGCCAAGCCAACCTCCGGCCGCACCCCCGACATTAGGCCGCATATCGCAGCTCGGGCTCTACAGGCTCCCCTATGACTCGGGACACCCCAACACATTTTTTATTCTTTTCATTTTTTGACCACCGTCACTGTAAGACATGCCAGCTGCCCGCAGCGGGAACCGAACCGGCAACCCTCATGTCCATACCTTACTCGCGCCACCTCCGAGCTCAATCATCCGGAAAGAATTGAAGCGGACTGACCCGCGAGCGAACCTTCCCTCGGCTGCCGCAGCCAAGAGACCACATCTGCATCAGTGCCCTGAATCGGCACCACAAAACGCATATACCGACACTGTATCCTGTGCGGGAAACGGCCAGTACAACGTGGCCGTTTCCACGAGTAACCATAACCACGCATGCATTACAACGCATGCGTGGTTCCACGGAAAGCCTTTACCACACATACCTTTACTACGAGATACGTAGTAAAGGCATGTGTGGAAAAGGAAACCAAAAAACGGGGGGGGGGCTTGGGGGGTCTCCCCCCACCACCCAAAAAAAAAAACGTAGGTTAAATAAAGGGGGTTGGGGGGTCCCCCCCCCCAAAAAGAAACTCACCTGATTCAGCAAGATGAACAATTATGGAGGCAATCGGCGTCGTTAGAGGAAAAGGAATGACATTTCCGTTTCCTCTAAACGACGTGAAACGTCACCTCGGAAGGGCTTGGAGTGGAGAGGACGTGGAGAGGTAAGGAGGAATGAGGGGGTCGTTTCAAAGGGGAAAAATATACGGGTTAATTTACAGTGATAGGAGATATCCTTTAACATAAAAATGTCAATAACATGCATATTTTCACAACGAAAAACGTTGTAAAAATATGCGTGTTAAAGGCATTTTCGTGGTAAAGGAGATGCGTGGGAAAGGAATTCCGTTGTAACGCATGCGTGGTAAAGGCATGCGTTGCAACGGAATTCGTTGTAACATCATACAACCATCCTGTGCGCGCCCCCTGGCCCTGTTTCATCATTCTTGGTGGCAGCCCGACAAGCGTGAAGTAACGAAAAAGCAGTGACCCAGATGCCCTCAAACACCCCCGGCCTCATACACGCAGGGCCAGCATCATTAAACTAAACATACGAAGGCACAACACGATAAATATGTCATCACTATTCCCTTTTTTTAAAGAATACGGGCCTCGAACCCGCCACCTCTCGCATGCTAAATGATAACGCTACCTCATGAGCTAATTCCTCTGCCTGTAATAAATAGTAGCATAATGATAATAATTATACACACTATGCCGGCCCCCCTGAACCCACCTCATAGGCCCTCCGTAGGGCCTTGTTGGCCGGATCCTGATGACAGCCCTCTCACTGTTTTCCAGCGCTCTGCGGCTAAGTCCAAGGACACAAAAGAGGGCGATCCCCTGGAGACCCTGCCTTAAATACCCCCTACGTTAGGAATCAGTTTTGTTTCTTCTTTCGCCGATCCCACAGCTGCATGTCATTTGCCAGCCCCCTCCTCGACCAGCCTCCCAACATGATGTCCGGTCCCATGGCGCAACTAAGGCCGCCCCTCCTCTCATCGCGGGGGGGGGGGCGACTGCTCATTATTTTGTACGCCTGACTTACATATGATAAAGCAGATACAATAATATATCTGAATACATTTTGTGATTAACTGCTATGTGGCCCTCTACTGCCTGGAGCTGTGCATCTGATTGTCAGTAATAACAGCGGCCTTCGGAAAGGTAATAGTAAGTGCTTAATTTTTGCCGGTGGTTTCCGGTGCTGAGCATCGGCACTTAATACACGGAGCCGATGCTGTGGAACGTTTCACCCGTGGGAGCTGTACCTGATAATTGTTACATGTACATTTAAATGGTTTGAGGACACATACCAGAAGGCTTTTCGTGTTACGGGCGCCATCTTGGAAATTCGGTCAATTAAAGCAGCGAATAGCAAGCATCTACACTTGCTCTTCTGTGTCTTTGTTGATTAGTAGGTGTTGCCCTACCTGTAAGGGATGTGTTACTCGGCCCGCCCTTTGCCCTGGATTCTTTTCGCTACCTGCACATTGTGTTGGAATCAAGTTGTTGCACGTTCATTGGTAGGTGAGCCTACAGAGCCTGTCATGGCTTCCCTAGTGCTGGCATCTCGGAACTGCATGCCATTTTTCCCAGACTCCCGGAGCCACTTTTGAGTGCAGTAGGCACTCCCTGTGAGAATGAAAGATGCTCAAGTCAACTAAGCGTACTGAAGGATAGAGTGCCTGACACATATGATATGTCTTTGAGATTTGAGTGTGTGCTTTCTAGAACGCTTTCCAGAAACTTGTGATCATTGGGCATAATGTGGATTTTGCATGTCACCCCTGCACTAATCTCATGCCTCATGAATTAAGGTCAAAGTGTCAACGTGTATGCATGCTTCACAAAAACCACTCTTGTCTTTGATGTACGAGCCTATAATGGTGTTGCCTTGATAATTGTCTAGGCCACAAGATAGGTTGCATATCACTAGAGCCAATGGTGGCAGTGAGTTTAGCCGGCGGGAGTGGATGGTGGCCTCTTAAAGATTTTGAGCACCAGCACTTATTATTTTACAAATTATGCACTGGAATAGTTTCCCTCTTCATGTAACCGCTTGCAACTGTCTTTCAATTAGAGCCACTGCAGATGTTCTGGCAACATTTCTTTACTCATAACTTCGAGATCTGCATGCAATATTAACGACAACAGACTGGAATTGCCCTACCAGGGTTTTTTTTTCCTGATGTTGTCTTGGTTCCATTCAGCGGAACCATTATAGAACAACACAAGACAATTTGCAAAAAAGAAAACACAGGACAAATGAATAAAAATAATAGTGATGTGGAGTCACATCTGCACCCTACAACAGAGCCATTACATGCAGGCATTTATTTTGGAGAATTACTATGAACTATGTGGAAAACCCTCACTTCAGTGAGAAAGTATCACAGTGTCTATAGAATATCATGGTTAGCTTGGTAAAGGGCATAGATGTCATGTTTGGTATGACAAGTGGCCCTGGGCAAAAGTGTCACTTTTAGCCAGTCTTGGCTTTTTACATGCTTTTAGCAGACAAAGGGGGTTGCTTACACCTTAGAATGGTTCATGCTCAGGGAAGGAATACTACAAATGTGCTTGTGCTGGATGTCTTTCAGTGAATGAAAGCTGTCAGTTATTTTCGAATGCTGGCATTATCTGCACGCAGTGTACGCCTAAGAGGAGTATGTGCTGTGCTGCAGTGAACTACAACTCCCAATGGCAACAAACTCTCACGTGTGATGAAGAGACAGGAACCGTCTTCAATTATGGAGTATAACTTACTTGTGGTTGATACAGAACATCCTTTTCTAGGCAATCATGCTACAACTTTAATGCATTTTGGGGCTTACTTCATGGATGACAGATTTCCCTTGGTATGATCTATTCTATCATGATGGACTTCGAGGTAACAGAGAAGTATCCTGAAGTCTTGTGGGGCTAAACAGGATATTTGAAATATTCTCTTGAACATTTATCTGAATTTTAAAAGACTGGAATTGTATATTCTGTGATAGATTTCTAGGAAGAAAGAGGGAGGACTTTACATGGACAGTATTGCCAACCCTGAATGTTTGATTCATTGTGCAGCATAAATACAAATCAAGAAATATATTAAAGACTAGTTTTTGGACTAGAAGGAGCCCATTCCAGCACAAACCTATGCTTCAGAAAATGGGCACACCCTTTTTGGGCCAAACCCTGTCTATTGTTTGTAGATAGGAACTGGTGCAAAAATCCGTGAACGGTTGGGTTGGAACACCCAGTTATCTCCAATGGTATGCCACCTTGACACAGAGTAGTGCAAAGTCGAGCTATGCACCATTATGCATAACTTTGGCCAACTTTCCATAAAAATCTTGGCCAGCATTGGCAAGTAAAAAACACTACAACACATTGTGCAGGGTTTGCATTTCAAAATTAATGCAAATCTGGCCAAAGTATTAGCAAATTTGAGCCTGCATGGTTTGCGATGACATTACATGAAACCTTCAGGTTTTCTGTGACTCTCTCTGGAATGTATGATACAGTACATGTTTAGGGGTCCTAATTTAGAGTTCGGCGGACATGTTACTCCATCACAAATGTGATGGATATCTAGCTCACCATAATACAAGTACCATTAGATATGAAACATTTGTAATGTGACAAACGGGATATGTGTCACGTATATGATCAATCAATCAAGCAGGACATTTGTAAATCGCACTACTTACCCATGAGGGTCTCAAGGTGCTGAGGGGGGGTGGCGGAATGCTGCTACTGCTCGAATAGCCAGGTCTTGAGGAGTCTACTGAAGGTTAGCAGGTCCTGGTCTTCCGTAGGATGATGGGGAGGGTGTTCCAGGACTTGGCGGCGAGGTGTGAGAACGATCTGCCGCCAGAGGCTGCTCTTCGGATGCGGGGGACTGTGGTGAGGGAGAGGTCGGCAGAGCGGAGCTGGTGGTTGGGGGTGTAGAAGCTGAGTCATCTGTTGAAGTATGCTGGTCCAGTGTTGTGGAGGGCCTTGTGTGCATGGGTGAGGAGCTTGAAGGTGATCCTCTTGTCGACGGGGAGCCAGTTCAGGTCTCTCAGGAGGGGTGTGATGTGGCTGCGGCGAGGGATGTCGAGGATCAGGCGAGCAGAGGCCTTTTGAATGTGCTGGAGTAATTTCAGGAGTTTGGCTGAGGCTTCTGCATAGAGGGCGATTCTGTAGTCCAACCTGCTGCTGACAAGGGCCTGGGTGACCGTTCTACTTGTGTTGGTGGGGATCCACCTGTAGATCTTGCATGCAGACAATGTTGAAGCAGCAGGACAAGATGGGGTTCACCTGCTTTGTCATTGAGAGAGTAGAGTTGAGGATGAACCCTAGGTTATGTGCATGGTCGGTGGATGTTGGGGCTGTTCCCAGTGCGTTTGGCCACCAGGAGTCATCCGAGGCAGAGGGGGTGGAGCCACAATGAGTTCTTCCGTCTTGTCCGAGTTTAGTTTCAGTCAGCTGTTCTTCATCCACTCAGCAACATCTTTCATTCCTTCATGGAGGTTGGTTTTGGTGGTGAGGGGGTCCTTAGTGAGGGAAAGGATAAGCTGGGTTTTGTCGGCGTAGGATATGATGTTGAGGTCATGCAGTCAGGCGACGTGGGCGAGTGGTGCCATGTAGATGTTGAACAATGTTGGGCTGAGGGATGAGCCCTGGGGTACGCCGCAGATGATCTCGGTTGCTTCGAAGCGGAAAGGGGGGAGGCAAATGCTCTGGGTTCTGCCAGAGAGGAAGGAGGTGGTCCAGTCCAAAGCCTTGTCTCGGATCCCAGCGTTGTGGAGGCACGCACATAGGGTGCAGTGGCAGACAGTATTGAAAGCAGCTGACAGGTCCAGGAGTATGCGGGCCACGGTTTCTCCGTTGTCCAGCAGGGACCTGATGTCATCAGTGGTGGCGATGAGGGCAGTTTTGGTGCTGTGGTTGCTGCGGAACCCGGACTGGGTCGAGTCCAGGATGCTGTTCTACTTGAGATAGCGGGTCAGTTGTCTGTTGATGGTGTTCTCGATGACCTTCGCCGGAAACGGGAGCAGGGAGATGGGCCGGAAGTTCTTGAGTTCCTTGGGGTCAGCCTTGGGTTTCTTGAGTAAAGCGTTGATTTCGGCGTGCTTCCAACTCTTTGGAAAGGTCGCTGTCTCGAAGGAGATGTTGATGGCTTTCCGGAGATGGGGTGCGATGGTGGTTCTGGCTTTTTTGAGGATTTGGTGTCGGTATGGGTCTGACGGAGATCCGAAGTGGATGGAGTTCATGATTTTGATGGTGTCGTCGTCATTTATGTTGATCCAGGCGAGTAGGGGGTCGGTGCCGATGCTGGCCATGGGGGTAGGGGTCTCGGTGGTTGTCGGGCAGTCGTGAAGTTGAAGCTGTCGGGGATGTCAGCGATCTTGCGATGGAAGAAGGTGGCTAGGGAGTCGCATAGGTCTTGCGAAGGTGGGATGTTGTAGATGTTGGAGCTGGGGTTGGAGAGTTCCTACACAATGTTGAAGAGCTCTTTGCTGTTGTGTGCGTTGTTGTCAGGGCGGTCTTTGAAGGAGGCCCTTTTGGCAGATCTGATGAGGTGGTGGTGTCTGCAGGTAGCGTTCGTGTGGGTTGTGTAGCTGTCCGGTGTCTGTTCAAGGTGCCATTCCTTCTCTAGCTTTCTGCAGGTTTGCTTAGAGGCCTGGAGGTCTTCAGTGAACCAGCAGGCTTTCTTGATAGTGTGTCTGTAGGAGGGTTTCTTTCCGGGGCGAGGGTGTTGGTGCAGTTGTTGATCCATTGTCTGAGGTTGTGAGCAGCGATGTCTGGGTCGGTGGCGTCGACGGGAAGGCTCCGGGTGAGGGTGGTGGTTAGCTGGTCTTCTGATGACTTTGCTCCAGCAGCGGCGGGGTATCTGTTGGGTGCAGTGGAGCGTGGTAGGTTTCCAGACGGTGAAGTGGATGCAACGATTGTCGGTCCATTGGAGTTCGGTGGTGTGGTTGAAGGAGAGGTGGGAGCTTGAGGAGAAGATGGGGTCAAGAGTGTGACTGGCAGTGTGATGAGTAACTCATCCGCTAAACTATTCATGAGGCTCTAAAACATGCCAACAAATAACAATTATTAAGGTCTTATTAAACTAGACACTCAAGATTTTTTCCTTTAAGTCAATGTTTGTTGGTAAGCACAGAAAATGAATAGATATTGGATGCCCACATTCCCGCTCAATGGTAAAGGGTGTATTTGGTTATCACACTTTTTTTTAAATTTCTTGGTAAATTCTGGACTTACCTTTCGCACAAAACCTCTTTTGTCCACTCAAAGGGGCATATTTACACACCCCTATCGCCACACGGACATCACTTTTTAGTGACGTTCCTGTGGCGAAATGGATTTGCCTTATTTACAAGGCAGTCTTAAGCTACTTAACGTGCTATACTTAGCATGAAAAGGACATGGGTGTTGTGGTGGGCATTCCACCGCAACAACCATTGATTTTGACACTGACCCATATTTTCAAGGGTGGCATAAAAATGGTGCAGCACCAAAATTAAGACTAGGGAAAACCTGGTCTTACCATGATAAAACGAGGAGAAATGCTTTATTTCTCCTAGTTTTTGCTGTTTCTATGTGTGCTGCATTGTGCAGCACACATAGAAACAGCAAAGTGCCACTGAATGTTTATGTGCAGGAAGGTGTCCCTTCTTGCTCATAAACAATCATTAAAAAAATGTTGAGTTGCAACTTCTCTGTGGGCTGCACAAAGCCGCACACATAGTAGTTACAAAACACCATTTTAGATTGTTTATGTGCAGGAAGAGACACCTTCCTGCACATAAACAATCCTTCCCCTCTAAGCAGGCATTGTTGCACTATGGTAAAAGGGTGTCTCTGTTGGCTCTAGGCTGCTAAATTTAGTGGCAGGGATGGAGACACGTAAGCCTGCACCATATTCTTGTATATACGGTGCAGCCCTGTGTTTCAGAAGTGGTGGAGCGCAGAGTTAAGCCAACAATTCGAATGCCCTGCTCTGTCACTTCTTTTGTAAATATGCCCCTAAATTTCTTAAAAAGAGAGCTTATCTCTTTGCACTGAGAAAAGTCGGCAATGTATCTCCGAAATAATCGTACTAGATTGGCAATTACAATGCCATTGAATATTTTCAAAGCTGTCTCGATAAAGTCTCTTAGGAAAGTACAGTAAAAGGCATTTCAAATCTATTTTAATTACAATGAATTAATTGCTAAATGAAAAGAATCCTCCAATAGGTAGTTGGTCCCTAATGCAAATTATTTTTCTTTCACGAATAAGTTAATAGCCATTCCAATTTTATATAGCCTGAGCCCATTTTATTAGCACATTTTCTAGCAGCTCATTCATTTAGTCAGCTGTACTGCTTTTTAAAAGATAAAATGACATCATTTCTTCTGTTGTAGATGCAAAATTGCTTTCAATTTATGTGAAGATAAAAGCTAGTGGAAGAAATCTATCACAGAACATTTTTTTAGTTCATCTTTGACTGAATTAATGTGATGCATCTGAGATTCTTAAGATCTTATATTGGACTTTTATAACACTGACAGTGTGGAATAAGTTAAACATAGCAGCACTAAACAAAGTTGACAAACAATGCGAGAGAAATGCAAAACACTTTGACGCATAATCAAGCGTATAGTCAAATGCTTCTTTTCCTTTTTTAAGCTTTAATTTGTCAATTCTTATATATTTTGGTATAATATTCTGTAATTTAAAATATGTGTATGTGCAAAGATTAAAAATAAATTGTTTTTGGACAGAATAATGTGAAAGTACAATATATATTTTTTTTTAGAAAAATAAGTTAACATTATTAACACAGTTTCAAGTTGATGAGCCCTCTACTTATAACGTTTAAAACGATAATCTTCTATTCATAAACAATGTAATACATACGTTCACTAAAAGAAAGATCATAAAAGGCAATGTTAAATAAAAATATAGATTCAGGCTCATATGCAATCTCTCAACAATAGCATTAAAGGCTTGGGAATCAGAAAGTTAATATTTTAAAGATGAAAACTATATATTCCCGAATATAATGAATTGCTTTTCACATCAATTATATCCAGGATCCATAATATGGTTTACTCTATCTGCTATTTATTTAACCATAGCTACATAAAGCTGTTTTGAATTGTCTTAACTATAATGTTTTGGTTAAGAGTAAACCTCTAGTGTTCTTACTCTCACTGGACAAACTGTCCTCAAGATGTACTGTCAACAAAATGTGTATGATGGCGAATGGCCTCTTGGTATTCACTGTGCTGTCTAGCTGCCGCCGTCTCTCTCTCTCTATTTTATTCTATTTTCCAGAAGTATGCCCCAGCACGAGCTCATCAGATTGTTTAGTAGACAAAATGACAAAAGCATCACGGAAAATGTGCTCGGTGTATGCTGTACATCCAAAGGTGGGCAGTTCACGCAGCAATTCTTGCTAATGCTGACCTTGTGCCACCTTTCATCTTTTTGCAACGAGATGAGCCTTCCCCGAAGACCCGGTACCAGAGCAATACTCCTCTTAAAAGACACATACTTGCCTTTTGCAATGTCAATAACGTATAAATAACCTAAATGAAAAGCTTTCATCTTTCAAATAATTATATCAAACCGAATCAAAACCATTACATGTTTGCAGGCAATTCAAAATGCTCAGATGTATTCAAGAATTAGAGAAATGTTTAAAACAAAGGTATTTTATCCTAGATAACTAACAAAACATCAGGTTTACAACAAGGCATAGACAGAAAGAATCCTTTTTGTCCTAACTCAGACCATCTGCCAATTATTAGTGAACTGGACCCTAAATTACTAAGAAAGTACATATGGAATAGATTCTATTCATTTTGAAACATGGAGGGGAAATTGTATGTAAATTGTACAAAATACGTATATTGGACTAGTTCAGTGCTTAACATTCTCAATATCTCTCACAAAATCTGCTATGCCATTAACATTTCCCATACTAATCCTCTTTCAGTATCGCATGGTGACAAATATCTCTGGTGGTTCCTTCTTTTGGCTTATTTCAATAGTCATCAAAATGGCCTTCTGACAATTGTAAGGAAAAATTACCAAACATATCTTTAAACCCTATTGACTCTGCTCGCTGCAGGCCAAACATGCTCATCTAATGCAAAATCAGAAGTTGAAGGTGTCTGGTGCTATCTGCTTGCACCAGCCACAACCAGGAGATTCGTTCATGTCATCCTCCTTGAGATTGATTTAATTGGTGAGGAGTAAGTAAACATCAGCTTACCTGGATAGAAAGGTTCTAGTTAAAGTGCTTTCTGTGAAGTTTGGACAAATTAGCAGAAAAATAATATTGTGATAAAAACATGTTGTGTCAAAAATATCGTGGACAGGGGTATTAAAGGTAAAAAAATAATTTTAGTGCTGTTTTTAATATCATCGTAAAAAATATCACTGTCGAAAATATCATTTTGTGTAATATCTATTGTGTTAATTGTTATGTAAAGTATGAATTACTTAAAAAATTTATATGTATTATTGTTTACATTTTAAATTTTACTTTATAAAAAACATTTTTTTTAAACATTTAACAATAATACATTCAATTTTGCGTTAAGATTTTTTTGTATTGTTTAAAGTTTAGGAATGATAGTAAATATTTTGAACAATATATTTTTTTAATTGCAATTAAAACACTAAATATATATATCATTTAAAATATAAATATGTATATAAAGGTTTGTAGTTTAGAATAGAGTGTTTTAGGTAACATTTTGGTAAATTGTGTGTTTTGTAATATGTTATGGAAAATGTTTATTTTGAAGTGGATATTGTAAATGTCAACACTTTAGTGCCCAATATATTCTCCAAAGTGGTTTAAATTGGAGTGGCAATAGTTAATGTCACCCTTTTCCTGTCCAACACCTACCCCAAATTGCTTTAGATTGGAGTGGCAATAGTAAATGTCACCCGTTAGTGTCCAATACCTTCCCAAATTGGTTTACATTGAAGTGGGAATAGCAAATGTCACCCATCTGGTGTCCAAAACATTCCCCAAATTGGTTTGGATTGGAGTAGGATTAGCAACTGTCACCCCTTTAGTGTCTAACACAATCCGCAAATTAGTTTATATTGGAGTGGGAATGGCAGATGTCATGTCTTTCATGTTCAACACCTTCACCAAATGGGCTTAGATTGGAGTGGGAATAGTAAATGGCCCCTCTTTCTTGTCCAACATCTTCCCCAAATTGATATAGATTAGATTTGGAATAGCAACTATCACCCTTCTAGTATCCAACACCTTCCCAAATGTGTTTAAATTGAGAAAGGTAATAGTACATTTCACCCTTAAGTGAACAACACCTTCCCTCAAAAAAGTTAGATTGGAGTGGGAATAGTAAATGTCATCCCTTTTGTGTTCAACCCCTTCCCCGAATTATCATAGATTGTAGGGGGAAGAATAAATGTCACTCCCTTGAGTGTACAACACATTCCCCAAATTGGGGATTATTATGATGCCACTGGGTCTGACATCTGATATTGTGGTCCGTCCATCGCATTAGGATGCAGCAGAACGAGGCATTGGGTGGAGAGATCATCCCTGGAACTTCTGGTCAGAACACACAATAATCCCTTGAATGAGGGTGGAGCCAGACTCGGCTCTGCCGTAAGAATTATGATGGCAATTTCCGACAGCCTTTTCATTTCAGGATTTCCAACTGGCTGTTGGAAAGTGTTGATGGGGGCACATAGCAGGACCCCCTTCCTCCTTGGCCCTCCACAATGGGGCCTGCAGGCCCTCTAAATATCCCTCCACCATATGGCAGGCACTGTGAAGGTTGTGCTGCAGGCCTTTTCTGCTCACCACATTAGCTTCTATTGAAAAATGGATGATTTTAGGTCACATCCAAGTACTGGCTGTTCCAATCCACAGCGGTGTCCGACATTGTGATAAGCCCATTATTGTTGATTGGAGTGGGAATAGCAAATGTCACACCTTTAGCGGTCAACACCTTCTCTAATTGGTTTAGATTGGAGTTTGAATACTACTAAATATTACCCCTTTAGTGTCCAAACCCCTTCCACAAATTAGTTTAGATTGAAGTGGGTATAGTAAATGCCCCTTCTTAGAGGCCAGTTTTGATGTCGGACAGACCTGAGTCCGTCCGACATCGATCTGGAACTGGGAGCGACCAACCCCCTGTCGGCGGTCCCAAACCTACAAATAGGATGTGACCAAACACTGCTCGGTCACACTACTATTCTTTTATAAACTTCCTTTTAGTAGGCAGTTGATTAAGAACACAAGTCATCAAAAGCAGATCAAAGTACAATTAGAGGGCCACTCGCAGGGGGCCTTTCCACATTAAAATCTCGGGTCCATCCCAAATCCCTGGAGTAGTCCCTGAAACACTGGAGCTGGTTGCAGTCTCTGCCCTCCAGTCAGTTATGCATTAGTAACATTCCCTTCTCTGCTCCCTACTTGGCCGTTCATGCCTGATACTGTTTCCATGGACCTCAAATCTTTTCAAATTTGCGCCGACAGCCTCTGGAGCGGTATGCTGTCTGTTCGCCTAGCTGGCACCAGTCAAGGTCTTCCTTCCAGTCTCTGGTTGCAGGGCGCCTGCCTGCCCCCATAGCATGGCTAGATTGTGCTTTGCCACCAATGCAGCCATTTTGAGCCAAATATTTATTAGACTGGGCCACTTCTCTTCCTCCAACACTCCCAGCAGCAGCCACTTGGCCTCAAGCAGCACAGGTAGGCCTGTTAACTCCCTCATTGTCTCAATTATTTTAGTCCAAAAGTTTGGGATATGTGGACAGGTCCAGAGTGCGTGTAAAAATGTGCCCAATCCACCACAGCCCCTGGGGCAATCGGCTGAGTCTAAATGACCCATCTTGAACACTTGACCTAGAAAGGTGGGGCCTTTGTAGTATCCGTAGCTACACCCGGCGGAATCGAGCCCTCATAGCAATCTCTCTGGGGCTCTGTAATACCTCACTCCACTCCTCGTCATCTAGGGGCCCCAAATCTACAATCAAGACCTCTCAAAACGAGGCAAGACAGCCTGGAATATTCATTATAATCTTCCTGTATGTCAGGTTAACTGCCTTAGTGGGCATAGGGTCCAGTATCAGTCGATCCTCCATGAGGGTGCAATCCGGGAGAAGCTTCTTCACAAGAAGATGGCATTTCAGAGCGTGTTGTAATGGTCTGTATCAGAATATCTCACCCTGTGTCACCTCATATTCTGCCTTCAACACCTCAAATACTACTAGAGAACCCCCCTCCAGACATCACCCAATTTCTCTATTCCTGATGTGTGCCATTTCATGTATGCTTACAATTTTTTAACCTCACCCAGGCAGTCACAATTCCACAATGGGGTTTCTGCTGTTAGTTTCTCATCCCAAACCAGGCACCTGTTAGATGCTTTCCATGTCCACACTACCGCCCACTTGTGGGGTGGGAGCGAGTCCTTCTTGACAGTATCGTACAGGAGCGCCGTATAGTCTCTGGTTCCTATAGCCAGGCGATCTACCCTGTATGCTGGCTTCATTCGCTCCCCAAACATCCAATCTTTCACCACTTACAGCTGGGAGGCCCAAAAATAGGCTTGGAGGTCAGGACCGCCAGGCCTCCATCATAGACACCACGCTGCAGCTCTGCCAGCGATATTTGGGCTGCCCCTCCGTCCCACAATAGAGACCTCAGGATGCCATTGATTCTACGGAAATAGGATTCAGGAATCCTGAACCATATGTTCTGGAGAATGTAATGCATACATGGGGGAGTCATCATTTTAAAGATAACCACCTGCCCCATTAACAAAAGGGGTAGTGCGTGCCAGTGGCACACATCTGCTTGAAAGCGGTTGACTTGGGGAAGAACGTTTCTCGCCCCTGGTGATATGGATCCCCAGGAATGTGAACCTGTCTATTGCCATTGGGCTGGCCATTAGGATGGCAGGGACAGGGGGCCTGAGGAGAGTCTAAAAACCAGTGACTTATCCCAGTTAATGTGGTAGCCGGCATAGCCCCCGAAAAGGTCAAAGATATGCAAAATCTCGGTAACGAGATGCAGAGTTTTGCACATGGAATAAAATATTGCATGCATTGAGAGACATCTTCTACTCCCAGTTGTCCTTGACTAAATTCCCCAGATTAATGGGTATCCATGGACCCAGCCCGCCAAGGGCTCTGGGGCCTGGGCAAAAATCATGGGAGACAGCGGACAACCTTGCCCTGTGCCCTTTCGCAGTTTGAGCACACAGGAGGTGCAGCCATTTACCCGCACCCTGGCCCGGGGTGCTTCATAGAGTACACAAACCCAGGCACATAAGTGAGGGCCAAAGCCCAGTCGAGGCAACACTGCAAAAATATAATTTCATTCCACACTATCAAAGTCCATTCAGGCATCGAGGGAGAGAATTGCTGCATCGTCTACTCTATATGCCTCCGTCAGGTGAAGCACCCCGTATAGTTGTCTCAGGTTGAAGCGTGTGCTATGCTTCGGCATGAAACCGCATTGGTCAGGGTGTATCACCGATGTTATCATGCCCGCTAGTCTATTCGCAAGATCTTTGGCCAGGACTTTGGGTTCTACGTTGAGCAGGGATATAGGACGGTATGAGTCACACTCTGCCAGCGGTTGACCTTTTTTGGGGATTACCACTATGATGGCAGTTCTATGATGATCTGGTAGCCTCCCCACCTCCGTAGCCTCTCTGAACATATTGAAGAGGTGGGGCACTAATTTCTGAGCCGTTTTCTTGAACAATTCAAGGGGAAAACCATTCAGACCGGGAGCCTTCCCAGACTGGAGCCCCTGAAGAGCCCCCGCTATTTGTTCTACTGTCAAGTCGCTGTCTAGTATCTCTCTGTCATCCCTCGTCAGGGTGTTCAGGTTCATTGTTGCTAAGAGTTCTTTACATTTCTAGCTAGAGCTACCAGACTTGAAGGTGTATACGTCCTCGTAGAAGGCTGCAAAAATGACGGCAATTTAATCTTCTCAAGTATGTACCTCCCCTCTGTGATCTAGGATTTCCATCACCCAACCTATTTCACTGCCCTTTTTGTCAAGCCAGGCAATGAGCTTTGTGGCTTTATCTCCTAACTCGTAGGGCCTCCTCTGGATTGATAAAGCATGGGCCCAAGCTGAGCCCTCTGCTATGTCTTGCAGTTCCTGTTGTGCCAAGCGCAACTGGTGCATCAAGTTCCTCTTCTGTTCTCCCTCTCTTACTAACTCAGCCTCTAGGGTCACCACTTTTTGTTTGAGTGCCTGATGTCTACTCCTGTTCTCTTTCTTTTTAACCTCAACTAGTTCTTGATACTGCCATCATACCACCAGCTTGTAGGCTTCCCAAAGAATGCAGCAGGAGACACCCACCCCTCATTCTGCTGGAAGTATCTCTTGGTGCCTTCTCTTTCTATCCATCAAGTGCCAGGCCACCAGTCGGGCGGCAAGACTCTTCCCAATGTTAGTACCTTAAACCAAGTGGCCACCGGGGAATGGTCAGGAATACCCTTCGCCAAGTGTTATGTGTCTGAGAAGCTACCCACGTCTTGCTTAAGGGTGAATAAATAACAAATTTGGGATAATCTCCCATGTCTTGCCAAAAAGTGTGTGTATTGGCGTTCAATCTTGATTTGGGCTCTCCACAAGTCAACCCACCCTAATGCCTCCATGAAGCTTCCTGTGGGGGGGGGGGAGGCTCACAGTGTTTGTGTCTATTTTTCCAGGCCATCTATCCTCTGACTGAGACAGGAAATCATTCATTTCGCCTCCCAAGATAAGAGAACCAAGCGGTATCTCTCGGATTGCGCACTAAGGGCAGATCAAATGTCACCCTGCAGGCCTGGCAGGGTGTATAAGGAGCCCAGATTCAGAGTTCGCCCATCCCACTTCCCTGTCTGGAGTACGCATCTGCCCAGTGGGTCTCTCCACATTTTCCAAGGGACATATACCGTAGAGGCCCTGGAAAGCATTCCTATTCCTCGAGACCCTGACGTGTTTCTGCGTGTGCCACCAAGGTGTAGCCCCATCTATCCCGTGCTTTAAAATTGTGTCCCTGTAGGTGTGTCTTGTGTAGAAAGTCTGGCTTGTGTCATTTGATAAATTGGAGCACCATCGTACGCTTTATTTTGGACCCCAAGACATTTTCATTCCAGGATATTATTTTAAGTTCCTGTTCTTTATGCATTGCCTGGGTTCCACTCGGATGTCTGATTGCAAACCGGGAATTGCCCCCCCGCCTTAGACGTGAACCCTGCCCTGAAGCATTGCATCTCGACTATAACTACATCAATGGATACTAAAGAATAAACAGAACCCTTAACACCCCCCCTTGCTACCCTGCACAGTGGGACTAGAACTTCCCACAACCCCAATTTGCAAAGCGTGTGTCGCCCCAAACTGGAAAATAACCTTATTAGGGCGTTGGCTGCCCCTTCATGTCATCTACCTGCTCAACCCGCAGATATCCCTCTCCACCAGGGGGGCACACCCCTGCCCATATCATTGTGTCCACTTCCCTGTGCTTCCGGCCTAGTGACTAACGTTCTGGTAAACAAACAAAAGAGTCCTGGAGCAACTTTAGTCCCATGCACCTTTCCACCTTTCCCTATTCACCCACTACCCAAATAACTCCTCATGAGAACCTCACAGCTTGTCTTTTTTTATAGTCCATCGATCTCCCTGCAGGCTTTGCCAGTGGTGGGTTTCAGGGTTTCTGGTGTCATCAGTTCCTCCTCATGGTGCTATGAAGCAGTTAACAATGTACATTGCACCATCTAGAGGGGTCCCCTTTTGGCACCATACATGCAGGACTGGCTCGACGCGGCGCAGCCACGAAAAAAACATTGGGACACGCCGATGCGAACTGTTCTCATTTGTTTGTAGAATTCATGGTTTCATTATAGAAAAATTGCAAAATGAGACGTCACTTATGGAATTGTTTATTTGTTGCACACATGTAATGTAACAGTAATACCTGCAGTCTAGCATGCCTGAGACAAGTAGGGCGCCACAGGGCGCCCTCCCCTGCTAACCATCACCCTTGAGATCTACTGCTTTTTTTTTTGCAGCCGGCCCGCGGGGTTGTAGGCTTTGCTATATGTACTGCACTTTTTGAACACTAATAAACGTCTTACAAAAAACAAAAAAAAAATGGTGCTATGAAGCAGTCTGGGATTGATCCAAGCCCTGATGACTTGTTTCTTCAGCTGTGGAGTCTCCATTGTGCATGATACAAGGGTGACATCTCTTCGGGCCCCTTGGGTGCCAAGACTTCTGTGTGTGCCACCCCTCCAGCCATTCCCATGCCTTGGCTGGAAAGTAGAAGAACCCGGATTTTTCTTCTGCCAGAACTTTTAGGTTGGCGGGGAACATCATCATATAGTTTAAGTCCTTTTCCCTAAGAGCTTTCTTGAACTCCTCCTTTGTTTCTGAACCTGATAAGTAAAATCGGGAAAGAAGCAAAACATGGAGTTTTTATAATTAAGGTCAGCTTGTGCCCGGGTTACTTGCAGGATGATGTCTCGATCTCTGAAATTCAACATACGGAGGTGGGATTAGGGGCCCTGTGATCCTTTTTGACTAAGAAGAACTTCGATACGCATTTGGGTTTCAGGTGTTTTGTGATCAAGTCTTCCATGAATAGGTTGACGCTTTGGGTTTCGGCTCCTTCAGGAACCCCTACTATTCAAAGATTGTTTCTCCTAAACTTCCCTTCCTGGTCTTTAATTCTTGCCCCCAGGGCATCTTGCTGCTTGGTTAGTTTATCCACTTGCTCCACTATGGACTTCAAGGAAGTTTGGAGCTTGCGAATACTGGTTTCTGCATACTGGTTTCTGCAGTGTGCACTGTGTCGTACATCCTCTGTAAGTCTGCTCTGAGTAGTCCCACCTCAATAGTGACCAAGTCTATTTTAAGTTCCAGAGCGAATTGAAGAGTTTGTATCATTGTCATTATTGCCCCCAGGGAGGGTTCCCCTGAGGCTGCTGGGTTAGTGGGCTGAGTCTCCTCTTCCTTGTGGAGTCTGGGGACCACGTATTTATCTGTCTTGTTTGATTGTGGCAGTAGGTTCCCTTTGGGCCTCACCATTCTTCCTGCTCTGTTCTGTGTTCAAGTTTACTATCAGGGACTCCCTATGCCCAGCTTCAATGCTCTGCCCGGTCTCCCCAACTGGTAGGTCGATGATGCAGTGGAACCGTGACCTGTTGAAGTGTCCCCAGTTAGTTGAAGGGCTCTAAGCAGGTCGCTCAGGCCTTCCCCCTCTGTCTCCGCAGATGGCCCATGCAAGGTCTAATATGGCCCCCAGTGCATGGCTGATGTTGTGGGTGAGCACCAATGTTTCCATGCAGTTGCATTGTCCCAACCTCAAATCTTATGTCTCCGGCTCCAGCCCCACATCCTGCCGGGTTGACCTCCAATTCCCAGTCTTCAGGCGCCCCTCCCCGTTGCTGCTTGCCCGCCTGCAGCCCGGGGTGATTGCTTTGGGGTCACTCAGGTCACATATGAGGGCCCAAGTCCACCCTGACTTCCAGGTCCAGGGCTCCCAAAACATTTGTTCTGTAGGATCAGCCTCAATTTACCACTGCCACGGACGGGTCCATTGAGGACTTGGCCTTGTCTGTAGTCCCCGGATGTCTATATCTCTTCACCAGCTCCTCCTTTGTGCCACTTCCCCTAGGCCCTACGGGATGCCTCTGCTTGCAAATCCGCCCCAAGGCTTTCCTGTTATTGCTGCCTGCACACCACCTATCACTAGGGATGAGCTCTATAGTGTCACCAGGTCCACTGTTGCTGCCTAAAGTTTTCTCTTGTCGCCCATCCCCGGATGATGTTCACTCTTTCACCCTGCATCTCTAAGCCTTCAAGGCACTCGGGGTCTGTTTGTGCATGGGCCTACCTCCAATATGGCTGCTGCCATAAGCTCCAGTCGGTATTCTGACACTAGCTAGCGCTCAACATGCTCTCATTGTAAAGAGCTGGTTGCAGTTAAAGCCACCATCCCATGGCAGGCACCTTAAAGTACCTGCTACCGCATGCAGGGCTCAACAGAGGGGCACCATAGGTGCCCCCTCTGCCACCACCTGGAGGCCTTGCACAAAGTTGACTTCCCACAGCCTTTATGTGTCGCAAATGACAGCACAGAAAGGCTGTTGGAATCCAACATTGTAATCACTCGGGCAGAAAAAGCCACTCTCGGGATTACACAAGGGTTTTGGAATGGCAGACGGGCTCTCCGAGCCCATCATAAGCCATGGATTGATTTCCGACTGACTCCATGAAAATGGGTCGGTTGGTGGTTGGAAATGAATGCAAACAGGAGATTATGATGCCATAGGTACAGCTCTGACCGAGGGTCGGAACCGTTTCTTGCGGCATAGTAATTGGCTCCTTAGTGTCCAACACCTTCCCTCAGTATAGTTAGATTGGAGTGGGAATAGTAAATGTCACCCATTTGGTGTCCAACCCCTTGCCCAAATAGTTTTAGATTAGAATGAGAATAACAAATGTCACCCCTTTAGTCTCCCACAACTTTTCCGAATAGGTTTAGATTGGAGAGGGAATAATACATGTCACCCCTTTAGTGTCCAACACCTTCCCTGAATTGGTGTAGATTTGAGTCGGAATAACAATTATCATTTCTTTAGGGTCCAACACCTTCGACAAATTGGTTTGAAGTGGAAATAGTAAATGTCCCCTGCTAGGGGCTGATTACGATCTCGTTAGGAAACTCTTCTGATTGACTCGGTTTCGGAATTGTTTCCGAACTAATCGGGTTCTGCCAGTCCGACTGACCGATTACGATGATTCCCAACATCGTTCAATACAATTTCCATTGATTTCAATGAGAGCCTGTTTTCTGAACGTGAAGATAGGACCGCTTTTAAAAAAAGGGATGCTGGGTAAAACCCTGCACCATGTGATGGGCACCCCATGGTGCCTGCCACACTGTGCAAGGTTTAACAGGGGGGTTCAATGGGTACCCCCACGGGCTTCAGCTGGAGACCTCAGTGTGAAGGGGCCTGCTATGGGACCCCGAAGTCAGATTTCGACAGCCATTTAGTGTCGGGCAGACCAATTTGGAACAGCTGTCCGAATCGGTCATCTTATTTGCTTGTTCGGAAACGGTGACCATAGAGCTGAAAGAATTGGTTCCGAATGACTCTGCATGGCCGAATGCCATTCGGAACTGATTTAGACAGCCCAAACGGTTCCTTGCATCGTAATCGGTTGTCCGGAAAGGTGTCCGATCCAGTCAGATTCGACGAATCTGAATCCGGCTCAGATCCTCTCCGGACGGCATCGTAATCGACCCCTTAGTGTCCAACACCTTCCTGTACTGGATTAGATTGGAATGGAAATGGCAAATGTCACCCCATTAGTTTCCAATACATTCTCCAAATTGGTTTTGATTGGAGTGGAATTAGTACATTTTAAAGCTTTAGTGCTCAGCAAAATTGGCTTACATTGGAAAGGAAATGTTAAATGCCACCCCATTAGGGCCTGATTATGAGTCTGGTGGTCCACAGACTGCCAGACCCATGGTGGCACAGCGGTGGCAGTCCAGGAACCGCTTCACCGGTGGACCAACCACCCCATTATAAGATTCGGCGAACTGGCAGCCATTGCAATGCCGCAGCTGACAGGGAACCGTCGATCCCTGATAGTCAGGGCCTGAGTAATATGCTGGTGCTGCCGCTGCAGAACCGCCTAGCATTTTATGAGTTTCAAGACCGCCAGCGGTGTCATGGAGGTCTTAACTCAACAACGCCTCAAACAAAGAAGGCTCTACGCATTGGGATGCAGGCAGGGGGGCGCAACATGTGCCTCCCTGAGTTCATGCACCCCAGTTCCTGCACTTTACAATCCATATCGTGCAGGAACTCTTTTTTAGCGTTCCAATTGCGGTGTCCATTTTCAGAGGCACCTCTATGGCAACACCAAAAACAGCCCACCAGACACTTTGAATCTGATAGGTGGCCCAACCATGGGTTTGGCGTGTGGGAGCAGGCTGCCAGCCTGCCGTAGTCGGGCCCATAGAGTCCAACACCTTGCCCAAATTTTGAATAATAAATACATGTCAGACATTTTTCTAATATTATTTGTTTCCAACTTTTAATTAGTATATAGTTTTATATTTTCATCATATATACTGCAGGTAAAAACAAGAAAACATATAAAGTTAAGTAAACAAAACATATTTTCATATTTGTCTTAGTTATATAAAATCTGGAAAATCATATTTAAATACATGTGTATGTTGTACATTTTCAACACTTATTTTTCCTTGTAATAATTTTGAAACATTTCTTAACTTTATATATATATATATATTCACTGAAAAAACCATAGGTTATAGACCATATATAGTTAGGAATTAGCATTTACAAAACCTTGAAAATTCACTGAAAAAACCATAGGTTATAGACCATATATAGTTAGGAATTAGCATTTAAAAAACCTTATTTTACTCACACAAAACCATTGAAATTCCATATATAGTTAGTTGCACTAACTATATATCGCGCACCCGCAATCCACTGCTGATGATGTCACATATTACATCATTCATGACATGGTCAGTGACATCACTGATTACATCACTGATGACATCTCAAATGACATCACTGATGACATCACTGATGACATCTCAAATGACATCACTGATGACATCTCACTTGACATCAATGATCACATCACTGATGATATCATTCATGTCATAATACAATGCATCTCCTCACACTGTAATATAACCTCCGTTACACCCAGTGTTAAATAGAGAGTATCATTTTTGAAACCATTGACACACCAATACTAGTTACTACATACGCACTCACTGATTCCTATGTCTACACACACATTCACTCATACAATCATTCATACATACAATCACTCATCTTTACAACACTATCATATGCACTCATACACCTATACAGACACTCACACTCTGCCACTCATCCATGGAGTTACTCACACACCTAGTCAGTCCTGAAAAGAATCACACTTCCATTTTCTCATCTATACAGTTAAACACAGAACACCTTACATTTTTGAAACATATACTAACACATAGTTACTCTCTTATAGAATCACTGATACAAGTACACATTGATCTGCACAGAGTCACACACCTCCCAGCCAGCCATACACACACTCAGTCTCCCATACAAATACTTGTGCAACCAATCAATAACCCATATAGCTACTTATATAGCTACTGATCAACACATGCAGCAGCTTGCACAACAACAGACATACTGATGCACACTTTCAGACAGTTTAGTCACTAACCCGTGCATTCAGTAAGACGCATTTAATCACTCACTCATACAGTCAATCACGCACCTACTAAAACCTTCATTCAGACACTTATACATCCACTCATTCTTCAATATGTAAGACATATTTTAACTTTACAGAAACATAGTCACTGGATGTTGTCATCAGTGATGTCATCAGTGATGTCATTTGAGATGTCATCAGTGATGTAATCAGTGATGTCACTGACCATGTCATGAATGATGTAATATGTGACATCATCAGCAGTGGATTGCGGGTGCGCGATATATAGTTAGTGCAACTAACTATATATGGAATTTCAATGGTTTTGTGTGAGTAAAATAAGGTTTTTTAAATGCTAATTCCTAACTATATATGGTCTATAACCTATGGTTTTTTCAGTGAATTTTCAAGGTTTTGTAAATGCTAATTCCTAACTATATATGGTCTATAACCTATGGTTTTTTCAGTGAATTTCAATGGTTTTTTAATAGCAAATATCATAAGCTGTCGAATGTCAAGTACGTGGTAAGAATTTTTTTTTTCGTGTTTATGCACACTGATCTGCTTTGATTGCTGCCCCCCACCCCTCATTTCTATTAGGAGTACTCTCTCTTTGCAGATAGTGAAGGGTAGTTAACGCAGCCCTTTCCCCCTTTGTAATCCGTCGTGCCTGCTTCTCTCTCCATTTGATTGATTGTTCTCTTTGGTTCATTCTCTATTTACAAACAAGCACAGAGTCGCAATACTCTGTTTAGTCTTTGCAGATAGCGAAAAATCGTGTAAAAAAACAAAAGGAATCGAGCAAAATCAGTAGGCCACTAATGGGATCTCTTTTGACCTCGCTAAAATAGAAACATTAGGAACAACCTGTTGAAAATAGCAATGCGTATGTATATAAGCGGCGTTCATTTGTGTTCACAGTACCCCTTGTTGATTGTTTCAATCGAGCATTGAATTGTTCGAAGTTAATTCTCTTAAGGATCTTCTCTACCTGCAAACGAGGAAGAATAGGAATATTCTATCTCCCTTTGCAGATAGTGAAGGGTAGGTAACGCAAGCCTTTAACACGTCGTACCTATTTCATTCCTCATTGATTGATTGATTGTCCGAACATTGACTGTTTGGGAATTAGTTCTTTTTGGAGGTATTCCCTGTTTGCAAATAAACGTAGGAAAATCTTTGCAAGTAGTGAAAGGGTACGTAATGCGGACCGTTCTCCCCCGTTGTAATCTGTCATGCCTATCTACTCCCCACTGATTGATGCACCTTTTTCACCCGGACCATTTACTAGAGATACGTCATCTGGCCCGACCAGAGAGCACCCCTAGTGAAAAGGACATATGCAATAATAACGAAGTGATCACTGTATCCTGTTAACAGAAACTTTACCATGAAACAACCTGGAAAGAAAAAAATAGGAAAACGAAAATCAGTAGGCCACTGATGAACATGAACTTTTATTAAACAACGAACAAAGAAACGATAACATAACGTAATGATAAAACCTATTAATGTCCTAGAAACAAGAAAACGTTAAAATATGCCAGTGGTGAGAGACCAGAAAAACAGTAAGAGAAACCAAATCACCCCTCGCTGTCCCACCGCCTGCCACGCCAAAAAAATCGATAGACTAGGGAAAATGCAAGTCAGTAGAACATCCACCCCCACTCTGGAAACTTCCAAGGTGGGGCAGGGTTCCGGCTACGCCCAGCCGGGAGCAGCCCATATAAGGCAGGTCCTGCTGCCACGCCTCGGCCAGGAGATCCTAACGTAGGGTGTAGCCGAAGGAGAGGCCGAGGCCAGCGGGACCCGGCCAGGGGATTGCCTTTACAACGCTGAACAGTTGCAGGGGGGGGGAATGTCTCCTCGACCCTCCCCTCTCTCTCCCAGTCCGGCCGCGGTGGCCCTTGAGAGTTGCAGGTAGTCCCGCCACATGCTCTTCCGGTCCGACCACCAACGGTCGGGGGGCCGAGGCCGACGGGATCCGGCTGCAGCCGATAAACCAAGAAACCCGTTCATGGGGCCAGAGCCAGGGGCGTCCGGCCGACATCCACCGGAAGCCCGGCCCGAAGACGGACGGGACACTTCTTTCTTTTATAATGGCTGCGACAACACTGGGGGGGGATGTCTTACACATGCCTCCGACCCCCCCCTCGTCCTCATCGCCTGGTCCGGCCATAACAAATCTCAAGCGAGACGCCGTGGGGTGCACTGGGAGGGACGACCTAGATAACGGTTCTTCCACTGTGGCCATGCTGCAACGTCTCGCCCGGCAGGGTGGAGCCCGTCCGCTCATGTGACCCCGCGATCGCCGGTAGCTGCCGAACTCTCAAAATGGCGGTCGACCTGGCAAGAGCGGGCCCAACATAAAGAAATGGCCCGGTCACTGGTTGACTCCACCACCGTAGTCCTCCACGACCTTAAAGATTCTAGAGGAGCCGCGGGAGTCTCCGACCCCCGATGGGGAATGACTGCCATGATCGCCCGTGGAGTGACGAAACTGTATCCGCGGGACGTCGGCGCTCCCATGCTGGCGCCAGCCTCACTTTGAATTACTACAATCCTGCAGACCTCACTTCCGGTGAAAGCACAGTGTGACCCGGTAGGAAAAATTATTGCACCCCCTCCCCTTTTTGACTGATAGTTCAAACCACCGATCCTTTCCTTTGCCCTTTTAACGGAACTTTGGACTGCCTCCCCCTCTTTTACATTTTCTAGAGAAAACAAAACATTAACCACTACATTAGCATAGCAGTTGACACCAGAACTGTTTTCAAATTGAAAACCAACAACATCTTCAACAGAATCCTTTTTGTTTCTGCTGTGACCCTGCTACAGCACAGGCATTGTCCCCAGCAGTAATTCTGCAATGCCGGTAAGAATAGCTGTGGTGCCTACTGGACTCACTCACCCCCGCGGCGCCCCACGCCGTTTTTTGCTGGGCGGCAACTTACTAGACATCACTTTCGTGCCATCTAGATTTCAGCGCGTTCTGCTGCCTTGGAACTATTCGCACAACAGACCGCTACTGACAAGAATATTTCATTATTGGTGCTGTCAATTTCAATAAATCTATTGGATAATTAAAAAGAAATTGCCACGGTCTCTTCGTTGTTTAAATGTTTTTACTGTTTTTGTTTTGTTGTATATATTTATATGTTATTAAAGTTTTATATTCCTACTACTTTGTTGGAGTGCTATATATTTTTAATGTGACACATAATTGTAAAAACTTTGATGTACAAAGAGTCATTCCTGGAATCTTCCGCTTCAGGCTCGGTCCCCTCCCCAATCACAATACAGGATGGTTTTCAGATAGTAGGAACACGTGTGGTGTGACGGATCTCATCGAGTGTGGGCCTTGATCTACTATAACTCCTTTGAAGAGGGGTGATTCTTTACAGCTGGGGCCATAAACTACATCTGCAGGGCTAGCTGATAGCCTGGACAATCGGACACAGAGAAAGAGGAGTGTCAGAGGGTGCGGTAGTGAATAGGGCGAAAGGGAGGTGTCGGGCGGGCACAGAGTGTGATTCTCAGGGAAGAGCAGCGCAGATGGGGGGAGGTTTATTGCCCATGCATAAGACAGAGAGCGGTGGTGACCAGTGCCTAGGGAAGATGCTTGCGTGGGTGAGGAGCCATGCTACGAATCGACAGCGTGCAGAGAGTGGGTCTGGTCAAGACATCTAAAATGGCTGCCGTGCACGACAAAAGTGTGGCATTTCAAAAAAGGCAAGATGGCGCAGACAATGTTTTTCAACACTTCCTCATTTCCTTCGAATCGAACGTTAACAGACGTTGGGGCATATTACCAAAGTTAAGCGATATTTATCGCTAACGATGCTTACCAACCAATTTTTTACCACTAAGCATCGTCAGAAATTATCGAAGATAAACCTTACTATTATCAAGGTTTATCGCAAATGCGATAATAAACGGCCGCAATGCATGAATATCGCTAAAAACTCAGCGATATTCATGCATTACCGAGCTAATACTCTTAGCCATGTTATCCACCTCCCATTGGATAACATGGCTAAGAACTGCTCAGGGCAGGTGTTACTTTTTGGAGATATTCGCGCTTAGCGCGAATATCTCCAAAAGTTGGTAATAGGAGATAGATATCTTGCATGTTGTAATGCAAGTTATTGTGGTATATGGAACTCATACCATAATCTCTCAGGAAAGCAGAAACTGATCCTTTTGGGACCGCCTAAAAAGGCCTAGGGGGTGAGGAGTACTCTACTTTGCCCCCTTTTCACGTTCCGAACTATTTTATTTTACTCTCTTCTGTAATTACACAAAATACCAGCGATAAGATGCATCGGAGACACACAGTGAGAGAAAGGAGGCCGGAGATGAAGAAGACATGTCAAATACACATTGGAGATAATATAGTGGCAGAAGGGAAGTAAATATGAGTAAACTTACCATGTAACATAAAAATGTTGCACTCTATACTATAAGTCTCATTTTATACTACAATCACTTCGCTACAACCTCATAAATTAAAAATAAAAATGAATAATGTCTCAAACAATTTTTGATTTCTAAATATAAATTTATTCTTCAGAATTTTCTAAATTTGAAAGAACTAGTAACATGTCCTCATCAGCAATGTCCTCATTAAAAGTCTCCAATGATTATTCTTGTAACTCTATGGTCTCCAAACACTCGATAAATTCGCCATCAAGAGATTGATCAAAAAAATCATTCAAGTCATCTCCTCCTTGTGACAATATTTCATTATTGGTGCTGTCAATTTCAATCAATGTAGTGGAATCATTCAAGTCATCTCCTCGTGACAATATTTCATTATTGGTGCACTCAATTTCAATCAATGTAGTGGAATCATTCAAGTCATCTCCTCCTTGTGACAATATTTCATTATTGGTGCTGTCCATTTCAATCAATCTAATGGAATCATACAAGCCATCTCCTCCTTGTGACAATATTTCATTATTGGTGCTCTCAATTTCAATCAATGTAGTGGAATCATTCAAGTCATCTCCTTGTGACAATATTTCATTCTTGGTGCTGTCCATTTCAATCAATCTAATGGAATCATACAAGTCATGTCCTCCTTGTGACAATATTTCATTATTGGTGCTCTCAATTTCAATCAATGTGTTGGACAATTCAAAAGAAATTGCCACGGTCTCTTCATTGTGAGCCATTTTATTTTGAAATTGCTTGCTGTAAATTGCAGAAAAAAATAATCACTTTCATTTATCGTCTTTAGTAATACATATTATAAAACTAACTTTATCAAGTATTTAGTATAACAGAAGGACTGCAAATAAATAACAGAAAACATTTTTCAAATTATCTTCAAGTGTACAACATAGTTCCCCATACAAATTAACAACTCACCTTTTTAAAAGTAGCAGAAGTGTTAGTACTGTGTAAATCAAACACCAGAAATTCACCACCAAAAATTCCTCACAAATGTACCTCAGACAGTAGTATCACAAAATGGCTGTGGTTTCCTCTCATTTGACATATATACATAACCAATTAACTTTCATCACACACAAATACAAAACCAAAGTAACATTTTAATTGGTTCTAAATTTCAACACTTTCAAATGTGTTTTCCCCATGCAATTTTCCATAGGACATTTACATACGTCTACAGCCTGAATGGCTGAACGGAATTACACCAAACTTGGCAAAATGGTACATCAAACCTAAGAGGTCAGGAAGGATCTACTATGCCCCCTTATGGTCATTTCCCCCTTCGCTTTGGCCTCCTCTTGTCTCTCAATCCTACCGAGGGACAAGATGGCGGCCGCTACGGACTGTTTGGAATGTTGACAGACGCCGGAGAACCAATCAGCTTCGCAAAGCTCCGTAACGCGAAAAGTACGCGAAGCGGAGCGCTGTTACAGATATATATCTTTTTTTCAACGTTAATTTCTCAAAATCCACTGGAGCACATATATTGAGACCTAGCAAAGGCACATCGGGCTACCAGTCCCTAATATTTTGCCAAGTTTCGTGCAAATCCATTCAGCCGTTCGATTATTATTATTTTGGTTTTTTTTTGCCCCGCGGGGCCCTTTTAAAACCTCCACATCAAACCTAGGGGGTCAGCGAGGATCTACTATGCCCCCTTATAGTTATTTCCCCCTTTGTTTTGACCTCCTCTTGTCTCTCGATCCTACCGAGAGACAAGATGGCGGCCGCTACGGACTGTTTGGAATGTTGACAGATGCCGGAGAACCAATCAGCTTCGCTTCACAAAGCTCCGTTGCGCGAAAAGTCCGCGAACCAGAGCGCTAACCGGTCCGCTGTTACAGATATATATCTTTTTTTAAACGTTAATTTCTCAAAATCCACTGGAGCACATATATTGAGACCTACAAAAGGCACATCGGGCTACCAGTCCCTACAATTTTGCCAAGTTTCGTGCAAATCCATTCAGCCGTTCGGGCTAAAAGTGAGGCCAACCGCCCTATGGAAAACTCAATGTTAAAAACACGTTTTGGGACCCCCCTTTTTTCTCGGCCCCCACTGGACGAACCCCCCCCAAATTTTCAAGGGCTGCTCAGAAACAAAATGTGCCATTTTCCTGAAAATTTCAGCCAATTCCGTCCACAAACGCCAAAGTTATTAGACATAGAATTTTCAAAAAACCCATAGAGAAAAAATCCTAACTATATATACCTACTGGCGACCGCCAGTAGGTAATATATATATATATATATATATATTCACTGAAAAAACCATAGGTTTCAGGAGTTATATAGTTAGGAATTAGTTTTTAAAAAACCTTTGAAATTCACTCAAAAAACTTTACGTTTTAGTGGTGTTATAGTTAGCTGGACATTTGACTCATACAAAACCAATGAAATTGCTCCTATATAGTTAGTTGTACTAACTATATTTCGTGCACCCGCAATCCACTGCTGATGATGTCACATATTAGATCATTCATGACATGGTCAGTGACATCACTGATGACATCTCAAATGACATTTTTTTTCAGTGAATATATATATATATAAAATTTCTATGGCAAAATGAAACCCCTCATTTTGTTCCTTTTCAAATTAAATGTATTAAGTGTTACCACTTTATTCCAATCAAGATGACTTCAGGTGTGCCATACTTTTGTCATAAGTAAGACTGTTAGCGTTCTAGTTGTTCTTTAGAACACTCTGGGACATTCTGTCATTGGGCTATAGTTGGGCTACATCTGGCTGATATTTGGGCTACATTTGGGCTCTTTTGTCTCTGGTGGCCATCTTGGGAGACTGCATATCAGAATTTTTTTAATGAAATATAAGAGGATTTGAGAAGTCACTCAAAAGGTGCCCTAATGTTTCTTTCTTCAGCACTAATCATAATTTATATGGCAAAATGAACCCCCTAATTTTGTTCCTTTGCAAATTAAATGTTTTCAGTGTTAACACTTTATTCCAATCAAGATGACTTCAGGTGTGCCATACTTTTGTCATAAGTAAGACTGTTAGCGCTCTAGTTGTTCTTTAGAACACTCTGGGACATTCTGTCATTGGGCTATAGTTGGGCTACATCTGGCTGATATTTGGGCTACATTTGTTTTTTTGTCTCTGGTGGCCATCTTTGGGCTACATTGGGCTACATTGGGCTACATTGGGCTACATTTGGGCTCTAACATATATATAGCCCAATGTAGCCCAATATATATTTTTTCAAAGTTAATTTTCGTAAAAACCACTGGAGCACATATCTTGAGACATAGCAAAGGCACATCGGGCTACCAGTCCCTACAATTTTGCCAAGTTTGGTGGAAAACCATTTAGCCGTTCGGGCTAAAAGTGAGTCCAACCGCCCTATGGAAATTAACATGGGGAAAACACGTTTTGGGACCCCCCCTTTTATCTCGGCCCCCGTTTGACAAATCCCCCCCAAACTTTTAGGGAAGGAGCGGAGCGCCGCAAGGCAAATTTAAGGACAATTTCAGGAAGATTCCTCAACCGGCGCCAAAGTTATTCCCAATAGAATGTTGTGATTTCCCTATGGAAAACAATCCTAACTATATATACCTACTGGCTATCGCCAGTAGGTAATATATATATATATATATATATATATATATATATATATATATATATATATATATATATATATATATATACCTACTGGCGATAGCCAGTAGGTATATATAGTTAAGATTTTTTTCCTATGGGATTTTTGAAAATTCTATGTCGAATAACTTTGGCATTTAAGGACAGAATTGGCTGAAATTTTCAGGAAAATGGAACATTTTGTTTCTGAGCAGCCCCTGAAAATTTGGGGGGGTTTCGTCAAGGGGGGCCGAGAAAAAAGGGGGGTCCCAAAACGTGTTTTTCCCATGCAATTTTGAATAGGGCGGTTGGCCTCACTTTTAGCCCGAACGGCTGAATGGATTTACACCAAACTTGGCAAAATTGTAGGGACTGGTAGCCCGATGTGCCTTTGCTATGTCTCAAGATATAGGCTCCAGTGGTTTTTACGAAAATTAACTTTGAAAAAGTTATATTGGGCTACATTGGGCTATATATATGTTGGAGCCCAAATGTAGCCCAATGTAGCCCAATGTAGCCCAATGTAGCCCAAAGATGGCCACCAGAGACAAAAAAAAAACAAATGTAGCCCAAATATCAGCCAGATGTAGCCCAACTATAGCCCAATGACAGAATGTCCCAGAGTGTTCTAAAGAACAACTAGAGTGCTAACAGTCCTACTTATTACAAAGGTATGGCACATCTGAAGCCATCTTGATTGTAATAAAGTGGTAACTCTTAAAACATTTAATTTAAAAAGGAACAAAATGAGGGGGTTCATTTTGCCATAGAAAGTATGATTAGCGAATATATGACGAAATCCCGCATACCATCAGTCCGCAAAAAAAATCCCGCATGTACTATTAGGCCGCAAATTAAAATAACGAAAACTTTTAGAACGAATATGCCTTTAGCATACACTAAACAACTAAACTACCCTAAACCCTAAAACACTACCCCCAGCATGACCCTACACTACACAAACAGTACAACACTACCCTAAACCCTAAAACACTACCCCCAGCATGACCCTACACTACACAAACACTACAACACTACCCTAAACCCTAAAACACTACCCTCAGCATGACCCTACACTACACAAACACTACAACACAACCCTAAACCCTAAAACACTACCCCCAGCATGACCCTGCACTACGCAAACACTACAACACTACCCTAAACCCTAAAACACTACCCCCAGCATGACCCTACACTACGCAAACACTACAACACAACCCTAAACCCTAAAACACTACACCCCAGCATGACCCTACACTACGCAAACACTACAACACTACCCTAAACCCTAAAACACTACCCCCAGCATGACCCTACACTACGCAAACACTACAACACTACCCAAAACCCTAAAACACTACACCCCAGCATGACCCTACACTACGCAAACACTACAACACTACCCTAAACCCTAAAACACTACCCCCAGCATGACCCTACACTACGCAAACACTACAACACTACCCTAAACCCTAAAACACTACCCCCAGCATGACCCTACACTACGCAAACACTACAACACTACCCTAAACCCTAAAACACTACCCCCAGCATGACCCTACACTACGCAAACACTACAACACTACCCTAAACCCTAAAACACTACCCCCAGCATGACCCTACACTACGCAAACACTACAACACTACCCTAAACCCTAAAACACTACCCCCAGCATGACCCTACACTACGCAAACACTACAACACTACCCAAAACCCTAAAACACTACACCCCAGCATGACCCTACACTACGCAAACACTACAACACTACCCTAAACCCTAAAACACTACCCCCAGCATGACCCTACACTACGCAAACACTACAACACTACCCTAAACCCTAAAACACTACCCCCAGCATGACCCTACACTACGCAAACACTACAACACTACCCTAAACCCTAAAACACTACCCCCAGCATGACCCTACACTACGCAAACACTACAACACTACCCTAAACCCTAAAACACTACCCCCAGCTTGACCCTACACTACGCAAACACTACAACACAACCCTAAACCCTAAAACACTACACCCCAGCATGACCCTACACTACGCAAACACTACAACACTGCCCTAAACCCTAAAACACTACCCCCAGCATGACCCTACACTAAACAACCACCACAACTCTACACTACACTAACACAACACTACAATACACAACACTACACTACACAATCACTAACCCACGAAAAAATTAACACAAACCCACTTACCTCTCTCGTCATCGTGTTTTCACAACGCAAATGCATTTACCATACATGCCTTTAAAACGTAATTCTTTGTAAAGGCATGCGCGATAAATGCACATGCGTTTTGAAAAAATGCGGGATAATGGTATGCGAGGTCAATGACCTTGCGGGATAATGGTATGCGGACTGAAAGTCTGCGGGATAAAAAATGCGGGAAAATGGCTGCAAACCATGATTAGCAGCAGACTTCCCTGGTGAGCACTAGCTTTACTACAGTGATCTAATGAGCAACTAGAGTGCTAACATTCAGAATTTATGGCAAATGTGTGACACATCTGAATGCCTTCTTGATAGAACCAAAGTAAACAAGCATTGAAAATGCAATAGATCTCGCCCTCGTTTAAGTTAAAGCCATTCTGTTTGTAATGAGGTGGCTTTTTAGCTTTGCTTTTATTAGTGTTTTTAAAACTTTCATGTAAATAACATGCATATGTATGCATATATGTATATGTATGCATGCATTTATATTTATATAGATATGCAGATTATATATGTTTATATATGTATATTACCTACTGGCGATAGCCAGTGGGTATATATAGTTAGGATTTTTTCTCTATGGGATTTCTGAAAATTCTATGTCTAATAACTTTGGCGTTTGTGGACGGAATTGGCTGAAATTTTCAGGAAAATGGCACAGTTTGTTTCTGAGCAGCCCCTGAAAATGTGGGGGGGTTTCGTCAAGGAGGGGCCGAGAAAAAAGGGGGGTCCCAAAACGCGTTTTTCCCATTCATTTTTCCATAGGGCGGTTGGACTCACTTTTAGCGCGAACGGCTGAATAGATTTACATGAAACTTGGCAAAATTGTAGATATGGTTTGCCCGACGTGCCTTTGCTATGTCTCAATATATGTGCTCCAGTGGATTTTGAGAAATTAACGTTTAAAAAAATATATATATCTATGACAGCGCTCCGGTTAGCGCCCCGGTTCGCGTACCTGCCGCGTAACGGAACTTCGCGAAGCGAAGCTGATTGGCTCTCCGGTGTCTGTCAACATTCTAAACAGTCCGGAGCGGCCGCCATCTTGTCTCTCGGTAGGATCGAGAGACAAGATGTGGTGAAAAAAGAAGGGGGAAATGAAGGAAAGGGGGCAAGGTAAACCCCTCCTGACCCCCTAGGATTGATGAGGGGGATATTAAAGTCCCCCGCGATTTTTCGCGGTAGAGGCGCTTCCCAGTACGCGAACCGGGCAGCTAACCGGCAGCGTAACGGGAGTCCGCCATCTTGTGTTTTTGGAGTGTCCGGTTCGCGTACCGGGTAGCGTCCCGGTAAGCGTAACAAGGGGAAAACCAAGAGAAACAGTAAAAAAAAAAATTAAGGGAATAGATTTCCAGCAAACTTGGCAAAATTGTAGGGACTGTTTGTTTGATGTGCCTTTGCAAGGCCTCAAGATATGTGCACGTTTGGATTTTGTCTAATTAAGGTTAAAAAAAATATATATCTCTAAGCGTGCTCCGGCACGCTTACGTTACGGGTTTTGATTGCGCTGCAGAGCCGATACGTCACGGTTATGCGACGCGTTATGAGGCGTCTCACGTGGCTACGTGATACGTCACGTAATAAAGAATATATTTTACAGCTATAGATATTAGCTTTTAAAAAACCAATGAAATTCACTGAAAAAACCATAGGTTATAGACCATATATAGTTAGGAATTTGCATTTACAAAACCTTGAAAATTCACTGAAAAAAACATAGGTTAGAGACCATATATAGTTAGCTGGACATTTTATTGACATAAAACCAATGAAATTCCATATATAGTTAGTTGCACTAACTATATATCGCGCACCCGCAATCCACTGCTGATGATGTCACATATTACATCATTCATGACATGGTCAGTGACATTACTGATGACATGTTTGATGTGGAGGCTTTAAAAGGGCCCCGCGGGGCAAAAAAAAAAAAAAATGTTTTTTTTTGTGGGGTGCGCCCGGTACGCGTAACGGAAAGCGGACTGGGGAGCGTACTACAAGGAAACAAGAATGATTGACTTTTAACTTATTGTATGTTTATAGACTTTTTTTTTTTTTTTTTTTCTGCTGAGTGACGTCTCGGCGTATCTCCACGGGATGCAGTCCCTACTATCTCGGCGTTTAAGCCCAGGGGGACCGGTAGTGTGGAAGAGATAACGTCTGTTAACGTTCGATTCGAAGGAAATCAGGAAGTGTTGATAAACATTGTCTGCGCCATCTTGCCTTTTTTCAAATGCCACACTTTTGTCGTGCACGGCAGCCATTTTAGATGCCTTGACCAGACCCACTCTCTGCACGCTGTCGATCCTTAGCATGGCTCCCCTCCCTCGCAAGCATCTCCCCCAGGCACTGGTCACCCCCGCTCTCTGTCTTATGCATGGGCGCTGCTCTTCCCTGAGAATCACACCCTGTGCCCGCTCGACACCTCCCTTTCGCCCTATTCACTACCGCACCCTCTGACACTCCTCTTCCTATGTGTCCGATTGTCCAGGCCGGTCCCAGGCTATCACCTAGCCCTGCAGATGTAGTTTATGGCTCCAGCTGTAAAGAATCACCCCTCTTCAAAGGAGTTACAGTAGATCAAGGCTCCCACCCGATGAGATCCGTCACACCACACGCGTTCCTACTATCTGAAAACCATCCTGTATTGTGATTGGGGAGGGGACCCAGCCTGAAGCGGAAGATTCCAGGGATGCCTCTTTGTACATCAAAGTTTTTACAATTATGTGTCACATTAAAAATATATAGCACTCCAACAAAGTAGTAGGATTATAAAACTTTAATAACGTATAAATATATACAACGCAACAAAAACAGTAAATACATTTAAACATTTTATGGAAAAAAGAAGCAACAATGGTCAGTAGCTGTGTTTTGTGTGAATAGTCCCAAGGCAGCACAACATGCTGAGGTCTGGACGGCACCCAGGTGATGTTACCTGGGTGCCGCACTGGTTTTTGGTATCCTACAATGCAGCTCCGAAAAATGGCATGGGGCGTCCCGAGGGGTGCGGGGGGAGGCCTCGTCAGTAGCGGTCTGTTGTGCGAATAGTCCCAAGGCAGCAGAACGCGCTGAGATGTGGATGGCACCAGGTGATGTCCAGTAAGTTGCCGCACTGGTTTTGGTATCGTACAATGCAGCTCCGAAAAACGGCATGGGGCGTCCCGGGGGAGGCCTTGTCAGTAGCGGTCTGTTGTGCGAATAGTCCCAAGGCAGCAGAACGCGCTGAGATGTGGATGGCACCCAGGTGATGTCCAGTAAGTTGCCGCACTGGTTTTGGTATCCTACAATGCTGCTCCGAATAACGGCGTGGGGCGCCCCGGGGGGGGGCTGTGAGGCGGCGTGAACAGGCCTCCCCAGGTGGAGGCTCGTCTGCTGTAGTGGGGCGCCCCTTTACCGTTTCAGTTGCCATTCCGCCCGCTTTTGGTACACTGTGCCAAAATCCGCCATTCAGCTGAGTTGCGCCCACTCTTGCGGTGCAGCGATAGGCGGCTGCCACAGGACTCTCAAAATGGCGGCAGGCTCTTTCCTTTTTGGGCCTGGTCCACTGAAATGGCCCTGGGACACCTTGGAACTCGGACGCTTGTCTGCTAGGTCTTGGACCCCATTCTCGAAAGCGTCCCCTCAGCCTTGAAGATTCTACAAAAGTCTTGGGGGCCCCCGACTCCTGCAGGTTTCCGGCGGGGAGCGGCTGCCATGATTGCTCGCGGAATGACCACGACGGAGCCACGAGATGGTGGTGCTTTCATGCTGACGCCAGCTTCAGTCTGAAACATCCAGAAACAAGGTGGGGCTTTCATCGTTTGGGAAAAAAAAATTTTTTAATCCAATGAAAAGTGTTATTTTAGGTCATATGATCAAGCCTTCCTCATTAGGAAACCAAAAGTAAAATGAACCAATGAAAAGTTTTATAAACAAGTCACATGACCTGTTATGCGGCATAGGGTTATAAAAAGCGTAGAAAATCCGTTGGCACGTGAGGCGGCGTCAGTGGTGGACCGATGTGCGAATAGGCCGAAGGCAGCACAACGCGCCAAGATCCGGATGGCACCGAGGTGGTGTCCAGCAAGTTGCCGCACTGGTGTGGCCATCCTACAATGCTGCGCCGAAAGTCGGCGTGGGGCGCCCCGTTGGCCTGTGAGTTCGCGTCAGTCAGTCGGGGCTGTTTGAGGATCTGATTGCATTGGAAAGCAATGTGATGCTGTGCGTCGCCCCCAAGATGGAGGTTCCTCGGCTGCAGTGGGGCGCCCCTTGGTGTTTCACTCGCTATGCAGCTGAGTTGCGTGCGCACTTGCGGCGAATAGGCCGAAGGCAGCACAACGCGCCAAGATCCGGATGGCACCGAGGTGGTGTCCAGCAAGTTGCCGCACTGGTGTGGCCATCCTACAATGGTGCGCCGAAAGTCGGCTTGGGGTACCACGTTGGCCTGTGAGGTGGCGTCAGTAGCGGACCGATGTGCGAATAGGCCGAAGGCAGCACAACGCGCCAAGATCCGGATGGCACCGAGGTGGTGTCCAGCAAGTTGCCGCACTGGTGTGGCCATCTTACAATGCTGCGCCGAAAGTCGGCGTGGGGTACCACGTTGGCCTGTGAGGTGGTGTCAGTAGCGGACCGATGTGCGAATAGGGCCAAAGGCAGCACAACGCGCCAAGATCCGGATGGCACCGAGGTGGTGTCCAGCAAGTTGCCGCACTAGTGTGGCCATCCTACAATGCTGCGCCGAAAGTGGGCGTGGGGCGCCCCGTTGGCCTGTGAGGTGGCGTCAGTAGCGGACCGATGTGTGAATGGGCCGGAACCAGCACAAGGCGCCAAGATCCGGATGGCACCGAGGTGGTGTCATAGTTGAGAGTTCTGAGAAGCGGGGGGGAGGCGGCGCAAACGAGTCTCTCCCTCCATGTGGAGGCACTTCATCTGCAGTGGGGCGCCGAGATCCGGATGGCACCGAGGTGGTGTCTAGCAAGTTGCCGCACTGGTGTGGCCATCCTACAAAGCTGTGCCGAAAGACGGCGTGGGGTGCCCGAAGGGGGGGGGGGGGAGGCGGCGCAAACGAGCCTCTCCCGCCTCTCCAGGTTGAGGCACTTCATCTGCAGTGGAGCGCCGTCTAGCTGAGTTTCGCCCGCTCTTGCTGCTACAGCGACAGGCGGCTGCAACAGGACTCTCAAAATGGCGGCCTGTTCTTTGGATTTGGGCCTGGTCCTCTAAAATGGCCCTGGGACACCTTAGAACTCGGACGCTCGAATTTTTTTTCCTTTCCTCTACATGCAAAAAAGGTAAATGCCCGGTACGTTACCTGCCTCATCTGCCACGATGTACTCTCCAGAGGAACCGAAAAAAAATATAGTTATGGTAATTATACCATGCATCGTCATATGGAGAGGTGGCACCGATTAATTATAGTGGTGCACAAAAGAGAGATTTGGAGGACAACCCCCGACCTGCCAGTACATTCACCAAAGAAGTGGCACTGACAGCATCAGAGGCAAGGGAAACGGTCCCAAATATTCAGAAGAACTTTGGAAAGATTAAAATGACATGTTTAGATTGTGGCAAATTAATTTCATGTGGATAGATGAGTGTTACTCTAATAAATACAGCATATGAACATCATCATAGTCGATGGTTGGTGGAGACATTTTGACTATATCCTGGACCTGCCCGTCCTCGCCCAAAATGGCGCCGGAATAAATGGGACTCGTAACTCCTTGTTGTGTACTGGTTGCACAACCTTGATATCACGAGATATGTATGCAGTTTTGAAGCACATGGCGGGCGGGGACGAGAATTGATTGAATATTTCGACATCCCTATTGATATTAAGTTTTGATGTGTTATTGATTACTGTACTATTGAAAGTTCGAATTAACGTCACCCATGGTACTTGACCGCAAATGTATATCTAGATAATTTTATTGTAACTGGCCCTGTCGTATTTTAATTATAAAATGTACGTCCACCGATTCCGCAACTGTTAGACACGTTAGTTCTTGCAACCTAATGGCCCGCCCGTTACGTTCCTCTACAGTGTAAATGTCTCCTCATCATATACGATTACAGTTTGCTCCGTGGCCGACCCACGTGGTTATAGGCCCGTATTTGTATACTGACATTTTCATAATAAAGGTTTTTAAAAGAAAACATGGTAGTAGTATTTACATTGGTAAAGTTTTTAATAATAGTCACTGTTTTCGAATCAGTAAAAGGCAAGTGAAATAAAGCAGTCCAATTACATGAAGGGTAAAAGGTATAATACGCAGGAACGCAGTAAAGATAAATGGTCAAGGGCTGTTGTGTTTTCTACTCCTGCAACATAAAGTGATCGATAAGAATCTGATATTCAGGCGTATCGGCGACTAAGACAGCAGGCCGAGCCTCTTTTGCTCAACGGCTCCGTCATGGGACGAAGAAACGCCCTTTTTCTCGAAAAAGGAATATATTTTACTTGCAGGACAGTTGTAAATTTTCCGGGAAAGTACATTAGCCTGGAACATTATAACATATATGTTTAAGAAAAAATAATGTTCGAAAGTAATAAAAAGTGTAATTTTTAGGTCATATGACCAAGCCTTTCATCATTAGAATAAGAAAAGTAAAATGAACCAATGAAAAGTTTTATTAACAAGTCACGTGACCTGTTATGCTTACGTTACGCGCTGCGCGCCGCGCCCCGGATCGCTTCCGGGAAGCTGCGCTTCGCGCATCGGAGCACTTCCGGATGCGCTAACGCGGCGCGTCATATGACGCATTACGCGACAACGCAGGTCCAGAATATAGTCAAAATGTCTCCACCAACCAGCGGTCGGAACACAACCCCTTTCAGCAGGCTAAATAGTTCTGTTAAATGACAACAGAAGGGACAGGCAACAAGAACCATCAGTCAACGAGGGGAGGGCAAGTTCTTCTCTACCGGGTCACGTTGGGGCGCTACCGGAACTGATCGAATTGGTAGTCTACAGTGTTTCTGGATGTTTCAGACTGAAGCTGGCACCACCATCTCGTAGCTCCGTCGTGGCCATTCCACGAGCAATCATGAAGGGTTGTTCCTAATGTTTCTATTTTAGCGAGGTCAAAAAGAGATCCCATTAGTGGCCTACTGATTCTGCTCGATTCCTTTTGTTTTTTTACACGATTTTTCACTATCTGCAAAGACTAAACAGAGTATTGCGACTCTCTGCTTGTTTGTAAATAGAGAATGAACCAAAGAGAACCAATTCTAAAACAGTAAATGCTTGGATAACAATCAATCAAATGGAGAGAGAAGCAGGCACGACGGATTACAACGGGGGAAAAGGCCTGCATTAACTACCCTTCACTATCTGCAAAGAGAGAGTACTCGTAATAGAAATGAGGGGGGGGGGCAGCATTCAAAGCAGATCAGTGTGCATAAACACGAAAATGTTTTTACTTACCACGTACTTGACATTCGACAGCTTATGATATTTGCTATTAAAAAACCATTGAAATTCACTGAAAAAACCATAGGTTAGAGACCATATATAGTTATGAATTCGCATTTAAAAAACCTTGAAAATTCACTTCTTGCTAATACGATAAACCTCTTCAGACTCTAATATAACCTTAGATACACTCAGTGTATACAGACACTCACACACTATCACTGTCACTCATCCATGGAGTTACTCACACGCCTAGTCAGTCATGCAAAGAAACAATCTCACCTCCATTTCCTCAACTATACAGTTATACACACCTTACTTATTCAAACATATACTAACACATATTTACTCTCTTATACAATCCCTGATACAAGTTCACAATGATCCATACAGCCACTCACACATTCAGTGGCTCTCATGCACAGTTATTTATATATGCCAAGTCTCACATGTACTGTGTTTTACATATGTACTTACTATGACATGTAGCATTGAGATATCCATTCACTCATCAATACACTCATGCACACAGTCAACCGCCCATGTAGCTTTTTCCACATGCACTCTTGAACTCATACACCTAGTGAATCAACTGCTCACACATCTATGCACAGAATCACACACCTCCCAGCCACCCCCACACAAACTCAATCTCCCATACAAATACTTGGGCAACCAATCAATAACACATATAGCCTCTCGTATAGCTAATGATCAACACATGCAGCAGTTTACATCACAACAGACATACTGATGCACACATTCAGACAGTTTAGTCACTAACCCATGCATTTAGTACGACACATTTATTCACTCACTCATACAGTCAGTCACGCACCTACTAAATCCTTCATCCAGACACTTATACATCCACTCATTCTTCAATATATCAAACATATTAAAACTTTACAGAAACACACAGTCACTGGATGATGTCATCAGTGATGTCATCAGTGATGTCATTTGAGATGTCATCAGTGATGTCATCAGTGATGTCACTGACCATGTCATGAATGATGTAATATGTGACATCATCAGCAGTGGATTGCGGGTGCGCGATATATAGTTAGTGCAACTAACTATATATGGAATTTCAATGGTTTTGTGTGAGTAAAATAAGGTTTTTTAAATGCTAATTCCTAACTATATATGGTCTATAACCTATGTTTTTTTCAGTGAATTTTCAAGGTTTTTTAAATGCTAATTCCTAACTATATATGGTCTCTAACCTATGGTTTTTTCAGTGAATATATATATATATATATATATATATATTCACTGAAAAAACCATAGGTTAGAGACCATATATAGTTAGGAATTAGCATTTACAAAACCTTGAAAATTCACTGAAAAAACCATAGGTTATAGACCATATATAGTTAGGAATTAGCATTTACAAAACCTTGAAAATTCACTGAAAAAACCATAGGTTATAGACCATATATAGTTAGGAATTAGCATTTAAAAAACCTTATTTTACTCACACAAAACCATTGAAATTCCATATATAGTTAGTTGCACTAACTATATATCGCGCACCCGCAATCCACTGCTGATGATGTCACATATTACATCATTCATGACATGGTCAGTGACATCACTGATGACATCACTGATGACATCTCAAATGACATCACTGATGACATCACTGATGACATCTCATTTGACATTACTGATCACATCACTGATGACATCATTCATGTGATGATACGATGAACCTCTTCAGACTCTAATATAACCTTAGATACACTCAGTGTAAACAGACACTCACAGACTGTCACTCATCCATGGAGTTACTCACACACATAGTCAGTCTTGCAAAGAATCAATCACACCTCCATTTCCTCAACTATATAGTTATACACACCTTACTTATTGAAACATATACTAACACATATTTACTCTCTTATACAATCCCTGATACAAGTTCACAATGATCCATACAGCCACTCACACATTCACTGGCTCTTATGCACAGTTATTTATATATGTCAACTCTCACATGTACTGTGTTTTACATATGTACTTACTTTGACATGTAGCACTGAGATATCCATTCACTCACCAATACACTCGTGCACACAGTCAACCGCCCATACAGCTGTTTCCACGTGCACTTTTGAACCCATACATCTAGTGAATCAACTGCTCACACATCTATGCACAGAGTCATACACCTCCCAGCCACCCACACACACACTCAGTCTCCCAAACAAATACTTGGGCAACCAATCAATAACCCATATAGTTAGTCATATAGCTAATGATCAACACATGCAGCAGATTACAGAACAACAGACACAATGATGCACAAATTAAAACAGTTTAGTCACTAACCCATGCACTCAGTGAGACACATTTAATCACTCACTCATACAGTCAGTCATGCACCTACTAAATCCTTCATCCAGACACTTATACATCCACTCATTATTCAATATGTAAGACATATTTTAACTTTACAGAAACATACAGTCACTGGATGTTGTCATCAGTGATGTCATCAGTGATGTCATTTGAGATGTCATCAGTGATGTCATCAGTGATGTCACTGACCATGTCATGAATGATGTAATATGTGACATCATCAGCAGTGGATTGCGGGTGCGCGATATATAGTTAGTGCAACTAACTATATATGGAATTTCAATGGTTTTGTGTGAGTAAAATAAGGTTTTTTAAATGCTAATTCCTAACTATATATGGTCTATAACCTATGGTTTTTTCAGTGAATTTTCAAGGTTTTGTAAATGCTAATTCCTAACTATATATGGTCTATAACCTATGGTTTTTTCAGTGAATTTTCAAGGTTTTGTAAATGCTAATTCCTAACTATATATGGTCTATAACCTATGGTTTTTTCAGTGAATATATATATATATATATATTACCTACTGGCGGTCGCCAGTAGGTATATATAGTTAGGATTTTTTCTCTATGGGTTTTTTGAAAATTCTATGTCTAATAACTTTGGCGTTTGTGGACGGAATTGGCTGAAATTTTCAGGAAAATGGCACAGTTTGTTTCTGAGCAGCCCCTGAAAAATTTGGGGGGGTTCGTCAAGGGGGGGCCGAGAAAAAAGGGGGGTCCCAAAACGCGTTTTTCCCATGTTAATTTCCATAGGGCGGTTGGCCTCACTTTTAGCCCGAACGGCTGAATGGATTTGCACGAAACTTGGCAAAATTGTAGGGACTGGTAGCCCGATGTGCCTTTTGTAGGTCTCAATATATGTGCTCCAGTGGATTTTGAGAAATTAACGTTTAAAAAAAGATATATATCTGTAACAGCGGACCGGGCAGCGCTCTGGTTCGCGGACTTTTCGCGCAACGGAGCTTTGTGAAGCGAAGCTGATTGGTTCTCCGGCGTCTGTCAACATTCCAAACAGTCCGTAGCGGCCGCCATCTTGTCTCTCGGTAGGATCGAGAGACAAGAGGAGGTCAAAACAAAGGGGGAAATAACTATAAGGGGGCATAGTAGATCCTCGCTGACCCCCTAGGTTTGATGTGGAGGTTTTAAAAGGGCCCCGCGGGGCAAAAAAAAATAATAATAATAATAATCGAACGGCTGAATGGATTTGCACGAAACTTGGCAAAATATTAGGGACTGGTAGCCCGATGTGCCTTTGCTAGGTCTCAATATATGTGCTCCAGTGGATTTTGAGAAATTAACGTTCAAAAAAAGATATATATCTGTAACAGCGCTCCGCTTCGCGTAACGGAGGTTTGCGAAGCTGATTGGTCATTCTGTCACTGGGCTATAGTTGGGCTACATCTGGCTGATATTTGGGCTACATTTGTTTTTTTGTGTGTCTGGCGGCCATCTTTGGGCTACATTGGGCTACATTGGGCTTCATTGGGCTACATTCGGCTAATTAGCAAATAGCTCATCGCAAACTAGGAATGGTAAAGAATCGCTATTTATTCCTTAAAGTTCGCTATTTAGGAAATGCAAAAAACTTTGATGATACATATGGCGGTTCATCTCTAACAAGATAAGAAGCATAGGGATACATTTATGATGACTGGCGCATCACCAGGGATGTGTTAGTCATTCTGTGCCGCTGTTCCGTCACCTATGGTGTGCTGCATTTACAATGCGGCGCATCATGGGGCAAAAACAGCACAGATGCGTGATGTATCTGTGCCGTAAAGGTGGCGCATTGCTGGAGTTGTATCGCAAGTGTGATGAAGCTCCAGCAAGGGTCGGGGGTGCCCCTGTCGCAGGGTTTCTGTTCTCACACAGAACTGTGGACAGAGGATTGGAACCTCGGCGAATGCATTGCTGGAGTTGTATCGCAAGTGTGATGAAGCTCCAGCAAGGGTCGGGGGTGCCCCTGTCGCAGGGTTTCTGTTCTCACACAGAACTGTGGACAGAGGATTGGAACCTCGGCGAATTAGGGTGTCCCAAAACTCACGTTAGTAATCAAAAACTCCTTAGCAAGCTAGGTACAGTGTCACATTGGATATAACAAACTCTCAATGTTTAGACAATCCAGAATATGAACTTATAGTACCTCAGGATACGTGGAACTCATGAACAGTCGGTCGTTATAGATTTCTTAGAAACCAGAACATGGAGTTAAGAAGAACAGATGTGTATTTGAAATGTTTATTTACTAATGCCGTCTTCTCAGGCGTAGTACCTTAGATAATAAAAGTACACATATTATCAGTAGCAAAATTACCAGCATAGTTACTAGTACATAAAAAGTGAATGGTGATAGTATGTTAACATGCTGTAAATGAATAAGAGTTAGCAACACTTATAAGCAGCCGCGGGCCGTGGAGGGAGTTACGGTGAGGCAGGGAGGCGGGGAGGGGGAGAAGCAGGGTGGAGAATACAAGTACACATATTATCAGTAGCAAAATTACCAGCATAGTTACTAGTACATAAAAAGCGAATGGTGACAGTATGTTAACATGCTGTAAATGAATAAGAGTTAGCAACACTTATAAGCAGCCGCGGGCCGTGGAGGGAGTTACGGTGGGGCAGGGAGGCGGGGAGGGGGAGGGGCAAGGTAGAGAGGGCTCCACCCTGCTTCTCCCCCTCCCCGCCTCCCTGCCCCATCGTAACTCCCACCACGGCCCGCGGCTGCTTATATCTCACCCTCCCTAATACACATATTATATTATTTGCTAAGAAGGTCTCTTTGTGTTGGTTTAGGGCGTGCCCATACTTTAGTGTCTTAGATTTGAAGGAATCACATCAGCATACACCAGCTCTCTCTTCATGTGAACCGCATCAACTGTTGTGTATGTGTGTTCGGCAAAGCAATATAAAACCCGCCTCATGCCCAGAATTGGCAGAAGTTGCACTTATGTTATGAGTATGAAGTCGTGGAGATCAGACCTCATAACAATTCTGTATCGTGTTGTTCTTGAAACTTTAGCACTCGCTGTACAGATATAGTTTAACAAGTAAAGCAGATAGTAGACCAATAACATATTATTCTCATGTAAACCACGATGAACTACTAGGTGGAAAGCTAAAGCAACAACTAAGTGTCGTGTGCAGAAGTTGCAAAAAAGGAAAAATGGCGTTTAAACCGGTAATGAGCCCATGCTAACTTAACACGGTGTAAAGATATCCAGGACCTAGATGACACCTCCTCATGATCCGGAAACGAACTGAATAAGATAATAGAAGTGCCATCTCATGAGAGCAGATTGCAAGTTTATATGTGGACAGTCCGCAAGGTAAAGCATTAAAAACTAGGAAAATTTAATGCTAAAGAAAAATAAAACAGCCAAGTACTTTATCGAGTCTTAAGCCAATAGGCAAGGTAAATAATAAAAACTTGACAAATAAGTCAATGAATTGTCAATGAAATGCTAGTACTCAGCATATCAAACATGAAAAAGGTCTATGACATAACTGTGTATGCAAAATAAGCTGCAACAGCCTCCAATAGGAAGTCATGGTCTTCATCCGAAAACAGTTCAGCCATCCAATTTAAAAGCGGAAAAGAACATACGTGCTCTCCCAGCACCGGATCCTCTATCACCATCAGAGGACAGCTCGGTGGGTTTTCAAGAAAGCTCTGTTCCAAGAAAGACTGTGCTGCCGCCAGTAAATTCCAGGGACCAAGTAGTCCATGCATCAATGCCACAGCCATAATCCTTTCGCCAGGACAAACCAACTCGTGAGTAATGATAGGAGTCATCAGCTGATTAAAGTCGACGTCAGGAGAAACCGGTCCGCAGAGACACAAATCAATGGCCCAATCGAAATCACAGGTCAGGCAGTGAAATACAGGCTGGACACAGGTGAAGTAGGAGAATCGAAAAGATAATCCATATGCCGTGCTTAATATCGCCAACGGCATTGTGCCATAATATTCTAGCATGCGATTGCGGAACAGTGTCAGCAGCTGCAGGGTGGGAGGTTGCATAGGAGGGACATCCATATTTAAAAATGTAAAAAAGCACAAGAGCGTCCGCTGGTAATGCAAGTAAAAATGCCAATCCACGAACCAGAGTGCAGAAAATAGAATGAAAGGAAGCAGGGATGACTCCAAAGATTTTCTCAAATGAAGTCACGAGACCACTGGTAACAACTTTAAAAAAGTGCGCCAGGGACTTTGTGGAGGATGCGTTAAAGATAGTCGGAAACATGTTGCTGAAATTGAAAGGCAAATCTTAATTGAAAAGGGTGTGCACCTCTGTACGGGTGTTCGCTATGTGAAGTGCGAAAGTTTCACGGGCCGAACTCAAGGCCACCTCTCTCTGAGACAAAAGAGCTCTTATTCTTGCCATGCCGTTGAAACGTGTCCCAAGGTTGGTATTTGTGGCCAGATTGAAAACTCCCTATGTTCATGTGTGGGAGGAAATAGAACATTTCTGCAGCAAATAACCCGTTCACTTACTGTTACGATAAAAGGAATACTTTTAATTAACTCAGAACAATCTTCATTATTGAGCATCAAATAACTACCATTTTCCAACAACTTGAACGTGGGGATGATAGCAGGAACTGGCGTGCCTTGCAACACGCAAGCCATATTTGGTCGGTGTTTGTTGCATGAACCGTGTAACTGTATGTGCCTACACATTAGTGAATGATCTGGCGTCTCAGTGCATTCCTCTCCAATCAGATAAACTTCTTGATCATCTTTGAAACATCTGTATGTGTATGGAAGCGACCAGACCTCATGAAGAAAAGGACTACCTAAAGGTTCATAACGACCTATTGGTATATATTTCATACAATTTGAAAACTTATATAAAGCAAAAGGCAGCGTTATTAAACCGTGGATAAGGCATGTTGCCAAAAAACCCGCAATCCTCTGCTGATGATGTCACTGAGCATGTCATGAATGATGTAATATGTGACATCATCAGCAGTGGATTACGGGTAATGGTATCTCTAGTTTACTCCCTTATAGCTGTCTTTCTTTTAACATAAGTGTCTGTTTCCTTCCCTTATACTTACTGTTTTTGGTTCGCTTCCGGTTCGCGTACCGGCGAGCGAACTGGGAAGCGAACTAAGAGAAATAGAGGTTGGCACAGTTCCAAATATTGTACCAATTTTTTAATAACGGGGAGGTAGTTCTGAAAAGAACTTTTTTTTTTATTTTTCTGAACATTTTTTTACTGTTTTTGAATTTTTCGGAACAGTTTTATATTTTTTTGGGTTTTTCTTGGAGGGAGCAATGAAAACGATTCATTGTAAAGGGCTCAACAGGAGCAACAAAACAAAAAAAAGAAGTATTTATTATTTTGGGCGTTTCGGACAAACTTGCATATGATAGTCAATAGCTCTGTTGATCAGAGTGATGCTTTTTTCTCCGTAGGAAATGAATCCATCGCAAAATGCGCAGATGTGTTTTACATCACCAAATCTCATTTGTATATTTGGCACCATCTCCCTGCCCTCTGGTCCCGTTACTTCCGGTACAACAGATCTTCTGGCCATAATAGGGAGATTATCTAGGTCGTTCCGAAACTGTGCAGCACTGTAGTTGTTAGGATGCCACCTAGTCATATGGCGATGCATTGTGTAGTTTCCGAAACTGTATTTTTTGTCGGTCCCTCTGGACAGTCTATCTTGACATATAAGGCAAGTTACGTATCTTGCATTTGCTTTTTTCCGACCTTTGTGAATTTTAAAAAATTGCCAAATGAAGTTTTCTTTCCGGTGAGACGTCCTGGGCTGCTCAGGCAACAACTGCCTCTCTTCGTGCTCGTCCTCCTGTTCCTCTTCTTCTTCTTCTTGTTGAATTATAACTTGAGCAGGTGGTCCACTCTTCCTTGGATGTGGTGGAGGTGGTGGGGAAGCACCAGCTGAAGCTACTAAAGAAGCCATTGCTCAGTGATCACAAAGGGTCTTTCTCTCACAATGATGAAAGTCAGAGTGAGGAAAGAAGGAGGGATTTTCATCATTTGGGAAAAACAAGAGTTCTCAACCAATCAAAAGTGTTCATTTTAGATTATATGACCTAGTCTTACATCATTAGGAAACCAAAAGTGAAATGAACCAATGAAAAGTGTTATTACCAAGTCACATGACTTGCTGTGTTTACGTTAAGCGCTTTGCAGGGCCTCCCGGTTTGCTTCCAGAAACCTGCGCTTTGCGACTCGCTTCGCGTACCAGTTCGCTAACGTAGTACGTCATATGACGTATCACGCGACAACGTGAAACGTCATGCGGACGGGAGGCGTCACGATGTTGTTTTGTAACGCGGCACTTGCGGTAAAGAAACGTTTACCGGCTCGCGGTCTATTTCGCGGCATCAAGGTCAGCTAACGGGAAGCTTCCCGATTTGCGAAGCGGGAACGAAGAAAAAAAAATATTAAAAAAAAAAATTATTCATAAACATATAAAATATATTTTTGGATTTAAAGAAGAATACATTTTACAGCTACAGATATTAGCTGTTAAAAAACCAATGAAATTCACAGAAAAAACCATAGGTTATGGACCATATATAGTTAGGAATTAGCATTTACAAAACCTTGAAAATTCACTGAAAAAACCATAGGTTATAGACCATATATAGTTAGGAATTAGCATTTACAAAACCTTGAAAATTCACTGAAAAAACCATAGGTTATAGACCATATATAGTTAGGAATTAGCATTTAAAAAACCTTATTTTACTCACACAAAACCATTGAAATTCCATAAATAGTTAGTTGCACTAACTATATATCGCGCACCCGCAATCCACTGCTGATGATGTCACATATTACATCATTCATGACATGGTCAGTGACATCACTGATGACATCACTGATGACATCTCAAATGACATCACTGATGACATCACTGATGACATCTCATTTGACATCATTCTTGTGCTAATACGATAAACCTCTTCAGACTCTAATATAACCTTAGATACACTCAGTGTATACAGACACTCACACACTGCCACTCATCCATGGAGTTACTCACACACCCAGTCAGTCATGCAAAGAAACAATCTCACCTCCATTTCTTCAACTATACAGTTAAACACACCTTACTTATTGAAACATATACTAACACATATTTACTCTCTTATACAATCCCTGATACAAGTTCACAATGATCGATACAACCACTCACTCATTCAGTGGCTCTCATGCACAGTTATTTATATATGCCAACTCTCACATGTACTGTGTTTTACATATGTACTTACTATGACATGTAGCATTGAGATATCCATTCACTCATCAATACACTCATGCACACAGTCAACTGCCCATGTAGCTGTTTCCACATGCACTCTTGAACTCATACACCTAGTGAATAAACTGCTCACACATCTATGCATAGAGTCACACACCTTCCAGCCACCCCCACACAAACTCAATCTCCCATAGAAATACTTGGGCAACCAATTAATAACACATATAGCCTCTCGTATAGCTAATGATCAACACATGCAGCAGTTTACAGAACAACAGACATAATGATGCACAAATTAAGACAGTTTAGTCACTAACCCATGCATTCAGTGAGACACATTTAATCACTCACTCATACAGTCAGTCATGCACCTACTAAATCCTTCATCCAGACACTTATACATCCACTCAAGACATATTTTAACTTTACAGAAAAATACAGTCACTGGATGTTGTCATCAGTGATGTCATCAGTGATGTCATTTGAGATGTCATCAGTGATGTCATCAGTGATGTCACTGACCATGTCATGAATGATGTAATATGTGACATGATCAGCAGTGGATTGCGGGTGCGCGATATATAGTTAGTGCAACTAACTATATATGGAATTTCAATGGTTTTGTGTGAGTAAAATAAGGTTTTTTAAATGCTAATTCCTAACTATATATGGTCTATAACCTATGGTTTTTTCAGTGAATTTTCAAGGTTTTGTAAATGCTAATTCCTAACTATATATGGTCTATAACCTATGGTTTTTTCAGTGAATATATATATACATATATATATATATATATATATATATATATATATATATATATATATATTACCTACTGGCGGTCGCCAGTAGGTATATATAGTTAGGATTTTTTTCCTATGGGATTTTTGAAAATTCTATGTCAAATAACTTTGGCGTTTGTGGACGGAATTGGCTGAAATTTTCAGGAAAATGGCACATTTTGTTTCTGAGCAGCCCCTGAAAATTTTGGGGGGGTTCGTCAAGGGGGGGCCGAGAAAAAAGGGGGGTCCCAAAACGCGTTTTTCCCATGTTAATTTCCATAGGGCGGTTGGCCTCACTTTTAGCCCGAACGGCTGAATGGATTTGCACGAAACTTGGCAAAATTGTAGGGACTGGTAGCCCGATGTGCCTTTTGTAGGTCTCAATATATGTGCTCCAGTGGATTTTGAGAAATTAACGTTTAAAAAAAGATATATATCTGTAACAGCGGACCTGGCAGCGTCCCAGGACGCGTACTTTACGCGCAACGGAGCTTTGTGAAGCGAAGCTGATTGGTTCTCCGGCGTCTGTCAACATTCCAAACAGTCCGTAGCGGCCGCCATCTTGTCTCTCGGTAGGATCGAGAGACAAGAGGAGGCCAAAGCGAAGGGGCAAATGACCATAAGGGGGAATAGTAGATCCTCGCTGACCCCCTAGGTTTGATGTGGAGGTTTTAAAAGGGCCCCGCGGGGCAAAAAAAAATAAAATAATAATAATCGAACGGCTGAATGGATTTGCACGAAACTTGGCAAAATTGTAGGGACTGGTAGCCCGATGTGCCTTTGCTAGGTCTCAATATATGTGCTCCAGTGGATTTTGAGAAATTAACGTTCAAAAAAAGATATATATCTGTAACAGCGCTCCGCTTCGCGTACTTTTCGCGTTACGGAGGTTTGCGAAGCTGATTGGTTTTTCGGCGTCTGTAAACATTCCAAACAGTCCGTAGCGGCCGCCATCTTGTCTCTCGGTAGGATCGAGAGACAAGAGGAGGCCAAAGCGAAGGGGCAAATGACCATAAGGGGGCATAGTAGATCGTCCCTGACCCCCTAGGTTTGATGTGGAGGCTTTGAAGGGGTCTCGCAGGGCAAAAAAAAATATACCGTTTTTTTAGTTTTTTTGCGTGGAGTGCGCCCGGTTCGCGAACCGGGAAGCGTTCTGGGGAGCGTACTTTCTTGAAAATTAGTGAAAAAAGTTAGAGTAAAATAATAATTGTGAGTGATCAGATGTAGGGTAGCTCTGAGAAGAGCTTTTGGGTTTATGGTACATTTAGGTACTTATAAGTAGGTACCAATGCACATTCTTAAATTCAGAGTGAAAACTCTGTTGCCCTCATCTGAGAAGTGAACTCCATCTCCTCTGTAGATATCTTGCATGTAGTAACGCAAGTTATTGTTGTACAGGGAGCCCATTCCATGGTCTCTCATGTAAGCTGAAACAGATTTGTTTACATGCTTCCTCGACTTCTCAATTTGTGGACAAAATTGGTTCGACCACCTCCATTTCTGTCTTTGGCATATATTTGAATATACCAAGGCAGTCTGAGGAAAAAGTGCCATCAATTGCTCAAAGGTGTCCTTTAAAAGCATTTCCAGACCTACCCCAGTCAAAGTGCCCAAATCATTACCTCCACAGTGCACAATTAACAGGTCAGGTTTTGGCAAATGCATAAAGGTTTTCACCAATGGTATCAATTGGTGACATTTTAATCCTCTGTGGCCAAACCACTTAATTTCCACATCTTGTAAATTGAGGTTAGGTAAATTCCTGTTTTCAGCGTACCTTTGAGCCCAATATATGTAACTATGTCCAACAATCCAGACAGAAAACATGGTGAGAGAAGGTTCTGCTGCAGTCAGATGAAGTGTGGCAATGAAATGGCAGTTGAAAAAATGAGAGTGTAAAATGAAAAAAACTGAGGAGTTTCTGTGTTAATGAAGCAGTAAGAGTGATTGGTGGATTTTGATTGCTGAAAACAGAAAGTTAGTGTGCATGGATGAGTTCGTTGAAAGATGTATTTTGAGTGGCGAAGAAAAAATCATTAAATGAAAGAATGCTCTGGATATGCAGGTGCACTGAGAGTTCAGAGTTCAATTGCAACATTGTTGTGTGAGAGGTCTTGCAAGAGGTGGTTGCTATGCAGAAAAAGCAGAGAGGGGGCAGAGGGGGGAAGGGTTTTTCTTTGAAAAAAAGTGAGGGAAGAGTTTTGATTGGGTGACATGAGAGATATGTGTGAGGAATTACAGCATTTCTGTGCTTTTCATAGCTGCAGACTCTGGAGTGCATACCTTTTGCTCTGCTGAAGACAAATTGGTGTGTTTCTGAGACTGTTTTGAAACTCAAAGTATTTGCTAAGGTGAGAAAAGATTTCTTTAATTTAGATAGAAAATAGTGTGCTTTAAGGAGAAAATTATGAAGAAAGTTGTGTTTTTCAAATGTTGCTTTGTCTCAAGTGTTTCACAAATAGATTTTGTTTCTTTGAGAAATTGTAATTGGAGAAAATGTGAAGTATTAGTACTGACAGGGCTTTTATGTGCATAGGAGCTGTGGAGTGTTTTCAAATTATGACTTGTAAATCGTTTTTGAGAAAAAGCAATGGTTTTAATATTGATGAGAAGGACATAATGGTGTCTGCTTCTTTATAAGGTAATTGAGAGTCTCTGATGTTATTTTTCCCATTTCAATGTAAGAAGTTTGTCTGTGGAGCAAATTGCTTGTAAATATGCTCCCACCTGTGCATGGCAAATTTAGATTTTGAATGTTTCCGTTACATAGGCATGTTAAAGGTGATTGAAACATGCTGCAAACGCAATCAAAAAATGCTTTTATGTGTCTTAAGGACATTTTAAGTCATTTCCCCATGTGCAGTGTTTTCAAATTATGAGTTGAAAATCGTTTTTGAGGTAAAGGAATGTTTTCAAAATTTATGTGCGCCATATGACCCCAAATTTCTTTTTCAGGGGTGCAGCAGGGTGTTCTTGAGACACCCCTGCACCGTCGGAAAAATTCGTAATTTGCGATGAGGTAATTGCTAATCGCAAATTGCACCTTCATTCCTATGGGCCTCCTGCTGCATGGAAATGAATGGGTAATTTGTAATTAGCAAACAGCTCATCGCAAACTAGGAATGGTAAAGAATCGCTATTTATTCCTTAAAGTTCGCTATTTAGGAAATGCAAAAAACTTTGATGATACATATGGCGGTTTATCTCTAACAAGATAAGAAGCATAGGGATAGATTTATGATGACTGGCGCATCACCAGGGATGTGTTAGTCATTCTGTGCCGCTGTTCCGTCACCTATGGTGTGCTGCATTTACAATGCGGCGCATCATGGGGCAAAAACAGCACAGATGCGTGACGTATTTGTGCCGTAAAGTTGGCGCATTGCTGGAGTTGTATCGCAAGTGTGATGAAGCTCCAGTAAGGTTGAGGGGTGCCCCTGTCGCAGGGTTTCTGTTCTGACACAGAACTGTGGACAGAGGATTGGAACCTCGGCGAATTAGGGTGTCCCAAAACTCACCTTAGTAATCAAAACCCCTTAGCAAGCTAGGTACAGTGTCACATTGGATATAACAAACTCTCAATGTTTAGACAATCCAGAATATGAACTTATAGTACCTCAGGATACGTGGAACTCATGAACAGTCGGTCGTTATATATTTCTTAGAAACGAGAACATGGAGTTAAGAAGAACACATGTGTATTTGAAATGTTTATTTACTAATGCCGTCTTCTCAGGCGTAGTATCTTAGATTATACAAGTACACATATTATCAGTAGCAAAATTACCAGCATAGTTACTAGTACATAAAAAGCGAATGGTGACAGTATGTTAACATGCTGTAAATGAATAAGAGTTAGCAACACTTATAAGCAGCCGCGGGCCGTGGAGGGAGTTACGGTGGGGCAGGGAGGCGGGGAGGGGGAGGGGCAAGGTAGAGAGGGCTCCACCCTGCTTCTCCCCCTCCCCGCCTCCCTGCCTCACCGTAACTCCCTCCACGGCCCGCGGCTGCTTATATCTCACCCTCCCTAATACACATATTATATTATTTGCTAAGAAGGTCTCTTTGTGTTGGTTTAGGGCGTGCCGATACTTTAGTGTCTTAGATTTGGAGGAATCACATCAGCATAGAAAAGATAATCCATATGCCGTGCTTAATATCGCCAACGGCATTGTGCCATAATATTCTAGCATGCGATTGCGGAACAGTGTCAGCAGCTGCAGGGCGGGAGCTTGCACAGGAGGGACATCCATATTTAAAAATGTAAAAAAGCACAAGAGCGTCCGCTGGTAATGCAAGTAAAAATGGGAATCCACGAAGCACAGTGGAAAAATATAGAATGAAAGAAAGCAGGGATGACTCCAAAGATTTTCTCAAATGAAGTCACGAGACCACTGGTAACAATTTTAAAAAAGTGCGCCAGGCCCTTTGTGGAGGACGCGTTAGAGATAGTCCGAACCATCTTGCTGAAATGGAAAGGCGAATCTGTATTTAAAAGGGTCTGCACCTCTGTACGGGTGTTCGCTGTGTGAAGCACGAAAGTTTCACGGGCCGAACTCAAGGCCACCTCTCTCTGAGACAAAAGAGCTCTTATTCTTGCCATGCCGTTGAAATCTGTTCCCAAGGTTGGTATTTGTGGCCAGATTGAAAACTCCCTATGTTCATGTGTGGGAGGAAATAGAACATTTCTGCAGCAAATAACCTGTTCATTTACTGTTACGATAAAATGAATACTTTTAATTAACCCAGAACAATCTTCATTATTGAGCATCAAATAACTACCATTTTCCAAGAACTTGAACGTGGGGATGATAGCAGGAACTGGTGTGCCTTGCAACACGCAAGCCATATTTGGTCGGTGTTTGTTGCATGAACCGTGTAACTGTATGTGCCTACACATTAGTGAATGATCTGGCGTCTCAGTGCATTCCTCTCCATTCAGATAAAGTTCTTGATCATCTTTGAAAATCTGTATGTGTATGGAAGCGACCAGACTTCATGAAGAAAACCACTACCTAAAGGTTAATAACGACCTATTGGTATATATTTCATACAATTTGAAAACTTATATAAAGCAAAAGGCAGCGTTATTAAACCGTGGATAAGGCACGTTGCCAAAGCAGTCAACCTTTTGGATTTATACTGGAAATGTTAAAGGAAGAGTTACGGAGTAGGGCCTGTAAATCTTTAATAGACAACGAGTAAAATTACTCCAACCATCATATTCCTCTAACTCCGGGATAGTAGGGGTGTTTAATTTTTTAGAAGTAGCCAATCCAAAGCATTTGGTCTGGGAAATTGTTTCATTCACAAACCACATATGTTTTGGGATGAGACATGCACGGTGGAAAGCCTCAGTGCCTTGTACCTGCCAGGTTCGTGAACCCCAAACTGATGTAGATCCTGGATATTTTTACTCTGTATTACGTTAGCATGGTCTCATTACTGGTTTAAACGCCATTTTTCCTTTTTTGTCACTTCTGCACACGACACTTAGTTGTTGCTTTAGCTTTCAGCCTACCTGCGTCAAGATCTATGCCTGCTTCAAGCAGGCGCAGGGTTTTGATGTAGCTTTGTCCTATCTGATTGTAAATGCGGCACACCGTGGGTGGCAGAGCAGCGGTGCACGTTAACTGGTGCATCCCTGGGGATGTGCTAGTTAATATAAATCTGCCCCTTTACATTTAATTGTGTGCAGGGGACACAGAGTAGGTGAGGTTTATCCAAGGTTAAGAAGAGATGAGTCCTGTTCAGTGAAAAATTGGAGATAGGCTTCAGTATATTATATACTTAAGTAGTGTGTTAAGTTTTCGATGACTGTTATTAATTTACTGTTGGGTAATAGTGGTTAATAACATTTTTTATTATATTTTACCACAGATTCAACTGCAGATTATTTCAAGATTTTAGGATGCCTAGCAAAGAAAGAGTAAGAAAGGCTGCAAAACGTCAAAGACAGCAGGACCATGGAATAATGCAGCAGTCCTCTAACAAAAAGATTTGTCAAGTCACCAAGAAAGCACCGGGTAAGAGTCGAAAAACAGTCATAAGAAATATGTGTAGTAAAAAAAATATTACTACAGAAAATGTTTCAGTCCAGAAAAGGAGAAATAATTCAAATGGTAAGGAAAGGCCAATGAGAAATGTTACTGCTAGAGTAAGAGATAACTCTATGCATGAAAGTAGAAGGAAACAACAGTTTAGGGATATTCGTAAACGAATGTTCCGCAACAGGATAATTGGGAATTTGTTAAAAAATATTAAGAAAGGTCAGCAGAAAGTGTTTTTTTATAAGAGAAAAAAAATAGTTGAGAAAGTTATTGATCAGGCATTTGAAATTAAACGTAAGTTATTTATTTTGACAATCAATAGAATTAGGAAGCTAAACAAGGTAATTTATGATTTCAAAAGAAATAGTAGATGGAAGAGAATAGTTAATCGTAGTAATTTTTGTGAAGTTTTTTCTGGAGAATGGATGCATAGTTCAAGCTCTGAGGCATTTTTTAATGAGGAGAGTTATTTCCAGGATAATTATTTGGTGCATGCAGTTGACACCAGTGGTCGAGCTTATGAAGTGAAAGATGGTTGTCCAGTTGAAAAAGAAAAACTTGTGAGAACAGAGATAGAAGAGGTGTTAGGTAATGAGGTTTTAGGGAGACGTCCTAAGGGTCCTGTGTACACCTGGAAGTGTAGTAGTATTTGCAGTGTACGACAGGATTCCATCAATTTGCTTTGTGATTTTATACGGTCATTTAGTAAGAAAAGTTTGAAGCAGAAAATGAAGTTGTTGCAAGAATTAGATCCTTGCAGAGTGAGAGAAGTGATAGGTTTGCATGGTCATTCACTGGCTTGTCTTTCCAGGAGAGTATGCCAGAGTGTTTTTCATCATTTCAGGATGCTAGCAGTGCATCATAATAAAGTGAGGAAATTAGTTAGAATGTTGTATTATGCTAAGAGTCCAGCAATTATGCTTAAACAATTATGCGCTGCTCTTTTGCATGGTTCTGAAATAGATGTGAAGAATATATGTGAAGAAATTGAGTTTTGTTACTTTGGAAGTAAAGAGGAGAATGTTGAAATTGACCAAGAAGAAGAGAGTAATGTGGAAGATAGTGTACAGGTTTCCAGTACAGATAATTTCCAGAGGGAAATTGCGACGTTTGAGGTGAAATCAAGTGAGAGGCCAAATTTCACTTGTGTGTGTTGTCGACGCACTTATTATAAGAATCAGACTAAGTTAGTGGATTTATATGGAAAAAGTGAAAGGGAAAATAATAGTGAATGGAAGGATTTTACAACATACTTGATGGTAGAAAATTGTTTTGATTTGGGATTGGATCAACGTGTGTGTACTTATTGTTGTAACAAATTAAATCAAAACCAGATGGCTGCTAGAGCAGTTCATAATAATCTGGAATTGGTTGAGATTCCTTCTGAATTGAAGGATTTAAATACTTATGAATCTATTTTGATTCAAAGTATCCATCCCTTTCAGGCTATTGTAAGAATGGAGCCAAAGACAGGGAAATTGCCTCCATCAGATTTACAGAGAGGATTAAAGGGAAGAGTTGTTTATTTGCCTCTAGATTTGAAGAAAAACATTAACACAATTGGAGTAGAAAAAGTGGAAGAGGAACCTCTTGTTATCTTAGTTAATGGGGTTCCGACAAAGAATAAGAAAATATGGCAAGATTTAGTAGATGTTAGGAAAGTCAAAAGGGCAACATTGTATTTGAAAAAATATAATAAATACTATAAAAATGTATATGTTGCAGAAGAGGAAGTAAGTGAGGAAGAGGATAGCGATTTGTGTGCTGGTCAAATTGAGAAAGTAGAACCCTGTACTAGTGAAGAAATATATGAACATTATAGTGTTCATCCTTTGCATTCCAAGGAAGTCATGGGGAATGCTATTGAGTTGTTTCAAATGAAACAAGCGAAAGGGAGTCCCATTAGTGTTTGGGAGGAAAGTTTGGAAGCTCGGTGTTTCCCACAGCTTTTTCCAACAGGTCAGGGAGGAAGATATGATGAGCGACCTCATCAAATTCCTGCTTCTGAATACCGGACTTTGCGATTGTATGCAGGAGATCCTAGGTTTCGACAATGCATTCCTTATTTGTTTCATCTCCTGTTTGAAAGCGATCTGTCTGGACTGTCATATGCAGTGAACCACATCTTGAAAAGTGGTATACACATGCAAAACATCTCGGCAAGTGACTTTATGGATAAAGTCAATGTCCAAGACAGTATTTTGGATTCTCACCTGATTAATCTCATGGCGTGTCAGCGTGGTACTAATGAGTACTGGTACCGTCGTCATGGTGATTTAAAATGTATGCTGAGGAACTTAGGAACTCCCACATGGTTCCTCACTTTGAGCTGTGCTGAGTATGGCTGGGAAGACTTACTTGAATTTCTACGAGAGGCAAATGCTAACGTAGAAAACATCGAATTCAAGACACCCGGAGAACTGTGCTCTTTGGATCCAGTCAATGTATGTAGGTACTTCAATCATAGATTTGAAGGTATGATGTCTTTCATCATGAATAAGAAGAATCCACCTCTTGGAGAGGTGTTGGATTTCTTCTGGAGGAAGGAGTACCAAGCAAGAGGTGCTCCTCATATACATATGTTGCTGTGGATCAAGGATGCACCTAAATTTGGAACGGATGCAGACGACTCAGTGATGAGTTTCATAGAACAGTATTCTACGTGTGCTGTTCCAAACGCAAAGGAGAAAAAAAGCCTAAGAGAAAAAGTTCTACGTTTCCAAAGCCATCGATGTGGAAAGTACTGTCGTCGTAAATTCCGGAACAAAGACAAGTTCTACACCAAATGTCGTTTCGGCTTTCCACGATCGGTGATTTCTAAAGGAAGAGTGAACAGTTTGATGTCTTCGCTGCGACATAATGTGATGAAGAAATCACCTAAAAACACATACAATTTGAAGAGGAACGAAGAGTCTAAGTACATCAACGACTATAACCCGGTGATTTTGCCCATGTGGAATGCTAACATGGATATACAGTTTGTGGCTGATAACTGTATGGCTGTGGCTCGGTATGTGACATCTTACATCACCAAAAAAGAGAAGACAGAATTGAAGGATATGTGGGAGGACATTTCCCATGAAAAGAGCCTCAGCAAGAAGTTGTACAGTTTCAGTCTGAAGATGTTGTCGCATCGAGAAATCGGAGCTTACGAATGTTCTGACCGGTTGTCTTCAGCAAGTCTCTATGCCAAGTCCAGGAGTATCGTTTGGGCGAGTGTTGGTCTTGCTGCAACGCGTAATCGAGTTCTGAAACCTGTGCGGGAAATTGAGTATTTGGAGGAAAAGGAGCCAAACAGTACCGACATTTTGAAGAGCAACATGTTGGATACATATTATCCAAATCGAAGCAGTCACCTCGAGAATGTTTGTCTGTATGAGGTTCTGCAAAATTACATATTCAAGAGGAACATCAAAGAAGATACTGAGAAAGGAGTGTATGCTGTAATAGGAAGTGAGGGATGTCTGGTCAAGCAAAGAAAATGCCACTTGATAAACCATCGAAAATTGAGTGGCGAATCTCCTGAAAAAAAGGAGTTTTTCTATTTAGCACTTTTGCAACTTTTTAAGCCTTGGCGTGCAGAAGAGGAACTGCTTGGAGATTTCCTTTGTTACGAAGACTCATTCAATGCTGCCAAGGAGACCATAGAATGTCCTGCTTTTCCCAAATATGTAGAAATGTTGAATGTGGAAATTCAGCAGGAAGCAACGATTGCAGCCGAGATTGCCAGAGACAGTTCTCAGGACAGTCAGAGTTCTGCTTCATTGAGTCAGGATCCACTAGGAGGACCTCTTATCGAAAATGAAGCTGCCACTGCTGTGAATGAAGTGGAAAGAGACATGGCACATGCTCAGGAGGATGTGGTTAACTTAGAAGAGTTGGAAAGACAACTCAACGTTGAGCAGAGGAAAATATATGACGAACTTACAATGCAAATTGATCATGGATTAAGTCATGACAAGAAAGAGTGCTCATGTACGTCGTTGAAGCCTGTCCGACTGTACGTGAGTGGAGAAGCGGGAACTGGAAAAAGTTTCCTTATTAAAGCAATTTCATGTTATTTGCAGGAAAGGACAGAGTCATCGCTGTCTTGTGTTGTCACCGCTCCAACTGGACTGGCAGCACATAACATTAAAGGGATTACTTTACATCGTTTACTGATGCTGCCAGTGGAGCATGACAACAAATTAGAATATCACAAGCTATCTGGAGATGCTTGTTTTGAAGTTTCAAGAGTCTTGAGGAAAATGAAACTTCTTATCATTGACGAAGTAAGCATGGTTTCCAATGTCATGCTTGCCTTTGTGCATTTGAGAATGCAAGAAGTTCTCAAAACAGAGTATGATGTGTTATTTGGTGGCAAACACATCATTGTTTTCGGAGATCTTCTGCAGCTGACACCAGTGAAAGGGCAACCTGTGTTCAAAATGCTCACGCATGAAGATACCAGGAAGTGCTTAGGGAGTATTGGCAACGTCAATATATGGTTAAACTTCAATTATGCTGAACTGCATGAAAATATGCGTCAGGCAAAGGATGAAGTTTACAAGACTATTCTACAAGATGTTAGAATTGGAAAAGTGACCGAGCATGGGAAAGAAGCTTTACATGCACGATTACTGACAAATTTATATCCAGACGAAGATGTTGTGCCTGAGAATATTTTTCAGAAAGTTACTGAGAAAAAATCTGGAATATGTTTGATGCCAACTCTTGCAGAATGTGCCAAATTCAACAACAAAATGTTGCATTTAGAAAAGCAAGAGATTGTGAAATTGGAAGCTATTGACAGAGTAGAGCATATGGGATCAACAATTATTTTGTCTGAGAATCTGAAAACAAAATTGGATTCATTAGAGAAGAGTATATCTAAAACTGCGGGTTTTGAAAAGACTCTGAATGTGTGCTTGAACTGCCGTATAATTTTAAGAAGGAATTTACATGTTGAAAGAGGTCTGGTAAATGGATCAATGGGTAATGTTGTTGATTTTGTGAAATACAGAAATAGAGATGGAATTGAATTTTTAAAAATTAAATTTGATGGCATTGAGGAAGTACAGCTAATTGCTCGTTGTTCTGCTAGATTTTTGCTTGTAAAAGACTTATATGTTCGTCGTAAGCAGTTTCCTGTTTGCTTGGCATATGCGGTGACAATCCATAAATCGCAAGGTTTAAGTGTAGACTGTGCATTGGTGAATATTGGCAGTTCTGTGTTCAAGGAGGGTATGGCATATGTGGCATTGTCACGAGTTAGGACTTTATCGGGATTGTACTTGATTGAGTGTGATGTCACAAACATTTGTGCGGATCTAGATTGTGTTAAGGAATACAATAGGTTGAGAAGAGAGTATGCGCCACATTTGCCTCAGTATCCTTTGTTTGAGAAACGTGTGGTAGGCCGGAAACAAAGAAATGTGACCAATACTGGGGAGGTTGTAGCAAAAAGACGAAAAGTCGATGAACCTGAAATTATAAGCAGAAACAAAAAGGATTCTGTTGAAGATGTTGTTGGTTTTCAATTTGAAAACAGTTCTGGTGTCAACTGCTATGCTAATGTAGTGGTTAATGTTTTGTTTTCTCTACAAAATGTAAAAGAAGAGATTGTGGTCAATTCTGATCAAAGATTTTGCAGTTTGTTAAATTCTGTGTTAGAGAAATGTAGCACTGATAGAACAAACATAGAAAGTGTGTCTGAAATTCGAAATCTGTTAGACAGATGTTCAGGCCAAACACAATTCTCTCAAAATAGTCAGCAAGATTGTCAGGAGTTTTTAATGTATATGCTTGATGTATTGTATGCTGAAGGTGTAGATGTAGATCATCTGTTTGGGCTTTCTTATCAATGACAGCATGACTGCGAGAACTGTAGGGTATCAAGTAGTACTAGTGTAGACTCAGAAAGATTTATATATTTAACTTTGCCAGACAGTAAATCAGTCTCTTTTAATAAGCTAGTAAAAGCAGCTGATCACAATATGGAGTGTAGGCAATGTAAATCTGAAATGATGTCCACATTATTTATACGAACATATGGCCAGTATGTCATTTTAATGTTCCAACGATGTAGGCCTGATGGAACAAAATTGACAACTTTAATTAAAAATTTTGTGGCTTCACAGTTGTCAATATCAGGAAGGACTTTTGTAACTGTAGCAATTATATATCATGATGGTTCTTCAATAACATCAGGACATTATACAGCTTATTTAAAGTGTAGAAATGGCTGGTCATTCTGCAATGATTCTGTTTTAATTTTCAAAAAAAAATTGCCATATGACCTTAAAAACTCTTACCTGGTGTTTTTAAAACCAAAATTTTAGGGAAAGAATCTCGGGATGTGCTCTGAGGAATTTCAAGAAGTTCTCATGGCTCCTACACTATTTGGCCTTGAAGATAAGTGTAGTACAGAGACATAACTTTTTACCATAACACTGGACGTTATTGAGAAATACGTGCACTTTGAATGAGTTCAGAAAAACTATTTCTTTTTATAAGCTAATTGAAGCAGCGAATCAAAACATGGAGTAGAGGGAATGTAAGTCTGCAATGCTGTCTACTGTTTTACATTGCTTTGTGATTAAAAGTGATGTAGAGAATTAAATAATTGTACTAGTCATAAAGGTAGTGTAAGTCTGCTTCATAGTAAGCAGTATCAGTGTGATAGGAAATGTAGAACATGATTGAGCAAGAAGGGGAAGATATTACTAGTCCAGGATTGTGTAAATGATCTTCAACATTTTAATTCTGAAAGTTGCGGAAATGCCAAAAGACGGGATTGGCTAACAAGAAATCCAAGAGTTATACATGGCTCTGACAAGATTTGGCCTTGTGGAATCTTGTGGTAGAGAGCAAGAAGTCATTTATTGTATGTAACATGTTTTTGAAAACGATGGAGGTTTTCTTTCAGAAAGTGGCGGGTTGAAAGTAATAACAGCACAACAGAGTGTAAGCTGTTCATAGGACATCCTTGGCCGTCATGGAAAGTAAGTTAACTTTAAGGAGTTCTGAATTCTGATTTCTAATGTTGTATGGGTTTTTTAAACACAATCATTTTGATTGTGTTTTTTTTTCCCCGCTGTTATATGATGAATACCTTCAAGTCACTGTTTTAGTGAAATTTGATACATTCTGAGAACAGCAAAAATAAACCATTTAACATGTATAATTAATTCTGTTCTGTTTGCATTTATGATGTACATGTAGAACTGTGTAGGAGGCATGGAGAAGGTGAGGCTTCTGTAAGTGTCAAAGTTGTTGCATACAGTGCTCATATTCTACGTAGTTTTTTATATTTCATTACTTTCACTGTTTCTGACTGATCTAAAAATTTTTTTTTAAAAAGAACAGTAAGTATAAGGGAAGGAAACAGACAGTTATGTTAAAAGAAACACAGCTATAGGGAATAAACTAGGGATACTGTTACCCGCAATCCTCTGCTGATGATGTCACTGAGCATGTCATGAATGATGTAATATGTGACATCATCAGCAGTGGATTACGGGTAATAGTATCTCTAGTTTACTCCCTTATAGCTGTCTTTCTTTTAACATAAGTGTCTGTTTCCTTCCCTTATACTTACTGTTTTTGGTTCGCTTCCGGTTCGCGTACCGGCGAGCGAACTGGGAAGCGAACTAAGAGAAATAGAGGTTGGCACAGTTCCGGACAAACATGAGCATGATTGTCAATAGCTCTGTTGATCAGAGTGATGCTACTTTCTCCGTAGCAAATGAATTCACTGCAATGTACGCAGACTTGTTTTACTTCACGAAATCTCGTTTGTATATTTGGCACCATCTCCCTGCCCTCTGGTCCCGTTACTTCCGGTACAACAGATCTTCTGGCCATAATAGGGAGATTATCTAGGTCGTCCTGTTCCTCTTCTTCCTCTTCTTGCTGAATTATAACTTTAGCAGGTGGTCCACTCTTCCTTGGATGTGGTGGAGGTGGTGGGGAAGCACCAGCTGAAGCTAGTAAAGAAGCCATTGCTCACTGGTAACAAAGGGTCTTTCTCTCACAATGATGAAAGTCAGAGTGAGGAAAGAAGGAGGGATTTTCACCATTTGGGAAAAAAAATAGTTCTCAACCAATGAAAAGTGTTCATTTTAGATCATATGACCTAGTCTTACATCATTAGGAAACCGAAAGTGAAATGAACCAATGAAAAGTGTTATTACCAAGTCACATGACCTGCTGTGTGTATGTTACGCGCTTTGCAGGGCCTCCCGGTTTGCTTCCAGAAACCTGTGCTTTGCGACTCGGTAAGCGTACCAGTTCGCTAACGTAGCACGTCATATGACGTATCACGCGACAACGCGAAACGTCATGCGGACGGGAGGCGTCACGATGTTGTTTTCTAACGCGGCAGTTGCGGTAAAGAAACGTTTACCGGCTCGCGGTCTATTTCGCGGCATCAAGGTCAGCTAACGGGAAGCTTCCCGATTCGCGAAGCGGGAACGAAGAAAAAAAAATATTTTAAAAAAAGTTATTAATAAACATATAAAATATATTTTTGGATTTAAAGAAGAATACATTTTACAGCTACAGATATTAGCTATTAAAAAACCAATGAAATTCACTGAAAAAACCATAGGTTATAGACCATATATAGTTAGGAATTAGCATTTACAAAACCTTGAAAATTCACTGAAAAAACCATAGGTTATAGACCATATATAGTTAGGAATTAGCATTTAAAAAACCTTATTTTACTCACACAAAACCATTGAAATTCCATATATAGTTAGTTGCACTAACTATATATCGCGCACCCGCAATCCACTGCTGATCATGTCACATATTACATAATTCATGACATGGTCAGTGACATCACTGATGACATCACTGATGACATCTCAAATGACATCACTGATGACATCTCACTTGACATCAATGATCACATCACTGATGATATCATTCATGTGATAATACAATGCATCTCCTCACACTCTAATATAACCTCCGTTACACCCAGTTTTAAATAGAGAGTATCATTTTTTAAACCATTGACACACCAATACTAGTTACTACATACGCACTCACTGATTCCTATGTCTACACACACATTCACTCATACAATCATTCATACATACAATCACTCATCTTTACAACACTATCATATGCACTCATACACCTATACAGACACTCACACTCTGCCACTCATCCATGGAGTTACTCACACACCTAGTCAGTCCTGAAAAGAATCAATCACACTTCCATTTTCTCATCTATACAGTTAAACACAGAACACCTTACATTTTTGAAACATATACTAACACATAGTTACTCTCTTATAGAATCACTGATACAAGTACACATTGATCTGCACAGAGTTACACACCTCCCAGCCAGCCATACACACACTCAGTCTCCCATACAAATACTTGTGCAACCAATCAATAACCCATATAGCTACTTATATAGCTACTGATCAACACGTGCAGCAGCTTGCACAACAACAGACATACTGATGCACACTTTTAGACAGTTTAGTCACTAACCCGTGCATTCAGTAAGACGCATTTAATCACTCACTCATACAGTCAATCACGCACCTACTAAAACCTTCATTCAGACACTTATACATCCACTCATTCTTCAATATGTAAAACATATTTAAACTTTACAGAAACACATAATCACTGGATGTTGTCATCAGTGATGTCACTGACCATGTCATGAATGATGTAATATGTGACATGATCAGCAGTGGATTGCGGGTGCGCGATATATAGTTAGTGCAACTAACTATATATGGAATTTCAATGGTTTTGTGTGATAAAATAAGGTTTTTTAAATGCTAATTCCTAACTATATATGGTCTATAACCTATGGTTTTTTCAGTGAATATATATATATATATATATATATATATATTACCTACTGGTTAGGATTTTTTCCCTATGGGATTTTTGAAAATTCTATGTCTAATAACTTTGGCGTTTGTGGACGGAATTGGCTGAAATTTTCAGGAAAATGGAACATTCCGTTTCTGAGCAGCCCCTGAAAATTTGGGGGGGTTCGTCAAGGGGGGCCGAGAAAAAAGGGGGGTCCCAAAACGTGTTTTTCCCATGTTAATTTCCATAGGGCGGTTGGCCTCACTTTTAGCCCGAACGGCTGAATGGATTTGCACCAAACTTGGCAAAATTGTAGGGACTGTTAGCCCGATGTGCCTTTGCTAGGTCTCAATATATGTGCTCCAGTGGATTTTGAGAAATTAACGTTCAAAAAAAGATATATATCTGTAAGCTCACTCTGGGCAGCGCTCCGGTCCGCGTACTTGACGCGTAACGGAACTTTGCGTGGGGAGCGTACTATAAGGAAAAAAGAATGATACACTTTTCAAATACTGTATGTTAATTGATTGTTGGTTTTGTTGATTATTTTTTAATTTCTTTATTTTTTAAGCAATTATTTATTATTGTGATTGTGTTTCAAAATTTAATAAACTTTCTAACATTTCACTGTCTGAAATGTCATTATTTTCATTGAACATAGTTTGTAATCTCTGAGGGTGTAAAATGTCCTCATTTTGAAGGAGGTCATCTACTGCTTGCACACATTGCAGTAGTTCTTGGTCCCAAGTTTCATCCATAAATTCTATATAATTTGGATCAATTATTTCTTGGCTGCTCTCTTGCAGGACAATTTGAAATGAAAGTTTGTGTTCGCCTTCCATTTTGCCTGAAATTTGGATAAAAAAAATATATATTAGTAGAGATAGGGCACAGTTGGGATTAATTTTAGATAGGCAGTTTTTATCAGTGAATTTATCTTTGGGCAGTGTATAGTATCAGAGTGGAAGTAGGAATATAAAAAAGTGTATGTGATTTAACGTAAGTAAATTCATAATTATACAAGAGAAGCCTAACTCCATCCATAACTATAACAGAGAAGTCTATCTAAATCTATAACTACTACAGAGGGATAGTATATAACTATCAGAAAAAGTTTACCATATTAACTTATAGTGCACAATATACTTCAGTTTTTAAAATAACAACTTACCTTTACAAAGAAGTTGAAGTGATTAGTGAAAATCCAATTGAAATGTACACCAGGAAGTAGTAGTCAAAATGGCTGTGTTCCCTTCTCTTCCTTTAAATATATTCAGGTATATAACGAATCAAATGTCAGGTAAAAAAGTAGAAAATGAAAGTAACATTTTCATTGGTTGTCAATTCCAACACTTCAGATGTGTTTTGTGAAGTAATTTACCTCACGGTATTTAGAGAGGTCTACAGGCTAAATGGCTAAATGGAATTTCAATCAAATTTGTGAAAATGATAGGGATTAGTATGTAGTATGAGCTAATCTATATTTGGTGAGAGTGTCTCCAGTCGTTTTTCTGTAAATTACTTTCCCACCTTTTTTGATGGTGCGCTTCCCAGGGAGCGACCCGGTACGCGAACTGGCGAGCGCCCCGGTACGCGAACCTGAAGCGTAACGGGAGTCCACCATTTTGTGTTTCGGTCGACTTAAGATACAAGATGGAGGGCAAATAATGTTCAGAATGGGTAGAAGGGGGCACGGTAGACTTATCTTGACCCCCTAGGTTTTCTGAGGGTGGCTGAGGAGGCTTATATGTGCGAAAAAAAACATTTTTTTTAAAAATTTCGCGAGGTTAGCTTCCGGTTCGCGTACCGGGTAGCGCCCCGGGGAGCGTACTTTGTTGAAAATTAGTGAAAAAAGTTAGAGAAAAATAATAATTGTGAGTGATCAGATGTAGGGTAGCTCTGAGAAGAGCTTTTGGGTTTATGGTACATTTAGGTACTTATAAGTAGGTACCAATGCACAGTCTTAAATTCAGAATGAAAATTCTGTTGCCCTCATCTGAGAAGTGAACTCCATCTCCTCTGTAGATATCTTGCATGTAGAAATGCAAGTTATTGTTGTACATGGAGCCCATTCCATGGTCTCTCATGTAAGCTGAAACAGATTTGTTTACATGCTTCCTCGACTTCTCAATTTGTGGACAAAATTGGTTTGACCACCTCCATTTCTGTCTTTGGCATATATTTGAATATACCAAGGCAGTTTGAGGAAAACGTGCCATCAATTGCTCAAAGGTGTCCTTTAAAAGCATTTCCAGACCTACCCCAGTCAAAGTGCCCAAATCATTACCTCCACAGTGCACAATTAACAGGTCAGGTTTTGGCAAATGCATAAAGGTTTTCACCAATGGTATCAATTGGTGACATTTTAATCCTCTGTGGCCAAACCACTTAATTTCCACATCTTGTAAATTGAGGTTAGGTAAATTTCTGTTCTCAGCATACCTCTGAGCCCAATAGATGTAACTATGTCCAACAATCCAGACAGAAAACATGGTGAGAGAAGGTTCTGCTGCAGTCAGATGAAGTGTGGCAATGAAATGGCAGTTGAAAAAATAAGAGTTTAAAATGAAAAAAATTGTGGAGTTTCTGTGTTAATGAAGCAGTAACAGTGATTGGTTGATTTTGATTGCTGAAAACAGAAAGTTAGGGTGCATGGATGAGTTCTTTGAAAGATGTATTTTGAATGGTCAATAAAAAATCATTAAATGAAAGATTGCACTGGATATGCAGGTGCACTGAGAGTTCAGAGTTCAATTGAAACATTGTTGTGTGAACTTGCAAACACCAGAGGTCTTCCAAGAGGTGGTTGCTATGCAAAAAAGGCAGAGAGGGCAGAGGGGGGAAGGGTTTTGATTTGAAAAAAGTGAGGGAAGAGTTTTGATTGGGTGACATGAGAGATATGTGTGAAGAATTACAGCATTTCTGTGCTTTTGATAGCTGCAGACTCTGGAGTGCATACCTTTTGCTCTGCTGAAGACAAATTGGTGTGTTTCTGAGACTGTTTTGAAACTCATAAAGTATTTGCTAAGGTGAGAAAAGATTTCTTTAATTTAGATAGAGAATAGTGTGCTTTAAGGAGAAAATTATGAAGAAAGTTGTGTTTTTAAAATGTTGCTTTGTCTCAAGTGTTTTAGAAATAGATGTTGCTTCTTTGAGAAATTGTAATTGGAGAAAATGTGAAGTATTAGTACTGACAGGGTGTTTTTGTGCATAGGAGCTGTGGAGTGTTTTCAAATTATGACTTGAAAATCGTTTTTGAGGAAAAGGAATGGTTTTAAAATTTATGACAAGGACATAATGGTGTATGCTTCTTTATAAGGCATTTGAGTGTCTCTGATGTTATTTTCCCCATTTTAATGTAAGACCTTTCCCTGTGGAGCAAATTCCTTGTAAATATGCTCCCACCTTTGCATGGCAAATTTAGATTTTGATTGTTTGCGTTACATAGCCATGTTAAAAGTGACCCAAACATGCTGCAAAGGCAATCAAAAAACGCTTTCATGTGTCTTAAGGACATTTTAAGTCATTTCCCCATGTGGAGTGTTTTCAGATTATGACTTGAAAATCGTTTTTGAGGAAAAGGAATGGTTTTAAAATTTATGACAAGGACATAATGGTGTATGCATCTTTATAAGGCATTTCAGTGTCTCTGATGTTATTTTTCCCATATTAAATTAAAAGACCTTTCCCCGTGGAGCAAATTCCTTGTAAATATGCTCCCACCTGTGCATGGTAAATTTAGATTTTGATTGTTTGAGTTACATAGCCATGTTAAAAGTGACCCAAAAATGCTGCAAAGGCTTTAAAAAAACGCTTTCATGTGTCTTAAGGACATTTTAAGTCATTTCCCCATGTGCAGTGTTTTGAAATGATGACTTGAAAATCGTTTTTGAGGTAAAGGAATGCTTTTAAAATTTATGACAAGGACATAATGGTGTATGCTTCTTTATAAGGCATTTTAGTGTCTCTGATGTTATTTTTCCCATATTAAATTAAAAGACCTTTCCCCGTGGTGCAAATTCCTTGTAAATATGCTCCCACCTGTGCTTGGCAAATTTAGATTTTGATTGTTTGAGTTACATAGCCATGTTAAAAGTGACCCAAAAAAGTTGCAAAGGCTTTAAAAAAACACTTTCATGTGTCTTAAGGACATTTTAAGTCATTTCCCCGTGTGCAGTGTTTTCAAATTATGACTTGAAAATCGTTTTTGAGGTAAAGGAATGTTTTTAAAATTTATGTGCGCCATATGCCCCCAAATTTCTTTTTCAGGGGTGCAGCAGGGTGTTCTTGAGACACCCCTGCACCCTTGGAAAAATTCCTAATTTGCGATGAGCTAATTGCTAATCGCAAATTGCACCTTCATTTCTATGGGCCTCCTGGCCCATGGAAATGAATGGGTAATTTGCAATTAGCAATTTGCTCATCGCAAATTAGGAATGGTAAAGAATCGCTATTTATTCCTTAAAATTCGCTATTTAGGAAATGCAAAATAGTTTGATGATACATATGGCGGTTCATCTCTAACAAGATAAGAAGCTTAGGGATAGATTTATGAGGACTGGCGCAATGAAGTGGACATCACTTACTTCATTTGTAGGCCTTTACATGTATTATCTCCTCTGTATTCTTCAACAAGCGTAACTTTGATCTGCAACCCTGAGTAGGCCTCACCTTAAACAAACCTCTGGATAGGCCACACCTTATCGTCATCCTGAATTAATCATTTAAAATGCTAGGGACAGATTTATGATAGGTGTATGCCTCTTTTGCGCCACTGTGCGTCACTTTTGTGATGCAGCGGCGGTGCAAAAGATTTGCTATGAGGCGACAAAATTACAAATTGATGCATTTAGGCAGATGTGTCATGCTGTAAAAAAACCGTGCCACATGAAACCGATGCAGCAGTGATGCAAAAGATGCACCATGTTGCAAGACAGGCCTCACTTGGGGCCATATGTATCAAGCTAATTAGCATTCGCAAAGGCCGAAATTCTGCGAATTTCGGCCTTTGCGAATGCTAATTAGACAAATGGTATGTATCAAACAAGTTTGATGCAAAATAAGGAATAGCAAAATTTGCTATTCCTTATTTTGCGATTGCACTTAAGGAGTTGCAAATTTTGCGATTCCTTAAATGCAATGTATCAAACAAAAAATATGCAAAAAATGCCATTAAGGATTTGCAAATTACCACCAACTTCTAGTTGGTGGTAATTTGCAAATTCTTTTCAAAAAGCTTTTTTTCCAAAAAACAAAAGGTGCCATATGACGCCCATACATGCCCTTAGGGCATGTATGTGCGCCATATGCCCCCAAATTTCTTTTTCAGGGGGTGCAGCAGGGTGTTCTTGAGACACCCCTGCACCCTTGGAAAAACTCCTAATTTGCGATTAGCTAATTGCTAATCGCAAATTGCACCTTCATTCCTATGGGCCTCCTGGCCCATGGAAATGAATGGGTAATTTGCAATTAGCAATTTGCTCATCGCAAATTAGGAATGGTAAAGAATCGCTATTTAATACCGATTTTGTACATACATACCGTTTTGCATTTCCTAAATAGCGATTCCTTAAAATTCGCTATTTAGGAAATGCTAAATAGTTTGATGATACATATGGCGGTTCATCTCCAACAAGATAAGAAGCTTAGGGATAGATTTATGATGACTGGCGCATCACCAGGGATGTGCCAGTCATCCTGCGCCGCTGTTCCGCCACCCATGGTGTGTTGCATTTACAATGCGGCGCACCATGGGGCAAAAACGGCACAGATGCGTGAAGCATCTGTGCCGTAAAGGTGGCGCATTGCTGGAGTTGTATCGCAAGTGCGATGCAGCTCCAGCAAGGCTCAGGGGTGCCCCATCTCCACAATGCTGCGTCAAGACCTATGCCTGCTTCAAGCAGGCGCAGGGTTTTGACGCAGCTTTGTCCTATCTGATTGTAAATGCGGCACACCATGGGTGGCAGAGCAGTGGTGCACGTTAACTGGTGCATCCCTGGGGATGTGCCAGTTAACATAAATCTGCCCCTTTACATTTAAGTATGTGCAGGGGACACAGAGTCGGTGAGGCTTATCCAAGGTTAAGAAGAGATGAGTCCTGTTCACTGAAAAATTGGACATAGGCTTCACCTCCTCAGCATCGCTGGACATGGCTAAATAATAGCTGCAAAATGTTACTCTTGTTAAACAATTTTACTATTATAATCTCTGAGATTTGTCTCTTACTCTGCAACATCTCATTGTTGTTATCTTTCTTTAAAGATAAAGACAACATCAACATGAGCGACAATCAGCAATCAGTTGATTTCGACCTCATCATTGAACTCGTAATTGAAACATCAGTGGATGTTGATCCCTTGGATGATTTAAATCCTGAGGATGAAGAAGAACGTGATGAGGATGCAGATTTGTCAGAATTGTATGACATAGGATGGGAAGCTGACGTGCTTATAAACATTTATTTTAAACATGTATAATAAATGAAAAGTAAAAATATAAACCGTTTCATTTAAAAATAAAAACACCTTCAAAAACAGGTTATGTGTAGTGTCTTCAATAAAATAATAAAATATGCTCATAAAATTAGATCAGATTCACATATAAAACAGCACAGGTAAAATGAATATAAATTCCATTTCTTTTCTGCTATTTCTGTATTCTAAATTTGCCAAGCACTAAAAAATCTTCTATGTAAAAATGTCAAGTAGTGTGTTAAGTTTTTGATGACTGTTATTGATTTACTGTTTGGTAATAGTGGTTAATAAAATTTTTTATTATATTTTACCACAGATTCAACTGCAGATCATTTAAGATTTCAGCATGCCAACCAAAGAAAGACTGAGAAAGGCTGCAAAACGTCAAAGACAGCAGGTCAATGAAAAAAAGCAGCAGTCCTCTAACAAAAAGATTTGTCAAGTCACCAAGAAAGCACCGGGTAAGAGTACAAAAACATTCATAAGAAATATCTGTAGTAAAAAAAATATTACTACAGAAAATGTTTCAGTCCAGAAAAAGAGAAGCAATTTAAACGGAAAGGAAAGGCCAATGAAAAATGTTACTGCTAGAGCAAGAGATAACTCTGTGCATGATAGTAGAAGTAAACAACAGTTTAGGGACATTCGTAAACGAATGTTCCGCAACAGGATAATTGGCAATTTGTTAAAAAATATTAAGAAAGGTCAACAGAAAGTGGTTTTTTATAAGAGAAAAAAAATAGTTGAGAAAGTTATTGATCAGGCATTTGAAATTAAACGTAAATAATTTATTTTGATAATCAATAGAATTAGGAAGCTAAACAAGGCAATTTATGATTTCAAAAGAAATAGTAGATGGAAGAGAATAGTTAATCGTAGTAATTTTTGTGAAGTTTTTTCTGGAGAATGGATGCATAGTTCAAGCTGTGAGGCATTTTTTAATGAGGAGAGTTATTTCCAGGATAATGATTTGGTGCATGCAGTTGACACCAGTGGTCGAGCTTATGAAGTGAAAGATGGTTGTCCAGTTGAAAAAGAAAAACCTGTGACAACAGAGACAGAAGAGGTGTTAGGTAATGAGGTTTTAGGAAGACGTCCTAAGGGTCCTGTGTACACCTGGAAGTGTAGTAGTATTTGCAGTGTGCGACAGGATTCCATCAATTTGCTTTGTGATTTTGTACGGTCATTTAATAAGAAAAGTTTGAAGCAGAAAATGAAGTTGTTGCAAGAATTAGATCCTTGCAGAGTGAGAGAAGTGACAGGTTTGCATGGTCATTCACTGGCTTGTCTTTCCAGGAGAGTATGCCAGAGTGTTTTTCATCATTTCAGGATGCTAGCAGTGCATCATAATAAAGTGAGGAAATTAGTTAGAATGTTGTATTATGCTAAGAGTCCAGCAATTATGCTTAAACAATTATGCGCTGCTCTTTTGCATGGTTCTGAAATAGATGTGAAGAATATATGTGAAGAAATTGAGTTTTGTTACTTTGGAAGTAAAGAGGAGAATGTTGAAATTGACCAAGAAGAAGAGGGTAATGTGGAAGATAGTGTACAGGTTTCCAGTACAGATAATTTCCAGAGGGAAATTGCGACGTTTCAGGTGAAATCAAGTGAGAGGCCAAATTTCACTTGTGTGTGTTGTCGACGCACTTATTATAAGAATCAGACTAAGTTAGTGGATTTATATGCAAAAAGTGAAAGGGAAAATAATAGTGAATGGAAGGATTTCACAACATACTTGATGGTAGAAAATTGTTTTGATTTGGGATTGGATCAACGTGTGTGTACTTATTGTTGTAATACATTAAATCAAAACCAGATGCCTGCTAGAGCAGTTCATAATAATCTGGAATTGGTTGAGATTCCTTCTGAATTGAAGGATTTAAATACTTATGAATCTATTTTGATTCAAAGTATCCATCCCTTTCAGGCTATTGTAAGAATGGAGCCAAAGACAGGGAAATTGCCTCCATCAGATTTACAGAGAGGATTAAAGGGAAGAGTTGTTTATTTGCCTCTAGATTTGAAGAAAAACATTAACACAATTGGAGTAGAAAAAGTGGAAGAGGAACCTCTGGTTATCTTAGTTAATGGGGTTCCGACAAAGAATAAGAAAATATGGCAAGATTTAGTGGATGTTAGGAAAGTTAAAAAGGCAACATCGTATTTGAAAAAAAATAATAAATACTATAAGAATGTATATGTTGCAGAAGAGGAAGTAAGTGAGGAAGAGGATAGTGATTTGTGTGCTGGTCAAATTGAGAAAGTAGAACCCTGTACTAGTGAAGAAATATATGAACATTATAGTGTTCATCCTTTGCATTCCAAGGAAGTCATGGGGAATGCTATTGAGTTGTTTCAAATGAAACAAGCCAAAGGAAGTCCCATTAGTGTTTGGGAGGAAAGTTTGGAAGCTCGGTGTTTCCCACAGCTTTTTCCAACAGGTCAGGGAGGAAGATATGATGAGCGACCTCATCAAATTCCTGCTTCTGAATACCGGACTCTGCGATTGTATGCAGGAGATGCTAGGTTTCGACAATGCATTCCCTATTTGTTTCATCTCCTGTTTGAAAGCGATCTGTCTGGACTGTCATATGCAGTGAACCACATCTTGAAAAGTGGTATACACATGCAAAACATCTCGGCAAGTGACTTTATGGATAAAGTCAATGTCCAAGACAGTATTTTGGATTCTCACCTGATTAATCTCATGGCGTGTCAGCGTGGTACTAATGAGTACTGGTACCGTCGTCATGGTGATTTAAAATGTATGCTGAGGAACTTAGGAACTCCCACATGGTTCCTCACTCTGAGCTGTGCCGAGTATGGCTGGGAAGACTTACTTGAATTTCTACGAGAGGCAAATGGAAACATCGAAAACATCGAATTCAAGACACCCGGAGAACTGTGCTCTTTGGATCCAGTCAATGTATGCAGGTACTTCAATCATAGATTTGAAGCTATGATGTCTTTCATCATGAATAAGAAGAATCCACCTCTTGGAGAGGTGTTGGATTTCTTCTGGAGAAATCAGTACCAAGCAAGAGGTGCTCCTCATATACATATGCTGCTGTGGATCAAGGATGCACCTAAATTTGGAACGGATCCAGAAGACTCAGTGATGAGTTTCATACAACAGTATTCTACGTGTGCTGTTCCAAACGCAAAGGAGAAGAAAAGCCTAAGAGAAAAAGTTCTACGTTTCCAAAGCCATCGATGTGGAAAGTACTGTCGTCGTAAATTCCGAAACAAGGACAAGTTCTACACCAAATGTCGTTTCGGCTTTCCACGACCGGTGATTTCTAAAGGAAGAGTAAACAGTTTGATGTCTTCGCTGCGACATAATGTGATGAAGAAATCACCTAAAAACACATACAATTTGAAGAGGAACGAAGAGTCCAAGTACATCAACGACTACAACCCGGTGATTTTGTCCATGTGGAATGCTAAGATGGATATACAGTTTGTGGCTGATAACTGTATGGCTGTGGCTCGGTATGTGACATCTTACATCACCAAAAAAGAGAAGACAGAATTGAAGGATATGTGGGAGGACATTTCCCATGAAAAGAGCCTCAGTAAGAAGTTGTACAGTTTCAGTCTGAAGATGTTGTCGCATCGAGAAATCGGAGCTTACGAATGTTCTGACCGGTTGTCTTCAGCAAGTCTCTATGCCAAATCCAGGAGTATCGTTTGGGCGAGTCTTGGTCTTGCTGCAACGCGTAATCGAGTTCTGAAACCTGTGCGGGAAATTGAGTATTTGGCGGAAAAGGAGCCAAACAGTACCGACATTTTGAAGACCAACATGTTGGATACATATTATCCAAATCGAAGCAGTCACCTCGAGAATGTTTGTCTGTATGAGGTTCTTCAAAATTACATATTCAAGAGGAACATCAAAGAAGATACTGAGAAAGGTGTGTATGCTGTAATAGGAAGTGAGGGATGTCTGGTCAAGCAAAGAAAATGCCACTTGGTAAACCATCGAAAATTGAGTGGCGAATCTCCTGAAAAAAAGGAGTTTTTCTATTTAGCACTTTTGCAACTTTTCAAGCCTTGGCGTGCAGAAGAGGAACTGCTTGGAGATTTCCTCTGTTACGAAGACTCTTTCAATGCTGCCAAGGAGACCATAGAATGTCCTGCTTTTCCCAAATATGTAGAAATGTTGAATGCGGAAATTGAGCAGGAAGCAACGATTGCAGCCGAGATTGCCAGAGACAGTTCTCAGGACAGTCAGAGTTCTGCTTCATTGAGTCAGGATCCACTAAGAGGACCTGTTATCGAAAATGAAGCTGCCACTGCTATGAATGAAGTGGAAAGAGCCATGGCACATGCTCAGGAGGATGCGGTTAACTTAGAAGAGTTGGAAAGACAACTCAACGTTGAGCAGAGGAAAATATATGACAAAGTTACCATGCAAATTGATCATGGATTAAGTCATGACAAGAAAGAGTGCTCATGTACGTCGTTGAAGCCTGTCCGACTGTACGTGAGTGGAGAAGCGGGAACTGGAAAAAGTTTCCTTATTAAAGCAATTTCATGTTATTTGCAGGAAAGGACTGAGTCATCGCTGTCTTGTGTTGTCACCGCTCCAACTGGACTGGCAGCACATAACATTAAAGGGATTACTTTACATCGTTTACTGATGCTGCCAGTGGAGCATGACAGCAAATTACAATATCACAAGCTATCTGGAGATGCTTGTTGTGAAGTTTCAAGAATCTTGAGGAAAATGAAACTTCTTATCATTGACGAAGTAAGCATGGTTTCCAATGTCATGCTTGCCTTTGTGCATTTGAGAATGCAAGAAGTTCTCAAAACAGAGTATGATGTGTTATTTGGTGGCAAACACATCATTGTTTTCGGAGATCTTCTGCAGCTGACACCAGTGAAAGGGCAACCTGTGTTCAAAATGCTCACGCATGAAGATACCAGGAAGTGCCTAGGGAGCATTGGCAACGTCAATATATGGTTAAACTTCAATTATGCTGAACTGCATGAAAATATGCGTCAGGCGAAGGATGACGTTTACAAGACTATTCTACAAGATGTTAGAATTGGAAAAGTGACCGAGCATGGGAAAGAAGCTTTACATGCACGATTACTGTCAAATTTATATCCAGAACAAGATGTTGTGCCTGAGAATATTTTTCAGAAAATTACTGAGAAGAAATCTGGAATATGTTTGATGCCAACTCTTGCAGAATGTGCCAAATTCAACAACAAAATGTTGCCTTTAGAAAAGCAAGAGATTGTGAAACTGGAAGCTATTGACAGAGTAGAGCATATGGGATCAACAATTATTTTGTCTGAGAATTTGAAAACAAAATTGGATTCATTAGAGAAGACTATATCTAAAACTGCAGGTTTTGAAAAGACTCTGAATGTGTGCTTGAACTGCCGTATAATTTTAAGAAGGAATTTACATGTTGAAAGAGGTCTGGTAAATGGATCAATGGGTAATGTTGTTGATTTTGTAAAATACAGAAATAGTGATGGAATTGAATTTTAAAAAATTAAATTTGATGGCATTGAGGAAGTACAGCTAATTGGTCGTTGTTCTGCTAGATTTTTGCTTGTAAAAGACTTATACGTTCGCCGTAAGCAGTTTCCTGTTTGCTTGGCATATGCGGTGACAATCCATAAATCGCAAGGTTTAAGTGTAGACAGTGCATTGGTGAATATTGGCAGTTCTGTGTTCAAGGAGGGTATGGCATATGTGGCATTGTCACGAGTTAGAACTTTATCGGGATTGTACTTGATTGAGTGTGATGTCACAAACATTTGTGCGGATCTAGATTGTGTTAAGGAATACAATAGGTTAAGAAGAGAGTATGCGCCACATTTGCCTCAATATCCTTTGTTTGAGAAACGTGTGGTAGGCCGGAAATGAAGAAATGTGACCAATACTGGGGAGGTTGTAGCAAAAAGACGAAAAGTCGATGAACCTGAAATTATAAGCAAAAACAAAAAGGAATCTGTTGAAGATGTTGTTGGTTTTCAATTTCAAAACAGTTCTGGTGTCAACTGCTATGCTAATGTAATGGTTAATGTTTTGTTTTCTCTAGAAAATGTAAAAGAAGACATTGTGGTCAATTCTGATCAAAGATTTTGCAGTTTGTTAAATTCTGTGTTAGAGAAATGTAGCACTGATAGAACAAAAATAGAAAGTGTGTCTGAAATTCGAAATCTGTTAGACAGATGTTCAGGCCAAACACAATTCTCTCAAAATATTCTGCAAGATTGTCAGGAGTTTTTAATGTATATGCTTGATGTATTGCATGCTGAAGGTGTAGATGTAGATCACCTGTTTGGGCTTTCTTATCAATGGCAGCATGACTGCGAGAACTGTAGGGTATCAAGTACTACTAGTGTAGACTCAGAAAGATTTATATATTTAACTTTGCCAGACAGTAAATCAGTCTCTTTTAATAAACTAGTAAAAGCAGCTGATCACAAAATGGAGTGTAGCCAATGTAAATCTGAAATGATGTCCACATTATTTATACGAACATATGGCCAGTATGTTATTTTAATGTTCCAACGATGTAGGCCTGATGGAACAAAATTGACAACTTTAATTAAAGATTTTGTGGCTTCACAGTTGTCAATATCAGGAAGGACTTTTGTAACTGCAGCAATTATATATCATGACGGTCCTTCAATAACATCAGGACATTACACAGCTTATTTAAAGTCTAGAAATGGCTGGTCATTCTGCAATGATTCTGTTTTAATTTTCAAAAAAAAATTGCCGTATGACCTTAAAAACTCTTACCTGGTGTTTTTAAAACCAAAATTTTAGGGAAAGAATCTCGGGATGTGCTCTGAGGAATTTCATGAAGTTCTAATGGCTCCTACACGATTTGGCCTTGAGGATAAGTGTAGTACAGAGACATAACTTCTTACCATAACACTGGACGTCATGGAGAAATAACTGCACTTTGAATGAATTCAGAAAAACTGTTTCTTTTTATAAGCAAATTGAAGCAGCCAATCAAAACATGGAGTAGAGGGAATGTAAGTCTGCAATGCTGTCTACTGTTTTATATTGCTTTGTGATTAAAACAGATGTAGAGAATTAAATAATTGTAGTAGTCATAGAGATAGTGTAAGTCTGCTTCATAGTAAGCAGTATCAGTGTCATAGGAAATGTAGAACATGACTGAGCAAGAAGGGGAAGATATTACTAGTCCAGGATTGTGAAAATGATCTTCAACATTTTAATTGTGAAAGTTGCGGAAATACAACATGACGGGATTGGCTTACAAGAATTCTAAGAGTTATAAATGGCTCTGACATGATTTGGCCTTGTGGAAACGTGTGGTAGAGAGCAAGAAGTCATTTATTGTATGTAACATGTTTTTCAAAACGATGGAGGTTTTCTTTCAGAAAGTGGCGGTCTGAAAGTAATAACAGCACAACAGAGTGTAAGCTGTTCATAGGACATCCTTCGACGTCATGGAAAGTAAGTTAACTTTAAGGAGTTCTGAATTCTGATTTGTTATGTTGTATGGGTTTTTTAAACACAATCATTTTGATTGTGGTTTTTTTTCCCCGCTGTTATATGATGAATACCTTCAAGTCACTGTTTTTAGTGAAATGTGATACATTCTGAGAACAGCAAAAATAAACCATTTAACATGTATAATTAATTCTGTACTGTTTGCATTTATGATGTACATTTAGAACTGTGTAGGAGGCATGGAGAAGGAGAGGCTTCTGTAAGTGTCAAAGTTGTTGCATACAGTGCTCATATTCTACGTAGTCTTTCATATGATAGACTAAATTTCCACAATGAGATACCGAAGCAAAGGAAACACAGGTGATATGATTGTGGAATGAGCAAAAAAAATTGCACGTTTTTCAATTATATTACCTGTGTTTCCTAACATTACACATCACATTGTGTAGATGAGGTTTAGGCCTGTTCCTGGAGACAGAGGAGGTCTGACATTTGTTCAAGAGTGCAGTGGACATGACTCACTTCGTTGGTAGGCCTCCACATGTATTATCTCCTCTGTATTCTTCAACAAACCTAAATTCCATCTGCAACCCTGAGTAGGACTTACCTGAAACAAATCTGTGGATAGGTTACACCTTATTGGCATCTTGAAACAATCATTCAAAATGTTAGGGTCAGATTTATGGTGGCCGTGCGCCTCTTTTGCTCCATTGTGGGTCACTTTTGTGTAAAAGATGCACCATGTTGCAAGATAGGTTTCAGTTCATCTCCAGCAAGATACCATCAGTTTAAAATGTATATAATTAGCACTGTGTAGGGGGCATGCAGAAGCTGAAGCTTTTGTAAGTGTCAAAGTTGTTGCATGCAGTGCTGCACTTCTGGGTACTGTTTAATATGCTGCACTACATCTGCACTATGAGATACCTAAGCAAAGGCAACACAGGTGATGTGATTGTGAAATGAGGAAAAGAAACTCCACATTTTTCAATTACATCACCTGTGTTTCCTAAGTTTACGAATGACATTGTGCAGATGAAGTTTAGGTCTGTCCACGGACACAGAAGAGGTCTGGCCTTTGTTCAAGAGTGAAGTGGACATGACTTACTTCATTGGTAGGCCTTCACATGTATTATCTCCTCTGTATTCTTCAACAAGCATAAATTTGATATGCAATCCTGAGTAGGCCTCACCTTAAACAAACCTCTGGAGAGGCCACACCTTATTGTCATCCTGAATCAATCATTTCAAATGTTAGGGACAGATTTATGATCGGTGTATGCCTCTTTTGCGCCACTGTGCGTCACTTTTGTGATGCAGCGGCGGTGCAAAAGATTTGCTATGAGGCGACAAAATTACAAATTGATGCATGTAGGCAGATGTGTCATGCTGTAAAAAACCCGTGCCACATGAAACCGATGCAGCAGTGATGCAAAAGATGCACCATGTTGCAAGACAGGCCTGACTTCATCTCCAACAAGATAAGAAGCTAAGTCTTCTGTAAATGTCAAAATTGTTGTATATACTGCTCAACTTCTATGTACTCTTTGATATGCTAGACTCCATCTGCACTATGAGATACCTAACCAAAGGCAACACAGGTGATGTGATTGTGAAATGAGGAAAAGAAACTCCACATTTTTCAATTACATCACCTGTGTTTCCTAAGTTTACGAATGACATTGTGCAGATGAAGTTTAAGTCTGTCCACGGACACAGAAGAGGTCTGGCCTTTGTTCAAGAGTGAAGTGGACATGACTTACTTCATTGGTAGGCCTTCACATGTATTATGTCCTCTGTTCTCTTCAACAACTCGAAATTTCATTTGGAACCCTGAGTAGGCATCACCTCAAACAAACCTCTGGATAGGACACATCTTATTGGCATCCTGAAACAATCATTTAAAATGTTAGTGTCTTGCGACACTTTTGTGAGACAACAGCAGTGCAAAAGATGCACCATGTTTTAAGATAGGCCTCACTTCATCTGCATCAAGATACTGTTAGTTTAAAATGTATATCTTTAGGACTGTGTAGGGGGCCTGGAGAAGCAGAAGCTTCTGTAAGTGTCAAAGTTGTTGAAAAACTGTTTGTCCTTCAATCTTTTCCCTTGTCTTTTCTAATTAATTTTTAAATACATGTTTTAATATTTTTCAAATGTTTGTTCTCTCTTTCACAGATTGAAAGTATAAAAACAAAAAGTGAGTAAGTTAACGACAATTATAAGGTAAATGTTTTGTACTCTTTTCGTTACATTTCTATCACATTCACCTACTAGTAGTTCGACAGCTTCATTTCTTTAACCCTCAGTTTCCTGCCTTTGCTACTTCCCTCATTCCTTTCTCTATTACCTACTTACTCTACTCCTTCCACTCCTTTTCTCAGTCCCTCTCTTCTCATAGTTCCTCACTCTTGTTCACTCACTCCGTCTCTATTACTCTTAGTGTCTTTGACTGATCACTCTTTCACTACTTGTTCATTATGCTTTTTCTGTGTAGTTGAAGCACACTGAGGGGCATATTATGAACACAGCCAATAAAATTATTGCTGTTTTTATTGGCAGAAAACTGTTGCAAAAGTGGTTTTAGCGGCAGTTTTCCGCCGCAAAGGCGGCTTTAGCGACACATTTCTGCCGATAAAAACTGCAAAACTTTTATTGCCTATGTTGATGATATGGCTCTATGTTATTTACATTTCTTTGTTGTTTCAATCATTCCTTTTCTGTTACTTCTTCTTTTCTGCTTTCTGTTTTTTCTCTCTGTTATTCCACACGTTTTAATCTTATTTTGAACATTCACTCACATTCTCCAAGAAACTCTTCTTTGTTATTGTTCTACTCTCTTGTTTTTCTTTCACTTCCTTATCTATTTTGTTTTTCACAATTATACCCTCTTCCATCTTTTCTTCGGTAAATAGATCTATTAAACAGTATCTCTGGTTTACTCCCTATAGCAGTCTTTCTTTTAACATTACTCTCTGTTTACTTCCCTTATACTTACTCTTCTTTTTTTTTTTTTTTACTTTTTTTGGTTCGCGAACCGGGAAGCGAATGGGGAAGCGAACTAAAAGAAATAGAGCTTGCCAGAGTGCTAAACATTCTAGCAATTTTTTTTTGAAAGGGGAGGTCGTTCTGAAAAGAACTTTTTTTTAATGTATTTGTTGTTTTATATATTTTTTTATTTTTCTTAACATTTTTTGTTTTTTTTGTATTTTTTGAACAGTTTTATGTTTTTTTTTGTTTTTGATGGAGGGGAAACAACAAAAAACAGGCATTGAAAAGGGCTCAACAGGAGCAAAAAAAAAAATTACTGTCTGGGGCGGTTAGGGCAATTGTGATTTTTATAAGCTAGGTTTATTAAGTTAATGCTCATGTTACCACATGACAGCAATGCACCGCAATACAAGCAGGTAAATTTGATATGAACAAAGTTCTCCTGAATGTTTGGCACGGTTTCCTGTGCCTCTGCTCCTGTCAACGATATCTGTGATGTTGACCTGGCCACAGGAGTTGTTGTTGGGTTATCCTGCAGGTCACGCATCTCTGCTTGGCTGTAGTTCAATGGATGCCACCTGCTCATGTGGCGATGCATGGTATAGTTACCGAAGCTATACTTTTTATCAGTGCCTCTAGATAACTGGTCTTTACAAATGAGGCAGGTGACATACCTAGCATTTACTTTCTTCTGCCCTCGAGGGATTGAAAAAAACTGCCAAATAAAACTGGCTTTCCGATGGGAAACCCGGGGCACCTCTTGTAAGAACTGTGGTCCTTCTGGCTCCTCTTCCTCTAGTTCATCCTCTTCCTCCTCTGTGTTGCTGATGAACTGGGGAGGTGGTCCTCTCTTCCCATGAGGAGGTGGAGGTGGTGGTGGGGGTGCACCAGCTGAAGCAACTAATGAAGCCATGGCTCAACTATCCAAAAAGGTCTTCCTCTCACAAAGATGAAAGTCAGAGTGAGGAAAGAAGGAGGGGTTTTCATCATTTGGGAAAAACAATAGTTCTAAACCAATGAAAAGTGTTATTTTTAGGTCACCTGACCTAGCCTTACATCATTATGAAACCAAAAGTGAAATGAACCAATGAAAAGTTTTATTAACAAGTCACATGACCTCTTATGCTTAAGTTACGCGCTGCGGAACGCGCCCCGGATCGCTTCCGGGTCGCTGCGATTCGCGCCTCGGTTCGCGCTCCGGAGCACTTCCGGGTGCGCTAACGCGGCGCGTCATAAGACACATTACGCGGCAACGCGATACGTCGCGCTTTCGCGACGCGCCGCGGATCGCTTCCGGGGAGCTGCGCTTCGCGTCTCAGTTCGCGTACCGGAGCACTTCCGGGTGCGCTAACGCGGCGCGTCATAAGACGCATTACGCGACAACGTGATACGTCGCGCTACCGCGACGCGTCACGATGTTGATTTCTAACGCGGCAGTTGCGCAAACGGAACGTTTACCGGTTCGCGGACTGGGTCGCGGCATAAAGATGAGCTAACGGGAAGCTTCCCGGTTCGCGAACCGGGAGCGAACAAAAAAAAATATTTTAAAAAAAATGATTAATAAACATATAAAATATATTTTGGGATTTAAAGAAGAATACATTTTACAGCTACAGATATTAGCTTTTAAAAAACCAATGAAATTCACTGAAAAAACCATAGGTTATAGACCATATATAGTTAGGAATTAGCATTTACAAAACCTTGAAAATTCACTGAAAAAACCATAGGTTATAGACCATATATAGTTAGGAATTAGCATTTAAAAAACCTTGTTTTACTCACACAAAACCATTGAAATTCCATATATAGTTAGTTGTACTAACTATATATCGCGCACCCGCAATCCACTGCTGATCATGTCACATATTACATCATTCATGACATGGTCAGTGACATCACTGATGACATCACTGATGACATCTCAAATGACATCACTGATGACATCACTGATGACATCTCAAATGACATCACTGATGACATCACTGATGACATCTCATTTGACATTACTGATCACATCACTGATGACATCATTCATGTGATAATACGATGAACCTCTTCAGACTCTAATATAACTTTAGATATACTCAGTGTAAACAGACACTCACAGACTGTCACTCATCCATGGAGTTACTCACACACCTAGTCAGTCATGCAAAGAATCAATCACACCTCCATTTCCTCAACTATACAGTTATACACACCTTACTTATTTAAACATATACTAACACATATTTACTCTCTTTTACAATGCCTGATACAAGTTCACAATGATCCATACAGCCACTCACACATTCACTGGCTCTTATGCACAGTTATTTATATATGTCAACTGTCACATGTACTGTGTTTTACATATGTACTTACTTTGACATGTAGCACTGAGATATCCATTCACTCACCTATGCACTCAGTCAACCGCCCATACAGGTGTTTCTACATGCACTTTTGAACCCATACATCTAGTGAATCAACTGCTCACACATCTATGCACAGAGTCATACACTTCCCAGCCACACACACACACACACTCAGTCTCCCATACAAATACTTGGGCAACTAATCAATAACCCATATAGTTACTCATATAGCTACTGATCAACACATGCAGCAGTTTACAGAACAACAGACATAATGATGCACAAATTAAGACAGTTTAGTCACTAACCCATGCACTCAGTGACACACATTTATTCACTCACTCATACAGTCAGTCATGCACCTACTAAATCCTTCATCCAGACACTTATACATCCACTCATTCTTCATTATGTAAGACATATTTTAACTTTACAGAAACATACAGTCACTGGATGTTGTCATCAGTGATGTCATCAGTGATGTCATTTGAGATGTCATCAGTGATGTCATCAGTGATGTCATTTGAGATGTCATCAGTGATGTCATCAGTGATGTCACTGACCATGTCATGAATGATGTAATATGTGACATGATCAGCAGTGGATTGCGGGTGCGCGATATATAGTTAGTACAACTAACTATATATGGAATTTCAATGGTTTTGTGTGAGTAAAATAAGGTTTTTTAAATGCTAATTCCTAACTATATATGGTCTATAACCTATGGTTTTTTCTGTGAATATATATGGTAAAAAGTCAAAATATCGAATGGACATAATATCGAGTTTAAAATATAGACTGGACAAAATATCGAATGGACAGAATATAGACATCAAAAATATCGTTTTTAAGGTAAGTAATGTAATATCGAATGTTAAAAATATAGAAAGTTAAAATATCGAAGTATATAATATAGGTTATTAAAATTATCGAATTTTTTAAAATATCAAATTTTTTATAGTGTTTTTATGTTATTATATGTGTGAAAAGTGTGTATTTATGTTATAATTAATTTTCAATAATGAATTTTGTTTTTTAAATTTTTGCGTAATTTAATTCTGTAGCGGGTTGTGGGTTTATAGGGGAATAGGGTGGGAAGTAATTTAATTATAATTTATTAAATATGTAAATGTATTTATTGGCATTCATTTTTAATTAATTGTTAATTAATTTATATTTGGTAATTAATTAAATTTTAATTGGCAATTAATTTTAATTAATTGATTAATTTCTAATTATGTTAATTTTACTAATTTATTTTCTGTGGCGGGTTGTGGGTTTATAGGGGAATAGGGTGGGAGGTAATTTATTTATAATTAATTAAATAATTCAATGTATTTAATTGTATTTAATTTGAATTAATTGTTAATTAATTTTTGATTGTTAATTAATTAATTGTTAATTTGTAATTAATTTGGATTAATAGGTAACTAATAGTAATAATTAATTTTAATTTGTAATTTTAATGTATTAATTGTTATATTATATTAAATTGGTTATTACTTAAAATTAAAAAAAATTAAGATATTAATTTATATTTTTTTTAATAATATATGAAGTATTTACTTTCCCTACTGTTGCACTCTCTGGAGTGGGAATAGTAATTTTTACCCCTACGCTATCCAACGCTTTCCCTACTGTTGCACTCTTTGGAGTGGGAATAGTAATTTTAACTCCTACGCTATCCAATGCTTTCCCTACTGTCGCACTCTTTGGAGTGGGAATAGTAATTTTAACCCATACGCTATCCAACGCTTTCCCTACTGTTGCACTCTTTGGAGTGGGAATAGTAATTTTTACCCCTACGCTATCCAACGCTTTCCCTACTGTTGCACTCACTGGAGGGGAAATAGTAATTTTTACCTCTACACTATCCAACACTTTCCCTACTGTTGCACTCACTGGAGTGGGAATAGTAATTTTTACCCCTACGCTATCCAACGCTTTCCCTACTGTTGCACCCACTGGAGTGGGAATAGTAATTTTTACCCTACGCTATCCAACGCTTTCCCTACTGTTGCACCCACTGGAGTGGGAATAGTAATTTTTACCCCTACGCTATCCAATGCTTTCCCTACTGTTGCACTCTTTTGAGTTGGAATAGTAATTTTTACCCCTCCGCTATCCAACGCTTTCCCTACTGTTGCACCCACTGGAGTGGGAATAGTAATTTCTACCCCTACACTATCCAACGCTTTCCCTACTGTTGCACTCACTGGAGTCGGAATAGTAATTTTTTACCCCTACGCTATCCAACGCTTTCCCTACTTTTGCACTCTTTGGAGTTGGAATAGTAATTTCTACCCCTACGCTATCCAGCGCTTTCCCTACTGTTGCACCCACTGGAGTGGGAATAGTAATTTTTACCCCTACGCTATCCAACGCTTTCCCTACTGTTGCACTCTTTGGAGTGGGAATAGTAATTTTTACCCCTACGCTATCCAGCGCTTTCCCTACTGTTGCACCCACTGGAGTGGGAATAGTAATTTTTACCCCTACGCTATCCAACGGTTTCCCTACTGTTGAACTCTTTGGAGTCGGAATAGTAATTTTTACTGCTACGCTATCCAACGTTTTCCCTACTGTTGCACTCATTGGAGTGGGAATAGTAATTTTAACACTCTTGCTATGCTACGGTAATAATATTGTATATGTTTTAATAATATTATGTTAATATATATATATGTTTTAACAAATAAAATTGTATTATTTTTTTTATAACTTAAATTAATTATTTAATAATTTTAAGGTTATTTAAGTATTTTTAAGTATATTTTAGTTATTTAATTTTAATTTTTTTAAATTTTACATTAATTTAAATAAATTCAATATTTTTACAAAGTACATATTTTTAAACGATATTTTTGATTCGATATTTTTCTACTTACCTGTTTGTAGATAGGACTTCGATATTTTTGTAGTCGATATTTTAAATGCCTATATTTTTGTAGTCGATATTATGTCAGTGATCCATATATAATATATATATATATAAAAACAATACCCTTTTAAGCATAGAGTGATGCATACATTATGCAAAAAAAAGGAGCAGAGAACTCTGGGTAGGTTTCAAGTTTAGATGGAAAGCAGCTCCAGTATCCAGTATAGAGTACTCTCAACCCCAGTGACACTCTGAATGTTCGCACCTTAAATGTCTGCTTTTCTATCAAAGTCTTTAAGCATAGGATTGGCACAATGACATCCACGCCGAGATAGAAAGGGACAAAGTCTATTGGCCTATCCACAGCAATGTCTTTAAGCATAGGATTAGAACACTGATATCCATGCTAAGCTGTAAAATGACCAAAGCCTTTTACCACTCCAGGCACAGTATTACAGCTTTGGATTGGTAAAATACTATCCAAGCCAACCTAAAATAAATAAAAGCCACCACTGCCACGTGTTACGCTCTCCTTAGAACTCTTCTGAGAGGTATAGCTTTTTCCAGACACAAGGAAACACTGAGTATAAGTCAAAACAATACCCTTTCAGGCATAGAGTGACACATACATTATGCAAAAAAAAGAAGCAGAGAACTCTGGTAGTTCTAAAGTTTAGGTGGAAAGCAGCTCCATTACAGAGCACTCTCAACACCAACTACACTCTGAATTTGCTCACCTCAAATGTGTGCTTTTCTATCAAAGTCTTTAAGCATAGGATTGGCACAGTGCCATCTAATGCACATAAACAATAAATAAAAAAGATGTTTTGTAACTTCTATGTGTGCTGCATTAAGTAGCACACATAAAAGTTACAAAACAACATTTAAAGATTGTTTATGTGCAGGAAGGAAGACTGTCCTGCACATAAACAATGTTCCCCTAAATGCAGACATCCTTGCACTATGGTACAAGGGTGCCTGCGTTGGCGCTCAGCTGCTAAATTTAGCTGCAGCGTGAAGGGAAATGCAGGGCTGCACCATAATGTTGTAAATATGGTGCAGTCCTGGATTTCTGAATTGGTGGATCACGGCTTTTAGCCAAGGAGGCTAACGCCACACTCCGCCACTTCATTGTAAGTATGGCTCATTAAGGGAAACAGAATTAATGAGGTTAAACTTTTGTATATCTAGGAATGAAAATAGACACAAATGGCTCATTTGGCTCCCAGAAGGCGGCGATAAGGGCAGAAGTGCAGGTCATTAATTATGGCTTCTTGTCATTGGCCAGATTCATTCGAGGCCGTGATCTGAAACCTATGGGATCAGTTATAAAAGCTGAACTGTTGCCAACCATCGCATAAGGATCAGAGATAATGCTAGGTGATGAGGCTCTTCCGCTAGACAAATTGATGATAAGAGCCGATAAACAAACCTTTACGCTCCCCAGGTCGGCCTCTCCTGCACAGCTCTGGTTAGAATTCCTACTTACAAAACAGGCACTTGCTATGCCGGCGACGTTCGTAAAGCTTTGTCATAACCTGAGAGCAGCAGCCTATTTAGTCTGACCAAAACTAATTTACAACGGAATAATGGTGCTCACAAGAAATGTCTAGAAAATAGCATTAGGACGCTTGAATTTGGTGACCAATGGACGGCTAATATCCCTGGGCAAACCTTTAAAAATGTAGTAAATATATCAACTAAACAGCAAAGCTCGATGACAGACAAAGAAAGCCTGTCTAGACGTGGTCATGGGTGACTGGTGTTGAAATCATATGGGGAACATCCTTTACGACGAAACTTTAACAACGCGGTACTGTTACCACGCTACTTTTACAATGCAAGTCGTTACAACGACTTGCGCTGGAGGGCGCTCCAGGATAGTAAATAGTTTAATTTACTATCCAACTCCTTCCCTAGAGTCCACGGGGACTGGAGTTGGAATAGTAAATAAAACTATTTACTATCCAGGTATACACAAAAAAGCTTTTGGACGACGTAGGGTATAGTGTGGTGCACTTGGGATAGTATACTCAAAATAGCGTTGTTTAACACTCCACCAACTACTGGGGCATCGTCCCAACCCCAGATTAGACTAAACAAATACAAAAAAGAGCTGGGAGTGCTTGTTTATCTCAGAAACAATTAGATATTTTAATCTTCAAAAGAAACACAAATAGATCAATGGTCCAAAAATATGAATTGTAAACATATACACAATCAAAATTCTTGTTCATTCTTGATGTTCAGCAGCCGATGCGTTTCGTCCTAGAGGCAGGACGTCATCAGGGCTGCAAGTGCAAACACACAATACAAATATATCAGTACATATGTACAATCTCAATCAGTAATAACCTGAGAAAATAACCTAAATCTTATTATAACTGTTAGGTACAATACAGCTCATTGTGCCGTGTGGTACTCACAAAGAATTCAATGACTTCACACTATTTAAAAAACAAGCGGGCACTGTTTGCCTGTAATTCTCACATGAAATCATATCTACTGTTTCTCATTTAAACACACAAATTTTCTACCTACATCCTGGGATAAAAACGCTCGCAAACTGTTGCATGGTTATTTCGAAAAAATTATTATTATTAGTGAACAGCTCACCTCGTACTCTTATAATAAGGCTCCTCTGATTTTATGTCTTAGAATTTTGAACCTTTGGTCTAGGCAGTTGTGCTACAAGAGGTCAGATTCTTCATCTATGTACCGGTAATAGTCATGAACTGGGGTAAGGCAGAAGAAAAGGAAGACCAATCAATTATCAAACATATGCTATATATCTACCTAGTTGTGACCTTCACTGTTCCAGTTCTCTCTTATCTTGAAATGGCCCAGTCTATCACAGTAACATTTTACATCTGCAAAAATGCGTACCTGGTGAAACCCTAGATCAATGCTTTTCTCAAATCGATTAATCCTTTGTTCTTTAAATCGAGAGTCCTTTAAAAACTGATCTGCCAATGACATTCATACCTACAAAAATCAAAAATGCCTTAATATATTAAATTGCTCAGAAAACCCTCCTGGATGTTGAAAAATTCCGCATCCATGTTCACTCACCACATTCCAATATAAGGTAACCAAAAGGGGAAATGACATCTATTCTGCAGTGATCCTATCAATTCGTTCTGAAACAGTCCGTTCTACAAATAAAATGAAATGAACAGATTATGTAGTCTTCCCGTTGCTTTCCTTCTAAATTAACTATTACCCCAAAGCTCTGCCTAGCCTTCTGCACTTACCCTTCACAACGTGACCTCCTGTTCCTCCACACCATCCGGGTACGATAAATCCCGAAGGTGCGGTGCCCCGGACTCCCTATGTTTAAAAAGGGCCCAATGGCCAATCATATCACGTTAAATTTCGCGCATATTCTAATTATGCTCATCTGTGAGAAAGTGAGCGTTTCCAATGAGGTCCGCTATCCGTGTGTATCTTGCTGTTTTGTATTTCCGCTCATGCGCATTGAACTTTAATACAGGCTTATCTACTGGCCATGTCATAGATGTCATTTCCCCTTTTGGTTACATTATATTGGAATGTGGTGAGTGAACATGGATGCGGAATTTTTCAACATCCAGGAGGGTTTTCTGAGCAATTTAATATATTAAGGCATTTTTGATTTTTGTAGGTATGAATGTCATTGGCAGATCAGTTTTTAAAGGACTCTCGATTTAAAGAACAAAGGATTAATCGATTTGAGAAAAGCATTGATCTAGGGTTTCACCAGGTACGCATTTTTGCAGATGTAAAATGTTACTGTGATAGACTGGGCCATTTCAAGATAAGAGAGAACTGGAACAGTGAAGGTCACAACTAGGTAGATATATAGCATATGTTTGATAATTGATTGGTCTTCCTTTTCTTCTGCCTTACCCCAGTTCATGACTATTACCGGTACATAGATGAAGAATCTGACCTCTTGTAGCACAACTGCCTAGACCAAAGGTTCAAAATTCTAAGACATAAAATCAGAGGAGCCTTATTATAAGAGTACGAGGTGAGCTGTTCACTAATAATAATAATTTTTTCGAAATAACCATGCAACAGTTTGCGAGCGTTTTTATCCCAGGATGTAGGTAGAAAATTTGTGTGTTTAAATGAGAAACAGTAGATATGATTTCATGTGAGAATTACAGGCAAACAGTGCCCGCTTGTTTTTTAAATAGTGTGAAGTCATTGAATTCTTTGTGAGTACCACACGGCACAATGAGCTGTATTGTACCTAACAGTTATAATAAGATTTAGGTTATTTTCTCAGGTTATTACTGATTGAGATTGTACATATGTACTGATATATTTGTATTGTGTGTTTGCACTTGCAGCCCTGATGACGTCCTGCCTCTAGGACGAAACGCGTCGGCTGCTGAACATCAAGAATGAACAAGAATTTTGATTGTGTATATGTTTACAATTCATATTTTTGGACCATTGATCTATTTGTGTTTCTTTTGGAGATTAAAATATCTAATTGTTTCTGAGATAAACAAGCACTCCCAGCTCTTTTTTGTATCTATTTACTATCCAGCGCCCCCAACGCAAGTCGTTGTAACGACTTGCGTTGTAAAAGTAGCGTTGTAACGGTACACGTTGTCAAAGTACGCGTCGTACCGTCATACATCCAAATCATATTCCATCCCGAGAGAATCATCCCTGTTGGCAGCACCCTTCCACTGGAAGATCAAACAGTTATTTCTTGCCTTAAGATTTGGAGAAATACTCACACTACACCTCATGCCAAAATTGAGGAAGTCTGGTCTAAGTGAAGATTGGTCCAGCCTTCTATGCTACCAGGGGAAAGAAACATTGCCCCACATTGTATGCATCTGTCCTGTATTGATGGTTCAATGAAGATCTCTATTAAGACAGGAGTTTCTTTAACAGGGTATTAGGTTGTGTAGGCCTGCACTGGCGGAGTCTAGGGAACCATGCAACACAATTCTGAACATTAGAATAACCCAGTTGTTGAATATTTTCAATAAGATGATTAGCTTATAGGTTGGGCGATGAGTAATCTGGAGGAGGTTCCCAGTTCTAATTTTAAACATGATAAATCAGTAGCCTCTAAGGCAAATTTAACATGAGCAAATAATCTTCAAGGTTGGGTTGCTAGGGATTGCCATAATCAGCTGTTCCCTATACCGTTAAGCTCAGGCAACTATTTTGTTTATCCTGGTATTTTAATGATGAAAAGTCTTGCACGCATGCACTTTTACAGGGGGATCCATAGCCCATCTGGCATTGTATATATACCCCCCTGAGTCCTGCACATAAGCACTTTAATTACCTATATTAATCTACTTAAGGGAACTTTAGCCATCCATATGGCAATCTTGCACTTTATACACTAGGGAAAATACCAGTCCCTGATTAGCCACTTTTATCCAAAGTATTCCTGTATTTGGCATTTGTACTTAAATACCTAGGAAGGAAAGTTGAAGAAAATGAAGGGCTTGTGGCACGATGCTCAGTGGCCGTAATAGCTGTATGGCAAATCTCTATTTTAATCCTTTTTGTATGTATTTTTAACTCTATGTATTGTATGATCTTGTTTAAGGTTTTAATTGACTAATAAACAATCAAATTATTATCATTGTAAATATGCCCCCTGTGTTTTATGAATTGCAGAGTTTGTGAACAGAAAATGTCTTTGTACGTTTGGTCCAGTTCTCACTCAACATGCCAGTGGCTGATAAAACAACGGCCTTCCTTTTTGGCGAGAGTTGAGGCAAGTGACACTAGGAACTTTGGAATGACAAATGGCCGAAGCCTTGTTATGCTTCCTTACTTAGGCTGGTGCATCACTGCATAGGACACAATTTGTCTCTCAATGCTAGCATGGTGGGAGCAGGCCCGGGCAGACATCAGTAGCACAACACCCTCTAGTCTTCATATTAGCTTTTCCTGACACTGAAAAGCGCTAAAACCCAAGACGTTCTGAGAAAATGACCCTTTTTGTGAATGGTCACCCCATTTTCCACTGAATTGTATTGCACACTGGAGCACTGCTATCCAGTGCCAAGTGTGTGTGATCTGGCCACTCAAACATAGAAATTGGCTAATCCCTCATTGGATTATTTAACTCTCTCATAAGGCCTTAGTATTGGGTGTTGAAACTACACTCATGGCATGGAAATTCATATGTCACCTGTGAATTGCACCTATTATTGTGCCACCAATTAGTGTGACACAGGACAGCAGGCTCAGGCCTATCAATATAACCAGCAGTTTGACCTTTTAAAATAACACCTTTTGACCAGGATGCACCTCCCTTTTAAATATTAATAGGTTACCCCTATGGAGGCCTTATAGCCCACAAGGTAAGTTGCAAGGCATTTAAAAGTGGGACATATAGAAATGTAACATTACCTGTGCCTCTAGTGACAAAGCTCCAAAAGCTATTTTCCCTGTGGAAGGCTCCTGTAAGCAATACTCTAGTACATATTAAAATATTAAATTGCTATCTCACTTTTGGGACCAGCTAGAAAAATAGTTCAACCACTATTCCTAATATTCATTAAAAACCTAATTCAATCATGAAGTTGGGTTTTAAATACACATTTCGGAAGAGTAACTTTTAGAAAGTACCCTATTCCTTCCACAAAGTTCCCATAGGCAAGTATGCATTAGTTCTCCAGCAGCTGAAAACCCAGTGCTTGACCTTAATAAGGCGAGAACACTGCTTCAGGAACAGAATCAATGAATTGGGTGTAAGAAAGTGTTTTTGTCCTCTTGGAGGAAGGCTAGTTCGGGTGGATTCAAGTACATCATTAAGTTTGAAAGGGACCTGCCACTAGATGAGACCGGGAGTAGGCATTCCTTTATTTACCCTGCCAGGCTGGCACTAAACCCAGTGGGAGGGAAGCTATCCCGAATCGGTTTTGAGTGTCCACAGTGGGTAGAACTACTCGTTACCTTGCCACACCTCTGGGTTGGTACACAGATTCTACAAAATGGGTTTCTCTATTTTGAAAATCTGGAGTAAGGTGCACTGTGGGACTGTTTGCACTGGGGAACCATTAACTGCTAAAAAGAGGATATGTATGCCCATGGGAACATTTACCCCATTGGTTAGACAGGAGCCAGGAGTCAACCCACCCACTATCTAGTGCCAGCCATAAATGTGGTCCCCCAGGACACCCTCATCAGAATAGTATCTGGACCTTTGGAAAAACAGCAGCATGGCTACACCTGATATTTGAGAACTTTGAGGAGACCGAAAGAGCTGGACTTGCTCCCACTTGTAGCCAGGTCATGAAGGTGGACTCCAAGTGTTAGTTGGCTAACAAAAAGCTGCAATAGGCCTTTTCCTTAATGTGCCCAGCTGATCAGTAGTAAAAGGACCTGAACTGGACCATACTTGTGGCCTCTGTTGGAATGAGTCTTGGCCCCAAGGGCTGTTGCTGAGGTCTTGAGACCCTTGGCTGGATCTAACTAGACTTCACCTAACAACTCTGAAAAGTTGGGACTTTTGAACTTAAATTTTCCCCCTCACAGCTTTTCCTGCCAAATTCAAGAGCTTTATCAGGACCTAGTCCAATGAATATCCAAATTTGAAAGGACTTCCTTTGATCCATCCAGCAACCTATACCTGTTAGAGGATTTTACTTCCATTTTAGAGACTGTGCCTAGTAGGGCAGTGACTTTATTACCTGTGATGGACTTCTATCGTCCCCCCCACTAATAATTCAATTTTTACAGCAATTAAATTGTAAAAATATAAATGTAACTTTGTGTAGTGTTTTTTAAATGTCCTTTCTCTAGTGTGTACTCTGACTCTCAGCTTTGAAGTGGATGCATCTGGTCCATGTTGTTTTGTTTCATGAGAAATGTTCCCTCCATTGTATGCTGCTTGTTAAATGTAAATAACACAGCAGCATTCTTAAAAACGATAAAAAAATAAAAAAAAAATGGAATTTTCTTGCTTGCATCTTTCATTTCTTTACACATTTGCCCTTGAAAAATGAACCCTAAAACTTACATGTGTGGAGTGTGTGTAAAAGGGGCACATCTGTGGTACACCAAAGATTCATCAAAGGTGCATCAAAGTCAAGCTTACCTGTGCCTAACCACCCCAGACTTTGCAGACTGCCAAATATAGCTGCATTGTTGTAGGGAAACATAATTCAAGCATCATACATGAGCCAGTAACTCTATTTGAATTGTGACCTCCTCATCATCAGTTTTATGATTCAAACAACTCTATCTTATGTAAAACGAACCTGTTTCCTCCTGTTATCTAGTCCCTAAAATCTTTGAAATTTCAAATTATAATAGAAAAGGCAACTAGAGGGTGGCATTGAATTAATCCCCTAGGATACTTTTATTGTCAGAATAAATTATACAAATCTTTCACTGGATCGTGAAAAAATGCAAGGTAATATTTTCTCACAATGTTTTCTGGGTGAATCTACTTTACTCGCTTCTGAGTGCTCTTTAGAATTTAGTACTTGGCATAATCCAACATGCATCACAGATTATTGAGCAATTTACCAATTTGCTTTGTGAATGTTTTAGAACAAACCGCCATCTGGTCATCTTTATTTTTTTTTATCTGTGACGTATAGGATGGTGTTGTCTGTATAAAGTGAGACCAGGAGAGGGCTAGTGTTGAATTGCAGGCCTCTCTGCAGATGTCTTTCCTGGAAATGTCAGATTCAGGGGTCCATGGCGAGAATCAACAATAAGGGGAACAGTGGACAACCCTGTTAGGTGCCTCGGAATAGAAAAAAGGGTCGTGAGAGCGTGTCATTCAGGCAAAGTCTCGGTGCAGGGCGGCAATATAATAGTGCGGTGGTGGCTATTAGTCCTACATAAATTCCCATAGGTGCATAACCAATATGAAAAAAGGCCACTCTAACTATTCAAAGGCCTTCTCGGTGTCCAAGAGGATTAGGGCAGCGGGGACCTCGGTATTAATCCTGTGGAGGACCGAAAAGAGTGTCCTAAGAATCAATGAAGTCGAATTTTGTAATGTAAATTTAGAAGATACAGAGGTCTGTATGAGCCACATAACAACGTGTCCTTGCCTGGTTTAGGAAGAAGTATGATGACCGCTTCACAAAGAGTGGGAGGAAGGATTTGTTTCTTGAGGGCCTCTGCATACACTTCATTAATTGCAGCACCAGTAACTGCTTGTATGCCTTGTAAAAGTCCCCAGTGAAGCCATCAAGCCCAGGAGCAGTAGAGCATCATATAGTGTCAATGGCTCTGAGAACATCGACCTCGGAGATGGACTCCGCTAAAAAATCCTGCAAACCTTTTTCCAAATACACCAATGCGATCTCAGATAAATAAGCTTCCTGTGCCATGGAATCGCGCCCCACTTTGGAGGAATAGAGAGACGTAAAATGATCAAGGAATTTGTTGTGGATCTCCAAGGTGCTAGTGAGTACCTGATCTGCGGCAGTATGCAGCTCGGTGACATAGGCCCTGCTGTATGGGGGCTGATCCTTCTGAGCTAGAACCCGGCCTGGGCGCTCGCCTTCGCAGTATCGCCAAGTGGTTTGATATTTGCCTAAATAGAGTATCTTGTGATCTGCAACATCTCTGTATTCGGTGAGGAGCGCCAAATGTTTCCCCGCAGTGTCAGAGCTGACAGTTTGTGTTATTGCGTTATCCAGCTCCACTAGGTCACCTTCCAGGCAGGAGAGCGAGTTACGGAGATCTTTAAGCACCCCAGCATTATTGGCGGTACATTGCTACTTTTGTATGCCTTAAAACCCTCCCACACGACCGCCCAGATGTCATCCGAGCCAGTGTTATGGAGGAAATATTCTTCAGTAGCTTAACGCACTTCGGTATGGAAGAGGTCATCCCTAAGGGCGCGACCTGGGAAGCGCCACTTCCTTTCAAAACCTTCAGGCCGAGGAACCCCAAGGAGGAGCTGGACAGGGGAGTGGTCTGAGTATGTTCTCGGGAGAGTCATGAGGGAATGGACCCCACTGGAAATACCAAGGGAAACAAGCCAATAATCAATCCTAGTCCAGGTGTTGTGTTGACCAGCGTAATGTGTGTATTCAGTGTGGGATGGGTTGCATGTACGCCAAATGACTAGGAAAGAGAATTGCTCGCAAAGCTCGATGAGAATGCGGCGTGCACGAGGTTTAGTGCTGGGGGAGGTAACGGTGCCATCTAACACAGGATTGAGGAGCAAATTGAAAACCTCTCCCATCAATATTAAGATAGGGTCCATCTTGGAAAGCTGTGCATGTAGATCATGAAAGAATTCACGAGAGTCAGTGTTCGGGGCATATATACACAACAAAGCTGTACTGTGACACATGAGTGACCCAGTGACAATGAGGTATCTACCATCACTGTCATTTATAACTGAACGGAAGTGGAATGGGACCCTTTTGTGAATAGGAATGGCCGTGCCCCTAGCATAATTGCTGAAATTGGTGAAATACCTGTGTGCACCCCAGCTTGAAGCAAAACCAGCAGAGTCATATTTAGGTAAATGCGGAAGGCAATGTCTACGTTATGTGGAATGAGATAATGAGCCACGTGTCTTCCTTTGCGATTGTCATTGAGACCCCTGACATTCCATGACAGTAAGGACAGGCCAGAAGGACCTTCAATATTACCCAGCTGAGCCATCTGCTAGTTGTAGCAAGGGTGACAAACGTAAGCTCAAACATTTAAATGCAAACCAAGACAGTGAACTAAATGGAAGATAACAACAAATGGCATTGCAATAGCAAGTGTCCCCCTTTCTCCCACCCACTCTCACTACAAAAGAAGCGAGGCATACCCATAACAACTAACAATACGTGAAGTACCAAATATCTTTACAGTGGAATGTGGAAACCCTAGAATGGTACATCCAAGTAACGAGTAACAAACCATGAGGGGTGGCAATGCCACGTCAGTCTACCAGCTATCTTAAACAATTCGAATGGATGAATACCATCATTCCAGTACAGTCTTACTAATATGCAGATGGAACCAGCCAGCCAGTCCCAGCACCAGAAAAGAGTATCATGCTTGCGTCGGAGCCGCTGTTTGGAGGAGAGCGTGCACCACCGTCCATGCCTGCCTGCACGTTGGTCTGTTTTATATGCACAGCAGAATTGCTGTACTTCTGAGGGGTTGTCAAAAATTCGAGGCCGGCCATTAACTTCAATTCTCAATCTGGCAGGGTATAACATGCCATATTTCGAACCAAGGTTCCTAAGAGTGGCCTTGACCCCATTATATTTGCAACAGGCCTCCTGCAGCATGACGGTAAAGTCCGGGTACAGGGAGAGTTTGGAGCCCTGCCTCGGCGTTTTCTGCCGAGGCGCAGTGCAGTGTGGCGGTCCCAAAAGTTCATAATGCGGGCAATAATAGGTCTTGGCAGGCAGCCTGGGTTAGGCCAGGGCCCCAAGGTGCGATGGGCGTGATCCACCACAAATTCGGGGGTAAATGATTCTTTCCTAAACATCTAGGTTAGCAAAGTCTCCACAAAGAGGTCAAGGCGGCCCTTGGCGGTGGACTCTGGAACACCCAGGATGCTGATGTTGTTGCACCTACTGCGCACTTTAAGGACCTCGTTCTTGATCGCTACCTCCTTTAGGATGCGGTCAACACATTCTAGCCTTTTAAGGAACTGTGCAGTTCCATCCTCAACGTTTGAGATGCGTGCCTCAGCCACATCTAGGCGCCTGTCATGTACTTGGATTTTGGCCCCTGGGCTCGCCAGGCTCTTGTCTAGAGTGTCGAACCGCCCATCCAGCGCTCTGAAGCCCGCTCTCATCTCCTGCAGAAGAGAAGCGGATGGAGTGGAGGGGTCGTCTGCATTGTCCACTCCCTGCCCGCCCTGGGCCATGCCCGCACCGTTCACAGGGACCTTTTCCACAAGCTTCTTAAAAGGGAGGGTCTTCTGCTTAGGGTCTTTGCAGCTGATGCCGCAGCGTGAAAAGACTAGTGGAGCAGCAGAGGAGTGAACCCAGGGGTTGGTTGCAGAAGATGGACAGGGAAAGACAAGGGGTGAGAAGGTGCAGGAGACAGAGGCTCAGTCCGCACGGCCTCGGGCGATGCCAGCGTGGATGGTATTCACCCCCAGCTGCTTGGGGAAGAAACTTGCAGGTGCCCATGGGGGAGGCACTTGATTTTGGAAGCCTAGGTTTTAGGCAGGTTGCTGGGGAGGAATGTGGTTTCTATGAAGGCGGTTTGGAGGGCCCAAGTGTGCCGGAATGACCAGTGTTCAAGCGCCGTGCAAATGTGATGGAGCCCCGAAGGAGTCCCATGGAGGACCCGCGGAAAGCAATGTGGCACCGGGTATGACGCCCATCCATGTCTCCTGATGGATCAAGGCGGTGGCAGCAATGCACAGGTCTCCCGCCATGGGGGGAGGACAAGGCGTTTGGCCCTTTGGCGCGGGGCTCAAGTAGTGTATGTTGCTTGGAGGCAGAATGTTCGCTGGGAAGCAGCCGGGCGCGGGGACGGGTGGGCCCACTCTGGTTCCTCCCCGGCTCCCCACCTCGCAGCGACCGGCTGGCCACTGCCAGGCTTGCCCGCGGGCACTGTCCATGCAGGACCTCAGGGAATTGGGAAGAGCGAGTAATGTGGACTGCAGTAGCCGAATGCAGACGCGGCCCAGCCAAGCATTCAGGGTCCGAGGTATGGGGAAGCAAGCAAACCAGCAGGCCCGTGGCCGGTGCACTCACCGCCCCAATGGATCACCGCCGCGGTCAGGTGTCAGTCCTCGCTAGTCCCCGCCTCCACACCACGCAGAGTGGATAGAGTGCAGGCCAATACCGCCTCGTGCCTAGGCCCGAAGCTCGTCCGAGGCTGGGCCGGGTACCCACCGCAGAGCCACCACTCCGCACCTCCAACGAATCACCGTGTTCAGCATGAATGAGGCAATACTGCGGTGCCAAGCTCGGGGGTGAATGCTGCCATGAATACGGGGGGATGTCGTCAGTGACCTGGATTGGCTGCAGAGCTTCAATGCCGTCTTGGTCAGCGGCTTGGATACGCCCCACCACTTGGTAATCTTTAAGATGAAAACCAGGGTATGCAACAACAGCCGATATCTGAGGGAAGTAACTGAGTAGATTAGATCTTGAATGATGGAAGAACTTCAAGGAGACTGGAGTGTTTTAATGGACAGTGCATGCCCAATCTTGTAAAAATCAAATAAGGAAAAGCAACATAACTAATTTCACAAACATAATGTTTGAGTCATCGAACTTAATAAATAGCTCTGCTACTGGCTGATGAGCACAATAACCCTGCTTCTTCCTATCAAATGTATCTCTCATCAGAGAAAGGTAAGGCTTTTACATGCTTCTTCCGAGATTAAGAAGCAAGACTCCTGATACAATGGCTTCTCTTATTCAAAATACTTTTGGTGTCAGTGTTTGAAAGGAAAATCCCACCATTTCGATGACACGCTTTAAGCAATTACACTCTTGCAGATTTTTTCAAATATGTCAGACACAAGCATCCATTTTGCCCCCCCCCCCCCAATCAGGGATACTCTCAAACATTGGTAGACCCATTCCTGCAAGTATCGATGCTGTTGTTTGCACTTTCTCGAATGCCTTTCTGCAAAAATTAATGATTTCCATGACACACCACAAAGCTCATTGTGAAGAAGCCATCTATGGCCTGGAGAGTCTTTGAAACTTCCAGCACAATTCTTAACTACCAAACATCACCAAAATACTTGAACAAAAATATTATACTTACCAGTGTATGAGATTATTGAAATAAACAATATTTAAGTTAAACTAAAACAAAACAAAAGCGGTCTACCCCATTGATACAAATCTTTTACCGGGATTATAGAGGATAAAAAGTTTGAGGTTGCCACCAAATACGAAGATCGAGTCATCACATGGCAAAAGCACAGTCATTAATTTTTGGGTTCAAATTATTGAAAAAGAAACTCTGCTGTCCGTCATTTAGTAATTTACTTACTGTAATGTCAACATAGTTAATGCCAACAATGGTTTACGGCACAGAAAGTATGCACGCATGTGAAACAGCAACATTCGATAAGCTAGATTTTATAAAAGTGTGGGGCATATTATCAAGAACGTCGATAAAACTAAAATTATCGGCGCTTTAGCGGCAGGAAACTGCCATTAATGCGGCGATAATGGACTTGATAATATGCTCTTGTGAATTCCCATAGCAGCCCAGGTTCTGGAGTTAACCTGGGCTGCTATGGGAATTCACAAGGGCATATTATGAAGCCCATTATCGCCGCTTCAGCGGCAGTTTTCTGCCGCTAAAGCGGCTATAATTTTATCGCCGTTCTTGATAATATGCCCGGGTGGGGCATATTATCAAGCACAGAGTTAAGATTATCGCTGATTTAGCGGCAGGAAACTGCCGCTAAAGCGGCGATAATGGGCTTGATAATATGCCATCGAGAATTCCAATTGAAGCCCATGTTCACACCAGAACACGAGCTTCTATGGGAATTCACAAGGGCATATTATCAAGCCCATTATTGCAACTTTAGCGGCAGTTTTCTGCTGCTAAAGCGGCAATAATCCTAGCACCGTTTTTTTATAATGTGCCCCTGTATTTTTCCTACCAAAAACAGCATCACCAGCCCAGGTTTGTTTTGAGTTTGGTTCAAAAAATCAATCACTACAAACAATGAAAGAGTTTGTCAATGTTTTCTTTCACCACAAATGAGTATACTAGACATTGTAAGATAAAGTTTTATTTATAGCTGTATGCAATTGTTTTAACTAACTGTGCAAATAAACTACCCAGTTAAATAAACCCAGTTACTCATCAAGGTCCATACAATAATTGAAAGTAAGCCTTAGGAGAACAGGAACAATGCTTATGTAAAATGACTCCATGTTACAATAACATTTGGGTAGGTTGGATGGGTGGAGTTTTAAGACATTAACAGACATTAATCAATGCTTGGCTGACAAATATTTTACCAAAGCATCAGATTTCTGAATGCCTTTCTGAAGCTCCATGGGAAAGTCTTAAGATTAAATAGACATCATCTTTTTTTTTTTTTAAGCTATCAGATTTTGGAGTCAGTCAAATATTCTTTATTCGGTTTTTCGTAAGCATAAAAGAATACATTAAACAAACAGATAAATTAATAAATAAATACCATATTTATGTACAACCAGTCACAACAGAGTTAAAAGTAATCAAGAAACAAAGGGGTATATTTACAACAATTCCGCTCAGCAGTTTTGACGTGCTTAGCGGCAATTTTTATTACGATGTCTATCGCCCAAATTCAATGCAATTCTTTCGTTGCTGTAAGAAGTTGACCTGGTATTTGATATCCACTAATTAAAGTGCTGCGCACACTGTGCCACAGGATTCAAACTAGCCTGGATGATGGAGGGTAAAACCCAGAAACCGGTCCCAGGATGCTTGTTTTGGTCCAGGGAGAAGCTGGCTTGGCATTTCCGTCTGGACTGTTCCCATGAGGCACAGGGTCAAGACTGATTTGTAAATGGCTGGGTCGAAACTGGGGCTGGGATGGTGAGCAAAAGAACAATGGATTTAACCCAGATCTCTTGACCGGGGATGAATGTATGATTTATTCAGCATTCCTTCCATTATTTGTTTGTGTAGCTCTAATTAAGTGGGCACCTTACACCAGCACACCAGTCCAACCAACACTTATGGTGATTTTAAGAGGTCAAATATAACCTTAGAAAGCTATCCAAGTGGTAGCTGTGGAGAGCAGCATTCAAGCTTAGTCTTGAAGGAATGTTAAGCAGCTTGTTTTACCAGAATGCAACCTTATTGTATTGGTTAAATGAAAGGAGAGCCACACAGTAGTTATGAAAATATGTATTTATTATTATAACACACCTTAAATACCTCACAGTATCTGCTACACACAGATAAATACAAAACACTCAATGCTGTAGCACAGAAACAGTCTTAAGTAGCACTAATACACAGTGAGCTCCAGGGGGAGACCAAACCATATACTAAAATTGTGGTATAAGAACCACGACTCGAGTCAAGACAGTGTCTAGAGGTTGTAAAATCGCTGGGACCCCAAGGAACCACCCAAGGTGAGTAAGGAGGGACCTCATGGAGGACGGGTGCAGTGTGAGAACACAACCATGTGCAAAGTACAATTCTATTGGAGAGTTGCAGTTGTAGTTTTAGAGTTTAAGGACACTTCCCAGTGGATTACGAAGAAACCCTTTGGAACATAGAAGGTTGGAATTCCCCCCCACCCGTGGATACTGAAATACCAGAGTTACCTATCCCAGGGAAGCTGGGTGCATAGGGGTGAATAGGCGTCGGAAACCGGCATCAATCTCAATTGGATTCTTCAAAGAAATGCTACTGCTGGAAAGAAGAAAAGTGCCCGGTGGAAGCAACAGGTGGATTCTTGATGGAAGGAACCTGAATGCAGAGGTGACAAAGTCTGGATCACTCAGGAGTGACCAGAGGCTCGATAGACAAATACCCACCTATGCCAGATGATTCAGGTGTGATGATGGAGACCTTGACTCTGCAGTATGCAAAAAGATCCTAGGCAAACTTAACAGTGGATAAACAAGTAAAAAGACCCAAGTGCAAAAGGAACGGTCAGAAAAGAGATAAAATCAATTATAAAAAGAAAACATGTTTTTAATACACATAATAAAAATCACATAGATAACTGAAATAAATCAGACTATATGACAATAAAATATAAAAATATATGCAATTAAGTATATAATAGTACAATATACAACATTTTACATGAAAAGCAAGACACCATTAATCTCTACAAGTTGTTGCCAAAAACAAAACTGACGATACAATACTCGACGCGCGTTTCGGCGAAAACGCCTTCTTCAGGAGCCACAAGTAAAATCTGATATTACATATAAAAAGTCAATAAGATACATGCAGGGGAGTGACTCCTTCACCCCAAGGGAGATACTTCAGTTGTCCTAGATGCTCCACAGGTCCTACACTGAGCCTGTATGGTGCACAGGCACAAATGAGGATTTGCATGGAGAGGGAGACAAAGTCGGGCCCAGTCGAAGTCCAGTGAAATGCAGAGTGTCCAGACGGTCGAAGGTCAGTGGCTTCTGGTTCAGAATCTTGTCCACATCAAATCTAGGGTCCTATATTCAGGTATGCCCTGAAGTACCCACAGGAGAGGGTTGGCAAGATTCAGGGGACCCTCGCAGGGGAGGGTCAGGACAGTGGGCAGGATACTCCCCTATCCTTTATCCATTTAGGGCCAGAGCAGGATCCAATGTCTCCCAGGACTGGTTTGAACTGTACTATGCACAGGGACACCAAATGTGCTCCTCATGCAGACTTTCAGGCACTTTGTAAGTGCACCCAACCAGTCCTAATACACTAAATCCTTTCTGGGAGGTGGTCTCACCTCCCTGTGACAGGATGCCTATTGTCCTGCCTTCCCCTGCTCAAGCTTGGCTCAGCAGCAGGAGGACAGAAATGTGTCTTTGGTTGGCAGCAATGCTTTTGTGCTGCCCAGGTCGAGAAGGCTGGTACCGGGTAGACCAGGGACCCCACACAGCTCTCTTCGGGAAGGTGGAATCATACAGTGTGGAGGTATGAGTCCAAAGTGTTTGATACCAAACACAACATGTTTTTTTGCAGCTGTTTTCCAGCTAGCCTTTTTAAGCGAGCATATAATGCACCTCTAGCTATATGTCTGGCTGAGTCACCGACAACCCGAGGGAATGATCTTCGAAGGCTGCATGGGTGCTCTGCTCATGCAGGGGCACCCCCTCATGTAAAACCCAGCACCCTGCCTTCAGGATTGTCAAGGTTTGCTAGAGGGGTGATTGATAGGTTTTAAGTGTTGTGACCTATAGATATAGTAAATCTGTATCTTTCGTAAGTGGTGCAAGCACCAGCTTACACAGCCTGCACTGGCAGGCCTGTAGTTCCATTTTGCATGGCCTCTCATGGGTGGCACAATATATTCTTCAGCCCATGGAAGGCCTCTGGCGTACCATTGCCCTGGGTACATGTGTACCATATACTAGGGACTGATATGGGTAGCCTAGAATCCAATCTGGAGTGTACATGCATACTATTTTAGGGAGAAAGCAGATAGACTGGGGTCCTGATTAGCAGGATCCGAGTCAGACTAGTCAACAACAGTGTAACATTAAGCAAAAAGTGGGGGTAACCATAAGAATCTGATCCTACTTTCCTACAGATGTGTTTACAATACATTGTTACATGGTGTTAGGATCAGATAGCGTCAGCGAAAATTGGCCCTAATTCTAGCATTGTGGCGATAAAAATCTTGACATTAGCATGAAAAAAGTGACAGCCGGTCAATTAGCGAGAAGAAAACTCACGTTAGTCAGCAGAACATCAATTTTTACGTCTAGCGGGAAAAAAACACACAAATAAACCGCAACACCCAAAAAATAACCTAAATCCAGAATGGAGCAGCCTGGACCCTGTTCAGAACCAGACAACAACGCCCCCAAACACCCCCAAAAGGCAGGATGACCAGCCAGAATACCACAGGAAGCGGAAGAGGAAAAACACATTCAGGCAGGAGGATAATGAAATCCTGATTTTGTAGGTAACGGAGCATCAACACCAGTTCTTTGTCAGCTCCAAGGTGTCACTGGGGACCAATACTGCCAGTGACCGACTGCAAAAAGTATTGGCATGATGCCAAGCACAAGACAAAGCAAAAACTGGGCAAAAAGCGACAAGTAGCACTGCAGACAGGAGGTGGAATCCAGCACCACAGGAGGAGCTTGATGCTGTGGTGGAACAGGTGTCTGAAGTTTTCTGTGAGGAGTTGGTGGTTGGAGTAGTGGAACAGGACAGTGCTGACTATGACCAACTACATCAGCAACAGGGTAAGTAACAACCAGGGGACATGGGAGGGATGAGTAATGCTGTTTCCATCCATGTACTCATGTCTCAGTGCCCACCCACACTGTTTGCAGATCAAATGCTAGCCACATAGGTACTCTGGGGTACATTCACATGTCCCTTGAGCTGTTGGTATCGTTTACAAATACATTGAAAGTCACATAACAGTGGTGTAAGGGCCTAGCAATTAAGTACACATGTATACGTAAAATGACAAGTGAGCAGTCATGTCTTCTAACTCTGGGGCATATTTACAAAAAAGTGATGGAGTGAGGCGTTATCCTTCTTGGCTTAATGCCACACTCTGCCACTTTAGAAATGCAGGGCTACACCAAGTGTACAATATTATGACTGAGTCCTGCGTTTCACCCTGAGCTTGCGCTAAATTTAGCTGCCTAGCATCAAAGCATGGACTCTTGCAGCACTGTGCATAGGTGCATGAGTTGCAGAGTAAGAGTGTGTATGTGCAGGAAGGTGTCCATTCCTGCACATAAACAATCAGTAATAGCAATTACAATTCATCCGTTTTTTTTAACGACTTTATGTGGAGAAAGGAACACCTTACTGCCCATAAGCAATCAGTGGCGTTTTGCCATTTTTATGTGAGCTGCATAACGCAGCACACACTGGGCCTGATTCACAGCACTAACTTAAAAAAAATCCTAAACTTTTGGTATTCACAGAAGGCATTTAGTAAAAGTAAAGTTAGGATTTTGTCTTAAGTCTGTCTTAAGTCTGTTTTTAGTCTATCCTAAGTTTTTCTTAAGTTTGTCTTATGTGTGTCTTAAGTCTGTCTTAAATTTGTCTTAAGTTTGTCTTAAGTCTGTCTTAAGTCTCTCCTACTACTTTTGGTATTCACAGAAGGCATTTAGTAATAGTAAAGTTATGATTTTGTCTTAAGTTTGACTTAAGACAGACTTAAGACAGACTTGAGACAGTCTTAAGACAGAATTAAGACAAACTTAAGCCAAACAGGACATACTCAAGACACACTTAAGACACACTTAAGACACACTTAAGACAAAATCCTAACTTTACTACTACTAAATGCCTTCTGTGAATACCAAAAGTAGTAAGTTTAGGATTTTGTCTTAAGTTAGTTCTGTAAATTGGGCCCATAGAAACAGCAACAATTAGGAGTAATAAAGCATTTCTCCTTGTTTCACCAGGGTAAAACCAGGTTTTCTCTGTTCTTAATTTTGGCGCTGCCCCATATTTACACCTCCCTTGTAAACATGGGGCAGCGTCAAAATAAATTGGTGTAACGGCGGAATGCCAACCACAACAAATGCATTCCTCACACCTTTCAAGCTGAGTATAGCATGAAAGGCTGCCTTATTCACAAGGCCTTGTGAATAGACAAAGCCTCTGTCACCATAGGGACATCACACAACCTGATATTCCTGTGGCGATAGGGGCTTGTAAATATGCCCCTAGATGTTTGCAACAGGCTGTATTGCAAGCCTCACATTCAACCTACTGCAACAAACATTGTACTATCAGTCATGTGCACTGTTGGTAAGATACGGTGCTCACATGTACTACCTCTGGGGAATAAATGCCACTGCATTGTGGAGTGCAGTGTCAACTTAAAACTAGACCTCCAAAAGAATAGACATGTAGGGCTGTGCTGTGTGCATAGTAAATACCACACCCCCCAGCATGTCCCTCAGTCCTGTTGGCATCAAAGACTGATTACAGCAAGTGCAGCCACCCTGCTAATATGTTGCTAAGGTGTCTGTGCAGCATTGGTAAATGTTGATATGCAGGAAGGGACATCTTCACAGACAGAAAGGGACTTCTTAAAAAGTGATGGAGCATGGCATTAGCCTTCATTGCTAAACGCTGTGCTCTGCCACTTTACATAACTCAGAGCTCCGCTGCATAAACAACAATATGGTGCAGCTCTGTGTTTCCCACTGTGCTCATGCTAATTCCATCTGCCGAGTGCCAATGCAGGCACCCTTGCCCCATAGTGTAAGGATGCCTGCATTGTGGTGAATGATTGATATGTGTGCAGGAAGGGAAACCTTCCTGCCCATAAACAATCATTCATGCTGTTTATCTGCCTCAATATGCGCTGCTCAATGCAGCACACAATCAAACAGCAAAAATGAGTGCAAGTCTAGCATTTTGCATTGTTGTGCAATGCCAATACCCTGGTATTACTGCTCTTACTGTTGGCCTAGCCACATATTTACACCATCATCCTAGGTAATATGGGGCAGCGTCAAAATCATTGGCTGGTGTGGTGGAAGGTCCACTGGAACACCTATGGTCTACCCCTCCCATGCTAAGTATAGCGTGAAAGTGTGCCTCATTCACAAGGCAGTGCAAAGCCACATCAAGTGGGTTAACGCTGTCTTTTAAATATTGCAAAGCATATTTTACCACAGTAAAGTACAAAATAGTGACATTCCTGTGGCAATAGGGTCTTCTAAATATGCTACAAGCAATATTAATTGCTTAATTGCTGGTTCGAAGTGTGCAGTTGAATGCAGCATACATAACAACATAAACAAATGTTGGATATAACTTTTTGAAGTTGACTTCCCTTGTTGTTTACACCAAAACCTGCCCATCTTTTGCAAGCACCTTGAGTAGCTGGTGTGCACATTGCAAAATGAATAAAAATGACATACAATTGGTGCAAAGTGCATTCAAAATTTGCGCAAGTGTTTTGCAGTTCTAATTATTGTGTCTGCCCCAGCATTGTAGGAATGGGTTCACTAAAAATATCAACATGCCTGTTGTGGATGCAGTGCTCATTAAAACACACATTCACTGTTCCTCTCATGTTAAGTGAAGGGTGGGTGGTGGCACATTCACAATGTTGCACTGATGAACATTAATTGGCTACACACTGTCTTTCTATTTTTCTTCAAAATACATTTATCCACATGTAAGTTGCTTTACGTGATGTTACATTGGCAGTATGACATTGTATTCATGGTATTTAGTTTTGTGGTCAATAACACACATTTACATGAGTTGAACACGGGGCTTAGGTAAAGTTAACCATGGCAGGGAAAATGCCTAGCTATTGATTTCCTGTAACAAATGCATGGATGGAACATGTAAACTACAGTATGTATCATACATGTGCTCACCCCTGTAATGTTCAACAAAGATCTGATGTGCAACAATGTACCCATCCTTGAAGCCTGCTTCAAAGTCCTCACTTTGCCATCATTGTCACTGCTGTGGAAAACAAAAGGGGAGGGCACACACATTTTTAAATCTGGCCAAGTCCTATGTATGTAGAAACATGCTGGTTTGCACAGTTTAAACTATTGCCGCACCATGTCCATTTAAAATCTGTTCTAAGGAGTATATGTTGGGAAATCACACCATCAACCCAGGAAAAGCATTCTCTGGGAAGCTGCATGACACATGTAATCTTCTAACAGATTGCAAAATCTTCCTATTATGGCAAGCCACAAATGAAGCAAGACTAGAAGGCACATGATAAAACACTAGTCAACATGATTACATAACTGTGTTACAGTCAGTGGTTTGTCCTGACCTCAGTCTTCAACACACAGAGAGATCAATGGGCACATGCACATGTGCAGAGGACATACCTAAGCTGCCTCACATCCTGCCTAAAACCTATACTAAAAACCATGCAACACAAAGGATGTCAGTGATTCCCATTAAAATAAATAGGTTAAGATGCAGCCACTTTGTAGTAGTTCAACCGCTAAAAGGCAAAGTGTGTGGTTAAGCTCAAATTGCTACCAAAGGCACCCTTGCACCAACGTGCAATGGTGTCTGGATAGAGGAAATGATTGTTTATGAACAGGAAGATTTTCCTCCCTGCACATAAACATCCCTTCATGAGATGTCCCTGTTTCAATGTGTGCTGCAAACCTTAAAACAAATAGATACTTCTAAATTAGGAGAATCAAAGCACATCTCCTTGTCTTTTCCACGTGAAAATCACTGTATCCCTGGTCTTAAGTGCATGAGTGCCCTCCTCCTTATGCCACACTTTTAAATAGGTGGCAGTGGGAAAATGGAGACACGAGAGGAAAGCTTATGTTCCGGCTGAGGAACAGGTTTACAAACAGGCCATCAAAGATTACCTGGCACTTTGTAGAGCTGCGCGAACCGAATACATAAACAACAACATCGTGCTGTCTCAAAACAATCCCAAAACTTTGTTCAAGATGGTGCAAGAATTGTCGGGCATTGTGCACCAACCGAAGCCTCCAGAATTAACTGAAACTCAATGTGAGGTTCTAGCAATATTCTTCACTGACAAAATCGAAACAATTTACTTGGAATTTGATACTAAAGGAGATCAACCTCCTAAGCCCAATAATGTACTATCTGACTACACCTCTCTTCCTATCACATTGAACAAAGAGGATAATTCTGAGGGTTTACTTAATAGCTGGTTACCCCTTGATACTGTGTCATTTAATTATATATTAACTAGTAGCAAATCTGGCTCCCCCAAGGACCCTTTTCCTATTTCCGTTTAAAGAAAATTGGACCCCCATATTCTTAGTCTTATTATGGAACTTCTTAATGCCTCACTTTTGGAAGCAACCGTGCCAGCCACCTGGAAACACGCTATGATTCTCCCTTTGCTAAAAAAAGCTAATGCTGATCCAGATGTGCTCTCGAACCTCTGTCCTATTTCTTTGCTCTCCGCCTTTTCCAAAGTTTTAGAAAAACACATCAACCACCAATAGACATCTTTTGTGTACTCTCAAAATATTTTGCACTCATCCCAATCTGGCTTTAGAACAGGCTTTTCCACTAAATCGACGCTCTTAGAAGTCACAGAAACTATTCACCAACGACTGGATAAGGGTGATACAGTGGCCCTCATTTCATTAGATTTGAGTGCCGCTTTTGACACTGTATCCCATGAGACCCTTCTTTAAGTTTTACAATCTAAGGATATTGCTGGCTCTTCTTTGAACTGGCTGGCGACTTTCCTCACTAACCAAACGTTTCAGGTTTTTTCTCCAAAAGCCAGCTCCAGATCCCATTACTCCCCCTATGGAGTGTCCCTGGGCTCTATCTTAAGCCTGTTACTGTTCAATATCTACATCAGCGCTCTAGCATCCCTAGCAGAACAAGCTGACTTAACTATTTATTCCTAAACAGATGACACCCAGCTTATTTTTTCTTTATCTACCAAAGATTCCTTGAAATCACCTTCCCTTCCATTAGGTCTACAAGAAACTGCTGGTTGGATGCATACCAATAAATTCAAGTTGAATGGAGGAAAAACAGAGCTTTTAATTTTCGGTGGAAACAAAGCTCTCTGGGGCCCGCAGCACTGGCCTCTGGGTGCCCTTCCCCTACCTACGTAATCTGTTAGCAACCTTGGCATTATTGTTGACGAACAATTGGCCATGTGACAACAAGTGGTCAAGGTTGCATCTACTTGCTTTGGAAATTTGAAGTGGCTTAAAAAATCCTATGGATGCTACCACTTATGACTCAAAAGACGGTGGTTCAAGCCTTATTCGTATCCAAATTGGAATATAGTAATGTTTTATATCTAGGTGCTAACAAGGATGTAATCAGGAGGCTTCAAGTGTTCCAAAACTCAGCGGCCAGACTTCTTTGTCAGCTGTATCAAATGACTCCCATTACAGGGTCTCTCAGAGATTTACACTCGCTAAAGATTGAAAACCGGTCTAAATTCAAAGCACTTTGCTATATGCACAGAATCAATGCTGGTACTGCCACCTGTTACCTTAATGCACTAGTTCAACCGTACACCCCTTCTCGCCTTCTCAGATCATCTAGTCAGACAAAGTTTGTAGTCCCTAGGTTTAGACTTACTCGCATGGGCGGACGGTCTTTTGCCTACTTGGCCTTGTCTCTATGGAATTCGCCTCCACCGTCACTGCGTTTTGAACAAAATTATGTTAAATTTCAGAACAGCATCAAAACGTGGTTATTCAATGTCTGAGCTTTGACCCGCTGCGTCCCTCTTTTATTCATGTGTCTGTAGGCGCCAGTAAACCTCTAGGTTGCTGTTGCTTCATATTAATTCAATTATACTAATATTAATAATATAATATTAATATAATAAAATCTATAGGGGGGTGCAGTAAACTGTCCACCTCAAAACCCAGTGACTAATTCTTACGCGCACCGTGTAGTGTGTAAGGGGGTGATGGTCTTATCCGCAATGCGCTGTTAAGCCTCATGAAGTAGCTTAACTCTGCATTGTTAATAAGGTGAAGCACCCATCCCTACAGGAAGGTCTGAGTAGATGACATACCAGTGGCAGTAGGAGCTTGTAAATATGCACCTCACTGTTGGCAGGGCAAATATCCACATCATGAACAACTATAATTGAACAATCAGTGACATTGAAAATGTACATACAAAGCTGCGGGTAACAGGTGTGGCATGTTACACAGGAGAATGGAAAGTGTCCTGCACTCTGATTGTCAAATGCTAAACTACATGTCAACATGTAACAGACAACAGTATCTGCCCTTTACATTGAAGTGGATGAAACTGCACGTCCTGTTTAGCAGCCTGTGTCACTCATCAACAATGATGACAATATTGATGAAAAACTCACAACCATCGACCATGACACCCTCCAAGAGCTGCTTGACTCCATAGGCAGCCCATCTCTGGACCCAGGGTGACCCAGCAGCATTGTGGCTTCTCCATATTTCCCCCCCAAACATCCATCAGGCACCACTAGCATCACAGCCACGAACCTGGACTCTGACGACCCACAGATGCAATTTCAATGCAGTGCGGTAGGAGTCCAGCGGGAGATAGCAGAGCAGATGCGGGTGGGGTTGTAGACCCTGGCAGCCACACTCGAGGGGAGCTGTGGGTGCCTCAGTCCCAATAGGGACAACTCAGATGCCATTAGAGGCACCTACTCTCAACTCTGTGGCCTACAGCAGTCCCTCGCTGGCATCGCTGGTGTCATGACACAGAGGCAACAACAACTGTCCTGCCAACATAGCACCAGCAATGTTGCCAAATAGTTGGGGGCACTGAGAAAGATCTTGGAGAAAATGGAGCAGAAGCAGGATTCCCACATGGCTGCCATGGCTGCCTACCACCGTTAAGTTGCTGAAGTTCTGCAAAGCCTACAGCACATCCTTGCTGCAGTGATGCCTCATCTGTCAGCACAGATGAATGCTGTTACACCTACAGCATCCACATCTTCTGCCACTGATGTGTCTGTGTCTCCCCGGGCTGGTGCTAATCCAACATCACCCTCACAGGAGACACCGCTCACATCAGAGGAGGAAGTTGTGGATGGCACATCTTTCATAAGGAGAAGCCAAAGGTATCATTTATCTGAGTCAAAAGGGCAGTTTCCACTTAGCCCTGTGATTACCATCATGGCTGGTGACATCACCAATCACTGCCCTCATAGTGACTATGCTGCATTCACCTTGGACAATTTATGGACTGTCAAAGTAGCCATGGACCTCAATGACACTTCAATCATCCTACTGACTGAAGACTTCTGATTCCTTCACTTATCTCTGACATGTTCCCCGACATCTGTCTGTCTGTCTGGACATACTTTGGCTATATACATAATTTTGGGGTGTTGTCAAAAGAACTGGCCCAGTGAGACAATTTTTATTTTGCACATGTAAATAAATGCACTTTCATTTGACTGATGTGTGTTGTCTGTGATCATCAAACTGGAGAGGTCTCAACAATGCCTAAGCAGTGTAGGCAGTACCACAAACACAGGGGACATTGGGACCTTGATAGGCCGTGAGATGACAGAACATGAGTGGACGACACAAAGGGTCAATATTCCAAGACCCTATTGTCACTGGAATGACATTTTTACCAATGTTCATGTGGTGATAGGGCCTCATAATATAGCTAAATGTTGCAGAAAGCCACTTGAAGTAGTTTACCTCTGGCTTGCTGATAAGGCACCCTTTGACTCTATATGTAGTGCCAAAGTGATGGTCAATGGGTGTTGAGATGGGTGTTCTGCCAAAACACACATTAAGATAGAATACTCTCTACATTCCCAAGGGTTAGCTACAAATGGAGCAGAACAATGAGAAATGCAGTGTTTCTTAATTTATTTGATGTACTTATATGTGCAGCATTTTGCAGTACACATAGAGAAAGCAAAACACCATAAATTACAGTTCATGTGCAGTAAGGGTCACGTTGTGGCACATTAACTATCATTCCCACAATGCTGGCACACTTGCACTATGGTGCAAATGTGCATGTACATGTACTATGCAGCTATATTTTTCACACGTCCATGGAGAAAAGCAGTGCTGCACTGGAATGTTGTGACTATGACACAGCACTGCGCTTCTATAGTGATGGAATGCAGCATTAGCATTAACACTGCCCTACACCACTCCAGTTGTAAATATGCAGTAATGGACCACTACATTGATGAACTGTTAATGTGCCCTCAAAGTATGTAGACAAACCAGTACCCCCAAAATTATAATTGAAAAACATGTTAACTAGTGAAAACAGCTCTTTGGTGTGAGAAGCAAATATAGTGATTGTCATAGTTCAAGACGCAGGTAACAAAGTACCACCCAACATACCCACATCAGGGAAGGAATGCCTGGTGAGCTCAACACTTCCATTACCTAATGTGTATTGCAACACAGAGAAAGCTTGTGTAGGCCAACTTATTTAGCACACTATCCCCATGCATGGGCAGAACTAACCTTTTCTATCCTACATATCATATATGTCTGATAATTTCAAACAAAAGGCCGTATGACAGTAACATGTCCCTAAATGATGAAGTAACTCACACTTTTAGGTCACAAAAACATTTGGATAAACGATTACAAATGTTGCAAAATACTTACTCAATACCTCTCAAATTCACACTTCTGACATCACAAATTTGAAAAAACACCACCTTTATTGTAAACAATAAACCACCTAAACTAAAACTGAACATCAAATGTTACAGCACTAACCTAGCCTACAGTATTCCACCTTATGCTACTTCTCCTTAACACTAACCTAAAATTCCGTAGCTTAACCTCTACACTCAACAACATATATTAAACATCAACTCCCCTCCACCTCTTACAGACCATGTGGAGACAGGACATAGACAATTAAACATACTTAAGCACATACTACCCAAACATTATTCCTAAACAAATATATATTTTTTTTGTTTTTTTTGTTATTCAAACAGAAATAAAAACATTAACCCCCCCGCCCAAAGTAAAAGGAAACTTAACCCAAATCACTAAGGAAAACTTTAAACTACTGTATAACATTAACTATAGCTATCACTAACCTAAACCTTCTCTAAACCTAACGTTATCACTACATTAGACTACTTAGAAAAAGATCCAAGTTAAAAAAAGGTATTAGAGGAATCTTACAAGGGAAATTGTCCAAACAAAACATTATCAGAAAGGGAGCCCCAGGGCACCCTTAATGTCCTGCAGGTGGGTGACTTCATCAGCCATTTAATGCTCTATGAAATGTTTTTTTTAAAACATTTTTTTATTGATGTTGTATGCAGAATTTTACAGTATATGTCAAAAAGTAAAAAAATTCACAGATACGTATACTCAGATTCATGTTCAGTTTAACCCAATATGTAACAATTGATGCAAAATTAAACAAATTTAAACAAAATTGAGCCCCCAAATTTGATCGTACTTTTTTGTACCCCCAACTCTTTTAGCATATAATTGTTCACTTTTCCTAACCCTTTTCATTTTTTCAAACCATTCCTGAACCGTCGGAACTTGGGTAGAAAACCAGTTCTGTAGTAATAAAGATCTAGCAACGGCCATTATAATATAAATCAGTTTTGCCACATGGCTTGTACATGTACATTCAGGATCATAACCAAACATAACATTTTCTCATTACATGGAATTACTAACATATAATACGTTTTTAGAAAAGCAAAAATTTCTCCCCCAAAAATCTTAATTTTGGGACAGTACGCCATAATATGTGACCAATTGGCCTGCTCACAATTACAATATCTAAAGCAAGTAGCGGATACATTGTTATACATCTTGGCTATAATTACTGGTGTACGGTATAGCAGCCATTTGCTAAACGCCAATTGGCACCACGTAATACACTAAAATTAAACTGATCATTAGTTTTCCATATGTCAGATGATAAAACTAAGTTTTCCTGTGTATGCCATTTACGGATAGCTTTAGAAATCAACTCATCCTCCCGACTCTGTATCAGACACTGTTTCCAAGCCCCAGGTTTCTTTACCTGGTCGTTAACAAAAAGATCTAAAACTAATAAAGAGGAGTTATTAGTAATGGTGCTAGGGTCTAATTGCATCAGAGTAGGGTAAATCAAATTGATATAGGACCCCAGTAACAAAAAATTGCCTGAAGGCAGGCGTATCATATCGTTAACTGTGAGCCAGGTCCCATTTCTTAGAAAATCAGATAAAGTTTTAAAGCCTGCTTGACCCCAGTTTTCTATAACGATTTGATCGATTTTAATCCTTAAAAAGGAAAAAGCACCAATTAAAGGAGTCATTAAATGAAAAAGGGGAAGCGTGTATCTCTTATTCATAGCATTCCGCCGTTTAAAGAACCAATTTAGAGTCTTATAACGAACACATTTTGGTGATTTCGGCACAAGCAAAGAAGATGGAATTTGGATTTCTGAACATATTAAATCAAAGAAAAAATGTATGAAAAACCCAGTGCCTGGGTTTAAGTTTTTGAATCTCTCTAGGTATTGCGCGAAATATGCAAAGTAATAATCTCTCAGATTAGGTAAAGAAAGACCTCCATATTCAGTTTCTGCAGTTAAAGTCCGTAAGTCTATTCTGGGCGTTTTTTTTCCCCAAATAAATTTTGAAAACATTGATTCTATTTTCAAAAAGAAAGTGCCAGGCAAATAAACTGGAATCGATGAAAATAAAAAACTTAAAAAGAGGAAGGATTGACATTTTAATCAAAGCAATTCGACCAAGTATAGATAGTGGCAAAGGATCCCAGCGAGCAAACATTAAGAAAACTTTATTAATTAAGGGAACAAAATTAAATGTGTATAATTCTAATATATTAGAAGAGAACATGATCCCCAAGTATCTTTTCGGTTTTGAATTAATACAGCCTTGTGAATCTGTGTGTAGAATTGGTCTGTGCCCCCCACAAATCAATATTTTGGTCTTTTTTCTATTGATTCGATAACCTCCTAAGGCTTCGAACTCTTCAAAAATTTTGAAAATATGTATCTGTGAAGCAAGATCGTGTTTAATTAAAAGCATGATGTCATCAGCATATAGTTTGATCTTGGCCATGGCAGTAACTGGTGAAGTGATATGACGACAATTCCTAATGGCAACAGCTAGTGGTTCGATAAAAAAGGCAAAAAGAATGGGAGACAAAGGACAACCTTGCCTAGTACCGCGTTGAACTGCTATTGAACCTACTGATGATTTGTTTATGATTATATTTGCTCTAGCCCCCATATACAAATTCTTTATCAAATTAATAATATGTTGTGAAATAGCAAATTTTCTTAAAACAACAAAAAGAGTGTCCCACACCACCAAATCAAAAGCTTTCTCAACATCCAATAATAAAACCCAGGCCTGGATCCCACGTGATTCAAAATAATCTAATGCTTCAACTAAAAAATGTGTGTTTGTAAATAATTGCCTACCTATAACGAAACCTTTTTGATCAGAATGGACCAGCTCCACCGTAAAGTTATTGAAACGAAGTGAAAGCAACTTGGTGGTTATTTTGTAATCGAAGTTTAGTAAGGTCATTGGCCTATAAGAGTTCGGATCTTTGGGTTCTTTCCCCTTTTTCCGAAAGCTAATAACTGTACCTTCATGAAAGGATTCAGGGATTTGTCCTCCTTCAAGCATTGAATTTAATAATAACAAAAATAGGTCACTGAAAGAGTTAAAGAAAACTTTTAAAAAACTCTGACCGCAAGCCTTACCGAATGAAAGGTCTTTTACCACTATTTCCAATTCTGCCACAGAGAATGGTCTTTGCATATGCAATTGATCTTCTGGAGATAGACTTGGAATTTCATGTCGCCCCAAAAAATCAAAGAGCTTTTGGTGATCAATAGTGTGTTTTGTAGTATAGATTCTATCGTAGTGTTGAAGCATGATAGTGTTTATTTCGGCTTTAACTAATGTATTAATGTGAGTAACCGGGTCTTTTAAAGAAATAATCATATTTGAGGCCGCCTGCTCTTTTACTTGCCAGGCTAAAAATTTCCCTGTAAATTTACTCTCTTCGTATATTTTTTGTGATTGTTTTCGGAAGATTTTTTCACTTTGTTCATAATAATGGGCACTGAGCTCCTGTTTGGCTTCCCGCAGTTGATTTAAAACATCCCCATTTTGTTTACACTGTAGACATAATGTAAAATCCTGATTTTTTTGAAGCAGTGAGTTCCGAGTAATTTTTACAGCAGACCACTCCGCCGCATATTTACTGATAAGCATACCCCGTATAAAGGCCTTCAAAGAATCCCAAATGATATGAAGAGGGGCCGTACCTATATTTCGATCAATTTATTCCGCAATCTCTAATTTTAATGTAGATACCCAATTCGTATCCTGTAAATACATTTTGTTAAACATCCATTCTCTTCATAATCAAAATTAATCATCACCATGGCATGGTCTGAAAAACCATTATGATAGATTTTCTGAGAGCTAAATTTAAGCTGTCTAGAGGCAAGAAAGTAATCTATTCGGGAAAAGGATTTAAACCTACCAGACCAGCAAGTAAACTCCTTTTTCTGCGGGTTTCGCAGGCGCCATGGGTCACACAATCCTAATATTGGTATATATTTTTGCATGGTCCTAAAAGATCTAGGCTTAGACTGTCTTTTACGAGAAGAGGTGGAATCTAAGTTGGGGTTCATAAGTAAATTAAAATCGCCACCAATGACGATGTCTCCACCTGCCAATAACAGCGATTGAAACAGAGCCTCATATATCTGGGGACTATCTTCTATAGGGGCATAAAAACAAACAAAGGTTATCAGGACACGATGAATTTTAAATTTGCATGCCACCCAACACCAACGACCAGAAAGGTCACTTTCAGTCTGGATAATTTCAAACTCTAAATTTTTATTGAGGAAAATAGCAACCCCACGTTGTGAACCCATGGCGCATGAAAACCCGCGGAACGAAGCCCAATTTTAAACATCTTAAAGTCCTCTTTTTTAGAAGCACCAATATGAGTCTCCTGTAACATTACTACTGCGGGATTTTCAGTCCTAATCCAAGATTCTATTGCTCTCATCTTTCTACCATTATTTTGGCCATTCACATTAAATGATACCAATTTCAACCCCTTACTGAACGACATGATACATGATTTACTGCAGAAAATAATATAAAGTTTTTAATCACAGAACATTTCATTTGATGTATATATATGCCCAAGTGCCTAGAAAGTAAATCTTTACACAAAACCGTTTTACTGCACAACCTCAATTTTTTCAAATTTTTACCCCCAGTGCCCCCCTCCACCCCCCCGCTCCCTTTACCTGTGGCCATCTTCTTCCTATCCTCTCCCACGCTGGCCACTGATGCTCTTCCCCTAGCTTAGAGGTGTCTTGTTATAACACCCCATAGCCTCCCAGCATCCCCTCCCTGACCACCCATCTGCCCCCTCCAAAATTCCACTTTAGCCAGGTGACATTTTACTTAGCAGCTCTTGTGCCTCTTCAACATCAGTTAATAAATGAAATTTGCCTTTAATCAGCACTTTCAGTTTGGACTGTGTGTGATTGCGGGCTGAGCTCCCTTAGCCTTGAACAGATGAAGTAGTTTGACAAACTCCTTTCTGCGTCGAGCAGCAGCCGCAGACATGTCCGAAAATATCCTACACTTTGCTGTAGCATTGACTGGAAATTGACCTTGTTTGATGGCCCTTGATAAAATGGACTCTTTTATTCGAATATCAGCAAAATTCAGCAGGATAGTACGGGGAAGAGCAGAATTGGGAAAAGGTTGAGCAGGTACCCGATGGGCTCGGGTGATCGTCAGATCGCCTTTAAACTCCGGTATGACTTCGTGTAGCAAAAAGGAGGATACCCACTTAACCATATCAGACCCATCAATTTTCTCGGGGACCCCGACTATTCTCAGATTTGACTGACGATTAAAGTTTTCGAGTTCGTCAAGCTTTACTTCTCAGGCCTTGGAGGTTTTAAATGCACTTTTGCCATCCTTTTTAACCTGAGTCATTTCATCCTCCAAGACCGAAATCCTGGCTTCAGCTTCCTGAAGGCGGGGGGGGGGGTGAGAGTGGATACGATATCTTCAATTTTGTCCAATCGGTTTTGAATCCCGACCAATTCAGCTCTTTGAAACTGCTTTACTTCACGGATTTCATCTAATATTAGATTTACCATATCTTTGACTGATAATTGCATTGGATCTACTGTCTGAGTGGTTTCTAAATCCATGGTCAAAATAGGGCTTAGAGCACCTGCCACTTCAGTTGTACAGGTTGTCGTGTAAGTAGCGGCTGTGTGTGCTGAGTTGTCTGTATTAAGCACTGAAGCCGCTTCCGCCCCTGACAGGGAAGGTACTGCTTTTAAAGTTGAAGTGTAAGACAATAATGCGTCTGCCTTACGAGATGCAGCATCAGTCTGCAGAGACTCACTATCCGGAACAGTAATTGCTGGGGTGAGACTAGGGTCTAGATCAGAAATAATCGTGGCTGAATTGTTAATAACTGATGCATTGAACTTGGTTTCAAAGAGAGGAAACTGCTTCAACGGCTTATTGGTAGTCATTATGCTTCCCAAATGCTGATCAATCTGCGTCGAATTGAGGCTAGAGGCACCCACTTGCACTATCTCAGATAAAGTAGTGTCTCGCGTAGAGTCTGGGTGTGCTTCTAAGATACTAATATTCCCAAGTGTCTCCTCCTCGGAGGTCAAGATAGAATCTTCTTACTTATCTTCTTCGGCTGTTAATCTGGCAGCTGCTGCTTCTTCTTCTTTCGCTTGGAGGCGGCGGGCTCTGGCTCTTGCTCGTACTCCGGCAAGTTTGCCCATTAAGACGGTGTTACTTCCTGCACTGTGCTATTCCGTTCTGTGTTTTCCGTATTTTCCAAAAAGAAAGGGAAAGAATGTCAAGTGGGGGATGCGAAATATAGTTTGCTTTATTTTCCCAGCCTCTGGTCGTATTTTTTTTTAATATTTACACGGAGTCTTCACTTTTTTCCCAGCCTCTGGTCGTGTGTTTTTTTTTAAATTATTTTTACGCGGAGTCTTCACTTTTCTGGCACCCGCGCCTATATTGTTGCACCCCCGCAGAACTTGGAATCCTTGTTTATCTAGAAGAAGCTACCTGATAAAGATATCTGCAGATATGTAATTAAACCGAAGCTCAGGTGCCGAACTATTAGCGCTAAACCAGCTAAACCAGCTAGTTTTTACCGCGTCATTACATCCACCTCAGTTCGCCTCAGTTCAAAAGATAGCACAGAGTACTGCAGAGCCAAATGATACAGCCCCAATGCCGAGTTTGCCACAGAAAAGTGTCTCGTTTTTCAGCATATAGCGCAGGGGGAACAACGCTCACCGTGCTCTGTACTCGAAGCACTTCTCACCAGCTCCCGCTTTTCACTTGTCCGTTGCACCGTTATTCAGGATCTGTTAAACAAACGATGTCCTCCTCGGAATCCAAAGTCGGCGGTGCCCCACTGCCTCACAGTCACTGAGCCACAGTGCAGCAGCAAGCCGTCATCAGTAATCGAGCGATAAGCGCCGGAGCCCGCATTAACCTGAGATCAGGAGATCAGGAGACGCCGTCCGCACGCACTCCGCCATAGCTCTCGCTCTCGCTCTCAGGATGGGAGGGGCAATGACCAGGTGGATCAGGTAGGGGAGGCGCAGGTGCTAGGTGGAGGTGTGGAGCTCCACCATAGCCGGCCGCCAGTCCAGGACGCAACCCTGACATGTATGTCCAATAGCTGTTGATCATTCAGAAAGCACTAACTTATCTCTGTGCGGCAGGTGGGACTGGTGCTGACAGTTGGGCCACTGCAGGTGGTGGGTCAGGTAGTGCTGGTGAAGCATCTTGGCCAGAAGACAATGGTGCGATCGGTTGAGCATGTGGGGCACGTGCAGTATGTTGGACACCTGCTGATGTTGTGACATGTGGGATTGGCTGCTGTGCACCAGATGTGCTTGACAGGCTGTGTCTGTCCTCCTGGTGCCTGGAAGTGGCAGACACCACACCACTTTGTTTGGCTGCCTTTGGGGCACCCAGGGTCAATGACTTTCATCGTCCTGCCACCCTTTCCTCATGGTAACTCCTTTCCATAGCAGGGTAGCCCTTGGCTACTCCTGGGATGTGCCTGCACCTGTCGTTACATAGGTTATAAACCTTGGCAGCCTGAGGTGACGCAGTCTGTAATGGAATACACACATGACAAGATGATAGAAACAAGAACAAGGTCTAGCAAGTCTTTTCAACACTCAAGTTTACAACAACCGGAAGTTAACAGTTTTGTAAACTGTATGCTACATTAAGCTAGTTCTAGCAGGTCACATGTGAAGCAAAACTCTCCTCACAACATGAAATTGATACCATCATGGAAAACTTTGGTATGGCACATATCAATAGCAGAGTGCAACAACATCAGTGGAAGTTCAGCTAAGTTTAATGCAGACATCGACACAAACACAGATAGAGTCTTTTAGGGTAATGTACCCAAGGAAACTGAGTTATAGGCCTATTGCAGACCCAGGGCATGACATTTACCAAAATCATAGTATTCATGGGTTGTTATAGGGGTAAGTACCAAGGTGTTACACATATGCCCCTGACAAGGTAGCTGCTGCTGCGAGAGCGCTTCGCGCGTTTTTGCAGTAAAACTGCTGTTTTAAAAACGCTGATTTATAATTTCTGCTGGCTTTGGTCATTTTGACCCTTTTTTAAATCCCCCCTTACCTGCACCATAATTTTGTGCCCCTCACCGCCGTTTGGGCGGGTCTGGTCCTGGGGTGGGTGCCCTGCTCGTTTTTGGTGGCCATCTTGGAGTGGGGTGAGTGGAGTGAGGCATTTCCATCTGCTAGCGCTTGTTTGCGCATGTGACGCCTGGGAACACCTACTTAATGCTCCTCCCCTAGCGCAGCGGGATCGAGCAGCGGGCGTGTCCTCGCGTGGCCGGAGTCGTGCCAGAGTCCTGCCCGTCTGCGCCCGTCCGCGCTCGGTTGCGCTGGTTTCGCGGTGGCCTTAACATCAGGTACATCATTAATTATGCTTACGTACACCAGGGAAACTCTCCTGGCGATTAACAATTGCCTGCCTCCTTGCGCTGGAGCCCGTGTTGACCCTTTGTGTGGCCCCCACCATTGTGCTTGTGGTGGTTGGCTACTCGAAGCACCATCTTGCTTGGGGTCCAGTATAGTGCAGCCTGCCATAAGCAGCAACGTCTCTCCGCGACATCTCACCATCTGGAATTTGAACGTAAGATCGGCGGTCAAGCATTATCAGGATATTGCTGATCTTATGGACAATGACCCCCCTGACATCTTCTGTCTGACAGAGACATGGCTGCAGGATACCGATTCTACTGTATTGAATTTGGCGCTCCCCGCGGAGTATTCCATCTACACGCTCAACCGCTCTTCGAGAGGGGGTGGAGTCGCTCTTGCAGTTAAATCTTGTTATCCTTGCGCCTGGAGAGTGCAGAACATCACGGGATGCGAGAGCGCCCTGTTCAAGGTTGCAGTTACATCGCATTTTACCATGTCAGGATTGCTTATTTATCGCCCACCTGGTAGTTCCGTGGCATTTAGGGAGGCTCTTCCCGAGGCTGTTAGTTCACTAGCAGTAGGGTCTGCCAATTTTTCTATCATTGGAGACTTGAATCTCCATTTTGACACTCTGTGTCTTTCTTCAGTGGGAGGGATGGTGGCGGATCTCGAGGCCCTTCAACTGTTCCAGCTGGTCTCGGACCCCACTCATAAGGGTGGCCACATTCTGGACCCCTTTTTCTCCAACTTAGAGAGGGCTACAGTGGCCCCCCCTCTCCCCCTGACCTGGTCAGACCACTCGCTCGTGACTATCTACTGTCCTCTTATAGAAGCCCCACTTAAGGCGCCACTGCGAGCTATGCCCAGACGGCGCTGGAGCAAACTTAAGGCGGAAGATCTCCATCGCCTTCTCACTGATGATCCTCTGGGTGCAGTGGAGAACGTGGAATCTGGTTATGACCATTTCTGCGGATGGGTAACCAGAGCCCTCGACTCCCTTATCCCGATGGTTTCCAGTAAGTGTGGCCTCCGCGCCCCCAGCCCCTGGTATGATGGCAATCTGAGGGCTCTAAAAAGTGTCTGTAGACGTGCAGAGAGAGACTGGAGGAAGAGGTATGACAGCAGCAAAAAAAAACCTGTATATGGCTGCGGTTAAGTCCTATCACCGCGCGGTCTGTAGAACCCGGGCGGCATATTACGCTCTGGAGTTTCGCAGCAGTGGGAATCCTGTTAAAACCATCTTTAAGGCCCTTAAAGACCTTGTGGCTAGGAAGCCTGCCGGCAATTCCATCAGCTCCAATACCCACTGTGAAGCGCTGGCGGCTTTCTTCCTGGAGAAGGTCCAGACCATCTATAGGGCTTTCCCCACCACTGCACAAACCAGTACGGGGCCACCCATCCAGCAGGATCAGGTGGTGCTAGATTCTCTCCCCTGTCTCTCTTTGGAGTCTTACACGGCATTGGCCCTTCGAGTCAAGTCTGGGTCGCCGGTTGACCCGCTCAAGCCACCAATGTTCAGAGACCAGACTTTTGCTCGCCCGGTCTGCGACTTAATCAACATGTCGCTATCATCTGGCCAGGTGCCTTTGAAATGGAAGCATGCGGTAGTTATGCCCATTTTGAAAAAACCATCTCTCGACCCCTTAAAATCGGAGAACTACCGCCCGATTTCGCTTCTCCCGTGGCCAGCCAAACTCGCGGAGGTGCATGTTAACACCGCCCTCACTGATCATCTGTCGCGTGCCAACATTCTGGACGACACCCAGAATGGTTTTCGGGCCGGCCACAGTACGGAGACAGCATTGTTATTTATGGTCGAGCACCTGCGGGCAGTTCTGGATGCAGGTCAAACGGCGGCGCTTGTTTTGTTAGACCTAAGCGCCGCCTTTGACACGGTCTCCCATGAAATTCTCCTGCAGCGGCTGGAGGAGATAGGGGTGACTGGCACTGCACACCAGTGGTTTCGTTCGTTTCTCAGGGATCGTTCCTTCTGTGTGGCGTCCCCGCCCTATCAGTCCAAATGTCATCCTCTGTCTCTTGGGGTTCCGCAGGGTTCCTCGCTGAGTCCCACGTTGTTTAACATCTACGTGAGGCCGCTGGCTGAGGTGGTGAAGCTCTGTGGTATGACCATGGTGTCATACGCAGATGATACCCAGCTAGCGGTCACGATCAGCGGGGACTCTGGGGTGGATGCCCCAAGATTCAGAGAAGGACTTAGGGCGGTGGCTGGTTGGATGACGTCCAACTGTCTCCAACTTAACGCCAAAAAAACGGAGGTGATGGTCTTTGGGAAGCGGACGGACCTTTGGGGAGATACCTGGTGGCCCCCTGAGTTGGGTCCCACCCCCACTCCGGTTGCGGAGATCAAAAATCTTGGTGTCTGGCTGGACCCTTCCCTCAACTTTGTTGGTCACACTAAAAGGACGGCGGCGTGCTGCTTTGGCATCTTGCGCAATCTGCGACCTGCCCTTAAATATTTTGATGCCGCAACCCGTCAACTTGTGGTACAAGCAACGGTTTTGGCTCGGCTGGACTATGCCAGCTCCCTTTTCATAGGGTTAAACCAGGCCGAGCTAACCCGACTTCAAAGAGTGCAGAACGCAGCGGCCAGAGCAATCGTAGGTCTTCCTAGGTTTTGCTCGGCCGGTCCAACCTTGCGAGCCTTGCATTGGTTACCCGTTAGGCAGCGGATCCATTTTAAAGTACTGTGCATATCTTTCAAGATTCTGAAGGGCCTACCGCCTCCCTTACTGTGCCAACTTTTGTGCTCTTACATCCCGGGCCGCACTTTGCGTTCGTTGGACCAAGAACTAGCGGCAGCCCCTCGGTTCAAACTCAGTCGGGCGGGGGGTCGCTCTTTTAGGGTGCGGGCAGCCGCGCTCTGGAACGCTCTCCCCTTGAAACTCCGGACCCTTGGCGACTTGCTTTCCTTCCGCAAGGCCGCTAAAACCCTTCTGTTCTCTGAGTTATGTTAAAATCCATACCCCCATTTTTAAATAATATTTTCTGTTTTCTGTTGTGTTGTGTTCGCCACCTTGTCGGTGCGCCGGGACGCTCCTTCGCTGGAGCAGCCGTGCGCAATACAAATAGCCCTAACATAACATAACATAACATAACATGCGATAGTCACCCATCTCTAGCCCTCCATGCACTACATAGTCGGATGTGTCTCCACAGCGACACAAACAGGCATCATGCTGTATACATCTATTTAAAGCATGTGAGTTCTTGTATGTAACAAGGCAGCTACATTTACATTTACATTTACATTTAACAAGGCAGCTAGTTGTACCTCAATATTTCCTAAGTTAGAGAGGAAACCATGGTGGAAAGTGTGTTTGGGCACACCACAATGTATACATCTTGTATTTTTCTATTCCAGCCAGTTGTAGGTCTGGGTTAGACCACTCATCCAACAACAGATCCCATCTAGCGCGTGAGACCTGCTCATTGTAATATTGAGTGTCACTGACACATGTACCTGCAATGCTCTGATCCTCAGTGACTGTCACATCATGCCAGTGTGTACATGGATTCCCTGTTGAGTGATACACATCACCTACATCCCTATAACATAGCATTGCCTGCATGTAGAATGTGAAACACAGATGCATAGGCAGAAGTATCATAGACATTTTGCATATATGGACATGGTGAAAGTGCTACAGGAACTTCAGGAGATTTGCATACTCCCAGAGTCACAACAGCCTACATCATGTGTAGTATATCACCTCTAGCCAATCAAACTGTACTAATGCTGCCATGTACAAATGCTACACTAACAAGAGATTCACAGCATTTAATAGTACCCTTAATCGGCCGATTATTGTGAATGTATTTCTGAATGAACATTGGTCTATTGATATTGTTTTGCTGATCACTTCTTTGCTGAAGAAGACGCCAGTAGCCATTTTCAGCCCAGTCATACCAACAGCCTCGTTTTATCAGGTCTCTGTTACAACTAGGAATAGAGACTCTAAAATGTACTTTATCACTCGTCCATTACATTTAGATTCCTATACCAGTACTTTATTTAATTTTTTAGAAAGTTCGCCAATTCACTAGCCTATCCAATTGAACCTTTGGGACTCCATCACATGTTTATCGTTTTTTCCCACAAGCTCTTTTTCAGGTAATTATAGAGTTATGTTCTTTAAAACGCAGTATATCATTCATTGTGCCTTTTTACAAGGGTTCTATATTAGTTATCACTTGCTAATTGAGACTATACAGGTTTATGAGGCGACTAACTTCAATATTAATGGGACATCGCGGTATGTCAAATACATTGATACGGGGCATTTTTTATCTCAGGTATTTATCACAAGAGATATTTTTATGCACATTCGAATTTTTATGAATGTAAATAGATTGATGGAAGGACTCCCTAAATAGAATTTTAAGCATTTTTCTTCATAGAAATCCTGTCACCTTGTGAAAATGTTTATTATAAAGTTATTAAGACATCGTAATACATTTAGTGTATCGGAATTATACCAGGTAACTCTTTTCATTATTGAAACATCCACTTTGGGGAAGTATTCGTGTCACAGAAGATATATTGTTTATTCTCAGATATAAACCATGACCCTAACAAGACATCTATGTGCCATTCCTCTATATATATTGTTACCATGCTGTGAAAAAATAGAACTGCATATATAAAATTAGCGTTCAACAGAGCTTCATTGGTCCCAACGTTGAGGGATTTTTTAAACGATTGAAGTATCGGATTAAATGAGACTTAGTTGAATATAAAACAACTTTTTAGAATGCTCCCTCATTGTGGAATCAGGATTCAATAAACAGACCTAAACAGATAGGATCTGTCATAAATACTAAGTATTACTTTCTCCTAATATATATCTTAGTAATAATGGTGACATTTTTGATTCAGCAATTTATCAGAATGAACACTGATCGAATATTGAGCTACATATCCTTTTCCTTAAGCTATATCTGCATTTGAGTAGCACCTGTGAGTTTTTACTTAGGTATCAACTTTTACTATTTTTCTCTATAGTAATAAATGTGTCGATATTATCTTTTCTCACATTGATAATAATTATATGTGGCTATGAGCACTCAGATAAAGCACCACAGATAATTGTGTATTGTATTTTTTTGCATAGGAATATCTTTGGATTACGGATAAGCATTGTTGTTCAGATAAAGTTCTTTGCTGTATATATAAAAGAAATATATGGTTTTAATATATGTTAAATGTTGGAATATATGCTGATTTATGGATAATAAGACTTTGAAAACTGCGCATCATTTTCAGATAATTGTGTGGCTTTTCCTGAAGAAGGTGTTGTACGCCGAAACGCGCATCGAGTTAATAAAGATATTGCCATTTTTTAACCTTTTTTATATATATTGATTAAATGTGATGTTATATGATGCGTTTTTATGTATTATTTATGTATCTGATTTCGAAAGAAAATAAGATAATGAAGTATTAAAACAACAACAACTTTGAACTTATCGTTTTAGTTTTCCTTTGGTTCTTCCTATGTTACACGTATTATGTATATTGTTTGCTTGATCTAATTGCCTAGGAGTTATTGTCACTACCATTTGTTCCCTGTCCTAGGAATTGAACTATTTTCTGTTCAGGGAGTCCTTGTATTTGCTCAATTATGGTTTAGTTAGTGTCATATACTCTTCTACCATACTGCTAAAACAATGAATACAGGCAGCTATAAAAATACATGACAATAAAATGAGTACTCCTATGATGCAATCCTAACTAGATGTACCTAAGTGTACCCAGCATGTATGTAGGTGTAGAGCAAAGACTATATATATATACCAAAAGTGGTACTCTCAGGGGTTATACCTTGCTGTGTCATGTCAGACTTGGCATGACAGAAAAAATGACACTTATACATAGTTATTATGCAGGAGATGGTAGTCCTGCTGAGTTTCCAAGAATCCTCATACATAATGGATGAAGCTAGTTTTCAGGGAGAACCCCACGTCCTGTTAGCAGCACCGTAACTAAGTGAAAGGTCTGTCCCAAGAACCATTGTAGGGGGGAATATAGGTGAAAGGTTTGGTGGTTCCTTGAGCCTATATTGGGGTACCTATATGAAACATAACAGAAGGTTTACTCTGATCCTGTTCATTATCCACCCCATCATCAGCACTGTGCATCTCTTCTATGACACGAGGCAGAGGTGTATTAGTCCTGACAAAAATGCTGTGTAGTATGCAACCTACAAGTATTATTTTGCATACCAAGGGTGGTGTATACAGGAACCTCCCACTTGAAATGCCCAGGCATCTATCTAACCATGGATTTTAGCACTCCAAAGGTCCTTTCTACTATGGCCCTCATGCCGCTCAGTGCCATATTGTAGTCCCTCTGTGCCTGGGTGTGTGTAATTTTGATTGGTGGCATCACCCATGGCATGAGTGCACAGCCTCGGTCAGCTGTAACAGAAAATAGAGAAAAGTTACGTTAGTCTCTTAGCATGATGTGGTTGAGAATTACATTATTTGACTTTGTGCCCAGTGTCCAGCATTCTACATTCAACTTGCACAAAGTGTGGTACATACAATGAAACTGCATGTATGCCATAAATATGTCAATTGGTTATCACATACACAATACTACACTGCCATTGTCATGGTCCTCTACAATACCTCCATGATGTTATATTCAGCAAAGTGCAAATATATTTTAGGATGTGACTATTCAACAATATCAATGTTTTCCCTAATGATGTCTGAGACACTTGTCTCACATGGGTTACTTTTTTGGACGCATGGGTACCATTGAAAACATTGACATTCATGATCCTTACGATCACATGAGACATGGCAGTAGCTGTAGGAGTTATGCAAATTTAGTTACACTTTTGTTTTGCATGTGCAAGTTTAAATATGTCAAACATAGACACGAAAGTGGATGTATGTGACCCTCGGAGATTTTATCTATAATGTGCACACTGTCCACTCTGGGGACACCGTACTTGAGTTACTATATGTGTTTAGAGGTTACACATAGACATTGCACAAGTAGACTGCACACACTGCAAGGCAAGACACCTTGGTGCCAGTGTATGCCATATCTTTGACACTATTTATCATTCATTCATTGTGTGTCTGCACTGGCACCAGCAGCGCTGATTACCACTGTAACACACAAGATCTGCCCTTGGAGATGTTGTTAGCTTTAATAGACGATGTGTATGAGGGAGCACCTTGCTGCCAATACTGGCCCCTTGGAGGAGAGCTACGGTGATCCAATTACCACAATTATGTGCCTGCTGTGGAAATGTTATGGGATATGTTTCTTTCATTTGTAATGTAATGCAGCATTGTTGAGCGTAATTATTGCAGTACCAGTGTTTTGATTCATTTGCTAACTCATAGAAGTTTTTTGTCATCTTTCCTCTTGCCCATTAGAAAGACATAGGGGACAAAATGTTTACGGTGGGGATGCTTTGCTTTTTCAATGTCTTGATGTAGCTGATCATTATGAAGTGTGGTTACATGAATGTAATGGACAATATCTGGAAGTGCATATGGTTCCTCATGTTTTTTGATCTGACACTGTACATCACAGATTGTATTGAAGGATGAGCTAACCTGAATGCAGCGCAAAGTGTTGGTAAGTGCTTTACTTTGACATACACAACATCCATGTTGTTCTCTGTCCAATTAAAGACTACATTATGTTTATGCCTGACTGAGCAGCCACCATTGCCGCATTGTGGACATGCAATCTTGTTGTCTGGAGCCGACATTGGGTTATGTGTTACAAATGTCATTAACCTTGCAATAAAACCTGAGTTCCTCCCTCTTACACTATGTGATACAGGTTACAGGTACTAATCATAGTATAGATGACTATGAGCCCTATGCCTCTGTATTCTCAGTTGAGATTCTGTAGAGTGGCATACCACTTGCACACTGCTACATAGATACACTGCATTGGATGTGTACGGTGAGGTTGTGGTCTCAATTTATCTTGAATGTGGAAGAGTTGCAAATTATGCATGGTAGAGAATGTTGCCATGTGCAAAGTGTGTCATGTGCTTTGTAGTGGGCTACCTTACTGCTTACCTATTGGTATTTCTAATGCTCTGCATATTTTCTTGGAATAGCCAGGTAGTATGAAAATGGCCAAGTCCTCCACCGTAGCATCATGATAGATAACAGTCTCCCATCTCATGAGACTGGTTTCTGTGGCCAACAATGTCTTATTGAATGTCAACATGTCTAATGGCAGGGCATAGGGTAGCACACGCTGAACCGGATTGAGCATGTGAGCTTGGGACAGATGTATTTTACATCCCTTTTCAAGTGTCATCTGTGGCAGGACTGTCATTATGAGGTCAAAAGAGAAACGTAACAACAGTGGAGCAATTTAATATTAGGCTAAGATTGTGCATCAAAAGGTTTAGGAACTGTGACCAAAAAACAGACTTTATTAGAACTTGATGGGTAAACTTATGTTAGTTGCATAGAAACAGCAGGACAGAATGATAGCAGACTGAAAATGAGTGAAGAAGGAAAGGTAGACATGCAACATAGGTATTGGTTCACTTAAGTCATTGTGAGAGATGGAAAGACAAGCTTTGAAAATGGTTTAGGTAATCCACATCTTAGTACAAATCAGAGTTTATGTGATTAGAAACAGAATTAGACTAAGTACGTTTGAATGCAGACAAATCAGATTTAACGTAAAACTGAGCGAGGGATGACAGGGCAAGGGAATGTAAGAAGGCAAAGTACAATTTTATGACTGGAAGGTTTACAAAATGTAATGAAAGATGAAGAGAAGGGGCCATGGATGGGCTGGAGGGAGATTACCCAACAGGACAAGATTAAATGGAGAGATTGATCAATTGTGAACCAGCTAAAGAAAATAGGGACAAGAACAATGAAAGGAGTAAAAAGTTTGAAGGTGAGGAAAATGTTGAGGGACGGTACAAAAGTGAGGTGAGATTTTAAAAAGTTGTTGATGATGAGCATGGAAATGAAGGACAGAAATCAAATGATGGAAAGAGAGTTAAATTATATAAAGTATGACATTATTTATTTTATTTTATTTATGAAATTTATAGAACGCGAACAAATGCTCGAGGGCGTCTCGGCACTGTGGACGGGGCAGAAAAGAGAAAAATGAAAAGATTATTGGTTAAACAGCCATGTCTTGATTTTTCTCCTGAAGATGGTCAGGGTTTGAGAAGATCTAATGTGGAGGTCCAGGGAGTTCCAGAGTTTTGCTGTTGACACAGTGAATCGGCGGTCACCCCAGGAGGCGGTCCTGGTTCGCGGCACTGTCATAAGAAAAGCGTTCATAGATCGTAGTGATCGATCGGGGACATGGAAAGCAAGAGGATTCAAAAGAAAACGAGGTCCTTGGTTGTGAGCGGCTTTATAAGCAATGCAAAGGGCTTTGAACTTTATTCTGTTTTTGAATGCAAGCCAGTGATACCCTTTGATGACTTGGGCGATGGGTTGAAATTTGGTGGTGCCAGAGAGCATTCCGGCTGCGGCGTTTTGTATAATCTGTACTTTTTTTTTAATGACTTGGTGTTGGGCATTTAAAAGGAGGCCGTTACAGTAGTCCAGAGAGGACATGACAAAGGCTGTGACCAAGGTTTTACCTGAATTTGGGGGAAGAAAAGGCAGAATCTTTTTTATAGATTTGAGTTTGAAGAACGACGTGGACACGATGGAGTTTACGTGAGCAGAGAAGGTTAGTTTGTCGTCAATGAGGACTCCCAGGTTTTTAACCTTAGTGACCGGGTGAGGAGGGGGGCCTAAGTCTGTGGGCCACCAGGATCCAGGCCAGGTGGGAGTAAGTCTGCCGAATATCATTACCTCCATTTTATCGGAGTTAAGCTTAAGGCAGTTTGTTGTCATCCAATTGCTGATAGCCAGCATGCCTTGTTGGAAATTGGCAGCAATTTTCTCTCCATTGTCTTTTCTGGCAAGAACCAGTTGGGTGTCGTCTGCGTAGGATGTTAGGCTCATCCCCCAATCCTTAATGACTTTGGCTAAGTCTGCCACGTAGATATTAAATAAGGTTGGACTGAGGGATGAGCCTTGAGGGACACCACAGGGTAAGATCATCTGTGCGGAGTTGAATGTTCCCAGCTGGACCATCTGGGTGCGGTTAGATAAAAAGGCGGCAAGAAGATCTTTGGCTTTAGCCTGAATACCTATGGCATTGACACGGTCAATCAAGATGTTCTGATCGACCGTGTCAAAGGCCGCAGTAAGATTCAGCAAGATGAGCACAGCCGCTCCTCCTTGATCGAGGATGGTTCTTATCTCATCGGTGGCTTTGATGAGTGCGGTTTAAGTACTGTGGTGTTTCCGAAAGCCAAACTGGGTGTCATCGAGAAGGGAGTAGTCTTCGATATACTGAGAGATTTGATAGTTCATCAGTTTTTCTACAAGTTTGGCCGCATAAGGTAAACTGGCTATGGGTCTGTAGTTATTAGTGTTGTCGGCATCAAGGTGGGGTTTTTTCAGCAGAGGTTTGATGAGAGTGTCTTTCCAGATCACAGGGTAAATCCCAGTCCTGAATATGGCATTGGAGATGTTGGTTAATTGGGGTGCCACGATGTCAGAAACTGGGAGGAGTATGGCTGGTGGGCAAGGGTCATTAGCGGAGCCTGATTTAATGGTGCTCATTGCGTTGACGACGAGGGTGGAGTTGGTATTGTGAAACTGCAAGAAGGAGGGATGAGGTTTGATGGTGTGGGGAGGACGGGACTCTTCTTTGAGTTTGTCAGAAAAGTTTGTATATATGTTATTTACTTTGTCGAAGAAATAGATGACCAGGTTATTGCAGAACGCTTGGGAAGGTATGGGGGTCGATTGAGAGGGTAAATGTGATAGTTTAGATACAACCTGATATAGTTGCTTATTAGAGTTTTTGGCTTGCTCAATCTAGGAGGAAAAGTAACAACTTTTTACTTGTGCGATCATGAGTTTATATTTGGTGAGTTAATTTTTGTATATTTCTTTCTCTTTGCAAGAGTATGTCCTTCTCCACTGTCGTTCTCTGTTTCTACATGTTTGTTTCTGCTGTCTGAGGGCATCGTTAAACCAGGGTGCAGAGGGAGAACTACGATTTCTAGAGATAGATTTTGTAGGGACTAATTTATTCATGGCCGTGGTAAGCCATTGTGTATATTTCTCGGCGGCTGCGTTAGGGTCATTGGAGAGGTCTGGCAGCAAGGAGGGTAATGTTTTAATAAGTTGTTGATTATCAAGCTCTTTCCAGGATCTAAAGGTGTTCGAGGATCGAGTATTAGGACAAGGGTGAGGGGATAGATCAGATAGAATTGAAAACATTACCGCATGGTGATCCGATCACGCAAGAGGGAGGACTTCTATGATTTTGACGTTTTTGTCATTGGTAAATAGACCGTCTAATGTATGCCCCGCTTCGTGGGTGCTATTGGAGTGTGGTATATAAATAAATAATACCGGATCTAGGTTTGACTGGACATAGCAATAACAGATAGCTCAATAAATAAGAGTCAAGATTCGAGGTAGTAGGAGTTTGCAGGTTTAATACAGCATAAAGGACAGGAACAGGACAACCTGCACAGGAATAGGATGGCAGAGCTGCCTGGGACAGGATTGGACTGGCGTAACATTTAATAACAGTACACAAGCATATATACTAAAACTGTTGCATTGCAATACATACAATAGGCGGAGCAGTGGGTGTGGTCAATAGCAGTCGCGAAAGATAAGGGTGAAAGTAGGTGTAACAAGAGGCGTATACATAGACATGTGATGTAAACGTAACAGAATATGTCATAAAGGGGGCGGAAACATGGAGGGGGCTACCTAAGGAGCCGGGACCTCTAACCTAATGGTGCGCACAAGCTGACAATGACGTGTTACTAGGAGAAGCTGGGGGCTATGACTTCTGCGCTAGGAGCAGAGACTGAAGTCTGGAGAGTCAGGGCGACATGTACCTAACACTATCTAGTATCTGATGTTTAGAGAACATGTTGATAGAATCCAAAAGCTATCGGGGTAAAGGCTAACAGACTCTAAGACTGGTGCATACATTATTCTACATGTAGTGCGTGTTGAAGAATATTAAATGACCATTAATACAGTATTTCTCTTACATGGAGACGTAAAGGCTAGATGATGACGGAAACTATTGATGCGATTCAGTAGCTTAGGAATGCAGAGAAGGAGGGCTGGACTGATAACTAGAATCATAACATACTCTTGGCAGACTCGTAGGCAGAGCCAGGCCGAGCCGGGCACTGTGAGGCAAGAAGTAAGTGAAGGGTCGAGGATACAGGTGGGGGCTGTATCGCTCCTCAGCGAGGGTTCAGGAGACAGGAGCTGAATCTGGTGTCCGGGCCCTTTTGAGGCCTAGAAACGGGGACTTTACAATGAAATAACGTGCACACTGAGAAACGTGGCAACGTAACTTTACATAGGCCTGATATTCGTAGTATTCACGAGAACTGGAAACTGGCATACTAGGGATGGACACAACTGTAATTGCGTCTTTAATCAAACATGGGGAAATACATATGCATATTAATCATGCACACATAACATAAGATGGGGGACACGTAGGGACACAGAACATGGCAAAATTTACTTTTCCACATTCCCTCCTTGTCACTACGTTTCCATCAGGAAACATCAATATTCATGATACCATCTATCATTTCATACAGTATCATTTGCTCTTCTCGAATTTTCTTGGAACGGGATTTAGAACGGGACTTGGGACTAGGAATACAAGAGGTAGCGCAAATGCCACAAATCGCAGGGCCACATTGTATACAGAGGCAGCAACTGAATATGATCGCTACTGCAATACCTAGAAAGGACAATACTTTCCATCCCCAGGCGGAAATTATATTCCAGAACCAACCGGACCATGTCCAGGTGCCTGGATCTTGGTGTAACATATGGGCAATTTTATGGAGTCTGGTTATAGCTGAATAAACAGACGGCGCGTTATTAGGAATGAAAATGCAGCAACTAGATCCGATGACTCTACAAGCCCCGCCCCTATCGGCCAGTATGACGTCAAGGACGAGACGATTCTGGAGCACGACAATTCTCATAAAGGATTGCTCTTCGGTCAAGTTACCTAGAGCAGAAGTAGTCTCAATCACTACTGCTTCAAGGGTTCTGGTTAATCTACGTATCAGTTTACTATTCACAACAGTACCTAAATAAGGGAAGACACCTTTATTGATATCTATGTATTGTTCTAGAGCAGTTTCAGTATAATCGACAATCGGGAGGTCTCTCTTGTGTCTCGTATGTACTAGGTGGGAATTCCTATGGTAGTCAGGTGGGGCTAGAAAAACTGGTGGCAGTAGGAAGGCAATGTAACAGGTTCCCTCCCAATCGAGGGGCAGACGAACATATGCGGTCTGACCACAAACAAAATAAGAATGACGTGAGGCTTTGAAAATAGATTTCCTACTGTCACTATACTTGACAATAGTAGTACAATCACTATGGCCTACATGTACGGAACCATTCTTTCGGACACATAATTCACCTTTGACTGGTAATACTGACATAGCAGGTAAGTCTGGAGTAGTATCAGACTGAACATTCAGGACCATGAAATTCGAAGAATAATTACCTAAATTATAAACTTCATTTTCTAGATCTAACCCTGTTCTGTGGGGAAGACCTTGCTTGTCTGGGAAACATGTACTGTTAAGAAAAGACATATCTGTTGAGGATGACGTTAACGTGGACCATGCTCCACACGAACCATTATGTGAAAATGGATAAGGAAAGAGTGGCAGAACTCCCTTCGGTGTCTGGAAAGGGGGGAGTCGACCACACACCCAACAATTAGTGGCATTGCTGGTCTGGTGTGAATAATGTAACATGCGGATAAAGGAATTATTACGCATAGCAAGACGATAAGATAGTTCATGAGGAGGTAGATCACTAAACGTGTGCTCTACCGTAGCATTAGCAGACTTATTTACATGAGAAACTGGAAAACACAAATAAAAAGCATAACTTGTGCAGGTAGTCATAAGGCTGAAAAACAATATGAAACTTAGAAAAACAATACATCGGATTGAGTTTTGACTAACTCTCACTATGGGGGTCTATTTTATACATGTCAGAAACCGGTCTAACCGTTTCACCTAGGGGAGGACTTAGACAATCAAACTGGCTGACTTATTTTACTAGACCTTAATTTTAGCTTATACTCCTGTTGCGGAGTTTTCTCTAACAGGGAGGGTTTAGTATCATTGTCTTTTGCGGGACAGTCCTTAAGAATAGTACTTTGGCAGTCTTTCAAATCCTCGGAAATGTTCTTTGAAACAGTCTTTAGTCCGTAAAAAATTTTCACATGAGACAGGTGGACCCAGCCCTTCCTGCCTTCCAGCTTGACGGCAGTACGGGTGGCCAGGAGGACCTGTTTTGGCTCCTTCCAGCGAGGCTCCAGCGGACTTGAACGATCAAAGTTCCTGACAAGAACCAAACATCCAGGAACGATGTCATGCGGTGCCACCTCGGTATTGTCTGGAAATGCGGCGGCAACCTGTGAACGACAAGAGTGTAGGGCGGACATCAAGGAAGCTAGGTAATCTGTCAGCATATTACTTGAAACATCTGTAATACTTCGGGGTCTAGGTGTACCCCACATATTAGGGGGGCGGCCGAATACGACCTCGTACGGGGACAGACCTGATCTGGAATGTGCGACCATGCGCATATAAAACAAAGCGACTGGCAGAGCTACTAGCCAGTCCACACCTTTCTCTTTACATATTTTAGCAATGCGGATTTTCAGGGTCTGATTATGTCTCTCTACGAGACCGGCTGCTTCAGGATGGCGTACACAATGGAACTTCCACTGGTACCCTAACAAAAGGGAGACATGTTTCATGAGTTCAGATGAGAATGGCTGGCCGTTATCAGAATATACGACTCTAGGGAGTCCATAACGGGGGAAGAATTCACGAACCAACTGCTTGGCAGTGGTCGCGGCTGTGTAATCTGGAACTGGATATGCTTCTGTCCATCTGGACAGAGCGCATACAACTACAAGGACATACTTGAAACATCGACATCGCTCCATCTGAATATAATCCATCTGGAGGACTTCAAAAGGGTGGTCAGGGGGCTGGAATCCACCTTGTTCCACCGGGACACTTTTACCTGGATTAAACTGGCAACATATCATACAGGTACGGACTTTCTGCTTGGCTGCAGCTCGTAAATGCTTGTTGAACCAAATGTTCTGGATACTGTCTAACATAGCTTTTTCTCCTAAATGTGCTGGACTATGTGCGGTATTGATAATGACTTGAACCATAGAGTCGGGGAGAAACCATGTGGCTCTACCCTTCGTTACCCATCCCTGATCTGTCTGGACCCCTCCTTGTTCGGACCATTTCTTGATTTCATCGGGAGTAGCATGTAACTGGATATCTATGACATCTTGAGTGGGGTCCTTAACTGTCATACAGGTAGTCGGATCTGGAGTATGTGTCTGTGTCAGATTAACTGACATGTCTGGAGTCTGTGCTGTAAGCTTGGCTGTGCGATCTGCTAGATCATTACCTTGGGAAATAGTGTCAGTAACTTTCGTATGTGCTTTGCACTTCATGATAGCAATAGATGTCGGTAAGTGTATGGCATCTAACAGAGCTTGAATAAGGAGACCATGCTGGATCTTGGTTCCATGAGAGGTCATGAAACCTCTCTCCTGCCAGAGCACTCCGAAGTCGTGTACAACTCCAAATGCGTAACGCGAATCTGTGTAAACATTAACTTTCAGGTTCTTGGCGTGTATGCAGGCTTGTGTCAGAGCAACTAGCTCTGCTGCTTGAGCAGACAGGGTGTCAATACGGTGTGTTTCTATAACTTCAGTGTCAGTAGTCACTGCATACGCGGCTACTAGTTCTCCTGTACTTGTTCTCATACATGAACCATCCACATAAAGTGTCAGGTCGGGATCTGGTAATGGGATATCTGTCAGATCTTGTCTTGGCTTAGTCATAGTATTAACTACTTCCACACAGTCGTGTGTGGCAGGATTCGAAGTAACTGACGGTAACAGTGTAGCAGGATTTAGAACGTTGCAGCGTCTGATTTCTATGTGTGGCTGGAACAGTGTCAATTCATAACCTGTTAAACGTGCAATTGTCAAGTGTTGAGTCTGTGTACGGTTTAAAAGAACTTCCACGGAGTGTGGAACTTGTACTGTCAAGGAATGTCCTAATACTATGGAATCACTTTGTCTGATAGCTAGTGCTGTGGCTGCAACTGACTTGAGGCACGCAGGCAGAGCCTGGGCTACAGGATCTAGTGTGCTCGAAAAATAAGCACAGGGCTTGTATTGTCCTGCTTGATCTTGTGTGAGAACAGATAATGCTGTACCTTCGCGTTCTGTGATGAAAAGTGTAAAAGGCTTACTGTAGTTCGGTGTAGCTAGAACTGGAGCTTGGCATAAAGCTTTCTTTAACTCATTGAAACTAAGTGTATGTTCAGATGTCCAAGGGAGGACAGTCGATACGGCTGCCTCCTGTGTCGTTAACTGTATCAGTGGTTTAGCTAGAAATGCATACTGAGGAATCCATTGTCTACAGTAAGAAGTGAGGCCGATAAAAGCACGTACCTCCTTCTGGGTCTTGGGCTGAGGAAGACTCGCTATTAACTGGATACGGTCGGGTGTCAACTGCCTACCCCTCTTGGACAGTAAGTGGCCTAAATAGATCACTTGCTGGACACAGAATTGAAGCTTCGAAGGGGACACCTTGTGCCCCATCTCGGCAAGGAAATACAAGACTGTAAGTGATGCTCGCTCGCAAGCACGTTCAGAACGGGCTGTGATCAGTAGATCATCGACATACTGGAGCAGGGCAGTGTCAGTTGGCATGTGAATATTGTCTAGTTGTCTCTTAAGTGCTTGACTGTAAATACTAGGACTTTCTGTGAAACCTTGAGGAGCTCGTGTGAATTTGTAGCTCCTTCCATTTAAACAAAATCCGAAAAGAAACTGGCTGTCTGGATGAATGGGGACACTGAAAAACGCGTTCTTGAGGTCTATGACTGTGAAAAATGAGGCTTCGGAATCAATGGCTGTCAATAGGGAAGAGATATCTGGGACAACTGGGTACTGGGGAATTATACATTTATTGAGTTCTCGAAGATCAATCACTAATCGATATACTGGGGGTGCATTTGGATCAGTACAATTCATGACTGGAATGATCGGAGAATTACATACATTGGAGTCAGTTTCTACAACTACTCCTTGAGCGATGAGCTCGTCAATAATTTTGGATAAGGCTGTTACAGCCTCAGGTGGCAATCTGTACTGTCTGATTCGTGGTAACACTACACCTGGCTTGAGAGTCACACGATGGGGTGTGATGTGCATATAACCTACATCAGTTGGACCTTGCGCCCATAGATGCTGCGGAACATTAGACAATCTCGGATCAAAATCTCGTAATACATAGTGACCCTTGAAGTCACGTAGAAACAGGCGTATTCCCTCTGGGGAGCAGCAAATAACTGCACCTAATTCTTTCAGTGTTTTAATACCTAACAGATTTTCGTAAGTAACAGATCAGTAGTGCGGGACAATGGACCTACTTCTAGAGTAACTGGCTTAGATATCTCGTTTACAATAGGCTTTCCTGAAAATCCAAGGGAAACATTTCTAGAGCCTGAGAGCGGAGCCCCTGGAACTTCGGCGTGACTGATAGTCGTCCTACTTGCCCCTGTATCAATCAGAAACTTTCTGTCTTTCCCTAGTACCTGACTATGAACATAGGGACCTTCTTGATCTACAGGAATCTCGATGAGAGGCAAGCCTACCTCCCTCTCTAGGCTGTTTCATGAATATGGCTGATACTCTGGGTACTCGGACTGTGCATACTGGTACATCTGCTGTGTAACATGCTGTGTTGCAGCAATAGGCTGCGGTGCTGGAACTGTCTGTCGTGCATTCTGTGGCTGAGAAGTCTGTGAAACTTGTTCTTGTCTAGGCGGACGTGGTCTTTCTTTAGTTTTACCAGTGGCTATATTATGTTTCAGAACTGCACACTCGTTTATAAAATGACCTGGCTGTTTACAATAATTGCATGTCCCTTTAACGGGAGCTGCAGGATGACTGGCTTGATTCGTACCCCTCTTCTGACTGTCTTGAGGAACAGATTGTGCAACTAGTACTTTCATTTTCGTGTCTTTCATACGTTTTCTTTCATGATCTTGCTCTTCTCTGATTCTATTCTGGTGATACTGGAGCATCTGTAACATCTGGGACGGGGTACTAGCTTGCCATGTACTTTCGACTTTCAAAACTCGATTCTTAACTTGTGGACTTGAATTCTCGACTAATTTAGTAACAAAAAGATGAGGGTATGACTCACTACTTGTCTTGAGGCCACTGTTTATAATAAAGCATTTCTCAAATCTAGAATAAAAATCACTAGTGTCTTCGTCTTGTTTCTGTTTACAGGCTGAGATTGCATCCCAGTCTTCCTTTTTAGTGGCTAATAATCTGGGCAAAACTTGTATTAACAGTTCTGGTAATTCTTTACATTTCTCTCCAAGACCGGTACCTGGTACTCGTATCTTATCTTCAGCTTCTAGAACTGCCCAATCGATCTTTTTCTCTCCCACCTCCCATTCTTTTTCCTTGAGTTTTTCATATACCCCTGCGGGCAACAGGACCTTTAACATTTTAATAATATCTGGATACGTATATTCTCCCATACGGAGCATGTCTTTTAACTCTCGGTGGAACCCTGCTGGATCTTTGTCGTGACAAGGAATTAATTTCTTCATTTCTAAGAGTTCCATCTTTGTAATCGGGGTGTAAACAAACACTCGTTGCATTTCACCATCCGCTGTCCTAACTGGGTGTACTTCTCGTAACGGATTCTGTCTGTCTATATAAAAGGGTTTACTTTCTGGAGGTGAAACATGAACAAAATGCGGGTTCAAAAACATACTATATTTGTGACGCTGTTCTAGAATGACACTAATTAAATCGGTACCTAGACCTTTCCATCTATACTGGAGTAACTCGTTCAGGACATCATGTAACGGACCTGGATCAGAATGTTGACCCTCATACAGAGTAATCAGGTGTTGGATCATATACATACCCACCAGTCGTTGCTCGGCTGGGGGCAATTTCAGAAACATGTGTGCCACTATTTCGTCTGGAAAAGTGGTAGAATCAGTAATCCATCGGACTGCTGATCGGGCTAGTTCTTGTTCATGCATAGTACTTAATTCACTATAACCGATTCGTGATTTCAGAATGTGATCGGTAGCTTGAAATACTTGTTCTAGAGAACCTTGTTCTGGTGCTGGATGATGAAAAACTGACTTGTGTTCTAGGCGTAAATGGCGGTCTGGAAATCTAGATTTTCCTACATACGCTATTCTGGCGGGATTCTCGTCGTCTACCTCTTCAGTAGAAGAGTCATTTTCTTTCTCGCTTACTTGTGCTGCTTTACGTTGTTCATGTAACTTTATTATTTCCTTACGAATTCTCTTGTACATACTCTCTATACTACTGATAGTTCTGTGTTTACCCTCGGCTATATTATCACTCCACCTTGTCAGGATTCTCATTTCGGCTGGATCTTTGGTCGGATAATCTTGTTCTCTTATTAAACAATTAATCAGAAACTTTAATAACATGAGCTGGATCTCAGCTTTCCTTTGAGACATGGCTTCGCCAATACTTTCTGGATCATCCCCTGTACGGATGAAACGATATATTCTGTCTAGATCTTCTTTCATATTCGGTAGGGTATCCAAATACCCGGTCACCCGTCTTACACGGATGGAATATATAACTGTACTATCATCACCTGCAACTGGATCATAGCGGCATTCAGTAAGGGCTCGTCGGATATCTGCAACGGACTTATATTTGGGGGTACGCTGTAACGCACATTCATGTAACTCGACTAACGTTAAACGTTGGTGTGGTGGCGGGGTACCAGGAGGACCTCCTCCTGCGGCCCCTAAACTGGTATCATCGACTGATACTCTTCGTGCTGGCAGAGTGGGAAATTGTAATGTGGGCTGGACCGGGGGTACCGTAACAGGTACTCCGGTGACTGGAGGAGCAGGATTTACATTATTTACAGGAGCTGGTGATCCAGCGGCCTATAGAAAATATATCATAAACAACGCTACCCAACTTCATAACCTATAAACAAAATTCTATACTAAATATGGACCCATTTATAAACCTGACATATTTTGGGCCTACTGAATCAGGTGGTCAGATTAAATCTATATACACATTATCTACAAACTATATACATTTTTATACATCTGCGGAAAGAATATTGTCATTAGAATAAAACTTGACCATTTAAATGACCACCATTGGCGACGTGATCTAGCTAATAGTAACCTACACTTCTGAATAACCAAGACCAGCTTGTTTGTCAAAAGTAAGATTTTATTTACTAAATTATGGTATATAAGTTGATAGTTTTATAAATGAATTTTATTTGCAATAAAGCAAGCATGATTGTAAAGAAATATGAGAAAAATACAATTTAAGCAAGTAAATCAAATTTAAAGTGAATATATAAAGTTTAGCATTTCTAAAACCTAATTCCCTAACTGAGCTAAATAGATAGAAATTAAAGAAAAGTTCTTTGAGGATTCTTACGTGCTCCACGCAAAGTCCGACAGCACATCACCCTCATCGGAAAGTCAGAAAGCAGCAGCCAGCCCATCCCTAAGGGCTTGACTTTTTATACCTTTCTACGCTAACTAAACTAGCAAAGGAAAGTTTTCAGAAATCTTCGACGTCCCATTGGCTGAGAGTGACAAGTGACATGTCACCCACTTTCCAAAAAGTTCCATTAAATCATGTTTCATAAAGACCATTGTCTCTTCCACGTGAAACCAGGAGCTTCCTGAGTTTGCAACAAATGTTCAAATTTGTTCTCACTACGTTCAAGCGACTTCCGCGGATGCCAAGTTAAGGCTGACAAAATGTTCACTTTCGACCTTGGCCATGTCCGACAGAATGATGACAGCATTAGTTTTTGCTTTGTGAACGCAGCTTTTGACGAATAATTTATTTCAGAATGGGCGTCTCGTGACTTTTGCAGAATTACAAGTCAGCTCTTTTCTGCGACTCAAGTGACTAGGCCCAAAAGCAGGCAACTTATGATTTCTAGTATAAAACAAACACAAGAAAAGTATTAATGTAAGAAATAATGTAGATTCTGTATCCACCCCAAGATTTACTAATTAATTAACCCACCCGATTAATCAAAATGTTACCTAGCCATTGCAAACAAATAAAGCAGCGTTTATATCTACCAGTCTCCGTTATTCTATGAGACTCATATGCACCTAGAATAGTAGAAATGACATCACACAGACAAGGAAAAGCAAAACAAGCACATGCTTCTTTTAAGTTTGCAGCAGTTAGTAATGACAAAAACGAAAACAATAAATTATTTTATTATTTTGCACGAACAAAAAGATGCAACATTTATGCACGTTTATGAGCACACATGTTAGTCCCCCCATGTGTAAAGTTTAATCTAAGTTGTATTAGCACGACATATCACAATTCATTAATATTATTATTCATGTTATGGAAATATGACTTTGCGAGTTTAAACAAAATTTTGTTTTCTATCTCGCTCCATCAACTCCCTCATCTGGTGATTAACAAATCACCACACCAGCACTCAAAATTTTGATAATTTAAATTTCTAAGAAATCGATTCAAATTCATTTGTATCAGTAAACCTAAAAGTCTGTTTCTGCATAATCTTTGGAATTAGCATAACGCTCTCTATGCAACTCCTGTAATTCGATCTCCCTTTCTTCTTCTTTTCTGAGTTTATAGATTCTTTTCTTTTCTTTCAACTGTTTCTTTCTTTTATGTAACAAACAACCTAATTTGGTCAAAATAAAAATGAATACTATTATAATCAAAGGTGCCAAAATCTTGCCAAGAATTGAACTTCCGATATTATGAAACCAGTTTTTAATTGCTTGAAACCTTTTTGAAAGTTTCCCTGTAAAATCATCTTCTTCTAAAGGAATTATCTCTGAATGCATTTGTGTAATATTCTTAATATACATTTCAATATTCTTACTTTCATCAGGTATATATGTACAACAATGTTGTACATGTAAAATGCCACAGACTCCTCCCTCTTTTGCTAGGAGTATGTCTAAAGCAAGGCGGTCTTGAATTACCATAGATCTAATTGCAATAACTTCAACATTCACTAATTGGAATCCATCAGCTGTGTCGGTTGATAATCTATCAACTATAGTGGACAATTTTCTGATTCTCCCTGCATTTAGGGTTATACCAACAAAAGGTATCACAGCTTGAAAAATGTCTCCCAGAACTTCAGTAAAAGTTTCTCTTTTAACTCTATTTACATAATTATGAATTTTAAACAATCCTTCTGAATCTCTGTCAACATGAAACACTTTAGGAAAAACAATTCCCACATAACAAGTTCCATACCAGTGGTCTGGAAGGTTGTAGTAGGCTTTGTCACCACAAACAAAATAAATCCCAGGAAAGATAGGATCCTTTCCACCTTTAAATCCCCAACCTCCCAAAATCTGATAAGTATCTTCACAGTTACTTGCACCTACAAAATAATTATCAAAAAGTGTATTGTCTCTTCTAATGCAAAGTTTTCCACTAACTGGTTTGTCTATGTGAATTGCAATATTTTCAAGCATTTTGCCATTTAATTTCTCATCCTCTTTTTGCCAGAAGGCTGACTTAGTCTGCTTGACTAATTCATTCCTTTTATAAATTGCTCTTCTCTCCTCAACCATGTTCAAAAATTTCTTTCCTTCAGCACTTAATTTACATGTTAGATTATTCTTGTAAGCATACTCGTGAGTTCATTAGTAACAAGGAAAAATTCTCTCATTTGTTTTGCTTTCTTATGCTTATTTAAAGCATTATCAATCTTAATATTTGCAAAAATTTCATCATAATTTGAATAGTAATATTCTAAACGTCCAGTTTGATAAAATAAACTAGTTAATACACTACATGTTACAGCATAAGTGAGAGGAAGCATATTATATGTTACTCCCTCAGAAACAGAAGCAGGTAACTTAACGCAGACATAGCAGTCTTTTGCATCCATTACCTTAACATATTCACTCAATAGCTTTGTGAATGTATTACTTGAAAAATCACCAATTGATTTATCTTGATGAATGTTAGGCTGATGATCAATAACTTTTGCAGACGCACTATGTTTAGTTTGGCTAACCAGAGCTTTGCTTGTTATGTTAACTTTGTGTAATTCTCTATTCATTTCTAAAGGGATAATCACAGCTAGAACCAACCAGAGCAGAACTAAAATGAGCAGACACATCAGAGTCATCTTACAGCATCTTTTAAAAACAGAACACTTTGAAGTGCTCTCCTTAACATAAGGCATTCTTGGTTAATTTTAGCCTAAAAAAATAAAAATAAATTTTAAAATTCTAAATTTATATTTACACCCCCCTTTTAAAATATTTTTTTTTTTTTTTTTTTTTTTAAAACCCTAAACAAGATTTCTTCGACCTTATGTCATACATAAGTTTTCTTCAACTAAACAGTTTTTCTTCGACCTTGTGTCAACTAACAAATTTTTCTTCAGCCTTTTGCCAATTTAATATTTCTGTACTTCAATCATTGTCACTAATTTCTTGGATTTCGTTTTCTTCTTCACTACTATCATATATGTCAATAACAGGTGGAATTACTAAGTAAGTCCACTCAGGAGACTTGTATTTTTGATTTGGTCTTATTATTCTCTTCCCTTTTCTCGATATCACTTCAATTTTTCTTCCAACTCCAACTTCTTTTCCAGGACTCTTTTGACTACTGATTTCTTCAACTTGTTCTTTTGGCTTTTTGATCAATCTGACTCTCAATCTTCCACCTGGCCAGTAGTCTGCTTTTCTCACGTACTTCTTCTTTGGTTCAGAATTATTTGATTCTGACTTCCAAGTCCTTTTCTTTCTGTTTTCACTTTCACCTTCCACGTCACTTTCTTCAGTTTCGTAGTCTGAAATTTCAATTGACTCAGGAACTTCTCTATTCGGCAATTTCACTCCTTCAGGAACTTCACTTTGTCTTCCATCACTGGTACTCGGTAATTCGTTTTCCTCCTCTTCCTCAATTACCTCCAATTTCCCAGATTTCGGATTTTTGTTCCTTACTTCAGAGTTTGTTCTCTGCCTTTCGATACTCTCCTGGTCGGAAACTTCTTTTTGTTCTGCTTCTTTGTCTTCAATGGAGACAACCGAATCCTCAGTTATCTTTCCTTTTAACAGATTCTCTTCACCTTCAGAATCTATTTCAATTATTTCCAAGTCTTTTCTTGTCAGATTTCCATTCACTGGCACAGTTTCCAGATGTCGACTTTTTTGTCGATCTTCAGAATCTGGAATTATTTCACCTTCTGTTTTGCCTTCTGCTTCAGAATCAGAATCATCTGTGGTATCACTTTCAACATCAGAACTCTCAGGAGTTGGTACTGGAATAGTATGACTAGGATGTATCCAACGTTTCAATCCTCTGCACTTTACAGCATTAGTAGTGATCAAGATTATCTGCCTAGGTTTCTGCCATCTAGGAGCTAGACAATTCCTTCTCCGATGTACTTTCGTTCTGACCCAATCGCCAGGTCTCAGATCATGTGTCAAAACCTTTTCATTTGATTGTGCTTCAGTTCCCACCTGATTAGACACAGAAGTTACCATATCAGATAACCTTTTACAGTAATCCAAAATTGCACTGTCATTTATGCTCAACAGTTTACCTACAGGTACAAAAGCTTGCCTCATAACTCTTCCCATTAAAATTTCATGAGGACTCAAACCTGTCTTTTTATCTGGTGTACTTCTTAATGACATCAAAACAAGTGGAAGAGCATCAGTCCACTTTATACCTGTTTCAAGACACATTTTTCCAATTCTGTTTTTAATTGTTCCATTTATTTGTTCTACTACTCCTGATGCCTCTGGTCTGTATGCACAGTGTATTTTCTGCTCAATGCTCAAAGCTTCGCAAATTAACTTCATCAGTTTGTTATCAAAATGGCTTCCTCCATCACTCTCAATAGTGACTGGAAAACCGTACCTTGGGATGATTTCTCTGAGCATTAGTTTTGCCACTGTAATTGAATCACAATGTCGTGTAGGGAAAGCCTCTACCCATCTTGAAAATAAGCATACAATTACAAGTACATATTTCAAACAATTGTGTAAGGGCATTTCAATGAAATCCATTTGTAATCTGGTAAAGGGACCACCTTCTCGACCAATTATTCCTGTCCCCACCACTGATTTTCTGTTTGGATTCATTTGTTGGCATGACAAACACCTTTGACAAAAAGATTCAGCAATAGTTCTAAACTTGGTATTGAACCATGTTTCTCTGAAAAGTCTAACCATAGAATCTCTTCCTAGATGTGCTGGACCATGATATAATCTGGCCATGTCAGCAATCAAACAATTTGGTAAGACTACTCTGCCATCTTTGTAAACCCACACTCCATCTTCTTCACGTGGTCTACAATCTGATCTTAACCATAAGTCTTTTTCATCATCTTCTGCTTCATTTTGTAAATCTCTAATCTCATGCCATGTTTCTACAACAGTTGTTAGCATTAATGAATTTGAATCAGTTTCTTTACTCCTCTCCCGATTGTATGAATAATTTTTCCTTGCGCAGTATTTAGCTGTTTCATCTGCGAAGGCATTTCCCTTGGAAATATAATCAGTTCCTCTAGTGTGCGCTGCACATTTAACAATGGCGATTTCTTTTGGCAATTGTATTGCTTCAATTAATCTCCTAATGAAAACTGCATTTTTAATTGGTGATCCTGCTGATGTCATGTATCCTCTCTGTGACCAGAGTTGTCCATAATCATGCACAACTCCGTACCCATACTGACTATCAGTAATGATGGTAACTCTTATATCCTTTGATATTTCACATGCACGAATTAAAGCAATCAATTCAGCCACTTGTGCTGAACGAACTCCTTCAAGACATGATGCTTCTTCAATATCTACGACTGTACAAACTGAATATGAAGCTTTTAAGACACCTCCTTCGGATCTTAAACATGACCCATCTACAAAGTAGACAAAATCCGATTCAGACAAAGGTCTGTCTTTGATGTCTTTTCTTGGTTTAGTGCAGAATTCCATGACATCTAAACATTCATGTTCTGTTTCAATGTCATTAACAATTTCAGAATCAGGCAGTAATGTAGAAGGATTTAGATTTAGACATCTTGAAATCGAAACATTATCTGCTCCCAGTATGATTTTCTCATACTTTGTCAATCTGCTACTTGTTAGATGTTGAGTCTTACCTCTTGTCAGTAATATTTCAACTGAATGAGGCACAAAAACTTTTACAGGAAATCCCATAATGATCCCCTCACTTTGTTCGAGGCTGATACTTGTAGCTGCAACTGCTTTCAAACAACCTGGTAATGCTTTTGCAATTGGATCAAGAACTGCAGAGAAGTATGCAATAGGTTTCTTTAAATTTCCGTGTCTCTGAATTAACACAGATAATGCACATCCTTCTCTCTCACTGCAATACAGTTCAAAATCTTTTTCATAATTTGGCATACCTAAAGCAGGAGCTTGGCATAAACTCTTTTTCAAGTTCTCAAAAGAGTCCATCTCAGCATCATTGAGAATAATTGGATCTTTTACATCTGACTTTGTTAGTCTTTGTAGTGGTTTTGCAATTACTGAAAATCCACTTATCCATTGTCGACAGTAACCAACCATTCCCAAGAACATTCTTACCTGTCTTTGTGTTCTTGGTGGTAACATTGCTTGAATCATTTTTATTCTCTCTATTGTTACTTGTCTTTTTCCCTTTGCAATTCTGTGACCAAGATATTTTACTTCTTGTTTGCAAAACTGTAGTTTTGCTGGGGACACTTTATGTCCTTCTTCTGCAAGGCGATTTAACAGAATTATTGTGTCTGTTACACAATTTTCTCTTGTCTTTGCAGCTATTAACAAATCATCAATATACTGCACTAGCGTAGACCTACCAGGTAAGTCTAGGTCTTCTAATGATCTTTTTAACAGTTCGTTAAAGATTGAAGGACTTTCTGTATAGCCCTGAGGGATTCTTGACCATCCGAGGGTCTTACCTTGGAATCTGAAAGCAAATATTTCATAACTGTCTGGATGTAAGGGAACAGTAAAGAATGCATTGCAAAGGTCAATGACTGTATACCATTCAGCATCATGTGGAATCTGAAATAGAATTACTGCTGGATTTGGAACCACAGGACAACATGGAACGACAATTTGATTAACCTTTCTCAAATCTTGTACGATTCTAAATGTTCCGTTAGACTTTTTAACTCCCATAATTGGTGAATTACAAGAGCTACTCTCCATTTCTTTTAATACACCTTGCTTGATTAATTTTTCAATTATAGGTGTAATACCTTCAATTGTTTCTGTTTTCATTTTATATTGTGGAGTGTTTGGAAATTCTATTCCCTGTTTCAATGTAATTTTTACTGGATCTACGTTTTTCATCAGACCCATCTCATTTCCAGTAAAATCCCATATTTCAGATTTCACTGTTTCTTTGAGTTCTTCTGGTAAATCTTTTTCTTCAAATGCAGGAAACAATTTTGTTTCTTCTGCTTCCATCATCATCATTGTTATTCTGTATAAACCATCTTCCTCCATTGTTTGTAACTCAACTCCATCAGGAGAACAATATATTCTACAATTCATTTTACATAGGATGTCTCTGCCCAATAGATTTACTGGACTACTATTACAAACCACAAATCTGTGTTTATCTTTGTAGTTTCCAATTTCAACTGGTACTGGATCAGTTAAGTCAGTTTTAATTTGTTGATTACTTACTCCAACAACTTGGATGGTATCCCCAGAGAGAGGTAGGTTTTCAATTTCCACTGATCTAACAGTAGAACGGGTAGCACCAGTGTCCACTAGAAAAGTGATGTCTACATCATTAACTTTCCCGTTTACAAAAGGACCAGACTGGTCAACCTCAAGAGTGGCTCCAACAACACACTCTTCCTCCTCTCTCGGGCACCGTCAGCAATAATCATCAGAATCGCTGTCTTGACTTTCTGTTAATAAGAATTGTTGTGAAGCATTTTGCATTTGAACCCTTTGCTGCTTTTGCTGTTTTTGTGGTTTTATTACCTGTTCACTTCCCTGAAATCCCACGTTTGGATTATATTTTTGAACTCCCCCACAATTCGGAAAAGGTGGTTGTGGCAATTGGTCTTGACGATTATTCACCTGTTGTTGTTGCTGTTGCTGTAACTGTCGCTGAATATTAAATTCATTTAACCCCTGTTGTATCTGTAGCTGTCGCTGCAGGTCAACACCATTCTGCATCTGTGGATTCAATAAGGGATTCTTTAAGTTTTTAGGAGGATGAGGACACTCGTCTCTCCAATGTCCAATTTCGCCACAATTAAAACAAGGTAATCTTTGCTTCAACTCCTCAATCTTTGGGCTAAATTTCTTTGGGAAATTATTATTTTTAAACTTTCCTTGTATCTGGTTTGTATTTCCAGTTTGAACGAAATTAGTGTTCTTATTACCCATGCTGGCAATCTGTTGCTCAGCCACTTTTACCTGAGCCCACATGGCTTTCTCCTTCAGCTTCTTCTGTTTTACTTCTATTTCATCGCTACAATACTTTGCCTTTCTTAGAATATCATCTACAGATAGTGATTGCCATCCGACAATACTATTTCTGATCATTTCTCCAATTTCAGGTTTTAGTCCATAAACAAATCTATAGACAAAATGGCTCATGTCTTTTTCATCTAATTTTTCATAACCACTGTATTGTTTAAAGATTAACAGTAGTCTTTCATAAAAAGAATGAACTGATTCTTTTGTTTCCTGCTCTGTCCTTTCTATTTTAACCCAATCGACTTCTTTGGGTGGAATTTTGTTTTTCATCCAAACAATTACTTTTTCATAGAAATCCATTACAAGTGGATTTGGAGCACCTGTTTCTTTAATTCGCTCAGGTTCTGTTTTTGGCCAACTAATCGATATCTTGCATTCTGTCCAAAGATCTGATGGAACGACAATGTCAAAAAATCCATCTAAATCAATCCACAGAACTTTTGACACTTTGATAAATCTATCGACTTGCCTGTACCACTCAACTGGTTTTTCCCTCAATTTTGGAAAATCATTTGTAAATAACAGAATGTCCTGTCTCGACCAAGGGACATGAACATATCCTCCACCTGCAATTTCTCTCATTGGAAATTGTTTTGACAATTTTTCCAATCTTTCATCTTCCTTCTTTTTCGTCCATTTTACTCTCCATTTGTTCAGTTCTCCTAGCTTTTTGATATAGACAATCAAATCTTTAATGTGAACTATTCTTCCCATTGAGTTTAAACTCTCAATGTCACTTTCTGAAAAGTCTAATCTGTAATGCTTTGCAAAATTCTTTTGTTTACTCACATCGATTTCAAGTTCAGCTGCTAGATCCTCTAGTTGATCATATTTGTTTTTCGTTTTCCACTGTATGCTTTTGCAAATGAACAGTAGTTCATCATCTCGATAGTAATTTAAACTATCTGGACCAATTGTTCCAATTATTAATTCTTCGATATTCGCTTTTAATTTGGCCACATCAAGTTTTGGTGTGGTTACCCTGACTTCAGGACTCCCTATATCTGATATAGCACCCATTGGTGTTTTTGGAGATAAATCCTCATTAAAGGTTAAATCAGGCATTCTCGATTTAGAAGAGTTTATTTCAGATAAGTCTGAATAAAATTTTTCAGCAGCCTTTTGAATTTCTGTATTTAAAGGAATAGTTAATCCAGTTTTGTTTGTTTCCTTTTGATCAAATACGGGCTGAACAGGACCAATTGTTACTGGAACTGTCACAGCTTCCATGCCTTTTGTCATTCTTTTTATTAATTCTTCTTTTGATCTTAAATATTCATTATAATCAACATCTTCAACATTTCTTGCCTCTCTTGAATAATCTTTTGGAGGTTCTCTTGCTCTTGGAGCCATTGTAAAATGTCTACCTTCATTTCGAGCATTCTCGAATTCTGGTCTTCTAGGAGTTTCAATAATTTCACAATTATTTGGATAAAGTTTAGGAGCTTCATTAATTGGAGGTGCACTCGGTGAAGTTTCAGTAGAAACCACCGGAGTAGACCATGATCTAGGAGGTCTCAAAGGCTGATTCTTTCTAGCAGTTGTATATATTTCTTCCATAACTGCATCCTCAGATTCACTTTCCATAGATTTCCCTGTAGGAGAACCCATTACCATTTCATGAATTAAATACAATCCTTCACTCATGTTTCCCTGTCTCCACATTCGCAATCTATCTTCATGAGTTTCTCTTTTCCAAGATGGATTTTTAGAAGGTCTTTTAATTCCACTAGCTTCTCTTTGTAACTGATACATCTCGTCTTCCCACTCAACTAAAGCTTCAAATTGAGTTGGTCTCGGTTTTGGAACAAGAGCATTCATTTTCTCTCGTAAATTTCTTAAGACTTTTACATTAAATGAACCATCATCAGGCCAAGTTAAAACACCGTCGTTTTTAGTATATCGTTTCCAACTGTCGAACCATAAGACAGTATGATATCCATATTCACCTTCCATATACGCTGCAGGTGTTTTATACTTATGAAGTAGTTTACCACCTCGCGTTTCGATTTTCTTGTCAGGTGAAAATAAATTCTTAAACTTCTGAAATAATGTTGGCTTTTTCTCAACATGTTTAAAATGATAACTCATTTTTAAGAGTTAAATCTAATTCACAAAATCGTTCGTAAAATATTTCCGGGATGTTCCGTAAAACAACCAATCCGTGCGCGAAACACACCAACAAGCCAATGACAGTTGAGCTACGTCACTTTTCTGCTCAACCAATAAATTTAGAGTTTTTCCGAAGGACCAATCAGCTCACAGGCCGTCAGAGACTCAAGAGCCAATCAGAATATAGCTTGTGACGTAGGTCACCCAATCCCAGCGCGGCTCTGTGACGTACACAGCAGCTGCGGTTTCTCGTTTCTCACTCCTGGCGCTTACCCCTCCTTCACAAAATCTTTTCACAGCGCCATTTTAAGAACACTTTTCAGTGTAAATTAATTCTTAACAATGACTATAAAGACAACATCTGTTTGTTTCACTATTTAGGATAGTTTACATACATTCAAGTATCCACACTTCGGAATAGACGGCGCTATTCACACTAAGGATAATATTCAATTGTCAGTAGAGTAACCTTACCCCACCCTTCTAACACGTATAATTATGAACTCGCTTTGCTCTGAACCCACCGCGAAGTGAAAGTTCTAAGAGTTCCACTTGAACATAAAATACAATTCAAACTCGCACTTTCACACTGAAATTTCCCTAATTTCAAATACACATGAAATCCGTACAGGACTCTCACCTGTTTATAGAAATCATGCACCGTTAGCAAAATAACGACGTTATCCGTACAGGGCTCTCACCTGTTTATAGATATGAAACATGTACCCGTACAGGACTCTAACCTGTTTATAGATAATCATGTACCGACGCTAATTTACCCTTCACTCAAGCTCGGATATAACTAATACTCTCATCACAGTGAGTTTTATGGAAGGCGCTTTGTCCCTATTCTCATACTGCTCTAATTTCTTAGAAAACCCTCACTATACAAGATTCAGACCTAGCCCTAAAACTGTGCTGCTCGGCGACAACACTATGGTACACGGCGATACCTCTTGTGATACTCGGCGATATCACTACAAACAGAACAGATGGCTTGCGTGACTAATTTCTCGCCACACAATCTATACCGGTATAGCTTACAGATAGCACGAAAAACGAACTCAACATGTGTTAAAACATCGATCCTATTTCCATACCATAACGCTTTAGTAACCCTTAGCAACCAACATATTACCTTGGTTACCCTTAGCAACCATCAATTTCTGCTACCAGAGAATTGATCCAGCGGCCTATAGAAAATATATCATAAACAACGCTACCCAACTTCATAACCTATAAACAAAATTCTATACTAAATATGGACCCATTTATAAACCTGACATATTTTGGGCCTACTGAATCAGGTGGTCAGATTAAATCTATATACACATTATCTACAAACTATATACATTTTTATACATCTGCGGAAAGAATATTGTCATTAGAATAAAACTTGACCATTTAAATGACCACCATTGGCGACGTGATCTAGCTAATAGTAACCTACACTTCTGAATAACCAAGACCAGCTTGTTTGTCAAAAGTAAGATTTTATTTACTAAATTATGGTATATAAGTTGATAGTTTTATAAATGAATTTTATTTGCAATAAAGCAAGCATGATTGTAAAGAAATATGAGAAAAATACAATTTAAGCAAGTAAATCAAATTTAAAGTGAATATATAAAGTTTAGCATTTCTAAAACCTAATTCCCTAACTGAGCTAAATAGATAGAAATTAAAGAAAAGTTCTTTGAGGATTCTTACGTGCTCCACGCAAAGTCCGACAGCACATCACCCTCATCGGAAAGTCAGAAAGCAGCAGCCAGCCCATCCCTAAGGGCTTGACTTTTTATACCTTTCTATGCTAACTAAACTAGCAAAGGAAAGTTTTCAGAAATCTTCGACGTCCCATTGGCTGAGAGTGACAAGTGACATGTCACCCACTTTCCAAAAAGTTCCATTAAATCATGTTTCATAAAGACCATTGTCTCTTCCACGTGAAACCAGGAGCTTCCTGAGTTTGCAACAAATGTTCAAATTTGTTCTCACTACGTTCAAGCGACTTCCGCGGATGCCAAGTTAAGGCTGACAAAATGTTCACTTTCGACCTTGGCCATGTCCGACAGAATGATGACAGCATTAGTTTTTGCTTTGTGAACGCAGCTTTTGACGAATAATTTATTTCAGAATGGGCGTCTCGTGACTTTTGCAGAATTACAAGTCAGCTCTTTTCTGCGACTCAAGTGACTAGGCCCAAAAGCAGGCAACTTATGATTTCTAGTATAAAACAAACACAAGAAAAGTATTAATGTAAGAAATAATGTAGATTCTGTATCCACCCCAAGATTTACTAATTAATTAACCCACCCGATTAATCAAAATGTTACCTAGCCATTGCAAACAAATAAAGCAGCGTTTATATCTACCAGTCTCCGTTATTCTATGAGACTCATATGCACCTAGAATAGTAGAAATGACATCACACAGACAAGGAAAAGCAAAACAAGCACATGCTTCTTTTAAGTTTGCAGCAGTTAGTAATGACAAAAACGAAAACAATAAATTATTTTATTATTTTGCACGAACAAAAAGATGCAACATTTATGCACGTTTATGAGCACACATGTTAGTCCCCCCATGTGTAAAGTTTAATCTAAGTTGTATTAGCACGACATATCACAATTCATTAATATTATTATTCATGTTATGGAAATATGACTTTGCGAGTTTAAACAAAATTTTGTTTTCTATCTCGCTCCATCACTGGCGGAACAGGATTTGTATATTCTGGAACCGTGTCGTCCAAATAGGACGAAATAAAGATATCAGCTGCGGTCGGTTTGTGACGTAGCTTGGTCGGAACTAATGGTGGCGGAAAATTACTGGATGCCTCCGGGGTTGCTTTTGGCAAGCCCTCGGCAAGAAGAGGATACATACCCTTAATGAGGGCATTCCTCTGTCTGTCTGACTGTTCGGCTTTGACTCGTTCACCTATCTCGATTAATTCCCTTTCTTGGGCTCGTTCTAAGGATTCTCTACTTAATTCTGACTTTCTGATTTCTTTTTCGGTTCTTTTATGAGATTCTTTGCGCCATAACTCGATGGCATCTTTCTGTGACTGTCTGGCTTTCTTTTTCCATAATGCTTCTTCTACTCGCATGATGCACTCGGCATCCCATGTACCCGATACGGGCCATCTATACTTTTCTTCTAACTCTTTGGTATACTCTACCCATAAATCTAGATATAATATGGCACTTATGCCATGCTTCTGATACATAAAATGACCTGGACTGTCCCTAGGCGGGACAGGAACTGCTTCTTCTAACAGACCTTTTCTAGTTCTTAACTGACGTAGTCTGGAAAATAACGGCATGACTGAACTGTAATCTGGACACAATACAATACACAATGAACACGATAATTACACCACTCTCATACCACGACAATAAAATACATGAAGAACATTTAAAATAACAGTTCGGACAGAATACTACCTGGAATACTGAAAACAGAATACATGAATTTCTCGAGAACAGAACTGACTAGAACAGAAACTAGATGCACTGCTGAAACAGTACGAAACTTACCGGTCTCATAAAGAGACACGTCAGGACCCGCATCCACCGAAGTGGACACTTCGTTTTGGGTCTGTGTACCACCAAAACCCACGGACCAGAGACAATTAGATTGACCCTGTCTAGATACTACCCCAGCAACGGTACTCACCGGGCAGCAAGAACGGAAGGCCTCGGACTGGACGGGACTGCTTCGACGCCGGACGGACGAACTTCGGACTTCAGTTACGGGTGGGCCTCCGGATACCTCGGACCTTGGACTCTCGGCTTGGGCTCTGGTCGGGACTCGCCGCGTTCCTCAACCGCCTCGTCTGGATGCTGGACCGCCACCTCCGTCTCCTCCGTGGGCCTGAGGGATACTTGAAGCAGAAATATCTGCACGTGCACGGTATGGTTCCGTCACGGCTGCAGAGGGTCAGGGGGCCGGCGTGGCTTCACCGGCGCGTGGGGAAAGGGCAAGTCCCTGTTCGGGCGCCATTATGTGGTATATAAATAAATAATACCGGATCTAGGTTTGACTGGACATAGCAATAACAGATAGCTCAATAAATAAGAGTCAAGATTCGAGGTAGTAGGAGTTTGCAGGTTTAATACAGCATAAAGGACAGGAACAGGACAACCTGCACAGGAATAGGATGGCAGAGCTGCCTGGGACAGGATTGGACTGGCGTAACATTTAATAACAGTACACAAGCATATATACTAAAAGTGTTGCATTGCAATACATACAATAGGCGGAGCAGTGGGTGTGGTCAATAGCAGTCGCGAAAGATAAGGGTGAAAGTAGGTGTAACAAGAGGCGTATACATAGACATGTGATGTAAACGTAACAGAATATGTCATAAAGGGGGCGGAAACATGGAGGGGGCTACCTAAGGAGCCGGGACCTCTAACCTAATGGTGCGCACAAGCTGACAATGACGTGTTACTAGGAGAAGCTGGGGGCTATGACTTCTGCGCTAGGAGCAGAGACTGAAGTCTGGAGAGTCAGGGCGACATGTACCTAACACTATCTAGTATCTGATGTTTAGAGAACATGTTGATAGAATCCAAAAGCTATCGGGGTAAAGGCTAACAGACTCTAAGACTGGTGCATACATTATTCTACATGTAGTGCGTGTTGAAGAATATTAAATGACCATTAATACAGTATTTCTCTTACATGGAGACGTAAAGGCTAGATGATGACGGAAACTATTGATGCGATTCAGTAGCTTAGGAATGCAGAGAAGGAGGGCTGGACTGATAACTAGAATCATAACATACTCTTGGCAGACTCGTAGGCAGAGCCAGGCCGAGCCGGGCACTGTGAGGCAGGAAGTAAGTGAAGGGTCGAGGATACAGGTGGGGGCTGTATCGCTCCTCAGCGAGGGTTCAGGAGACAGGAGCTGAATCTGGTGTCCGGGCCCTTTTGAGGCCTAGAAACGGGGACTTTACAATGAAATAACGTGCACACTGAGAAACGTGGCAACGTAACTTTACATAGCCTGATATTCGTAGTATTCACGAGAACTGGAAACTGGCATACTAGGGATGGACACAACTGTAATTGCGTCTTTAATCAAACATGGGGAAATACATATGCATATTAATCATGCACACATAACATAAGATGGGGGACACGTAGGGACACAGAACATGGCAAAATTTACTTTTCCACAGGAGACCAATTGAATGAGTCCGAGAGAGTTTAAATCGGATAAGAGGTTTTTGGTATCTTTGTTTACAAGATTTTCCAGTGGAAAATTGAAGTCACCTAGGATGGTGGAGGAATTATCTATTGCTAGGGACTCTACCATTTCAGGAAAGGTGGCTAGGAATTGGGCTTTGCTACCCGGTGGCCGGTATAGGAGAATGCCTTTGAAACGTTGGGATGGACCTAAGGCGATAGAGAATTGTAGCGCTTCACATGTGGAGAGTGGGACTGGGCTGATTGATGTTTTTAAATTGCTTCGATGTATAATAGCAATATACAAAATATCACTGTTAAATGGCAGTTTTGCACATTACTTAGAATGTACAGATGTATAACCATCATTGTCACACATTGTACAAAGGGGAGCTAAGGCCACGGGCACTTGAATGGTAAGTGTTGTGAGCAATGACTTTTGGAGGGCATTTATTCCTTGCTTGACAAAGTGAAGGGTAATTCAATTTACAGGCTACTTCCTTGGTGTAACTTGTTAGGTTTATGTTGTACTTTTGCATTATATGTTTGTGGATAAAAGTTGGCACATAAACAATATATGCACAATGTTATTTACTACATGGCCAGTTTGACACTGTTCACCTACGTGATTAGGTGCCTTGAGGTGAGTGGTGTGTTAGAGTTGTACTTACCAACAGGCAATTCATTTCTATAGGTGCCATTCTGGAACCACTGGTTGAGGACACAATGGTAGAAGATAAAGGAATTATGGACAATGCTTGGGTACTTTACCACAACATTAATGAAGACATCAAGATGGTCTACTATTGCCTGCATATTCATTCAGTAGGTGTGCTTCCTGTTTCTGTAAACGTGTGCAGTTTCCACAGGAGATACAGGTTGCACATGAGTTCAGTCCATTGCCTCAAACACATGTGGAAAATCAGCAGTGGCATAAAAACCTTGCTTGTTGGTGAATTGTTCTTAGACAGTTTTGGAGAATTGGAGGTTCTGTGGCATCAGGCTGATTATGGCATCCAGGAAAGTGGGTAGGAACCTGGAGAGGTATGCCTGGGAGACTCCAGCCACTCTGACGGTGGTTGTTTGAAAAGTCCCTGAGGCCAGCATGTGCAGCACAGCAAGTAGCTTTGTCTGCGAGGGATGTTGGTGCAGCGCTGGGATGTGGGCTGCAGCCTTGGCACAATCTGGTTCAGGAGGCGGACAATAGATCCCCATTTTATGCTGTCATTGGCTATGACCTCCTTTGGCTGAAGGTGTAGGAGGGTGATCCTCCATCATTTTTATTTTTTATTTTTTTTTGTATTTTTTTTTTTGTGTCCTCATATTGCGATAACTGTATGATGCGGAGTATCAGGTATCTGCCTCTATTTTTTTCTTTTTCTCCTTACTGCCCCTCGATCTCTCTTATCTGGGGAGTTTTGTCATCCTCCTGATGATCTTTAGAGGAGTTTCCTTCACCCGTTACATACCATAACCTCTGATTTTAGGGCGAGGGGAGCTAGTCACATTGACCACTCAGCAAGTACCATACTTGTCCACCAGAGGATGAAATCACGTTAATCATTGGACTTGTATTTTGATCTTACTTGGGGTTTAAGAAATTTTCGAAACTTTCCCAGAAATTATATCTCTTACATTTGTTACCCTTCCTGTCAAGTTTATTAATTCTTATGGCCGAATTCAACCATTCTGCATGAGTTGGGCTGGAGGACCCTATCCATTTAATGCAAATTTCCCTCCTTGCAAGTACTATCAATACAAAAAGAAGATTGTCTTGCCCTTTTGTTAGTCCCCCTACATTTGCTGTATCTTCAATCCCAAAAAGGGTAAGAGTGGTACTTACAGTTAGTTGCTTGCTCAGGATAATGCTCATGGTCTTACCAACTTCGTCCCAAAATTCTTTCAGTTGGGGGCAGTTTTTAAACATGTGGATGTCGTCTGCTTTTTCTTCTCCACATTTTGGGCATTTCTTTATTCCTGCGTTCTTAAACTTGGAAAGCTTTCTTGGTGTCCAGTAAGCCCGATGAATGGTGTATAAATGGTTCCTTTTCAAGGCCGCGGATTTCAAAGTGGACCAACATTTCCCTACGGATTTTTCCCAAATTAGGTCTAGGTCTGCTATTAGTAGATCCTTCCCCCAGGTTTGTGCCTCTATGTTGAGGTTTATGTCATTGGCCTTAATCAGAGCCCAATACCATTTAGCCACTTCCTTTGGTATTGGTATTGCTTTGACCATTTCTTTTTCCAAACTTTCGTTTTCCCGGTTGTTAAGGGGTAGTGTCTTGGCCCAACTTAGGATCTGATAATATTTGAATTTGGATAGTGTGTTATTTGTCAACTCTTGAAGCTCTGACCATGATTTCAAGTTAGATCCGTTTAGTATTTGCCCCCAATACTTTACGTTGGCTCTTTTTAGAGGGAGTGCTAGAGTGTCTTTAAAGCATTCAGGGGTTCCTGGCGAGTTCCAGATGGGAGCCAGTTGGCTATAGTACGGGATTTTCAGGATTCCTCTGATTTGTGCCCACATCTTTGCCGCTTCCCTTAAGGTCTTTAGTTTTATTTTTTTGAAGTACTTGGGATGTCCGAACTTATACAGGACATGGTCGTCTGATTCAGTGATCGCTTGTAAGTACCTCGGATAGTTTTCATGACTCTTTAGGAGCACTCTGATGTTCTTAAATTGAAAGGCTCTGTGGTATTCTACCAAGTCCGGGCTAGCCAGCCCTCCATCTTTCTTCCCCCTCCTTATTTTCTTCCAGGCAATCCTCGTGCTCTTCGCAGCCCATATAAAGCTTGTGATGTCTCTTTGCGCCTGGGTTAGTACCGTTTTCCCAAACTCTAACGGTATTGCGTTAAATAGGAAAGTAAACTTTGGTATGATGGTCATCTTGACTATGTTTGATCTCCCAATCAGACTTAGTGGTAAAGAGGCCCAAGTCTTGAGCAGTTTCCTTACATCTACGGCTACCTTGGTCAGGTTGCGTTGCGAAATCTTTCTTATATCATGATTCACTAGGATTCCTAGGTACCTAATTTCGTTCTTTATGTTGTGGCTTTTAAAACAGGTATTCCATGTCATGATCTCTGTTTTCGTTTTATTTACCAGGTACCCTGAGACATTCCCAAACGCTTCTATAATTTCTTCGATTGTGTCCTTGGCTCTCAGGTAGTCGTCCGTAAAGATCCTTAAGTCATCCGCATATAGTGCGATTTTCTTTTCCCATGTATGATGTTTGAATGGAGTAATTTCTTTGTTGATTCTTAACTTGTTCGCTAGCGGCTCAATATATATATTGAAGAGCAAAGGTGAAAGGGGGCACCCCTGCCTTGTTCCTCTACTTATATTTATATTTTCCGTAAGACTTCCATTTATTAGAACCTTGGATCTTGTGGCTTTATATATTTGCTTTACCATGTGAATGAAGCTTTGTCCAATATTGTTTTTGGCCATTACTTTCTCTAGGAAGGCCCAGTTGACCCTATCGAAAGCCTTAGCGGCATCAACTGTGAGTATGGTGAGAGGAGTTTTCTCGTATGTTGCAATGTCTATTGCAGTTAAAAGTTCTTGTGTAACTTCGTGCAATTGCCTCCCTTTGATGAACCCTTTTTGATCCTGGTGCAGCAGTTTCGGTAGTACTTTCCCTAACCGTGCTGCCATGATTTTGGTAAAAATTTTATAATCTGCGTTCAGCAGTGAAATCGGGCGGTATGATTCGCATCTGGCAGGGTCCTTTCCCGGTTTTAGGATGATTGTGATTATGGCATCATTCCAAGACTCTGGAATCGCTTCATGCTGCTTAAGAATTATGTTGGCTAGTTCAGTAATGTGTGGAAGTAGAATGTCTCTTAGTGCCAGGTAGAATTCATTCGGTAAGGCGTCAGGCCCCGCTGCCTTTCCTTTTTTCAAACTCATGATGGCATCAGCCACTTCACCTTCAGAGATTTCTTTGTTCAGGTCTTCCCTTTCTTCATCCGTAATTTTTAATAGCGGAACATCTTCCAAGTAGGAATTAATCAGCTTGTCTTGCGGGTTTGTATTTTCCGTATAAAGTTCTTTGAAGAAGTTCCGGAATTCTTGCCTAATGATATTTTCATCAGAGCTTTGCCCTGTTTGACCATCCTGAATTATACTTCTCACTTTATTTCTGACTTGATCGGTTTTGAGTTTCCATGCCAGAAACCTTTAGGTGAACTTCGGCAAACAGGGGGAAGATGGCGGCTGAGTAAGAAGCTCAGTCGGAGAGCTCCCGGGACTGCCCGTGATTCGGACGAAAAGCAATGATTGAATGCACCCAAACAGAGCTATGAGTTTATGAACTTATGAGGATAAATGAACAAAAAAGTGGGTCCTCTTACCACGAGTGCGGAACCCTTTGGGATGGTGTGTTCCCTCGGTTTGGCTGTCTCCCCGTCTGCTCGTGGTGCACCGAAGGAAGTCCTGTGCCTGCTGCCGCGCGGTAGCTGTATGGACTTCGTGGCGTTTCCTTTGGGTGGAGAACGCTGCTCGGAGCCTAGGGAGGAGCTTGCAGGCATAGGTGAGAGCGGCGGCTCCGGGCAGGGCATTAGGGCAGGGGAGCAGTCGGGCCTCTGGAGCACTGCCGCGGAGGCAAAGACGCGTTGCTGCCGTGCCTCCGGAAGACTGAGCTTTCAGTTCCGGGGCGCGAGCGGCAGTATCAGAGTTGATCTCCGCCGGTACGCCGAGGCTCGCAACAGAGCAGCGTCAGTCTCAGTGTCCGTTTCAGAGAGGAATATCTCGCATAAGGGAGCAAACAGTAAGACAAGAGTATGCTGGATCATTGAAAGATTTAACTCTGGAATACTCCGTATACAAAATGAAAAAAATAGATTAACTGAGAGGGTTTGGTCATCTGGCGAGGCAAACAAAATAAAGTTAGAGAGCAGCATAAACAGCCAAAAAATAAATATTGTTCAAACCTGTCACACGGAAAACTTGAAACTTAAGTCACTTACAAACTATCAGCTTATGAGTAACTCTACAAACCTAATACAAGAAGGCAAAGAGGAGGCGCATCGCAAATTAGGGGAGAGCCTCGCCAATGCAAACCCAGTGGAAACCAAGGTACTTTCAGAGTCCCAGGGAGCACAAGGTCAGGACAAACAAATAGTATCTTGTTACAGCTTGTGCAACAGAAACTTCCTAAGACAAGAGCAATACCCTAAGGGCATTTCACCAAGGGAGAGCAAAAAGAAGCAGAAAACCCTTGCGAAAGAATACACTAAGATCACCTCAGAGAGTGGAAAACTGTCCTCTTCATTGAGATCAAAAATAAAAGTGACTCCCTCATTACGATCCTACTTCAAGGTACAACAGCAGGGGCTGCAACCAGAGGGTCAGGCCCTCGTGCGGGAACAGTCCTCTTCGGATACCCTGAGGGAAGAAAGAGAGGAGATCGTCAAGGATACGGACATTTCTTCTTCACAAAATTTAAACTCTCAGACGCCCCCTCTAATCGAAAAAATAGTCTCAGATAGCGCAAAGAAAGGGAGGAGGACCAAAAACAAGAATAAGAGCAAGAACAAGACAAAAATAGAAACGAAGTGTTTGAAGGATATTTGGAAAACTAATAAGGGAAGCGGAGCAGAAGAAGGAGCTGAGGTCCAGAAGGTACACATGGCGGAGGGGGGCGAAACTGAGCCCTCTGCTAGAACAGCGCCTAAGCCAACAGAGGATGATGACAAGGAAGAGGATGATGTAAGACCACTAGGGAATCATAAAGAAAAAGAAACCCCGAAAAACCACACAGACGAGCTCCTCGAGAAGATATGGGCGGAAATGAAAGAGAAATTCTCCGTCTCAGAAGCAAAACAAGACAAAATCCAGGAAGTATGCGAAAAACTGGACAATAAGTTGAACGCCCTGGGAGATAGAGTTACGGCAGTGGAGAGCGAAGTTGTTGCCTTGGATAAAAGGGTAGAGAAGAACAGGAAGGAAATAAACTCTCTGAGATTAGAAAATAAAATCATAAATGAAAAGATGGAATCCTTGGAAAACCAGGCAAGAAAAAATAATATCAGAATCTTGAACGTTCCGGAGAACCAAGAGGGCCAAGACATCAAGATGTTTGTAGTAGCACTATTGGCAGAGCATTTCCCTTGGGCGGACAAGACAATTCTGGAAGAAGATATACAGAGAGCACATAGGGATCCCTTTGGAAAGAGCAAGGAGAGGAAAACCCCAAGGAAGATCCTAGTCAATTTCAAAACATATGTGCTGAAAGACAGGATCCTGGGAGAGGCATTAAAAAAGGGAACTTACAATAAAGATTGTTGGACTTTTAGAATAAGGTCCGACATGTCAAAGGCCTCCCAGACCAGACAATGGGAACTGGGAAATTTAATGCCGGAACTCCAACAACTAGGCGCCACGGTGCAGATGAAATTTCCACCATCGCTTCGCATAATGTGGCGGAACAAAATGCGAAACTTGAAAGAGCCAGAAGAAGTGAAAGCCCTCATAGAGCTGATGAAAGAACAATTGCGTTCAGAGGAACCTCAGATTTAAGGGAACCCACATAAACAATACATATAGATTACGAAGCAACCCCCAATGAGGGAAAAAACGGGGAAAAAAACATATATAAGCAAAACACAATTAAGGTCAAAGTATAAGTCATGAAGGTGCATGGCAATCAAATAACTCTTTTTTAATTGTATAAAGACAAGAATCACGGGAACGGGAAGCTAAAAGGGTTACGAGGATAACCAAAGGAAAAGAAGATGGAGGCTTCCCCGGGGAGGGTAACATTAAAACACACTTAAGAAAACATACAAATTTCACGACAATGGGTGGGGAGCAAAATAGGAAAAAAAACAAAAAATTCCTCATTTGCGAGAGTACAGGCAAGGAGAAAATGAAGTTATATTTCATAAATAATAAGGCAGTGCATGTGCAGAAAAGCGAAAATGAGATGAACAATATGAACAATATTAATGGGAAGCACAAGTAGAAACGTTAAAATATTATCGTGGAATGTAAATGGCCTTAGGACAGAGAGTAGGAGGAATAAAATCCTGGAATACATTAGAACAACAGAAAGTGAAATTATAATACTGCAAGAGACTCATCTCTTAAAAAATGAATGGGATCAAATAACCAAGAACTTATGGTGGGTAGATTCCCATGTATGCACTACACAACAATGCAACATCAAGGGAATAGCGATAATCTTTAAAAAGTCATTAAAAGCAGATGTAATCTCTACAGAGGTAGATAGTAAAGGAAGATGGGCTATAGCCAGCATAAAAATTGGTAACACTCCCCTTACTATTGCAGGTTACTATGGGCCTAATCTTGACGACGCTGACCCCCTGCAAAAACTATACTCGCAGTTACTATTAGCCACCTCTCCCATAATATTGGGAGGTGATTTCAACCTAGTGATGGACCTAAGACTAGATAGATCGCCACCTGGGAGACAGACTAACCTGAAAAAAATGAGAGAGTGGATCGGGATCTATAAAAGGGATCTTGATCTAGTTGACATCTGGAGAAAAAAAGGAGAAAACAGGCACCCCTTTACCCTGCACAATAAAAAGCTGGGGCATAAGTCAAGGATTGATTACTTTCTGGTCAGCAGTGAAATGACAGGGAATGTGAAAAAAGTTTCTCACACACCAGCTCATCTGTCGGACCATTCGGCTGTACAACTTCTATTACAGGTCACAACAAAAGAAATGGAAAGAAGATTCACAGTAGAGAGAGCCTTGCTACAAGATGAACAGATTATAAGGGAACTGGAAATTGAAACAAAACACTTCTTTGAACTAAACGCGATAGGCACCACAAAACAAACCACATGGGATGCTTTTAAAGCTGTTCTAAGGGGTAAACTGCTGAGTCTAGGGGCTCGTAAAAACAAGCTATTAAAGCAAGAGATTTCAGATTTGGAAAACAATATTCGATCCTTAGACTTCGCCATTTCTATGGAACAAGATGAAGTTAGGAAACAAGAACTTTTTCTACAAAAACAGCAACAGAAAGATGGGATTGAAGGTGTCTTGGAAGCAAGATTGAGAAAGAAATGGGACTCTAGCAAATTAGCAAAACATGAATATGGCGAGGGCTGTGGAAAGTGGCTGGCATGGATCCTCCATCATTATATCTTCTTCCTTCTCCAGTGCTGCCTCAGTGGTTGTGGTGGTCGTCTTGGTGCTCCGGGTTGTAGTAGCAGAACCTCCATGCCATCGGAGAGGTTGCCAAGAATTAATTGGTATTGTCTTCCTTCTATACAAGTGTGTTAGCCTCATTTTTCAGACTGGGTATTTGCTAATGTAAAAAAATGTTGCTAAAGGGACTTTTTTTGCGACATGCAAGGATTTTCTTGTACATCTCGTGTTATGTGCTTAGCAGGAGTAGCAGGAATGTCTACCTTGCATCTCATTTTCGGTAGCTGCACTGTGATAAATTCACATAAAAGCTGCTGTAATGTCACAAAATTGATGCTGCGGTGGTTGTAAATCCTTGTGAAAGCGCTGGAGGGAATGGGTGTTTGCACTGCAATTTGGTTTGTGAGCACTTTTAGGGCTAGATGTAGGTGGCTAAATACCGGTCGGTAAAGCCGAAATTCGGTAAAATTTGGCTTTACCGACCGGTATTTAGCCCTGTGCGATGTATGTATTACTGAATGACATCGGTAATAAAGAATCGGTAAATCCAAGGGTAACAGTTACCGATTCCTTATTTACTGATCGGTAAACACCGAAACAAAAAAATACCGTATCGGTAAATAAGGAATCTGTAAGAAATTGGAATTGCGATAAAGCAAAATTCGGTAATACCGAATTTGTCCAAAATCAGTATTAATGAATCGTTAGTTACCACAGATCCTGAGCAGGTGGTAATCAGGTGCAGTGCATAAAAACAGCCCCAAAATGCAACAGTGTGAACACAATGGCGGCCCTCTACGTCAAAGCAAGGCGGCTACATTTGAGAGCAGCAGGAGTGAGGTTTTGGAGACGGGAAGAGCGTGTGTACAGACTGGGTGTCACGCTGTTCCAATTGACTGAGCCAGAAATACATGACAGGTACAGGATACACCCACACACCATCCTTGACCTGATACGGGACCTGGAACCATATCTTGAGCATCAGACACCTAGGGCGCACGCAATACCCTCCCATGTACAGGTGCTCTGTTGCCTGCACCTCCTGGCATCAGGAAGTTACCAGGGTGTGATAGCCGCAGCAGGTGGTGTGTCACAGAGCTGCCTATCCCATTTTTTCAACACCTTCCTCAACGCCATGATGGACAGAATGCATCATTACATAAGCTTCCCAAGCACAAAGGCGGAGCTGCAGAAGACCAAGCTGGATTTCTACCAAAAGGCACAGTTCCCACACGTAGTAGGCTGAATCGATGGGACCCACATACCAATCTGCCCACCAGCAGCTACAGAATACATTTAATGCAACCGCAAATCCACTCACTCCATCAACGTGCAGGTGATATGTGATGCAAACTTCAAAATCACTGCGGTACAAAAGGGGGTGGTGGTGATGGACGGAGCATCTGAACCAATCAAACACTCACACCCAGTCAACAGATCTGGGTTTAATCCATCACCGTTTTTTAGCCCACTCTGCCACCCCATTTCAGACATGGCCATATGCAAATCAGTCTGACCCTGTTCCTCATGGGAACAGTCCAGCCCGAACTGCCAAGCCATGCCTTCCCTGGACCGGAAACAAGCTTCCTAGGACCAGTTCCTGGCATTTCAGCCGTCTTCAGCCAGACTTGCTTGAATCCAATGGCAAAGTGAGCAAGGGACTCATGTCTGAGCATACCCTGCCAACTTATGGCGAACAAAGCAGTACAAAAGGGGGTGGTGATGGACGGAGCATCTGAACCAATCAAACACTCACACCCAGTCAACAGATCTGGGTTTAATCCATAACCGTTTTTAGCCCACTCTGCCACCCCAGTTCAGACATGGCCATATGCAAATCAGTCTGACCCTGTGCCTCATGGGAACAGTCCAGCCCGAACTGCCAAGCCATGCCTTCCCTGGACCGGAAACAAGCTTCCTAGGACCGGTTTCTGGCATTTCAGCCATCTTCAGCCAGGCTTGCTTGAATCCAGTGGCAAAGTGAGCAAGGGACTCACGTCTGAGCATACCCTGCCAACTTATGGCGAACAAAGCGGTACAAAAGGGGGTGGTGATGGATGGACATTACTGACATTGTTGCTAAATTCCCATGGAGTACCCACGACTCCTACATATTCAGGAACAGTGGGCTTTATACGCGTCTGGCTGGCGGTGAATTCGGAGAAGGATACCTACTAGGTAAATCAATGTGACACATCCTGATGTATACCTTAGAATCACCTATTGGTGACACAAAATAATGGCACTTTCTTTTACATTTAGGTGACAGCGCATATGCCCTCCGGTCTTTCCTACTAACCCCATATCTCAACCCATCCACCCCAAGGGAGAGGAGATGCAATGTGGCACATAAGAGCACACGCAACGTTGTGGAGCGCACCTTTGGACTGCTAAAAAGCAGGTTCTGTTGACTCCACAAAAGTGGAGGTGCACGTCCGTACCACCCCATCATCTGCTACAAAATAATAGCAACATGTGCAATGCTACACAACCTTGCCAGAAAGAAAGGAACAGCAGTGGAATTAACTGACTCTGAGGACGAGGACAATCCACAGGCATAGGCCAGAGCAGCTGGGATGGGAGACACAGACGGGCTGAGATAACTCGTAACTATTTCTGAGTGAGTGAGGAGACATAGCCAGTTACTGTATTTGTGTGATGGTGTTTAATAAGCACACCATCAAGATCAAAACCAGTGTCCATACAGACATGGGTTACATCACCCATCACATGAGTCCCAAATCCTAGTTGGCTCTATTTCCTGTGCCCACACTCTGCACTGCCACGTTCCTTGTCCCCACTGTCTGAACTGCCAGTATGTCCCTGGGCAGCGCTGTGGCGTTCGCTGTGCCTCCTGCTCTCTTTGGGAGAGGGCGTAATGTTACTATGGCTAGTAGTCTCCTCACCGTCCCCCCTCTGCCGTAGTGGCCACCTTCTCGGTCTGCAGCAGCTCCAGTGCTGAGGTCATTGTCACCATCCCCCTAGCCACATCCCTACTACAATGATCCATCTCCTCCTGCATGGCTATTGACCGTCTGCACATGAGGGAGGCAGCAGTGGACAGCCGGTTCACTGCCTTGGTATATGCATCAAGTCTCTGCCTCTCCCTGCACCTAGAAAGGCGGTCCTCCTCCAACTTGCTGCTGAGCTGCCTCACAGCCGACGCCACGTCACTCATGCCCTCAGACATGGTGTTGTTCATTGCACTGATTACCTTTTCTATTCTGTGCATGTGCGCGTTCATGTGTGACATCTCCCTATGCATTGACCGCATCGCTCTCCATTGCAGGTGCTGGACCTCCAGCATGTTGCCTTCCAGCCCAGCAAACACACTGTCACCTTGCTCCGAGATTTAAGGACTGGCTGGCCTTGCCCTGCGGAGTCTGGAGGATGTGTGGGCGCGCTCTGATGGTGTCTCAGACCTTTCCATTTTGCCGTCCTGAGCCACTGGTGACTGTTGGCCCCCTGTGCCCTCCTCCTCCGACACCTCCATCTGCTGGAGGGTGGCCACAGCATGCCTCCTGCCTGACTGTGGTGGTGGTGTTGATTGTGGCAGTGGGGATGGAGTTGGTGGTGATCGCGGCGTTGTCTGGAGCTGTGGTGATGGTGGGGATAGAGAAGTTGTTGGTAGTGGTGCGGTGGTTGTGCGCCCTGCAGGCGACTGCTCCTCCTTCTGTTGTCTCCCCTCTGGCCTGGGTGCCTTCCCTCTGCTCCCCTCTGCTGCACTGCAAGATGCCTCGCCTGTAATGATAGAATGTAGATATACTCACTTATATGGCAGCATTTGCATTGCATTAAACATTAATGCTGCCAATCACACTGACAGTCCTCTGCTTGCTAATTTCTGTCACATGCTTTTGGGTTTGCTAGACTGACTGTTCTGAACATGTGTTTCCTGAGACTACATCTCCCACGATGCATTGCAGGGTATGTGTAAAACATGGAACGGAGTGGGAATCCCTATGCCTCTCTGGGGATTGGGGTTGGGGAGGGGGAAGCACAGTATGTTGGGCATGCATCTTACCTTGTTTTCTGGCAGCTCTGGCAGAGCTGTCTGCATCACCTACGCCACTCACACTCTCCGGCTGGAGGGTGGACTCTACCATGAGTTCCAGTGCTGTTGGTGCAGGTGCTCTGCTCCTCCCTCCACCAGTTTTTCTGGCCTGCCTCTGCCTCTCCACCAAATTTGCCTTCGCCGTCTTCCTCAGGTCATACCACCTTTTCTTAATGTCCTCAATGGAGCGCTGGGTGACCCCAATGGCATTTATTTTGCTCAGGATCCCAAGCCAGATCTGTCTTTTCTGAGACTCTGGCACATGGAGGGACTGCTTGCCAAAAACCTTTTCGTAGTCCTTGCTGGCGTCTTCGATGAGGACCTCCAGCTCCTTTTCACTAAACTTCATCCTCCTTTTTCTTTCTGCTCCCTCCTTCTCTCTCTCCTGGTTTGCCAATTTCCAAGGTTTGTTCGTTTTTTGGTGAAAATGAGAAGCTGTGTTGCTCCTGGCTCCTCTGCTCAGCTACTGGCCTCACAGTCAGCTCTAGGTTCAATGCAGCTGCCTGGGTGTTGCCACTTCCTGTTTGGGAGGTAATTGGGATGCACAGGATTGGCTGATTCATCAAATTCCGATTTTTTTAATTACCTATTCGTAATTTACCGATTCGGTATTGGATTTGGTATTTACGAATTGGTATTGGGGTTTCGGATTTTTTTTTTAACCGATACATTCCAATTCGGTATTTTTTACTGATTATTACCGATTCGGTAATTTTTACCGAATTTTTACGTACATCGGAGATATCGATTCCTTAATTCCGAATCAGTAAAATTCGGTATTAAGGAATCGGTATTTCACGTTTACCTACATCTGGCCCTTAGTCATTGAAAGACTTAGTGGCCTTGAAAGGGAAACAACATCTTTATTTTTGATATTGTAGTATTGGCTGTTGCGCATTGAAGCTAAATGTGAGACTGTTTCAGTAGGAATGGGGATGGAAACAGCTTTCGCTCCTGATACTGAGGTGAGATTCTTGAGTTATGGAACGTATCTCCTACATTATAGCGTGAATAATCATCACACACATGAGCTGGCAACAACAATGCTGAAATCTGGGTCAAATGTCCCCTGGAAAATGATCTTCAACCTAAACACGTTTCCACAACATACAGCATTTTCACCAGACTGAGAGCCAAACCCTTAATATAATTGCTTTTGACATGAATGTCAGCACACAGATTTAAAACTAGAACTGCCTAGCTGATCTATTTTCTTTAAAAGAGTGTCCAATGTGTACTGTCAGCAAAAGAGAACACAAAAATGGCTAAGGAGGGATTGGGTGATGAAGCTGTTATGGATCTCATAAGCTGACCATAAGACAGGGTTAATTAAATTTGTAATATCGCTTCTTTGTCAAATCAACACCTTCAAAGAACAGCCTACCATTAACTGTTCAAAAAACAGCATGTTACTGCTAGAGTCATCCTCCCCCTGGTGAGAGTCATTGGTCCGGGACACCATTTTATGCAAAACAAACTCCAGGTGGCTGCACTCAAAACAAGACTGGCACAAATGCGACAGGGATGGAATCGTACCACTGCCTAAGATGGCTGCTCTCCCCTGAGCTGCGCAACTGCAGGAGAGAAAACGGGACTGCTGCTGCAGCCGCCTGGGCCATGAAAGGAGGACAGGGGTTGGGAAGAACACACACCTTAGCCCCTCCGACCCCACTCTGATGATCTCACAATGCCCCACACTTGCGGCAGTGGCTCTTCCGACACTGCTCCAACATAAAATCCTGTGATTCCACAGGCCCTGATGCGAGCACAATTCTGGCTGAAGTGCCCCCCTTTGCCTGTCTTCCCCCAGAGGCACTGCTAGGATACCGATGGCTGGGGTGAGGGTCTGTGCTGCTGAATCCTCTTTCGCTCTCTGATGATGGCTACCCCCCTAAGAAGTGGAGCCCATGGCAGTTGCGGTGCATAGTCTAGGCATTCGAGACTCACTTCGCTTTGCCTACACCTCACTCCCAGTACTGGCAGGACATGGGTGCTAGCCCCTTTCTCTTACTCCAACCTTATCTTCTAGGGTGGAGGTCCTACATGACTGTGACACAAATGATTTTATGAGCCCACTTCTACAGGACTTCTGATGACTTTTTATCAAACCATCTGTATTGATTTTTGCACTTAACAAAATATCAACGGAGTTATCATCATCAGACACCAAAATGATATAGTAGGATAGTTAGATTGGTGAACAGTTTCCACAATAGGAAGGTGTCTCCATATACATTTGTACAATATAACATTGCATCTGTCATTCTGTCGCAAACAAAAACTCAGACAGAGCAATCAGTTTGCCCACTGTTATCTCCTCACCCTCTAAAAAAGCCCTAAAACAAAGGGATGTGAGGTAACTGGAGTTCTTATGTGATATGGCTTGAGGCACAGGAGACCTGAGAGAGGGACGATCCTGTGTCAGGGGAGGTATGGTACTGGGAAGGTAAGGTGCTTGTAAGCAATACTAGAATTGAAAAAGCTGGAGAGCCCATGCACAAATTGGGCACAAAAACAGGGGCAGCCCTTTCGAGAGGTAGTCTACTAGTGGTCCCAAGTGAATTTAAAGTTTTTATAGTTGTTCAAGAGAATGTCAGCCATCTTCTCCATGGTGAAGACCTGTTAAAGCTAGGCATGACAATGACATAACAACAGCACCTATTTTCTTCCACAAAGCCGTCCTCACATTCTCAGTATCAGCAAGGCATTGCCACATTATCACCAGATCACCAGTTTTTGATGCTTGAGGCAATCATCACGTAACCCTCAAAAGAGTGAATTCAGGTGAGATCACGATCGGGTACCCCGAGGGTGCCTTTAAGCTGGGCTAGTATTTCAGACCAGAATGAGCAGATTGTCTGGAATTCCCAACAAATATGACGGAAATCCCCAAGTATTCCACACCCTGTCCAACAAAGCTCAGACGTGACTGGAATTTCTTTCTCCAGTTTGGTAGGATAAAGGTACCAGTGAAACAATATTTTGTAATGTGCCTCTCACAAATTGATAGACTGGTTAAATCTGGGGATATCTCTCCAAAATGTGGCCATTTCTCGATTTGGAGCGTGTCTTCAAGAGTTTGCACAAAAAAATGCTATGTGATGGGTTGCGGGGGCGGGGGGGACAGTATTGAGCAGTAAGGAGTAAAGAAAGCAGATACACCCCTTAGAGCCCCCTTCCCTTATAGCGAATCATTCAACTGGGATAAATGTTCTAGTGGTCAATGTCCTAATGTCCAGGTGAAGTACCCAGTGTTTTATCTGTCTATATCAGTAGCATTCTGAATCTGGGAGATTAAAGTCTTTTTGACAGTTCTTGAAGGTGAGAGACTGCTCCAACCGTGGAAGAGGTTAGAGATGGTGAGGCAATTCCACTCCCTCCACAAGTTAAATGGCCAGGTCAAAGTGAATCTGTGAATGGTGGGTTACATTGAATTTGAATAAAGGGGATCAGTCAATCAGCATTTGTAGATCACAACACTATCACTCCTAAGGGTATCTGCGAGCTGAGGGTGCTGTGTCTCAGTCGCGAAGCCAGGTCTTGTTTTTGCTTCTGAAGCCAGACAGCGAGGGAGCTGTTTGGAGGTGGAGGGGCAGGTTATTCCAGGTCTTGGGAGTGATGTAAGAGAAGGAGCGGTCCTCGCTGTGACTGCAGTGGATGCAGGAGGTGTGTGCAAGGGTGAGTGAGGTGGAGCACAGGTGCCTTGCAGGTAAGCATGGGCGGAAAATCTGTTACGCTCGCGGATTTTGCGAATTTTCGGTAAATTTGCGATCCGTGAACTCCCGCGAATTTACCGCGAATTCGCAAATCCGCGAGCGGCGGATTCCGGGGGCAAAAGTTCAAGCCTTGCTGGCCTGTTGTAACTATTTTATGATGGCGCCGGCAAGCTGCCAGTGCCATCCTAAAATAGTTACTAAGTTAGCTTCAACAGGAAGCTCTAATAGATAAAATAAAGCAGGTGCTCGAGAACATAGGTAGTATACTACTGTTGCAATCTGTGTGAAAGTAGTAAAGGCAGTATAGTTGGTATAGTTTTGCCCCAACAGAGTAAAGATCCCAGGCTGCAGTGGGACACACTGGTGCCTACCAGTACCACACACACCCTTGCACCATTGTGCAAGTGGGTCACTGTTGTTGGCTGTTTACAATTCACGAATGTATCCACGCCTGCCTGTAGACCCTACTTCATGATTGGCATTGTCTACTTGGTAAGTGATGCACTATATGCAGTTTACTTTTGGCAACTACTTTCAATGATTCATGCCCATAGGCTGCCCATGTCATTTTCCCCTGGAGAGGTGCTTTGTGTCTGCTTCTATGCTCTGGCTTCCATACAGCAATATGTGTGTGCAATGTACCATAGATATAATGTGTAGTTACAAGGGCTTGTATTTCTTTCATACTGACATACAAAGAATTGGATTGCCCTGGTGCATGCTTGTGTGGCACAAATATGATGAACATTCATAAGGAGTATGGGCATGATCCATTATGTACTTTAGGATCTCTTCAGTGAAAGCATTATGGCTATTGTATGTGTTTAATTATGTAGTCATGTTCATTGAGCCAGAAACATATGGATGAGTGAACAGTGTTATTGTCTCACATGGCTCACAGACCCCATTTTTAGAAGGTAGACATTTGTTTAGTTGGAGCTTTAAACTGTGTCAAAACCTGAGACTTATTGTCACACCTGGACATTCCATTGGGAAGCAAGACATTTCTCATTATGCCATCACAGTGGATGTACATGTTCTTGCTGCATATTCAAAGAGAGCAAGTGCTAGTGACTTTTGCTCACTCTCCTTGAGATTTATTGAAGTGAGTTATGTTAATACACATCCACCATGGTATAAGTAGTCCATTCATCAACCGACATGCAACACTCCGGTTTTTATTAGTGAATTTATTTACAGTAAAGGTTGGCGCAGCATGTGCTTTTTTGCAATGTATGGGGCAACATCACCAATATTGATTGTGAGCAAAAGATGTCCACACATAGTCCATTTGGGAGACATGTCATGGGACATGTTGATGTGAGGAGAATTGTAGTGAACAGGCATACATTGTCATTAAGGAAGGTAGCTTCTTCAAAAGTTCACAAGTGGAGGATATTAACAGGTACACAAACCAAAAGGTACAGTGCTGGGTAACAAAGACGGTGACATAATGACAGACACAGACCACTGGATAACTGGCCAGGGGGCACAGAATTTTTTTACCTGGCTGTTCCTCAATGGAAGCTGTAGAAGTCCACATCTTCCTACCCTGATGAGTGTTGTGCCTCCCCTGCAGTTGGTGGTGTTTGTGTGGGAGGAATCTGAGACACACACACATCAGTGACAAAAAGATGTGGCTCCTCTGCCCCTAGCAACATTTGTCTGGGCCATCAAGGAATGCAGCAGAACACTGAAAAGTGACTGAAGACTTCTCGACAAAGTAGCAACATCGCTGTAGGGGACAATCGTTGTTAGGTAGGAGTCCAACTTGCCATGATTTGAAAGATCATCCCCAGCCTGGTGGCAACCTCACTGATGTCAGAGGTTGAGGTCTGTTGCACGTGCCTCTCTCTCATTACACCAGCAATATCAGCCAGAAATCATCCAACCTATGGAGCCAAGGGTAGATGCTTTTAATTTCCTCAGATGTATCTTTATTAGGACTGAGGCAGCTACAGATCCCTCTAGGGTGCCCACTATAGTCTCCATCCCCCCGCCACATCAACTATCTGCTGCTGCACTCCTACCACTAGCCATTGGAAGATGGCTTGGGGTCCTCCGTGTCCACAGCTGGACAACAATTGGGTAGCTCCGCCCCCTTCACGAACACGTGTTGTTGCAACTCGGTAAAGAAGACTGGAGAATGGAGGCCAGTTCTCGCTCCTACCGCGGTTGAGTTATTCACTTTGAATTGACATGAGGCGTCGATAAATGGTAAGCGTTACCGTGTGGCTCAAGAATAGGGTCACGCATAACTTGTAAGTAGGCGAGGTTCATTTTTTGAAACGCGTAGTTTTTGCACTCCGTTTTCAGAACCCCAAATCGGCAGAGATTTGAACACGTTAAAGTTGTGGCTCCCTGACTGAATTAAAATCGACTTTAGTGTAAGTACATGCAATGCGGTTGCCAGGTGTGTTCGTGGAATATCAAGGGGACTTGTTATTAATGTACTCTTTCGAACCGCTTCCATTTTTTAGATTTTGCGAACCTATGCGCCACGACCCCTGTCATATAACTTGAAGTCTTGAGACCAGTACGCCCGAAAGAATACTTTAAAGGTAATTCTTTCATTTTGAGAAATAGGAACACAAGTGGTTACTAATTTCTTTATGCACACAAAACAACTTAGCCTTTGCTACTTTGTTGCAGAGTGGCGAGCACTGCATGATTTTACATCGTAAAGCCTTAAATTGCGCTGGTGAAGGCCAGGTAGCCAGGTATGTTGGTATTTACCTAAAAAATGCGTATTCAGTTGGAAGATTAAGTGGGACGCGCATTACAATTTAGTTTTTTTGTTTTTTCACTACAAACAGTTGGCCTTTATGGAAAGACTCATCCAGCCCTGATGAGAGTCCGGCAATACAAAAAACCAGGACTTGAAACGCGTCGGCCACTATATTAAGTATAGGTTGATCCTTGGTGATCTTTGTATAATAGGAGTTTTTGTATAAACTTGTCATTGCACTTCAGGAACATGATGCATTGTTTATATGTGTAAAAGTGATTCTGTTTCACATATTACAACTGTTTGGTTTTTATTTGAGTGATTGAATGTCATTATATTTGTCTTTTTTTTGACAGTATTGTAAATGTTTTATTTTTGATGAAATGTTTGTCGCATTATTGTTTAAGAGATTGCACATAATGTGATTGTCTGTTCAGTAGACTATGTGTTCTTTTTTGGAATTTATTGCATTATGATGAATAATGAAAAATTAAAACAGTCAAAATTGATGGTTAGGATAAACGCATTTATTTTCGTTTATTTCCTCATATTAGTAATAATTTCTTAAAAAATTGGAGGTGATGGTATAATCTTTTGTTCATGACTGAGTTTGTATCATACCACACATTGCAAGGCAGTTGGGCATTTTTTTTACCTGCACTGGCTGAAAGGGTGAGTTCAGGTAAGGGTATCATTTTTCATTTAATTTCATAAAGCTTTATTCGGAACAAGAAACAAGTCCATAAAAGCACAACATCCAAAAATACAGTTAAGAAAAGCGGTGGCCATACTAATGCAAACTATACAGATCAGTTAATAATGATTAAAATGATTAAAACTGCATGCTTTTCCTAGCGTTAATTGATTTTAAAAGAAAGGTAGCTGTATAAAAACACGCGTCAGGGTGTTGAAGATTAAAAAGCAGTCTCATGGAGTCTTTTACAGTCCTAACTCCAAACTTTACGAACACTGGTTTAAGATAAGCAATCCGCAAATATTTATACAGTTGGCAAAACAATAGAAAGTGCTTAGTGCTTTGTAAACAAATGTTATCACATGGGCAGGGACCAATGGGTGGTGAACGCTGTTGTGGGAAGGCCACTAGATTGTGGACTATCCCAGTTCTCAATCTAGTCAACACAAACCGGTGGCCCTTCCAGGTCACCTGCGATAAATACGGTTGGAAGCCCGAAAATTCATTTAATTCATGATATAAAATACAGGAGGAAAGTTCAACATTGTCTTGGTGCCGTCTGTTAGCTTGATGATTTAAAAAAGAGTTCTTGATTTCCTGCTTGGCTAAATCAGAGGCACCACAGTGATTAGTGAAAACATCCAAGCCAAAGTACTCCTGAAAACTGTCCACGTTATACTTTAGCCAGGGAATCCTTCGATAGTTATCCAGGGACAAACAGTCAGATATGATAGATCTACACAAAGACGTCTCTTCTTTCATCCATATTGAGCGCCAGAGCATGAGTGGTCTCAGGAGAACCAAATCGGAAAGGTGAAAAATATCCAATTCTTTGTGCACTAAAACGTTGGAAACTGAGCTGGGTAGACACAGAAGTCTCTTTAAAAAAGTGTTCTCCTCTACCTGGAGCGGTCCCGCCGGGGCGTAGCCCCAGACACCTGCTCCATATAGGGCCATAGAGAGGCATCGAGACTGGAATATTTTGAGCATATCATAGACACGCCTGTCCCCCAACTTCATAGCCAACGTGAATATGCCATTAGGACTCCTGGCCATCTTAGACCTTACATTATTGTGTTCACTAGACCATTTGTTATGTTTACTGTTTGAGAAAGTAACCCCTAGATAAGAAAATTTATCAACAAGTTGGACCTTGTGTCCATCAATGAAATATGAAAAGGGCTTCTTTCCGTTCCTCCTCCCACATTCCATTACAAAGGTTTTGGATTTTTTAATTACTAGCTTTCTTCCTTCGATGAATAGGGAAAAACCATCCATCAACCGTTGGAGGCCTATGGGGGTGCGTGAGATTAGAACCGCGTCGTCCGTGTATAATAATACTGGGAAGCGGTCACCGTATATTGTGGGGGCATCCACTGCCATAGATTTTAAGATGGAATCGATCTCATTAATGAAGAGTGTAAAAAGCAGTGGAGCCAACACACATCCCTGTCTAATTCCACGCCCGATTTTAAACTTGGTGGTGCATTCCCCTTGGATACCGTAACGTACACAGGCACGTAATTTGGTGTATAATCGTGCCAGAAAAAATACGATACCCTCAGGGGCCCCCATTTCAATAAGCTTGCCCCACAGGATGGCGTGATCCACTAGATCAAAGGCACTGCTTAAATCCGCAAAGCAGAGATAAATAGTGCCTGGTTTTGCTAGGGTATATTTATTGATAAGCAAGTCTAAGTTAAGACATTGCTCAATCGTCCCACGACCTTTCCTGAAACCAAATTGACTGTCAGCCAGGATACCATTCTCCTCCGCCCATTCTTCTAATCTTACCATGAGGACTCGACTCATGACTTTTACGGAAGAATCCAGCAAGGAAATCGGGCGATAGTTCTTGGCATCCCCACGATTACCTTTCTTAAATATTGGGACAATTATGGATTCTTCCCATGTCGGAGGAACCTCATTGCAGACTGCAGCATTAAAAATATTAGTTAAAAGTGGGCCCCATACCTCGGGTACTAGTTTGTAAACGTCGATTGGGACCCCGTCTGGACCCTGTGCTTTCCCCCCTTTACTAGCCCTGATACTGTCTAAGACCTCTGAGACAGAGATGTTGAGTGGCAAATGGGGCCATCTAACCACCGTATCCTCCTTAACACTATCGGAGTCAAAGATCTTAGAGAAATGAGAGATCCACTCTTCCCTAAGGACGGTGGTTGTTAGTTCAGGGGTTTTTTCATCTTTAAGAAATGGGGAATTAATTGTTTTCCAAAACAGGGTACAATCGTTCAATTCAGCAGCCGGAGCCAGGTTGTCCCACGCGTCCTGCTGGAGCTCCGCTTTCCTGCGTTTAAAAATTTCCTTGTAGCTACCTCTAAGACTTAAAACCAAGCTCTTGTCTCTAGGTTTGATTGCTAGTGCCTTTTTTAATTCTTTAAGGGCTAATGTACAGGCTTGGTTAAACCATCCCCGCAAGTGACCTTCCTTATGCTTAGCGGTAATGGTGAGTTTGGAATCAATAATAGAATTCATGTAGATAAAACGTTTGATAGAGTTAGCAGTGGCATCACCGTCATCTAAAATCCCTACTATATCTGTCAGACAACTTTTAATAATGGAACCAGACGCAATCTCAGCCTTGTCCCCGTTCCATCTGATTCTCATACCATTGGGGCGGTGGGGTTCGATGTTATGAATGCTCCCCGTGTTAGGAATCCCTTTGTTTTCCCATAACAGGGCCTCTACAGTCAAACAGTTATGGTCACTGAGCTGCATATCTACAATTTTAGGTGCCATAATCCAGGGTTCTAGGCTCGAGGAGATACAGATATAATCAATTACTGAGGAGGCTCCGCGGCCTGTGAAGGTCGGGGTATATTCTTCACAGTCATTTTTGTCATCAACCATAATATTCATATCATGTCCGTGGAGGAAAAGATTTAATGATTCCCCATATTGATTATGTTGAAAGTGTAATGCACCCTCTCCTTGACAGTTTTCCACCCCGCATAAATTTAGGTCAGAGAGTGGGCAGGTGGTAGCATTAAAATCCCCTGCCATAAACAGGTCAAAGACGACATTAGAAGTTATGATAATATCGTCAAGGGCACTAGATAATGCTTTTACCGGCTGATCCCTGGTGTTGTCGAAAATATTATTATAAAAATTAATTAAAAGGATGTTCCTACCATCTGCATAATACAACCACAAGATCTGAGAATGCACCCCCACCTTTGCATATTTTTTGACCAACAGGGGGGTTTCAACAGATATCAAAACCAGGAGACCCCCCTTCGCTCTCCCTGACAAAGATCCAATTGCGGGCAGCTGATATGAGACGAATCCGTCATAGCCCTTAAAATCCAGGCACCAGGTTTCCTGGAAACATATAATTTCGAATAAGGCTAAAAATTCTGTCCAGCCCAAACAATCCGATTTAGACCTGATACCTGCAACATTCCAACTTGCAATATGGCAGCTACAGAGACCTTCTCCATAGGGTAATCGCCCAGGTAAGGGTATCATTTACCATGTTGCTTAACTGATTGTATATTTTAGGGACTAGATTGAGGTAAGGTTTAGTTATGTTATTGGCACCACTGCTGAGAACACTGCGCCTTGTCACCAGGGTGATGGAATGGTGAGCAAAAAAATGATGGATTTAGGCCCTGATCGCTGTACTGGGGTGCATGTATGACATTGTTTTGCATTCTGTCCATCAATAGTTCTTTTGCATAGACTCTAGGCATCACTTAGTCCACAGCTCCAGACAAACTACTGTTCTTTTGTCATCTATTAGATTTGATCCTCGCTAGGGGTGGGCGGAATTTGTGTAGTCGCGATACGCAAAGCTCAGCAAAACGGTAAAAAATCTCAGCGAGCATACGGAGTTTTGCGAACACGCGGAATTGCTTGTTCTGCCCTTTCGCAATGCTTTTTTCCTGATCGTGAACAATTTTTGCTTGCTCGGGGTAAATATCTTGCAAACACGTATTTTGAAAGTGCGCACAAGCAAAAAATTCTGCGAAGTCGCTGATTTTTTGGCAACTCCGTGTTCTCTGTGGAACGTGAAATTACCCAAATTCCACAAATTCCGCTAGCAGGGCGGAATTTAACGCTCAGGCCTAATCCTCACACAGTAGCTCACACCAATCTGCCTTGCTCTGCTGTCATGAATGCATTTGTGCATTAATGTTGCTCAGGGGTCATATTTGACACTCATCCAACCAACTCCAAACAGCAAGCTGCCTCGCTACACTGCAGGAATAGAAAAAGCATATAATTACCATAGTGTGCTTAGTTGTGTGGAATCCTGTAGTTTCCTAATACACATAGTCCTCTCAAGAGTCCAGAACAATAGGCACTGTGCACTATCTCTGAATGGGATAGGCAATTACATATTTGGAAGTATGCAACCACTGTAGCTCACTCCATTCCCTCACTACCCAAGTTGTGCATAAGCAGAGATGCACACATCTCTTCACTCAGCCCCACTCACTCCTATCTGTACATGACTCCTCTGTCAATCATCATTCATTCCCAGAAACTAAAATGTATCTCTCACACTTGTGACACCCAGATCAGACATTGACTCTCAGGACACACATTTATTATATCATGCAATTGACAACCATGCCTACCTGTAGGTGAGAGCTACGGCTCATGCTAAATGCACAAATTAGTAGTGAAGATATTCTGTAACATGAACCTACCATGGTTGCCCACACAACTAGGCCCAAACACCTCATCCTTCAACGATCCCCAATCCCTGCCCATCTTCCTGGACACTTAGCTGACCTTACACTTCACAATACGCTGTCTCACATCCTCCAGCTTTGAAATATGTAGCATAGTCAGACTTGTCTACATCTGGCTCCTTCCTAACACTAGCTACACCATCACCCAAGCCACACCACATGTAGAATGTCGAACACCATGCTCTACTGCATCCTTTCACAGCTGCTACATAAGTGGATCATGTGTCGCTGGGGGGAGTCACTTGCATTCATCCTACCTCGATTTTCATTTGTACAAGACAGGAGACAGCATGGTATTTTACATGGCAAGCAACACCTGTGTAATCTCACCTAGCACATCAAGACAGCTGCATGAAATATGGTTTAATGCTAGCAACTGTACGCATGACTCTTCACATTATCCTACTTGGTGATCCTTCTCATACTCACCACCTGAATCCCCTCTTGGGTGAGAAGTTATTTCTCTGGCAACCCCATTCCATACCATGAATTTACAGTCCACGTATGGCTGTGTAGCCCCAAGTCAAGCACACTTACCTCATGGTGTAAGGGGGCCTGCATTGTCAGTCAGGTTGTGCAGATTTCCAAGGACCATGCATGTTCTGTGCTTTTGTATTGTGAGACATGTAGTGTTAGTCACTCATGTCATACATTGCACTACAAGTCACAGCATTCATAGGGCAACCTGAACTGGGTAGGATATTACACATGACCCTGACAAGCATGGGCAGGACAATAGTGGTCTGAGCAATTTGTCACTGGGCAAAACAAATTATATTAATGTGATGTGCGAGTTAACATGTGAGACACTCCTGCCATTTACCTTGCACACAGCACAGTGCAGCGCAGTAAAGTGTATTGCTGCTCTGCATGGTAGTTTTGACCATGCTGTCCGTTGTTGACACTTACCCTGTAGATCTACCAGGTCCTCAGCCGCAGTACTATCCTGTCCTTCCAATAATTCCACCAACTCTGTTGGAGTGAGTGACACCACCTGTTCCTCCATTGGGTCCAGCTCTTCCTGGTCCTCAGGTCCGCCTACGATCGTCAGTGTTGTCCTCAAGTTCTAGGCCAGTTTCTCTTTGGTCCTGCACTTATATTCACGCCAGTGCTTCTTGCACTCTGGCACTGGCCTTGTTGTTTGGCCTACACTGTTAATCTTATCCACTATCACCTGCCAAGTGGCTTCCTTCTTTTCTAATTGCCATTTGGAGGTGACAAAGAGATGGTGTTCATTGTTGGTCATCTCAAATATTAATATTGGGTTCTCTTCTTCATTGAAATTGCTCTTCCTCTTTCCCTGAGATTATGTCTGGACATCTTGGCAGGTGTTGGTGTTGTTGCCTTCACTGCGTGTGCTTGCAGCTCTGTCGAATTCTTGCCTTAGGTGAATAGTAAAAGTGTTTTTCTGCAATGCGTCACTTCTTGAGGCTTTTTGACGCACGATGCACTCTGATGTGATGCAAGCTGATTTGTGGCACTTAGATATAGCTTTAGGACCCTCAAATCAGCCTTCGTTCACATTAGGATCCGATTCGTCATAACACTTTGCGCCATCCTTCCTACTGAGGTGTCAAAATCTTTGACGTGGCGCCTAGTATACACGACATATACTAGTCTCAACAAGGTGTCGTACCGTAACACAACTTTTTCAAACGCATTGCTGCGTTACTGCAGCAATGCGACTTTGTTCATAAATATGTCCCTAAACATCTAACTTTACTAATATTGCCATGAAACCTGTATGATACTGTTACACGGCAAAATATTTATAAATAGCGTTCCTCAGTACAGCAATGAGTTTTGTTTTCTATATAAATGTAAACAGGTTTTTTTTAACTCCGTTTGCTGCCTCTTGGTACAAAAAGAAATGCATTTTGCACCAACTATTTAATCGGTCTGAATTCCAGCAGACTATGTAACCTTCATAGCACTAAAAGGTGTTGGTGGATAGTCTTTCAAGTTCCCCAAATGTTGTGGTGGCGAGCAACATAGTTTAATAGAGTAGTGGGAAAATATGCTGCTCTGTGATGCTCTTCAGTATTTTCCACATGAATCTTTCTAATAATGGTACATAGCTATGATGTATCATCTGTCCACCATGCAACACAGTGAGGCATGCACCACCTCCTCCTCCTTACCCCACCCAGTCATTATGTAGTTTGGCCCTTAGTGTTTCATTGCAATGATAAGTCATGGCAAAATGACAGCAAAGGCTAATTTGAGACATGCCACCTCCCTTCAGAAGACGCATGTTATCGCTCTTATTCCAACTTGATCAATAATGATGGATTTTGCTCCTTCTAATCTGGTGTCCTTGTTGTGCATTAATAATGCTAAACGGGTGCCTACTAATGTCACTTGAATTGTCAAGGAGCCAATTTCGTTCACAAACATGTCTGACATTTCTTATACACAAGTTATAACCAATGTCCTCATTTCCTGCCTCTCAATAAAGCGGTTGTATAGTGTACAAAAACAAAATACATCTGATCAAGTGTGGGTAAAGGCATCTGTCCTTTCACTATGAATGTTTTCAAATTTCCGTGACTAGCCGTGACTTTTACCGTGAATATGGATTTTTTTATTACTATAAATAAACTGCTAAAAGACGGTCCCCAAGGAAGAATATATAGCAAGTTAAAAACTTTCTGGAACGCTGAAGGAAACTGGCCACTTTGAATGTTGTATTTTAGAAAATCCATTGAAAGAGTGCACGTTTGTCATGTCAAATAGATTAGCTAAAACTTTCAAAACCCGAGTGTTCATCCTGCCAGGTTTTGTAAAAGTGTGAGCTACTCTAAGATGTCTAGCTGTACTAATAGCATAGCAAGGACAAATAGAGCTATTAAAATGCATAATCATGCTCCTTTTTATTGCCACTATGTTTCCTCTGACAGTATCAATAACTGTCTTCCTACAGGTATAATCTAATGTTCATCATAAACGTTGTTTTGGAAGTAATCATAAAATACTCTAAGAATAAAAATGTCTAGTGGGAAGTGAGAAAAAGCAAACTATATTAGAAAAATAATTGCACTTAATTTATTTAATTGTACAGCTACTTTCCTGTGCCTCCCTGAGGGACTGGAATGGGATGTTTTAGAAGATTAGAAACAGGAATGAAGTACTGCTTTTCGGTTAAAAAAAACTGGGTATTTCGGATATCACATTTATTTACCTAAAAGTATTTATAGGTAATGATGAAAACTGTAATAGTGTTCAATCAAAATTGCAGTTTTCGAACTGTTCCATTAAATAATGTATTTAAAGTCATGGTTTCCTATGAGGAAAATGAATTTAGAGTTAATCGTTGTGTGTTTGCGTTAACACCTTCTCCTCAACTGGACATAAGGGGTTAGTGAAAGATGATTTCCACTTATCAACAATTTTTATCCGTTTTGTCCAGTTTTTTAACATGTCCTTCCAGGGCTCAGAGGAGATAATTTAGGTCATCTCATCGGTTACGTTTAAACATATATATATTCACTGAAAAAACCATAGGTTATAGACCATATATAGTTAGGAACTAGCATTTAAAAAACCTTATTTTACTCACACAAAACCATTGAAATTCCATATATAGTTAGTTGCACTAACTATATATCGCGCACCCGCAATCCACTGCTGATGATGTCACATATTACATCATTCATGACATGGTCAGTGACATCACTGATGACATCTCAAATGACATCACTGATGACAACATCCAGTGATTATGTGTTTCTGTAAAGTTTAAATATGTTTTACATATTGAAGAATGAGTGGATGTATAAGTGTCTGAATGAAGGTTTTAGTAGGTGCGTGATTGACTGTATGAGTGAGTGATTAAATGCGTCTTACTAAATGCACGGGTTAGTGACTAAACTGTCTGAAAGTGTGCATCAGTATGTCTGTTGTTGTGCAAGCTGCTGCATGTGTTGATCAGTAGCTATATAAGTAGCTATATGGGTTATTGATTGGTTGCACAAGTATTTGTATGGGAGACTGAGTGTGTGTATGGCTGGCTGGGAGGTGTGTGACTCTGTGCAGATCAATGTGTACTTGTATCAGTGATTCTATAAGAGAGTAAGTATGTGTTAGTATATGTTTGAAAATGTAAGGTACTCTATGTTTAACTGTGTAGATTAGAAAATGGAAGTGTGATTGATTCTTTACAGGACTGACTAGGTGTGTGAGTAACTCCATGGATGAGTGGCAGAGTGTGAGTGTCTGTATAGGTGTATGAGTGCATATGATAGTGTTGTAAAGATGAGTGATTGTATGTATGAATGATTGTATGGGTGAATGAGTGAATGTGTGTGTAGACGTAGGAATCAGTGAGTGCGTATGTAGTAACTAGTATTGGTGTGTCAATGGTTTCAAAAATTATACTCTGTATTTAACACTGGGTGTAACAGAGGTTATATTAAAGTGTGAGGAGATGCATTGTATTGTCACATTAATGATATCATCATTGATGTGACCATTGATGTCAAATGAGATATCATCAGTGATGTCATTTGAGATGTCATCAGTGATGTCACTGACCATGTCATGAATGATGTAATATGTGACATCATCAGCAGTGGATTGCGGGTGCGCGATATATAGTTAGTGCAACTAACTATATATGGAATTTCAATGGTTTTGTGTGAGTAAAATAAGGTTTTTTAAATGCTAGTTCCTAACTATATATGGTCTATAACCTATGGTTTTTTCAGTGAATTTTCAAGGTTTTGTAAATGCTAATTCCTAACTATATATGGTCTATAACCTATGGTTTTTTCAGTGAATTTCATTGGTTTTTTAACAGCTAATATCTGTAGCTGTAAAATGTATTCTTCTTTAAATCCAAAAATATATTTTATATGTTTATGAATAATTTTTTTTAAAATATTTTTTTTTCTTCGTTCCCGCTTCGCGAATCGGGAAGCTTCCCGTTAGCTGACCTTGATGCCGCGAAATAGACCGCGAGCCGGTAAACGTTTCTTTACCGCAACTGCCGCGTTAGAAAACAACATCGTGACGCCTCCCGTCCGCATGACGTTTCGCGTTGTCGCGTGATACGTCATATGACGTGCTACGTTAGCGAACTCGTACGCTTACCGAGTCGCAAAGCACAGGTTTCTGGAAGCAAACCGGGAGGCCCTGCAAAGCGCGTAACGTAAACACAGCAGGTCATGTGACTTGGTAATAACACTTTTCATTGGTTCATTTCACTTTCGGTTTCCTAATGATGTAAGACTAGGTCATATGATCTAAAATGAACACTTTTCATTGGTTGAGAACTATTTTTTTTCCCAAATGGTGAAAATCCCTCCTTCTTTCCTCACTCTGACTTTCATCATTGTGAGAGAAAGACCCTTTGTTACCAGTGAGCAATGGCTTCTTTACTAGCTTCAGCTGGTGCTTCCCCACCACCTCCACCACATCCAAGGAAGAGTGGACCACCTGCTAAAGTTATAATTCAGCAAGAAGAGGAAGAAGAGGAACAGGACGACCTAGATAATCTCCCTATTATGGCCAGAAGATCTGTTGTACCGGAAGTAACGGGACCAGAGGGCAGGGAGATGGTGCCAAATATACAAACGAGATTTCGTGAAGTAAAACAAGTCTGCGTACATTGCAGTGGAATCATTTGCTACGCAGAAAGTAGCATCACTCTGATCAACAGAGCTATTAACAATCATGCTCATGTTTGTCCGAAACTCCCCAAACAATAAATTCTTTTTTTGTTTTCTTCCTCCTGTTGAGCCCTTTACAATGAATCGTTTTCGTTGCCCCCTCCGAAAAAAAAACAAAAAAAATATAAAACTGTTCAGAAAAATTCAAAAAAAGTAAAAAAATGTTCAGAGAAATAATAAAAAAAATATAAAACAACAAAAACAATTTAAAAAAAAGTTCTTTTCAGAACTACCTCCCCGTTATAAAAAAAATTGGTACAATATTTGCAACTGTGCCAACCTCTATTTCTCTTAGTTCGCTTCCCAGTTCGCTCCCCGGTACGCGAACCGGAAGCGAACCAAAAAAATTTTTTTTTAAAAAAGAACAGTAAGTATAAGGGAAGGAAACAGACAGTTATGTTAAAAGAAAGACAGCTATAGGGGAGTAAACTAGAGATACTATTACCCGTAATCCACTGCTGATGATGTCACATATTACATCATTCATGACATGCTCAGTGACATCATCAGCAGAGGATTGCGGGTAACAGTATCCCTAGTTTATTCCCTATAGCTGTGTTTCTTTTAACATAACTGTCTGTTTCCTTCCCTTATACTTACTGTTCTTTTAAAAAAAAATTTTTTAGATCTGTCAGAAACAGTGAAAGTAATGAAATATAAAAGACTACGTAGAATATGAGCACTGTATGCAACAACTTTGACACTGACAGAAGCCTCACCTTCTCCATGCCTCCTACACAGTTCTACATGTACATCATAAATGCAAACAGAACAGAATTAATTATACATGTTAAATGGTTTATTTTTGCTGTTCTCAGAATGTATCAAATTTCACTAAAACAGTGACTTGAAGGTATTCATCATATAACAGCGGGGAGAAAAAAAAACAATCAAAATGATTGTGTTTAAAAAACCCATACATTACAAATCAGAATTCAGAACTCCTTAAAGTTAACTTACTTTCCATGACGGCCAAGGATGTCCTATGAACAGCTTACACTCTGTTGTGCTGTTATTACTTTCAACCCGCCACTTTCTGAAGGAAAACCTCCATCGTTTTCAAAAACATGTTACATACAATAAATGACTTCTCGCTCTCTACCACACGATTCCACAAGGCCAAATCGTGTCAGAGCCATGTATAACTCTTGGATTTCTTGTAAGCCAATCCCGTCTTTTCGCATTTCCGCAACTTTCAGAATTAAAATGTTGAAGATCATTTACACAATCCTGGACTAGTAATATCTTCCCCTTCTTGCTCAATCATGTTCTACATTTCCTATCACACTGATACTGCTTACTATGAAGCAGACTTACACTACCTTTATGACTAGTACAATTATTTAATTCTCTACATCACTTTTAATCACAAAGCAATGTAAAACAGTAGACAGCATTGCAGACTTACATTCCCTCTACTCCATGTTTTGATTCGCTGCTTCAATTAGCTTATAAAAAGAAATAGTTTTTCTGAACTCATTCAAAGTGCACGTATTTCTCAATAACGTCCAGTGTTATGGTAAAAAGTTATGTCTCTGTACTACACTTATCGTCAAGGCCAAATAGTGTAGGAGCCATGAGAACTTCTTGAAATTCCTCAGAGCACATCCCGAGATTCTTTCCCTAAAATTTTGGTTTTAAAAACACCAGGTAAGAGTTTTTAAGGTCATATGGCAATTTTTTTTTGAAAATTAAAACAGAATCATTGCAGAATGACCAGCCATTTCTACACTTTAAATAAGCTGTATAATGTCCTGATGTTATTGAAGGACCATCATGATATATAATTGCTACAGTTACAAAAGTCCTTCCTGATATTGACAACTGTGAAGCCACAAACTTTTTAATTAAAGTTGTCAATTTTGTTCCATCAGGCCTACATCGTTGGAACATTAAAATGACATACTGGCCATATGTTCGTATAAATAATGTGGACATCATTTCAGATTTACATTGGCTACACTCCATTTTGTGATCAGCTGCTTTTACTAGCTTATTAAAAGAGACTGATTTACTGTCTGGCAAAGTTAAATATATAAATCTTTCTGAGTCTACACTAGTAGTAGCTGATACCCTACAGTTCTCGCAGTCATGCTGCCATTGATAAGAAAGCCCAAACAGGTGATCTACATCTACACCTTCATCATGCAATACATCAAGCATATACATTAAAAACTCCTGACAATCTTGCTGACTATTTTGAGAGAATTGTGTTTGGCCTGAACATCTGTCTAACAGATTTCGAATTTCAGACACACTTTCTATGTTTGTTCTATCAGTGCTACATTTCTCTAACACAGAATTTAACAAACTGCAAAATCTTTGATCCGAATTGACCACAATCTGTTCTTTTAAAGTTTCTAGAGAAAAGACAACATTAACCACTACATTAGCATAGCAGTTGACACCAGAACTGTTTTCAAATTGAAAACCAACAACATCTTCAACAGAATCCTTTTTGTTTCTGCTTATAATTTCAGGTTCATCAACTTTTCGTCTTTTTGCTACAACCTCCCCAGTATTGGTCACATTTCTTCGTTTCCGGCCTACCACACGTTTCTCAAACAAAGGATACTGAGGCAAATGTGGCGCATACTCTCTTCTCAACCTATTGTATTCCTTAACACAATCTAGATCCGCACAAATGTTTGTGACATCACACTCAATCAAGTACAATCCCGATAAAGTCCTAACTCGTGACAATGCCACATATGCCATACCCTCCTTGAACACAGAACTGCCAATATTCACCAATGCACAGTCTACACTTAAACCTTGCGATTTATGGATTGTCACCGCATATGCCAAGCAAACAGGAAACTGCTTACGACGAACATATAAGTCTTTTACAAGCAAAAATCTAGCAGAACAACGAGCAATTAGCTGTACTTCCTCAATGCCATCAAATTTAATTTTTAAAAATTCAATTCCATCTCTATTTCTGTATTTCACAAAATCAACAACATTACCCATTGATCCATTTACCAGACCTCTTTCAACATGTAAATTCCTTCTTAAAATTATACGGCAGTTCAAGCACACATTCAGAGTCTTTTCAAAACCCGCAGTTTTAGATATACTCTTCTCTAATGAATCCAATTTTGTTTTCAGATTCTCAGACAAAATAATTGTTGATCCCATATGCTCTACTCTGTCAATAGCTTCCAATTTCACAATCTCTTGCTTTTCTAAATGCAACATTTTGTTGTTGAATTTGGCACATTCTGCAAGAGTTGGCATCAAACATATTCCAGATTTTTTCTCAGTAACTTTCTGAAAAATATTCTCAGGCACAACATCTTCGTCTGGATATAAATTTGTCAGTAATCGTGCATGTAAAGCTTCTTTCCCATGCTCGGTCACTTTTCCAATTCTAACATCTTGTAGAATAGTCTTGTAAACTTCATCCTTTGCCTGACGCATATTTTCATGCAGTTCAGCATAATTGAAGTTTAACCATATATTGACGTTGCCAATACTCCCTAAGCACTTCCTGGTATCTTCATGCGTGAGCATTTTGAACACAGGTTGCCCTTTCACTGGTGTCAGCTGCAGAAGATCTCCAAAAACAATGATGTGTTTGCCACCAAATAACACATCATACTCTGTTTTGAGAACTTCTTGCATTCTCAAATGCACAAAGGCAAGCATGACATTGGAAACCATGCTTACTTCGTCAATGATAAGAAGTTTCATTTTCCTCAAGACTCTTGAAACTTCAAAACAAGCATCTCCAGATAGCTTGTGATATTCTAATTTGTTGTCATGCTCCACTGGCAGCATCAGTAAACGATGTAAAGTAATCCCTTTAATGTTATGTGCTGCCAGTCCAGTTGGAGCGGTGACAACACAAGACAGCGATGACTCTGTCCTTTCCTGCAAATAACATGAAATTGCTTTAATAAGGAAACTTTTTCCAGTTCCCGCTTCTCCACTCACGTACAGTCGGACAGGCTTCAACGACGTACATGAGCACTCTTTCTTGTCATGACTTAATCCATGATCAATTTGCATGGTAAGTTCGTCATATATTTTCCTCTGCTCAACGTTGAGTTGTCTTTCCAACTCTTCTAAGTTAACCGCATCCTCCTGAGCATGTGCCATGGCTCTTTCCACTTCATTCATAGCAGTGGCAGCTTCATTTTCGATAAGAGGTCCTCCTAGTGGATCCTGACTCAATGAAGCAGAACTCTGACTGTCCTGAGAACTGTCTCTGGCAATCTCGGCTACAATCGTTGCTTCCTGCTCAATTTCCACATTCAACATTTCTACATATTTGGGAAAAGCAGGACATTCTATGGTCTCCTTGGCAGCATTGAAAGAGTCTTCGTAACAGAGGAAATCTCCAAGCAGTTCCTCTTCTGCACGCCAAGGCTTAAAAAGTTGCAAAAGTGCTAAATAGAAAAACTCCTTTTTTTCAGGAGATTCGCCACTCAATTTTCGATGGTTTATCAAGTGGCATTTTCTTTGCTTGACCAGACATCCCTCACTTCCTATTACAGCATACACTCCTTTCTCAGTATCTTCTTTGATGTTCCTCTTGAATATGTAATTTTGCAGAACCTCATACAGACAAACATTCTCGAGGTGACTGCTTCGATTTGGATAATATGTATCCAACATGTTGCTCTTCAAAATGTCGGTACTGTTTGGCTCCTTTTCCGCCAAATACTCAATTTCCCGCACAGGTTTCAGAACTCGATTACGCGTTGCAGCAAGACCAACACTCGCCCAAACGATACTCCTGGACTTGGCATAGAGACTTGCTGAAGACAACCGGTCAGAACATTCGTAAGCTCCGATTTCTCGATGCGACAACATCTTCAGACTAAAACTGTACAACTTCTTGCTGAGGCTCTTTTCATGGGAAATGTCCTCCCACATATCCTTCAATTCTGTCTTCTCTTTTTTGGTGATGTAAGATGTCACATACCTAGCCACAGCCATACAGTTATCAGCCACAAACTGTATATCCATGTTAGCATTCCACATGGACAAAATCACCGGGTTGTAGTCGTTGATGTACTTAGACTCTTCGTTCCTCTTCAAATTGTATGTGTTTTTAGGTGATTTCTTCATCACATTATGTCGCAGCGAAGACATCAAACTATTCACTCTTCCTTTAGAAATCACCGATCGTGGAAAGCCGAAACGACATTTGGTGTAGAACTTGTCTTTGTTCCGGAATTTACGACGACAGTACTTTCCACATCGATGGCTTTGGAAACGTAGAACTTTTTCTCTTAGGCTTTTTTTCTCCTTTGCGTTTGGAACAGCACACGTAGAATACTGTTCTATGAAACTCATCACTGAGTCGTCTGCATCCGTTCCAAATTTAGGTGCATCCTTGATCCACAGCAACATATGTATATGAGGAGCACCTCTTGCTTGGTACTCCTTCCTCCAGAAGAAATCCAACACCTCTCCAAGAGGTGGATTCTTCTTATTCATGATGAAAGACATCATACCTTCAAATCTATGATTGAAGTACCTACATACATTGACTGGATCCAAAGAGCACAGTTCTCCGGGTGTCTTGAATTCGATGTTTTCTACGTTAGCATTTGCCTCTCGTAGAAATTCAAGTAAGTCTTCCCAGCCATACTCAGCACAGCTCAAAGTGAGGAACCATGTGGGAGTTCCTAAGTTCCTCAGCATACATTTTAAATCACCATGACGACGGTACCAGTACTCATTAGTACCACGCTGACACGCCATGAGATTAATCAGGTGAGAATCCAAAATACTGTCTTGGACATTGACTTTATCCATAAAGTCACTTGCCGAGATGTTTTGCATGTGTATACCACTTTTCAAGATGTGGTTCACTGCATATGACAGTCCAGACAGATCGCTTTCAAACAGGAGATGAAACAAATAAGGAATGCATTGTCGAAACCTAGGATCTCCTGCATACAATCGCAAAGTCCGGTATTCAGAAGCAGGAATTTGATGAGGTCGCTCATCATATCTTCCTCCCTGACCTGTTGGAAAAAGCTGTGGGAAACACCGAGCTTCCAAACTTTCCTCCCAAACACTAATGGGACTCCCTTTCGCTTGTTTCATTTGAAACAACTCAATAGCATTCCCCATGACTTCCTTGGAATGCAAAGGATGAACACTATAATGTTCATATATTTCTTCACTAGTAGAGGGTTCTACTTTCTCAATTTGACCAGCACACAAATCGCTATCCTCTTCCTCACTTACTTCCTCTTCTGCAACATATACATTTTTATAGTATTTATTATATTTTTTCAAATACAATGTTGCCCTTTTGACTTTCCTAACATCTACTAAATCTTGCCATATTTTCTTATTCTTTGTCGGAACCCCATTAACTAAGATAACCAGAGGTTCCTCTTCCACTTTTTCTACTCCAATTGTGTTAATGTTTTTCTTCAAATCTAGAGGCAAATAAACAACTCTTCCCTTTAATCCTCTCTGTAAATCTGATGGAGGCAATTTCCCTGTCTTTGGCTCCATTCTTACAATAGCCTGAAAGGGATGGATACTTTGAATCAAAATAGATTCATAAGTATTTAAATCCTTCAATTCAGAAGGAATTTCAACCAATTCCAGATTATTATGAACTGCTCTAGCAGGCATCTGGTTTTGATTTAATTTGTTACAACAATAAGTACACACACGTTGATCCAATCCCAAATCAAAACAATTTTCTACCATCAAGTATGTTGTAAAATCCTTCCATTCACTATTATTTTCCCTTTCACTTTTTCCATATAAATCCACTAACTTAGTCTGATTCTTATAATAAGTGCGTCGACAACACACACAAGTGAAATTTGGCCTCTCACTTGATTTCACCTCAAACGTCGCAATTTCCCTCTGGAAATTATCTGTACTGGAAACCTGTACACTATCTTCCACATTACTCTCTTCTTCTTGGTCAATTTCAACATTCTCCTCTTTACTTCCAAAGTAACAAAACTCAATTTCTTCACATATATTCTTCACATCTATTTCAGAACCATGCAAAAGAGCAGCGCATAATTGTTTAAGCATAATTGCTGGACTCTTAGCATAATACAACATTCTAACTAATTTCCTCACTTTATTATGATGCACTGCTAGCATCCTGAAATGATGAAAAACACTCTGGCATACTCTCCTGGAAAGACAAGCCAGTGAATGACCATGCAAACCTATCACTTCTCTCACTCTGCAAGGATCTAATTCTTGCAACAACTTCATTTTCTGCTTCAAACTTTTCTTACTAAATGACCGTATAAAATCACAAAGCAAATTGATGGAATCCTGTCGTACACTGCAAATACTACTACACTTCCAGGTGTACACAGGACCCTTAGGACGTCTCCCTAAAACCTCATTACCTAACACCTCTTCTATCTCTGTTCTCACAAGTTTTTCTTTTTCAACTGGACAACCATCTTTCACTTCATAAGCTCGACCACTGGTGTCAACTGCATGCACCAAATCATTATCCTGGAAATAACTCTCCTCATTAAAAAATGCCTCAGAGCTTGAACTATGCATCCATTCTCCAGAAAAAACTTCACAAAAATTACTACGATTAACTATTCTCTTCCATCTACTATTTCTTTTGAAATCATAAATTACCTTGTTTAGCTTCCTAATTCTATTGATTGTCAAAATAAATAACTTACGTTTAATTTCAAATGCCTGATCAATAACTTTCTCAACTATTTTTTTTCCCTTATAAAAAACCACTTTCTGCTGACCTTTCTTAATATTTTTTAACAAATTCCCAATTATCCTGTTGCGGAACATTCGTTTACGAATATCCCTAAACTGTTGTTTCCTTCTACTTTCATGCATAGAGTTATCTCTTACTCTAGCAGTAACATTTCTCATTGGCCTTTCCTTACCATTTGAATTCATTCTCCTTTTCTGGAGTGAAACATTTTCTGTAGTAATATTTTTTTTACTACACATATTTCTTATGACTGTTTTTCGACTCTTACCCGGTGCTTTCTTGGTGACTTGACAAATCTTTTTGTTAGAGGACTGCTGCAATATTCCATGCTCCTGCTGTCTTTGACGTTTTCCAGCCTTTCTTACTCTTTCTTTGCTAGGCATCCTAAAATCTTGAAATAATCTGCAGTTGAATCTGTGGTAAAATATAATAAAAAATGTTATTAACCACTATTACCCAACAGTAAATTAATAACAGTCATCAAAAACTTAACACACTACTTAAGTATATAATATACTGAAGCCTATCTCCAATTTTTCACTGAACAGGACTCATCTCTTCTTAACCTTGGATAAACCTCACCTACTCTGTGTCCCCTGCACATAATTAAATGTAAAGGGGCAGATTTATATTAACTAGCACATCCCCAGGGATGCACCAGTTAACGTGCACCGCTGCTCTGCCACCCACGGTGTGCCGCATTTACAATCAGATAGGACAAAGCTACATCAAAACCCTGCGCCTGCTTGAAGCAGGCATAGATCTTGACGCAGGTAGGCTGAAAGCTAAAGCAACAACTAAGTGTCGTGTGCAGAAGTTACAAAAAAGGAAAAATGGCGTTTAAACCAGTAATGAGACCATGCTAACGTAATACAGAGTAAAAATATCCAGGATCTACATCAGTTTGGGGTTCACGAACCTGGCAGGTACAAGGCACTGAGGCTTTCCACCGTGCATGTCTCATCCCAAAACATATGTTGTTTGTGAATGAAACAATTTCCCAGACCAAATGCTTTGGATTGGCTACTTCTAAAAAATTAAACACCCCTACTATCCCGGAGTTAGAGGAATACGATGGTTGGAGTAATTTTACTCGTTGTCTATTAAAGATTTACAGGCCCTACTCCGTAATTCTTCCTTTAACATTTCCAGTATAAATCCAAAAGGTTGACTGCTTTGGCAACGTGCCTTATCCACGGTTTATTAACGCTGCCTTTTGCTTTATATAAGTTTTCAAATTGTATGAAATATATACCAATAGGTCGTTATTAACCTTTAGGTAGTGGTTTTCTTCATCAAGTCTGGTCGCTTCCATACACATACAGATTTTCAAAGATGATCAAGAACTTTATCTGAATGGAGAGGAATGCACTGAGACGCCAGATCATTCACTAATGTGTAGGCACATACAGTTACACGGTTCATGCAACAAACACCGACCAAATATGGCTTGCGTGTTGCAAGGCACACCAGTTCCTGCTATCATCCCCACGTTCAAGTTCTTGGAAAATGGTAGTTATTTGATGCTCAATAATGAAGATTGTTCTGGGTTAATTAAAAGTATTCATTTTATCGTAACAGTAAATGAACAGGTTATTTGCTGCAGAAATGTTCTATTTCCTCCCACACATGAACATAGGGAGTTTTCAATCTGGCCACAAATACCAACCTTGGCAGCACATTTCAACGGCATGGCAAGAATAAGAGCTATTTTGTCTCAGAGAGAGGTGGCCTTGAGTTCGGCCCGTGAAACTTTCGTCCTTCACACAGCGAACACCCGTACAGAGCTGCAGACCCTTTTAAATACAGATTCGCCTTTCCATTTCAGCAAGATGGTTCGGACTATCTCTAACGCATCCTCCACAAAGAGCCTGGCGCACTTTTTTAAAGTTGTTACCAGTGGTCTCGTGACTTCATTTGAGAAAATCTTTGGAGTCATCCCTGCTTTCTTACATTCTATTTTTTCCACTCTGCTTCGTGGATTCCCATTTTTACTTGCATTACCAGCGGACGCTCTTGTGCTTTTTTACATTTTTAAATATGGATGTCCCTCCTGTGCAAGCTCCCGCCCTGCAGCTGCTGACACTGTTCCGCAATCGCATGCTAGAATATTATGGCACAATGCCGTTGGCGATATTAAGCACGGCATATGGATTATCTTTTCTATGCTGATGTGATTCCTTCAAATCTAAGACACTAAAGTATCGGCACGCCCTAAACCAACACAAAGAGACCTTCTTAGCAAATAATATATTATGTGTATTAGGGAGGGTGAGATATAAGCAGCCGCGGGCCGTGGAGGGAGTTACGGTGGGGCAGGGAGGCGGGGAGGGGGAGGGGCAGGGTGAAGCCCTCTCCACCCTGCCCCTCCCCCTCCCCGCCTCCCTGCCCACCGTAACTCCCTCCACGGCCCGCGGCTGCTTATAAGTGTTGCTAACTCTTATTCATTTACAGCATGTTAACATACTGTCACCATTCGCTTTTTATGTACTATTAACTATGCTGGTAATTTTGCTACTGATAATATGTGTACTTGTATAATCTAAGATACTACGCCTGAGAAGACGGCATTAGTAAATAAACATTTCAAATACACATGTGTTCTTCTTAACTCCATGTTCTCGTTTCTAAGAAATATATAACGACCGACTGTTCATGAGTTCCACGTATCCTGAGGTACTATAAGTTCATATTCTGGATTGTCTAAACATTGAGAGTTTGTTATATCCAATGTGTCACTGTACCTAGCTTGCTAAGGGGTTTTGATTACTAAGGTGAGTTTTGGGACACCCTAATTCGCCGAGGTTCCAATCCTCTGTCCACAGTTCTGTGTGAGAACAGAAACCCTGCGACAGGGGCACCCCTCAACCTTACTGGAGCTTCATCACACTTGCGATACAACTCCAGCAATGCGCCAACTTTACGGCACAAATACGTCACGCATCTGTGCTGTTTTTGCCCCATGATGCGCCGCATTGTAAATGCAGCACACCATAGGTGACGGAACAGCGCACAGAATGACTAACACATCCCTAATGATGCGCCAGTCATCATAAATCTATCCCTATGCTTCTTATCTTGTTAGAGATAAACCGCCATATGTATCATCAAAGTTTTTTGCATTTCCTAAATAGCGAACTTTAAGAAATAAATAGCGATTCTTTACCATTCCTAGTTTGCGATGACCTATTTGCTAATTACAAATTACCCATTCATTTCCATGCAGCAGGAGGCCCATAGGAATGAAGGTACAATTTGCGATTAGCAATTACCTCATCGCAAATTACGAATTTTTCCGACGGTGCAGGGGTGTCTCAAGAACACCCTGCTGCACCCCTGAAAAAGAAATTTGGGGTCATATGGCGCACATAAATTTTGAAAACATTCCTTTACCTCAAAAACGATTTTCAACTCATAATTTGAAAACACTGCACATGGGGAAATGACTTAAAATGTCCTTAAGACACATAAAAGCATTTTTTGATTGCCTTTGCAGCATTTTCCGTCACCTTTAACATGCCTATGTAACGGAAACATTCAAAATCTAAATTTGCCATGCACAGGTGGGAGCATATTTACAAGCAATTTGCTCCACAGACAAACTTCTTACATTGAAATGGGAAAAATAACATCACAGACTCTCAATTACCTTATAAAGAAGCAGACACCATTATGTCCTTCTCATCAATATTAAAACCATTGCTTTTTCTCAAAAACGATTTACAAGTCATAATTTGAAAACACTCCACAGCTCCTATGCACATAAAAGCCCTGTCAGTACTAAAACTTCACATTTTCTCCAATTACAATTTCTCAAAGAAACAAAATCTATTTGTGAAACACTTGAGACAAAGCAACATTTGAAAAACACAACTTTCTTCATAATTTTCTCCTTAAAGCACACTATTTTCTATCTAAATTAAAGAAATCTTTTCTCACCTTAGCAAATACTTTGAGTTTCAAAACAGTCTCAGAAACACACCAATTTGTCTTCAGCAGAGCAAAAGGTATTCACTCCAGAGTCTGCAGCTATCAAAAGCACAGAAATGCTGTAATTCCTCACACATATCTCTCATGTCACCCAATCAAAACTCTTCCCTCACTTTTTTTCAAAGCAAAACCCTTCCCCCCTCTGCCCCCTCTCTGCTTTTTCTGCATAGCAACCACCTCTTGCAAGACCTCTCACACAACAATGTTGCAATTGAACTCTGAACTCTCAGTGCACCTGCATATCCAGAGCATTCTTTCATTTAATGATTTTTTCTTCGCCACTCAAAATACATCTTTCAACGAACTCATCCATTCACACTAACTTTCTGTTTTCAGCAATCAAAATCCACCAATCACTCTTACTGCTTCATTAACACAGAAACTCCTCAGTTTTTTTCATTTTACACTCTCATTTTTTCAACTGCCATTTCATTGCCACACTTCATCTGACTGCAGCAGAACCTTCTCTCGCCATGTTTTCTGTCTGGATTGTTGGACATAGTTACATATATTGGGCTCAAAGGTACGCTGAAAACAGGAATTTACCTAACCTCAATTTACAAGATGTGGAAATTAAGTGGTTTGGCCACAGAGGATTAAAATGTCACCAATTGATACCATTGGTGAAAACCTTTATGCATTTGCCCAAACCTGACCTGTTAATTGTGCACTGTGGAGGTAATGATTTGGGCACTTTGACTGGGGTAGGTCTGGAAATGCTTTTAAAGGACACCTTTGAGCAATTGATGGCACTTTTTCCTCAGACTGCCTTGGTATATTCAAATATATGCCAAAGACAGAAATGGAGGTGGTCAAACCAATTTTGTCCACAAATTGAGAAGTCGAGGAAGCATGTAAACAAATCTGTTTCAGCTTACATGAGAGACCATGGAATGGGCTCCCTCTACAACAATAACTTGCGTTACTACATGCAAGATATCTACAGAGGAGATGGAGTTCACTTCTCAGATGAGGGCAACAGAGTTTTCACTCTGAATTTAAGAATGTGCATTGGTACCTACTTATAAGTACCTAAATGTACCATAAACCCAAAAGCTCTTCTCAGAGCTACCCTACATCTGATCACTCACAATTATTATTGTACTTTAACTTTTTTCACTAATTTTCAAGAAAGTACGCTCCCCAGAACGCTTCCCGGTTCGCGAACCGAGCGCACTCCACGCAAAAAAACTAAAAAAACGGTATATATTTTTTTGCCCTGCGAGAACCTTTCAAAGCCTCCACATCAAACCTAGGGGGTCAGGGACGATCTACTATGCCCCCTTATGGTCATTTGCCCCTTCGCTTTGGCCTCCTCTTGTCTCTCGATCCTACCGAGAGACAAGATGGCGGCCGCTACGGACTGTTTGGAATGTTTACAGACGCCGAAAAACCAATCAGCTTCGCAAACCTCCGTAACGCGAAAAGTACGCGAAGCGGAGCGCTGTTACAGATATATATCTTTTTTTGAACGTTAATTTCTCAAAATCCACTGGAGCACATATATTGAGACCTAGCAAAGGCACATCGGGCTACCAGTCCCTACAATTTTGCCAAGTTTCGTGCAAATCCATTCAGCCGTTCGATTATTATTATTTTTTTTTTTTTTGCCCCGCGGGGCCCTTTTAAAACCTCCACATCAAACCTAGGGGGTCAGCGAGGATCTACTATTCCCCCTTATGGTCATTTGCCCCTTCGTTTTCGCCTCCTCTTGTCTCTCGATCCTACCGAGAGACAAGATGGCGGCCGCTACGGACTGTTTGGAATGTTGACAGACGCCGGAGAACCAATCAGCTTCGCTTCACAAAGCTCCGTTGCGCGAAAAGTACGCGTCCTGGGCCGCTGCCCGGTCCGCTGTTACAGATATATATCTTTTTTTAAACGTTAATTTCTCAAAATCCACTGGAGCACATATATTGAGACCTACAAAAGGCACATCGGGCTACCAGTCCCTACAATTTTGCCAAGTTTCGTGCAAATCCATTCAGCCGTTCGGGCTAAAAGTGAGGCCAACCGCCCTATGGAAATTAACATGGGAAAAACGCGTTTTGGGACCCCCCTTTTTTCTCGGCCCCCCCTTGACGAACCCCCCCCAAATTTTCAAAGGCTGCTCAGAAACAAAATGTGCCATTTTCCTGAAAATTTCAGCCAATTCCGTCCACAAACGGCAAAGTTATTAGACATAGAATTTTCAAAAATCCCATAGAGAAAAAATCCTAACTATATATACCTACTGGCGACCGCCAGTAGGTAATATAGATATATATATATCTTTATTGGCATTTTCTATTCATGCATAACAATAATAAAATCTCAGCACTTCACAAATATATGTTCAATCAGATTCGGCGCTGATAGACACAAAAGAGGCGGTCTTACTCCCACCACCAGAGCAGAGAGAGCAGTACATTTCCCCAAACCATCCGCTAATCGCATATAATAGCCAAAAGAGTCACTTATACCAACGTGGTCTCCTCATTTCCATGAATCTCTATGCACTTCCATCTGCTTGTCTCATTCATCCTGATTCCCTGTTTATTAGCATCAATGTCTATCCTCATTACCGTACTTCGGAAGGGGGTTCCAGAATATCTAGATATTGTGCAAGGTCATCTATCACTTCGCAGTGCTCCGTATGCACCTGTGAGAGGAACTGTTGTAGTGGCCTTCCAAAGAAGGACATTAACATGTACTAACAATCATGACAAACCCAATAGTCTCAGGGGAGTCTCCACCATTCCATATTGGGGGTCTTTGTAGGTTTCTTCTGTCTCGCAACCTTTTGCTGCCCCAGGAGGATACTGACAGCTCCGACCAAGGGCACGGGGCAGGAAGGGTGTGCAGGTGTAACCCTATATCACTTAATGATGTACCACCATTGTCATTGGTGATTTACACAAATGTAGAAATACGTGTGGGGTTCCTTCATGCGTGTCTGCGCATCAGATTTTGCATTGCAGAATTTCCACTAGTTGACAGTCTCAGTGTTCTCTTAGTGCTGCTAAAAGTCACCACCCCTGCTGCTTCACCTCTCTCATCCTCAGGGGTATCCTCTGAGTCTTCAGTTGGCCATTCCCAGATCCAAAGTATCTCTGACCACAACTCCGCAATGGGGCGCCTACGAACTCCGCTGGCATCTTCTCGAATGAAGGCTCTCTCCTCCGCCCGGCTAAGGTTGTAACATCTCGCACCCAGGCCTCCAGCCAGGGCCCGATCAATAAATCTGGAAACCATCATCTTAAATTCTGGATCTCGGAAATAGTCCCAGCAGACCTATGTCTAAAGCGCAAGCCACTGGACTGCCCAATGTATGGGTCAGTCCATGTATCACTACTCCGCAAAATGGGCGCAGCCTGGGGCAGCTCCAAGTCATGTGCTCGAAGTCTGTGTCCAAAACTGCACAGCTAGGGCACAGTCGCAAATCCATCCCATTTATGGCCTGAAGCGTATGAGGTGTTAAATAAATCATGTGCAGATAATGGAATTCAGTACATTTCAGCCACATATTCCTAGAAATCCGTTTGGGATATACCATAACCATACTCCACTCGCGGTCCAGCATGTCACACCCCAATAGCACTTCCCACCTAGCCCTCAAGACTGTAAGGGGTAGTCTGGTCATTTCCAGCAGTGCCCTATAGAACTATTTCGCTAGGTGTCGTGCATCACCCATGGTCAATAATAGTAGAAGTGTTGCATGAGTTTTAGGCTCATCTCTATTTTAGACAATGAGATTTGCTCCATAATGGGAAATTTCAGCAACCGCCAGAAAGAGAAACAGGATTTAGAGATCAAAGGGCACCTCCCAGGCTCCCCTCCCGCAACTCGTCTAACAAGTGAAACACTTCTGTTCCTATGTACCTCAATATTGTGGGAGACCAAGTCAAACCGTAGGAGTCTGGTGGCAGCTCACTCCCCGCTGGGCGACGAGCCTTGTTACATTTGAAAGCGTGCAAAATCTCTGTGGCACACTAGACAGATTTGTGAACTTTGCCCTGTGTTCTCGAGTTGTAACTCGATTTTTTAATCTCAATTTTAATCATTGTAGTGACCTTACTGTGTTTTTATTATTCACCCTGTCAATTTGAGCACTCACTCGCACTCACCAGGGACTTGTATCTTCTTTTGGGGGCTGCTCTCGCTCCGTTTGAAACAACCGGCACCCCAGCCAATCGCGGCTGTGAAGGGCGGGACAGGGGCGGCACCTAACGGAGTCTCGAGCGGTTAGCGCTCTAGACCTCCGCTTCCTGAAGGGTATTTAGGTTGCGAGGAGGCTGGCGCTTTCGCGGTAGGAGTCTGGTGGCAGCTCACTCCCCGCTGGGCGACGAGCCTTGTTACATTTGAAAGCGTGCAAAATCTCTGTGGCACACTAGACAGATTTGTGAACTTTGCCCTGTGTTCTCGAGTTGTAACTCGATTTTTTAATCTCAATTTTAATCATTGTAGTGACCTTACTGTGTTTTTATTATTCACCCTGTCAATTTGAGCACTCACTCGCACTAACCAGGGACTTGTATCTTCTTTTGGGGGCTGCTCTCGCTCCGTTTGAAACAACCGGCACCCCAGCCAATCGCGGCTGTGAAGGGCGGGACAGGGGCGGCACCTAACGGAGTCTAGAGCGGTTAGCGCTCTAGACCTCCGCTTCCTGAAGGGTATTTAGGTTGCGAGGAGGCTGGCGCTTTCGCGGTAGGAGTCTGGTGGCAGCTCACTCCCCGCTGGGCGACGAGCCTTGTTACATTTGAAAGCGTGCAAAATCTCTGTGGCACACTAGACAGATTTGTGAACTTTGCCCTGTGTTCTCGAGTTGTAACTCGATTTTTTAATCTTAATTTTAATCATTGTAGTGACCTTACTGTGTTTTTATTATTCACCCTGTCAATTTGAGCACTCACTCGCACTCACCAGGGACTTGTATCTTCTTTTGGGGGCTGCTCTCGCTCCGTTTGAAACAACCGGCACCCCAGCCAATCGCGGCTGTGAAGGGCGGGACAGGGGCGGCACCTAACGGAGTCTCGAGCGGTTAGCGCTCTAGACCTCCGCTTCCTGAAGGGTATTTAGGTTGCGAGGAGGCTGGCGCTTTCGCGGTAGGAGTCTGGTGGCAGCTCACTCCCCGCTGGGCGACGAGCCTTGTTACATTTGAAAGCGTGCAAAATCTCTGTGGCACACTAGACAGATTTGTGAACTTTGCCCTGTGTTCTCGAGTTGTAACTCGATTTTTTAATCTCAATTTTAATCATTGTAGTGACCTTACTGTGTTTTTATTATTCACCCTGTCAATTTGAGCACTCACTCGCACTCACCAGGGACTTGTATCTTCTTTTGGGGGCTGCTCTCGCTCCGTTTGAAACAACCGGCACCCCAGCCAATCGCGGCTGTGAAGGGCGGGACAGGGGCGGCACCTAACGGAGTCTCGAGCGGTTAGCGCTCTAGACCTCCGCTTCCTGAAGGGTATTTAGCTACTCGTCGGCCCCAGCGCGCAGCGATGGCGCGCAGGGTAGGCGCCTCGGACTGCGCCAAAGACGAGCCTAAGACCAGCCCGTCTGTGCCCGTCCGTGCCAGGCCGGGTCACGGGGCACGAAATGCTGAGACAGGTAGGATCACAGTGGACCAGATACGGGCATTGCGCCCTACCATCTCCAATAACTGCTCCATTTTAAAGCCTTCTCTGAAAGGTACACATGTGTGCCCTCATTGTGCTTTTGCACTTACTAATATTCAACCCTATCCAGAGGTCCTATATAAGCCTAGGCCACCTACTCTAGCCTCTGTTGCAAACTCTCGTACTTTTACTTTTTACACTGTGAATTGTAGATCACTGCCCCAACACAAAGCTGATATTCACCACCTCCTAATGGAAGAAAAACCTTGTGCGATATTTTTAACAGAGACCTGGTTGCACGACGGCTCAGGCCCCGATGTAGCCGCTGCTCTGCCCTCTAACTATGCTATTGTTAGAGCAGACAGAGAAAGACAGGTCGGCGGGGGTATCGCTGTGATCTTTGACAGGGATTTTAATTGTGACTTTGAACCGGTCAATATCCCTGGATGCGAAGCCGCATTTTTTAAAATATCCTTGAACCCTAACTTTATGTTCTCCGGCTTCTTAATTTACCGCCCCCCGGGTAATGGCAGTGTATGGGCTGCAAATTTGGTTAACCTTATTTCCCCATACTTCCTAAATGCCCAAAATCTGACCATATTGGGGGACTTAAACCTCCATTTTGAGGATAAATCTAATTGCATCGCTTCCAACCTTCTGGAAGATTTTAATACTTTGAATATGTCCCTGAGAAACGAGGACCCCACGCATAAAGCTGGGCACCTGTTGGATCCCATTATCTCCAACATACAGGAGCTGAAATGGTTAAAAACCGACCCTATTTGTTGGTCGGACCATTTCCTAACGCTCTTTAGTATTACGCTTATACAACCTGACAAGCTAGGTTCTGCCCGGCCCCCAATTTCCATGAGAAACTGGAAAAAGATAGATTTGACCGAACTGCAGAATGCTTTACGGGTATCCCCCCCAGTTTTAGGTGATGATATGGAGATCAATGCGCTGGAAGCCCACACCTGGCTACAAAGTGCAGTGGATATTTGCTTACCCGTCACAAGGTGCAGAGGGAATGTCCATCGTCCCCCGGCTCCCTGGTATACGGAAGAACTGAAGCTGGAAAAAACCAAGTGTAAGGGACTTGAGAGGAAGTGGCGCAAGCACTATGATCCTCAATCTAAGGAACTGTACCGTAGGGCTAGAAACCTTTATCACACGGCCTGTTCCAGAGCTAAGGCATTTTATGTAACGGAAACCATTAATATGGCTGCCAATAAAGCACGGACCCTCTTCAGTACTGTAAAAGACTTAGCCGGAGCAAATTCTGCGGCGGTCGCGCGCCCCCTGACCCCTCAAAAATGCCAAGATCTTGCTACGTACTTTGTAGGAAAGATTGATACTATTCTTGCAAACATCAACCCCCCGGTGAGGGAGGACAGGGAAGCCCTTCCTTCAGAAAGCTCACTAGGAAATCGACTGGATTCCTGGCCTTACATCTCCGTTTGGCGACCTCCATCAAATCAGGCTCTCCGTGCGATCCCCTCCCTATTAACATTCTCTGCCAACTGGATGACGGTGCTTTAGGAACTATTGCCGAGACACTTAATGCCTCCATCCGTCTGGCAACTGTTCCGGCATCGTGGAAGCACGCTATGGTCAGCCCTCTGTTAAAGAAGCCATCTGCTGACCCAGAGGTTCTTGCAAACTACCGCCCAATATCTCTGCTGCCTGCTTTCTCAAAAATTTTAGAGAAGCATATCCATGGCGTGCTCTCATCGTACACGGAGAACAACAACTTGCTCCACTATTCCCAGTCGGGCTTCAGGGCAGGCCATTCCACCGAATCTGCCCTCCTGGGAGTCACGGAGAAGATCAGGGGACTTTTGGACGACGGACAAACGGTTGCTCTCGTCCTGCTCGATTTGAGCGCGGCTTTCGACACCATCTCGCACAACAGACTGCTTGCCAGGCTGAGTGGGGATGGTGTCGGAGGGACCGCATTGGACTGGATTAGATCTTATCTGAGCAACCGGATGTTTCAGATCTCGTCCTCACATGCCCAGTCGGATATTTTTCCGTCATCCCATGGCGTGCCCCAGGGCTCAATTCTAAGCCCATTATTTTTCAATCTTTATCTCCGCCCCCTCGCTGATTTAGCAGAGCGGGTAGGTCTTGAACTCATGACCTATGCGGATGACTCACAGATTATTTTTTCCCTCACCAACTCAGAGTCTTCATCCCCTTCAGCTCTGAAACTTGGTCTTCAGGAGGTCTTCAGCTGGATGTCAACAAACCAGCTGAAGCTCAACGGGGAGAAGACGGAGATTCTTCTCCTGGGAAAAAATCGTGATCTGTGGCAGGAGAGACACTGGCCGCCATCCCTGGGCGCTTTCCCCAGCCCAGCTACCCAGGTTAGAAACTTAGGGGTGTGCATCGATGATTCTTTATCGATGAAACAACAGGCTAATAAAGTGGCTGGTATTTGTTTCACGATTATTAAATGGTTGCGGAAGATTATCTGGATGCTGCCTGTGGATACCCAGAAGACCGTAGTCAATGCGCTAATAACATCTAGGCTTGACTACGGTAACATTCTATACCTGGGCTCCAACTTAGCTGTAACCAGGCGGTTACAGCTGGTCCAGAACTCCGCAGCCAGGCTGTTGTGTAAGATCCCTAGGACAGCAAGGATCTCGAGTCACCTTAGAGACCTACACTGGTTGAAAGTTGAGAACCGCGTCCGGTTTAAGGCCTTGACCTACATGTTCAAGATCAGAGCGGGAACCGCACCACGGTATCTGCAGAAACTGGTTAGGCCCCATGTACCTGTACGGAATCTCCGCTCTTTAAATGGAGCAACCTTCACGGTACCCAGATTCAAACTGGCCCGAATGGGAGGGAAATCTTTTTCCCACCTGGGACCAGTTCTTTGGAACTCCCTTCCTTTAGCCTTGCGCAAAGAGGAGAATTATGCCAGTTTTAGGAAGCAAGTTAAAACTTGGCTGTTTAATAAATAACTGTTTAAACAAATAGCGGTCAATGTGTTGTCAGCAGTTGCTTTCTGTGCCTTGTTCTCTTATCCATGGCGCCGGGAAACCCTTTGTGGGTATCTGTGCGCATTACAAATGCAAAAAAATAAATAAATAAATAAATAAATAAATAAACCGTGCGGCATGTGGTCTGGTCTCCAGCTGTCACTCACCACAGGGAACAAACATGTGTTAGCTTTATTTATTCATAGACCCAAATATAGTGGGAATTTGTCCAGTAGGTCCATTGCATGTTGTGCCCCTGCTGAACCATCACCTAAATAAAGTAATAAATCATCTGCATACAGTGACATTTTATGTTACCTACCGTCCACCTGTACGCATTATCCCATGCCTTCCTGCCTAAACAGATTGGCTAATGGTTCTATGGCGAGAGCGAACAAGATGGGTGACAGCGGGCATCCCTGTCTCATACCTCTGTAAAGGTTATATTGTGTCGAGCTACTATGGTCCATCTTAACCCATGCAGTCAGAGACAAGTACAATATTCTGATCCATTTCACCCACTGTTCGCCCCACTTCATCTGGAGCATTACTTCATAAAAGTAATCCCATTTAACGGAGTAAAAAGCCTTCTCCAGGTCAGTTGACATAATCAGAGTATGAGGGTTTGCTATCACACCTGGGTGGAATAGTACATGAAATAATCTGTCGAGGGTCAGAGATGTGCTCCTTGTAGGACTAAATCCATTCTGATCACAGTGGACTAACAACAGCACGTAAGGTAGCAACCGAAGTGTCATGACTTTACTTAGTATCTTAAAATTCATATTTAACATGGATAAAGGGTGAAACGCTGAGACATTGGTGATTTGGTCTTTGGTCTTAGGCAGGGGGAAAACTATAGCTTCTCAGGTAGATTCAGGGAGTGAGCCCTTCTGTAATGATTCAACGTATAGGGCTTCTAGCAGGGGGCCTAGAGATCCAGCAAATACATGGCATACTTTTCTACTGGGAGGCCATCTGACCCATGGGTATTCCCATTAGCCATGCCTTTGATGGTGGTTTTAATATCTTGGATAGAAATTGGGCTACCTAGTTCTTCTCAAGCCATCTGGTCTAGCTCCCACAGGAGCACCCTTTCTAAGATGGTCACCAAGCTGTCCATGTCCATCGGGCCCTGCCATCCATGGAGGGATGCATAATATTCCAGAAAAAGACACATTGATCTCATTGGGGGCATAAATCAGTGTGTCGTCACCTGAATGGACATCAGTTATAGGTGTCCCCTGGGATTTCTGTCAAATACTAGCATACCATACTAGCAATCTACCTGGTCTCCCCTCTTCATCATATGCCCCTCGAGATATAGTCCCTGTAAGCGTCTCAACACAAGCGCTCCATTGTTTCATTATAAAGTTATCTAGCCTCCTTTAACCTGGTCTGCGAGCTGCCATCTGGCCCCACTGCATTGTCTAGTTCATGCAGTCTGACATCTAGTTGAAGTTGTGTGGTATTGAGTTACTTCTGTACTCCCATAGACTAACCCATACAATGTCCCCTCATCACCACCTTGAACGCTTCCCACTCAACTGATGCCAAAGTACCAGAGCCCTGGTGGCCATCAGGTCTCCCAAAAACATGCATCTTCTAGTGATTGGGGATTGAATCTCCATGTGAGAATCTCCAGGTGCTCCCTGACTGATCTAAATTTCAGGTGAAGCAGACTATGATCAGATATCGTATGCCCCAAATATTCAGTGTGTGTTTCCCATTGGTTAGGTCTGGTGGTGCAAATGAGCATATCCATTCTGGTATGTACTTGGTATACAAGAGAGTTGTAGGAGTAGGCCTGTTGCAACCCATGCTGTATTCTCCAAATGCCAGTTCCCTCCCAGTTTTCCATTAATTCTCAAAAACCCTTTGAGGTTCTAAGTGCAGGTGCTCCCAGCAAGGTGGGGGTGAAGGGGTCCAGCACGACATCCATTACACAGTTGAAGTCAACCCCCATTAATAGATCGTGTGTAGCCATCCGGGCCAGTTAAGTCAACAATGCTTGTAAAAAAAGCTATCTGATCTTGGTAAGGGGCATATATATTAACTACCAAGAAATATGCATCTTGCCAGCATGTATTGACCCTCTTTGTCAATTACAGAATGCTTATGCACAAAAGGCGACCCTGCTCTGACACAGATAAGAGCCCTTGCTTATGCCTAGCATGTGGTAGCAAAAAGTTTCCCTCGCCATCTACGCCTCAGACGCTCTGCCCCATTGCCAGTGAGGTGTGTTTTTTGCAGCATGACTATTTGGACTCCCCGCCTTTTTAATTATCTATGTATGCTATAGCACTTAGATGCCAAGCCTATCCCCCTTACAATCCAGGACATAAATGCTACTGTAAATCTAGGGTCCACCATCAATGCAAGCTTTGACCCATGAGCCAGCAAGCAGTGCCACTACAACTCCTATTCTGCCTTAGAAGGTGATGTTTTTTTCAGCTATCTATCATGTGGACTCCTGGAGAGCTTCTAAGTCCTCATTGAAGTGGCAGATGTCCTAGCTCTGGGCTTGGGAAGTGTTGTCCCAGCTTGGTGTGTCTCCAGCCAGGCAGCGTCAGGTTCATCACAAAAGTGGGTTTTTCCATCTAGCACAATCCACTGCATGGCAGGGAACATCAAGGAATATTGCAGACTGGCCTCTCAGAGGGCCTTTTTGACCTCCATATAGAAGGCATGTTTGCCCTGGACCAAATGCCGTAAAATCCAGATACACCGATACTTTGGCATTCTCAAACTCAAAACGACACCCTGACCTCGCTCTTTGTAGGATGGTGTCTCATATAGTGGAGTAACCTGGGCAGCACTGGCTGAGGAGACCAGCCAGGTGCCAGCAGCTGTGCTGGTACTCTATGTTTCCCTCTCTAAGTAAAAGAAGGGGTTTAGGTGGTTTGGTGCCACCTCCACCCAGAGCCAATGCTCTAATTACAACACAGTGTCCAATTCCTCTGATCCCTCTGGGAGCCCACCAGTCTGATATAATTATGGTGGTTGCAGCCTTCCGCATCTTCTGTGTGCCATTCCAAGGTGCATATTCTGCCCAATATGTCCTCCACCCTGCGATTCAAGGCTTTCTGTTCTGGCTGCAACTCCTTCAGGAAGGTTTCAAGCGTGCTCACTCGATCTGCCAGTTTGTGGTGCTTGGTCCAAAGCAGACCTAACTCCACTGACACCTCACTGATTTCTTGCTGTAGTGTCAGATTGGTATTTGCAATGATGGCCAATACTTTCTGCCCATCACAAGTGGCCAAAATGGTTTTTTGGGGGGTCCCGGTCACTCCACAAGGGAGAGATGGATACCAAAGATTTCCACCCCAGTGCTTCTTTGTAATGGGTCCAACCCCAATCCTGATTCTTTTATTGGAACAATGGCACAGTGGCAGCCCCACCAGTACGATCTGTTTATAGCACATTCTTAATCATTGGACCAAGGACACAAAAAATTGACAATAGAAAATCACCACAGGAGAACCAAAATATATATAGAGAGAAACTCTTAATCTATAGATCGACAAAATTGGGGACTAATGTCATTTATATTTAATTCTAAGCAGAAGAGGTCCTATCCACCCACTTATCCCAAATTTCCCATAATTTAGTTTTTTTTATCTTTGCACCAGATTGGCCCAAATGTGATACCCTCTATATAGAATGTATCCACTTTTCTTCTGTAGGAGGGCAAGGTAAAATCCATTTAATACACAACCCTCTTCGAGCCAGACGAATCAGAGTGAAAAACAGTGCTCTATGATTTTGTGTTGGAAAAATTCCATCTAAGTCCCTCGGAAGTCTCCCAAAAATTATAGACACGGTTGTTAGTTTTATTTCAAGCCCCATAACATCTGAAATTATCTTACCCACTTAGCCAATAAGAGTGTATTACCGAGCAGCTCCAGAACACATGCACCTCGTTTGCCTTGTCTTCTCCACATTTTGGGCACTTCTTAATCTCTTGGTTTGCAGTAGACTTTGTGTACTGTGAAGAGGTGGATCTTTTTTAAAGGTGCAGCATTTATGTGAGACCATTAAAAAGACATAGGGCCAGATGTAGGTAGGTATTTACCGGTCGGTAACGGCCGAATTCGGCCGTTACCGACCGGTAAATGGAATGTGAGATGTAGGGACAATCTTTTTACAGAATCGGTAAATTTACCGATCGGTAAATTTACCGATTCTGTAAAATACCGAATCGGTATTTTTACCGATTCGGTAAATTTGATATGTAGGTGGGACTCTACTGAGTCCCACAAGCCTTACCGAATCGGTATTTTACCATCAAATTCTATTTGATGGTAAAATACCGATTCCGGTGTGCATGCACATGTGTGCATGCACACCTTTGCCATATGACAGGCAGACCTGCCCTTAGGGCAGGTATGCCTGCCACATGGCACCCAAACCTGTTTTGGGGGTGATAGAGGGTGTCAAAGTGGCACCCCCTGCACCCTTGTGAAATTCAGTATTTACCGATTCGGTAAATACCGACCGGTAATGCCCATTCATTCCTATGGGCATCAAAGCCCATAGGAATGAATGGGCATTACCGGTCGGTATTTACCGAATCGGTAAATACCGATTTTTACCGATTCGGTAAAAAACACATCTGGATTTCCCTACATGTCCCCCCTTCATATTTACCGACTCTTAAATACCGAATCGGTAAAATTCGGTATTTAAGAGTCGGTAAATATTACTTACCTACATCTAGCCCATAGATACTTGTCCAGTATTTTCAAGGTCTTCATCCGGCAGGTCCTTCTTCCAGATCTCATTAAATGAGGCCTGCATATCTTCTCCATTCTGGAGTAATAGCCAGTACCTCTCTGATACTTCTTTCGACTTTTTTTGGTGGGAGCATATCTTCGAAGCCATTTCCAAGTTCCCTATTAGCCCTTTACCTACAGAACTTGCCCAACTGTTCAGCTGATAATATTTAAACGTTGAAACTTTGAAACTGAATTCTCGCATACCGCTGAAAAATGAGGCCAGGAAATCAATTCAGCTTAGACAATCAATTGCCCCCAAGTAGTGATGCCACAAGCGCGAAGAGGAGCTGCAAGGGCATCTTCCAAACACAAAGGCGTTCCTGGGGAATCCCAGAACAACAGGCTGATTGCTATTCTTGTTGGCTGCTTGTAGTCTATACAACTTAATGTCTTATCCAAATAGCTGGGTCAATGCGTTTCAAAACCATTGACATCTTTTTGCGTTCTCCTCAGGACCAAGGCTAGGTAAAACAATACAAAGAAATTGTAACAAAAAATAATGTTTTAATTCTTTGTGCAAAATTATTCCTTTTGCCCAACAAAACATTTTTTGGGGCAGGTTCTTCCCTTACAATTAGTGATCTGTGCTGAAACACTCTTGGTTGTCCAGTGTTCAGGCTTTTATCTTCGGTATTTAATGTAATCAGTTCTGAAACAAGGAATGAGGGACATTTGTGAATTGAGTGAGTGATTTAAATGCAAGGGTTTGGAAAGGTACACTCTAGAGAAGCAGCAACATTGCTTGTTAATATGTGCTCAACATAAAGCGCCCTGTTGCATTGCTGGCAGCCATGAGGTTAAAACAGTATGAAAATCAGATTCAATCAGCGGAGACGGGGCATGTTTAAACACAGTCATGGGCATGACTGTGTTACCAAACACTTTGTGAAAATCTGTGTGTGTAAATTGCAATTGTAAGCTGGTTGAGGTGTGTTCTGCCTTTCCTGGATGATTCAGGGCTGGGCTGAATAGACCTGGGCTGCATTTAGAGTAGTGAAAGGAGATTTCCTTGCACCTGAATGGACCTGGTTTGCTTTGGACAATGCTGTCTCCACCTCCTGCCGGAAGCTGGGCCAGAGAGGACAGAACTGGTTTGGACTAAGCACAGACACTGACAAATTTTGCGAATACATATAAGGGAGCCAGACCCCAGCTGGAAGAGCTGCCAGGAGGAGTATTGTCTATTTGCTGTGTTTTGGGCAGTGAACGGACTGGACTAAACTTTCTTTACTTGTGCTGAGTATCTCCAAGGGCTTGAAGTAGAGCTTGCCTCCTTTTCTGAAGTCTCAAGTACGGCAAAAACCTCACCAACCTCTGGGTACCGCTTCTGAAACTATTGTTTCAGTTGCCACAGAGTAGGGAAAACCAACCCACTTTGTCACCGACTCCGTTGCGGGCTCCATGTCCTGAAGGCACAGCAGAGGGCACCGACGCATCTCACACCACAACCCTGGTTCACCGTTGACGACGACCGATGCCGCTGCTTGCACAGTGACCTGTGGGCACCGCACGCTGCAGTTCCTCGCTTCACTTTGCTGGCCTGTTTTACCCACGCCGTCGCTGCCTGCTGACATCGACACTCTTGACCGCATCATGGCATAAGGGCACAGCTCGTAAGATTCACAATGCATCACCTCTACCCACACCGCAGTCGGGGCTGACTGATGTTAGATCCTGCTAACTGGCTCATTTGCTTGCACCGTCACCTGCCATCACGCAATGATTACTGCCACACTCTGCATTGTAGCCCTGGTCTCACCAACGCTTCCGGACGACCGTCACTGAGCCACGGCCTGCACTGCACCTTGAGGGCACCACATGCTGCACTGCTTCACTTCAAAACCGCAATGGTTGCCACAAACAGTTTGCACCAACGCATCAGCCGCAATGCAAAAGGTACTGTTTACGAGTCTGCCAATACCCCGACCAACGCAGTCAGACAGAACTGTTGGCTTCTGTTGTTTTCGGTATCGCAATAGCCCCGGACAGAGCTACAGACTCAGAAGAACTGTGTTTTTGAGATATTGCTGCAATTTTAAAGGATATCTTCTAAAGTATATATTTTTAGGTACTGGATGTTGGATTCTTATCATTTTGGTCTTGTTTTGGATATATAAAAATATTGGTTATTTTTCTAAACTGGTGTGGTGTTCTTTTGTAGTGTTTTCACTGTATTACTGTTGGTTATGTGCAAATGCCTTACACACTGCCTCTGGTATAAGCCTGACTGCTCGTGCTAAGCTAGCAAGGGGGTGAGCAGGGTTTATTTTAGGAGTGTAACTCCCTTATACTGACTAGAAGGAAGGGTCCCTACTTGGACAAAGATGCAAACCATTGCCAACTAGAGGCCCCCATTTCTAACTGTCATCAATCCCATAAACATGCCCCTTAGAGTGGGAATGTGTCAGACACAATTCAGAAGTCAGCTGAAAAGCATTTGCATGAAAACAATGTCACTGTTGCTCATTTCCTAAATTACATGTAGAAAGATGTCTCTATATAGTGTACTAATAAGAAGTACACCATGCAGAGTCCAGAGGATCCAGAAATGGTAGTTGGAGACGAAGGAAACTAACTCTAATGCTCTTTCTGTGGTATGTGGGCAGCCACTTAAGCTTATCAGCTGGTAGTGCTAAGCATTTCACATTTGAAGCATCCTGCCTAGGAAGGTCATTCTGTCCTGGAGGATGGGTGAAACACCTCCTCCCAGAGTGTGTTTTGTCTCTGTTCTCTTAGAGCACTGTCTCTCACCCCATTAGGTCAGAAATATGTCTGTTAGTGTCAGGCTGGCAAAAAACAACTACGGAATCACAAAAGTGCTTGGTAGGTTTTCAGGGGACCCCTAAAAGGGTCACCTGTGTGAATTTGTATTATTAAGACAAGCTGTTTGGTACCAAGCATCTTAGAAATCAGTGAAGCCATCATGGCGCTAGCAAACACATGTTGACAAGTATCCTGCCCATGCACTCTTCATGGCTTCCTGTGTATTTACAACTTCTCACAATTGACGAGGGATTGTAGGGGCATATTTGCAAATGTTAATATGCCCTCACATAGGATATAGTGCCTTAAGGCTAAAGGCCTGCGGTAGGAGTGACTTACCTTATGCAGTCTATGGGAGGCATGGCACACAGGGATGTGTGCCTTATTGACTCTTCAGTTTTCACGGCACTAAGACATGCAGCCTGCAATGGCAGAGAGCAAAGCCTTGGTGAGGGGTCCCTGGGGTGGCACAATAAATGCTACAGCCATAGTGGACCCTCTTCAGTGCCCATTTCCTAGTTACTAGGATTTCCATTTACCTGAGACCTACAGGGGTAGCTGAAGTTGGCAATCATGGTACAGTGTTTGAGAAGGAGGTCTGGCACTGGGAACCTGATTAGCAGTCAAGTCTTAGTATCCACTTAATAAAATGGTAGAAATGTAATGCTTGTGGAGTATAATGTATATAGTTATTCAGATTCAGATGTCAAGTGTCAACAAATACAGTACTCCTTTATATAATTAGTTTTAGACAGAAAAGGACTACTTTAATAAGTCATCAGTGGCACGACTTGCTCCCTGCGTTCTCGGGTCCACCACCAGGGGGTGGAACTGTGGGACTCTCCAGTGTTCTAATAAGCTTCCAGATCCTCCCCCCATGTACATACTGACTTCCAGCCATTTGGACTCTAGTTGGAAATAGCCATCCATTCCCAATCCATGCCGGGTTTTGTGGAAGCCAGTCTGCTCATGTGAGAAACTCCATTGCCTAGAATTCCCTTCTCACTGCTTCGTCTCCACCCTGCAGGCCAAGGATGGGTGGAGAAATTCAGCTCACTGGTGGCTGGCTGCTGTTAGCCTGCTCACACCTGATGAATGTGACTACTGTGAGCTCTTTTAAACCCCAGCTCCCTTCAGTCCAGGGTTGGTCATTGTAGCTGTTTTCCGGTGCGACTGATCCTTGTTTCCTGAGCTTTTGATATTCCTTGATTCCTGAGCTATAGTTAATAGTTAATCCTTGTTCCTTGATTCCTGAGCAATAGTGATTTCTTGTGCTTGAATTAGCACTGCCTGCAGCGCTAGATTGTTTCCTGAGTTCCTAAGCTATAGCTATTCCTTGTGCATGAATCAGCACTGCCTGCAGTGCTAGCTTGTTTCCTGAGTTCCTGAGCTATAGTTATTCTTTGTTCCTGTTCCTGGACTTCAGGTATTTCTTGTTCCTGAATTGCACTGCTTTCGGTGCTCTCTTGACTCCTTGTTACCTGAGCTGTAGCTATTTCCTGTTTTCTTGAATCAGTAATGCCTGCAGTGCTACCTTGAGTCCTGAAGCTTTAGTAATTCCATGTTCCTGAACCGGCACTACCTGCAGTGCTACCTTGACTCCTGAGCCTTAGCTCAATTTTGTTCCTTCCCCCAGCACTGCCTACTGTGCTACTTTTTTTTCTTGATTCCTGAATCTGCACTATTCTAGTATACCCTTGTAGCCTCCCCTTCTGAATATCCTTTTCCAGTCCCTGGCTTTCTGCCCATTTCCTTTTTTTCAGTTCTAGTTTTATGTCTTTCTATTCTGTTGTATTGCTTGTATTACCTTGTATGTTTGTTACCTGTTTTCTGCCAAGTGTGCCCTGTTATTTCCTTCCTTTCCTGATAAGCACTCCTCCTTGCTAGCTCCTTGTCTATTGTGCTTGTGTTTAGTTCTACCCCTTTGCTGTTACTGCCTTGTGTGTCCCTGTTTGGTCGCCAGGATCTATGGGCACAGGTGACTACCTAGGTGGTTTATCTTGTTCACTGTGGGTATTGTCTGTGAGTTACAGTTATAACATCACCAAAGGTATAAGCTCCACAGACCCTGCCTTTGCATACAAATCCTATATGTGGGTATTTTCAGTCAGTATCTGTAACAGCAATTGTGGGTGAAGAACTTACTGAGCTTCAGTCTTATCGTGTGGAGCTCCTGAGTGCTTTCCCCACATTCCCTTTATTGTTAATGTTGTATTATATTTATGTCTTGCACGTCCGTCTTGGGTGTAGTTAGTCTGAATGCTTAATTGCCTTGTGAGTGTCCTTAGCCATGTTGTACAGGCTTCCCCTTTGGATCCCTATTTTTCCTCTGACTCCTTTTGTTCCCTGATTGTATTCCTGGCATAGTCCCGGACAGTCCCTGACAATCTGGTGTCAACAATCCTATCACCAAAAACTGCAATACCACTGTAGAAGCACAATAATAAAATCAATGAAAGAAATACACAAAAGATTCAAAGCAATGCCTTATAGAATGCAGTGGTGTGGTGACAGTTTACATTTGGTGGTGGCTTCAAGAACATTCATTCATTTCAATTTTGAAAGTATATGGTTGTTAGTTGAAAGCGGTGAGACCCCACTCAAGTAAAAAACAAATGCTTTTCAGGTGAAGCACAAAAGTCAATAAATAAACCTGTACTTTAACCTCTGGTAGCTTGCCACAAACGCAGTCAGGCTTAACTTAGAGGAAATGTGTAAAAGTATTTATGCAGCACTCAAACAGTAATACATTATCTTGAGTTCTTGTTCCAGCACTCTTCCAATCCATTACCGTGGTCACTGCAACAAGCATGCAGGTGCTGCTATGCCCTATGTTTGGAGCCTGATTACCACATAACGTTTAATAGAAACTTTATGTGTTATTCTTCATATTCTGATTTGCATTACATTCACAAAGGTTGTGATATATTTCATTTTGCCTTGCATTATTCAGAATAATGAGTATTACCATAGTAACTGCATAATAGACACATTGTTATTGACTCATGTTTTGTTGGTCTATGTTATTTATAATATACTATATATCTTTACATAATCCTGTGTGGCATCCCTTTTGTGGTGCATTCATTGTGTGAGTGTGTTGCACTAATGCTTTACACATTGCCTCTGATGATAAGCATGCCTGAGCTGTGCTAAGCTACCAGAGGGTGAGCACAGATTATTGTTGGTGTGCAACTGACTTGCCCTGATTAGAGTGGTGCGTTCTGCCTGGCTTAGGTGCATATCCTAGCCAACCAGTAACCCAATTTCTACCACTCCACACATCTGATGACTGTCTTAGAGAGGGTGTAATTCCTGTTGACACTACAATATGTGCCCACATGCTTTGAACAGATGTGCAGACATATGTGGGAGGAATGGTAAACAATTCCTTATTAGTATGTGTGCTAATTACAAGTTCATATATTTGTACACATTGCATTGTCCTTCTGATCTGCTATACATTGAGATCACCATCAAACATCTCGACATTTGAGTTGCCAAACATATTGGTACCATTAGATGGGAGGAAAGTTAATATTCCTTAGCATTATAGTTCATAGAGTATTATAATAGTGATCTTTTTTGCTCAAAAGTGTGAGTATATGATCTGAAATGAATAACATAACTTGAATCTGGCCTATAATACATTTGGTGACCATATGGCCCAATTTGTAAGTTTAGATGATGGTCTGCCTTATTCTATAAAATGGGTCAATGTCCGTGCTACCATAGTTTTCATTGGACCACAGAGGACTGTGAGGACATTGAAGACTAAGATATAAATCACATAAGCTATCTTCTAATATGATCCACATACTAAAATTATTTTTAATTTTACTGTACCTTGTATTGCATGCTGCACACCTTGATCATTTTCATGGAAACCTACAGTGTTGTATTTAGCTATTTATAGCGTTTATTGAACTATTTTGAGACACATCCTTTTTGGTGTATTTTTTTTTTGATGTGTAATTTGAGGCTGCAATATTTGTATGGTGTGAGAGATAGGAAAAAGGGATTACAATATGTACCCTAAATTTGGCGACTTCTCTATTGTCCTTCCTCTAATGGCTCCTAGTCTGTTGGGCCTTCTGTGTAAGTATTACATCAACAGAGCCAATGGGGGCGTAATCGAGGGAATACATAAGGTCTGTCCATCTCTAAATGTGGCTGGCGGACCAAAGGTTTGGTAGGCAGGAGCTGGAGTACCTTGTCTGCCACAGTCTAAATAAGCTACTAAGGTTTTTGCTCTGCCCCAGTCTAAATGGGGAGAGTATATCTACTTTTCCGCTCACAGTGTTTCTATAGAACAGTATAAGAAACTAGATTAATATGCAAGGTGGTGGGATTACTTATTATTTAATTTTCTGGAACTTGGGCCTGCCTGACTGGCCTGTCCAGATTAAATTTGATAACTGCTTGTCCATTTGATTAAATTAAGTTAATGGGCACCACACACACGTAGGCTTTTGACTTGCTCTGAGCGCAGTTTTCACATCTCACTCATGATTTGACCACTCAGAGGGTTGTACCAGGAGGCTAGTACAAATTTGCTATCAGAGGTATTAGGAAGGGAAGAGATAACTTTCTAAAAGTACTTTTTTCCTTACAATTTACTAAACGTCCAACTTCCCCAGTAATTGGGCTTTAAATACATTTGGCAAAGAGTTGATGTTTTTAGTTGTTGCTTGGCATAGATATAGATAGCATTAATACATTTGATAGTGTATCCCAGTTTTTTTGTATGAAACATCCATCCTTGCTACAATATATGAAAATAGCTTTTACTTGCTAGCCATTGTAAGGGCAATGTTTAACATTAACTTTCTACATGTCCTACTTTTAAATACCATGCACTCCACCTTATGAACTATACGGCCTACCTACTGCTGAATAATATCCAAAACGAAGAGTTAAACCTATCAAAAGAGTTTATATTGACAGGTCAAACTGCAGTCTTTAAATTGCACTAGTCAGGCCACAATGGTATGCCTGAAGCCATGTTTACACTGCCACTGTAGTGGATGGCACAATAGGTGTTGCAGTTCACTAGTGGAATTTAACCTACAGGATCTTAATACACGTGCTTCCAAATACTAAGGACATATAGGTAAGTTAAAAATGTCAATAATGAGTACATCAACTCAACCATGTCAACAGAGGAAGCATATGCACTTTACTACTGTTTAGAAGGGATAAGGTGCACAAAGGTTTACAGCCAACAAAAACAAATAGGACAAAAATCTCGAAGCACACTAGGGAAGAGCTGGTAATTTCCAAATAAGAGTTGAGGGCCTACTATCTTGGAAGCTCATTTTTGTAATATCAAGCTAAAACAATTCTTGCATTAGAACCATGCTCCCTTGTTTTTGATCCTCGTGACCACTGAAACCAATATCTTTACACTACTCATCCAGCAAGAAAATTGAAAAGTCTGCTGCTTCTTACACAGAGTAGAGCAAAACACATGCAACTCTTTTGCCTTTTACACACCCAAAGGGCCCGATTCTGATCTCGCTCGGAAGGTCACCAAACGAGATACGGCTGGAAAAAGTACAAGCCGTACGCGTGTTTCCGCCCGACTCGTACAGCTGTACGAGCGAGCAAGTACGATGGGAACAATGCTAAATTCACCGACCGAATCGTTTCTGGGTCCAAACCGCTCCGTAAGTCTCATCCGTAAGCAAACCGTGCAGTGCAATGGATGCGAATTCCGACTGAACCTGTACGATGCAGGCGTCGGACAGTCGGTTCGTTCCGAAGTTTCCGGCTCGCAAAACGTCCGGGACGCTGCCTTTGGGGGCCCGCATCGGACCCCCTGTCACCCACAGCCTTACGACTCAAGGACAAGGGGAGACCCAAGGGTCTCCCCAACACAGGCATGTACGGTGCGGATGGCACTGGCACATACCCACTGTAGGGGGCGCCTTAGTGCGAGATGTACCCATCAGTCAATGGGAGCCCATGTACGCGTCGTACGACCGGCTCCCATTGACTTCTATAGGAGTCCGACCGAACCGAGTCCGGCAGTATGCAGCCGCATCGTACTTGCTTGGTCAGACTGCAGGAGTCGGGCTTTGTTGGAAAACACTCCAGACCCAGCTTGGTCGGAGAGCTTTCCGACCCAGATCGGAATTGGACCCTAAATATTCATTCATTTCACATTTCAACTGAAGTCTGATATTTGGCTTAGTTCACTTATGCTAAGTAAACACACCTATTGCACTATCCTATGCACTAATGATGTCATCAATTATATAATTTGAGCTGTAATCAATAATGTCATCAATGATGTAATTGAACATGTCAACTGTGATGTAACCTGTGAGGTCATAAGCAGTGCATGGTGGCTCCGCAAGTTATGATTAGCTGACGTAACCATAACTGGTGAATTTCAGTGTTTCTTTTTTGTTTAAAATGTTCATTCTTACTGTCCTTTTCACCTAACTATAACATGACTTTAATAACGTTGTTTGTTTTAAGTGAATTTCTATGAATTGTTTTCAACAAAAAAAATTAATATTATCAGATGTAACTATCAAGTCAGTTGATTCTTCTTTTCAGTGAATTTGCTATTCTATTTTAATGTAAAGTAAAATATTACTAATACACCTAACTGTGCATTTTGTAAGCACGTTTTGAGTGGGCTTGCACATGAAATTGACTCTTCAAGGTAAATTAGAAATGTTCTAAGCCAGAAAATGTATTTATTTTTACTATTTCAAGTTTAACTATTTCAAGTTAACTTTGTACTAGATGAAGTTAAGATTCTAATAATTAATAAACTAATTAGAATATTATTTTAATGTATCAAATCCCATCTTAATCTTAAAAAGAAAACCCATTAATGGTTGCAATGAATGTGTTTTCTAATGCATATTTTGTTTTCACAGTCTATGCTTCCACGTGCGTACCAGGAGAGTCTCTCAGTCAATTAAAGGCCCCTCTAGGAATTGCATGAAGGTTTTACTTGCTGCTTCTGACTTTTGCAGTAGTCACGCAGGTGATCCAAAAACTTTAAAAAGGTTTGTTTACAATAAAAGCCTGTTTTATACTTAAATAGGATTGCTGAGGTTTCAAGGTTTTCTATCTGAGATATATAATAAAGTTTCCTTTACGGTTTTTATATATCAATAGTTTCTTGTTTTAACTTGATGCCACATGTGTCCCTGGCTAAACACATGCGATGTCGCACACAAGAAAGTCTCTTGATTGGTTCACATCAATGATTTGGGTCATTCAGAGGAAGTACCTACCTGTTTAATTTCATTTGACATTGACCCTTGGTGGAAACCATGCCTAAAAGAGCCTTTGTGCTTTTTTGACTTTTAGAAACAGGGCATTTGACCTGGCTTCTGGAATTGCCCATGATTTGTTGGAGGAGGAAGAGGTAGAAGGCCTGCATTGATGAAGTTACTGGTATGGCAATTTTTTATCATCCAGGGCAAAGAAGTTCTCAAGCAAGTTTGTGGCGTGCAACATCTATCACAAACAAGTTTAAAAATGCAGTTGACTGCAAATATTTATTTGGTAGAAAAGGAGTGCAGCAACACATGTAATCAGTTAACCCTGTGTGGCTGGCACATGTAGAAAATTAGGAGCAATGGCACCAACAACAAGAAGAGCAGCCATTAACATCTGCAACAGAGTCTTCTTAAGTTGCAGCGGACATTGTGTCACCAAAAATGCTTTCAGCACAGTACGACCATGATGTTGCTTACCCCCAAAAAATTATTGTCCTGCAGTAAGTCCTCACAAGTTCTTTTTAACTGTGAGCAAATCACCACTACCAGAAACAGACATGTGAGGGAGCTTAAAAACTCACAGAAGCAGTATTTTTACTTTTTTTATTCATTCTCTGTGGCAATACCCTAATTATTTATATTTATGTTTTCTCTTAGTTGAAGTCCACCCAAAAAATGAATTTGTTTGAAAAACCTCAAAGTAATAATGTTTTTTTTTCAGAACCACCTAGCTTGGTTTAAAAATATGAAAGAATCTGTTATTTGTCATGTGCATGATTCCCTAATGTGCTTTTTTTGGGTATTCACAAACTATGATTTAATAGTAACTTTATGAGGAGAATTTGCAGTCAGGGAGGAAAACTCTGCATATAAAAATATAGGACAGGATAACCTTTTGATGTGCAGAGTCATCTATTACTATCAACTCCCTGTCTGTCTATACTCAGAAATTTGAACTTACACAAAAGTATACGTTTTCCTTTCTGAATCAGACCCTATGTCTTTATGTTAGCATATCATAATAGTCGAATACAAGTGAAAGTTAAGCCTATTGTTACAGTTTGAAATATAATGTTAACACTTATACAGATTTGTCTTTATTTATAAGAATGTAATCTTATGTGTGCATCATTTAGGTAATACGCATGTAATAGAAACTTTTTAGCATAGCCTTAACCCATGGATTGGAGGTGTTGACCATACCCTCCCCAGTGCATCTGTCAGCTATTGGCTGATACCAGAGAGGACTGAGAAGGATCATCTGGTGCAAGAACCAGAGGATTACTTTTTTAAACACAAAGGGTGGGGAATAGGCGGAATCGGTTTCACGTCTCTCCCCACCTGTGGTGAGAACACAGAGGTAAGAACCTGCTTCTATCTTCCTCGGCCATCAGGTGGGTTTTGGGGGACCGCAATCACTCCCCATATGTCATAGTGGCAACGTTGGAACAGGGAGAGTGTGTGCATGGGTGTATTATTGGATGTATTGGTGTTTGCCTGGATTCGTCAGTGTCAGTACTGCTGTATGCCTAGCGGTGTGAGTGGCTGCATTCGTAAGTCCCTCCTTGGGTGTGTCATTGTGTGCCTGGGTGTGGTATTGGATGCATTAGTTATAGGCTGGATGTATCAGTCACTGTATCATTGTGTAGGTGGGTGTGTAAGTGACTGTATTGATGTGTATTGATGTGCGTATATGTATGCCAGTGACAGTATCAGTGTGAGTCTGTGAGTGTATTTCTCATATTGTTATGGTATGTATTAATATAAATAAGTATCGTAGTCGGAGACTCTTCTGGGGATTTGTAAACTTTGTTTGCTATTCGCCTACCCCTGTGCTGCCCACCTGGACAAAACGCCGATCTTGGGGCTAACTCTTTGTGACATCAATTGGTAGCGGGACTGCGAGGACCAGCAGTCTTTGCGGCGCTCCATCTGCCGCACCTGGGGCCTCTTCCCGCCCACCACCTCCCAGTGCTTCATAACGACTTACATAATAGACGCTCGTCCCTGGGTCCCATCCAACAAGCAACAACTCCATCATCAGTGAACACGCAAAATTATTCTAACGGGGACCCTAATATTCCCTTGCAATTACAAGATATAACTCCCTCAATAGAATTAACTAGGGATACTCCTACAAAAGTTGCCAATATTAATTCATCAGCTGAAATAACATCTGATGAAGGTTCACCCATAATTCCCCTAACGCAGGTCCCAAAAAAGAAATCACCTAACCAAACAAGTGGAGCAGGTCAGCCATCGAAGAAAAGAAAGCGCAGGGGAAACAACGATACCGGTAGATCTGCTAAAACACCGATATTACCTCCGAGAGCCACACACAATTTAGGAATAGCTGTAGAGAACATGAGGCAGAACGATATTCCCCCAAACTCTACTGAGACTCAAGTACTTTTGGGGGGCATCGAACAACTACTCAAATCTCTTCTATTACCTTTAGTGGAGAGGGTTAAAAGAATATCAGAACACCCGGGATGTATGCAAAATGTAATATCAGTCAATGCCGACCTATTGAAGGAATTATCAACCCTTAGACAGACTCAGCCCATCTGTACTCCATCATCAGGGGCGACACCCTTAAATCCGTTGAATAACGTGAATCCCCCTACTACCCGTGCAGAGAATTTATTGTCTTCACGGCCCATAAATAAGGCTACCACAGCAGCCAGGGGACCAGGAGTGGGTGGTGTCTGTAGTAAACCAGATTGTCCTGAAGTTATTCCCGCCAGGAGAATTCCTTCCCCGAAGAAATGAAGAGTCGCTTTTCCTAAAATTGATTTGCCTCCCGAAGCGGCACCATATGTTGTGGTATTAACAGGGGTTCCGAAACTTGAGGCTGGAAAAACTGAAGGTTACCATGACTTAAAAAACAAAGTTGTATATTGGCTGAGGAAAAATAGACCACTTCCATCTAACATCAACGGCGAAATCCTTCATGTTAGACGACTTGACTGGGTGGGGCATAGGCCGAAGGACATAACGGGAGACGTAATCATTATTAACTTTAGAGACTACAGGGCTACCAATCACATCGGTGCCTGGTATACGGAGAGAGGCAGGGAGGTAATTTCAACACACATCCTCAGCTATTTCTACCCCCAATCCTTAATATCGAATATGACAAAACCACGGGTTTCCCATGGATCAGACTTGAATTATAATATTCCCATCTTCAATCGCTTCACCACACTTTCCGGTCTGGATGGAGTAGATTGACTTTCAAACCAGCTACCCAAGACGCAGCATACACTTAAAAAATTAGAGTTCATGCTGATTCCAAAGTATGACCCCCATGGTGACTTGGTTAATAAAATGGAAACTAAGCAAATATCTGAGGGACCCAAAACTAAAGATCACGGGAGAGAAATCCCCGATTTTGGGAATAAGCAGATTGGGTCAAAAGAAACACTGTTTTCCCTTATCCATAAGGAACAGGTTGTTAAAATGTGCCCGGGAGGGGCTTCCCGTCTGAAAGCAGCTACCAAGATTTTGGGAGCTAACCAAGCCCCAGATAACTCCGTAATCAAGGTACTATCCTGGAACTCAGCCGGACTACGTCATAAGGTAGAAAATAATATCTGGCTGAATTTCGTCCAGAACTTTGGCATAATTTGCGTCCAGGAGGCCTGGACAACCACAGAAATTCACCTCGTAGGTTTTAAAACCTACTTTTCTCCCGCCCTGGCTGCGCCCTCTGGTAGAGCCAAAGGAGGTTTAATTGTCTATATTTCCAATAATCTAGGGGTCTTGGAAGTAATTACAGTAAAATCAGAAGGGAACTTCCAGATACTTACCCTCTGTTTTAATAAGGCAGAAATAGTATTGCTGGTAAATTTTTATAACAACCTCCGAGAGGGAGAGTTATTGACAACACTGCATCAGCTGCATGGGAAACTGTCTGCCTTGATAAGGGCTTCCGTAAGAGCAGTTACAATCATCTGGGGGGGACACTTTAATCAGTATCCTTGCCAATCTACTAGTCCCATTCTTTGCGGGATAACGGACGAAAAGGATGACCTAATTGCTCACTTTTCCCATTCCAATATTGGAAATTCTCTAAATGAAATCCTATTTGATTTGGGCCTTGTTATTGCAAACGCAAGGAATCCTTCCTCCCTTCTGCATGCACCGACCTTTCTAGGTGGTGGTAGGCAAAGAACTATAGACTTCATCCTTATATCTAGTACACTCGAAGAGCGGGTAACTAAGTTTGAACTTCATATAACCCTACGCAAAGTATAATTAGCGCCTTGAAGCAAAACACATTAACATTGGATAAAATAAATGGGTTTTCATCAAAATGGGAGAACGTTGAACCCCTGGAAATTACAAGGAGAGTTTTTAATACAGCTTCCTCGGAAATTTTTAAGTGCTTAGATTTGTCTACCGCAGACGAGGAAGTACTAACTAACTTCAGGGTGATCCTAAATGTAATAAATAAGGAGCTCTTTGTAAAACTGAAAAACACTCAACAGAAAAAACAGAGGTGGTTCAATCACAGATGTTCAGTAGCCCACTCTATATTGAAAAAAGCACTTAATAAAACAAATAGGGTGCCCCAAGAAATAGCAAACCTTAGGAGAGATTATAACGCAGCAATTAAGGATAGGAAATTGGAACTAAAACAAGCTCTATGGGACCAATTACACAATAGCAGTAGGCAAAAAGATAGCTCTGCTTTTTGGGCAGTGGTCAAGTCTCCATACCTAACCGATAATAAGGCTACACCAAGTATTGATGTCGCTATCGATGAAACTACTTGGGTGGGGCATTTCTCAAAGATTTTTGCGAAAGGGCCAGTAAACTTGGGCGAACAAGCATGCACAAGTCAACTACAATCTGTAACCCCCTACACGATCCCCCTAGACATTATACAATTGAAGAGGTTCTCCTGGCCCTAATATCCAGTAAAAACAGGAAGGCCCCGGGACCGGATGGGGTTCCAATAGACCTATTTAAATCCAATCTAGATCTATGGGCCCCATTGGTGACAGGAGTACTTAAGGCATCCTGTGAGGTGGGGCTCTTGGACTCATGGTCCAAATCAATCATGGTCCCCATCTTTAAAAAGGGGGACCGTCAGGAGGTATCCTGCTATCGCCCGATCTCACTGCTGGATTCTCTGGGAAAGGTGGCGGGCAGAGTAATCCTTGAACGCCTTCAGCAGTGGGCGGAAGATGGCGCAATCCTCTCGGATCTCCAATTTGGGTTCCGGGAAGGTTTGGGGACGATCGAACAAGCTTTAAACCTGACACTGCTCCTAGGCAAATATGTTAGCGTAAAGGGAGGCTCCATCCACATGGTTTATGTAGACCTATCAGCAGCCTTCGACTGCGTTTGCCACACTAAACTTTGGGTGTCGAAGAACCATTGTTGAACTTTTTGCGTGAATTGTACTCTAATGCATCAGCTAGGGTGAGGTTCGGGGCACAGGGCGAGCTACCGGCACCGTTCGGAATAGAGAGAGGAGTTAGACAAGGATGTGTCCTGGCCCCATTCCTCTTCACCCTATATACCAACGGGTTGGAGAGGGATATGATTAATGGGAGCCGGGACCTTCCTTTAATAAACAACCGACCGATTCCTGCTCTCCTCTACGCCGACGATGCGGTGATACTCGCCAGAACACCCCTTGAACTGCAGAAGGCATTAAATAGATACTCACAATTCATGGGCAACCTTGACCTACGCATGAACATTAAAAAAACATTTGTCACGACGGCAGGTCCAGGGAAAAAAAGGTTACCAAATATCCATTTAGGAAATGAGAAATTAGCCGTTACAGATCAGTACCCAAACTTGGGAATCATTATAGACAATAGACTCAATTGGAAACCTGCTGTTAAGTCCAGAAAACTCCTTCTTATGAGAGCAACTATGGCCTTGGTAAACTTTTCAAAACAATTGGGCAAGAGGCCCCCGTTAGAACTCCTGCAGATATACACGGCAAAATGCCAATCAGTTGGATTGTATGGGGCAGGTGCATGGGGGTACGCAAATAATAATACCTTGCAACCAGTGGAAAATGCTTTCCTGAGGTTCCTTCTGGCTGTTCCAAAGAGCACATCTATTTATTCATGTTATACTGAGCTAGGGATTCCCTACATTACAGATCTATTAAAAATAGAACCACTCCTCCTGTGGCCTTGCATTTGGTCCGTGGATAAAAATGCCTTTACACAGGGGATCATTTTAGACTGTATGTCTCTCAACCATTCCCATAAAATTGGCTGGTTAATATATATAAAACGTTTTCTAAGCCATGTAGGTCTGGAAAAATATTATCTATTTCCATCCTCTATTCGCTCCCTCCCAAGGAAGACATTTAAGGTACTGTGCTTAGCACACCTAGATGAAATAAGACTGGCTAAAGAGATTGTCAAACCACCTGTACAACATTCAATAGCTGTTCAAATTACATTTTCCATTCAGCCATATTTAACCTACAACTTTTCTGTGTTCGAAAGATTCCTTCTGGTTAGATTTAGGCTCAACGTTATTCATTGTTTGGTTGCCTTCCCACAGAGTAATAACTGGACGCCAAAATTACCTTTATGCCCATGTGATGGCATTTCGGTTCAGGCAACAATTCATACTCTTCTTTTGTAAATTTTATACCGAACACAAAAAGATCTGGCTGATTCCGATATTACAACACATGGGCTTCAGAGATGCCGTCCGGCCTTGCTCTATTTGCAGTTTTTGGAAGAGGAGTGGATATCGAGGTATATTGTTACATTTTTTAAATGTATTTTTCGACATCGACCTAATTTGTAACAAAAATTCGCATTCCCTATGATTTTAATACTGCATTTAAGTCACTTATTGACTGAAAATATGATTGTCTTATTGTTGTACTCAGTCATATTGAATAACTAATTTTTCGTGGGATATACGCTATGGATCAGTCTGGAATTAGATCTTGTCTTCTTTTAATAATTTTAAAATACTTTTTATACTTAGTACTTGTTTTAAACGTATTACTACAAAACTAATTGTATTTGTGATAAAGCTTTTATGGTTTTTCTTGTGATAAAAACTGAATAAAGATGAAATTGATTGATTGAAATAAGTATTTCATTTTCCCTTTTTAACTTTCTCAGTTTATTTACTCATGCACCACAAACAACGTAGTTTTTAAGCAGTCATCCTTGAACAGTGGGGTGAAACCAATGCTAAAGATTGTAGGAAAAACCCTAAACTTCACACTATTTCATTTCAAATAAGGAGCATTGTGCATTGCACTCACTACAAATAAAAAAATAAGCAGAAAACAATATATTTAACTATTTACTGTTGGACTTGGCCCTTTTTGCATAGTCATTCCTGAACTTTTTGCCTTCCTCCTGTATTTTTTCTGACCTGTTGTTGGCTGTTTCATGACTCTGGGCACTTTACCACTGCTGATCAGTGCTAAAGTGCAGTGCATAGGTAAATTAATGTATGGATTATTGACTCCATGATTGGCTTGTTTGGTTTACTGAGTGTGCCCAGGGCTTGGTAATCAAATGCTGCTGGTGGGCTTGCAGCACTGGTTGTGCCACCCACAGAAGCAGCCTGTAAATTGTGTCTCAGGTCTGCAATCGCAGAGCCTGTGTGCAATCTGGTACTGTCATGTTGACTGGGCAAGTGCACCGAATTGCCACTCCCTAAACCTTCCCATTTCTGCATATTAGTCACCCGTATGGTAGACCCAAGGGCAGGTAAAAGCTAGGACATGCACGGATTTGTGTGGCATGTCGCAGCAGACACCGTCGTACCACCGGAAAAGCATGTCGCAGGGCCTGTCGTGGCTCAGAAAAACCATTGAGTCGCTGCACAGCCGTCAGGCACGCATGCATCATTGTCGCATCAAGAAGAAGACGCCATTTTGGTTTAGTGCACTGGATCTTCATCGCATCACTGCTGGTCGCATCACCACAGAAGAACAGTAAGAAACTGACGCATCACCTCCCCACGCGGAGAAGAAGCGACGCAGCCCCTATGCAGCAGTAGGGACCCGACGCATCACCTTTCTTGCGTGTTAGGAACCAACGCATCACCTTCCGTGCAACATTTTCGTATAGCGTTATGCATCCAAAGGTACATTAAACTCAACGTGGCGCATTTTACATGTAAAGAGAACTAAGCTATTTCTACCCTTTTTAAGTACAGTATTGTGGATTTTTGTTTGTGTTCTTGTGTTAAGTCTATAGAAAAATACGTAGTTTTATACTATAACTTGTGTTATCACTGTGTTACTGTATGTGTTCACAAATGCTTTACACACTGCCTTTGAGATAAGCCTGTCTGCTCCTGCCAAGCTACCAAGGGGGTGGCAGGGGTTATTTTAGGAGTGTACCCCTTACCCTAACTAGACGAAATGGTCCTTTTTTGGTCAAAGGTACCTACCTCTGCCAACTAGAGACCACCAAATCTAACATTTACAAATATAGCTTTGTACACGACCAGTTTAAGCACATGCAATTGTATCTTTAAACCAGCGAGCACAAAAGAAAGCGATGTCTGCAAACATTTTATAATACCATCAGCGTAAAAGATTACACCTTAAAATGTGCAATGTAATATTTGCAGCATACAGTTACCCAGCAGATCTGCCAAGATTAATTCACTGGGATAAGTTCCTAATAAAACCATTTTAAAACTGTTTATGAAAGGGTGTACAACTGAATGATGCAGGAGATGCTAGGTGCAACAGAATATTCCACCTCTACAGCACTATTGGGAGAACACTCATAAGCTGCAGTCATCATAATACCACTATGCAAAATGCCACGTTTTCTGTAAAAACATGTTTCTTAGGTCCATTTTCCGTTCTACTGTTCACAAATTGTATACTCATACCTCACAAATTATGAACTGATAAAATAATGATCAGTTAGCAGTTGTATAAAAACAGCCATAAAGATTGTAGTAAAAAAAACTGCACACAGTAAGGGCCAGATGTACGACCATTGGCATTAGCGACTCGGAAATTGCGAACAATTGTGAGTCGCAATTTGCGAGTCGCTAATGTCAATGCACAACAGCGATTTCCAATGGGGTCGCAAATTACATGCCTTATCAATATTCATGAGGCACTCGCAATTTGTGACCCCATTGGGAAAGGCTGACCCTCCCAGGATTGGTGGCCTGGGCTCAGCAGACCTCCATGTCTGGGACTGCTTTTAAATAAAGCAGTTCTTTTTTTTTAATGCAGTCCATTTTCCTTAAAGGAAAATGGGATGCATTTAAAAAAAGACAAATGAACCGTTTTTGTTTCATTCTTTAAGGGCAGGTTGTGGTCCCTGGGGCCACTGCCTGCCCCATAAAACTATTTTCCCCTTTTGCGTGTCCTTTACCACCCTCTTGAAGAGGGCTGTAAATTGCAAGTGTTTTGAGTCCACAATTTCGGTCGCAAAACATTGCTACACAGGGTAGCAAGTAGCTATTTGGAAGAGACGCCCTTGGAACGCGCCATCCTAATAGCCAGTCGCAAAATCCTATTTAGCGAGTCGCAAATAAATTGCAACTCGCTAACTAGGGTTTGTACATGGCCCTTTGGTATTTTTGCATGCGGAAACATGTTGCAAACCCGTTTGCGCATTCAAAAATGGGTGGTACATCTAGCCCTACGTGTATTTAAATAGATGTTTGCATTTTAGAATAGGTCTGTTAGGGACCGTATGGGTTTTTGAGTGGGTGTGTGGCTGTATGTGTTTGTCAGTACCTGTGTGAATGACTGTATAGGTGTGTTAGTACATGTATGAGTACCTGTATAAGTGTATTTGTGACCCTTAACTTAAATTAATAATAAATATATTTAGAACTTTACAAGTACATTTTATTGACATTTTAGAATGCAATTTAAACCAAACAATTAACAAACATATCACAACTTATTTAGCTATTTATTAATACACAAACACATGGAAACTTGAACTTTTGATTAACTTCTGTAGGAACTCACCCATATACTTCCACAGCTGCTATGTTTTTACCTCCCAAATTTGGTAACAGAGCAGGAGTAAGTCAGGTTAAAAGTGAAAATGCTAACAAAAAAACACGTCATTTGTCAAGGAGCCAGAAACAATTAAATGGAAATTGAATAGAAATACAGAATTTGGTATAAAAAATGAGGGACACTAAGATGAAAGAAGCAGCACTCAAACAAAAATATGATATTGAGAGTGTGGTTGAAAAAACTATTTAATTTGATTCTAAACATACCGGAAACACTGCATAAAACAGTGTTGTCTAGGAAGAAAAAATAAACAAATAAAAGTCTTATTAATAAAATTAACTTTTCCTCAATTTTCAACGGAGAACGGAAGTGTTGTCTACTACTGAGCCTTACTTTAATGAAGAAAGCTACTTACAGGAGAATGAATGAGTGTATGAAGTTGAAACAACCGGCCAATGTTATGAAGTAAACAACAGTAGTCCCATGGCAAAAGAAGATGATTCCCAGAAATGTGCAGATGTGGAAAAATAGGTGACGTTGTACAATGAAGGCATATACATGCTCCTGCATACAAATGGGAGTGCAGTAGTATTTGTAGAATTTGCCAGCAATTAATTGATACAGTAGGACCCACCCATGTACTTGCAGTGCTGCTGTCTATTTACTTTACCTCTGCAGATTTAGGGATGAATGAGTACTGGAACACCATGTAGGAACGCCAACTTGGTGTCTAACCCTGAGTTGTACAGAATATCCATGGAGTAAATTATATAGCTTTCTGAGAGAAGCAAACTCTAACAATAAAGGTATTGTCTGCTGATCTTCAGAAAGGGCTTACATGTATTTTCCTTTAGATGGCAAATAGAATATTGAAACTGTGGGTGTAGAACGGGATTTGGATGAACCACTTGTTTATCTAGTGAGTGGTTTTCCCACGTAACACAAACAAATCTGGCAGTAAGTAGTAAATGTAAAATGGGTGAAGAAAGCTACATTACATCTTAAAGACAATCATATTTAATTATAAAGATGTAGATGTTGTCTAACATGAAGTTGCATGAAGAAAGAAATATTGCGTTCAAATTGACACTTTGAAAAAGTGGATAGAAGTAGATTTGAAGAAATATGTGATCATTACGGTTTCCATCCACTACATTCAAAAGAGGTTATGGGTAAGCCTGGGCAGAGTTCGCGAAGTGGAGCTACGCAGATCTCAGGGAAGCAGTAAAAAAACCCTGCTGTGCTATGTAGAGTTACGCGAGTGGCTGGAGTTGCTTGTATCAACCGTTCACGAGAGATTTCTAAAGTACGGCAACGCAGATTTTATGTTCGGGGGGAAATATCGCACAAGCATTACCACGCGGTCGCACACAGGCGCAGCCATCCTGTTTTTCCACTCTTTGTTATGGTCTGAGACCTGTTTTGAAACCTCCTTAAATCTTTCCTATCCTTTGTTCCCCAAAAATGTTTCTGATCCTTTTTATTTATTATCTATCCCTCTCTCTTCTTGTGTATATTTTGCATTTTTTCTGCTTTTTTGTGTATTTTTAGTGCGTGTTAGTGCTGTTTTTCTATTACTTGCTTTATAAGTTTTTTTACTTCCTTTCTTTTTCTTCTCACTTAATTTTTTACTTTCTACATTTTCTTTCCCGCCCGACTCCCAGCATCATGGCTAAGAATAGTGCAAGTGGTACCCGGGCAAAGAGGAGCCACCTTCCTTGCAGAAGGTGGCGCCCAAAAGAGGTGCAACCCCGAGCCTTGTTTTCCGAGGTGGAGGCTCTTGTTTTCTTTGTGCAGCGCCACCTCCCCTTAATCCTGGCAGCAGGCTCGGGTACAGGATCCAGGAGCGCCACAGCTGTGGGTGACGGTGCACTCTGCAGTGTATCACTTCTCTGAGATCTGGTGCACCCATAACCAACTCACTGTTGGTTAGATATTCTGCACCGAGATCAGGACCTGCTAGACCTGCTTTGTGTTTACGTTGGAGGCTTGGTGAGTAGCTAATTGTTATTATTGTGTGTTTTATGTTATTGCAAATATTCTTTTTTCCCAAATAGCAAGAATGCTGCTGCTTACATGCAGGTAAATGCTCCTCTTCACATTGCTCTGGTGGCCCCAGTAAGTCCTCCTAATGTGAATATTAATATGTATTTCCCTAACTTTCACCTCTCCTTATTCTGAACTATTATTTCCATTTCCTATTTTAATTTTTTCCAAAATCCTCTTCGATCTATCTGTTTCAAAATTCTTGTTATCCCTGCATTACCTACTGACTTAGTTATTTATATTTCTAGTGCCTTGTTTTTTTTTTACATCAAACTGTAGCTGGCTTTCTTCTGGTATTTCAGTCAGCTTTCCGGACCAACCACCAGTGCCAGGCCAGCATGGAAGGCGACGCCAGCCAGGAGGGAGCTGATGCGGCAGCTGCAGGGGGTGAGCTAGCAGCAGTGGCGGGCTGTAGTAAGTCATATTCCTTGCTTATTGACAAATCAAATGTATGTACTCGCTGCAAGGTTGTACACTGTACTATTGAGACTAAGTTGTTGTGAACAGTTGAAGATGACACCCTTTGTAATTTTGAACTCACTGGAGAAAGTTTTATGAAGAAGAGTACAAGTCAGACGACCTTGAAGTGTTGATGGAAAAGGGAAAGGAGGATGGAAGGTGGAAAGACGGGTGCCATGATGTAATATATGACTTGCAAACAAGGATGCGTGGGTGAAGGGGTCCCGGGATGCATATAGGTGGCTGATAGGATGCATGGTTGGTTGAAGGATTTGTGAAAGATGGAAGAAAGGATGCCTGCCTGGGTGGGTGAAACTGTATTGGTGAAAGGAATCCTCCGGGGGTTTGATTGGTCAGACTCAAAGGCAAGCAAGGATGCATGGATGATTAATGTAAGTTGTTGGTGAAAGGTTTGTTGAGAATGATAGTCATGTTTGGATGTAAGGATGCCTGTATGGTATCATTGGTGAAGACAAGATGAAGAGAATGTTAAAGAAAATTAACCTTTGCCAGAGTAGCAAAGCCAAGGGTGAAGAAGAATAAAATAATGCTAGAAAAACAATGCAATGATAAATGGACAAATCCCTGGAAAGAAAAAAAAAATGACTGTTTTTCTTTCAAGGTTTTTGATTCAAAGGCTTGCGGTTGTATTTCCGACTACTCCCATGACTCTCAGTAGTTTGCAAGCACAAACTATATATAATATATGTAACCACCCATCATCAATCACCTCCCTCTGACTCCGATGCACACTCCTGCTCCCTACCCATGTCATTTCGACCATGTCAGCCATGTGTGGCTTAGTGCTGCATTGTTACAAACAAACAATAGTAGTACCTCACGTCATCATTCATATTAGTAATCATATCATCTGCCTTATTGTAGTAGTCAGGGTGAAAGTGAGATTGAGGACTTGCCACTGATTTAACAGAGTTTGGCCACAATAGAAAAATAGATAACTGTGTGGTACAGCTGCCCCACCTGCAGACAATAGTAAAGTATGAGAGTCTGTGACACAAGTATGTCTGTCTAGGGTGCAAGCTGACTTAACTGGCATGCCTACAAGATTAATTTAGATAAGCGAGGCTGAGAACATGGCGTCTGCTACCTAAGCAGATGCTTGCACCCGGAGTGCTTTCTCTAATCCCATGAGCTTTACGCTGTTTTACCTGATGCTTTTTGTATGCTGAGGTGGCAGAGCTTTTCCTTGTTCTTCTTCTGATTTTTCATTGAAATCTGATGGTCTGGGATGTGTGTAGGAGTCCTCGACGCCTTCCGTCCTTCTCATCTGTCCGCTGGTGCAAGGCCGCCCTGGAGCTCAGGAGGGGCGCAGAGCAGCAGCTCACAGGCTCCTCCATGTCAACAGGGAAGCGCCAGTATCAGCCAGTTTTTTGGCATCGACTTGACGAAGTGGCGTGGAGGAGCCGCTTCTAAGTAGTCTAAGGAGTCTGTTTTCCAGGCTGTTGTTAATGGGACGACTACGAGTAAACCACAAGATAGTAAAGTCAGGATTAACCCTTCTTTATGGTCGTACTTCAGAGTACAACCTGAGGTTTTGAGCAATACAAAAAAGGGGCAGGATTTTAGAGGAGGTTCCCCTGACTATCCGTCGGCTAACCCTCTAACTGATAATATGGAGGCTGTTGGCCCTGTACCTATGCAGGCGGAGATATCAATCACAGCTGCTGAAAACATATCTGAAAACTTAACTGATAAAATATTAGAGCTGGTTGACCAAACTTATGCTGGAGCTGCTAGCCAAGAAAGCAGAGGAGCAGATAAAGGTCTTAAGTTTCAAGAATAAGTTGGGACTTCAGGAACCTCATTGGAAACTCTTTTTGCAACATTAACAGAGGACATAAAGAAAGGTTTTTCCATATCAGCTGCCAAAGAAGGCGAGATAAGAAATTTCTGTGAGTCCCTTGAAAGGAAGGTTGACCTTCTAAACTCAAGAACTGAGTCCCTAGAGAAATCTGTGGAAGAGCTCAAAGTTAATCTCAGGACAGTAGAGGCTGAGATTCAGACATTAAAAAGGGGGGAAGTAGCTCTCCGTGACAGAAGGGAGATGTTGGAGAACAACTCCCGTAAGAACAACCTTCACCTTATAAATATTCCAGAAGGAGGTGAAGGGTCGGATCTTAAAACATATATCATTTCATTACTTAAAGAAACTTTGTTGCTCGAAAAATCAGATGAAAACTTAGGAATTGATTAAAGAGAATACATAGAAACCTGTTTCGCAGGAACCCAAATAGAGCAAAGCCAAGAAATATTCTTATTAAATTTCTGACCTATTCGCTGAAGGAGAAAATTCTCAATTTGGCTTCAAAGACAAAAACTCTAAGGGCCAGAGGCTTCTCTTTTGAAATTCTGACAGCTGTTGCCAGAGTCACCCTTGAAATGCAGTGGGAGCTAGGCAGAAAGATGAATAGTTTCAAGAAAGCAGATGCAGTGGTGCAGTTGAAGTTCCCTGCCTTCCTGAATGTTATGCATAATAATAAAATGCATAACATAAGATCGGTTCAGGAGGCAGACAAGCTGCTTGGCACTATTAGTAACCATGTCCCCTAGGGGTAGCTCTTTATTATTTGCGTTTGGCTTAGTTATCCTCTTGAGATATCACTGAGATATCACTCAAGAGGAAGTGAAGAAGGCCTTGGCTGCCTTCTAGAGAGACAAAGCTGTGGGCCCTGATGGGCTTCCAGCTGAGTTATATAGATCTTTGGGGGTGGTGATAATCCTGGTTCTAACTCAATTATTTAACAAGATATTAGCAGAGGTGTAAGCCCCCCCGGGTCTTGGAACAATGCTAAAGTTGTCTTGACCTTAAAACCTGGTAAAAATCCAGCTGGCTGTGGGTCATATTGACCCATCTCGCTTCTAATACGGATTATAAAATCTTTGCCTCTATTCTGGCATCCAGGTTGGGGTTGGCGGCGGTTGACATTCTTCATTCAGATCAAAAGGGGTTTGTGAAAGGAGGACATCTACCAGACCTTAAACTTGATCTGGTTGAAGCAATAGATATTGCTTCAACCTACTCACTCGCTCTTGCAACCTTGACTCTGGATGCTACCAAGGCTTTCAACAGGGTAAACTGGGTTTACCTGTCAAAAAGCCATGGAAAGATTCAATTTGGGTGAAAAGTTTCATCGCACCATTCAGCTGTTATGTCAAGCACCGTCAGCTAGGCTGTTGGTCAATGGTAATCTGACTAAACCACTTTAATATCACTAGGGGTACCACACAGGGCTGCCCTCTTTCCCCTCTCCTTTTTAATATGTATATAGAGCCCTTTGCTCAAAGGTTCGAAGAAGACCTTAGTATTGTGCCTTTGAGACATGGGGAGTGGGAGAGGAAGGTGGCCCTATATGCAGATGATATTCTGGTCTTTTCGGCAGATCTGGAAACAACATTCCCGGCAGTCATCAGAATGCACAAGAATTCCGACAGATCTCAGGATAAGACGTGTATGCCGTGAATTGCAAAAAACACAGTTGATGGACAGAATGTAGAACAATGTCATACATTCACCCCAGTACAAAGATCTGGGCCTAAATCCATCGTTTTTTTGCACTCCACACCACCCTGGGTTAGACACTGGCTATATGCAAATCAGCTCTGACCCTGTGCCTCATGGGAACAGTCCAGTCCGTGAAGACTGAGATCATGACGTGGAATCTTGCAAAGAGCCAACTTCAGGTTAGGACTAACATGAGATATCTGGGGGATTGAAATCGTCCAGGACATAGCTAAGATTGCAGAAGTCAATTTAGCGTAAGTCTCAAGGGAGTGTCAAAAACAGATGAAAGCCTGGGCCCATCTCCCTTTAACCATTCTTGGGAGGGTTAATCTAGTTAAAATGGTGGTACTACCGAAGATAACCTTTTTTATTTTTTTATTCAATCCCTCTACACTTTGACAAACTAGCCATTGATACATTTCAGCCGGCCATAAATGTTTCTATTTGGGCATACAGAACCACCAGAATAGCCTGGAAAAAGTTAAGGTGTAGGAGAGAGAAAGGGGGTCTCGAGCTATCAGATCTATAGTATTATGCTTGGGCATTTCAATTCTCATATTCCCGGATGCTGTTAAAAATGCCTGTAAGTACAAGGGCAGGAAATATGTTTCTAGCCATGTTAAGAGGGACTAGCCTACTGGAGGAGGGCTTTTTGTTTAAATTTGGAGTGCTAAAACATTTTTTAAAGGTTATACTCAAGGTACTTCAGGCGATGGCTAGAGCATGGGCTAAACTAAAACATCTGGTGGGCTCAATTACTTTTCAAGCTTAGCACCACTCTGGGACTCACCAGGGTCGCCGTAATGTCTGCAGGACAGGCTTGCTTTACAACTCAGAGAAGCAGGTCTGAAAGTATGGGGGGATCTAGTCTATAAGGACACACTCATTTCATGGGAACAATTGAGGGAGAGAGTGGGAGTAGGCCTTTGAAAGTCTAAGTATATCCAGTGGCAGAGTTGGGTTCAAACTCATAAAAGACAGAAAAAACCTATAGGCGAGGGCAGTAGTCTTGAACAACAGCTAGTGGCCAGGCCAATGGGAAAGAAGGAGGTTTCCTACTGATACTGGGCGATAGAAGGGGCGTTGGAGGGAGATTTTAAACTCACAAATGAAGTATGGAGTAAACATCTTCCAAATGTACAGTGTGAGCAAATGTGGTAGAACTCATTCAAAACTCTTTTTAGCACAGTAAAACCTGCTTGGCTGCAGAGAAATCATCTATTCATAGGGCCTATCTTTCTCCCCTAAGGTTGTCTAAGTTTTCGAACAGAGATAAAGTTAGCTGTAGGAAATGTGGTCTAGTTGAAGTCTCAGACATCAGACATACATATGTTCAAAGAGTGTCCCGTCATTGTTCTATTTTGGGAAGAAATACGACATTGGAGAGTATTTAAGAGTCCCACTGCATGTGGATTTAGCCTTGATTATTTTTGGCCTTACCGAACAAGTTACTGGTCCAGCAGGTTCTCGTGTATTTTACGCCATGTTGCTAGCTAGGAGGCAAGTATGTAAGCATTGGATAGACACCTTTCCTCCTACGTACTCTGAATGGTTGGCATTAATGTATGAGACATCTAGGATAGACCTGTCTAGAACTTGCAGCAGAAAAAAGACAGCGTTCTAGGACCTGTTGCTAAAATAGGTTAGGGCATGAATGAAAGGGAAACGTGCTCTTGTTTTATCTACATTCCCATTAAGACTGTGTCCTATGAGTATGCCTCCTTGGTACTCTCCAGACTATGGGGCCGATTAGGATCGCGGTGAATCCGCATCCTCCAGGCCGGCGGAAGCCACCGCCGCCCCGGAGGATGGGGATTCACCGCTGCGGAGGCTCCAAAGACCCACCGCCAGATTAGGATGGCTGGAGCATCAGGAAGACCGTCCGCAGCTTTTCCGCCGCGGTCGTATTCTGACCGCGGTGGAAAAGCTCTGATATGGTGGAGGTGTCTATCAGACACCGCCAGCCATATTAGGATGGGGCAGAAGATATGCTTTTCCGCGGCGGCTTTTCCGCCATGGAAAAGCATGTGGTCTTTTGTTTTTGGGGGCTTGTTGCGTGCCCCCAAGGTGTTGGGGGGTGGGGGGTGCACATGGCGGGTACCTATGGTACCCCCCTGCATATGCATGCACAAAGCAGCAGGCACTGCGCGGTGCCTGCCGCTTTGTGCATGCATATGCGAAGCATGCACTTTTAACCTTGCGGCGGGCGCTGCTTCAAGCAGCACCCGCCGCAATGTTAAACATAGGGTATGTGACCGCAAGGGTGGCGATCACACCCTAATCTGCATGGAGGGAATGCCGCAGCCCCTGCGGACGTTCCCTCCACCTCAGGGTGGCGGACGGATGCAGGTCCGTCCGCCATCCTAATAGGCCCCTAAGTTGGGCTCCCTCAGTTGTTTGCCAATGAAACCTCTCCCCCTTTCAAGGGGAAATAACATTCACGTCTGCTAATGTACCTTACAGGCTGAAGGCATTATGAGATCCTAAAATAATGCCTACTCAGTTCAGATCGTTAAGTAATGGTACAGACAGACTGCATTTTTAATGAGGTATGAAGTTAATGAGGACAAAAAAATATATATATTAATTTAGCTAAACAAGAGAGAGAGGAACAACACTTGTCTACTTCATAGTGCCTAATGCCTGAAACTCTAATCACATCCACATTTTAAGGCAGAGGAATTGAGGATACCACAACTGTTATGTTCTGCTAGTGCTACTGTGCCACTATAATTGCATCTACCTACAGAACTCTAAGGCTTTCTGGAGCCTTCCTTTTCCTTAGCCTTGTCTCATGGCGTGTCTCACTCTCAGACTGAGGTGGGATCCAAGTGGCGTCTAGATAATCAGTAGGGGGCTTTGAGAAGAAGTTAATGGACTAACCTCCTTTTCCTTGCTGTGGATCTGGAAGACAATGGATCTTCTGAAAGAGTAGCTTGCTCTTCTCCTTCCTCAGCAGGAAGCTCTATCTTCTAAACTGGCCCTACTTTGTGAGGAACTACTAATGGTGGTGGTTGTGGCTGTTGTTGCCCACTTATCTGAGTTTCCTTCATTACTACTTTGCGATAATGATTAGTCAATTTCAATGTCACTGCTCGTCGGCGTTGCCGTGATTAGACTGGCTGCCTCCGAGACAGACATGGGCTTGGGCCTAGATTGGTGGGGTGGGGCCGCCGATGCTGGGGTGCTGCTCCCAGCTTGCTCCTCAGACACAACTGCAACAGGCACAAGTTTTGGTTTTTCGGTTTCCCCAAAAAGTTCTTGGGCGCCATACCAGTGGTAAGTGGCAGTGCCTTCTTCTTCTCACTGGCAACTTTGACTTTCTAAGTACTGGTACCTTTCTGTGGGGTGATCTTGAAGCTGTCTGTTACCATGCAGAGGCAAATGTCTTAGATTCAAGACAAGTTGAAGAGATGACAATGGTCACACATCACTTGACATCATGCGCAGGGTGCAGGACTTCTGTCTGGCAGAACAATGGGTGATGTTGTCTCCTCCTCTCTTGTGCACCTAAAAGCAAAGAAGCAATAAAAACATCAGTAAAAAGTGGCATTGTGGTAGTTCAATTACTAGTACAAACAAATGTAATATAATTTAGTGTGTGGTCACACTTGTTAGTATTACTTATTATTACCTCAGTTAATAAAAAAAATTAAACATCAGTGTAGCCATTTGTGAGACTTTGACAAAAACAAGGACTTTCATGGTGTACTGTTCAGTATGCTCAGGAAGGATAGGAAAGAAGAAGAACAAAAATACAAATGTAACTGTTTGGCAATTGGTATTGTGCATCACGTGGGATGAGGCACTCAGGGAGCTGCAGCTGACAAATGACAATGGAACAATCACTAGACAATGAATACTGTTGTGCAATGTGCAAAACATATAGCAGACATAAGGTTAATGGTTAATTGACGTGAAGCCATGATACTTTAGAACAGAAAAAAAATTGTATTTAATCCAATGCCATCCACGCCTAAATTATGTTTAAATTCAACAGGCACCACAGAAACAGTTGTTTCTTGCACCTATGAGTAGTTCCTGGCCTACTGGCTGGAAACCCCATTTGCAGACTAGACCACATAGTTAATCAATTCAAATCAATATTGCACATTTATTTAAAAAACATGGAGAAATGTAGTGAACTGTGCTACATTTTTGCTGAATAAAAGAAGAAAGAATTGCATGCAAATCAACAACCAGCAAGAAGACATGGCCTCAACAAAGAAGGCATGGAGGCCTATAGCAGAAGCACACTGACTGCCTTCACAAAATGTCCGCCAGCCAAATGGCCAGGCCACAACAAGAAGAAATAAGCCAAGGGAACAAAGAGAACACATGCAAACCTATGGCAAAAGCACAGTGACTAGATCCACAAAATTGTTGCCAGCCACATGTTACAAACAACAAGCAGGAGGCCTGGATCAACAATGAACACAAGCAGGCCTATGGACATAGAGTGTACAAAATGGCCTATGGCCACATGTGGAACCAAAGCGAATTCTGGCCTACTATTGCAAACACACTCTCACACTGAGCAGACAAAAGAGGCAAGCTAAACAACACATCTGTAATGCAACAATACCAGAAAGAAAATCCACAGGGCCAAAAAGTTTTGCAAGGTACAACCACAGACATACAACCAAGCCATTAACACACTTGAGAAGTAAGTGAAATACAACAAAAAAACATTTTGTATTTTTAATCCAATGCCATCCATTCCCTAAATTATGTTTTAATTGAACAGGCACCACATAAACAGTTTTTCATGCACCCATGAGTAGCTATGGGCCTACTGGCTGAGAAAGGCCTATCGGCAGACTTTTGGGCTACATAGTGAATTAAATGAATATTGCAAATTGATTTCAAAACATGGAGAATATGTAGTGAACTGTTCAACATGTTTCCTTTATAAAAGAAGAAACATTACTTACAAAGAAACAACTAGGCCCCTACTGAAACTACAGGCCACCCACCACAATAAATGTAAACGACTCATTGAAAAGTACAAATAAATCTAGATGCATTGCCCCAGTCAAACAAACAACACCAGTTTTCCAACTTACTTGTGAAACCTCAATTTCATAGTCCTCAAATCCAATTATATGGCAGCTGCCTACCAAATCTCTTGCTGCTCGCGAACGGCTCAGAAATCTCTTGAGTGAATGCGAGCACCCGGTAAGTCACTCCCCTATGCAAAAACGCATTTCTGGCCCACACACACACAAAAAACTGCAAAGAGCAATGGACAAAGAAGAGCTGCTGGCCTAAGAACAGAAGACCTGCTGCAGAAATTTGGCATCACACCCTGCCGTCTGCTTCCAGGACTCAACAATTGTGGCCTGCTGTCTCATCCTGTAACTGTGAGGCCTCCAAGAAGCCCGGAGTACCTTCAGCCTTCGACAAATTGCTGAGAACCTCCCTTGGAGTAGAGGGGCTACTCCAATGCAACCTACAGGCACCGAACCACAAAGTCCAATTTACCAATCTACTGCTCCAGGGAGACTCTGGCACAGCACCCAAGCAAGAAGAGGTACATCTGCTCTAAAGGGTCATATCTGTCACTCCATAAAGTGGAGGACACCAGGACCTACTGGAGCCATGCACCAACACTTAAGACCAAGACTAAAGAGTCCAATCTGGACACCAACAACACAGGACATAGACACTCTGTGAGTGGCCAAGCTTTCCTGGAATTACCTCTGCAACCTGTCTGCCTCTGAACACAAAGACTGTCTTGACAAACAAAGCCTTTCTTCCCTATCTGCTCTGCACCCAGCCTGCTTGACCTGGGTAACTACCAACCAGCTGTGCTCCCATTGTCCAGAGGCCCTTGCAACCTGCTTCTTCAATTGGGACCCCTCAGATTTACCTTCCAGTCCTCCTGTGTAGTGTGTTTCCTGGTAGCCCCCTTTTCCATAGTGCCTGCTACAAACAACACCAGCAAGCTGCTCCTAGCCAAGTTCAGGATGCTCCTGAACTTCTGCTGCTGAAATATTTGACCTGGTTTTGCTACTTACCCAAATCCAGAAGGTAATCCATAAGAATCCACTGTGTGATTTTCTATGCTTTATCCTAAGTTCTACTATTGAATTCTATTGTGTGTAATTGCCACAACAGTGGTTTCTTTAGCGAACTTTGAAAATTCATAACATAAGTAGTACTTACCTCAGAATAAAGTTCTTGGTCTGAAAAGTTATATAAAAAATCAATGTTATTTTTAAAAAAAGTTGGTCTCAGACTCATTCATGAGTTTGTGTCTCATTTATTGCCTCTGTGAGTAGAAAAAATTCTTATCACTGCCCTCTGATAAACCTAAGTACTCTCCCACAAATAGAGCATTAGTATTATCTACTTTTGCCTCTGATTACCAATCTGGGTCCCACTGGACTTTCTGCACAGTGTACTTAATTTTAGTGAACTATACAGAGAGCCAACATCGTACACACCCACACTCAGAGACCACTTCAAACACTTTTGCACACCCTCAGAGACCCAGTCAAATACTCATGCACCCACTCACAGATCCACTCACAGACCCACTCACAGACCTACTCAGATACTCATAGACCCACTCACAGACCCTTTCAGAGACTCATGTACCTACTTACAGACCTACTCAGAAACATATATACCCACTCATAGATCCACTCTGACACTCACACACCCAGTCATGGGCCAAAGACAGACACTCATGGACCCACTCAGATACCCACAGCAACCCACAGTCACATACTCTCTCACAGACTCACATACTCACTCACAGACCCATTCAGAGACTAATCCACTCATTCACAGACCCAGTGAAAGACTCATGCACTCACAAATCCACTCACAGAACTACTCAAACACTCACACACCTACTCAGTAATGCTCCCATTTAAAGACCCAATCAAAGACTTATGTACATACTCACAAACCCACTCAGAAACTCACATACACATTCACAAACCTACTTGGAGACTCATGTACCCACTCACAGACCCACTAAGAGACTCATATACCCACTCATAGATGCACTCAGACACTCATGCACCCACAGGCAGTCCCACTCAGATACTCATGTGCCAACTTTTAGACTCACTCAGAAACTCATGCACCAACTCACAGATCCACTCGGAGACTCATGAACTCACTCACAAACCTAGTCAGATACTCAAACACCCAGTCACAGACCAACTGAGACACTCCCACTCCCACTTATAGATCCTCACAGAGACTCATGTACCCCTTCACAGATACCCACCTACTCACAAACACACTCAGATACCCACAGTCATAGACCCACTGAGAGACTCATGCAGCCACTCACAGACCCACTGAGACACTCACGCCCCCACTCACAGACCCACTCAGAAACTCATGCTCCCACTCACAGGCCCCTTTATACACTCATGCACCCCTAACCTATCCATTTAGACCCTTATGCATCCACTCACAGACTCACTCAGAAATTCACGTACCCACTTACAGACCCACTCAAACATTGATGGAATTAGTCATAGACCCACTCAGAGATTTATGCACCCACTCACAGACCCACTAAGAGACTCATTCACCCAGTTGCAGACTCACTCACACAATCGCTCACATACCCATACAGATTCATGCACCCATTCATAGATCCATTCAGATATTTCTATTGTAGAGGCTGCACCAGAGAAGAAGTCAAAATCACTAGAATAAGTCCATACATTTTCTTTTATTCTTCATAATCAGAATTGTATATCAGCCAATGCATTTTGTTCCATAAGAACTCCGTCAGGGCTGAAGACAGTTAATATAAAACAACACATAAATACTCACAACAATTAAAATTACACACATGTTCAAAGGAACATATATATATATACACATAAATTCAATACAATAACATATATCACTACAATACAAAATGACCCACAGGCTATATAAACGTAAACTTATATACAAAAAGACTTGTATACAAAAGAGCCCCTTTCCTTAGACTAGATCACAGACAATGATATAACGGACAATCAACACTTAACAAAAACATAAAGGTAAACACAAATATATATAAAGAAATATTTCTTTTAAGTATTTTTAAACATTTAAAATTCAGGTGTGATACATTAAGAATAACAGATCCATAGTGAAATTCCCAAATCGACACCAAACCTCATAAAATAACACCGATATGTGGGGGAAAAACAGCATAACACTCACTCTTTAATAAATAAAGAGAGGTGAATAAGAGAAAAGAAGAAAAAGGAGGGAAAACAGAAAAAAATGAAATAATTAAAGAAATGTGAAAAAGAGTAACAAATCATATTCTCACCTATTAATAATGCAAAGTTGTATTCCAAAGCGGTTCCAAATATAAACAAGCACAATTCAAAAATAATCACAGAAGAAAACCACACGATCCTGGGTTATATCAGTAACATTCAGCCATGATACTCTGCAAGAATAACAACAAATTATCTCTCTCTGATACTAATGGCTAGGGGAGAAGAGAATTGAAAGTCAACCATAGCATTAGCCACTACTCCTGATCTAAAATTACATCAATTTAAATGCGGCAATAAACTCCCTACAAATCAAATCAATCTATCAAGCACACGTCTATTATACAAAAAAATCATAATAAGGATATATATATTGCGTCTAGAAATTTAAGACCACTGAGCATACACTCTAGGTTCGTATTACAGTATATCTCTTGGTTAAGCAAGCCCCATGCATGATGTATACGAATGCCTGACTAAAATAATCATCCCTAACACCTAGTCGCAAAAACATGTGCAGTCCACAAATAACGGCAGCACCCTGCCCCAGTTTATAAATAGACTTTAATTTATACCAGCCATAAAGGAAATGCAAGTTACTGGTAAGTACGGTTAACATTACTTTTCTGGATCAGTACTGAGCTGAAACATGCAGCACTGAGGTCTCTCCTGATAACAGGTGAGTAAATTGGAATTCGTACTTCAGCTGATTTTAGAGGAATTTTCTAAAGTTCCAAAACTCCACACTTAGAAGAATTTCCAAGTGTTACCCTATGGAAGGAAATTCCCTAAACAGGTAAGTAGTGTAGTCATTACTTTTTTTACTAAATGGTGGATCCTGGATCCAGCCCTGGTGCATCTCCTGTAAACAGTTCAAGTCATACAGGCGATTTTTAAGGAATATTTTTAGTTTGTGAAAATAGACACTTCGAAACTTTTCTGATGAAAACCAGACAATGAATTCCTATGGAAGGAAATACAAGTTACTGGTAAGTACGGTTTGAATTACTTTTCAGGTTCAGTGCTGAGCTAAAAGATGCTGTACTGGTATCTCTCCTGATAACAGGTGAGTAAATCGGAATTCATTGTTCAGATGATTTTAGGTGAATATTTTAAAGTTCCAAAACTCCACAATTAGAAGAATTTCCAAGGGAAACCAGTCAATGTTGGCCTATGGAAGGAAATTCAAGTTACTGGTAAGTATGGTAAATATTACTTTTGAGGATCAGTACTGGGCTTAAAGATGCAGTACTGAGGTCTCTCCTGATAACAGGTGAGTAAATTGGAATTCGTACTACATCCAGTAAGTGCCACAGAGCTGCCTAGCAGAGAGATGTAAAAAGGGGCACGGCATGCACCACCTCCCTGCAGCGCAGCACAGGGGTGCTTCCTGGAAGCACCTGGTGGACTACTTGGTCCCCATGGTCCCCCAGGTTTGAAGTTGAATTTTTTCCCCAGCTTAAAAGGCGCCACAGGGCGTGTTTGCACACATCACATCACGTCACTCCCTTCACCACTGTCTAAACGTGCCCTTTCACCTTTCAATGTTGAGAGAGTAAGTCCCCTTCAAACCTAGGGGTCAAACTAGCCCACTAGGTACCTCCAGTAAGCACCACAGAGCTGCGTTGCAGAGAGGTATAAAAAGGGGCGTGGCCTCTGACCACCTGTCTGCAACGCACCTCCCAGGCGCATTCTGGAGATACCTGTTGGGCTATTTGGCCCTCAGGGACCCTCAGTATTGAAAGAGTATTAATTCCCCAACTGAAAACGCACCAAGGGGCTCGTTGGCACACTGATGAAGGAAGGGGGCGCGGCCTGAGGTGACATGTCTGCAAACACGCCCTGTGGCGCGTTTTAAGTTAGAGAATTAATTCTTCTTCATTCCTGAGGTCCCCTGTGGGCCAACTAGCCCACCAGGTACCTCCAGTTTTCGCCAGGGAGCTGCGTTGCAGAGAGGTGTTCAGAGGCCACGCCCATTTTTACAACACTCTGCAACGCAGCTCCATGATGCTTACTGGAGGTACCTGGTAAGCTAGTTGACACCTAGGGGACCTCTGGATAGAAGAGGAATGAATTCCCCAACTTAAAACCCGCCACAGGGCGTGTTTGCTCACGCATCACCTCAAGTCCCGCCCCCTACCTGCACCACTGTGCAAACGCGCCCCGTGGCAGGTTCAAAATTGGGGGATTAAATCACCTTGAATGCTGGGGGTCCCTGGGGGCCAACTAGCCCACCAGGAGCCTCCAGTATGCGCCAGGGGGCTGCGTTGCAGAGAGGTGTAAAAAGGGGTGTGGCCTCTTTACACATCTCTGCAACGCAGCCTCCTGGCACATACTGGAGGTTCCTGGTGGGCTACTTGGCCCCCAAGGATCCCCATGGTTCATGGGAACTTAGTTTCCCCTTTGCAAACGCGCTAGGGGGAGCGTTTGCAGAGTGGTGCAATGAGGGTGCGTGGCCTCCACCCCAATCAGTTTTTTTATTTTATTTATTTTTTAAGAAGGGGGCTGTGTAGCCCTCCTTTTTCTTTTTTTTTGGCTCTGGGGACCTCATCCCCCAGGGCCTCACTCCAATTCGTATTTTTATTAGTATTTTTACAGGAAGGGGGCCGCGTGGCCCCCTTCCCGTGGCCAATTCCGGGGCCTGGGGACCCCATCCCCCGGGGCATGGCCAACTTTTGTATTATTTTTCTGGAGGGGGGCTGCATAGCCCCCCTCCTATGCCCACTTAAGGCCCCAGGGACCCCATCCCCCGGGGCCTGCCAATCTTTTTCTTTTTTTTAAAATGTTCTTTAATGGTGGAGGGGGGGCGTGGCCCCCCTCCTGGGCAACTTATAGCCCCAGGTACCCTATTCCCCGGGGCCTGCCCTCTCGTTGGGGACCATTGGGGGTCCCCAAGGCCCCCACGGTCCCTGCTGGCTCCCCGCATCCTGCGGGAACCGACATTGCTTTTCTGCATGGGGAGCAGCTAACATACTTCTCCCCATGCAGAAAAGCAATCGGCTTTTGTTTTTGAAAGAGAGAACAGGTTTCCTGCTCTCTCTTTTGAAAACTATAGCAAACAGCAGTGTCCCGGGGAGGGCACCCCGGGACACTGCAGGAGCCGGCCCTGGGGGTGGTGGTCCCCAGGGCCTCTACAAGGCTCCAAGAGGGGGGCCGCGTGACCCCCTCCAACATTTGTAAAAAGCCCCGGGGGTGGTGGTCCCCGGGGCTGGGGGGGCCTGAGAGCCCACCCAACCATTTTTAAATAGCCCCGGGGTAGCGGTCCCCAGGGTTGGGGGACCTCAGAGCTCCCCCCACAATACTAAAATAAGCCCCAGGGGGTGGAGGTTCCCCGGGCTTGGGGGGCCTCAGAGCCCCCGCCCATAATTTAGTAAAGCCCCGGGGGGTGGTGGACCCTGGGGCTAGGGGGCCCCTCTGGGCCCCCCTTTACAAAGAGTCCATTGCCCCGCAAGGTTTGGCCCCCCCGGGGGCTAAAAAAAAAGAAAAATGCAAATTCTTTAGTTTTATCTGCAGGGTACGCAATCTTTTTTTAAAAAAACATTATTTTTTGGCCTTGGGGGTCCTTGTGGGACCCCTAAGCAGGCCTAGGGGGTCTGGGTGTTTCTACCCTGCCCCCTTTTCGTGTTTTTTGCATTTCTTTTTCTGTTTTATTGAGGCTCGGTTCTACCGAGGCAAAAGATGGCTGCCAACACTTCCTGGTGTGGAGTGTTGACAGTCAATTAGCATAAAGCTTGTGCTCAGGAAGGTACGCGTAATGTACGCGTACCGTACTTCGTCTATAGATACATCTATGATTTTACTTTTGATTTTCTCAGGAACTACTGAACGGATTTACATCATTTAACAAAAAGCACAATCTATGAACCAAACTCTACCTTTTTGCTAAATTTGGTGTAATTCCAGTCAGCAGTTCGGGCTGTAGCCGTGTCTAACGGTCCCTATGGAAAATTGCATGGGGAAAACACATTTGTTTGGTTTACTTTTCAGAAAACAAACAGACTTGTATGCAATCTGTGCATGTACTTCACACTGGGACTACAATCAGACCGTCATTCGATCTGAATAGAGAGACACAAGACTTATCACAGCGTTACCCAAAGTTAACTTTATCCAAACAAGCTAAATCAACAATGGGATTTATGAAAGATATTTCTGTCACTCTCCACAACATTGCAAAAATAACCAAATCACAAAATCATACTGAAAGAGTATTTCAAGGAAATTCATCACTCGGACAAAAACTTACATGGCATGAGCATAGGGTAAAGTAGACAAAGTTAATTTTCGAAGAGAAAATGAAAAATGACATAGAATAAAGTATGCACATTTAGGAGATGTATGTTTAGATGACAAAACAGAAATATTAATTTTCATTGGTTCACTTGAGTCATCAAAGAGACACCCAAATACAGTTGTACCTCGATTCGATCAGATTGGTATTATATACAAAATGAACCAAAAGACAACATGTTATAAAAAATAGTGCATCTCCCCATCTGTATTGTGTCCCTGAGGGGACAGATCCATTTTGATTCAATCTGTCCAGTAATGGTTCCCTATTACCACCTCTCTTGGTCGAAGGGACATGATCAATACCATGAAACCAAAACTTTGATCTCCAATATGTTTCATATTATAATGTTCCGTAATTGGGTATCTGCTGTCTCCACTTCTGAGTGCTCTTCAATGCTTCGGTATCCAGAGTTTAAGACAGCGTGTCGTACCACCGACATATATTATATAGCATGCACACTCAAGAACATAAACCACATATGCCGTGTTACAATTTATAAATGTATATGTTTTCTTGGTGTTATAAAGAAAGGCTTTGATTTTATTTTTACCCATAGGGCAGATGTTGCACATCCCACAAGTAGAAAAACCTTTCAGTTTGGGTGGCAACCAAGTGTCTCTGCCAGAAGGTGTTGTTAGATAACTCGGACAAAGATGATTTCTCAATGAGACACCTTTTAGATAAGTGATTGAGGGTCTTTCACTAATACAATTACTTAAGGCCAGGTATTCCAGTTAGTAAATGCCCATATTTTCAGAAGACATTAAATAACTTCTCACTGTACATAGTATACTTAGTGATAAATCTTGCTTTGCCATGTTTACAGGCTTCATGACTAGTCACTGGTTTGTCACTCAATGTAAGTTCCCTGTCAATTTTCAAAATTATGTTCTCAGCTTTATTCAATACATCCTTACTGTAACCCCTTTTCACAAATCTTTTTCGTGATTCCAACACATTGGCCCGAAGAGTATCTTGTTTGCTGCAATTCCTCCTAATGATAGTAAACTCGCCAAGGGAATATTTCTTATAACGGAGGTAGAATGTGCATTAATAGCGTGCAATACTGCTTTGCATGCTGGCTCCTTCCTAAAAAAAGTACTGTGAATAATACCATCTTGAACATAGAATCTTATATCAAGGAAGTTGATACTTTCCTTATGATGAGACATGGTCAATTTAACATTAAAAACATTGTCATTGAAATAAGTAAAATACTGTTGAAACTCTTCTGCTGAGCCAGACCAGAGGCAGATAACATTATCTATGTACCTCCCCCATAACACAATGTGGTTGGCCCAGGGGAAGGCACATCTGGCCCAGGTATGCTCCCTCTCGTACCAACCCATAAAAAGGCAGGCATACGAAGGAGCAAACCTGGACCCCATCGCAGTTCTCTGAGTCTGGTGGAACCACTGGTTGTCGTGTAGAAAAAAAGATATTCGTAAGGATGATCTCAATCATATCCATGATCACTTCATTATATTCAAATTGCTCAGCGCCCTCTCTATCCAGGAAAGAGTGTACAGCCATCAATCCGAACTGATTATCAATTCAAGTAAACAAGTATGCAGACTCTCGACATTGGAAGTTACAAACATCAATTCTTCCGACTATTGAAAATCTTTAAGTTTTACAAGTATATCTTTTCCATCCTTGATATACGATAGCAGATCAAGGACCTGCTGTTGTATTCTTAAGTCCACAAACTGGGATCGTTTCTCTGTGGGTGAGCCATTCAGACACTAACCCAAATACAGAACCACTCAGATACCCACAATCATTGACCTTGTCAGATACTCATGCACCTACTCACAGGCATACTCAGACACTCATGAACGTACTCACTCACCTACTCAGAAGCTCATGCACCCACTCAGACACTCACACACCCAGTCATGGACCAAGTCAGACTCTCATAGTCCTACTCACAGACTCACTCAAAGACTCTCACAGCCATTCCAGACCTACTCAGACACTCATGAAACCACTCACAGACCCACTCAGACACAAACACACACAGTCATGGATCAAGTCAGACTCCCATAGAACCATTTACAGGCTCACTCATAGAGTCACTAACCCACTCACAGACCTACCTAAACACTCATGCATCCACTCACAGATCTACGCAGAGGCTCATGCACCTACTCACAGACTTATACACTCACGGACCCACTCAGACATTCAAGCACCTACTTACAGACCCACTCAGTCACTCATGAACTCAATAACAGACCCACTGAGACACTCACACACTCGCTCATGACAGACTCCCTCAGGCACTCATGTATACACTTATAGATCCCACTCAGACACTTATATACCCAAAACACACATCAAGGCAGCCCTTTTGTTTCTTCATCATTAGTGTGTGTCAGTTGCACAATTGCAAGTTTGGTACAGGCGTGTGCCCCATATTGTGTACTGTTGTGTAATATTTTTCTCTATTCCTCAGAAGTAAAAATATTGGACCACTGTCCGGCTGGACAAGTCCACAATACAATATAGTTACGATTGAGTCTATAATTATTCCTTATGCATTTCTTTGAGATGGGACCACTGTTGTCTGAATAACATTACCCCAAAGGTCCCTTCTGATCTAATTGGGCCCCTTGTTGTCTCTAAATATAATATAAATTTTCAAGCAGTCAACCACACTTCTACAGTTGAATTGGAATCTGGTATGCTCCTCTTAGAAAGTGGTATGCACTCTTAACTGAACTTACTGGTACAGTAAAATGTTTCAAAGGAGGTTGCTATGGCAACTGCAGTAAAGTAGAGTGGGGGGAGGGTTCTGAATACACTGCAGTTTGAAACCACAAAGCAGAATACTTTAGAGATAGTATATGGTGTGGATCCAAACATTTCCAATTCAGTACTGTCATAGGTTTTGATTTGCTAACTACATCAGTATCATTGGGAAAAGTGCATGATAAATTGCCATTGCTGGTTCAATCTTACAGAAAATGGTCCTTCTCATTTTCAGTGAGAAGAAATTTGAATTCAAAGTGTGTAAAAACTTCAGCATCAGCAAAGCAAATTATATATTATGTTAACAATGGGGACATTGATAATGTATATATATGTAGTGAGCTATAGGTGTTGGTTAAAAATAAGAATGTTTGAATATTAGTTACATATCCTGTGATATAGCTTAAAAGGGCATGACATAATGTATTTCACATGAAATGAAGTGCGTATGGAACTAGTCAACCATTTGAAAATTAAATAACATATACATGGAAACAGTCTGGCATATAGGTGTTTAAATATTTAAACAGTGAGAAACTAATTTAGTTATGTACTAAATTTGTAGTTGTAATTATGTGACTGAAAACTTTGATATTTTGTATTTCCTACATATAGCTCTGTTACCTTATCCACAATTGGTATATTTACTTTATTTGTAAGGCTGTAGTACAGTGTTATAGCTGTGGTAGGATCTATAAATTATACACTAGCAGACATATTCTATTTCTGATTGTGCAACACGAAGAGGAAGGACTTCAAATATTTGTAAGGCATGCCACTAAATAACCACTGTCTCCATTTGAAACTGCTATGTTAATCTGATATTTAGAATGTCTTGCAAAGTCTTAAGCTTTCCTTTAATTAAATACAAATCACTGTGCAGGGACTTGTGAGGTTAAAAGATAAGACATGTTTTTTTTAAGTTTGATTCAGGTACATGCATACTTCCAGAACCATCTAAAGTTATACATCCGGTCTGCTACCCATACTAAAACTGACACATCTATCTGTAAAATGATAGAACTACTAATACAACTAGTCACACAGTGACATAACTACTTAAACATTCACTTACATACACATACAGCTCTTATGTATGCAGCAGTAATGCAGGCATTTGCACACACATTAACAAGTCATTCATGCAGCTCTTACATTCAGTGTTGAGTCCCATAAAGTAGCTAAGAGTCAGACATCAAGAAATATATCAACACTCTCACTTACATATCTAATGACACATTCATATAGGCACTGAGATACTCATTCAGAAAAGTACTTCACAACTGTTACTCACAACTTATCCATCCAGGGAAGTAGGCCTTTAAAAATATCTGGGGTCCTACCATAGTAGAGAGTGTATATGCAATTCACCTCCTAGGCCCAATTCACATATTGCTAAGCCTTAAACTCCTCTCTTACTACATATAAGTCACTCCTGAGAGAGACTGTAGATAAGGCATAGGGCAGGTAGTTGTGTGCCTAAAGGCTACGACATGTTTTTTGAAGTTTGATTGAGTTCCATGCGTACATCAAGACCCAAATCTCCAGTTATAGATCCTGTCTGCTACCCATACTAAAAAAAACTGTAAAATCATAGAACCACTAATACACCTAGTGTAGGAATGTACCTCATTTTGCATGGCTAGCCCAAATAATTTGCCTGCTGCCTGCTGTCATTTCAAACTGTATGTGCTCTGGTTCCCTTCTAACCAGGTCCCCAGTGCCAGCCCTCTTTCCCAAAACACTGTTCCACAATTGGTGCAACTTTAGCTACCCCTGTAAACCCCTAGTAAATGGTACCCCTGGTACCTAGGGCAAGGGTACTGAAGAGGGTTGTCTGGGGCTGTAGCACCGGTTGTGCCAAACCAGGGCCCCCTCATCAAGGCTATATACTCTGTCACTGCAGGTTGCATGTCTTGTTGCCAGAAAATCCAAAGAGTCAGTATAGCACATAACCCAATGTGCCATGCCACCCTTAGACTGCATTAAATATATGGAAGCCACCACTACTGCAGGTCATTAGCCTCAAGGCAGGGTGCACTATACCTTATGTGTGGGTGTAGCAGTATGAGCAGTTATCCCCCTACAATATCCAGTCCATTCTGTAACATTGTAAGTGAACTGGGAATCCATAAAAAACACATGGGCTAGATACTCATCAGCACAAGGTTTCTAGCACCATGATGGCTTCACTGATTTCTAAATTTTTGGTAGCAAATGTCTTGTCTTAATAAATCCTCACTGATGCCAGTGTTGAATTTATTAGTAAATTCACACAGGAGACCCTTTTAAAGGGTCCCCTGAAACCTAACTAAACACAAGAGGCTCTCTGGTCAGTTCCCACCATCCTGCCACCACCAGACATAGTTCAAAACCTCCTGGGGTAAGAGCCTGTGCTTTCACAGGACACAACAATGCCTGCTCTGGGTGTGGGTGTTTTAAACCTCCTTCAAGCAGGATGATATTCCAGGGGGTAAGCTTCAAAGGTGAAGCCATTTTAAAATCCAACCAGGGAACCCCAGATGGCTCCCTTACTGCTCCACTTTTGGTGGCAGGAAAAGCAGGAACATTAATTAGGTGAGGAAGAGGGTCCCTTCTCAACCTGCATCCCCCTACAGCAGGGCAGGCAATGTGAACCCCTCTCCTGAAATTCCACCATCTTACGATGGTGAGAAAACCTCTAAACAGCAGTAGGATAGCACCTCTTTCTGACAGGAAGTTAGCACTAGAGGGTGCAGACACCTCTTTCAACGCCCGAAATTAGTACCATGGAACAAAAGAAAACTACGGCGCAAGACGTGCTGCTGAACCAGGAACTGAGCCCTGCTGAAGAAGAACCAAGCGCCAAACCCAGCCAACTGGTATAGAACTCAGCAACTGTTGCCTGCTGTTTGATTTGGGGGTCTCTAGTTGGCACAGGCAGCTATTTGTGACAAATAGGGACCCTTGCCTCTAGTCAGGGTAAGAGGGGTACACTCCTAAAATAACCCCTGCTTGGTAGCTTGGTACAAGCAGACAGGCTTATCTCAGAGGCAGTGTGTAAAGCATTTCTGAAAATATACAGTAATCAAGTGACAACACTACAGATGGACACCACACATGTTTTATATCAAAAATAAGTATTCTTCATATAGGCTTATCACAAGACCACAAACTACAAAAACCCACAATACTGTACTTAAAATGGTAGAATGAGTTTAGTTCTCTATAGATCTTAAAATACGACACTTGTCAATGTACCTTAAGATGTGACACGCAGGGCAACAAAAGTGTTGCAGGAAAGGTAATGCGGTAGTCCCTTACACGCAAGGACGGTGATGCATTGAATATCTGGTGCAAAGAAATAAAGATGGTGATTTCTCCTTGATGCGACACGCTTCCCGGTGATGCGGCAGCGCCTCCAGCGACATCGATTCTCTTCTCCGGCGATGCGAAATGCTTTACATGATGCGAGCCGTGGCAGGCCCTGATACATGCTTCTCAGTGAGGCGTTGATGTCTGCTGCGACGTAGATCCTCTCCCCTGGCGATGCGAGTTGCTTCCACAATGATGCGAACCACGACAGGCCCTGCAACACTCTTCTCGGTGATGCGGCGGCATCTGCTGCAATGTTGATCCTCTTCTCCTGGCGATGCGAGGCGCTTCGGTGGGCCTGTGATGACTCAATGATTCTTCTGCGACACGCTTCCCGGTAAAGCGGTGGCATCTGCTGCGACATTGATCCTCTTCTAAGGCGATGCGAGGTGCTTTGTGTTATGAAGCAGCAGCGTCAGTTCGGTGACACATTTCCTGTTATTAAGTTGCGCTTCCACCTCCATGCAACACTTAAGTCCTCAAAAAGTCCAGCACGACTACAGGCACTTCAAGATAACTCTTAAGGAGCTACTGGGTGAAGTCTGTTGTCCCTGAGACTTCAGCAGGAGGCAAACTCTGTTCCAAGCCCTTGGAGATCCTTCACAAGTTGAATAAAGTGCACAGAAAGCCCTTTCTCCTTTCTTTTGCAGTCAAGCAACCACTGCAGGCCAATACCCCATGCAGCTCTTCAGCTTAGGGATAGTCTTTTCTCAGTTTCTTCTGGTTCCTGTCCTCAGCAAAGGTTTCTTCTTGTCAAAAAGTGATCTAATTCTCTGGGGGTTGGGTCCCCTTTTTAATACACAGTTTCTCATTGTTCTCTGAAGGCAGAGAGGCCTTTGCCTAGTCCAAACCAGTTCTGCTCAGCCATGGAGCACTCTGTTGACATGACTCCTTCTTTCCTTTCACAGTGCAGGGCAGAGACATCAGACATCACAGGAGGTGGGGCCAGCATTGTGGAGGCCAGCACAGTCCTTTTCAGGTCCCAGGTGCAACTCCTCCCTCCCATCTAGATACAGATCTCTCTATTCACCACTGTGCTGACTCACCCTGTCTCCTGGAATCCCCCAGCCCCTGTCACTCAAACTCCAGAAAAGGAATACACAACCTAGCAGAGAACGGCTTGGATAGTTAGACAAGAAAATACCTACTTTCTAAAAGTGGTATTTTCAAATACAGAATGTTAAAACCAACTTCACTAAAATATGTATTTTATCATTTTTGATTTCAGGCATACTAAACTCGAATTTCTACCTAGTTCCCTGAGTCAGTTAGGATTATAGGATGTAATAATCAAACTGCCCATTCTGGCCTATGGGGAATAGGTTGCCTTGCAATAGTGAAAAAATGAAAATGGCTGTAATTCACTATTAGGACATGCCACACACATTAAGGCTTATCCTACCTTATACTTACAATGCACCCTGCCTTGGGTCTACCATAGGGGTGTCAGATATGAAGAAAAGGGAAGGTTTAGGGCCTGGCAAGTGGGTGCACTTGCCCAGTCAGCACGGCAGTACTAGATTGCACACAGGCTCTGAAATGGCAGACCTGAGGCACACTTTTACAGGCTGCTTCTGTGGGCGGCACAACCAGTGCTACAAGCCCATTAGCAGCATTTGGTTTACAAGCCCTGAGCACACTCAGTGCACTGTACTAAGGTCTGACAAGTAAACCAAACCAGCGAATCATTCAATCACTAATCCATACATCAATTTACAATAGGGAGCACTTGCACTGTGGTACTGGACAGAGGCGGTACAGTGCCCAAAGCATCTAACACCAGCACAAATACATGAGGAAACAGCAAAAATGGAAGGGAGCCTCTCGCCAAGGTGCCAGGTCGAACAAGTGTCCCCTCCAGCTGAAATGTGGGGAGAACTACCCTACCTCCTGGGAGTTCTCATCACTAAAGTGGAAATATCTGGACAGACCATCAGCGTCGGCGTGTTCTGTAACAGGGCGGTTTTCCACTGTGAAATCTATCCCCTGTAGGAAAATGGACCACCTCAACAGCTTTGAATTCTCACCCCTCATCTGCATTGACCATCTGAGGGGCCTGTGGTCAGCCTGAACCCGGAAGTGAGTCAGGTATAGTCTCAGCATCTTCAGTGCCCAGACCACTGCAAATGCCTCATGTTCAATAGCACTCCGCCTTTGTTCCCGTGGAAGTAACCTCCTACTGATGAAGGCTGCAGGTTGATTTAGGCCCCCTTCATTAATCTGTGACAAAACAGCCCCCACACCATGCTCTGAAGCACCTGTCCGAACGATAAACTCTCTGGAGTAGTTGGGTGCCAGGAGCATGGCCGCCGTGCACATGGCAGCTTTCAGGGCCTCAAAAGCTTTCTGACAGGTATCAGTCCAAATCACTTTCCTGGGCTACTTCCTGTAAGTCAGCTCTGTCAAGGGTGCAACAATGTTGCCATACTCTTGACAAACCTGCTGTAATATCCAGTGAGTCCTAAAAAGGCTCTCACCTCTGTCTGGGTTCTGGGTGTTGCCAAGCCAGGGTGGTTTCAATCTTGGGCTGCAGGGATGCAACCTGGCCGCTCTAACCTGGTGTCCCAAGTACACCATGGAACCCTTCCCGATCTGGCACTTACTCTCCTTGATCGTGAGGCCTACCTTCCGCAGCGCCATCAACACTTCCCAGAGGTGGTGCAGATATTCTTCCCAACTGGTGCTAAACACTGCGATATCATCCAGGTATGCCACACTGAACTTCGCCAGTCCAACCAACACCTGGTTGACCAACCTCTAGAAGGTGGCAGGGGTATTCTTCATCCCAAAGGGCATAATCCGGAACTGGAAGTGCCCATCTGGTGTGGAGAATGCTGACCTCTCTTTTGCCCATCAGTCAAGGCGATCTGCCAGTACCCAGACGTTAGGTCAAACGTGCTGAGGTACCGTGCAGCCCATAGCCACCTCTGGAGATAGGGTGCATGTCAGTCCTAGTGACTGAATTAAGCCCTCGGTAGTCCACATAGAACCGGAGTTCTGGTGTAGCACCCGGTGTGGCAGCCTGCGGGACCAAGACCACTGGGCTGGCCGACGGACTGTTAGAGGACTCAATCACCCCTAACACAAGCATCGTTGAGACCTCCTTTTTGATGCAAGCTCTCACCCTATCAGTCACCCTGTAAGTTTTGTGCTTCACAGGTAGGCTGTCTCCTGTGTCCACATCAAGGATGTACCAATCTGTGACACCAGGAACCAGGGAGAACAGATCAGAAAACTGTCCCAGCAACTGGCGGCAGTCATTCTGTTGCTCTGGGGTCAGGGTAGAAGAGAGGTTTATACTATCCACTGGCCCATCTTGCTCTGTTGCAGACAGGAGGTCAGAAAGAGGCTCAGTCTCCTTCATTCCAGCATCTGTCGCTAAGAACATGCCCACTTCAGACCTCTCCAAGTGCGGTTTCAGGCGGTTGACATGCAGGACCCTCAAGGGGTTCCTGGGAGACCGCAAGTCCACCAAGTAGGTAACAGGACTTTTGCGCTCTACAATCTCAAATGGTCCGGTCCACTTTTCCTGGAGCGCGCAGGGCTCCACTGGGGCCATGACCCACGCTTTTTGACCAGGCTGAAGCTCTACCAGAGTGGCATTCTGGTCGTACCACCACTTCCTCTCCTCTTGGCTGGCTTCCAGGTGCACCTCAAAGAGTTGCCTGAAATGCCTAGTCGGGTTCCTGAAAGCCAGCTTGTAGCTATATACATCCTGGGGAGGATTCCTGGGTTATTGCTCCAAGCCTTCCTTGACCAGACTCAGAGTTCCTCTCACTGGGTGACCATAGAGAAGCTCAATGGGACTGAACCCTAGAGATTTCTGTGGCACCTCACGGTATGCAAACAACGGGCATGGTAAGAGGACATCCCACTCATACCTCATAGGTTCCTCAAGACCCACAATCATGCCCTTCAGGGTTCGGTTGAATCTCTCAACCAACACATCTCCTTGGGGGTGGTAAGGAGTGCTAAACTTATAAGTTACCCCACACTCCTGCCACAGGGACTTCATATACCTTAAAATGAAGTTTGTACCTCGGTCAGACACCAGCTCTCAAGGGAGTCCCACTCGTGAGAAAATTCCTATCAGTGCCCGTCTCACCACGGGGGCCGTCACTGTCCTGAGAGGTATGGCTTCATGATAACAGGTGGCATGGTCCACCAAGACCAGGATGAACCTGCTGCACATGGCTGTCTTAGGGTCCTGTGGCCCCACATTGTCAATACCCATCCGCTCAAAGGGTGTGCTGACCACAAAGAATGGCTGGAGAGGAGCCTTCTGCTTCCTCCCACTCTTTCAACTTGCCTAGCAAGTCTGACATGTCTTGCAATGAGTGGCTGAACTCTTGCGCATTTGGGGCCAATGAAAGTGGGTGACAAGCCTCTCAAAGGTCTTATCCTGCCCCAAATGTCCTGCCAATGGCACATCATGAGCCAGCCCCAGTAGGAAGTCTCTGAAGCGCTGGGGTACCACCAGCACAAGGGCTGACCCAGGCTCAGCAACCTTAGGCTTACACTACAGGAGACCATTCTCCCAGTATATCCAATGTGATCCAGACCGATCACCTGCTGCCTGGCTTGCAGCCTGTTGCCGCAAACCCACAAGAGAAGCGCATTCTCACTGCTCCTTGCAGAATCCTTTACTGGAGGGTCCTCCTTCTTGCTGCCAATGGGCCAGCTCAGGCAGGTCCCCCAGTTCAGCTACCTGTTCCCCTGTAGGCTCCAGGGCATCCCCCTAAGGGTCTACCTCCTCTTGGACCGTGGGAACTTCTAGGGCCAGTCTCCCGCGCCCCCTGCCTCCTCTTTCTAAGGCAGGTTCCTGGGCCTCGATCTCAGGCTCCAGGTCCTCTTGAGAACACCTACAGGCTGCCATTGAAGCGTGGTTAAACTCGCCCAGTCAGGCAGACCCAACATCTCCAAGTGAGTACTCCTCTCCACCTTTCCCCAAGGTGAGCTTTCCAAGGGGCATATCAGCAAGGGTCTGTGATAGAATTATCGCCGCTTTAGCGTTAGTTTTTGGGCAAAAAGTGGCGATAATTCTATCACACTATCAGCAAAGGCACGCTAGCGTGTGTTCTCATGCCTCAGTGCCCTTTCCCTTAACGCCCAGCTTTGCTTCTCTGATGATATGCAAAGTTGGCAATCCTCACCAGAATAAAGTGGGAAATGTCGCTAACTGACATTTCTCCTATTATTAATCTACACGCTAACCTGCACAGCGATAAGAAAAGTATCGCTAACCGTGCCTATCGCTACTTTCCTTATGCCTGGTTTCAATCTGATTTAGCCATTATATCCAATGGAAGGTGGATATTATGACTAAGTGTGACCTGCCCTGTCACAAAGCTATCACCTATCCCTGTGCGATTATCGCGGGATTTCCCACGATAATCGCACATTTAGCAGCTATCGCTTGGATTTTTATCACTTTGGAGATAAGCGTCGCTGATAGCGCACTATCTCAGCGATAAAATCCAGCGATAGCAGGCTATAATTATCCTCGCGCTAAGCACGCTCAGCGATAATTATCGCCGGCTGTTGCTGATATGCTCCCAAATCGTTCTCCAACAAACAGTCAACAGGCATGGCGGGCCTCACAGCTACCTGAAGAGTACCAGAGAACCCCCCACTCAAAGGGAACCTGAGTCATTGGACAATGGCTCTCTGTGTTGTCGGCGGCAACAACTTGGCAAAATGCATGAGGGACAACCTGCTCTTGAGACACCAGGTGACACTTGACAGCTGTCACACTGACTCCTGTGTCTCTAGGAGCCTCCACCTTATGGCCATTGATGGTCCCCCTCTGCCCATATTTCTTAGTGTTGTTAGGCAGTTGGGTCCCAGGGACCACCTCACAGTTTCCTAAAGAGACAAGGGACATCTCTGCGGGATCCCACCCAACTTGGACACCAATCACCTCACCCAAGGCTACACTCGCCATCTGCCAAGGTGGAGCACCAGGGGGTGCTGTTTTTTCAAACTGGGGGCACCGTGGATCATTCGCCTTATGACCCAGGTCACCACACTTTTAACACTTAAGGGGTCCCTTGTGAACAGGATTACCTGTCAGGCCCCTTGATTTCTCTCAGGGGGAGGCTGGGAACATTTTCGTTGAAAATTACTTTGGGGCCCTTTATGGAACTCCTTCTGTTTACCCTTGTTGCCCCCACTCCTCTGCTGCGGACCCTGCCCACCCTTGGATGAGTCACCCAGCGGTCTGCCTCTTCAGCAAGCTCCCTAGGTTTAGTTAGCTTGCTATCAATCAGGTGCTGGCGCAGCTCTGGAAAACAATTACTGGACAAGTGCTCCCATGTAATCAATTCAAAGAGCTCCTGAAAATCATTTACTTTGCTGCCCTTCACCCAACCATCCAATGCCCTGCAAAAGAAAGTGACATATTCTACCTAGCTACTGCTCTCTATCTTCTTGCAACTGCTAAATCCCTGCCTATACAGTTCTGGGGTCAAACCATACCTGGACATCAATGCATCTTTCATGTGACTATAAGAATAATGGACTTCAGAAGGCCAGTCTAACAGTGTGTCCCGCCCCTCACTAAGGAACCGTCCCCACAACCCTGCTCCACGATCTCTCTCAGGGACCCAGTGGCTACCTCATAGGCTCTGAACCAATGCCCAATATCATCATTCTTATAAAATAATTTCACCACATCTTTAGGAATTAACACCCTAGCTTCTACCGGCACTGACGGTGTGCTGCCACCAGAGGGAGTACTTTCTGGCTTTCAATTCCATTTCCCTCAAACTTTCAACATGTTCAAACTGCAACCCCGTTTCCTCTAAGGAAAATTTCCTAGTTTGCAACTCAAACTCTAACTGCCCACTTAACGTGAGCTTGGCCAGCTCAAATTTGTGCATTCTGTTTTCTTTCCTGTCAGCCAGCTCCTCTGGGGACAGGCTTTTGGCAGAGACACTGCTACCTGCTGGGGAGGTTACTCCCCTCCCCTCTGGACCCAATGGCCCCTCCACCTGCCCATCTGCATTCTCAGCCCCTTCCTGAGGGGTATTCCTTGCTTTGAGCCATTCCCTCAGAGCCTTTTGGAACTCATCCTTCATTCAGAGACTGGTCATTGAAACTTTGAATCTTCTGCAGAAATGCTTGAGCTGATTAACTGTGTAGCATTCTAGTCTCTCATCTTCCCAAACCAAATCAACAGATGCTATGGATGCTGCTTTCTCCATAGTAAACCAACCAATCATGGAATTACTAATCCATAAATCAATTTAAAATAGGGAGAACTTGCACTGTGGCAAGTACCAAAAGTTGCAGCAGTCAAGGATTATTGGTCACCAGACCGGTAATCAACCCCTACAATGCATCTACCAGCCTGAGGGATCCTTATAGTACATGCAACCGATGATGTAAACAGCTCCCTTCCTGTGAGCCTGTACCTGCTTTCTGAGGGCATTAATGGCATGAAAGCAGCAACTTGGAATTAAACCTCCCCAATCATGGTGGCCTGCCCTCACTGCCTTCGTAGCTGAACGTCACCTGTGAAAAGTAAATTCTGCTTCCCAAGACCTATGGCATATCCAATCCAGGTAATACAGAACTGCCTGATTGCCCGAGCCCCTGGGATTTTCAAAACTGTAACTCTAAGTAGAACTTCCCCCAAACTCTGGGCAACCACAACAGTATATGTGTTGGCAGTACTCTGCTTTCAAACCCTATGCTTTCCTCCCTTTCACCGCCATGATGGTATTAAACACAGTTTCTTAAAACTTGTAAGCATCTGCGTCTTGACCTACGTTTGGTTAACAATTGACATACAAAGCAATTATTAATTGTTTATTGAAGTTCTTGGTTTCTAAATGTATATAAAGATACAAGTTTATTTTTCCTAAGTTGGTCTCAGATTTACTCTTGAATGTATGTCTCATTTATTGCCTCGGTGTGTGACAACAATTACTTTGCACTACCGTCTGATAAGCCTAACTGCTTCCCCATACTACCACAAAAGGAGCGTTAGAATAATCTGTTTTACCTCTGCACAACTAATGGAGATCCACTAGACTCTCCATGGTGTACTTCATTTTAATGCACTATATAGAGAGCCAGCATTCTACACCTAGCCACACAGTGACAGAGGCCTTCAAACACACATACAGCTCTTATATATCCAATTGTAATGCAAGCAATTGCACACACAGTTAAAGACTTCGATACAATATCCCACAAACTACTACTTCACCGTCTCAAGGTGTGTGGATTGTATGGGGTAGCACTAAAGAGGACCGTATTTTCCAGGTTGCACAGCACCCTTATTGATCCAAAACTCTGCCACTCCTCCACAGGGTTCCACAGGGCTCTATCTTAAGCCCCACCCTCTTTAATCTGTATATTGGCCTGTTGGCAGATATAATTGGCAAATACAAGATCTCTATGGTGTCATATGTGGATGACATCCAGCTAATAGTGACCCTTGCTCAAGACTCTAGTGAGTCAGCAATACAGTTTTCTTCCTGGCTCAATATTCTGGCCTCATGGATGTCAAACAACTGGCTAAAATTGAATGGTAGTAAGATGAAGGTCATGTTCATTGGGAAATCTTCCTCCACTTAGGACTTAGCCTGGTGGCCCCATAGCCTGGTGCCTGTCCCCATGCCTACAACAGAGGTAAAGAATCTTGGAAGTGTGGCTCGATTCAAAACTATCCTTTGAGTCCTACACTATATAGGTAGCAGGGAGATGTTTTGGCACCCTCTTGATGCTAAGGAAAACCTTAGACATCCTCCCCGTATCAGCAAGGAAAACTGAAGTCCACACCCTGGTGACCTCGCAGCTGGTCTACAGGAATGTCCTATGCCTGGGTGCGCCAAAATGTTGCCTGCAACACCTTCAAAGAATTCAGAACACCATGTAACGGCTAGTCCTTAATGTACCGAGGCGTGCTTCAATAACAAAAACCCTTGACTCCCTTCACTGGCTGCCAGTTGGAAAGAGAATTCTTTTCAAAGACCTGTGTTTCTGTCACCGGACCATACAGGGAAAAGGCCCAAGTTATCTGCGTGATTTTCTAACCCCTTACAATCCCAGTCAACTGCTAAGATCAACAGGAGATCACCTGCTAAAAATACTGATGATAAGGGGTGTGGCCAGCTATCATGGGCGCGAGGACGTCAACCTGCTCGGCTCCTGCACCAACTTCAAATTCTCACCTCCATCGGCACCATAAGCTCGTAAAAAACAATGAGCCGGCGCGATTAATAACGGGAGACAACTCAACCGATGATTATGAGGTGCAATAGTGCCGGTGAAGTGCTTTGATCCCGCTTTCGCCCCCGAGGCTGAGCGCGGCTGCTTCTGTGAGATGGCGGCTGAGCCCCACTATTGATAAGATCCCGGCGAGGGAGGCCGCTTCTCAGCACCGGAGAGTGATTAGTGGTTGGGGTCACCCTTCGGACTTCATTGCACAGCGTGGGGACGATCGGCCGCCAGCTTGGGGCCGCGCATTGAAGATGGCAGAGAAGCACAGTGGTGCTCGTGAAATGGCGGGGGCTTTGAAATGCGGACACCAGAATGGAGAGCCTGCTACCGCAGCTGCATTATCCCAAGTGCAGGGGTGCCATGAGGTGAGAGCGCGCGACTCTTCCCAGGAGGCCAGGGGGCACCCAACTAACCACACATGGCCTCTCACACCAGTGAGCTGATTTGAAGGGGAACACACACCGCCAGGTTAGAGGCTGGGAGGCTGCAAACCACAAGAGAGGCCTGGAACTTGGCCTGCCTGACCTCCCTGCCTGGCCTTAAGATGGCAGCCTGAGCCCTCACATCCTGGGATACAGGCAGCCCACAGGATAATACATAGAGGCACTGGGGGATACCCTTGGCGGAAGGGAAGGCACCCGGACCTGAGACATACCCTGTGATCCATGATCACAAGCACTTGGGGGAATATGAACGCATCAAACTGTGGCCTGGTCCTGCGATTTGCGTACATGCCGCCCCCTATAAAAATGCAACCCAACAAGGTCTCAACTTACTTTGGCAATTCTGGAACTGGAAGTAGGCCAGACCTTGAGCAGAACCAGGCAGAGGAGAATATGGAGCTGACTCGTGACGATCTTCTGGCCACGCTCAGGGACTTCAAAAGAGAGCTATGTGACGACATTAAAGCTGACATCAATGCCTCTCTTGATGCCTTCAAATCTGACATAGCCTCAAAGATTTACGACCTGTGCTCCGAAGTGGATTCGGTGGGGACCCGCACCCTCAACCTCAACTTGGAGGCAAAGTGCCAGACTTTTGAGGACTGACTACAACCAATTGAAGAAGGCGCCGAAGCCCTCAAAGCCCAATTGAACTCCGCACTCCTCAAATGCGAAGATTTAGAGAACTGTTCTCGACAGGAGAACATCAGAGTGCTTGGCCTGGAGGAAGGGTGCGAAGGATCTAACCTGGAGCAGTATCTTTTGGGACTTTTCACCGCTATTATAGGAAGTGGCGGTCCGCCGATTCAGTTGGAACGCGTCCATAGAGTAGGCCCGGTCCAACAAGGGAAACATCAACGACCTCAAGACATTCAGGCGAAATTTGCCTCCTTTAAGACAAAAGAACTTGTGCTTCGTAAGGCCCGGGGGCAAGAAACGGTTGACTATCAAGGAGGTACATGCGCCTTGTTCCAGGATGTCGCCCAGGCAACACTGATGCGCCGGCAAAAGTTTTGTCTTGTTACCACAGCTCTACGGGACAACCAAATCAAATATGGACAGGTATATCCCTTTGGTCTCACTTTTACTTTTAACAACAAGCAGCATCACTTCACTGAAGTGGAGGGCGCCGCGACCTTACTTGGCCTCGTCAACACCTCATCTTGGGACAGTCCGGCCCCATCAGGAGAGTCCAGGGCATGGGCGAGAGGCAAGGTGGCCACGGGGGAATGGCAGATGGTTCCAGGGCCTAGCAAGAAGTCTCCTTGACGAACCTCTATACTTTGATCTAATCCACCCGCCGAGGACACCGCAGGCCCAACAAGACAAATAGACTCTCACGCTTCATGTTTAGGAGAACCACGGCAAGGCTCACACCAGACCACACGATGGGCTATTGGTGACCCTTCGAACTTGCTCCAGTTTAGAGGAATCTACAATAAGGGTCATCTGAAATTTGCAGACTGTTGAGTGCAGGGTTGGTCCCACCCCTAAGGTTATCCGACAACGCTGACCTTGAAGTTTGCAAATTCTTCTTTTCAGTCTGTGATGATTTTAACTCTTGATTTGCTTTTTGTTGTTGTTTTTTCCTTTCTAGGTGCTCTGGCCGGGGACAGCAACAGTGGAGATGGGGGGGAATGTTGGGAATGAGGGAGGAGGCTGATGTTAGCTGGACCAATTCCTACAAAGGGGATGGGGGTTAAGCTTTTCTCTTGGAATGTTAGGGGGCTCAACACCCCTAAGAAGAGACACAAGTTCTTGAAATATATTAGAGACCAGGGGCCACTGGTGGTGGCACTTCAAGAATCACACATAAAACAATCGGAAGAAAGCAGACTTAAATATAGACGATATCCCCAGATTTACCAAGCCACTAGCATTAAAAAACAAAAAGGGGTTGCCTTGATATTTCACTACCCTGCCCATTTTGTGCATGAGATCACGCAGAAAGATAAGAAAGGCAGGTACGTCATGGTAAGGGGGACATTGATCGGCAGACTCTGTACCATTGCTTCGGTGTATGCGCCCAATACTGGACAAATTTACTTTCTTTCCTCCTTCCTTGATTCCTTAATGGGTTTTGCAGAGGGTGACTTGATTATCCTGGGTGATTTTAACCTCTTATGGGATCCTCAATTGGAAACATCACATGCCCATAGAGCCGGAGGTGGTGTCTTTCCCACGCAACCTAAGAGCACTATCCAACAGCTAGGACTAGTAGACAACTGGCGCCATCTCAACCCGACAAAGAAAGATTTTACCTTCTTTTCCCATGCCCACAGATCATACTCCAGCATTGATCATATATTCCTCAGCCAATCGCTCACCCATGCTGTCACGACTTCCCTCCTTCTTCCCATTACCATATCCGATCACGCCCCTTTGACTTGCCTTTTGACTGGCCGGCACCAAGCTCTAAACTTGTAAGATGGAATTTTCCGGAGGTCCTATGTAGGGATCGCCTACACCGAGATGACCTGTACAAGGCGATTAGAGACTTCTTCCTACTAAATGACCAAGCTGACACATCTCTAGCGAATAACTGGGACGTGTTTAAGGCACATATATGGGGCCACTGCCTTTCTTTGGCTTCCTACCTTAGGAGACTCCAAACCAAAGAACGCCTAGAATTAGAGCGCGAGCTGGCAGCGGTGGAAGGACAGCACAAAGCCTCTCCTTCATCCCTGTCCTTGAGGAAAGTCACGGCCCTTTAAGGTAAACTGAATGCAATCTACATAAATAGAGTGTAGAAAACACTTTTAAGGCTACAGGCTAGAGGCTATGAAGGAAAGGACAAGGTGGGCACTCTATTGGCCAAACAATTGCGAGCTAAACAGGAGAAAGAATACATAAAACAAATTATAGATGACCATGGCATGGTCCACATTGGAGAAATTGAGAAAAGCCCTGGTGTTTTATGATTTTTATAAAAACCTATATCTCGCTGACATTCTCGGGGAACACGAGCATACACAGTATGTAGCTCCCCATGACCTGCCCCAGATTTCTGCCTCTGCCAATGAGAGTCTTGGGGGGAATATTACAGTGGAAGAGGTCTAGGCCGCAATTGACTCTTTGAAACCCCGCAAAGCACAAGGGCCTGATCGCTTTACCGCTCAATTTTATTGCCCCTCTTCAGCTGACTTGGGTCCTCACCTGTAAAATCCAATAAATCCAGTACTTGTATAGTGCATGAATCACCCCCGAAGGGGTACCTCGGCGCTGGGGCCCGTTGGTAAGATTAAGCGAGCTATTGCCCAGAGTTGCATGGTGCTGGGCAGACCCCTGCCGCTGGAGCCGGGGATCGAACTGTGATCCCCAGCGTCCAGTGTAAGTCGCCCTGACCGCAGCGCTACACCCCTTCACACCTCACCACACTGTTTAATGACATCGCGACTCGACAGAGCATAACGCCATCCATGGGCGAAGCTCTAATCTCTATCATCCCGAAATCCAGGATAGATCATCAGAAGTGTGCATCATATCGTCCCACCGCCCTCCTTAACCTGGAAGTCAAATATATTCCAAAATTCTAGCCCCTTGGCTCGAGAAATTTCTCCCGGAACTCATTCATCCCGACCAGTCAGGGTTCATTAAGGGGCGGTAGACTCACAACAACCTTAGGCGCATCTTCCATCTAATAGATAAGTCCCAAAAGAATAAGCTCCTGGCTGCGCTCTTGTTGCTCGACGCAGAGAAGGCTTCTGATGGAGTTGATTGGAATTTCCTCGAGCTATCTCTGCACCGATTCGGCTTCTGCAATGCCTTCATCAGGATGCTCAGAGCCAACTTTAGCGCTCCTGGGCCTCCAAATTTTTTACCTTGGGGAGAGGGACCAGACAAGGTTGTCCTTCATCACCATTACTATTTGCTCTTAGTATCGAACCCTTTGCGGCCCGTATCCGCGCCAACTGACAGATCACTGGGATCCGCTTTGGAACGAATGATCATAAGATCGCCTTATTCGCAGATGACATCCTTCTACCGGTCACCAACCAGACCATCTTCCGCCCTGCCATTAGTCGGGAACTTGAGCAATTTGAGGCGGTCTCTGGCCTTAAAGTTAACCTCTCCAAATAGTTCATCCTTAATCTCGCCCTACCCTTGGCCACTCAGCAGCATCTGGAGGAGGCATCCCCCTTCCAGTGTGCCTGTAAAGCCGTCACTTACCTAGGGGTTCAAATCACTCCCAAACTTACAGACCTACACAAGGCCAATTTTCCACCCCTTCTTAAATGCCTGAGAGCTGAATGCAAAAAATTAAGCACAGCCTACATCTCATGGATAGGTAGGATCAATGCAATTAAAATGAACATATTGCCACGTCTCCTTCACCTCTTCCAAGGTCTTCCCATACAACCAGATAAGACACTCTTCCCTGAGGTAAAAACCATGCTGTTCAAATTTATGTGGCAAGGAAAGCCTGCACAACTCTCCTATCATTTGTTAACGAGACGACGTTTGAAGGGAGGCTTGGCCCTCCCAGATTTCTTAACCTACTACAGGGTGTCTCAATTAAGGATACTGAGCGAATGATCACTGCGAGAATCTGACAAGTTATGGCTCCATATCAACAGACAGGTGATGGGTAGATCGATCTGGGACTTGCTATGGTGACATAAAACAGATAGGCCTCTTAACGCCTACCTAAGTATACCTACCTCCACCACCCTCCAAGTGTGGGATGCAGTAACCCAAACGCTACTGCTGACTACATTTTCATCTCCTTATACTCCCATACATTTTTCTAAGAACTTCCTCAAGCTCTTTACGAGGGGCCCTTTGATTTATGGAGGGAGGGGGGATACCTGATGGTCTAGGATCTCTTCCAAGGCTCTCAAATACGTTCCTTCCACGACTGTATGAATCACTTCCACCTACTAATCACCGAGCATTTCCACTATGCTCAATTTCTTCATTGGGTCCAACAACCACAGATTCGCCAAGCCACCACTAGAGACTATGTAGTATGTACAAATGAGATCCAACAGATAAGTACTTGTAGAAATCGGCTTTAATGCAGCACAGAGCAAGTAGGACCATCCCCCATCTGACCAGAGCTCCAACTGCCAACAAGGCACATGAGAACTCCAGAACCAGGAACCCCACAACGATCTAGAGTGCCAGCTTAAGAAGAGAGCTAAGCACTGTACAACATATCTTCCCCCCTTAACAAGGAAAAGAGAACAAAAATTATAAAAAGGAAACGACAAGATCAATGTACATAGTCATCCAGATAAGTGGGTGGACGCCGAGAACGATGACTCCTCAACCTAGCCTCAACCGAGGAGGAAGGAGAAGAAGTGGGGACAGAATCAACCAGGACAGAATTAATCGAAGAACCACCATGCACACCCAAGGAAGTGGAAGCATCACCACTACCCACCTCCCCCTTACAGCAGACTGAGAGGAGGGAGAAGAACCACCACATGAAGTTAACAAGTACCCATTACACCCTCCAGAACCACCACTCACCAACCCATCAGATGAAACATCCTTCTTTCTTTGATATAGAGCCACCCTCCTATAGTTCCAACTTTCCCCATTTTCCAAAACGACAAAATGTGGAAAAGCTTTCTTGACTCTAAATGGACCCCTAAATTTGCTAAGACCCTTACCACACCTACCCGGCTTTACTTTAACTAGATCACCCACAGAGATAGGTAAAGAATCATCACTAGAAGGTAAAGACTCCTCACCCAAACACTTCAACCATGCAGGAGTCAACCTTGATACCGGTGCACGCCCACGCATCAATTCAAAAGGAGATTTTTCTCCATTCTTATGAGGTGTTGACCGGTAAGCCCACACAAGCTCTTGCACACGCTCATGCGAAAAACAACCACCTTCCACAAACATTTGAATCACCCCCTTCACAAGACGATTCACCCTCTCACAGAGACCATTCCCTTGGGGGTTGTATAAACTTGTCTTCTGATGTTTGATGCCACACTCACGTACAAACGAAGCCATCTTCGCCGACGTCAATTGAGTGCCATTATCAGAGATAAGGACAGACGGATATCCCTCATTCAAAAAGACACCCTTCAGAAAATTGATAGTGGTATTGGTGTTAATCTCCTTCACAAACTGCACACAAAGCCACTTCGAGTAACAATCAATAACAACAATGGCAAAACGTTGATTCAAAGGTAACTCACTCATAGGCCCTATGAAATCTAAACAGACACTGTGCCAAGGTAAATTCTCAAACCCAATTTTCTGTGGTGAGTGAGACCCCACGACTTTTAAACGCTTCTCTCCCTCTTTGCAGAAACTAAACTTCACCACGCAATCTACAGCATCGTTATCAACAGTAGGCCACCAAAAGTTCTCTTTAACACGACGCTGGGTGAGACTCTGACCCAAATGGCCCTCATGAGCCAAACCGAGAATTCCACATCTCAATGAACTTGGAGGAATAAAACGATCACCTCGCATCAACACATCCTTCCCTTCCAAGGAAAGTTCATCCAAGACCCTCAAAAAGGGTCTGACCTGAGGCTCAACAGTGCTTTCTCTTCTTGCCCCCTTTGAAACCAAATTAATAACTGCCTTTAAAACTTGATCCTCCTCCATGCCCTTCGACCACTCATCACGAGAAAATGAACCACTTCCTATAAACAAAACATCATCTATTGCTACCGCAACCGCAAAGTCATCCAAGACAGCACTAGAAGAATCACTACACTCACCAGATCGTACAGGAAGGCGAGACAAGCAATCTGCCTGAATGTTCTTCCAGCCGTGAACAAACTCAATCTCATATTGGTAGTCTTGAAGACGAGAAGCCAATCTCGTCAATCTGGGAGACCCCTTTCCAGTACCACCTGGAGCTAAAACATTGAGAAGTGGTTTATGATCAGTACGAAGAACAAACTTGTACCCCCACAAGTAAGTTCTAAAGTAACTCGTGCCCCAAGCAGCTGCAAGAGCCTCACGCTCTATGACTGAGTAATTTGATTCTGAGACAGACAAGGGCCTTGATGTGAAAGCGATAGTCTTCTCCTCCCCTCCATGCTTTTGCAAAAGCACCGCACCCAGTCCTACTCCACTCGCATCAACCATCAAGACAGAGGAACGACCAGTATCAAAAGGGGTAAGAACGTTAGCAGACTTAAGTTCTCCTTTAATCATACCGAAGCAAGATTCATGCTCAACAGTCCAATTAAATTTAATACCCTTTTTCAATAAATATCTCAAGGGAGCAGTCTTGGATGAGAAATCTCTTACAAATTTAGAGTAAAATTAAACTAAACCCTTGAAGGACCGAAGTTGATCATTGTCAACAGGGGAGGGAGCCAATTCAATGGCCTCTAATAGGTTCTTCTTAGGTTTAATACCCTCCTCAGACAGACAAAAGCCTAAATATTCTATCTCCCTCAAAAGGAACGCACACTTCTCCTTCCTCAAAGTAAGACCAGCATCATCCACTCTTCGTAACACACTCTGCAGAATCCCATTGTGTTCTTCTAGAGAATCTCCATAGATTAAGATGTCGTCTTGAAAATATAACACCTTATCTAAACCCTTAAAAACCTCTGAAACCAATCTCTGGAACACACTGGCCGCAGAGACAAGCCCAAATGGTAATCTCGTGAACTGGAAAGTCCCTTCACTAGTGATGAAAGCAGTCAAGTGCTTAAAAACATCATCTAAACAGATTTGATGGTAGGCATGCTTTAGGTCTAATTTACTGAAAAACTTGGCCCCCTTAAGTGTCGACACCAGCTCACCAATATTTGGTAGCGGAAACACATCAGCTACCACACATTTATTCAGCGAACGCAAGTCCACACAAAATCTAATTTTATTGTCTGGTTTCTGCGAAATTACAACTGGTGAAACCCACGGGGACGCTTCAACAGGTTCGATGATGCCCCCTTGAAGCATTTCTTCCAAAGTAGCTTTAACCTCTTTCCGCAAAGCAAAAGGGACTCTTCTCACCTTATGCTGGACAGGACAACTACTTTCCTTGAGGATTATATGATGAGAGTAACCTACAAGTTCTCCTAACTGATCCCTAAAAACATTTTTGAATCTCTCTAGAATCTCATTCAGGGAAGAACTGTCAACAATTGAAACTGGATCATCAGCCCTAGGATTAACTACTATATGCAAATCATATTGATGATGGCGTCCCAAAATGGCTGGCCCATCGATTGAGATGTACACTTTACCAGATGCTGACCTATTCCTAAATGTAATCTTACTCTCAAAGTAGCCCAAGAGATCAATTTTCTCACCTTGATAGCCAGACGGAAAAATGTCACACTCTTTTAAGATCCTTTCACCCCACACACTCCTCATCAAGGATACTGGGATAATGGTCCACCTTGAGCCTGTGTCAACCATCAAATTGACAGACTTCCCATCAATCGTAAAATCTGCCCTTAGAATTCTCCCTCTTCGTTCCTCACAAGAGCATACTGTATCACACAGAACCAAAATCTTATTCACATCACGTTTCAGTTCACCATACTCGCTGACCACTGTCACCCTCGAGTTATTTTTATTTTTGTACATCTTGGCAAAGTGCCCCATCTTTCCACATCGTAAACACTCCTTATTATTCGCAAAACAGAACTTAGCATCTGACGTATGCGAATAACTCCCACACTTCAAACACATTTTTGAACCACTCTTATTATTAGGTTGCTGTTGCATGTTCTTCTTTTGGATGACATAACCCTTTTTCCTGACAATAGCAACGGCCGCCGCCTCCCCATCACTATTGTCACTATTCACCACTTTATTAGAAACTTCTGCAACCCTTGGTTCTAACCCACTCTTGTGTAACTCTTTCATGCATTTTTCACTTTCTTCCACAACTTTAGCTAATTCTATAGCTACTTTTAAAGTCGGGTTCTTTGCTGCCCACAACCGTTCTTGGATTTTCCTATTGTTTGCTTGAACAATTATTTGATCTCTAATTAGTTCATCAGCCATCTGACCAAAGTTGCACTTCACAGATAGTTTGCGTAAGCGTGCGACAAAATCGTGAATGCTCTCGTCCTCCAATTGTTTATTCTTGTAAAACTTATATCTTTGCAAGACAAGATTTTCTTCTTTTCCAAATCTAGTTTCCAGTCTTGTTACTGCTTCTTTAAACTCATCTACTTGAGCCTGTGACCCAGAAGGTAATGCTTGTGGCAAAAATTTTAAACAGACGCTGACCTTCCTTTCCTAATGTAGTCATCAAAAGATTTTTTTTCTTTTAGGTGAAAAATCTTCCCCATCCAGAGCCTGAATGTAGTTATTGAACATAACTATCCAATCCTCCCATGCCGTAGACGGATTCCCTGGTTCACTCAAAAATTGTGGCGGAAGAGCAACATTGACTGGTTGCGCCATCACACCAGTGTAACACAGTCACGAAAGTCAGGTGAGTTTAATAAACAAAAAGCACTTTGGTTTTAGTCACACACAATGTAGTAGCTCTTAAGTTTGACGTATGAAGTTAAAATTGGAGTAAAAAAGAAATGTCTTTTCTTTTTCAAAAGCAGCTTAAAACACATACGCTTACTTATTAAATATCAGTCACCTCCACATGTGATATCTAATTTCCCTCGAAGCTCCACACAGCTCCTAACCGAAACGGTGACGTTTCCGGTGAGTCGCGTCTCTTAGGCGACCTCCGACAGCCGATGCACAAGTCACTCAAAATGGCCGTCTGCGTCTTACGTCAGCTCGGTCACACGTCTGACTTCAGAACTGCAGCGTAGTCAGACGTGCACTGAATGCGCTTCAGCAGTGCGTTTCAGCAGTTGCTAGGTTACTAAAAGAACTCCCTGGCTCATACGTTACTCGAGAGACGATATTGACGTCACTTCCACTGCGAAGTCGTGACAGTGGTTGCTGATCTTTAAGCTGACGTCACTCTCTTCAATAACGATGATGTCGGGGAATGAAATCTTCATAAAATTCTTTTGGTACCACAATTATCCTCTCAGTAAGAGGATTAGTTCCACACTGCTCGCCGCACAGGGTTCGTAAGGCAATGGAAACGCTACTCCTCTGTAAACCTTCTTCAGCTGCAGAACCAAATAACAAAGCCGTGGCCAGATGCTATATCGCCAGTCCAAGTCGCCAAAAGTAGTATGTACAAATGAGATCCAACAGATAAGTACTTGTAGAAATCGGCTTTAATGCAGCACAGAGCAAGTAGGACCATCCCCCATCTGACCAGAGCTCCAACTGCCAACAAGGCTCATGAGAACTCCAGAACCAGGAACCCCACAACGATCTAGAGTGCCAGCTTAAGAAGAGAGCTAAGCACTGTACAACAGACTACCTTCCAATCGAGAAATGTGTCCAGACAGGCACTAGGGCAAAGGATGTACTTCCTTTCTGTATATCCTTCACTCTCACCACAATGTACATAACGTCACAGAGTATTTTGGGGAGACATGGTTCAGACGCCACCCACAGACAAGCAATGGGAATCCCTGTATAAAGACATAGCGAAATTTTATACACCCATGCATCTCAGGGAAGCCCATTTTAAGACACTTTATGACTGGTAGCTTCACCGCCACACACTACATTCTATCTTCCCGGGTACATGTGACAATTTCTGGCGAGATTGCGGTCTATTGGGAGACTTTAAGCATGTATGGTGGGACTGCCCGGTCATCCAAATCTTCTGGGAGGAGATTCTACCCCAAATTAAGATCGTACTAGGTTATCCAATAGGAGTGTCCATGGAACAAATACTGCTTGGTCCCCGCAACCCCCTACTCAAATACCAGTACTCAAATACCAAACACATGCCAACAGAACCATTTTGTGGGTTTGCCTGGGAGCCGGGAAGATGGCTATAGCCGGGGCATGGAAGAGACCCAAGGCCCCCTAGCTTTTCCAATGGTACGCTTGATTATGGAAGGTGTTGGCAATGGAACGATTACCTGACATCATAGAGGAGTCGAGGAGGGGATTCAGCTATATCTGGTCCCCCCTGGTCAGCTCCCCTACTTGCCTGCAGCCCTAGGTTGAGGGCATTACACCTCTTCCTGATCTGAAGCACACCTGCTCCCTTTGTGAGACAACACCATTGATATGACGGCCACAACAAGGATAGCATCTGGCGCTGGTCGTGGGATGCTCCTGAGAGTGATTTGGTTTATTTTTGTTCTTTTAGTTACAGCACGCCATTTTCTCCGAACATTGAGGGACAGACCTACCAAGGCAATTAGAAACTGTGCTCTTTACATTAGCTACCTACAGATTGGTACCTGTGGCCATCGAAATACTTGAAAGGCATTGTGAAATATATTCTTTAAGCACTGTTTGTTATTTGTGACAAATGTTTCAATAAACTAAGTTTGACAAAACACTGAAGATAAAAAGGGCAAGGATGGGGGCACACTCATTTGGCTACCTGATGGCCAAAAATTGGAACACACTCCCACCTCTGCTGCACACAGAGAAATCAGAGTCCACCTTTTGTGAAGGCCTGAAAACCTGGCATTATCAGCTATAGTCCGGTTCTCCTTCTACTGTAGCTGAAACTGCTTCGTAGCATGGGGTCACACCTGCTGATGAAGCCAGGCGCTCTATAAATTACTTATTATTATATTATTATTATAAAAACTCCAAAACCCACTAACACAGCTAGCAAGTCATATATGCAGCTCTTTACATACAGATTGAGAGGCCCATTGAGTAACAAAGACACCCACGCATATATCAACATATCTACCTACTTATCCAATAAAACACCCATATGGGCATTGTGACATTCAGAAAAGTACTACAGAACTGAGACTCACAACTTATCCATCCAGACAAGTATGCCTTTAAACAAGTCTTTGACCACCTGTAGTAGAGAACAATTATGCAGTTTTCCTGCTAGACTGAGTTCACATTTGAAACATATTGCAAAGACTTAAACTCCTCTTTTACTACATATGTCACTCCTGTACGCTGTACTGCCACTGGGCAGACAGCTGTGAGCCTAAAGGATTATACATGTTCTTTCAAGTTTGATTGAGTTACATGCGTACTTCCAGACCTATATATTGAGTTATACATCTGGTCTGCTATCCAAATTAAAACTGAAACTCCTATCTGTAAATGGATACAGACACTAATACACCTAGTCACACAGTAACACAGGCATGTAAACATTCAGTTACATACACATCCAGCTCTTATGTATGCAGCAATAATGCAGGTAGTTGCACAAACAGTTAAATACCCCAAAAGGTATAAACACAGACAGCAAGTCATCCATGCAGCTCTTTACACACAGATTGAGAGTCTCGTAGAATAACTAAGACACACAGACATATATCAACATAATTGCATTTTCAATGACACACCCGCATAGGCACTGAGACACTCATTCAGGAAACTACTACAGAACTGACACTCACAAGTTATCCATCCAGATTAGCATGCCCTTAAACATGTCTTTGGCCTCCTGTAGTAGAGGGTATAAATGCAGTTCTTCTGTTATGCCGAGTTCACATTTAAAACATATTGTTAAGTAATACATTCATCTCCTACTACATATATATATATATATATTACCTACTGGCGGTCGCCAGTAGGTAGTTATAGTTAGGACCTAGTTTCCATAGGAAATCCGCAACATTCTATTGGGAATAACTTTGGCCCTGGTGGACGAATGTTTGCGAATTTCTCAAAGAAGATGGCTTGGTCCGCTGCGCTCATTCTGTAAAAGTTTTGGGGGGATTGGTGAAGTGGGGGCTGAGATAAAAGGGGGGTCCCAAAACGTGTTTTTCCCATGTTATTTTCCATAGGACGTTTAGACATGGCTACAGCTCGAACGGCTGAATGGATTTATAAGAAATTTGGTAGAAAGGTAGAGTGTGGGTCGCAGATCACGCTTTTGTTTAAATGGTGTAAATCCGTTCAGTAGTTGCTGAGAAAATTAAAGTTAAAATCAGTTATATATCTATAAGCGCGCACGGGTGGGCGCACCTATGTGGGTGTGCGCGAGCGGCATTGTGATTTGCTGTTTAACGTCTGTCAACATTCGATTCGGAGGAAATCAGGAAGTGTTGTCCGCCATTTTGTTAGTGCGAGTGAATATATTGTACAGAACAAAGGGTTAGAACATGGAAAGGGGGGAAGGTAGAGATTGTCTGGCCGGGTAGGTTTTCTAAGGGGGTACAGTATGGACCCTGAACGCGAAAAGACCATTTTTTTTTGGGAGAAAACATTTGCGGGGTGCATGCATTCGGTCGCGCACCCCTATTTACAAGACTGTGAAAAACTATAGTGGTGAGAATGGAAAGGGAGCAGGGTGGAGAGTGTTTGATTTCGTAGGTTTCTTGAGGTGTTTATTAAGGATGACGAAAGTATAAAAGTAGCTTTTTTGTGCAAATAAGTTACGAGGTGCGCGCACTCGGTCGCACACGGCGATCAAAAAACATAAAGAAAGATGGAGATAAATTACAAGTTTGAGTGTTTAGATATAAGGTGGCTCTTAAAAGAGCCCTTGTGTTAATTGAGTTTTTGCTGAACTTATAAGTAAGTTCTGATGCAGAGTCTCATGTTACAGAGGAAAATTCTATTTCCCTCATCCGTGAAATGAACACCATCTCTCCGATAGATGCCTTCCATGTTGAAACGTAGGTTGTTGTTGTATATAGTACCCATGTTATATTCTCTGAGGAAAGCAGAAACAGATTTATTTACATGTTTCCTTGCTTTCTCAATCTGTGGACAACATTCATTGGACCAATTCCATTTTTGTCTTTGGCATATATTTGAATACACCAAGACAGTTAGAGGAAAAAGTGACATCAATTGACGAAAGGTGTCTTTTAGAAGCATTTCTAGACCTACACCTGTTAATGTGCCTAGATCATTCCCACCACAGTGCACAATTATCAGGTTAGGTTCAGGGAGATGCGTAAAAGTTTTCACCAATGGTATCAATTGGTGACATCTTAATCCTCTTTGGCCAATCCACGTAATCTGCACATTTGGTAAGTCAAGGTTAGAAATTCGTTTGTTTGCAGCATATTTTTCACTCCAGTGAATATAACTGTGTCCTACAAGCCAAACCTTCATTTTCAAGGTAGATGCAGTAGTATTACGATGGGTTCTGGAGGTGGAATGGCAAATAGATGGTGAAAGTCACGATAAAAAAAGTGTGTGAGGATTGGTGTTAATGAAAAACTGAACATGATTGGTTAATTGATATACTTCAAGATTGAAGACTACGCTATATGTTATAGTTTTATTACAAACAAATCTTCTATTGGTCGTGGAAAAAAAAAATGTAAAACAAGAGTGGATAGGCAGGTGTGTTTGGAGGGAAATTATCCTTTTTGCTTGGATTTAGAACGTTGAGATATGAACCTTTGACCTGTGCCTTCAGGCAGGTGCAGAATGAGCTGTTACCATGGTAACAGGCAGAGAAGGCAGAGGGTGAAGGGTGACCGTTATGTGACTTTGAAAATATTGAAAGGATAACCAACTGAAATGTTAATTTGAATATGAAATTGTGCGGGAACAAATATGATTGGTTGAAGAGAGATATATGAGTGTGTATTGACAGAAAATCTATGCCATTATTCTTTGGTTGCAGTGATAGAAGTATTATTGAGAGCTCCGTCAAACGGCTATCGTTTTACAACTATCATTGCTCTAAATCTGCTAAAGCATTGGTAAAGGTGAGTGTATAACTGTTTGTTTTATGATGTACCGTTAAATGTGGTTTGATCACTATATTTGATTATGTGAGTTACTGTGTCTAAGGAAGCACATTTTTGACTTTGATACAGTTTGATATGTTTTCAACTAATGTTCCATTTTATTACATCAATGTTTTGGAACATTGTTTCTTTGTAATTATTAGTTTAAAATTACGATTAATTAATTTGATTAAGGATAGTGGAGTTCAGTCATGTTTTTAAGTTATGAGCTACTGTTAGGTCTATGAATTAAATGTTACTTAGAGACGGATCTGCAACGAAATTTGGGGGGGGAAGGACGATAAAAAATGATTTTTTGTAGGGGAACATGAACATGTAATCAGTAGATAGAGTAAAGGCGGAGGGGCTGTTACAATGGGTAAAACAAGTGCAAGGCCTAATTAATATTGAAATGGTTCTTTATAGAGATGTGAAACGTTCAGGTGCGGCTCTGTGTGTATCTGGGATGTGTGTTATCTTGGGCTTCCACAGCAAACGTCAGAGGGGGGGGCTGAAGTTCTGTTAAGTTAATGGGGGTTGTGTGCCGTTTCTTCACTTTCTTTCAAGTCTGAATTATAGTTTTGAATGTATTTGTGGAAAACTGAATAAATAGAAAATAAAATGTAATGAAATAGACAGAAGTTAATAAACATTTGGGAGCGTTTGCACATAATTTGTAAAGTTGGTTACAGTTAAAAAAAAGGAATTGGTAGAGTACAGATAATGCAGGTAGAGAGAAAAATAGTTGATTAAATGTGATATTGTCGAAAAAAAGTGGTAATGCTTTAGGTATTTTAAACTTTAAGGGGCAGATTTATGAAGGCCTTGCGCCGGCGGTGCGTCATTTTTAACATGGGAAAAAGTGACGCACCGGCGGCGCAAGGCATTCATAAATCTGCCCCTAAGTTTGAGGAAAAAATTACAGTGTGGTTTGCGGCCGAGGGATGCAGTGGTGGGGGTGGGGTGAGAAGGAGAGGTGTCCCAGTACAATCAAATGAAAAATTGTGACCATGAGGTTGTAGACAGGTTCGTGGAGTATATGCCTTTTATAAATTGATGTAGAAGAGCAAATATATATAGAGGTTTCTGTGTACCACAGTGTGACTCCATTTTCATCTCACTCCTGCTTTCTATATTAGTTGCTTTGTGTTATGTTAGTGTGTGTATGTGTGTGTGTGTGCGTTCAGTCTGAGCTAAGGAAGTTTGTTCTGCAGGCAGACACAGTTGTTATAGTCGAGATGAAAGGGTGATAAGTATTGAAATAGGATATAGCGTGTGCTCTGTGGAAGCGAGGGAGCAGTGATTAATACTCTGAGTGAAGCACAACTGCGGCGGAGTTTTGTTACAGTAATAAATAATTTTTTTGCCAGAGGTACGATTGATGCTATGGTTCACAACTCGTAAAGAAACGGTTGACTGACCGTCGCAGGCCAGCGGGTTGAAGTATGAAATATTCAGGTTGACATAAGAAAACATGAATTGAGTGCAGCTGAGATTACGTGAAACACATGAATACAGTTTTAGTATAAATTATTTCAGTTGTGAATATGGGTTAAAAGAGGGAACGTATATATTTAAATTTTTATTCAATGATGCAGTGTTTTGAGAGAAAGTTTTTTATTTAATACAAGTAAACATAATCTTAAGAAAATAGTGGGTATAGTTACTAGTTCATAGAACACAAATGATGGAAATGTAGCATGAAGCAAAATGAATATCGTTTAAAAAACATTGTACAGCCAGCAATGAAATATATTTAATTATATTGCATGCAAGAAGGTGTGTTTTGATTTTAAGTTCAGTAATCATATATGAAAATAGTAATGGTTAAACATCACTTCATTAACAGTTAGTTTTCAGTATACGAAGCAGTAACAAGCTTGTTGTATGGTATTGTGAAAGGAAATGAAAAACGCGCCAAAAGGGAGAATTTGGCTCGAGGTGCATGTATGTTATCTGCAGGGACATTCGAAAATTAGCACTCAGAACAACTATTGTATTGATATAATTTTTTGAAAGCTTTCAGTACACAATGTCTCATACAGGTTGATAAGCAAGGTTAATATCAGGGTAATCATAAACTTTTTAGTTATGAATCAAAAATCTTTCAATAGGCATAAATTAAAAGCAGCACATGTGTGTGAGGCGGAAATAAGGAGTAGAAAGGGAGAATGGTGATAAACCATATAAAATCATATAAAAAGTCATTGTAACTATACACATTTCTCAGGGCACATTTAACCATATTTTACGCAGCCTTGGTTCGAGAATATTTTAAATCAGATAACATAATATAAGGTAGTGATTTGTTGAAATTAGAGCATCATGAAATGTTTTGAACAAAATCGAGGAGGTGTGGAAAAAAAATTAACTCCACATAACTTAAAAAATTCACAGCAGCAGGAAATTACAATGTCCAATGTTAGTAAAGCCAATAGGTCAGTTTATATAAAATATAATAAGAAAAAAAAAATAAGAAAAATTAGGAAGGGAAAAAACAGTCAAGATGTCAATGGTTTGCAGAACAGCTATCCTTCCATTGAATAGGCAAAGTAAGTGGCAACTGCTTCTAAAAGAAAGTCATTGTTATCATCCGAAAAGAAGTCAGCCATCCAATTGAAAAGAGGAAATGAACATACATGGTCATTAATCACCGGAGCCTCTAGTAGCATCAGAGGAGAACTCGGTGAATTTTCAATGTAGCTGTGTGCCAAGAAATCTTGCGCCGCTGCGAATATATTCCAATGACCCAGAACTCCATGTATCGCTGCAAAGGCCATAATCCCTCCGTCGGAACAAAGTTGTTCATGATCAAGTAACGGATTCATGAGATGATTGTAATTCACTTCAGGAGGTACTGAGTTGCAGAGACATAAGTCCAGGGCCCACATGAAATCACAGCTCAGGCAATGAAATACAGGCTGCACACAGGTGAAATAGGTAAATCGAAACGATAATCCATATGATGCACTCAAAGTCGCGAGTGGCAGAATGCCATACTGGTCAAGCATCCTGTGGCGAAATAGTTCTAAGTGCTCCAGCTCGTTTGCGAAGGCAGGACGGACATCCATTTTGTAATAACGAAAATAGGAATACAAAAGTTGTAGCTGCTGGTAGTAGATGAGGAAGTCCAGAAACATAGATCTGAAAGTATGGAGTGAAAGTAGCAGAATGCCTTTAAATGATTTGGTGCAAAAAAAACACCAAACCATTGGTTAGTAGCTGCAAAAAAAATAGTGCAGCTGGGAAGTGGAGGAGCGTTAAAGATTAAGAGAGTCACCTTAGAAAATTGTAAAGGAAGGTCACTATTTAATAAGGTATGCAGTTTTCTGCGAGTGTTAGCTAAGTGAATGAGATATGTTTGTGAACAGATGCTCGGGTAGCTTGATTTTGGGACAATAAGGCTGTTGTTCAAGTCTAGGGATGGAACTTTGAGTTCAAGGCCGTATTTTGCGGCCAGATGAAAAACATCAAGGCTCCCATGCGTGGGTGGATGAAGTTCATTTTTACAGAGAGGCATATGCAGAGTGACTATTACAGACTAAAGTTTGTCGTTTAAAAAGTCATAGTAATTGACATTGCTTGAAAATAAATAATTACTGCTGAGTGTTAAGGTAAAATTCGGCATTATAGGAGATACCGGTGTTCCTTTGAAAACACATGCAACATTACAGTGCTTCATGTAAAATAAGTGATGCAATTGGTAGTGCCTGGATGTGAACGATTATGTGCGGCATTGATATTTTTGACACTGTGGGCCTTATTTATAAAGGCCTTGCGCCGCCGGTGCGTCACTTTTTCCCATGTTAAAATTGACGCACCGGCGGCGCAAGGCTTTCATAAATCTGCCACTGTGTACTTATGAGTAGTGGAGAAGTGACGCAATGAAATGATGTTAGGTGAGTGTAGTGTAGTTACGGAACGGAAAACGTTTACAGAGAGTTACATTTAGTATGGAATAGTTTTTATTTTTTTCACAAACTAACGTATGAGAATGTTGTTACAGTGTTAGCGGAACTGTTAGTTGAAGTTTGATAAAGATTAGTGAAATAAGTAAATTATGGTGTATTTAATATGTGCAGCTAATAATCTGTGAGAAAAGGTAATAGTCCACAGTCTTGTAAATAGGGGTGCGCGATCCAATGCGCGCACCACGTAACTTTTTACGGAGAAAAAAAAAAGTTTCATTCACGTTCAGGGTCTATACTGGACTTCCTGAGAAAACGTACTGGGTTACATAATCTGTACCTTTTGTCCTTTTCATGTTCTAACCCTTTGATCAGTACAATATATTCACTCGCAGTTACAAAATGGCGGCCAATACTTTCTGATTTGCACTGATTCTAATGTTAACAGATGTTAAACAGCAAATGAGAATTCTATAAACTGTATATTTTTGTAATTTTAAATAATAGGCAAAATAAGTAAACTTAAAGATCTGAAACGATCTTCATGTGTCGTCTGCATTTCCAGCATTAAATTTTACTTAAAAAGCATGTGAATCACAGTCTTGTAAATAGGGTTGCGCGATCGAGTGCGCACACCCTGTAACTTTTTTCAGAAAAAAAAATGTTGTTCTGGCGTTCAGGGTCTATAGTGCACTCCCTGAGAAAACGTACTCGCTTAGATAATCTGTACCTTTTTCTCTTTCCATGTTCTCACCGTTTGTTCGGTAGAATATATGCAGTCGTATTAACAAAATGGCGGCAACACCTCCTTATTTCCTCCGAATGGAATGTTGAGAGACGTTCAGCAGCTAATTATAATAAATGGTATAAAAAACGGCTGCAATGCATGCATATTGTTAAAAAGTTAGCGATATTCAGCGATCCAATGCGCGCACCACGTAACTTTTTACGGAGAAAAAAAAAGTTTCATTCACATTCAGGGTCTATACTGGACTTCATGAAAAAACGTACTGGGTTACATAATCTGTACCTTTTGTCCTTTTCATGTTCTAACCCTTTGATCAGTACAATATATTCACTCGCAGTTACAAAATGGCGGCCAATACTTTCTGATTTGCACTGATTCTAATGTTAACAGATGTTAAACAGCAAATGAGAATTCTATAAACTGTATATTTTTGAAATTTTAAATAATAGGCAAAATAAGTAAACTTAAAGATCTGAAACGATCTTCAAGTGTCGTCTGCATTTCCAGCATTACATTTTACTTATAAAGCATGTGAATCACAGTCTTGTAAATAGGGTTGCGCGATCGAGTGCACGCACCCCGTAACTTTTTTCAGAAAAAAAAAATGTTGTTCTGGCGTTCAGGGTCTATAGTGCACTCCCTGAGAAAACGTACTCGCTTAGATAATCTGTACCTTTTTCTCTTTCCATTTTCTCACCGTTTGTTCGGTAGAATATATGCAGTCGTATTAACAAAATGGCGGCAACACTTCCTTATTTCCTCCGAATGGAATGTTGAGAGACGTTCAGCAGCTAATTATAATAAATGGTATAAAAAACGGCTGCAATGCATGCATATTGTTAAAAAGTTAGCGATATTCATGCTATACCGAGCTAATGCTCTTAGCTATGTTATCTAGGTCCCATTGGATAACATGACTAAAAACTGCTCAGGGCAGATGTTAGCTTTTGGAGATATTCACGCTCAGCGCGAATATCTTCAAAATTGGTAATAGGCGATAGTGATGTTAGTGACTGTTTCCAGTTGCTATCATCTTGCCACGCCCACTTTAGGATATCATTAGTGATAGTTATTACTGACATGCAAAGTGGCACACTAGATGGTTGACATCTGCTACTAGCTGTCGCTAACTGGTGTTAGCGACAGCTATGTAATAGGGAGATAAAGTGGAGATAAACTCCCTTGATAATATGCCCAATTTGGGGGAATTCAGAAAGTGTTGAGCGCCATTATGTTAAAAAACTCCCTGCACATAATGTATATGTATTTACGTAAAAAATATAGAAAGTAAGGTTGTGTAGTAGTGCATATCAAAAATATTGCATGTAGTATCCTGGTAATATATGGTAGATTATATTGTATATAATGATTGATTTAAAAAAAATTGTAGGGGGAAAAATTTGGTAAATAAATGTGGTTCACAAAGACATCTTCGGCCTCATTTATGAAGGCCTTGCGCCGCTGGTGCGTCACTTTTAACATGGGAAAAAGTGACGCACCGGTGGCGCAAGGATTTCATAAATAAGGCCCCTTAAACTTAGGCTTCACGATATATATTGGATAGAAAATTAGGGAATGTATATGGTAGGCATGATATTTGGTAAAATGGGTGTATGTTGTGTAATACATTTGTGTGTATTATGTTAACTAAAATTCAGTTGTGTATTTTTTTTAAAGAGTGTTTGGTGCTGAAAAGCAACAACCAGAGGTTGAACATGAGAGTATAGAAACAGAAAATCCTTTTTTACAGGTGAGTTGATAAATTTAAAATGATAACTTATTTTGGAAAAGATTATCATAATATGCATGTTTTAAAAAAAAATGAACACTGCTTCTCTTATACATGAGGGTTTTAATTTGTACTTTCAACATGTCTCAACATGCTTGTAGTACATATGTATTTTGAAATACGGTTTTATTGTTAATTGTTACAATCTTTTGATGGGCCGGGTTCATGTGTTATTTTGTATACAGTTTGGGTTCATCTATTCTTTGACTGTAAGAGTTTGCTGTTTACCTTGGTTAATTTTTGCTAAGTCATCATTATCTTTCAACTTTATGCTGTATCATTTGTGTACAGTAATTTTTGAGAAATTATAGAGGTATATAATGACATGGCTGTTGGCGTGATGGACATTTCGGATGCATTTTTGTGACAGTACTATGTATTTGCATTCTATTATATGCATTTGCACAGGTGTATTATGATGAGGTCAGTTGGACGCCATCGAGGGAGTAATGGTAGGGCAGGGAGGGAGGGAGGGGGAGGTGTAGGGTAGAGAGACCTAAAATATGGTATATAGATAAATGTAGGAAAGTATATATTTTAATTAATAAAAAAAAATTCAATGTAGTGCACACTGTAAAATTCATTTAAATAATTAAATTATGTATTTACTACAAATTATCTGTATCCTGGTTTTTAGGTCCCTCCAGCAAAGATCTTCCCCTCCTCGTCTCCCTGTCGCACTATAATTGCCTCCACGAGTTGCGGCTCATTGTGGTTTTATATGACTATGATGAAATGTTTTACATTAGATGAAATTTACATGATGGGTATGCTGTTAAAGGTAAAAGTAACTGCCTCTGTGGGAAGTAGCAATCGGTTTAGTGAATGTTTAATTGGTATGTTGTGAGTTATTCCTTCAGTTTGCATACAGTTTGAATCACAGTTTATAGTGGTGAAGTTAGAAAATAGATCTCTACAATAAAATTAGAAAGTGTATAAATAGTTCTACAGCACGAAATGCAGAAAGCAAATTTCACAGTGAAATGTGTTTTTATAGCACAATTTTAATTAAAAAAATTAAATAGGGAACTGTTAATGTCTAGGATGAAAGTATCTGTTTTTTAGAAAAATAAAGAGGAAGGTCTTATAATAATCAATGTAGTTAATGTCTTTAAAAGTATGAAAGTGTATGTAGTTAAAAGATTACTCAAGGTAATCATTGGTTAACTAATAATAAAAAATATATAAATTAGTCTTTCTATTTTTTTAAAAGGAGAAAGAAGATAGAAAATTAATAAAAACATGGAAGATTACTGTAAAAATGAGAATATCAATTTTGAAATGGCAAAAGAAGTCCTAGAAGAATTAATTGAAGGAGTATTTGAGGATGAAATTTCAACTGAAAATGAGGACTTTTTGGACAGCACTTTTGATAGTGCATACTTAGATATGGTGGAAGAAGAGAATTTGGAAGAGCAAAATAGTAATGAAATATCAGATGAAATTATGCTAAATGTGATTCTGGAATATGAATTATTAAATGAATAAAATTATTTTTGATTAAATAAAAAAAATGGAAATATTATTGTTGTATCGTTAATCAGTATTCTCTTTTTTAAGAATGACAGTAAAAGTTGTGATAAGGTGGATAAAAGATTAAAGTTATAAAAATAAAAAGCATTAGGAACATCGACAATGCTTGAAAGTTAGAATAGTACTTGTATGTCTCAAAAATTACATTCATAGAATACATGTGTAAGGATAACATAGATATGGAGTGTTACAAATTTAGAAACAATATTCACTATAGGATTTCCTACTCTGACCAGAGACTGTTTCTTTGTCTTTATTCAAGTTATAAAATCAAGCATTGGTTATAATTTGTATGGTATATGGTAGTAGGGGTCTATAATATTTTTAAATTTTTTCCAAACAGGTTATCATTAATATCAGAAACATCAATCAGTATGCCGACGAGAAATGAAAAAAGAAAGCTGTATAAAAAGACATACCATTTGAAGAGAAAAGAGGGACAAGATTTACGTAATCAACAAAGGACAGAGAAAAACAAGAGTGCTCCTGGTAAGAGCAGTAAGGAATTTTTAAAAAAATTGTGTCAGAGGAAAAGTCAATTGGATAATGTTGCAAAGGAAAAACAGTTTTCAGGATCTACAAGGAGAAATGGACGAAAAAAGAAAACTGTGTTGGAAAAGAGTGGTGAGGAAAATATGTACAGTAAAAGACGTACAAATCAGTTTGCGGAAATAAGGAAACGTATGTTTCATAAGAGAGTTGTTATGAATTTATTACAAAAGGAAAAAGTTTCAAAAAGGAAATCTGCTTTTTATAAGAAAAAATATATATAGAGGAAGTTGAGGATGATGCGTTCGAGACGAATTTTTATTTTTTATTTTAGTGCTTAAAAGAATAAATACACTAAATAAGGCAATCGGAGTTTTAAAAGCTAAGAGTAAAGGGAAGAGACACATAAATAGAACTAATTTTTGTAAAATCTTTTCTGGTAAATGGATTCATACTTCAAATTCTGAGCCATTTTTTAATGAAGAGAGTTACTTTCAAAGTAACGATTTGTTGCATGCAGTTGACACCAGTGGTCGAGCGTATGAAGTGAAGGATGGCTGTCCTATTGAGAAAGAGAAAATTGAGGTCAGAAATACAGAAGGGGAAATAGGTGGAGAAGTTTTACAGGGATGTGTTCATGCTCCTGTTTATAGTTGGAAGTGTGCGACAGGATTCAATTGATTTCTTTCGCAATTTCTTACGTAAGTACACTAAGGAAAGTTTAAAAAAAAATTTGTACTGTTGCAAGAATTAGATCATTACAGAGTGAGAGAAAAAGTGGGTTTGCAAGGACATTCTTTGGCTTGTCTTTCTAAAAAAATATGCCAAAGTGTCTTTCATCACTTTAGGATGTTAGCAGTGCATCATACCAAAATGAGAAAATTAGTCAGAAATATGTATTATGCAAAAAGTCCAGCACTTAAACTTAAAGAGTTAAATAGTGCTCTTTTGCATGGGTGTGTATTAGTTGTGAAGAGTATTTATGCAGAAATTAAGGTAAGTTATTTTGGTCGAGATGAAGAGAATGTAGAAACTGATATAGTTATAGAAGGAAATGTGTTAGAAAATGTTGGACACTTTAATACTGAAGAATTTGAACAGAAAATAACAAAATTTAACGTCATTGCAGGTGAAAAACCAAATTTAACTTGTGTGTGTTGTCGACGCATTCATTACAAAAGTCAAACTAGGTTAGTTGATTTATATTTAAAAAGTGAAGATGAAGATAATACTCAGTGGAGAGAGTTTGCAACTTATTTGCTGGTAGAAAACTATTTTGATTTGGGTTTTGAACAACGTATTTGTAAATATTGTTATAATAAATTGAATGAAAATAAAATGCCTGCTAGAGCTGTTCATAATAATCTTGAGTTGATAAATATTCCATCGGAACTGAAGGATTTAAATACTTATGAGACTATTTTGATTCAAAGTGTACATCCTTTTCAGGCTATTGTTCGTATGGAGCCTAAGACTGGGAAATTAAATCCTACAGATTTACAAAGAGGATTAAAGGGTAGAGTTGTATATTTGCCACTTGATTTAAAAAAAAATGTAGAGACAATTGGTATTGAAAATGTAGAAGAGAAACCTCTTGTTATTCTAGTTAATGGTGTACCTACAAAGAGTAAGAAAATCTGGCAAGATTTAGTGGATGTTAGGAAAGTGAAGAAGGCAACGTTGTATTTAGTTAAAAATAATAAATACTATAAAAATGTGTATGTAGAACAAGAAGATGTAAGTGATGAAGAGAATAATGATTTCTCTATTGGCCAAATTGAAAAAGTTGACATGTCCAGAAGTGAAGAAATTTATGAACATTACAGTGTTCATCCACTGCATTCCAAAGAAGCAATGGGGAATGCAATTGAGTTATTTCAGATGACAAAAGCAGAAGGAAGTCCTATTAGTGTGTGGGAAAAAAGTTTGGAAGGTCGTTGTTTCCCACACTTATTCCCAACAGGTGAAGGTGCGCGATATGATGATCGACCTATGCAGATTCCTGCTGCTGAGTACCGGACTACAAGGTTATATGCAGAAGATCCCAGATTTCGTCAATGTATTCCATATTTGTTTCATCTTCTCTTTGAGAGTGACTTATCTGGTCTTTCTTATGCAGTAAACCATGTCTTAAAAAGTGGAGTGCATCTGCATAATGTTTCAGCAAAGGATTTCATGGATAAAGTGCAACAGAAAGATAGTGTTTTGGATTCTCATCTAATTAATTTAATGGCATGTCAGCGTGGTACTAATGAATATTGGTACCGTCGTCATGGAGATTTAAAATGCATGCTACGAAACTTGGGAGCACCAACATGGTTTGTAACTCTAAGCTGTGCAGAGTACGGCTGGGAAGATTTACTTGAATATCTTCGAGAGGCGAATGTAAATATTGAAAATATAAACTACAAGACACCAGGAGAATTGTGTTCATTGGATCCGGTAAATGTTTGCCGATATTTTAATCATCGATTTGAAGCAATGATGTCGTTTCTTACAAACAAGAAGAATCCACCGCTTGGTGAAGTTTTGGATTTCTTCTGGAGAAAAGAGTATCAAGCTAGAGGTGCTCCACATATTCATATGTTACTATGGATCAAGGATGCTCCCAAATTTGGAAAAGACTCCGATGAAACTGTACTGTCTTTTATTGAGGAATATGCCACTTGTGACATACCTAACAGTACAAGTGATAAAGACTTAAGAGGAAAAGTGTTACGGTTTCAAAGACATCGTTGTGGGAAATATTGTCTGCGAAAATTCAAAACAAAGGATAAGTTCTATACAAAATGTCGTTTTTGATTTGCACGACCAGTGCTTTCAAAAGGAAGAGTGAATAATTTGATGTCATCTTTGCGACATAACATTACTAGAAGATCACCCAAAAATACTTATAATTTAAGAAGAGGAGAAGAGTCCAAATATATAAATGACTACAACCCTGTCATTTTGTCCATGTGGAATGCTAACATGGATATACAATATGATGCGGACAACTCTATTGCTGTGGCTCGATATGTAACGTCTTACATCACAAAATCTGAAAAGACGGAACTGAAGGAGATGTGGGAAGATATTTCTCATGAAAAGAGCCTAAGCAAGACATTGTATACATACAGTTTGAAGATGTTATCACATCGAGAAATTGGAGCATATGAATGCTGTGATCGATTATCATCAGCAAGTCTTTATGCGAAATCTCGAAGTATCCTGTGGGTGAGTTTAGGTCAAGCAGGAACACGAAACCATGTTTTGAAAACTGTGCAAGAAATTGAATATTTAGCACAGAAAGAACCAAACAGTACAGACATTTTGAAAACAAATATGTTGGATACACACTATCCAAATAGAAGTACTCTGCTAGAAAATATTTGTCTGTATGAAGTTCTTGAAAAATACACTTTTAAAAGGAATGTTAGAGAGAATGTTGAAAAAGGTATGTACGCTGTAATTGGACAGGAAGGATGTCTGGTGAAACAAACAAAAGGACATTTGATTAATCACCGAAAACTGAGTTGCGAAAATCCAGACAAAAGAGAATTTTACCATTTAGCTGTTTTGCAACTCTTTAAACCATGGTGTACCGAAGAGGAACTACTTGGAGAGTTTATAAGTTATGAAGATTCTTTTAACGCATCTAAAAGTAGTATAGAATGTCCTGCTTTTAGTAATTATCTGAAAATGTTGAACGACGAAATAGAGCAAGAAGCAACAATTGCAGCGGAGATTGCTAGAGAAAGTTCACAAGATACACAAAGTTCAGCATCGTTGAGTCAGGATTCACTTGGAGAACCAATTATCCGATATGAAGCAGCCACTGCTATGGATGAGGTGGAAAGAGCAATGGAGCAAGCTCAAGAGGATATAATAAACTTAGAAGAATTGGAGAAGGAATTTAATCTTGAGCAAAGACAAATATATGTGGAAGTGACAGAGCACATTGAGCATGGTTTTCGTCATGAGAAAAAAGAATGCTCATGTATGTCATTTCAACCTATTCGACTATATGTAAGTGGAGAAGCTGGTACAGGGAAAAGTTTTCTTATAAAAGGAATTACTGCATATCTACAGCAACAAACTCAGTCACCATTGTCTTGTGTTGTGACAGCTCCAACTGGATTGGCAGTCATAATATTAAAGGTATTACTTTACATCGTTTATTAATGCTGCCAGTTGAACATGAAAACAAATTACAATATCACAAGCTATCTGGAGATGCTTGTTATGAAGTTTCAAGAGTTCTTAAAGAAATGAAACTTCTTATTATTGATGAGGTAAGCATGGTATCCAATTTAATGCTTGCTTTTGTACATTTAAGAATGCAGCAGATACTTAAAACTGACTATGATGTTTTATTTGGAGGGAAACATGTCATAGTTTTTGGGATCTACTGCAACTAACTCCTGTAAAAGGACAATCTGTATTTGAAACTGTGACACATGAAGACACCAGAAAGTGCCTTGGCAGTATTGGAAATGTAAATATATGGTCACATTTCAAATATACTGAACTGATTCAAAATATGCGACAGGCAAAGGATACTGAATATGGAGAGATTCTTCAAGATATAAGGATTGGAAGACTAACTGAAGATGCAAAAGAAGCTCTACAAACTCGATTAATATGTAAGTTGTTTCCCAATGAAGATAATGTACCTGAGAAAATATATAGTAAAGAGGTAAAAGATAAGTCAGTTATATGCTTGATGCCAACTCTAAAAGAATGCTCAGTTTTCAATGAGAAAATGTTGCAGTTGGAAAATCAAGAAATTAAGAAACTGGAAGCAAAAGATAAAATAGAGTATGAAGGAAGTACTATTGTTTTGTCTGATAAATTAAAGTTAAAATTGGATAGTCTACAGACATCTATATCTAAAACTGCTGGTTTAGAGAAGAATCTGTATGTATATTTAAATTGTCGGATTATTTTACAGAGAAATTTACTTGTAGAAAGAGGTCTGGTGAATGGAGCAATGGGTAATGTTGTTAGTTTTGTAAATTACCCAAATAGAGATGAGATTGAATTTTTACAAATAAAATTTGATGAAATAGAGGAAGTTCAACTAATCAGTCGCTGCTCAAGTCGTTTTTTACTTGTAAAAGACTTGTATGTCCGTCGGAAACAATTTCCAATTTGTTTGGCATATGCAGTGACTATTCACAAATCGCAAGGTTTAAGTGTAGATTGTGCTTTGGTAAATATTGGAAATAGTGTATTCAAAGAGGGTATGGGATATGTTGCTTTATCACGAGTTAGAACTTTATCTGGCCTTTATCTAATTGATTTTGATGAGACAAAGATCAGTGCAGATTTAAAATGTGTACAGGAGTATAATAGGTTAAGAAGAGAATACGCTCCACATTTACCTCAATATCCTTTAATTAAAAAGAGTATAGTTGGTCAGAAAAGGAGAAATGAGAAACAATGTAGTGAAGTATTAGAGAAACGAAGAAAAAAAGATGAGACTGTTATTGATAAGAGTCAGAAAAACGTTAGTTCTACAGAGATTGTTGGATTTAAATTTGAAAATAGGTCTGGTGTCAACTGCTATGCAAATGTAGTGGTTAATGTGTTTTTTTTTTCTAAAAAGGTTACAGGAACAGATTAGAGAAAATCAGGAGCAAACATTTTGTTGTTCTTTAAATTCTGTGTTTGAAAAATGTACTAGTGGTAATAGTGAAGTAGCAAGTGTTTTCAGAAGTAAGGAATGTTTTAGACATATGTGCAGAACTAAATCCATTTCTCAGAATATTCAGCAAGATTGTCAGGAATTTATTATGTATATGCTTACAGTTTTGGAAGAGGAAGGTGTAGGTATTGATAGTCTATTTGGCCTTTCTTATAAATGGGAACATATTTGCGATAATTGCTCTTTTACAAGTAGTACTGACATACACACAGAAAGATTTATATATTTAACATTACCAGATTGTAAAACAGTCTCCTTTAATAAACTAGTTAAAGATGCATATCAGAACATGGTCTGTTCTCAATGTAATTCAGAAATTTTATCTACCTTATTTATCCATAGATATGGACAGTATGTTATTTTAATGCTTCAACGATGCAGAGCTGATGGAAGTAAATTGTCAACTTTAATTAAAAATTATGTGGCTTCTCAAATATCTATTTCTAGAAGAACATTTGTAACTGTAGCAATTATTTTTCATGAAGGGTCATCTATATCATCAGGACATTACATAGCTTATTTGAAGAGTCCAACTGGTTGGACGCTGTGCAATGATAGTCAATTAAGTTTTAAGAAACGTTTGCCTTCTGAGTTAAGAAATTCTTATTTTATATTTTTGCAACCAAAATTTCAGTGAAATTACTTGGTGGAGTCAGAGTAATACTGTAAAGATATGAAAATGTGTTCTTTAGAAATATGATGTGATTAAGGGTGTTCAAATATGGAAATGAGACTATTATGTGCCAAAGTGATAGCATCAGGTAAGGTTTCCTTAATGTTTCTGGTACAGGACCTGTTGGAATTAACTTATACTATTTGTCAAAACGGAAAACAATGAGATATGGAAATGTTGACTTATGATAAATGTTTTTAGAGTACACTTACTTGGAAGTTTGTGGAGAGGTAGTAAAAAAAACGAATTAACTCATACCATTTGGCCTTGCGGAAATGTTTGAGATATCTAAATGTGGAATACAGATAAATATTTCTAGAACATACTTACTCGCGAGTTTGTTGAGAGGTACTCAAAAAAATAAGGACTTATCTCATAGTATTTGGCCATGTGGAAAAAAATGAGATATGAAAATGTTGATTTGAGATAAATGTTTTAAGAACATAGTTGCACGGTTATTTGTGGAGCGGTATTTAAAAGTAACTGGTATACTTTAGTTAGTTTATAATTGTGGAATATGTGGTGTGCTTACTCAAGAAATTGCGAATTAGAGAAAAACATTTAAGACATGTTTTTTTCTAGGTATTTATAGTATGTATAGAGATCTTTTATGGGTTTTTGAAATACAATCATTTTGATTGTGTTTTTTTTCCCCGCTGTTACATGATGTTTACTATTGAAATCACTGTTTATAGTGAAAATCAATTTATCTGAAGACAGCAAAAATAAACCAGTAAATATGTTGTTTAAGATATTTTGTTATATTGGATTTAGAAGTATGTATTATAACAGATTTCTTTATTGTCTTCCACAGATATTATATTTTTAAGGTAAGAACAACTAATCATATCTGAAAGTTTCGTGTACCTATCTCTTACTCTAATTTTCTTCATCCTCTTCCTTTGATAATGGTGTTTAGATATGGTTATTTTCTTTAACTCATGCTTTTACTTTTACATCTTTTTTGTTAGTATTCTATTCAGTCTTTCTTAGTCTTCAGTTTCTTACTTACGTTGCTTTATAGAGAGTTACCTTCATTGATCTTTTATTGGCTTTGTTTCGTGAATCTTAATTTGTTTGTCTTACTGTACCTTACAATTTGTTCCCTTACTCTGCTTTCTTTATTTATGAACAATTTCCAATCTAAAATCTATAGTTTAGTTTTCTCACCCTACTTTATTTTTGTTTATATGTCTCTCTTATACTCCATGTCTGTTTGTATTTTATTTATCTTCTGTTACTCTACCTTTTTGACTCTTTTTCTCTTAGTGTTGGTTCTTTATTTTATCTATCTCTTTAAGATATTTAGGTACTCTTAGTCTGTTATTTCAGAGACTATTTGATTTGTGTATTATCACTGATCATACTCTCATTTTGGCTGTCACTTTAGTTTCCTTTAGACTGTCATTGTTTGAGTGCTTTTATTTCTTTCAAAATATTCTGTCTTGGTCTCTTTCTGTCCCTCAGTCTTCTTTTCTTTTTCACTTTCTGCTTCAATCACTTCTACTTTGTTTTGTTTAATGAAATAACACTATAACCATATTTTTACTTTTCTTTCACAGATACCATGTTTTTCAAATTTTTCAATATTTTCTTTATTACTGTTTCTTAGGTAAGTATAAATAATAAAAATACTTTTTACACCCTGTGTTATTTCTTTGAGTATCATGGTCATATTAGTGTTGTGTTTTATATAAGCATTTCCATGGAGGATTGGCTGCACGGTCAGAAGGAGCGTCTAAAAAATTAATTTAAGAAATCAACAACATTTCAGTCAGTCAGTTCACTAATGCGGATGTGTGAAAATATTGCAGGTAAATGATATGTGTTACAGAACTTTTCAGGAAATTATCAAAGGAATTATATTCTGCATTTTTGATTTTAAAAGGCAAGATAGTGCAGATAAAATTGTCTTATTAGTATGTAGCTGATGCTAACAGCAGTTAGTGACAACTAATGATAGATAATGAGTATATTGGGATTTGCTTTGTTTGTCTGTGAAATTTAATATAATTGACATAGAAAGTTAACATTGCAATATGTAAGTGACTGCAAACAGTTGCTAACATTACTATCTGTAATTAGCCGTTCAGCACAGGAGCACCTGAAAAGCAGAATAGCCGCTGCTATTACCAACCTACTTAGTCCTTCCCAGGCCTTCAGCTTAGGAGCACTTGAAGAGAGGTTAGGCCCCTGCAATTAGGTAATTAATCAGTCCTACAGGCCTCGGGAAAATATCCTAGCAGGGGACCTCAAAACACAGCCAGGTAGGCAGGGGGAGGTTGAGGTGAAGCTGGTGCATGGGAAGTGCCATCCCAGTGTGTTCTGGCAGATTAAGTCTTTACCATTTACTGTAGTATTATCCTTTTACTTGTGTATGGTACTCTTTTGTTACTTGCACACTTCAGTTTTTGTTGGTATCACACTGTATGCTACCTTTTACTTTTGTTTACTTTAGATACTTGCTGCATGGGCTGCATGAGCCCCAGGGGGGCTGAGGTGAAAATGGCTCAAAGGCCTGAGAAACACCTAGCCCCCAGGGAGGTCGATTCTTGGAAATAATCATCCCTCCCCAGCCCAGCCTTAGCTTTATTGCTTGGTAGGGCAGGGGTGTTCAGCCGCACAGAGAGGCTGCTTTTATTTTCCCTGTCTGTCTCCGTGTACTCTGTGGGTCAGCTTTTTTTTCCTCCCCTTTCCAAGTGCACTCTGTGTGGACTGGGGCAGGGGAGAAAAAAACGGCCCACAGAGGGCACTGAGGCACTGGCCTTTCGGGCCATGCCCGAATGTCCGCCTTGGTAATCCGCCCCTGACTTTCAGCACTGTTTTAAAAAAGGAAGGAGTGTTTTCAAAGGAGGTGTTGGATGTTATTGTGTAGGTAGATTAAAGCACCTAAACTACAAATATGCGTGTAGTATAGTGTGGTGCTCGACTGGAGGTATGTTGTTTGTCTTACTGCATGCAGATATGTAGTTTAGCAAATACCTTCACACAAATAACAAGCAAACACTATTGCCTTTGAGATTAGGTCCTACTTCCTTTATGTACATAAGCAGTAACCATGGTATTTTTGAATATGTTAATAAAAAGACTGCTGTTTAAAATTTATGAGATAATGAAAGAACGTTATTCTGATTTAATAATTTTCTTTTACAAACTTTTTTAAAGAAACTGTTTCATAATAAGCCTTGATGGTAGTTTTACTTTTTTTATCTAAAACAATGTCTTCTGTTTATTGAGGCAGAAAGCTCCTTTGAGAATTCCAATGCGTGGGACGGGTGCTCCTGCTGCAGTATAATTCAAGGCCGTTTCAGGATGGACTGTCAGCGTTATCACAGGGGAGGAGCGCGCAGCTTTCTGAGATGGATACAGTTACACTTAACAGATTAGTCACGTCTGTGGAATTTACAGACGGTTAGGCATGCTAGTGTGCGCCGTGCTTTTGGCACCTCATTCCGGCGGACTGGGGAGCCGCGGTGCACAGTTTGGGAATCACTAGTTTAAGAATTAAACTTTGATAATTGTATCACTCCTAAGCGTTAAAGATCGCCGCTGGTCTACGAAAAATTATTGGAAGTAAGCCAACATAGTGATATTTTTTACTAGTTGTATACGGTAAGTAGATTGCTAAAGGCAAAAAACGGGACATAAAATGAAAATAGAAGAAGGACTATGATTTCACTTCTAGTCATGAGAGTGCATGTTAGCAGAGAATTACAAAAGAGGCAGTCTTAACGTAATTTGAATACATATGTGATAGTACCCCTGTAACAGTCTGCGGCACTTAATATTGCCGCGTGAAAACAAGCGTTGCTTTTATGCACTAATGTATGCTTTGTAAATACGAGAGGGGGTTGATTTAGTTTTATTTTCCACACCTCCACGTTAATGCTGCCAAACGCTTCATCACAGCTGCCCGTGGCACTGGTACGATAAAGAAGTTTATTTAAACTGTTTTCCTAACAGGAGCCGTGTACGAGATAGTATTTTCGCCTTTAAACAGGTTTTGCTTGTAGTTTAACATACCCCTACTATGCATGTCATTAACTGTCTGTGCGGCACAAATGCAAAGTGCTTTTACCGCAGGCGGTGTTATCACGATCTCATAAAGATGTTGAAGAATATTTACAAAGATTCAAAAGAGTTTAACGCTGCCTTGAACGGCAGGAAGTTGCCGATATAGGGGCGAAAACGGCGTCCATAATATGCTTCATAAATTGCAGTCGAACGTCATGTTAGATGTAAAGGCATATAACATACGTTTTAATTTGAATTTTGAAAAACATAGGGGCATATTATAATGGATAGTCGATACATTTTCGCCGCTTTTATCGACAGGAAATTGGCGATAAAGCGGCGATAATGGGTTTCATAATTTGCCCTATGGAAATCCTATCAAAGCCCATGTAAGATGCAAAAACATGTAATATGGGCTACGCTAGGAATTTCATACAGCATATTATCAAGTCCATTATTGCCGGTTTATCGTCAGTTTCCTGTCGATAGAAGCGGCGATATTGTATCGTCCATCCTTGATAATATGGCTCATATTATGAAGGCGATTATTATGGGCGCTTTTTTAACAGCGTTATGCCGATTAAAGCGAAGTGAAATTATCACGTCTTCATAATATGTCCCAAGTTTTGCCGCATTCTTTAATTATTGTTCCTAAAATGCGGCAATAATTTAGCTTATGAATAGAGCTCTTTTTGGTACAATGAGGTAGTTCTGAAAAGAACTGGGTTTTTTTTTTTTTGAAAAAGTTCATTCTTTAAAATTTGTGAAACAGGAACGAAATATTTTAACTGTAAAACAGGAACATTTGAAGTTGTAAGAAAATTAGATGCATTCGAACATTTTATGCTGATTAAATCTTCTTTCAATAAGAATGACGCTTTGCTCCCCGTACACAATTAATTATTTGCACTTGTTGCATTTTATATGCACTTTCTCTAAAAATGGTTTCAACTCCATCTGTTCAGTCGATGGAGATGTAGGTCGTGCTGTCGATGAAGTACTGGCCTGAGATGGTGGCAGTTCTGTGGCCAGAGCTCTTGTCGCTGCCTGTGCATATTGAACAGGGTGGACTTGGCTCATATGCCTTTTCATAGTATGAATTGAAAAGGAATATTTTTTGGTTGGATTTCCTCTGGAAAGTACCGAGCCACAAATTGTGCACGTTACTTTCGGAGCATTTACTTTTTTTTTACCTTGTGGAAAGGTAAAAAATTGCCAAAGAAAAGATTCCTTTTTTTTTTTAAAGGAAGATAACCATTTCCTTCAGATTCCGAAGAAGAATTGCTTGCGGCCGCCATTTCAGCAAAGTGTCCGGAAATATGAAAAAGGTTGTTCTCCCTTCAGCGCCAAATAGATAGTGAGGGAAGTTGGTGGTTTCTGGAAAATTGCGGAATCGAAACTACTATGAACCAATAGGAAGTGTTCTTTTCAAGTCACATGATTTGACATGCGCGTATTAGGACGTATACGCGGTGACGGAATCCGGACACGTACGTGATTTAGAAGTATCGGTCTAATTTGATGAAGTTTTAAAATGTGAAAAGGAGGAAAGGTATACATTCTCAAATATTAAATACCTTCATATGGGGTCACAAGAACAATGCCGATAAAGTATCAAACTTTTTTTATTGTTTCAAAACACCGGGGTGCGCGCACCTCGGTACGTTTTTTAACATCTGACAAGTCTGTAAACGGTGAAATGAACGTAAGGTAAAGACTTTGTAAAGCTTTTGAGACTTGCAAGGAGTTCCTAAGCAATTCTGACAGTGAAGAAAACTTGGTAATACTATGAAAGCATTTCTCTGACACTGACCATGTCATGAGTGATGTAATATGTGACGTCATCAGCAGTGCATTGCACGCGCAAGTTATAGTGAGTCCAACTAACTATAACGTGGGAATTTCAATGGTTTTATGCGAGTAAAACTTCCAGCTAACTATAACTGGTGTAAAACCTATGGTTTTTTCGGTGAATATATATATATATATATATAATTCACTCTTGAGACAGACTGTCAGTAGGCATAAGGTAGAGTGTTGTGATCTCAAAAGATAAGACATGTCTTTTCAACTTTGATTGAGTTACATGCACACTTCCAGACCCAGCACGTTTTAGCAGCAATTCATATGCGAGTGCTTGTCTCCCTGACATCGGTGCCTACAGGCCCACCACTGTGAGTGGATCCACCTAGACAATTAAGGTGGAGAAAGGGTGATCATACATTGTTTTTTGACTAGTTTCATAAATTAAACGTTTCCATCATCTTTAGTAATATGGCCAATTTATTTTAAATAATCCATAGGTGTCTCCACATGCCATGATAAAGACCCTTTCTTAAAGACTAAACTTCCCTTCATCTATTATTGGGGTCGAAACGTAGACATTCTCATTGTTCATACCTGTACTGTGGTTACCTTCATGTATAGACAACAGAGATTGACTTACTGTGTCTTTGCAATACTGTGAATGTTCATGTATATGTAACCCACAATGTGTCTGGCCAGGTCATTGTCAATCTATGTAAATATTGTACATTCTCCTCTTTCTTCCCTCAAAACCCTCACCTAAAGCACATCTTTGAGCACTCATTTCTCTTTTTCTTAGAGCACCTTGGTACGAGTATATTGATGTTTTGCAAATCAAAATACTGATATAAATATATTACCTACTGGCGGTCACCAGTAGGTCATTATAGTAAGGACCTATTTTCCATAGGAAATTTGCAACATTCTATTCCCAATAACTTTGGCGCCGTCTGACGAATCTTTGCAAAAGTTTCAAAACTCATGGGGTGCTTGGGTCCGCTCCTATCTTGAAAGTTTCAGAGTGATTTGTCAAGCGGGGCTGAGAAAAAAGGGGGTCCCAAAACGTGTTTTCCCATGCAATTTCCTATAGGAAACTTTAGACACGGCTACAGCCCGAACTGCTGAACAGAATTAAACCACATTTGGCAAAAAGATAGCCCTTGGTTCAGAAAGATACCTTTGTGTTAAATGGTGTAAATCCATTCTGTAGTTCCTGAGATATTAAAAAATAAAAAGTTTTGATATCTGGGTGGAGCAGCTTGGCTCTAATTGGCAGCCAACACTTCAAACAGGAAGTGTTGGCAGCCATCTTGTGCCTCCCATGGAGTGAAAATCAACTGCCAGCAACAGCAATAGTTGGGGTTATTTTGCTGCTGGGAAGAAGAGGGTGGACCTTGCAAGCATAGAGACCCTGAAGAGCAGGTAGAGAAAGTGCTGAGCATGGGGATTTACCCTTAGCAGAAGGGTCCCGGTGGTGGCTGCTGTTCCCGGGCAGAGGCAGGAGGGAGGTGGGAAAGCAGACCCGTGGCCGCCGCTTCCCTCTGCCACTGGCTGCCGCGGGCACTGTCTGCCAGCTTCAGTGAGGAGAGGAGCCGTGTGGGGCAATAGAGGTGGATATGCTTATTTTTTGTTCGCGGGCAGAGGCTGGAGGGAGGTGGGAGTGTAGACCCGTGACCGCCGCTCCCCTCTGCCACTGGCTGCCGTGGGTGCTGTCTGCCGGCTTCAGTGCGGAGAGGAGCTGCGCCGACCGTGAACCAAGGGTGAAGCGCTGTCTGGGGAGAGATGAGGGGCGCTGGACGGGGAGTAATGCTGAAGAGGACGGAGGTGGTTGGGGGGCAGATAGTCATTGCAGAGTGGCAGAATGGTTCTCCACTCCCGGCTTCGCCCGGAAGCCACGGGTTGTCATCGCATTTGATTGCGACAAATGCGTCCGTAAATAGTGACTGGAGCAGGCGGCGTCTTGCTGGACAGTGGCAGCGTGTCAGGAGGGGGCAGGGTTGCCATTGGAGTTTTGGATGGGTGGGTAACTGGGTGCATAAGGGAAGGTGTGGGTGCAAGGAAGGGTGCTCATGAAGGGGGCAGACTTTGGGTTGTTGGAGGCTCAGTTGAGGGTTGTGGATGCGTAGATGGGGCTCTGGATCACAGGGTGTGGCATAAAAAGACAGCAGAGGGGGGTGATGCCGTAACCTTAGGGGACGGTTGTGGCTGTCGGGGGGGGCTGGAAGTGGTTGGGAACCTGCAGTGCGCTGGAGCAACTGAGGGGGGCTTCCAGGAGGGGACGCATGCACGAGTTGTGTAGTCGTCATGCGAAAGCCTTTCATCCTTCTGAGCCCGGTTGGGTTGGTTACAGCTCGTGAGACTTGGCGGGGTTGGGCGCTGCCTGGAATGGGTGAAGGGGGTATTGCAATGGAGGATGCAGGGAGGGCCGAGGGTGATGGGTGCAAGTGGTGCCGAGCATACTTTCACTCTCGGAGGTGGCATGGATGGAGCTTGGCCAGAGGGACCTGGGGTAGCGGGTGTGCGGTTCCATGGGGCAGATGCGTGCTGTAGCACCCAAGTCTGGGCCCAGGGCCACCTGACGGACCTTGCTGCGGTGCGCATGGAGGATGGGGTACGGTTTGGTCGCCAGTCAGTGAAGATGGAGGTTTTGCCTATCCACTAGCGGGCGCTTGTTGTGAAGAGTTGGGAGAGAAGCGGAAGTTTCAGTGAGCGGGGTTGGGGCTCAAATTTGGATGAGTGAGGGATGTTGTGAGGATCGCATGGCTCGGGAGGAGGTGAAAGGGGGATGGGTGCTGGGTGGGCACCCTGAGGGGGATTGCGTCCCAGACTGCGGGGGCTCAATGGAGGTGAATGAATGCTGGGGAGGGAGGCGGGTGGTTGGGATCACGTAGTTGTGGTAGCAGGTAACGGTGGGCGGGGTCTCGGGGAGGGGATGAGTCTTGTAGGCAAGGCTGGGTATTCCTAAAACAAACACATACACACTGACTAGAGTTAGAAGGTGACAAAAGTGCACCAGGGGCACCAATTTAAGTAGCTAAGGCAGAGGCAGCAATGGGTCTGATTACAAGGTAAAGGAGGTAGGTGACTGGGTTGGGGGGATGAGGCCATCCAAGAGAAGGAATGTCTCAGATAAGGATATCAGGGCGGGCTGTGGATGACCAGTTGGGTGGTCGGGTAAAAGCTGGGCTGGGTGGGAGCAGCTCCACTAGGCACTACTGTGGGCGCACTCCCAGAACAAAGGGTTTGGCGCCATTCGGAATAGCCTGATTACTTGAAGGTTAAACGATAGAACACAAGTGGAATAAGGTTTCCCACTGCACCATCAGAACTTGATGGGTGCGCCGCACACCTTATGGGAACTTGGGAAGATTTGTCCTCTACGGTAACTAACCTGATGCTTTCCTTCAAAGGGGGATGCTGACTGTCATGCACGGCGGGTCTGTGCGTGCAGGTGGGGGCCGGTGATATTTAAACAAATTCATTGCACTAGAATTGGAGAAGGCAGGAGCATACTTTAGAGTGCGAATTAGCTGGTGTAGTAAGCCCCTTAAGTTAATGTACACACTGTAGGCTTGCCTCTGAAGGATCACCATTTGCTTATTTGAAAGGCAGTGAACAGTGTACAACAACACAACAAAAGTACACCTCTTTATCGAACCCCACTGTCAATACCAAGGCTTATCACACTCATGGCGGGTTTACTCTGTGTTTCAATCAAACATTACAGAAGTGAGGACAGTACATTTCTTCAACAGAAGGTTTTCCTCTAGTTGAAGTCGTACTACCGATGTTGCAGTTGCTAGAAACGTCAGCTAGGATGTAGGAAAGTACAGAGCCATATATTATGGGGGTTTGGTGAATGGAATAAATAGTGGGTGTGCTGTAGTTTAGGGAGGACCTGGGTCCAGAATGAGGTTGCATGGTGTGTAAAATAAGGATACTTTGGGATACGGTCCAACTTAGTTCAAGCATTCCATCCATCTTGTTATATACTGAGGAATAGAAATTGAAGCATTAAAAAAAAAAAGAGTCTTTGATCTAAGAAACGGAATTCAGTAGGAGTTTACCACCACTGCAGAGAAATGTTTTGTAGTTTGTTTTCATAGCATCAAGGGGAAGTTATTTGAACCTTAGGTGCGTTGATGGGGAATTGATGGGCAAATTATGCGAAAAGCACAAAACCTCAATTAGAGTGCCACAGTTACTAGTGCTGTGCGGCATAAGTCCGCCTCCCACTACAGTGATTACAATGGGTGACCAAGCACTACCAAGAGCCTACAGTGAAGATGACCATTTTGTGCGAAACGTTAAGTTTCAGGAATAAAGGAAAAGTTTCATGACAAATGGTGGTGCTGCATAGCTGTAGTGGAATGGGAGGGGGTCGATTCTGCCCCCCTGGTCTTGGGGAGAGTGGGCAAGGCCCAAGCCGGGGATTTTAGGTGGGCGTATTGGGAGAATGGTGAGCTCCTAACACCTTCTGCCCCTTTGCCCAGCACGCCCTCCATCAATGCCGGATGGGTGGGAGGGAGTACACGGGCGGCAAGCATTTGGTAAAGGGTCATTGAGGGTGATAGAGCGTTTTGTGGGTCACACACTGAGAAGCAGTGCCACATTGGGTTGGGGTACCAACATAAAGGAATGTACGGTTCACAAAGGTTGTGTGGCAGACTCTAACATGTGGTTTCTATTTAAGATTTTAAGCAGGGAAGCAGTCCATTGAAGGGTGAAGGGGCTAAGTGACCTGAGCAAAGTGGTGTCAGTAGTAGTAGAGGTCACGGACAGGGCAAAGGGAGCAGGAATAAGCATAAGGGGTTGGGGACAGAGCATAAGGTAAGTTTACGAAAGTCAGGATGGACGGCACACGGCAAAAGATAAGCGCTGGGGGGTGGGGTGGAAAAGCGTAGACACCACTTAGGCCAGGTGCAGTGGCATATGTTTGGATTTAATAGCTACTCCACGGCGTAAATGTTCGCACAGCACCATGTACTACTCCATTCACTGCGCCAAAATCCAAGCACTTATAAATTCATCTAGATACTTTCCTTGCTGTACTCTAATCATTCAATCAGTACCCAAGTACTCATGCAATGAACCAGGCCTTAATACATGCTCTGCTACAAACTCCTGTCCACTACGCATGCAGTCCTCTAAACACCTACTCACTTATCTTTCACACATTCAATTCCCCAGTAAGTATGCATACACTCCAGGAAACACCATGTCACTCCCCTTGCACTCCTCCAGTGACCCATTCAGCACCATGTACTAATCCATTCACTGCGCCAAAACCCAACCACTTTTAAATTCACCCAGGCACTCTCCTTGCAGTACTCTGATCATTCAGTCCCTACCCAAGTACTCACGCAGTGACCCAGGCCTTAACATATGCATTGCTGCAAACACCTGTCCACTATTCATGCAGTCCTCTAACCAACTATACACTTGTATTTCACACCTTCAATTACCCAGGCAGTACCTATACACTATACCCTCCAGCAATCACCCTGTCACTCGCCATGTACTCCTCCAGTGAGCCATCCAGCAGCATGTACTAATTCAAACACTGCGCCAAAACCCAAAAACTTATAAATTCACCAAGGCATTCTCCTTTCAGTACTCTAATCATTGAATCAGTACCTAAGTACACATACAATGACCCAAGTCTTAGCACATAGACTGCTACAAGCCCCTCTACAATATGCATGCAGTCCTTTAACCACCTACACACTTGTCTCTCACACCTTCAATTACCCAGGCAGTACCTATACACTCCAGCAATCACCCTGTCACTCACCATGCACTCCTCCAGTGAGCCATCCAGCAGCATGTACTAATTCAAACACTGCGCCAAAACCCAAAAACTTATAAATTCACCTAGGCATTCTCCTTGCAGTACTCTAATCATTCAGTCAGTACCCAAGTACTCATACAATGACCCAGGTCTTAGCACATAGACTGCTACAAACCCCTCTCCAATATGCATGCAGTCCTCTAACCACCTACACACTTGTCTTTCACACCTTATATTAACCAGACGGTACCTATACACTCTGGCAAACGCCACGTCACTCCCCATGAACTCCTTCAGTCAGCCATCCAGCACCATGCACTAATCCAAACACTGCGCCAAAACCCAAACACTTATAAATTCACCCAGGCACTCTCCTTGCAGTACTCTGATCATTCAGTCAGTATCCAGGTTCTTACACAATGACCCAGGCTTTAACACATGCACCATTCATTGGCGCCTTCTATTCAGAAATTTTTTAACTTATCTATCTCAGAGGGCGAAATCCCGGTCTCCTGGAAGGAAGCGTTTGTCCACCCTATATTAAAAAAAAACAGCTGTGATAACCCTCCTATTCACTCGGGATGCTGAAGAATCTATATTGATTGATTTACAAACTGAAACTGTGTGGTGCCATTGTACGCTATTTTGAGTGACATCGGAGAATCAATTCATACAACCGGACGCATATGACACTTAGTTTCGCTGCCTTGAAAAAATCTTTGTAAGACAAAACACGTGTCGGCAAGCTGTGTGCTGGGAAATTTTAAGGAAGTATTGTGAAAAAAAGAATATCAAGATCATCGCATGTCTTGGATCCCTTTATATATAACCATAATTTGACTATCTTCATGTTCTGGTCTAAATGTAACTTCATTGAGTATATTAGGACACTAATACTAAAATGAGAGGTGTGCTGTTAAAACCCTTACTTGTTGTGTTCACATATAAATTCAATCCGGCCCTCTCCTTGCAGTACTCTAATCATAATTTCAGTACCCAAGTACGCATGCAGTGACCCAGGCCTTAACACATACACTGCTACAAACCCCTGTCCACTATGCATGCAGTCCTCTTACCACATAGACACTTGTCTTTCACACCTTCAATTACCCAGGCAGTACCTATACACTCCAGCAATCACCCTGTCACTCCCCATGCACTCCTCCGGTCAGCCATCCAGCACCAGATACTAATCCAAACACTAACCAAAAACCCAATAAGTTTTGAATTCACCCATGCACTCTCCTTGCAGTACTGTAATCATTCAGTCAGTACCCAAGTACTCATTCAATGACACAGGCCTTAACATATGCACTGCTACAAACCCCAGTCCACTACGCATGCAGTCCTCTAACCACCTACACACTTGTCTTTCACACCTTCAATTACTCATTGTTAGATCGGGGGGTCTCTAGTTGGCAATGGTATTCACCTTTGTCCAAATAGGGACCCTTACTTCTTAGTCAGGATAAGGGGATTACACTCCTTAATAACCCCTGCTTAACCCCTTGGTAGCTTGGCACGAGCACACAGGCTTATCTCAGAAGAAGTGTGTTAAGCATTTGTGACTATACACAGTAATACAGTGAAAACACTACAGATAGACACAACACAGGTTTTATAAAATAAGTAATCTTTATATAGACTTAAACACAAGATCACAAATGACAAAAATCCACAATACTACACTTAAGATTACTTAAACGATGATTAAAGTTGCTTGGTTCAAGTTGATGATAAATGCGGCAAAGTTCTCAACAAAGTACCTGGATGCATAATTCAAAGTAAAGAAAAGGCTTGCAAAAGGGCAGATGTGTCGGTTCTGTGTTTCCGCGGAGAGGATGCGTCGTGCCTCAATGCTTGCACAGAGTAGGGGATGCGTTGTGATCCTTACCAGTTCGGAGTTGATGCTTAAATTCTAGGCCTGCGGGCCCGTTGCAGTGCGCAAGATGACGCCTAGATGCGATGCGATGATCCGGTTGCAATTCGAGAAGATGGCGCCCTTGATGCAGCGATGCGATGACACCCTGGCAGCCTTATGACGACTCTGTACCTTAGAGCCCCGAGAGACCCTGCGACATGCTTCTCTGGTGATGCGATGGCGACTCTCACGATGGCCCCATGCTTCTCCGGTGATGCGACAGCAGGCAGCTTCGATGAACACACACTTCCAGGAAGATGGGCGAAAGGCTTGCTTCTCTGGCAATGCAACGATTTCAGCTGCGGCGGCGAAATGCTTCTTCTCGATGTGCCGTGCTTCCAGCTCCCAGCGGCACACAAGTGTCTGGAGTCAGAATTCCCAGCAAGGAAATTTAGTGGGAAGCTGGAGGGGAAGTCTTTTGTCCCTTCAGCAGGAGGCAAGCACAGTTCAAGCCCTTGGAAAATATTCTGTAGATGAAAGTCCTTACAAAGTTCCTTCTCCTTCCACTTGGTAATGAAGCAATCACTGGAGGCCAACCCAGCAAACAGCACACTGGCAGAGGGGCAGTACAACTCCTGCAGCTTCCTTGGTTCTTCTCCTTGGCAAAAAGGTTTCTTGTTCAGAAGTGATCTGCCTAGTCCAAACCAGTTCCTGAGCACTTTGTTTACATAACTCTCTTCTTCCTTTCACTGTGCAGGGCAGAGACATCAGCCGCCCCAAAGGAGGTGGGGCCAGCACAGGGAAGGAAAGATACAGCTCTGGAGCACTCTGTTGAAATGATTCCGTCTCTCCTTTCACAGTTCAGGGCGGAGACATCAGACAAGCCATAGGAGGTGGAGCTAGCATTGTAGAGGGAAGGCCCAGCCCTATTCAGGTCCCAGGTGCAACTCCTCCCTCCCATCTAGATGCAGATCTCTCTATTCCCCACCGGGCTGCCCCTGCCTGTCTCCTGGAATCACCCAGTCCTGTCACTCACAAACCCAGACAAGGAATACACATCCCAGCAGAGGCTGGCCTGGATAGTTAGGCAAGAAAATACCTAATTTCTAAAAGTGGTATTTTCAAACACAGAATATTAAAACCAACTTAACTAAAAGATGTATTTAATTATTATGCGTTCAGACATACTAAATTCGAATTTCTACCATGTTCCCGAATCAGTTAGGATTATACAAATGTAATAATCTACCTGCCCAATCTGGCCTATGAGAACAGGTAGCCTTCAATAGTGAAAAACGAAAATGGCTGCAATTCACTATTAGAACATGCTACATACATCAGAGCAGGTCCTACCTTATACTTACAATGCACCCTGCCCTTGGGCCTACCATAGGGGTGTCTAATATGAAGCAAAGGGAAGGTTTAGGGACTGGCAAGTGGGTGCACTTGGCCAAGTTGACATGGCAGTGCTAGACTGCACACAGGCCTTGCAATGGCAGGCCTGAGACAAACTTTACAAGCTGCTTTTGTGGGTGGCACAATCAGTGCTGCAAGCCCCCCAGCAGCATTTGATTTACAAGCCCTGGGCACACATGGTGCACTGTACTAGGGGCTGACAGATAAATCAAACAACCCAATAATGGAATAACCAATTAGTACATCAATTTAACATAGGGAGCACTTGCACTGTGGCACTGAATAGCAGTGGCACAGTGCCCAAAGCATATAACCAGCAAAAACATATCAAAATAGAGGAGGCAATCCGTCAAAATGGAAGGGAGACTCACGTCAATGATGCCAGGTCTAACACGTGGCCCCTCCAGCTGAAATGTGGGGAAAACTACCCTTCCCCTTGGGAGTTCTCTTCACTAAGGCGGAAAAATCTGGACATTCCATCAGCGTTGGCGTGTTCTGTACCAGGGCAGTGTTCTACCGTAATGTCCAAACCCTGTAGGTAAATTGACCACCTCTACCACTTTGGGTTCTCACCCCTCATCTGCATCAGCCATCTGAGGGGCCTGTGGTCAGTTTGAACCCGGAAGTGAGTCCCAACCAAGTATGGTCTCAACTTCTTCAGTGCCCAGACCATGGCAAATGCCTCACGCTCAATTTCACTCCACCTTTGTTCCCGTGGAAGTATCCTCCTACTGATGAAGGCTACAGGTTGGTCTAGGCCCTCTTCATTAATCTGTGATAGAACAGCCCCCACACCATGCTCTGAAGCATCTGTCTGAACAAGAAATTCTTTTGAGAAGTTGGGCGCCTGGAGCACGGGTGCTGTGCACATGGCAGTCTTCAGGGCGTCAAAAGCCTTCTGACAGGTTTCAGTCCAGTTCACTTTCTTGGGCTGCTTCCTAGAAGTAAGCTCAGTCAAGGGTGCAACAATGTTGCCATACCCCTTGACAAACCTCCTGTAGTACCCTGTGAATCCTAAAAAAGCTCTCACCTGTGTCTGAGACTTTGGGGGTTCCCATGCCAGGAAGGTATCAATCTTGGGTTTTAGGGGTGCCACCTGGCTGCTTCCTACCTGGTGATCCAAGTACACCACGGAACCCTGCCCGATCTGGCACTTACTTGCCTTGATAGTGAGGCCTGCCTTGGGCAGTGCCATCAACACTTCCCAGAGGTGCTGCAGATGTTCTTCCCAACTGGCTCTGAACACTGCAATGTCAATCAGGTAGGCGGCACTGAAATTCTCCAGCCCAGCCAACACCTGGTTGACCAACCTCTGAAAGGTGGCAGGTGCATTCTTCATCCCAAAGGGCATAACCCGGAATTGGTAGTGCCCATCTGGTGTGGAGAATGCTGATCTCTCTTTAGCCCTATCAGTCAAGGCGATCTGCCAGTACCCAGACGTCAAATCAAACATGCTGAGGAACCGTGCAGCCCCTAACCAATCAATGAGCTCATCAGCTCTGGGGATGGGGTGTGCATCAGTCCTGGTTACTGAATTGAGCCCTCGGTAGTCCACACAGAACCGGAGTTCGGGTGGGTGTGGCACCCAGCGAGGCAGCCTTTGGGACCAAGACCACTGGGCTGGCCCAAGGACTGTTTGAGGACTCAATGACCCCTAAAGCAAACATCTTGGAGGTTTCCTCCTTAATGTAAGCCTTAACCTTGTCAGTCACTCTGTAAGCCTGGTGCTTCACAGGAGGACTGTCGCCAGTGTCCACATCATGGACGTACTAATCTGCGACACCGGGAACCAAGGAAAATAGATCAGAGAATTGCCCCAACAGCTGTCGACAATCTTGCTGCTGATCAGGGGTCAGTGTGGCAGAGAGGCTGACACCATCCACTGACCCATCTTGCTCTGTTGCAGACAGGAGGTCAGGAAGAGGCTTGGTCTCCTTCTCCATTCCATCATCCGTCGCTAGGACCATGCCCACTTTGGACCTTTCTAAGTCGGGCTTTAGGCGGTTAACATCAAGGACCCGCAAAGGGTTCCTGGGAGACCGCAAGTTCACCTGATAAGTGACATCACTCTTACGCTACACCACCTCATATGGACCGGTCCACCTGTCCTGGAGTGCACAAGGCTCCACAGGGGCCATGACCCAAACTTTCTGTCCAGGATGAAGCTCAATCAGAGTGGCTTTCTGATCGTACCACTACTTTATTTCCTCCTGACTGGTTTCAAGATTCGCCTGAGCAAGATCCCTGAAACGCCAAGTCTGGTTCCTGAAGGTCAGCATGTAGCTATATACATCCTGGGTAGGTTTCCTGGGAGATTGCTCCCAGCCTTCCTTGACCAAACTCAAAGGTCCTCTTACCGGGTGACCATACAAAAGCTCAAAGGGGCTGAACCTTAGAGACTTTTGTCGTACCTCACGGTAGGCAAACAGAAGGCATGGCAAGAGGATGTCCCACTTACGCCTCATTGGTTCCTCAAGACCCATGATCCTGCCTTTGAGGGTCCGGCTGAATCGTTCAATCAGCCCATTACCTTGTGGGTGGTAAGGAGTGGTGAACTTGTAGGTAACACCACACTCATTCCACAGAGACTTCATATAATTAGAAATGAAGTTTGTACCACCTCTCTGGGGAGCCCCATATGGGAGAAGATCCTCATCAGTGCACTTCCCACCACGGGGGTCGTCACTGCCCTGAGCGGAATGGCTTCCAGGTACCGGGTAGCATGGTCTACCAAGACCAGGATAAACCTGTTGCCCATGGCTTTCTTGGGGTCCAGTGGCCCCACAATATCAATGCACACCCGTTCAAAGGGGGTACTGACTACAGGGAAAGGTTGGAGAGGAGCATTGTGCTTCCTTCCACTTTTCCCACTTGCCTGGCAAGTTTGACAGCTCCTACAATGAGTATCTGAAATCGTCCGCATCTGGGGCCAATAAAAGTGGGAGACAAGCCTTTTAAAGGTCTTGTTCTGCCCCAGATGACCAGCTAAAGGAACATCATGAGCTAAACCCAGTAGGAAGGCTCTGAAGCACTAGGCTACCACCGGCACACGGGCTGACCCAGGCTCAGCAACCTTAGGCTCGCTATACAGGAGACCGTTCTCCCGGCAGATCCAATGTGATCCAGACTGATCACCTGCTGCCTGGTTTGTGACCTGTTGCCTCAAACCCACAAGAGAAGGGCACTTCTGCTACTCTTCACAAAATTCCTCACTGGAGGGACCCCGTCTTGCTGCCAATGGGTCAGCTCAGGTAGGTTCCCCAGTTCAGAAACTTGTTCCCCTGTAGGTTCCAGGGCATCCCCCTCAGGGTCTGACTCCTCCTGGACCGTGGAAACAATGGGGTCTGGTTTCCCCCCGTGCCCCCTACCTTTTCTCTTTAAGGCAGGTCCCTGGGCCATAATTTCAGGCTCCAGGGTCTCTTGAACACCCATAGCTGCGATAGACTGAGTGGTCACACATGCCCACTCAGGCAGACCCAACATCTCTAAATGCACCTTCCTCTCCACCTTAGCCCATGGGGAGCTTTGTAAATCATTGCCTAAGAGACAATCAACCGGCATGGATGGCCTCACAGCTACTTGAAGAGTACCAGTGAACCCCCACTCAAAGGGAACTTGAGCCACCTTGCAATGGCTCTCTGTGTTGTCAGCGGCAATAACTGGGAAGAATGCAGGAGGGACTACCTGCTCTTCAGACACCAATTGACACTTGACAGCTGTCACACTTGCTCCTGTGTCTTTCAGAGCCTCCACTCTATGGCCATTGATGGTCACCCACTGCCTGTATTTCTTAGTGTTATCAGGCAGCTGAGTTCTAGGGACCATCTCAAAGTGTCCTAATGAGACAAGCAACATTTCTGCGGGACCCCACCCGCCTTGGGCACCTATCTCCTCCCCACCCAGGGCTACTCTGGCCATCTGACGGAGTGGCGCACGGGGTGGCACATTCTTACCCTTTTGAGGACACTGGGGATCATACCAACGGTGTACCGCCTGCTTACACTGAAAGCACGTAACAGGCCCCCTCTGAACAGGTTTACCTGTCGGGGTCCTGACTTCTTCTCAGGGGGAGGCTGGGAACCCTTACCTTGGTTCCCTTGGGAATTACTTTGGGGACCTTTTTGGAACTCTCTCTGTTTACCGTTGTCCCCCCACTCTTCTGCTGGGGACCCTGCCCACCTTTAGTGGAGTCTCCCACAAGACCCTTGTGGACCCTGGTACTGACTCAGGGGTCTGCCTCTTTAGCAAGCTTTCTAGGGTTAGCCAACTTGTTATCAATAGGGCGCTGGGGTAGCTCTGGAAAATAATTAGTAGACAAGTGCTCCCTAGCAATCAAATCATAGAGCGCTTGAAAATTATCAACATTGCAACCCCTCACCCAACCATCCATAGCTCTGCAAAAGAAAGACACATATTCTACCCAAGTGGTTCCCTCCAGTTTCTTACAATTCCTGAACCTCTGTCTATAGAGCTCTGGAGTTAACCCATTACTTGTCATCAGTGCTCCTTTCATGTGGGCATAAGACATCCTATGAGTACTGGGCAAGTCTAACAAAGTATCCATACCTTCAGTTAAAAAGTGACCCCACAACCCCGCTCCCCAATTGTTCTCAGGGACCCGGTGGACCAACATTGCTTTCTCATAGGCTACAAACCACTGACCAATATCTTCACCTTTGTAGAAATCTATGATGATGGGAATATGTACCCTGCCTTATGAAAGCACAGATGATAGGCTGCCACCAGAGGGATTGATTTCTAAGCCCTTGGCCTTGATCTCTAACTCTCTCAACATCCTCTCATGCTCCATTCTCATGCTATCTCTTTCCGGAGACAACCTGTTATTCTTTGTTTCCCTCTGACTTTCCATCTTAAGCTTAGCCAACTCCAGCTTGAGTGCCCTATTTCTCTCCCTGTCTTCAAGCTCTCTGGGGGACAGGTCTTTGGAAGAGATACTGCTGCCAGGTGGGGACGGCACCCCTCCCCTGGCTGGAAACACTGGCCTATCAATTTGCCCATCTGCTTCCCCTACTGGCTCCACCACAAGGTCAGGGACATTTCTTGCTTCTACCCAGGCCCTCAGTGCCTTTTGGTAGTCTTCCTTTTTAGAAATGCCTGGTGTAGCAACTTTAAATTTTCTGCAGAGGTACTTGAGCTGTTTCACAGTGTAGGTTTCCAACCTCTCTTGCTCAAAATCAAGATCCATAGATGCAACAGATGCTGGTTTGCTCATGGTAGTAAAAATTGGGAGTTTTCAGGAAAACTAACAGTTCAAAGAAAAAGATACAAAAAAAGTAGGTGGTCGCGTTTGGTCTGCACTCACTAGTAGTGTACACCAATCACTGTATATGAAACACAAATGCAAAGTCCAAATCCTTGCCGCTGACCACCAATGTTAGATCTGGGGGTCTCCATTTGGCAAGGGTATTCCCCTTTGTCCAAATAGGGACCCATATTTCTAAGTCAGGATAAGGGTATTACATTCCTTAATAACCCCTGCTCACCCCCTTGGTAGCTTGGCACGAGCAGACAGGCTGATCTCAGGGGCAGTGTGTTAAGCATTTGTGAATATACACAGTAATACAGTGAAAACACTACAGATGGACACAACACAGGTTTTATAAAAATAAGTATTCTTTATATAGACTTAATCACAAGATCACAAACAACAAAAATCCACAATACTACACTTAAGATTACTTAAAAGATGATTAAAGTTGCTTAGTTCAAGTTGATAAATGCGGCAAAGTTCTCAACAAAGTACATGGAAGCGTAACGCAAAGTAAACAAAAGGTTCACAAAACGGAGAGATGCGTCGGTTCCGTGATCCGGGGGAGATGATGAGTCGTGCCTCAATGCAAAGGCTACTTCGATGAACACGCTTCCAGGGAGATGCGGCGATGGCTCGCTTCTCCGGCGATGCGACGATTTCAGCTACGGCGGCAACACGCTTCTTCTCGATGCATCGGCGACAGAAGTGGCCCAGTGGATGGCCTTGAACTTCTTACAGTGCAACATTTCCAAAACGGAGGTGATGCTCTTTGGGGAAGCTAAACGCCTGTGGACTCCTGACTGGTGGCCGCAAGATCTGGGCCCAGTCCCTGAACCTAAACAGTGCGTGAAAAATCTTGGAGTAAAACTGGATCAGGAGCTTTCCTTGAAACAACATGGAAACCAAGTGGTTGGCTCCTGTTTCCATATCATTGGGCTTCTCCGAAAAGTGTTCCCCCTGCTCCCTGATACCACTAGAAAAACCTTGGTACAGGCGCTTGTGTTGAGCAGGCTTGATTACTGTAATGGATTGCTGTTAGCTGCCAACGAGGGGGTCATCTCCAGATTGCAGGTTGTGCAAAACACTGCTGCACGCCTTGTCCTCAATGCCCCTGCACGTACTCCATCTAAACCCCTGTTAATTAAGTTTCACTGGCTTTCAGTGAAACAGAGGGTATTGTTTAAGACATGTTGTGTCATCCATAAGTGCCTCACAGGGAAAGGCCCCGAATATCTGACAAAAAAATTCAATGCATACGCTCCTTCCCGATCTCTTAGATCGGGAGATTAAGAACTCCTATGTGTTCCTAGGATTAAGAAGGCTAGGCAAGGGGGTAGGGCCCTGTCTGTGGCTGGCCCAAAGCTGTGGAACAATCTCCCCAGAGAGATCAGACAGTGTAGGGAACATCTTCCTTTTAGGAAGAAACTAAAAACTTTCCTTTTTCCATACTAGTTTATCCGACAAAGGGAAATAATGCTACACTGTAGGACCTGCTCTGTTCAAAGATGACGCCAGGGGCGCGGAGATACTCCTTCGGGAGTCGATTCCCAGCGCGGTACAAGTCTGTAATAATAATAATAATAATTATAATAATAATAATCGCACTTCCAGCTCCCAGTGGCACACAAGTGTCTGGAGTCAGAATTCCCAGCAAGGAAATTCAGTGGGGAGCTGGAGGTGAAGTCTTTTGTCCCTAAGACTTCAGCAGGAGACAAGCACAATTCAAGCCATTGGAGAATATTCTGTACATGAAAGTCCTTACAAAGTTCCTTCTCCTTTCCCTTGGCAATGAAGCAACCACTGCAGGCCAAACCAGCAAACAGCACACTGGCAGAGGGGCAGTACAACTCCTGCAGCTTTCTTGGTTCTTCTCCTTGGCAGAAAGGTGGCTTGTCCAGAAGTGATCTGATTTCTTGGAATGAGGGTCCCGATACTTATACCCCAAAATCATTTGTTCTCTGAAGGCAGAGAGGCCTCTGCCTAGTCCAAACCAGTTCCTGAGCACTTTGTTTACATGACTCTCTTCTTCCTTTCACTGTGCAGGGCAGAGACATCAGCCGCCCCACAGGAGGTAAAGCCAGCACAGGGGAGGGAATATACAGCTCTGGAGCACTCTGTTGACATGATTCCTTCTCTCCTTTCACAGTGCAGGGCAGAGACATCAGACAAGCCACAGGAGGTGGAGCCAGCATTGTTGAGGGAAGACCAAGCCCTATTCAGGTCCCAGGTGCAACTCCTCCCTCCCATCTAGATGCAGATCTCTCTATTCACCACCGGGCTGCCCCACCCTGCCTGTCTCCTGGAATCCCCCAGCCCTGTCACTCACAAACCCAGACAAGGAATAGACAACCCAACAGAGGCAGGCCTGGATAGTTAGGTAAGAACATACCTACTTTCTAAAAGTGGTATTTTCAAACACAAAATATTAAAAACAACTTTAATAAAAGATGTATTTTATTATTCTGAGTTCAGGCATACTAAATTCGTATTTCTACCATGTTCCCTGAGTCAGTTAGGATTATAAGAATGTAATAATCTAACTGCCCATTCTGGCCTATGAGAACAGGTAGCCTTCAATAGTGAAAAACGAAAATGGCTGCAATGCACTATTAGAACATGCTACGGATGTATGACGTTACCACGCATACTTTTACAACGCCTACCTTTACAACGCAATTTTTACAACGCAGGATCCATTACAACGAACTACCATTACAACGCATGTTTTTTACATCGCAAATACCTTTACAACGCATGCCATTACAACGTAAGTATTGGTAAGTATATAATATTTTTAAAAATGTAATTAATTAAAATTAATATAATTTATTTTAATTTAATTTTAAATTTACTTTATTTTTACCCTGTACCCCTGTACCCAAAAAACAAAACCTAGCCCTGAACCCTAAAAATACCCCTTTACCCAAAAACCCAAACCTAGCCCTGAACCCTAAAAATACCCCTTTACCCAAAAACCCAAACCTAGCCCTGAACCCTAAAAGTACCCCTGTACCCAAAAACCCAAACCTAGCCCGGAACCCTAAAAATACCCCTGTACCCAAAAACCCAAACCTAGCCCTGAACCCTAAAAATACCCCTTTACCCAAAAACCCAAACCTAGCCCTGAACCCTAAAAATACCCCTGTACCCAAAAACCCAAACCTAGCCCTGAACCCTAAAAATACCCCTGTACCCAAAAACCCAAACCTAGCCCTGAACCCTAAAAATACCCCTTTACACAAAAACCCAAACCTAGCCCTGAACCCTAAAAATACCCCTTTACCCAAAAACCCAAACCTAACCCTGAACCCTAAAAATACCCCTTTACCCAAAAACCCAAACCTAGCCCTGAACCCAAAAAATACCCCTGTACCCAAAAACCCAAACCTAACCCTGAACCCTAAAAATACCCCTTTACCCAAAAACCCAAACCTACCCCTGAACCCTAAAAATATCCCTGTACCCAAAAACCCAAACCTAGCCCTGAACCCTAAAAATACCCCTTTACCCAAAAACCCAAACTTAGCCCTGAACCCTAAAAATACCCCTTTACCCAAAAACCCAAACCTAGCCCTGAACCCAAAAAATACCCCTGTACCCAAAAACCCAAACCTAACCCTGAACCCTAAAAATACCCCTTTACCCAAAAACCCAAACCTACCCCTGAACCCTAAAAATATCCCTGTACCCAAAAACCCAAACCTAGCCCTGAACCCTAAAAATACCCCTTTACCCAAAAACCCAAACTTAGCCCTGAACCCTAAAAATACCCCTGTACCAAAAAACCCAAACCTAGCCCTGAACCCTAAAAATACCCCTGCACCCAAAAACCCAAACCTAGCCCTGAACCCAAAAATTCCCCTTTACCCAAAAACCCAAACCTAGCCCTGAACCCTAAAAATACCCCTTTACACAAAAACCCAAACCTATAACATTTTTATTATAATTATATACTTACCAATACTTATGTTGTAATGGTATGCGTTGTAAAGGCATCTGCGATGTAAAAAAATGTGTTGTAATGGTAGTTCGTTGTAATGGATCCTGCGTTGTAAAAGTTGCGTTGTAAAAGTAGTCCGTTGTAATAGTTGCGTTGTAACGGTTGTTTACCACATGCTACACACATCAGAACAGGCCCTACCTTATACTTACAATGCACCCTGCCCTTGGACCTACCATAGGGGTGTCCAATATGAAGCAAAGGGAAGGTTTAGGGACTGGCAAGTGGGTGCACTCTGCCAAGTCGACATGGCAGTGCTAGACTGCACACAGGCCTTGTTATGTTATGTTATGTTATATGGGGGGGGTTTCTATAGCGCTCGGCTACTCCGAAGAGTGTCCCGGCGCTTCAGATCCTCCACTGAACAGAGGGGTGGGAGAGCAGAGTAACTTTATTGAGTGAACAACAGGGTTTTTAAGCTCTTCCTGAAGGCGAGCAAATTGCCCGTGGTTCTGAGGGACACAGGAAGGGCATTCCATAACTGAGGAGCAAGGAGTTTAAAAGAACGACCGCCACACCTGGCCCGCCTCGTGGCAGGAACAACGGCCAAGGCCAGGGTGGCCGATCTGAGAGATCTGGAAGGCAAGTAGAAGTTCACCCGCCTCCGAAGATATGAGGCTCCCAGGCCGTGCAGTGCCTTGAAAGCCAACGTCATTGTTTTAAAGATAATCTGTTTTTTTAACGGGAGCCAGTGAAGAGTGGTGAGAAGAGCACTGGCACCAGCCCTCCCGGTCAGACCAAAAATGGCACGTGCTGCCGAGTTTTGAACAACTTGTAGGCGAGATAGGAGGAAATCGGGGAGGCCCAGATAAAGTACATTCGCATAATCTAGTCGAGCACCGATCAGTGCCTGTACCGTAACTCTTCTGTGGTCAACTGATAGAAGGGGCAGAAATTTCTGAATCATCTTTAAGATAGCAAAACATTTGCCCACCAGGCCCGATATCTGGGATTTGAAAGAGAGGCCATTATCAATATGAATCCCGAGATTTTTGGCGACAACAGAGTCACTGGCTGGGCGAAACATGGTGGGAGGCCACCAGGCCTTCCATCTAGGATCAGGGGGGCAGCCAAAAAAAAGTACTTCCGACTTATCAGAATTGCACTTGAGGCAGTTCAGCTGAAACCAGCCGAAAACTGCCTCAAGGCAATCTCTGATGTTCTTACCATTAAAGTCGGAGCCCTTGTCGCACGTGAAAAGGAGCTGGGTATCATCAGCGTACGACACGATCTGAGCTCCGAGAGCCTCTGCCAGAGCCGCCAGTGGGGACATATAGATGGTAAAAAGCGTGGGGCTTAATATAGAGCCCTGAGGCACTCCCACTTCCAATGGCGTCATCCTGGCAGAGAAAGGGGGAGCCCAGACCGTTTGTTGGCGATCGGCAAGGAAAGATTTAAACCAGCTGAACACTGACCCCCTTAGACCGATCTCCCAGAGTCTAGAAAGGAGACGGTCATGGGGGACGGTGTCAAAAGCCGCCGATAGGTCAAGCATCACCAACATGGCTCTTCCCCCAGCGTCCAAAGTTTCTCTTAAGGCCTCAGTGACTTCAAGCAACGCAGTCTCGGTGCTCATGTTAGATCGAAACCCGGACTGTGATGGGTGAAAGATATTGTTGGATTCAAGAAAATTGGCAAGAGTGAGATGTACATGCTTCTCAACCACTTTCGCTAGGGCGGGCAAGAGCGAGATAGGTCTGTAATTTGTGTGGACTTTGGGGTCAAGATTGGTTTTAGGGCTTGTTTCCACCGCAAAGGGACCGTTCCAGTGCTCAAGGAGAGGTTAAGTACAGGGTTGATTAGGGGGTTGAGCACATGTGCCACTTGTGCAATACATTTTGCAGGGCAGGGATCTAAGGTGGAGCCAGATTTTAAATTGGACAATAAGTCAAGAGAGGCTTGAGAAGTAATAGGTGGAAAATCCCAGAGAGAGGGGCTCAGCTGGTTAAGAGAGAAAGGAGACAAAAACATATCGCTAATTACAGGAGCAGCAGCTGCAGCAAAAGAGGCTTGAATGGACTGGATTTTGTTCGCGAAAGAATTGGCCAGCTCAGTGATCCAAGGCTCGGAGTGGGTGTTCCTGGGGGTGCACCAGGGGGGGAGGTGAAATCCTTAACTATTCTAAAAATCTCTTTACAAGAGTTGGAGGCAGCTTCTATTCTTGAAGCATAGTAGGACTTCTTACCAGCGTTATGGCCTGGCGTGATGGTCTCAGGCCTGCAATGGCAGTGCATCGCACTCCTAACTGCAAAAGGACATGCCCCCAAAGTACTGTGGTCTAAACGATGCAGCTGCCCACTATTTGCTGGGCAGCTGTAAATATCAAATGAGGCCTGGACCCTCCTTGAGTCCCTAGAACACATGTGTGAATGTGTTGAAGCTGCCCTTGCTGGTGCAGTACAGCTGATAATACAGTAAAGGGGCCCTGGCACATCTCTGCCTTCGAGGCCTCCCTGGGGCTTATTAAACAATATTGACCCCATCGGTGCAGCTGCCTCCTGCTAGGTGGGCAGCTGGGAAAATCACCAAACTGTTAGGGGCATGGGGAGCAGCACGGGCCCCTCTGGGCCCTTTTAGCACCAAAGACAAAATATGCCCCCTTCGTTGGAGCAACCCCCCTATCAGGCGGGGGGCCACTCAGGAAATAAGCTGGGACACCGGACCCACCACTGTGCCTCACCAGGCACCACAACACGGACAACGCGGGGTGAGCACCCGCACTCAATAGAATAAATCAGATGCGGCCATTACACGGGGTGGGCACCCGTTATGACCAATAACGGCACCAGTATGAAGGGTGGGTGCCCGAGGAGTAAATAAGCGGGTGGGCACACACAAGTTAAAATGAAGGCATCAGTATGCGGCAATGAGGGGTAAGCTCCCTCTATTTAAATAAAAATATGAGGGGGGTGGGCAACCGCATTGAAGGTATAACTGGGGAATTTCTATGCTTGGGATCCCCTCAAAGACGATCGCAGCCCAGCGCTGCAAGGGCAAGGCACCGAGGATCCTCCTAAAAATAAAGGGCACATTTAGATAAAGCGGTAAAATCATAAGGCCCTGTAGGAAAAGGAAATAAGTCTATAGAGAGGAAGGGGCATAGCTGGGCCCAGGAGCCAGCACACAGGGCCCTCCAGCAGGGAGGCAGCCCCGATGGCGGTCCCTCCTGGGCCCTAACAGCAGCAAGCCCCCCTCTGTCAGGATCAGGAGCAGAACATGAACCTTTTCAAGGGGTCACAACCCCTATATTTATATGCCCTTTTCCTTTGTTTCACAGCACAGGGCTTGGGAATACAAGTTAGGACTGGTTTAGGGGAGCTTTGGAGCACTTTGTTTTGCTCGGCTCCTCTCTCCTTTGTCAGGTGGGGGCTCAGAGATCAGACGCACCACAGGGGGCGGTGCCAGCATTGTGGCGGGAAAGGACAGCCCTATTCACGTCCCAGGTGCAACTCCTCCCTCCTATTTGCATGCAGATCTCTCTATTCACCACTGGGCAGACTACCCCTGTCTCCTGGAGCCACCCACACCTCTCAGCTCCTGTCAATCACAAGCCAGACCTGCAATTCACATCAGGCAGGCAGACACACACTACACAGAAATGCCAACTTCTAAAAGTGGCATTTCTCCACCAGTCACAATAAATCTGTGCACACCATTGCGCAGCATTTATCCTCACGAGTTCATACATACTAAACTCGCCCCGCACGCACTTTACACTGGACCACAGTGCTAAAGGGTGCAGAGTTCAAAAATCACTACCACTATGTTAGAGCTTAAGGCAAAAAGTTCAGGGGTGAACCTGCCAAAAGGGCCAAGTCCAACAGCCAGCCTATACCAGCGCTATAAAACAAATGAAATGTATTTGAGAGAGGGGATATGGAATGATCAGGGGCACTTTTGCTAGGTGGTAGTGAGGGAATCTGAGTAGGAGGTCATACGGGGCAAGGGCTCTAGAAAAGATTGTTGCAGTGGGCGCAACCAGCGCTAAAGTCGGCCTTGATTGAAGATAGGGGATCAAAGTTCTGTAAGGGAGGAATAATGCGGCTTACAGATCTGAAGGTTGAAAAGAAGGTATGGTGGCAAGTGTAATTTTTGTGAGCAACAATTTGTATCTTTTTTAGCATTCCAATATTCAAAACTCTCAGATTAATGTGGGATAACCATACTATTCAAAGAGATTTATAAAATGTTCTTACTAAGATTTATAACTAACCATTTGTGCATAGGCAAGAAGAAAGTTACATAATTCTATTATATTTATAAATATTTAATTGTATTCAAACTAGTGAGCACAGTTAATCAAAGGATGAATTCTTGCAGTACCTCCTGAGCCGCATGTGAATATCCAATACAGCAGGTAATTTCATAAGTTGTGCTGTAATTCAAATGCTTGAATACAATCACAGTGCATGAAAAAAAAACGAATGGGAAATAATTCAGCTTGTGCTGATTAACACAATGCCGAACAAATGAAAATATAGTAGCATATGAGTGATCTAATATGGAATATATTGTGTAACTCTGCCGGGCACGGTTTAAAATATATATAGCCACATGCAAGAGTATTTTCACATTATTTCGCAACAGAAATACATATCTTGCAAGAAAAACTCAATCATGAATTTGTACAGATCACCTCTCAATCTGAGGATATATAAATGTCTATACTGTTTATCAGTACTTAAAGATCTGCTGGAGACAGTGAGAGTTGTGAATGCATTTACTCAATTATTATAACAAAACAAACGAAATGCTAATGTCAGTTTGACTTAGCATTAAGTAGTACCCCATAAACAATAACAGACGTATGATCTACTCCAACTCTCAAATCGAGATATAAATGCATATGTCATGGCAATTTCAGAAGCACAATACGTGGTGGGTACAAATAGCAGACTCTGTGGGCCATCACAGTGTGATATTCACTGGGATATTTAATCTCGTACTGGGGAACCTGTGTAGCTCACTTGCTTCATGCATGTACAGTCACAGCACAACCACACTTGCCCCTTCCACAAATGGCTGGAATATCATGATTTGAGAGGCCAGCCATTGGTTTTGTAAGAGAGGGCAAAACATTAGAGTGAGTATTGTCTCTAACTGCAGTCTAGATGTTTTTCCGTCGGGGGTGACCCAATACCACTTTGGACCAGTGGAGAATTTTTTTTTAGCAGGTACGCAATTGCAGTCCTCTAGGCAAAACGGACCCATCTGTCCATATTTTTGCACTAAAAGCGCACTGGCTATTGAATTGGAATTTCAAATCGCCCACACATAAAAGGTAGAAAAGAAAATGTAGAGTGGACTAGTCTATATATCATCACAGGAATATCAAAGAATCACAAAGACATAAGGTCCATAGTTGGCATTCTAAATTAATATATTATCGTTTCTTTAGGACAATATTTTGTAGTGTTTGAACTGCTGCATATTTATTTTCAGGATTTGCACATTCTCTGGTTCAATTGTGTCAAAATGCGTCATGATTTGAATGCAGTATACATTTACACTATAAGTCATGACAGTAACATTCTGGCTTCCTCCCCACCATGGTGGACTGGAAGCCTGCAGTCTAAAACTCTGCATTAACACATATGAAAACGAAACTGCCTCTGCATAGTAGAAAGCCTATGTTTATACATTAGCTATGTCACTTCTAGGTTTATCTGGTAGCTCACAAGGCTAAGTGCTTGAAAATTTAAGAAAAACATGTTTCCAAATTGATCAGCTAAAAAGTGCTGTTTTTAGTCTGTAGATAAATCTTGGTTTTTACTATAGTTCTGGTTGTCATTAAAAGTACATTTTGCTAAAACCTGGTCAGGAAACACTAGAACATTAATTCAAAGAGTATCTCAAATCGTTGCCATTAATTAAGTTCAATGGTGATGGTAGATTTTGGTAACACTGTACAAAGGTAAATGTACAAACATACTTCATGCTCCCTGTAAGACTTAGTAGTAAACCAATTCAGTTCTCTCGACCTTCTCTCTAACATTGCCTAAAGCTTCATAGGTCTTGACAGGGTCTACCTGACTGGAGACAATACAGCTAATTCAGGGTGCAGGAAGTCTTGGAGCCGTAGCCCCTAAGCACTTATCTTGAAATGTGTCGGTTGAGAGTAGACAGGCACACATAAGGTTTTGCAAAAGGCCAGCATAGGCCTGTCCCACTTCACATGATGGTACTAACTGTCTTAGTATATTTGAGGTTTCTGAAAAGGAGATATATTTTTGTCTGTGGTCACATCTGTAAAGAAACCTGTTTCCTTAACCTTATGCAGTAGAAGCCTGAAGTGGGACAGGTATGCCCAGATGTGGGTCTGGTGCTCACTGTGCCATTGGTCTAAAGCTATACTTCACTGATGAGACCTAAGGAGGTTGAAACCTCTCTAGGGTTACTTCTGTTCAGATCTGCCCTGATACTTCTGGCTGGACTGTTCCTATTAGAGCAGGACCTTAATTGATTTGCATTGGGGAATCCTCTGTCTAGAATGGCACACTGGGCAAAAAAAAACTATTGTCTGGAGTGAGGCCCAGAGCGATCAACAGTGGATGACTTAATTCAATAATTCCTTCCTGTTAGAAATGGGGTAGCCAATTCCACGGGGGTAGCATGGTGCAGAGCGGGCAGGCCAAACTCCTGAGGACATGTATGAAGCATCCACGCAGTACACACAGATGACACACCAGGCACACCACAAAAAGAGGCACAATACCAGTTTTGGTGGAAAAGAATAACTTTTGTATTGTACCAAATATGCACTAGTAAACACAGTAGTCACAATGCTGCGCCAACTGGTGCCGGGCAATATATACAAGGGGTATAATTTATAGGATACAGGATAAATGAAAAAGGTAAGTCCCTCAGTTTCGATGCTGTAATAAAAACATCAAGCGTTATCATTTGGCATAGAACATCAGGCAAAAATATCTGCATAAAACCTCTTAGCAGGACGCTCACCCTAGGCCTAGAACCTCAGGATGAGCAGTCCAGTAGCCATGGGCATCCCCATTAGGCACATTAGTATAGGCAGAACACACAATTTAGCAATTGAGTCAACATTTAGGAAACAGTGCTGGCCTCAGAACCTTATTAGGCGCAAGCACAACATGCAGGCATGAAACATTAGGCAGGAAACACCGCGTGCATACAAATGGCCTAAACACCTTGGGCATGAACTCCTCTGTGTGCACCTTAGGGGAAGCATCAACACATAGCGCATGGCATAACACAGGGCCTAGAAACCTCATTAGCACAAACAGCATTAGCAATGGGCCTTAAACACACTAGGTGCAACATCATCGGCATAGCTGCACAATCACACTAGCACCGGGCATCCGCCATGAGCCTAAGTTACATTTGTATAGGGGGAAGCATGCCTCAACAGGGGTGGCAGTATCTTTAGAGACAAACCTATTGACAAATTTGCCAGCCTGGAGCATATAGTGACACTTTTGCCCCAGCGTTGGGGTCCCCTATTCTGGGTCTCTAATTAGCAAAACTGCCCCCTTTGTGGTAATGAGAAAGGGGCTCTGGCACCCCTTGGGGTACCCTCCTCCAGCTGGTCCACGGGGCGAAAGTCAGAGCCCAGACCCACTCCTTGGGGGGCTGGCAAAGGAGAGTCTGCCGCTGGTGCAGCTCTCTGGTACCCCCAAATAGTCTGGCCCTACGTCGCATGTGCCCGCTGCCAGACAGGGCACCTGTAAGGGCAACACTGTCCCTGGGGGCGGGCACCAACCCTGTGCCCAACACACCCCCCAACACACCAGCAGTCCCCCACGGAGGCCCACACTCACCGGGGACTCCTTCGAGCAGACACCTTCAACCACGGGACCGCCACCGGTATGTGCCTCGACTGTCCCCTGCCACCCCCAGGAACTCTCCGGCCTCTACCTCCTTCTCGGTCGGTCTGGGCGAGGCAGGGGGTGGCTCCCGCTCCTCTCGGTGCCCGCATGATGAGGCCTGGACTGGCCTTGGCTTCCCTGTTCCACCGGGGCCTCAGGGCCAATCAGGGCCCGGTCCTCGAGGGGTGCGCCCGCGGCTGTCAATCTCAGCGCGGCTCACTGGGGGCGCGGCCGCCTCTGCCAATGGCTGCGTGGCGCTGGTGGAAGCGTGGCACTTGACGTGGTCGGCGCCCCAGTCAGGTGACGGCGCTCTCCCTGACTTCCCTCGGCCCAGTGCCACTTCCCGCAATACCGCAGCGGCCCTCCTCCGGCTTCAGGGGCCGCGGCGGTGCAGTACAGTCTTCAGATCCCAGCGGTGCAATTCAGGGGCCCCGCCTGACTTCCGGGGCAGCTCCTTCTTCTTCTGGGTCACTGCAGGCAGCGCGGCGGCCCTTCGTTAATCTCGGGTCGCGATGGTGAATTCTGCAATCTGCGGGGTGGGCACCCGCGTAAAGGCACTAGAGCGCGGGGTAGGCACCCGCCATATTAGTAATGCTGAGAGGCGGCGATAACGCGTGGTAGGCTCCCGCTCATGAATCATGCATGCCACGCGGGGTAGGCACCCGCTCACTTCCCAGGCATGTCAAGCGCCACCGCTACTCGGAGTGGGCACCCTCAGCGCTTCCTAAATCTGCACACATGCAGCCACTAAGCGCTAAGGGGATATTAATGCAGGAGCCCAACGCAGGGGCCACAAGTCGGGCAACAGCAATTAATAAGAGTCCTGGGCCAAAATAGCGTTTAGGCGTTATGGCGCTTTGCAGATACAGCGCTTCCCCATAAAACAGTTCTCTTTGACCCCATAGCGCTTAGGGAATTACAACGCTTTGGTAGCCCAGCGCAAGGGGGCTCAATCCTCTTAATCCAGCGCTTGCGATGGGCTCAGTCCCACCAGGGCTTTGGTGGACGACTGGTAGCGCTCCTCACCTCTTTCTGGGCACAGGCAAAGGTGCTCCTTGGGCATCAGAGAAAGTGCTCTTCTTCTCCAGGTGCTTGCCAGCAGTCAGGGCCCCGGGGTAGCACTCCTTCTTTCTTCCGGGCCCAGGTAGCAGTGCAGCAGGCACTACTGGGCAAGGTCAGCAGTCAGTGGGTACTCATCAGGACAGGGCGGTAGGCTTTCACCATCCTCCACTGTAGCGTGGCATTCTTCCAGTACAGCAGTCTGTACTCCTGCAGTGGGCTTCCACTATCCCTGTGGACAGCAGAGGGGTTTTAGTTGGGTACAGGGTCCAGCACACAGGCCCAAGCGGCGGTACCCCCTGGAAGCAGGTCCCCTGACGTTCCTGTCCCTGCTCTGACTGAGCACATGGTAGCACAGCCCCCTTATTTATGCGCCCCTCCCCCCACCTACCAAGCAGTGCCAGAAGCTTCTAGAAGCCTCTGAGGAACTGCTTCTAACTGGCTCAGGGGGAGGAGTAGAGCACCCTGGGTGCCAGGCTTTCCCTCCAAAAGCTGGGATGGTTGTGAACCAAACATCTAGACCACTAACCTACGGCAGTCAGGTGGCACAACACACAGCCATGGCATCCATTTTAAAAGCATCATTTCAGTAAGGTGCATGTTTACAATAGGGGTATTACAGTTGCGCACACCAATGCGTCACATTTAACATGGCGTCTCACACCACACATGGCCTATCCAACTTCCTACCATGGGGGAGACATCCTAAAACAGGGGGGTGAAAAGCGAAACATTTTGGGAAAAAGGGCCATGTCCAACACTTCCATCAACTTATTTTTACAGTAGATATCCTAAATAGAATGGATATGCCCCGACATGGCTCTCATACTCATTTTGCAAGAGGACTCAAGCTATACCTCACTGATGTGACCTAAGTAGGTCAAAATCTGTCTGGGTTTTGATAGATGATAGATGCCTCAGAGGTTGCGGACAAACTGGCACCTTTTACCATATCTTATGGGACTGTCAAGTAATACAGCGCTTTTGGGAGGGGGTTGTTCGAAAAATGAGAGACTCGTTGGGAAAACCCATCTTACTGTCACCAAAGGAAGCTGTCCTCAATATCTGGGGTGCCACGGACCTGAGTGACCTGGAGCTACAATGGGCTGCCTTGGGTTTTCTAATCGCTAAACGTTCAATTGCAATGAAGTGGGGTGCTGCCGATAGACCTCTGGTGGTGGGTTGGATGGCTGAACTGGACAGATACATGTTGGCTGAAAAAACTGTTTACAAGCTCCGTGGCTGCCCCGCGAAGTGGGACAAGAAATGGGGCCATTGGAACGTTTACCGGGGCGAACTCTGTGAATCCCCCACGGCGGAGCTGGCCATGAGCCGGACTAGACTATTGGGCTAAATTGTGCATCTCTTTCACTGTAAATGTACTATGACTTTGCTTGAACATGCTAATTGTACACTGATTTCGACTCTGCACTGTTTTCAATAAAAATTTATGTTGAAAAAAAAAATCTGTCTGGGTTTGACTACCCAGAAGAGGGACATGACCCAGCAGTTCAGGCTGGGCTGTTCTTATTGGAGCAGGACCAAGACTGATTTACATATAGGCAGGGGTCCCTAGCTAGAATGGTACAGTGGGCAAAAAAACAATGGTTTGGCATGCAGCCCAGAGTGATCTTCTGTGGCTGAGTGTTATGTAAGCATTCCTTGCTTCACCTTTTCGATTTCGCTGTTTCCCAAATAGTCACAAGGGGGGCAACCTCATAACCATAGAGCAGGCCCTCTGAAAACATTAAATGGGTTTCCCATTTTAAACAAATGCTTCTAGGACAATTTAGAGACAGGGAAATAGCAACTGCTGCAAAGATTTCATGACTGACCTATTGGAATTCTGTAGGGATTAGGTGAGGGACTCTATTGAATGACTGACTAGTTAAAGGATAAAAAAGACACTCCCTATACTTATGTGTGTGCTCTATGCCCTGAGTGTGGAGGCTTTGGGGTCCATTATTAGAGCGGGCAGATCGCCATCACCCGTATGGCGGTGGCGATCTGCCCGCCTATATTTACGGCCCGCCTCTCACTTCCCCACCAAATGACGATGGAACCCCGGCGGATGGATAGACCGTCCTCCGGGTTTCTGCCCGTCGGCAAGTAGATGGGCGGAAAAGGGGCTAAATATGTTGTTGTTGTCTGCAAGACACTGCCATCCATATTATAATTCTGGCGAAGATGTGCCTATCCGTGGAAAGACATGCGGTCCCTGAATGTGGGGGCCGGTTGTCGGACCCCAGGTTTTTGCAGGGTGGGGGGTGCACATGGGGAGTACCTATGGCCCCCCCCCCTGCATTATGCAAATGCACCGCACGGTGCCCGCCATGTTGTGCATGCAAATCCACCAGGTGCACCCACAGCATTGTGGCGGGTGGTGCTGTGAGCTGTGTGGATGGGGGATGCCACCGTGGCTGTGGCATCCTAATTGCCAGTGTGGGACCGCCGCACCACTGGTGGCCGATCCCAGCAAGGCTAGGGTGGTGGGTGGACGAAAGTCTGCCCGCCATCCTAATAGACCTCTTTGTGTGCAGAGTACTGCGCACATATAAGTATAGGGAGTGCAGAGTCCTAATGTTCTGCACAGAGTTTGTAAATTCTAAGACTGTTGTAAATGCTCTATCAAGCGTAAGTTTATCTTTCTGAATTAGATCCTGTGTGTCTAATTCACATATATATCTTACACTTTTGAGTTGACCATTTTCTGGCATACACAAACTCCAAATGTAAGTTACTACTAAAACAAGAAGCAGTAAGTACATCATTACACATGGCCAACCACTCATACTGCAACACCCACCCAGAGAAAATAATGGAGGTAGAGATTTAAAATAAAACCTCTTAAGAAATACTGTTAAAATTAAATTTATAATAGTTAAAATATTTTTAGTTGGCGTGGGGCAGGTCCAGCCCCCAACCCCATGTTACTAACGTCCGAAGTCTGTAGATAGTGTGTAGTTCACATAGTTAGGTATGAAACTAAAATAGTCTTTACATGAAAAAAAACTTTAGACGTTCACTGAAAAAGCAAAGGTAAAATGTTATAGTTATGTATGGTAATAGTATATTACTTTGTATGAAAAGAAACCTTAAATATTCACTGAAAAATACAATGATAAAAGTGACATTATAGTTAGGTGATTATGTCAGTTAAAGGAATCCATTTTAAACTCGATGGTCTCAGTTATGAAAAGTGTCACATCGCTGCATGAAAGCAGCAATGCGACACTTCTCAGTGCGCCCTCCTTGCGACACGAATCAGGCGTCATATTTACTGTATGACACATCTTGTCGCAACGAATGACAGATACGTCAGTCTTACTGACGTAATTGTTGGCGCAAAAGTAGGGCATTGCTTGAGTTGTGTCAGTAGATTGACGCAGCTCCAGCAATATTCCTTTCACATGGGCAAAGCCCCATGTGAAAGGGACTGCGTCACCCATACACAGGCGTAAGCTTTTGACACATTGGTGTCCTAGAAGTGGTACAGCAAAATCTCATAGATTTCACTGAGCCACTCCTACGACCCTTTTTTGCGGGGGAACGCCCACCCTACATACATTATACCTCATGCAGGTATAATGCAGCACTGGGGTTTACGAAGTGACGCATCTGACTAGATGCATCACTACATAAATATGGCACAACATGGTACATTATTTACGTCACCGCTGTGTCAGTAAAAGTGATGCAACGGTGGAGAAAAAGTGATGCAGGCCTTCATAAATAAGTCCTAAAATGGATCAGTTTTAGTTATCTGAAGTAACTATAACTTGTAACCTTTTTTTAAAATATTTTATTAAGCATTTTTTAATTTTTCTGCAAAGTTCCTGTATGTGTTACAGCACACAACAGTACATCAGGTTATTATACAACATAACCAAATTGCAGCGTGCTTCTAGTATATGGCATCATAAGAGGACCCCCAAATAAACATACAATATATTTCCAAGCAATAAAAAAAAAAAAAAAAAATAACCATAAAGGAAAAAGAAAGATACACAACTTGCGTATTGACCTAACCCACCTCATATGCCAGACCTTACATAGCAGGTATCAACACTTCCCCCGCATGTCCTATCCCCAGCCTGCGGCTTTTCCAGTTTGTGATAGGCTGCCATATCCTTTGACCTAATAACTTAGCTTTCCTACCTTTCCTATCGTAAATTGCCTTTTCTAGATTATACATAGCAAGTAGGCTTGCAATCCATACTTGAAACGGGGGGGAGCCTTGTCCAACCAAGTTCTTGCTATGCATATATGAAACACCGCAAGGGAGACGAACATGAATTCTACTGGCAATCCATCTGCCATATTCCCCACCCCCAAAATAATTAGTTCATCTGTAAGCTTTATCTTAATCTTTAGCGTACTATCCATAAACTCCTCGATGGCATTTTTTAGGGTGTACAATTGAGGACATTGTGCAAACATATGTACGATGTCTGCATCAGTTGAGTCACAGCGGGGGCATGTTATTCCAGTCGTACCGCCCCATTGGGCAATTCTAGCCGGAGTGTGGTACAGTGAGTATACAGTCTTAAAATGTTGGGATTGTAAGGTAGCTGAACATAGCACCATTCTTCCCAGATCCAGAGATACCTGAAAGCTTACTGAATCTGCCCCCAGTTTTTCTGTCCATTTTAGAGCATATTTCCCCCTGTCGTCAGTTTTACTTGCTTTCAACTCCGCATACAACTGCCTAATGGTGCACATATTAGAGCCTTCTATATACTCCATAATTTTACATTGACCCAGCCCTACAGGGCCACCCTGCTTTTGCAAAAAGAAGCTTCTGATTTGCAAGTACTTGTAGAAACTACGAGGTTCTAGCCCAAATTTTACTTGCAGCTCCCCAAACTGTAGTATGCTCCCCTGGCTATCCAATAGATTACCCACTTTCACAATCCCCTTGCTATTCCAGTCCCTCATAGTAATATCCATAAAAATGTCCCTCGGTAGTGAACAGTTCGTATACAGTCGTGTATAATTATTATACCTTCCTAGGCCAATTTTCTTTGTAATCCCTTTCCAGACCCTATAGGCCGCCATTAGTGTCTTGAATCGTGTGTGCTTAAAATAGCTAAAATCAATTGTATTTAAAAACTTGTTCTCTGCCCCCTCACCCAAAAGTGTAGTATAAACATTGGTGAATCCCGAGCTGCCCTCCACTATGTGACCTGAGCCTCCCCCTCCTATCAACCCCTGACAATACTGCAAGGCAGCAGCCCAGTAATAGAGCCTAAAGTCTGGTGCCCCCCAGCCGCCCCTTTCTCTGGATACCGTTAGGTGTCGATAGGCTCTCCTTGTCTTCCCCTGAGCCCATATAAACTTATTCAAAATCGCTTCCAGTTTATTAAACCATATGTTGTCAAAGAATAACGGGATGGCTCTAAACAGATAGAGGAACTTCGGGAATGTTACCATCTTTATTACGTTGACACGACCCATCAGGGTCAGATGCAGATTGTTAATCCTTACAGTATTCTCTTTTACCTTTGCCAGCAAGGGGCCCATATTTATCTCCACTAGCCTATCTAGGTCAGTTGTGATTTTTACTCCTGAATACGTAGCTTCTGGGACCACTCTTATATCCTGATAGTTGACCAAGTTATTCTGTACAATCTGTGTCTTTTCTTTGTTTAGGGAATAGCCCGACACTCCACCAAAAGCTGCGGCCTCCTGCTCTATTTCCATAATTGCCGATTCCGGATCTGACGTGACCACCGCCACGTCGTCTGCATAGGCGAGTATTTTATACTCATAGCTATGTAGTTTTACCGGGCAGATATTGGTATTCCCTTCCAGCTTGCGCAGTAGGGGATCCAAATATAGTGCGAAGAGAAGTGGCGAGGCCGGACAGCCCTGCCGTGTGCCGCGCCTTATTCGTATTTCGGCAGTATACCCTCTGTTTATCCTCACTTTTGCCATAGGTTCCACATAGAGAGCCTGTATGGCCTTAATAAAACCTACCCCCATACCACACCAATCCAAGACCTTCCATAGATACCCCCAGGAGACCCTGTCGAAGGCCTTTTCCGCATCCAAAGAAATAGCTGAGACAGGGTCCCCCGTGGCTCCTGCTGCATCCAGGATGGTGACCATCTGTCTTGTGTGCTGCGTGGTCCCTTTCCCTGGTATAAAGCCGTGCTGTGTTACATAGACTAAACCCTCAATCACCTTGCTTAACCTTTGTGAGAGTGTCTTAGAATACATTTTTGCGTCAGCATTCATAAGTGTTATTGGCCTATACGACCCCGGCTCCAAATGTGGCTTGTTTTTTTTCAAAATTACTATAATGTTCGCTCGGGCCCAAGACCGAGGAATAGCTTCCCCCCTCTGTGCTTGCCTTAATGTCTCCAGCATATCAATCCCCAGGGTGTCCCAAAAGGTTTTATAAAATTCTGCCGGGATTTGATCAGGCCCTGCTGCCTTCCCTGAAGGGAGTTTGGTTACTGCATTTTGAACTTCCTTCAGTGTCAATGGCATCTCCAGTGCTTCTTTCCTCTCGTCACTCAACTCCTCGTGTGGAATACCTGTTAGATAATCCTCTATCTCAGCATCTACATTACCCAGGTCTTGATCATATAGATCAGAATAAAACTCCCTAAAGACTTCCCGCACGTCCTCTACCTTATTCACAACCCTTCCCTCTCTATCCTTAATTTCTTTTATTTCACCAGCTGCCATATTTTGTCTAATACGGACTGCTAAGAGAGGACCTACCCTCTCATTAAATTCGTAGCATTTTTCCTTTTTCGTCAAGTAATTGCTTGCAGCTTTCCTTGCCAAGCTCTCGCTAGCCTCTGATTTTTTCAACTCAATCCCCAATAAGATCTCCTCCAATGGTTCTTGACTAATGACTGCTCGAATAAGTTGCTCTTCCAGTTCCATCAGATCATTCTGTCTTTTAGCTAATGCTGATTTTTCACTTTTACCCCTATGGAGTGTGTAGGCCAGTGTTTCCCCCCTTACCCCTGCTTTGAAAGCATCCCAGACCATCCCCGCAGATGCCGTACCTCTATTCACTTCCCAGAACTGCCTAATCCATACCCTCATTTTAGACACGTAATCTTCTTCCCTAAGTAGCCCTCTCTCAAACGTCCAGTTATACTCTTTGTGCTCTCCCCTAGGGTTCTGAGGGATAGTTAATACTAAGGGATTGTGGTCTGAGAAGACGCGAGGGAGCCTCTCTATTTGTGTACCGGAAACTAGTGAGCTGGAAACCAAAAAGTAGTCTAATCTAGCTATCACCCTATGAGGAGCGGAATAGAAAGTACTGCCTGTCCCAGTAGGATTATTGGCTGCCCAGACATCTACCAGTGCGTTGTGATATACTAAATTGCCAATAGCCCTACGTGTTTTCTTTTTGCGATCCCCCTGAACCCCCCCCTCCCGACAGACCCAACCCTGACAAGCAGTTGACATTAAAATCCCCACAACAAATCACAGGTTCTGGCCAGAGGGCTAGTTCCATATCGAGGAAGTCAAATACTTCGGGTTCATCGTCATTTGAGCCATATACTGAGACAATAGTGTAACACCCCACAGATGTTTCCCATTCGATCATGACCCATCTCCCCCCATCATCTTCCTTTCTCTTCTTCACCTGTATGGCTCCCTTTTTAGCAATTATAGCAACGCCTTTTATTTTGGAATCCTGCTGCGTATGTGCTAAGACCTCAAAGCCAAGCTGATCCATGAGGTATTTATCCTTACCCCTCCAATGTGTCTCCTGAAAACATATAACATCCAGCTTCAGCAACCTAAGCATAGCTGCAACCTTCTGCCTTTTCCCACCCTCGTTTAGCCCACAAATATTAATAGAAGCAATTCTTAACGCCATCTGATCTTAAAAAATGAACTAACCAGTCGCCTTCCTCTTAGTGTATCTAATACCTGTTTGTTCCTGTATGTCATCCTCTCTTGTGCTGAACATATCCATGATTCATCGCCACCCCACCATCCCCCCTCCGCCCCCCCGTCAACCCCCCTCCCCTTGCCTACCCCCCCCTACTGCAGGCAAATAGGTCAACCATGCCCTATGTGTGACCGCTCTCTGTTGTAGCGTCGCCTCCCCCTCCTTCCCATCTCCACCCAGTCTACTGGCATATCCAATACTCTCCTGAGTATTGCACTTTGCTTCCTTGGCTGGCTCTGTACCTCTATTATTCCTTCCCCTTTGATTCTCCATGATCTCTGCAAGGTACTCGCCTGCCTTAATTTCTGAAAAGAACATTCTGTAGCGACCCCCTATAATGACTTTTAGTTTTGCGGGAAACATCAAGTATGCTTCAGATCCCTGTCTCTGAAAGGGAGTAATTAATTGCCTAAGCTTCCATCTCCTTTCAACTGTCGCGTGACAGAAGTCAGGCCGTGAAAAAAAAGTAACCCCCTCAAATGTTCTCTTTTTGTCTGGCCTAGCCGTCTCCATGATTTCCTGCCTAGCCAGAAAATTACCGAAAAAGACTAGCATAGCCCTCGGCAATGAGCCCTGACTACCACCTCTTGACTTTTTCTGCGTGAGTGGAAATCTATGAGCTCTCTGGACTTCAGTTTCCCATTGCCACTGCGCCTCTGGGAATGCTCCTTTCAGCAACTTGACCACATACCCTCTTGGATCCTTCCCTTCCACCCCCTCTTCCAGGCCAAGAAGTCTCAGGTTGTTCCGCCGCTGGCGGTTCTCAAAGTCCTCCAGCTTCCATTGCAAGTCCTTGACCACCTTCCCTTGCTCCATTTTGTACGTCTGCCAGTCCGTTACCTCATCCTCCAACCTGCCAGTCCTTTCTTCCACTTGAACAACTCTCTCTTCCACTTCTTCATATTTTTTATTCATTTTCCTAATACTTGCTTGGATTTTTTTAGTATCCTGTCTGGCTCTCCGGCTTTCAGTCCTGGCCTCTGCGTGCATTTGTTTCAGCACATTAAACATTCCCTCTAGTGTAGCATGTGATGTTGATTCAGCATTGGTATCTTGAGAGACATGAGTGGCATGAGTAGCAGCTCCCTCTTCTATATACTGTTCCTGGTACACTCTAGAAGTATTGCCATAGTCCCAAAGTAATTTCCTATTTGTACTAGATGCCGATCTGTCCCTATCCCGTCTTATCACTGATCTCCTTTTCTTCTGTGTTTCCTTGCCTCTAGAGGTGTTAGAGCAGGATCCCTCTGACTCTGTCGATAGTTCTGTAGTGCTGCCCTCCTCCTCCGTACACACTTGTGAGGAGTCAGAACCTTCAGTCAATGAATAGAACTCTCCTTCCCTTGGTCCCCTTATGCCCCTGCTTGAGGCATGGCTTTCCACACTCCTCATACTTCCCCAAGTAGCAGTTTGCAGCAGTGTATTCTTGCCTCCGGGAGGGGGGGGGGCGACATTGACCTGCATCAAGGCTTCTAGCATTTGAGAGTTGTTATAGTTTTCTATGCCCCCCAAGCCTGCCCCTGCCTCCTCCAGCTCCCCTCCGCTCACCGTGACTTTGCTCTCTGTGTCCTCCTTTCCCAGGGCGGCTTCCGCGGGAGGCGTGTGCAGCAGGAGCTCCTGTTGCTTGGCAACCGCCGTGCTTGCGTCCACGAGGACAGTGAATACGGCACCAGCGTTCGCTGCCACAGAAGCCTCGGAAGCCTGATTCTCCGGCTGGATTCTGCCCGCAAAAGCCTCTGTGACGGTAAGCTGCCTCGAATCTTTGTTGGCAGCAGCGATCACTTGCTTCGATCCCCTGCCTTCCTTAGAAAGCGTGCCGCCGTCTGATTGCGAGCGCCGCTGCTGCTGTCCTTTGGTGCCAGGAGCGCCTGCCTGCGCTGCTGCCTTACGTTCCTTAAGTTCCGCTTTTTCTTTGCCAGGTTTCTCTGTTTTCTCTCCCTTCTTGGGCTGCTGGGTTTTTGGGAGGGTACTGTTTGCTGGAGTAGATCGTTTGTTCGTGCTTGGGAGCTTCGGGACTGCTCCTGAGCGATGTGCCATTTTCACGGCTGCTCTGACTCTATCCCCCGAGCGCAAAAATTCCTCCAGTGCCTCCCGAGGATGACAAATATTGCTGAGAGGGATTTCCGTACTGCCTTAGCTGTGTAGGGTAAAGCGCCAGTGCTTCTTTCGTCCTGGGTCTTGCCGAGTCCTTGGAGAAACAGCATACCTATTCAGGCTGCCAGCCATATGTTCCGTGGGTCAGGAGAGGGAGTAGGTGCGACTACTCTCTACAGCAGCTTAGCAGCCATCTTGCCCCTCCACTATAACTTGTAACCTAAGGTAACTACAACTCCTGCCCTCGCTACATCACTCATGACATGTTCAATGACTGCATTGATAGCAACCCTAATAACAACTGAAATTCCATCATTTATGACAAAACTGTGCATGGCAGGAGCTGTCCTCTCTAGAATAGCCTGTGTGCATTGCATATCATAACTTGCAATTTTCAGGGGTTTTATGGGTTTATATCCTTTGAACCATATCAAACCTCTACTGTGCTTATGAACTTTCCCAAGGGTAGTCCTCAAGGCCTGAAGTTTGATCTGAGTGAACAAATTATCTCTATATTCAAATTGATAGAATTTCTGGAATTTTGTGTTACGCTTGTTACAGTGCCATTAGAGTACTTTGAGAATTAGGCTGCAAACATTTACAGCAAACGGCATAATTCATGGAAAAAACGTACTGCAAATGTACGGATTTGTCATAGACTCTTGTTCACAATGCTTTGTTTATGGCATCCTTGGGCTAAAACTACACTAGAGAACACATTTTGCTCTAAAATATAGCACGAAATAACAGATTTACATTTCATGTAATTACAATTAATTTGTTGTAATCTTGTGTAGATTTTGCACAACCATGCAAAAGAAAATCATTCAAGTTACATACAACCCTAGTTTTTTCTCAGCCATGGGCTTTTCTTTTTTAAATACTCATAATTTGTATGAAAATTGTGTCTTTCTTTCCAAATACAAAATTGAAGCCGCATGATTACGTTTTTCATAAAAATCATCACTTGCCTAGGGTAAGGCACCTCTCATAGTGCCCATCTCCTTCGATGCAGAGCAAAAATATATTTTTTCCTAAAATTGCAATTTTCAGGATAGCGGGGAAAAATGACCACCTTCATCAGTCATTCAAATTAGTCAAAACATTCAAATGTGACTGACAAAAATTGTGATTTTCAATATTGTGATTTTAAATGGAAAAAGTGTTAAACTTTTCAAGCCCACAAGGCATCTTTTTAAATGCTAATAAAGTTAAAAAAAAACACGAAAAATTGGTAGACAAAGCAGCAAATGTGCATTTTCTGGGTAAAGTTCTACTTTCATGTCAAGTTTGGTATGCATCTCTTCAGTGGTTTATGGTGTACATGTGAGCAACATTTTCTATGTTAGTTGAAATGGGAAACACATCTTCTTTGACCTCGCCTTAACTTTTTCCCCTGCAAAGAACGACATGAAATTAAGCATGTTTGTTTTTTTAGAATTGTATTCAAATCCAAGACAATTATAAGATACTAAAATGGTTTGTCAGTGGAAAGTGAATGGCCCCTGCGGTTACTGCAAGTGAAAATGCATCTGTTAGAGACCGATTTGGAAATGATTTTTTGGGTATCCCCGAAGGAAGATGTAAATGGCTGATTAGGTTTTTGGAAGAATGCAAACTCTTGAATGAGGTGTATGGTTAGAGAAAAAATGTCAATATGTCAGTTGCATTCGGTTGACTTTTTGACCGAAATAAGTTTAATCAAGAAGTCATATTCAGGGCAGATTTATTTTTATGGAGCATCAAAGAAGACAACAAGAAATTGAAAAAAGAATCAACCAATACAGGGCTTTGATAGGTAATGTGCAAGGTGCAAAGGTGAATAGAAAAAAAACATGGCATTGGCTAGCCAACTGGAATAGGTGAATGCAAATTGCAAGTAGTATTAAAACTCATCAGAGATGAAAATAAAGGTTTTTTAATTCTCATTAAGGATATTGAACACAATATACAGTTTAGGAGAAAGGGTCTTCTTATCAGTGTACAGTGGGGCAGGCTTAGAAAAGGAAATAGTCAAAAGATCGACTCGCTTTATCAAGCAGAATACTGAATAGCAACCTCAACATTATTGAAAAAGTAAGACTGATTTGTTTTCCCAGCTGCTCACTGTAAAAACAAGTGTAACTGTCCACGTTGGGATTGGAATGGAAAGCCGCATGTGGACCACAGTGTCTATTTAAAAGTATTTTATGTGCATACAGCATATTGTCTGTGTTTCGAAAATGACCATTGGTTGGAAAAATTATTTGCTGGTTAGTCATATTTATGGAAATAATATCCTAATTTATAAATCTCTGTTTCTCATTTACAAGGAAAATAGACTATAGGCCTGATTCACAAACGGAATATTGTAGCATGTAAGTTAGTACTCCAGTAGTACAATTTACTTATTACAACATTCATTTCCCAAACCGATGGATGGAGATCTCGATCTCTGCCTCTCATATCATTTCTCCTCAGAGATTACACCTAAGAATACAGTGTTGTAGTAAATGTGGGTGGACCAAGGAAGTGAAAGAAAAAGGATGGGCTAAAGGGACAATTAAGAAGGGGATAGGGAGGGACCTGCCAATGCATAACATTCACCCATAAAATTGTAAGATCATTGAAATTTACAAAATACACTTCTGAAGCTACTATTCGTCTAAATGTGTGAAATGCACTCCAGCCCTGTCTTAGAGGCAGTCAAACACCACACATGCTCAGCCAATGATACTACAAAAAAGTCCCATGGACAAAATTGAAGATAGGGAATAAAACTAACATCTAATTGAAATAAATGTTACATATTATATTAGTTCTACGTTTAATTTACCCCCACATGTGCATACATACATAACGTTTAACCAAGTTTACCACAAAGTAAATAAGAGTTCAAATGTTACTGAGGAGGGGTATTTTTTTGCATAAAAATTTATTTTATATGAACTAATATTTATAAATGTATACATTAAGATAAAATAGTTGCATGCTTGTCTTATTTATTCTGCATGTAAATGTGCTGTATATTATACTTTATTAGTTTAAGGTTTACATTATTCTAAACTATTTTACACTTATATTTTGCATTGAAATATATTTATTGATATTTTAATACATTTCTGTCACATTCTCACTTCTAATATTTCTCCTTACACAGCTTTTTTTGCAGTTTGAACTACTACTGGACCACTTCAGGACATTCTAGATTTGCTCTCTACTTTTCCCTGATATCAGAGGGACTTTAGTGCCTTGCTAACAACTTATTGTTTAATCTTCAGCTTCAAACAAGAGCCACAGTGTTGCCAGGGAAATTTGAACTCTTTGTTGTTTTTCCTCATAACTAAGGTTCTCTTAAGGAGGCACTTTGTACAATTAGCAAAAAAGTTCAGAGTGGCTATGTGGCTACAAGGAGGAGTTGCCCTTTCCTTGATTAGCCAAATAGGAAACTCCAGAAAAGTTCTCTATGTTCAGAGCTTAGTAGTTCAAGGTTACCACAGGAAACCCAACAAATATGTTTTTGACCTCAAAGATCCCTCTGTTCTAATGTTTTCAGTCAGATACCACTTTTCTAGCAATTCTAGAAAAAGACAATGTAGAGATCAGGCCTCTCTCTGACAGGCACTCTAAGATCTCTTCTGCTCTAACCTGCTCTATTCTGATCTACTGGAACCCAAATTCTAACATTTTCCTCACCTACATGCAATCCCCATAAGACTGACTACTGAATCAGACTGGTTTCCGTAAAGCAACCAGCACAGCTACAAATATCCTCGCAATTTTCTAGCAATTGACGCAGCAAAAACTTCCTATTTACCATTACATCTATGTTATATTGATTTTAGTGCTGCTTTTGACAACATCGAGAGAGGCAGACTTTGGGAGAAATTGACACGATGGGGCATTCCGCAGTCTACTCTAAACATCTTAATGCTCCTACATACGGACACCTGGGTGCAGGTAAAACTAGGTGGAGGGACTCATCTCTCCTCGAAAGTACCAACCACGAAGGGATTGAAGCAAGGTTGTGTGCTTGCTCTAACCTTGTTCAATCTATTCATGGCTGACCTTCCTAATCGGCTGGATGCTTGTAACTCCCACGCCCCCAGGTTGGGAGGGAAAACTATAACCAACCTCATGTACGCTGACTACGTAGTTTTGCTAAGTCATACTCACGTTGGCCTGCAACATCTACTAACTGAAATGCAAAACTACGCAAAAGAAAACAACTTAAAAATAAACTTGTCCAAAACAAAGACAATGTCAATTAACAGCAAAAAGAGCTCACAGAAACACTGGTTCCTTGGTGGCATCAAAATCGAACACGTAAGCGAGTACAAGTACTTAGGGGTTGTATTCGACAAAGAAGGCTCATTCTGGTGCCAAAAAGAGGAAATAAAAAGGAAAGGTCTGCTAACTGCCTTATTGATGAAAAATCTGGCAAACAAACTAATGGGACCGACATTGACCCCACTATTGAAGGCAGTTCAGGCTAAACTTCTTCCCTCGCTAACTTATGGTAGTGAGGCAATGAGGGGTAGAGATGCTAAAGAGCTGGATAGGACGTTGGTCAAAGCCTATCGAACTATGTTTTGTCTTCCGTCTTATACGTCGGCAGCACAAATAAGGCTGGAGTTTGGCCTCCCACAACAAGTCTTGGCTAGATACGGGGCTTACATCATATGCTGGCATAAGATAAGCAAGGCCAATCCAGACACGTTTAACTATCTGCTTTGGCAAGACTTACAACATAGGGAGTTTTCCCAAGCAAGAAACTACCTTAAATCAGCCTTAGATTCCACCAAATTGTCTGGACTATGGGAGGCGCAACTCGGCCAACTTAATTTAAAAAAATTGGTCTGCAAAAACATAAAACTATCCTCCTTACTTAACGACAAGGCAGCCTTCTCGAAAAGATCCCACGCCTGGATGACACTCAGCTCGTACAAATCGCTCACCCCACAACCATATTTCAATCAGCCTTACTCGAGGGTGACAAAAATGAATTTCCTAAGGTACAGACTGGGGATGCTTCCATGTACTCAACATTTACCACCATGGTTGAGGACCAAAGGCCAAGCTGCCTGCAGACTGTGTAACAACAAGAATGGTGACATTCTGCACGTAATTTGCCTATGTGAAGAACTGCGTCAAGTACGGTCTCAATTTCTAAAAGATTCATTCAACCAGAAAGGGATCCGCACCAGAAGGCATGCAGTGCTGGCCTGCTTTAACCCAGCGAACATCCAATTAAATTGCAGACTGGTAAAATATCTAAGGATGGCCGAACAAAAAAACGGGGCTAAAGTCTCTTCTCTGACTGCGTGTGAAACAGCTACCGGAGGTGGACAAGGAGCTATGGCGGGAACTTAACCGAAACAAGCAGAGACAATCTCGCCATGATATCCAAGCACGCCTGACCCATTGACTGCTCCAAATCACAATGCAGTATTTTAATCTAATTCGTAAAATGTTTTTAACCATGGCTTATGAATTTTATAGTGTAATCTTTTGCAATGGTTTTAATTAACTATGCCAATAAACTTACATTGCAACTGAGCATCCCTCAGGAGTGGATGAGGACATAATGTGAATGTCAGAGGCACGCAATGTTTTGGACATCGGCATATGAAGTCCATAAAACTGACCAGTAAGGGTAAAATCAAATGATGGAATTATGTACTCAACAGATTCACAAGGTTTGCTCACACTACAGGCTTCTCTCTGCATCCTTGAAACTTGCACTATCTTTAACCGAATAAGATACATAGATTAGTCTGCACACTGCAGGTTTCTCTTGAACACACTATTCATTTAAATGTTCCACAATCATCACAGAGAAAAGAAAAACTTCATATGAAAAGTAAGGAAAAGAAGATCATATTCAAGAATGAGACCTCATGCTTGCCTAAAACCAAATTTGTAATGTGTTACAAAACAAGATGTATACAATTAGACACTGTGAAATTCAAACATACATTGGCTTTCCAATCTAAATGTAAATAAACATAGTTTCTTCCTACAAATAACTTTAGCATGTCTATGTGTAAATGTTGTATAAATGCAAATACTTTTAATTGTAAAAAAGTCCGGATTTGGGCACAGGATTAAAACCTCCGTTTTGTCTCCATTGAGCTTCAACAGGTTTTCCTTCATCCTTGTTGCAATTTTGCTGAGCCCTGCCTGCAGAGGAGATGAAGAATTCTGATCTACGTTTGAAAGAGAAAAGATGATTTGCGAATCATCCGTATAAGTGAACATGGTCAGGCCTTCAGATTCGGCGATCTGCGCAAGTGGGGCCACATACAGATTAAAAAGCAAAGGACTAAGCACCGAGCCCTGGGGCACTCCAGATGGATGTTAATGTCAATGGACATCGAACCCTAATAACCAGACAAAAAACATATATTGACCCTTTCAAATCAATAGTTTCTAGATCTAAGTATGAAGCCTATGTTGATTAAACTCACCTGCAGGAATTTGCATGAAAATACGTTGAACGGACAAGAGAAGTAGTCATTTCAAGGGCATATTTGAAACAGAAAAGGAAAGCTTATTTAATTAATTATGCTTCTAATTGAATAAAAGTACTGTGGATATTTCAAATAGGCTGCTACTTTAAAATATGAGTGTTACATTATGCAGCCCTATAAATATATAATTTTTAATTTCTCTCAGCTAATTGGTATGGGCAGGGTTTAAAAAAAGTAAATGATCCAGACCTTAATCGATGTGCTCTGAGGATGCAAAGCAGGATGTATTATAATGGTGTTTCCCGCAACTGTGATTTGACTTTACATAGTAGGTTTAAATATTTCATGAGTCCCTGCAACACTTTTTTCGCACAATTAATGAAATATGCCTAATTTCTTTCTAAAAGTATCAACTTCTTTAACCAACATAGAATAGAACAAACGAGTTGACATGTTAACTACCCACTAAAGAAGATTACCATTTTAAACAATTTATAGGTTACTGTGTGGTCCTAAATTTCCAGTCTATTTACAGATAATTTGGCGTTATTTCTCTGCATTCCGCTTTGCATATGTATAGCTTTTGTAATTTATAAAGCTAACTTCAATGAAAAATATATAAACCGCACAAGAAAAAAACCTAAGTTCATGTTACTAAATGACTTCGGACCTTATTATGACTTTGGCGGTGCGAGATTGGGACAGCCCCAGCACCCTCACTGCCAAACCCATGTTTGAACCGCCCCCCTGATTAGGAGTTTTCTCCTGTCTGGCAGGCAGTTCTTTGGCACTCCCATCACAGTGCCTATAAATAGGCTCCAAAATGGGATAATCAAATTTAATACTGGCACGGCATGTACAGCTGCAGTCCATGCTGTGGAGTTACTGGGGTGTATGCACACAAGGGGGGCACAGCATGCGCCCCCCTGCATGCACCCTATGGCACAGAGGCACAATTGGGCTTTTGTTTCCTCTCCGCCACACTTTTCATGGTGGCCACACCTCCATGATTAGTGTGGCGTTGAGGAAATTTGGAATAGGCTTGGCGGAGGTCCAGCAGCCCCACCAGGTATATAACAGCCTCAAGACCACCACACCGCTGCCAGGGAACTCTGATGCCTGGCCCTTGCGGTGGTCCCAGGGCAGTTCAACCGCCCACGTCATACTATGACAGTCAGAAGACCACCACCGCTGCGCCCTCACAAGTCTGGTGGTCCTTGGACTGCCAGACTCGTAATAAGCCTCTTCACATTGCCCAGTACTCCACTTTTCAATTCTGGGAGCTTCCTTTTACAAATTATTGCTTTCAGGTGTGTTAATTCACTCCGTTTAATTGCATTAATATAAAAAAAACATCCCAGAATGCAGTAGTTTGATAAATGGAAGTTAAGGACAGTAAATATGTGTCCAGGTGATATAGATGGTTTCTAACCCTACTCAGGTCTATGAGTGGAACGAAGGTGAGCTCGGATGTTCTCAATAACTACACAAGCACTCGCCAACTTTCTGGAAAGTGACTAGTCAAATATCAATGGAAGAGATACCTGCTTGTCTGAATAATTCCTCGCAGATGTTTATAACGTAAACATATATGCAGCCAATCAACACACAATACTGCTAATGCATTTAAAATAAGAGTCTTATACCTGCCAGGCGGATTCATGGTTTGTTTGACACTGTCAGCTATTTCTGCTTTTCATTATTTTTAGTCAATACCACGTTGTATTCTGGGACTTAGGTTCTTTGTTTTGACTTTATCATTGTAGTATAGGTTGAAAGAATCCCGGGATACAAAGAGCTTTTATGTAAAGAAAAAAAATAAAACATTACTTGCTGAATGGCTACAGTTTCCATGCGAGGCACTTTGAAGGTATTTTATAGCATGATTTATGATAACAACGTACAGCAGATATTTGAGCTTCAAAAATTATTAGCAGATTTGTCAGCAATATTAGCTAATACGGTTGGTTCTTAATACAACGTATCCAACCAAAACACAGCAAGACCGAAACGCTCCTTTAATGAAGCAAGAAATGGGAAGAAAGCCCTCAAATCCGGAATAAACAATTGAACAATGGAGAAAAGGTTGGATATAAAGGCCAGTCTAAGATCTGACTTGTCTGTTTGTGGACCAGACCTAAAATGTGGTGCTGCTTCACAGTGACACACATATGAGATCTCCACACACATATTTTCCACCTACACTTGGTCAGACATTTTCACCTGAGTGGTAGCCACCTTTTCCTGGTGAAAATATGTCAGTGATGGGAAATATTATAGGGTGTGTGAAATTTGCGTTGTTTGCTTTCACATAATTATCTGGAATTCCAGCAAAAATACGGTTTATTATGCAATTTGAAAATCCATGCAAATAAATAGTATACGAAGCAAAAACACCACAAGCAATAGGCACTCACAGTTGCTAATCTTTTTACCATAAATATCACATTCATGGTTAAATGTTAACACAAATTGCATACCATTGACTAAATATAATGGTGAATTTCAAGAATTTCATGTAAGAAGCATAATGTGAAATCTTTGAAATGATGGGAGTTAGACTATCAAAATAACAAAAAATTGCCCAGGTCAAATTTATGTGCGTCCAACCTCACACAAGGGGATGGCGGCTAATATGACTGTAATTATGACTTTATTACCGGATTTCAATCACACGTGTGTGACCTATGAGTCACACATGAAGCAGGGCTTTTAACTTTCCAGACTCATTATTGCAGGTTTAGATTGGTAAAACACCACCCAAGCCATCCTGGAATGAACAAAGCAATGCTTCTCTGACAAGCTCTAACAGGATTAAAACACATGTCAGTAGCCCATTGTATAAAATTCCATATTGGCCTGGATCCCAATCCAAAGCTGTAATACTCTGCCTGGAATGGTAAAATATGTTTGTCATTTTTCAGTTTGGTGCGGGTAAAAATAGGTAATCCTGTACTTAAAGGCTTTGCTCACTGAGCTAACCCAATGCTTAAAAACCCTTCTTTAAAAACAGACATTTGAGGAGAAAAACCTTCTTATGTTGGTGGTGCTGTAGAATGTCCCACATAAAGGAGCTGCTCTCCACATAAAACTAGAGAACTACCCAGGATTCCCTATTTTCTTTTCGTATAATTAGTGCAGCACTTTAAGCCAGTAGGGCTTTGTAGAAAAGTAGTAGATAGATAGATAGATAGATAGATAGATAGATAGATAGATAGATAGATAGATAGATAGATATAGGCGCACCTATATATACATCCATCTTGCCACCTTCATGGAAGGTTTTGCAAAAATCCATCATGGAGGAGTCAAGAAAAAGGGAGTGGGTCCCAAAACTTTGATGTCCCACGTTCATTCCCCTAGGAAACTTTGGGGCATATTATCAAGAGCCGCGATAAAATTATCGCAGTTTTAGCGGCAGGAAACTGCCGCTAAAATGGCGATAATGGGCTTGATAATATGCCCTTGTGAATTCCCAAAGCTGCCCAGGTTAACACCAGAACCTGGGCTGCTATGGGAATTTACAGTTTTATCATCGTTCTTGATAATATGCCCCTTTGTTCTCCGATACAGAGCAAAATGAAAAGGGGGGGCCCTCGGCCCCCCGCACGCATGGCGGCGCGGCGACCGTCGCCCCCCCTTTCCCCATTGTTGTCTCTCGGTGGTGGGGGCGGGCCCTGGGGGGCGCGACCCACCACCGATTGGGCGGCGGCCTCCCTGACCCGGATGCAAGGTAGAAGGTCCGGGTCAGGGGGGGGCGGGCTACAGGAGGGGCGGGCCTGGGGGGCGGCCCCCCCCGCCTGGCCCCTCGGGAATAAAGAGGTGGGGAGCGCCCAGGAGACCCCCTTGTCCCTGGACGCTCCCTCACGGAACGGTGTGCCCCGCGCTCGGGGCTTCTTTGTTTTAGTAATTTTTCCCCCTTTCTTTTTTAGGTGTGGCAAGTTGTTCCGGGAGCTAGCCGCGTGGAGCAAGCCGCCTCTTTGTTTTCTTTGTCTCTGGTACAGGTCTCCGTGCGTGCGAGGGGGGTTGGAGAGAGACCCCGAGAAAGTGGAAATTCTCCGGAGACCCGTAGGATGGGCAGAGCCTGCACGCGACTGCCACGGCCCCGCGCTCGGGCGGAGTAATTGTCTCCTTTTTTTTGCCCTGCAGGGTTGGTAGCCAGGACGGCTGGACGGTTCGCCCTGGGGACGATCGCAGGGGGTGTGGAAAGACGAATGCACCGGGTGATTTGGGACAAAGGAGGCGGCAGGACTGACAACTCGGACCAGGGACAGGGCCCAAGAAGAAACACCGGAGGAGCATCGCTGGTGGGCAGCTGGACGGGCAGTGCATGGCTGCTTCAGGCGGAACGGAGGTAATCAAATTAAAGGGAAGTGCCCAGTTTTGATGTTACGTGTTCGTGTGCCGTGCACACGGCTGGGTGGTCGAGGGCTCCCCCTTTTCAATTCCGTGCACATCTCAGCTGTCATCTTTTTTTTTTTTGATAAATTACCTCTCCCTCCCAGCATACGCAGCTGCACAGTCCCACCCATCAGTTTTTTCTATTTGTGATATTACTGCTAGACGTTGGCCTTCAACATTGGTGATGGCCATAGAATTTTGCAGAATCCTATTGTATTGCATTGTACCATTTTATGTTGCGCTGCATACCAAGTTGTGAGGAGCTGATGTACATTGTACATTAGGGTAGAGTGCATAGTTGGCAGTGTCCTATTAGTTGTGCTCCCATGTGGAAACTGGGTTGGTGTTGTATTCGGGTGAACAAGGAACTGCTCTTAGCGTGGGGCTAATGCAGATGAATGAAGACAGTTTAATGGATGGCACAGGACTTACGAGAGGTAGATATGCAAATAGAAATCAATTCTAGTGGTTAAAGTTTACCCTGCACGTCCTGTTATGTTTCAAGGTTTTATGTTTTTCAGTTAATATCCAGTGCTGACTGCAGCAGTGGGATCAGCCACTCAGCAAAGTTTTGTGAATGTAGGTGGAGGGAAGTTAGAGGGGGAAAGAAGAAGAGAAAAGAGTAAGAGATATTCCTACCACTTGAAGATATAAAATATAGACAACTATAGATGCTGTCCAATGTTACTAAATGGGAATGAATGGAAGTTGGTATCATAAGTAGTAACCATGCATGTTTTTAATTGTAGACATAATGTATGTTGCTGAAAAATACACCTCCTGAGCGAGGAATGAAGTAGTAGTGTGATCAAAATTGGCAAGCTGAGAATAACTACACAATCGGTTCCAAGGGTGTTTACACAGTCCCATGATTCACCTACTCCTGCTAGCCCACAGGGAGCCAAAATCAGAACAGGGTTCGTACTCCGTTCTCTCTGAGGCTTCCAAGGATTGTTGAACATAAGTCGGGCGAGCCTTAGGCGGGTCGTGGTTCTAACCCTAGCTACATCTGCACATACATGGGTGAGCGACAAAGCACCTAGCATAACAAGACCAAATCAATCCACCCAGTGCTACCCCTTTGTCCTCCCCTCGTTACCCTTCCCTAGATCCCAGAGAGGCCATTGCCGTCTCTAACTTACCTACGGAGGCATCCTCCTGCCGTCCCGAATTCCCTCCCAGGCCTTTACGCTGTTCATTTTAGGGTGGGGAATGATGCCATTTCAGGCTAAGAAGGAGCATCGTGAAAAGAGACTGAGCGTGTTTCTATTGTTTCGGCTGGGACAGCGGCACATAACCGACTTCTTGGGTCTCACTTTGTTCGTTCTCAATTTGTTCGGTCTCACACCAGTTGTTCCCTCACCTTATCTCCAAGCACATACCCTGCTCTTTGAGCAAGATGCCATTCCAGTCAAGTAAAGCTGAATGTGTAGAGCATCTGCAGAAATTGGTTGATGGGTGTAAAACCATTTATCATTTTGTTTAGCCGGTGAGACCCCTAGTAAACAGATGTAGACTCCTAGTACCCCCCAGAGACTGGGAAAATGAGTGCCTGCACGCCTGTGATTCAGCTACGTGAAAAGAATTCAGTTTGTTCCCTCCATGATCCCATACTGCCTGCTTAACTTGTTTAACAACCAGGTACAGAAGGCCTGTGCGGTTTCCCCACTGTTCCATATTATTGTTAAATATAACATGTAAGCCCCAAAGGTTGGTTGTTTGGTAAGGTAATAAATTGTGATTTTGCTTTTCTTCTCTGGAGACCTCGCCAGGCGCTTTGGTGCAGTTCTCACCGGTGGTCTCTGCATTGGAACTGAAGCAGAATGACTTATGCCGGGGCTGTGTGATAATGTGGGTCATTGCTGCAAGCCACACTTATCACAGTACAATTAGCACATTTAATTCCACCCTGGATCCCTTTTTCCTTACTCCCTGCTTAACAAACGCTGGATTAGAGGTCTGGTATCTGCGGCTTTTTGAAATACCTTTGAATGCAAAAATAATGTCTTAAGTAAAGTGCTAATTATAGGGATCAGTGTAATGCCCATTGTGCTGTGACTTCCAATCATGTCGGAACAGCAACGTCTTATGAGCCTGCTGTAGTTTGTAATTGCTCGCAGGAGATCTTGTTTATGCAGGAAACACATTGACGAGAAGCTGAAGGTTTGAATCTTTGCAAGAGCTACACGTAAACACTGTATTTCTATACACCAGAGTGTACTAGGGTTGTTTTTAAAGTTCTGCCTACCTTTGCCGAAGCAGTCAAGAACATCAAGCCAGCCTAAAATCAACTAGCCAATTTCTAAAATAGTTTGCCCACATGAGAAGGGGGGGCATTCGCCCCCCCGCACGCATGGCGGCGCGGCGACCGTCTCCCCCCCTTTCCCCCCGGTGCCCCTCGGTGGTGGGATATTGTTTACATTAAGGATATTGGGGGGCATGCTGCTGCCTTTCTAGCCGAAATTAGACTTGTACCTTAACAGTTTCTTTCACCAGTAACCAGTTTAACACAAATGTGGTAAAGTAACACTTCTCCAGCTTTTCAAGCATTTAGGAGCCCAGTCAGCCCAAAACTGTGGCACTTACTCTATCTTACATTAGCACTGGCAGTATTCACTGTATTCAATGTGACAAGATGAACACAAAGTCACCGATGCCCATCAACTGGATCGCATCCATGTACTGGGGGGGACTCATCAGTAGGGAGCTTGGGCGTTTTTAAAATGCTCGGGTTGTATTTGGGTAGAATTCACAAGGCAGACGCAGCCCCCTGATGGGACGGGTCCCCAACATGGGTTTGGAGTTACCCAGAAGATGCTCTGTCGGCACTCAAGACCTCAGGTCATTCAGTTGATGAGTTCAGTTTTTGGATAACTCCTCGTCTAAATCAGAGCTAACGCTACATGGGTGACATTAAATTTCACCTGGGGAATAGGATGGATGTTGACTTTCCTGGGCTGCTTTATTGATGTCCTCTAAGCACTTGCAATACTTCATCCAAGCCATGGTTGCTGCTTATTTCTCTTAAGCAAAGAACAGCCATTGGCATGAGTCAAATTTTGACACTCGAGAACGACTATCATCGGTATCTGCTAGGTGATAGTTAGAACAACCATGGAACCATTCACGAATAGGGTATACCACCTTCCCTTGGGGTCATCCTGGGGATTAACGACATCTAGGGGTAGGGCTTGACGAGACTGAGAAAGCAGGTGTCCCAGGTCCCACTTTCCTTTGCATGCCAAAGCAGAAAGCCAAACAATGGACTTATTTCATTGTGCAGGTAATCACCATATGAGGTGCTGTTTCACTATTCTGGGGGGGTAATTGCACCAGTCCAAACATTGCACCTGTCCAAACGACCTTTCATGGAGGATAGGTTAAAGTCAACATCATTAGTAAGCTATCCTAGGGTTAGCTGTATTGCGTGCAGCCTTCTGGCTAAGTCTTGAGGGAATATAGAGCAGCTTGTTTTACCAGTCTTTAATCTCATGAATGAGTAAATGAAGAAAGAACAGGTGTATAACAACAAATATATGTATTTGTTCTAAACACACCCCTTTAGTTCCTTTCCGAGGCTAAAAGCAAGAAAACATTTGAGGCGAATAATTACAGTATGCAAACTTATATGGCACACAGTAATTTAGCACCATATACGTTGAGCTCTAGGGGTGTACCAAAGCCATATATTAAAAATATGGTGGGGGAACGACGAATGGCATAAGAGACAGGGCCTAGAGCCTGTGGAAAGACTACTCGGGGTCCTGATAATGTTACACACCCTGATGTCACACCTAAAAGGTGCCCAAGAGCCTAGTTGCGGCTTCACATAGTCCTGGGGATGCATGTGATCATGTCCGGTTGGCTGGGATGATATTTCCCAGAAGCCAAAGTGGCGAGCGGAAAAGGTCCTTGCGCCAGCTTATGGCCTGGCGGAGTTGGGGCTGTGCTAATTCTTTTAACTAAAGACTGTGATGCTGCACTGTTAAGTAGACTGTCTTGTTTTACACATAGATCCTATGCATAAAGACGTGGGTAGAAAACCAGGATTAAGAGGTGATGTCCTCGCCTGCAGCACAACTTTCTTGTGTAACAATGATTGTAAAAATAGGAAGCCGATGTTACAGCCTACCATGGTTAGGGCGGCGCTGATCCTATGCTTAACGACATAGATGCTGCACTAGCAAACAGACAAACTGAGGCTAGGCTTAACATTTACTGTCGACGCGTTAATGTGTAGTAATCTGGCACTAAGATTATCTAAAACTTAGCAACTGATGGTAATGTAAGACTAACGCGTGTACAGCAGTTATCGCCGGAAACACTAATGGTGTGTGTCTATCTTTCCAATTCATGTACGACCGGGTCCATGGCGGATACCTGGAGTGCTCCGCATCACAACAGCTGCAACAGGTGGACAGCCCAAGGGATGCTTACGTCAGTCACGGCTGGGTCCATGGCGGATATCTGAGGAGTTCTCCACACCGCAACATCAGCAGCGGGTGGACGTCAAAAGGGAAGCATACGTCAAGAAAGAGGACACCAAGGGCCTAAGTATTGCTGGCAGGTGTAAGTGCTACCCATTCCCTAAGGTGGGAGTGGGAATTGTCACCCAGGTTTGCTTGGTCTTTTCCTGGTTCTTGCAGTTTCTCAAACCTGTCACGCAGGGGAGGAACTCATCACCAGAAGTGGAGAATCCACAATGTGCCAGCACAAGCAACATGCTGGACGCAGGACAGGGAAGAGTTGGTTTGAGGGTCTGTGCCCTGGTCAGTTCAGGAACTTCTTTTCAAGGACTTTTTAGCTCAGCAGCCCGACCCCCTGTCAGTGGTGATACTTCACCTAAGGGGGACTGAATTGGCCAAACTGGGGAGGCGAATACTCATTGATGAGTTCATCTCCACTGTGGGTGGGTCTTCAGGACTTGCCCGGGTGGCACAGTGGTAGGGTCTCAACTTATCCCGTGGTGGCAGGGACTAGGTCAGGGCGTTGAATCACTCGATAAAGAGGATTAACACACAGTGGGACAAATTATTGCAAGCCCCCCTCGGTTGCAGATGATCCAACATGGGGTATTTGTTCTACCTGGTGAGGGGAGTCCATTTGACGGAGGAAGGAAGGGTCCTGTGGTCTGATGATGTCAGGGCCTGGTTGGAAGGTTTTGCTAAAGTGAGAACTTTCTAGGGTAGGTCTAGGCAGGGGGAGGCCAGATCGTCGGTTAACAATGCTGGCCTGTGGCGGTAAGGTCATTATCGGTGAGCACATATTTGAGGTCTGAGGGGGCGGGCATCATCCTATGGAGGTTCCCGCCCAGGGGGAGGGGCCTGCGGGCCACTCCTAGAACTCCAGGGGCAAGGTAATTCATGCTGCAAAGGAGCACGGGTAGGAGTAGTTCACGCTTTCCTTAGGCTGGTAGCCACCCCGCGCGCGTATACTCATGACGTCACCGGCTGGCGCAGAGTAAGGGCCCTCCTTCAGTGGGTAAATGGAGTTCAGGGCGTAGACCGGGCAATTCCCGGGGTAACACTGCGCATGCGCACGTCTCATGGGGAGGCGCAGCTTGTAGGACCTGACACCGGTAGTGACCCTGCCATATGGCCAGAAATGTACAAAAATCAAGGTGAGGATGTTTAGACTCGGTTAGGAAACAACATGTATTAGAGTTTTGTTAAGGTCAGGCTCTCAAACTTGTTGAAAATAATTTTGTATCTAATGTCCTGCTGATTTTTGTATAAATTGTTGATCATGCAATTAAAAACCTTTTTTAATTTCATACTTTAATAAATACGGCCGGGCGACTAGCGCCCGCCTTCCAAAAAGTAAAGACGTCTCGTGTCCACGTTCCTGGGTGTGGGGTGCCGGTTTGGGGGGGAGGCGGCAGCTAGTCGCTGACCATGTCAAATTAACAGAATTATACTCAGCAAGCACGTCTTTTCTGATTTGGTGTAAATGAGTTTAGCCGTTTTGTCGAAATGTTTAAAGGGGTGCTCCGTTGGGTCTAACTGGGCTAAAAAAATTATGCACATCAGCGTATCTCAAGTCATGGGAGTTCTGCTCACGAAAATAAAAAATGCCCGAAGGAGGTTTTCCTCCCGTTGGCTGTTTTCGTACTGCATTACTCCTACGGGATCCAGTGCTACCCACCCTTGTGGTACGGTTGTACTCCCAAGGTCCCTGTCTTGCAGGCTTCACCCCCAGGGTACAGCAGTCCTATGCAAGCTTCACTGATTGCAAGCTGGTGGGGTGTTGTGAAACAGGATTTGAGTTCAGGACAGGACAAGACCAAACTCTCTGCCCAATCTCCTACTGTGCATGGCCCAAGAATGTGTGCAGTGGGTGGATGGGCACCTGGGCGGGGTTGGGCGCAATACCTGGCCAGATGCAACCTAAAGTCAACCTCCCAATGCTCACACATAAAGGCCGTACACATGGTGGTTTGGGCACCGGTACTGGTGTTAAGTGTAGGGTTTGGCCTGGAGTGAGGCACAGCAGCCACCCCCACCGCGAATCCAAAAACCCTGGGTAAAATTAAATTGACAGTGTAGTAACACACTTTAAAATGTGTGATTGGTTTCACCTCAGTATGATACACAGATGTAATATTTTTCTGTCTAAATGTACGGCTGCTCCAGAGTTCTTCACTTTCGTTCACTAAGCGGTCTAGAAATAGTTGACAGAGTCAAAACTTTGTAAATGGTCAAAGCTTGGTACGAGTGTTACTGTGCCTTTACTTGCAGCTGCCTTGAACATAAATCATGATGTCACAGGAGAATGCACTTTTCATTGTTTTTGTGTGGCATGTTTCATGTCACTCTCCCTTGGCTCTCTCTCTCTCTCTCTCTCTCTCTCTCTCTCTCTTTCTTTCTCCTTCTCTCTCTCTCTCTCTCTCTCTCTCTCTGTACCTTCTTTCATGCAAATAATTATCCTACATAGTATTGAACGGCATTACATCATGTCCTTATGACAGAATGCCTCAGTTCCTGGCAAGTGTCAAAAACAGTGGACTTAGGCATACAAATGTACTATCTGGTTAATACAGCAAGTTCAACAGAGATCTCCCAGTGTTAAAATTGTCATAATTTACACACCACAGACCCATGTCTAAAAGAGTGAAATAGCTCCAATTATGTTTGCCAGGAAAGTAAAGGCAGTCATAAGCAGTCCAACAGCCATCTTGCTGTTTTGGTTACAGTGACACAGAGATAACTACACTATACTCTCAACAAGCTGCCTAGGGAATCAAGGCCGTACATCCCAATTAGTCACTCATGTATACATAAGAAAAAATTATTTTAGATGATGTTGCCCACCTCCATGGTCCACTGCTTATAGACCACACAATATAACGTGCAATGACAAAAACAGAGGCTTCATCAGGGCAAGACTAGTATCTCACTATATGAATGGTGTATGGAGGAAGGAAGATGGCAGGTTGAGTCTGCGGTGGGGGTCCTTATTTATCGCAACTATTTTACCCACAGCTTGTCTGTGCAGGGCTGGACGATTATATTATTCACATTTTTTATGTGTTTTATTGGTTTATGTCTCGTATATATCTGAGTGCTCATTATAACATACTTTATTTCCCTCTGTATTCATAACTCTATATCGCCTAGTGTCTCTTTCATCTTTAATGTTCCTCTGTTTCTATGGCCCAATTGAAAACGTTTGGCTTCCCAGATGAAGAGTTTGCACTATTGGTAGGATCTAGCAACTCTTTCAGTAATAGCAGCAATATTTTAAATCATGCCAGTGACGATACTAGGAAGCTGCTTGCATTAAAGAAAAAACTTAAACGCATGAAAGCACACGGGGAGTTTATGTCAGCATACCTTAGAGCAGGAATTATCCCCACAAGACTATGTGTCCGTAATATACCAAGCTTATTTGTGCATTATAAGCAATTCTTAGAGAAGTGGAGCATGATCGCCAGTAGATGCTCCAGGGATCTCATGATCCTGATCATCGAGACCGCCAAGGAATTAGCTGCCTCTATAAAAACTGAAGTAGACGAACTAGAAGAAAAAATTAAACAAGCCAATAGTGTAGAAGAAGCTCTCAAGAAACGAGAGGAATCTAACAAAGAATTGGAATCTTTCTCCAATTATCTAAATAAACGAAAAAATTATAAACTAATTAAAGACAAAAGATTTTGTACTATGGAAAACACTTTTCCATATTTAGGTCCTGATTTCTACAAACAAAATCAGTATGCTGATGAAACTAGATCTAAACCGCAGAGAGTCAATACCTTTTCTGATACCTCTGATTCGGAAGGTGAGAATTCCAGAACATACTATGAGCCTGAAGACACTTTTAACTCGTTTCAGAACAAACAACAACATGTTCAAACCCTTACACATCAAGCATTGATTGCTAATGAAATAACTGGTAAAGAATATTATTTCTTAAATAATAACAAAGGCAAAACAGCATGCATATATGGTATGCCTAAAATACATAAAAATGCCTTGGATCCCCCTTACAGACCAAATGTGTCTACTATTGGCACTGTTACTGAGCCTTTATCCAAGTTTGTTGACTATCATCTACGTCATCATATCCCTAAAATTAATAGCTATATAAAAGATACTGGGGACATGATCAACAAAGTGGAACATATGAAATTCAATCCTCACAATGATATACTAGTGACACTGGATGTCGAATCATTGTATAGTAATATTCCCTTGAAGGAAGCTATGGAAACAACAGATTGGTTTATTGATAAATATAATGTGATTTGCCATAAAAGTTTCATCTTATCTTGCTTACATATTGTATTAACGGAAAATATTTTTGAATTTGGCTCCACCCTTTATCGTCAAACGAAAGGTGTAAGCATGGGCGCTTCTGTTGCGCCTTCTGTTGCTAATATTTATATGGCAGCTTTTGAGGAGAAATTAATTTACAATGAGATAGCACCATTTGTCGAATCAGTCTCCCATTGGTCCAGATATATTGACAACATCTTTTTTATCTGGACCAATGGGAGTGATTCCTTATCTGAATATTTAAGTTGGCTCAACCTTACCGACAGTAACCTTAAATTTACAGCACATATAAGCACAGACCAAGTTGAATTTTTGGATATTTTAATTAGACTTCAGGCTGGATTTCTGGAAGTGGATTTATTTATTAAGCCTACAGCAAGGAATACCTTGCTCCACTTCAATAGTTTTCACCCAAGAAATCAAAAACAAGGTATCCCGTTTTCTCAATTTCGTAGAGTTAGAAGAAATTGTACAAATCGTATTGATTATGACAGACAGGCTGCCATCATGAGAAAGACATTTTTAGACAGAGGATACCCGCACCGGTTGGTAAGGGACTCCTATAAAAGAGCGAGATTTTTTGACCGCGATCATCTATTAATATCTAAGGCCATCAAAGAAAAGTCACAGTTAGTATGTGTTACCAAACACACTACGCTTGATGCTAAAATCAAACAAATAATTAATGCAAATTGGCATATTTTATATAGTAACCATACTCAAGGCGCCAAACTACTCAAGCCTCCGTTCGCCCATCGGCGTAATAGAACTATCAAAGACTTTATTGTTCACTCTCGATTTGATAACACCAATGGCCCCAGATTCATTCAAAAATCAATAGATGGGAGCCTGCCTATTACAGGTACAATGAAGTGTTCCAGTTGCAAATCGTGTGATATGATTATTAAAGGCGAATCATTCACACATAATGGTCAGACGATAAAAGCAACAGAAATGTGGAATTGTAAGACAAAGAATAATATTTATCTTATTTTATGCCCTTGTTCCCTATAACATGTAGGGGAAACCTCAAGAATGATTCAAACACGGATCACTGAACATCGTTCAGCCATCCGCACCAAGAAAATCCAGGCCCCTATGGTAAAACATTACTTAGAACAAAATCGTAAACCTGATGAGTTATGTTGGAGAATCCTAGAAAGAATGAGAACCCCTGAAAACAAAGGAGGCCTAAATATACGTAATAAACGTGAGGTTTTTGGGATTTTCTTTTTTGACACCTTTACCAAAGGTCTCAATAGCGAAATTCCTTGGGAGAATGCCATCATCTGAGGTGGGATCATTTCATACTGATGGTTTTCCTCAAGATCTTTAGACCCTGATTCGACTCGCTATATACTTAATAGATTTACCTGCTGAGTATTAAGATGCTATAATGTTGTGATTAAACTAACACCATAGCTGTCCATGTTGTTCTAAGTATGTTTCCATCTTTACTATATTAATTAACATCGTAATCACCAGATGTTTACATCATTATTATAGCCTTAGATTTCACCTTATCTTGGTTCACGCACTTATTTTAGGTTTAAGATAGTATATTCTTTTATCATTTTCAATTAAGTTTAATTTAATAGTGAATGTTCTCTGTCGTAGTCTGTCTTCGTTGCTTAACATTAGATCCTTAACAGACTCGCTGAATAAATCGAAGACAGAGCAGTCATCACGTTTTTTGACGGTTTTATTTTTGCTATGTTAATCATAATCTTAGTTTTAACCTTATCCCGTTTTACGCTTTTAATTTTAGGCTAGCGTTAGTATATTTCTTTTTTCCCTTTCAATAAAGTTCTATTCAAAAGTGAATCTTCTTTGCCGTAGTCTGCCTTCGCTGTTTAATCTTAGATCCATGACAGACTCGCTGCACAGATCCAGGACAGAAACGTCATCACGTTATTTCCGATGTTACGATTCACGCATGCCCATGAGGTTGTCACATGACTGCTTCCCCGTTGAATTAAATTCGACGTTTTTTTGCATTTGCGTTTTCTATTTCATCACCCTATACCGAGGAGGCCCCTTGTGCCCCTATTTCATGGTCATCACAAAGGAACATATCAGGTACGTTATTGCCTTGGCAACAACCCACAGATTCTATATTTTTTTAGAGCAACTTCGAAATTATTAATACCATCTATTTGGTTAATTTTAGACTTATTGTCCGTTGATGCACCATTTTTAGAAAGACACGCTACAGCAGAATATCGTCTGTTTTGACAGCCTATCCATCAGGTAATTGACTCTTTGAATCCCAGAAATAGTGTGCCTTTTCTGTGCATTATTTATTATTCAACATCTAGCACATCTACTTATATTCCCTTTTTGATCTTTGTTCCGTTTTCTACTTTCTTTACCAATTGCTCCGTTACGTCTCCATTGTTTTTATATCTACAGACTAGACTTTGAAGCTTCGCCCATTTAGAAGGATCTTCTAGCTTCACTTATGATCACTTAATGGACTCTATTTAAGAGGTAATTATGTTGGAGTCTGCGGTGGGTCCTTCATGATTTTCCGCTAAAAATCCGCCATAGATCCTTACAATATATATATGTTTCCTGTATTTATAGGTTCTTTGTTTTGGGAGTGTTGTGATCCCGTCATTATTAGTTTTTAGCTTTCGTGGTTTTAAACAGAATATCCCACATATTTGTGTTGCCGTATCATTATATCAATGTAAGTGTTTATTTACTTTATTGAATTTATTTCATACGAATGTTCAAGCTGTATGATTAATGTAAACGTATGTGAATTGGTATATCATTACCTATATTACAGAACGTTCACAAGGAGTAGATGGACCTATCCTAAAGTCTGTCCTCTAATTTATTAAGCGACCTACACACTACTGCGATTTAACTTCATATATGAAGTTAGTGTGTTGTTCCCTTTATTTATGATTTTTGAACACTACTTATTAGATGGGTCTCTTGTTTTTATCATCTGACTATATCATAGCCTTCTTTCTCTTTTTTCTTTCACTTCGACTTGTTAGGAGCACTCAGACGTTTTTACTGTTATTTGTATGTCATAATGTCTTTAGTCATCTGTGACTTCAGATTATATCGATTCAGGGAATTTTATTGTACTTGGAATCATGTTTTTTTTAATCATGTTTTTTTAAAATTCTTTGTAACATTGTACTGAGGTTTATGTTCGATAAATTTTAATGTTGAAATTTTCTTGTGTTTTGGATGAGATTGCTTATGCCAATGTTATAATATGACACAAAAAAAGACGTTAAGTAATTATAGAGTCTCAATGTTTTTTATTATGTTCCCTAGGTAAAATCAGTGGCTTTTTCCCAAAACACGCGTCGGATAGATATTAGTGATAAAGACTGCCACCTTTATACATTCATGTATATTTTATTGAATGACAATGAAATGAGTAAATCTAATTGTGGAATGTATAATTAGTGTCATTTTCAATTTTATGTTCTTGTTTTAATAATTAGATACATTATATTTTTCTACATGATTCTCTTGTCTACTTTTCCCTGTATTATGTATTTGCATTTGTATTGATTTGCTATAATTGCCTATGAAGCTTTTCTCTCATATTATATTTCCCTGTCCTAGGAATTGAGATATATTCATTTCTCAGGGGGTCCTTGTTTATCGGAACCACCCCACCCTGCCACTCTGTGTCAGCCACCGTCAACGATGCTGCTGTTACTGCTGCCGAGTACTGAGCTGAGTATTGAGCTGCAGATTCTCGGCTTTTGCTTACCTGTTCGCTGACCTGGTTGCAACAGCTCCACTTCACTGGCTGCTTGCTTTTTGGCGTTCTCACCTGAATGCTGCAGCCAGTGCAGAGCTCTTCACGGCTCCCGGCTTTTCCATTATCAATTCCAAAGATAGTGATACAGCATTTCAATGGCCCCCCAAAGATAAATCCCCCCCATGGAGCCAGAGGGGGGGCCAAGACTCAAATTACTTAACAACAGGGACAGCAGGAGCAACAGATGTTGGTGGTGGGGGAACCAGATAACCCTTGCCTGGGTCAGAAAATACTCAAGTAGGACGTCCAGTTTTAAAATTACTTTGGTCTGGCACTATGAGGGGGATTATACAGTCCTCTGCTATGGAGCCTGTAGTTGCAGATGAGAGGCTCTTGTTGGCAGATACTTTGATGGCAGAAGTTACAGCAGGAAAACCTCCTGGGAAGGATAACACTGAAGATGAAACAACATCTAACCTTCTGACAAACTCAGGACGCTTAGTCTCATCATCTGGGCCCCTGCAATCTAGACTACCTAATGTGAGTACTACTACTGATACTGCTGGGTCCCAGGGTGGGAGGAATTCTGGTGACATGGTGGCCATAGAGGGTGAAGGCTGTAAGAGGGACAATGATATTCAGGGAGGTCAAAGTGCTGTGGCACAGCGCAATAACAATGGCAGTGTCAATAACCCCACAAGGGTGGTTTGTAGCGATGATACTGTGACCATCATTAGTTCAATTGAGGATCTCTTCCCAATACAGATACAGATAGGGGTCCTTTGACTACTACTACACCTCTGTCGAACGGTCTAGAATATAAACCAGAGCAGAGCCACATTTATCCCAAGCAGAAGAAGTGTGCAGAGCAGGACCAGACTCAGGTGCATCAATAACCTAAATCCACCAGTCCTTCCAGACAACGGCAGCCTAACAAGGGTGGTAGCTATGCTGTTTGGAACAGTCCACTATGGAAGTGGTTTACGTCAAAGGGGGAGGTTAAAACACTTATTTTTTTGCTTGGCATCACTACTCCCTGGGCCTGTGGCAAATAAACTCCCCATCAGCCAGGGCTCACCCCACAAATCTTCTTCTGTGAATCCAGACTGTTCAGTCGATACATCCCTGGACATTACTCCGAAACGCTCTCCAACCACAGAGTCCCAGAATGATGATATACAGCAACCCTCACTAAGAATAATTCTACAAGTCCTACAGACCCAGCGCCCAGAAGCTCAGCTGTACTATACACAGGCTAAAGAAGATAATGCAAGGGTACAACAATATTTAGACGAAGTCTCAGGGAAGATCACTACCCTTACAATGGAACATCCGAGCTGCAGGAAAGAGTTGCCTGCACTGAGGAGGCCACATTGGCAACAGTTAAGGCAAACGGGGGCCATGATTCCCAGCTTTAATACCTCCAGATGAAAATTGAAGATATTGAAAATCGTCACAGGAGCGACAACTTGAGGATTTTTGGGATCCCGGAGGGAAAGAAAGGCTCTGACCCATGGCACTATATGGTACAACTGTTTGGGAGAGCTTTTTCAGACCTCTCGGGTTGGGACTGAGACTTTCAAATTCAGCGTGCTCACCGTCATCTGCTCAGTGGCAATTCAGCTAAAACTAATATGGCTTATCCTCGACCAATCCTGCAATACATTGGGAATTTTCTGTTGAGATAAGTAATCTCTTTAAAAGCTTGTCTGAGGCCCCTGCTTCGGATGGGGGCACTGTCAATTGTGGCTCCGTCTGACCTTTGCAGATCTAAAATGGACAGCTACCTCCAAAAGGAGGTGTCCCGGCGCTGAGGACGGAAGATGTGCCAACGTATAGGCTGTAGGGGCCCAAGTCTTTTTCCATGAGCCCGCTCACCTCAAGATTCCAAAAGATAGGAGAACCCAAATGTACTACTTTCTGGAAGACGCTAAACAAGCAATGGCTCGCCTGGGAACAGGACAGTAATGTTAACCTAAACTTTGGAGTTTTCGTTCATATAGGTTATCTCTTTTTATATTTACTCAAGTCTACATTTACACACATCTCCCATATAATATATCAGCATTAGGAGTAGGCTTAAATCCTTCTTAAGATGGGGTGGATGATTTAGACTTTTATTTCTACAGTTGAATATGATGTAGTATTCTGGTGAGGAAAAAAATATTTCTTACTTGTTTTCTTTGTGGTTCTCATTTCCCCCTGTTTTTTTTTGTGTGTACAAGGATGGTCAGAGGGACATGATGACACAGGACTTTTGGGTGGTTGATTGGGGTTCAGGGGCGTGGGTAGACGGTACTCCACATGGACTGTCTCCATCTGACAGCAATGGGGGGGTTAATTCCTTTCCAAGAGCATGAGATGGCAGGGGCATTCAGGGGAGGTGGGTGGGGAGGGGGCTACATGGCCCTACCTCAGCGATGGGGCTATGCAGACGGACTGGAAAAGGTCAAAATATGGTCAATTTTTCCAAGGCTTATTTTAGCATGATCTAAGGGGGTGTAAACATTTAAATAAACAACGTAGGATATAAGGGGAACAGGGCATTATAGAGCCTATGAAAGCTACCAGTCTTTATGGCTCATATTAAATGTGTGTGTTGCAACGTATCCAGAATCAAAATGCGTAGCAAGCGGCAACTGGTTAGGGAGGAGGTTATTTTTTATAAACCCTAGTTGGTAGCCCTGACTGAGACCCATCTAGCATATAAAGATAAGTCCTTATATAAGCAACTAGGATATGAAATAATTGCTTGCACATCACAATCAGTGTCAATACGTGTAGTGGCATTGCTGTCTGCTAAGAAATTCTGCGGTCAAGTGCTCAGAATCGCAGCCGGCTCTAGTGGAAGGTGAGTCCTTACCCAACTATTACAAAATTCTATGAAATCTGCTTTCTGTGTGATTTATCCCCCAATAATGATGACCCAGAAATACTGGACACATTGTCATTGGAGTTAGTAGATTGGGATGGGGAACTGATTGCAATGGGAGATTTTAATTGTATACTAGATAATAAACTAGATACTACTAATAGAACTGCTACATTGCGCAATCCCAGAACCAGGGCCTCACTTAGGGATATATTGCAGTTGTATGGGCTATATGATTCTGGGTGCATTTTGTATCCCCCTTGACCCTGGATATATGTTCTATTCTTGCTCTCATAGGCATTATTCCAGGATGTATATGTTTTTTCTTGGGAGGTCCCTGATTGATAGTATGGAAATGAGGGTTTGCCCTAAGATAGTTTCAGACCATAACCCAACCATAACCCGATTCTTTCCTCATTTGGGTCAACGGGAGATAGGCACAATCACACTAAGTTCTCATTTCCCAGGCATTTACTTACAAATAATGATTATATTAGTTAAACATGTGGCATACTTAGTGAGTTCTTCCAGGCCAACCAGAGCCCGGTTTCACCTCAAATAATCTGGGATACCATGAAAGCATTTATCAGGGGATGACGCTGCAGTTTAGTGTTAAACAAAATAGAGATGCTTCTGAGGAGGCATACACTCTCTGCCAGGTCATTTTACAACTTGAGGCACTACAAGTTCTTCAAATCTTGCAAGGATGGACAGAGGAGCAGTTGGTTTATGTTCAGTTAAGGGAGAAAAGGTCTCTCCAGAGGCGCAGATTAAAAGACCAGGTCCCCGCTTGGTTTATAAAACACAGAGAGTTGCAATTTGAATATGGGAAGAGGGTTGGGAAAGTCTTGGCCCTTCAGATACTAGACTGACAATCACGGTGTGCCATACGGGAAATCAATGGCAGGGATGGTACGCTTTATACTACCTCACTGCCTATTCCGGAACAGTTTGCCAGGTTCTATGAGGAGCTTTATAATCAGGCACAAAGCATAGACCAGGCAGACTGTTTACAGTACATCCAGTGGTGTAGCTTGCCCCACCTGGGGGAAAGCCAAGTTAATGTTATGCAGGCTGAATTCTCTCTAATAGAGATTGATGCAGCTTTAAAGGCTCTATCAATCAGTGAAGTGGCTGTCGAGGATGCTACACCGTTAGAGTTCTACAGGGTATTTAAAGATATAATAGCTTCCAAGTTCCTGAAAGTGACCCAACATCTATACGCAGGGGATTCCCTGGATGCCTGGAATATTAGTAATGTCACGGTATTTAAAAAAAACTATAAGTCCCCAGAAGATATGGGTTCTGCCCAGCCCATATCCCTGATTAATGTAGATGCAAAGTGGCTTGAGAGATCTTGGCCATGCATCTGGCCCCAGTAATTTCACTCTTAGTTTCCCACATCAACATGGCTTTGTCCCAGGAAGGGATACTAATATGGCAATTACATCTTTTGATGTGGCTGGAAGGCTTAATAAGAAAATGGGCATGATTCTTCTTGATGCCGAAAAGGCCTTCATCCAGGTTGCATGGGATTATATGTGGGCTACAATGAGGGCTTTCGGTATTAGTGAAAGATTAATCAACCTGACTCAAGCCATATATAAGATACCTAGGGCAAGGGTAATACTCGCAGGAAACTGCTGTAACCAATTTCAGATATCCAGAGCCACCCATCAGGGTTGCCCCCTTTCCCCTCTGCTATTTACCCTTTATATAGAGCCATATTTGCAGTCATTATGCTGGAACGTAGATATTCAACCTTTTACTGCTGGCAACTAACAGCTGAAATTAACCACATATACTGACAATGTGGCGGTCTCTTTTTCCAATCCTCCAGCAGCAATTCAACAAGAGGCGGTCAGGTTTGGTGGGGTTGCAGGAAATATTTGAAACTTAGCATCATTCGAATTTTAAACCAGATTCCACTACCTCAGGAGTAACTAATACTGTGGTTTATTTGGTCATCAGGTTATACTCAGTAGTACACAACATTATCAGACTGAATTACGAACATCTGCTAGCTATGGTTAATTCTTAATTAAAATCATGGAACAAACTCCCTTTGACAAAGTTCTGTTCCGTTGTCAGCATCGAAGAGGAAGGTGAGCCATATACGGCTCATATTACTTTAAACTTCTCTTGGACTCGAGGGTTTTCATGATGCCCGAATACATTTTTACTTGGCCTTTATTGCTGTACTATATTCTTGGGCATGCAACGCCTGTTAATACATAGTCCAGGTCCACACGGAGGACGTGACTCACTCAATTGTTTAAGGAAGATAACAAACCCAGGAATTTGTCTTTTTCTAGATGACGCTGTACCATTCTAAAACTTATTGTGAGATACTAGTCTTGCCCTGATTAAGCCCTATTTAGGGTGAAACATGTTGGGTGATCTTGTATTGGGTTACGAATATTAAAGAAGAATACTGATACATTATTGAAGACTCAAGAACCTCTTTTTTATTTATGATTAATTACTCGTATTGCCTCTCTGTTTTTGTCATTGCATGACGAAGAGACAACACGTTTTCCATTGAGGTGTCTGGCATCTGAGGGGGCTACAAAAACCATCAGTTCAATGAAGTCTCTGCAACAGGTACAAACAAGCAGACAACCATTCATCTGAAAACATGCAGGAGAGCAAAATTACCCTGGCACCTGTAGTTAACTCCCACCTTACTGCCTATTGTTCATAGGCTGAGCACCAGAACAGCAAGTGTGTGCAAGAGGGTCTCACTCACCAAAGATTTACAGCATCCACAGGCCTTTCTCAACATCACATTACACTCAGGCCATCACCAGCATTTTCAGCTCAAGGAGTGACTGCCTCTGGGCTGTTCTCATTATCCAATCCCACCCTGCTCATTAAATCACCCTCAGTGTACGATGTAAGTTCATTATGTACTGCGCTCCATTAGGATCAGGTCTGGAGGGTGGCCTCATGGATCCAGTATCAAGCTTCACGTCAATACGTATTATGGGGCCGCATACGATAATCAATCCTAATGTAGGGTAGGGAACACAGTGGGCCCATATTTTAACAAATACTGTGTATGCCTGATATACTCTGGCTCACAGGAAACCTTCTAGAGGTGGACCTTGTTGTATGTATGCTGTAAACATATATCTAGATCATACAGAGGCAATGGATGGATATAAACAAGCTAAAATGGTCATTATTGCTGCTTTACCGTACCTTTTCTGAATGTAACGAATTACAGGGCGGTAGCAGTGGTAGAATTAACCGTGATCCTAATTCTTTCCAAAGCCATTTCCAGAACTGAATGCAATTTGATAATGCTGCAGTAGGTTTGGCACGGGTATAATCATCTGTGCTTCTATCACTTTTATTCAACACAGCATAACCAAACACACACCATTATTATTTTGATGTGGAACACAAAATTCATGTTGGATGACATTTCTGCATATGATATTCTGAAATACATCACCTTTTTGTGCAGGGAGCACTATTTCAATCTCAATGTTTTTTGCGTCTAGTAATCACCTTTTGCCAGATTTATCATGACTCATGCAGGGGTGCATTGCGCATCATTCTATGAGAAAGAGTTGCTCTGTGTTATGCCACTTTGCTGTGTCATATATGCGCCATATTATCTATGTGGCCCACTTGACACACAGCTGAGACATGCGTCATGCAGCATGACGTAAAGTTGTATCTGCTGCACAATACTCTGAATTGCAACTACTGGCTGCATGATGAAAAGCTCAGTTGCGTGCCACAATACACCTTTACGTGTTGCAAGTCAGCATTGTGTTACACAGGAGTGTAATGCAAGACGCAAAAGTATAAAGAAGCCAAGCAGTTTGGCGCAATTGTTTACAGACTCCACCATCTTGCACCATGGAAAGAGTGTGAGGAAGTCAAGAGGGCACCAACCATGAAGATGTTCTTAAAACTCAATGGAAAAGGAAACGGAACTGTACAGAGGAAGAAAGCCAAATATTGACAAGTGAGATGACCAAAAATTAATATCTTTTGTTTGTTACCTCTAAATGCCATTAGCCAAGAAGTGTGCCTTATGGGAAGCAATAATGGACAAGATTAACGTTGAGGCACCAACAAGAAGGACTGTAGTGGAATGTAAAAAAGGTGAGCAGACCAAACACACTGGACAAAAGTAAAACTGCCCAGGAACCTTAAGGCTTAAATGTACAGGAGGAGTTAAACCTGTTTGAAGAACATTAGTCAACACTTATTCCATCTGAGTTGGTTGTCCAAATCAAGGGCATTGATAGTGCTGAGGCAGAGGACCAACAAGACATACAGGGTAAGTGATACCATAATACATGTAAAATATATTTGAAACTTTGCAATATGAACACTTACAGACATGGGCCACACTTACTGAACTTTTTATGAAATGCAGGGCAGCAAGCAAAGTTGTTTCCCTTTCTTGTGTGAAAGGGGCCTTCCCAGGGCAGAGTAACACAAGGCAGCGACTTGTGCTGCCTTGCGTTACTCCATGTATAGTAAGTTATAAAGACCTATACAAAGTGGCTCTGTGTGGCATAGTAAATCTCATGTAAGAGTGTGGGCTGCCTTTGTGTGAAAATGCAAGCCTTTGGTAAATGTGGGTCGGAGTGTATAGCACCACATAAAAAGATGATACATCTGCACAACCCACATACCAGTTACTTGTGGTGCATTTTGTGCTGCCTAGTTACACATTTTACATACCTCAAACAACTTGGAACGGTGCTTGCACTTCAGGCTTGTATGTGTGTGCAGGAAAATATTTTACCTTCTCAAAAGAGACATGTCAAAAACAGACACAGAGCCCATGATACAAGAGTTGGCTTGCCTTATCCTCACTCACGACACAAAATACATCTGTACCTACATATGTGTCAGGCGTTCACAATGCCACCAATAGGGATATGTTTTTAAGAGCAAGCATACTGGTTGAGATGTTTATAGTGAACATTTTATGCTATTTGTATAGATGGTAGGTAAAGCAACATGGCCTCTCTATTCACCTCAACTGCGTACCTTTTAAGTAGAATCCCTATTCACCTTACGTTTGGCCCACAGATCAACCGGGTGGTGGGAGTTTGTTTCGGGATCCTGAAGAAACTCAGAAAGGTCTTGGACCTACTCCCGATGGGTGCCCGTCAAACCCTGGTTCACGCTCTGGTGACAGCTAGGTCAGACTATGGAAACCTGCTGTACCTAGGGGCTCCAGAAAAAAGCATGGCTCGCCTGCAAGTGCTGCAGAATGCAGCAGCACGTTTGGTTCTTAGGCTGCCCAGAAGGGCGCCTTCGAAGGCGGCCCTCCAGAAGTTACACTGGCTCCCTGTGAGGAGAAGAGTGGTATACAAAGCCCTCTGCACTTGTCACCGAATTCTGAATGGTAGGGCACCCGACCCGTTGAACAAACTTATTGAAGTGTACCAACCTGCACGTGCACTCAGATCTGCAGGGGGTGGTTTTTTGAGGATCCCCAGAGTTAAGAGAGCCCGCATGGGAGGTAGGTCCTTCAGATGCCTAGCGGCAAATAATTGGAACAAACTACCAGCGGACCTGCGCCTGGAACCGGAGGAAACGAGATTCCGAGCGAAATTAAAAACCTTTCTGTATACCATATAACTGTCTGCCCAGTCTTTTGTGCTCCTTGCACGCTGCCTCTCTCACTGTTTTAGCGCGCGGACACGCCGGTGTGCGTAACGCAGCGCTCTACAAATGTCCCTAATAATAATAATCTTAAGTTAAGATGATCTCAATATTTTGTGAAATTTTACATCTGCTCTATGTTTTACACCTCCATTCAGGAATCCATGTGAAATTTAGCCCCAGATTTATCAATATTTCATGCAATATAGTAAAAAACAACAGCTGCGCTGTGTTATGTCAAATGTTGAGAGCAGGAATATGTCATACATTCATGCTCTTTTTCTGTGCTGGCGCACTGGGTGCTGTCTGATTTCAATGCAAGCACCTGTTGCACCATGGTTCAGGGGTGCCTGCGTTGCAGGCATGATTGATTTTGTGCAGCAAGGGACACCTTTCTACACAAAAACAATCCTCAGAGGTCTTTTTGTCTTTTTTGTATGCTGCTTCCTTATAAAGAGGACAAAACAAGGAGAAATAAACATATATTTTTTTTCGTTGTGCCTCCATCATGAAGGCATACCATTTTGAAGCTTTCCCAGTTTAACTTGTCATGGTAAATCTGGTAATGCTCCAAAATACATGGGTTGATGAATGAGAACACCTACTCTCCACCCTTATAATGCCTTCCCAGCACAGAGTAACACAAGGTGGTAACTTGTGTTGCCTAGAATTACTCTGGATATAAAAAGCCAAGCAGGGCAATGCCACGTAGCTTTATGTGGCTTGGGAAATCTGACTTTAGGAGTGTGTTGTCTTTGAGTCATTTGGCATAATGCAAAGGCAATGCAATACTTTAATAAATCTGGCCCTAGGTGCTCTAGAGAAGTTACGTGTGTGGAGCTTCAGCCAACAAATTGCAAAGGCTATCATCTATCGTGATGCATCCGTCTGGTGAGGAGGCTGGTAAATGTAGGATTTCTTTGCGAATCTGTGCTTCTGTGAGTGATCAGATCAGAAATGTGGGTGGATGCCAACAATCCACTTATATTTCTCTGTAAACATGTTGAAATAAAATGTTGCCTATTGATATGCAAGTGCTACTCCGATGGAAGTTTGATACAAAAATATTGTCATTTTTTGTTAACATCTGGTAAACATACACAAAGAGGTATCTAGTGCCAATTGACATTTTCCCATTGTAGACCTTGCAAGGAGCATACCGGTTTGTGTAGCAATATCCACAGGCAATGAAAACAATTGTGAAGTGAAATTCATGCCTATAATGATCAATATTTAAAGCAGTGCAACACACCAATACAACTTGGTACACTGCATGAAATAGAGAGGGCAGGAACGTCCCATATCTCCCAAGATATGGGTAATTCCTGCCCATGGTACAAGGGGGCCTTCTGCAGCACAAAAATCCTTCCAAGGGTTTTTCTCCTTCTATGTGTGCTGCAGAATGCTGTCAATGGCAACATTGTTGCTTTGTTACAGAACCAGCACACCCTTGCCTGGGAAAACCATCCTGTCTTATTGGCATTCACTAATGTTCTTAGGAAATTGGACCATTCATCTTCACTCTGATGTATGTGCATTGGATGCAAGTAACATCACTCTTCAGCCTCCTATTCCACTCCAACTACAGCACAACAGGAGGCAGAACGCTTGTCAGTGGATGAGGTGGTATGGTTCTCAAGTGTAAGAACTTCAATTTCCAAATGAACATTAGTGTGTTCTAACCATTTTCTCATGTGTTTGATATAATGCCACCTTATTTTCTGACAACTGAATTCTTCAATTGGTGACATGTAGTTGAACATGCCCATCTGTTATTCATAAAGCATCCATCTTAGATAATGGTAAGTGGTACATTTTTCTTCTTTCCCTCAGTATGTTTTTGCACCAATCAATTAATTATCTGTTGTTTGGCGTCCCTCCTCTACAAAACATTTATGTATTTAATCTTTCACATGAAGTAATGTGGGTGGCACCCACACTTATTACACACTCACAAAATAGTGCTAATATGATACCATGACAGGAGTGGTTGTGTTTTATCTCATTTATGTAATATGTCATTTCTGAGTCACTGATATGAGACTGTGAAGCATCAGCAGAATATGGGCTTTGCACACTACCATGCTACCCATGATTCAGCCAAATGAATACTATTTGTATATATATGCCAGTGCTAAGGGCCACTTTCATCTCAGGCACAATATCATTAATGATCATACAGATCACAACGGCTATAATTTACCTAATGTAAATTCTTAGAAAGTCACATGTTCGTGTTGAATTTAAAGTCAATACAAATACACAAAACATGGACCATTTAGTTCAATCTAGGACTTATGTTGAGTATTTTAAATAAGGCCATTAAAAACAAAGAGGCTTAGATTTATATGAAGTGATGGCATGATCTTGTTTCTTCCACACAAGTCAGAGTTAGAACAATATAGGTCCCTTAGATGCATGTCAAATGAGGATGGCAGTCTTTGCTGGCCAACATTTGTTCATAGCATTTCAAACAGTCACAATCATTGTCCAAGTTGCATTTAATGATGTAAACTCTTCCATGTGATTACTTCTTGTATTCGCCATGGCCCTTCCCAATATAATTGAAAAGTCTCACAATTTTGAGTTTGTCTATATTGTAAGTCACAATGTGTCAGAAAATAAATTCACAATGGTGGCAACTACGGTCCAAGAATTTCAGGATTTACTCTCATCTCTGTAGCAATGTGTGTTTGTTTGATCATCACACACATGACAGCATTGTCATATTCATACCAGATGTGTCAGAATATTAATCAATCTCTTCAGGAATAACCCACATACTCTTTACAAATTCACACCACCAATAAATACCAACAATGAAGGTTGATTTTACCACTTTCCAACTCACAGTGTACCACTCCCATGACAATGCTTAAATGGAGTCTCTCGAACATTGTAATGGAAAGTCATCAGTTCCACCGGTTACACAATGAAGAAGACTAACATGTCATTTGTGTCTGTGATGTTTAACAGTTTATCTAATATATGCATCTGTCCAATGTCAGAGAATGTGTGTTAATTTACATATGAGTACACATGACATTGATTAGCAACTTAAGTCCTCACACAGCAATATTTAATTGCAACTAATAACTTGCCTTACCCTGAATTTATAAGTTTAAAGTGTATTTTCAAAACATAAGTAGTACTCAAGTAAATAAGCAAAATATAATAAACTATAAAATCCCTAACTAATCCTATTCTACATGTCCTAATCTACATCCTACTATACCTGACCTTAATCTTAATATAACTATACTGTTCCTAACACATGACATAATAAACATCAGCCCTCCCACATACCTTAATAAAATGAGCAGACTCAAGACCTACATATTCTATGAGCTAAACATACAAGAACTATACCTTAATTGCTAAAGAAATATTCGTCCGGTACTTTTATATTTTAACTTTTTCTATTCCTTAGCAGATGCTATCAACACCCCTTCCACCAACCTACTTATCATACGTATATTAAATACAAATCTTAACACTAACACCTACCTACTTAATCCTACTTTGCAACAATTACATTCAATACTAAAAACCCTAAATAACTAATTCAGCACAAACAAAAGCAAAATAATAATAGGTAATGGGAAAAGGCTGAGGGAGATTCACTAATTTGCACCAATTTTATTGTGCTGTCAAGTAAAGTGCCTCCTGGACCCCATACAGTAGGTAATTCTTCTTGAGCCGTAGGCTTTTGTGTTTGTCTTTTTTTTTTACAAACCAACTCTAGTGTTTTTTGCTGCTTTGAAATAATGTTATTTAGTCTGAGGGAACATTTTCTTTTGAACTACTTCTATGCTGCCTGTCCCTTTGTAGTGGTTGGTGTGGGTCCATGCTTGACTGCCTTCTTCATGCCACCATGAGGGGTAGAAGCTCCAGTTGATGTTGTTGCCTGTTCTGTTTCCTCAGAAGAAGCCCAGGTTCTGGAATGTCTTCCAATCCTCATAGTTTGGCCATGACTCTGTAGCCACGGGTGGCCTTTTTAACAAGCCCTTTGGGATTCATCTTAGCATCAGCATTCATATTAACTATAGAAATGCTACAGAAACAAACATATGAGTATGCAACATTACCAAATATCTATTTATACCACACAATGCCAACATGCCAAATACATACATGCTCTACCTTCACATTTATGTAATAATGACTCAAATGGCAAACTATGCCAAGGTCTAGCCACATTAACTTACAAGTTGTACAACAAGTTACATGTTGGTTTGCTGTATTAGTGCTGCTCACATGGCCATATCAGTAATGTGAATCAGCAAAACATAATACATGACATAAATATAGCACATGCTATGGTGAGTAAATGTATCAGGCTCTTCTGCATCCAGAACACACAACCTTTATACTTTATATCTCACATTGATTGTTAGCACTGGCAAATGTATGTATGTACTTCTAAAATATATGCATCCATTGAAGTCAAAGTGCTTGAACAACCATTATGGGAGTGGTCTCTAGATCGGATATACAACATTGGTGACCTAGATTGCATATGTGATAGATGTAGGGCTAAAACTCCAATGAATTGAAAAAATTGGGCTGAACGTACAGACTAACATACATGTCATTTTGTCTTTACCTTTAATGATGGCATCAGTAACCCACTCTACCACTATCCCACTCGTTTGTTACTTACTCTCTCACTACCCTCAGGCAGAACATATCACAGGATTCAAATAATGGCTTGGCCTTTTGTGTTTCCATGCTAAAAGGTATTACAAATATGTTCTCTCTCGTTTATGATGGAGATGCAGCAAATTCACATGGAGGTTTATGACACAGTTAGTACAAGTCTTACATGAACAGCTTCATATAAAATGTCGAGGCCCATCATTTTAGCAGAGGTCAAGGATGCATACCCTCATTTGCATACAAAATGCATCTTATAATGCTTCAACACTGACGCCATGGACCTAGACTGCCTGTGTATGGGATGTGCAGCATACAGTACAGCATAAAGAGGACATATCATTTGATAACGTAATGATGCAAGCATATGATCATGGAGATATGCAGGATGTTGAATAGAGGCTCACACATATCGCTGATTTTTCCTTTGTGTCTTGACATGGACATATGGCAACAAGTAGTACTGCTACAGGGTGTGTGTATACATTTTAGGAATTTGCATAGGAGAGTGAATACATTTGACTTTCATTCGTCTGTAAATTATTTGGGTATAATGAGGACACAATAGGCAGGGGTGACTATAAGATGACTGTACACAGCAGTAAACATACATTGTAAGGGTCAAACATGAGGAAGGAAAGCCATATTTGTAGTATACCATACACAGACATCTACAAGCAGTTTCACTGCGTTTTGTATGTTTCTTCTTGGATCGTGACTAGCGTGACACTTTTATATATTGAAACTTAATAGTTGTATTAATTCTATTAACTTATTCATTTTGATTTCTGGACATGCATTATGGAAATTTGTATCTGACTATTGAAGGTATGGTTGGGTGAGATAAAGGGAAATTCACACAACATGCATATTTTACTTCACAAATATTATTTTTCCTTATGTTTGCCCAATTTTAGTGGTATCGCAATAAGCTAGTACATATTTATAAAGACACACAAGGGGGCATTTGTGATGTGTTGCTGTGTAAATAAAAGTTACAGAAAACAGTGGCTAGTGCTGCCATGCATTACACTAATTTCTGTGTGGCATTCTATGGCTGAAGCATGTTTTTTTCCTTTGCATCCACCCACAGATTGCACAAAATTGCCGATATCAAATGGTTTGTGTAATTGAGATTTTGCTATATATCTTCCCCCGCTAGTGAATGCCGTAAATTGGAAGATTTTTTTTTTACCATTATCCTTATAACCAATCCCTATGTGTACAGCCTTCAGCAGCACAAATGTAAAGGGGAAAATGCTACGAGCTTATGTTTTTGACCAGGAAGGATCCTCCAACTATATTAACACAGGTGTACCTGTCAAGCAAGCAACCTTGCACCATGGTTCAAGAGTGAATGGTTGAACACTAGGATGCATGAAGCACACCAGTGCTAGGAGAGAGCAGTAGTAATCTTATTTTTGTAGACATGAGGCATTTATGCAGTACCCCTTTCAACCAATACATCAACAGGTAGGACAGTGTTGCTTAAAAGGTTAGTTAATGTGGGACAAAGTGTGTGACTATGCTCATCACATGGTGCATGTGACATTGTTCAGGGAAAAATAGAAGACATACAGAAGTTATACTAGGAGGGTATGCATAATGATGTAGGGGAGAAGGACAGAGTGATGAAAAATGTTAGTAAGGGTCTTACAATTTAGCTCCTTTCATCCGAAAAGCCAGGTCTTGAAGCTCTTCCTGAATGCTTGCAGTGTGATGCTTCGTCTGGTGCAGAGGGGGAGTTCTTTCCAGGTTTTGGCCGCGATGTAGGAAAAAGAGACCAACACGTTCCTAGTTATTTGTTCTCCTTGAAAGGTCACCTGCCATACACCTGAGGTTGTAAGCTACAAATGGTACTGGATTACTGAGATTTGTCCTTGGCATTAGGATCTGTAAATGACACAATTTCATATCACCACATGGTTTATGTCCACCTGAAAGTAACTTTAGATGAAAATGATTAATTAAAGGTACAAAACACATTATTATATACTGATATGTTATGCTTTCAACATACTATATTGACACATTATTGATGTAGACCTATCTGGCAGATAAGAATCTACCTGCCTCATATGAAACTGCCATGTGATATGTTTTCTCAGAGTGAGTTACTGATCTATTCTTACATGTCTAGGCCAGGAACCATGCACTTAGTTAGACAATAGATGCAATAGCACACCATAGCTCAAGAGTGCCTGGGATGGCAAAATAGTCCATTCATTGGCAGAGTGCAATTAGACTCAAGATAATTTTCGAATATCAGAGTATATGCTGGCCATTAAGTTCCATTTTTTACTCTTTTTTGGTTTTGATGCAGACTTTGTATTGTGACTGCTTATATAGAAAGTGTTATTTATAATAGCAATGACATTCTTTCAACAATTTTGATGAGTTATATACATCTGCCAAGTCATACTTGGCGAAGTATTAATTTGTTTAGGTAACATTTCTATTAACAATACAATTGCCACTCCATGGAACACTACAAGTTGCAACAAAATCTAATATTTGTTACGTGCAATTTACAAGTGTGATTTGCCACGTTTACATGGATTTGTATGTCAACCATACTGCAGTGTCTATGTAAATCACTGAAAAGCTATATGTATCCTTTCATGTTAATGGGATATGCACATTAAAAATATGTAAAAGTTACTATTCTATGTTCTTCATAAAGTGATGATGTCAGAAAGTGTATACATACCAACTGGCGCAGTTATCTCCAGTCCCAGCAGGTCCAGCAAACCCACCTCTCTTGAGACTACATCAGTCCATCAACGTTGAATTTGGTTGACAATGCTGTCCACTCCTGTGACCTAGAGCACTTAAGCAGATGCTGAGTTCTTTACAGCCATAACCATTGCTTATTCTTCCTCCAGCCTCAAGCATACAAGGGAGGTAGTGGGCAATAAGCCATATTAAGCTCCCCTACCTCTGTCTTATGAACGTTCTTCTCTCTCCCCTTACCTGACATGACACATGCACACACTAAATCTGTATAAAAACCTATTAAAATCCTCTAACACCCTCTAATAATAAACCCTTAAACTACCCCACATTGAGAGCCAAAGAACAAATTTAAAAGGCAATACACTATGGATAAAAACATTACTCACAAATAACAACAACAACCACAACTGTTCACTAGCCAGGCATTTCCTGTTAGTCTCTAACACAACATACTATTTCACAAAGAATGGGCCAGACAAGACATGTTTGTCCTACGCAGCATACAATTTATCCACACAGTGGGCACCTAAGACTTGTTAAAGGTGTGCATCGCTGTATCAGTCTACCTTTGACTAAATGCAGGGCAGCACATACAATTTCTCCAACATCCAATCAGAAGTGACCCTACACAGTATAGCAATGCACCTGGCTACACAGCGTTACATGAGAAGGACATGCCTGTATTTCAGGTTCTTCATAGTGATATTGCATTAAGTATTACCTAGTGCCAACTGAGAAAAGCATGCACAATAGTGCTAGGTTTGGTGCACTAGAGGCTGCTTTGGTGGTTAGCAGTAAGGAATGCCTTCTGGGCAAACGTGATTTCCATCAAGTGATTTTCCTCTTTCAATGTGTGTAGACTTATGCAAATAATGTGGAAATAGTATATAAAACTTATAGCTTAACATTTGTATGCAAGTTACATCAAACTTGTGCAGGTGTAGATATTTTGCCCAGTCCCACAATTAGAAATATATGTAAACTTGGGAAAAAGTGAGAAAAACATTATGTAAGCCTGCAAACAACAATGCTTCACAGACGACACAACTAAATCTCTGTTATGTTAATTGATTCACCACAAGCAGGTGGCTTGCGTTACAAATATTTACAATCAGTGCAGAGCAATGCAGGGCCTTAAGTCTGATAACATATGTCCTACAAAGGTTCCTTGCTTTGCTATGTATAGCATGGCAAATCCCATTTACCCAAGTCTGTGCAAGTCATCACTTTACCTTACCATTTGCTTGGAAAGAGTTACATGTGTGAACCCTGTGTATTCCAACATATCCAACCATCCTATTTCGCATATTAGCATAGTAACTTACACAAGTACACCTTGAAATGGATGAAAAGTAGAGGCCTTTCCAGCATCACATTGCCAGGTATGTTTATTTCTGAAAGTTACTTCCATACAGTACTGGTGGTGCATTCTGCATCACACCTTGGAAGAGGAAAGTAGCTTGAGGACTCATTTTTTAGTGAAGGAAGGTATCCATTCTTACACACAATGTAGTTGGCCTGTAACACAGGTGCCTTTGCACCGTAACACAAGGGTGCCTGGGTTGGCACTATAGTGCACTTATTGGCAGAGTGCAAAAAGAGATCAGGCCCATATATTGTCGGTTATGGTGCACTCCTGAACTATCCCTGTGAAACGACGCATGACAGCAAGTGGATTGACAATGTTGTTTTACCTTACTTTGCTTGAAATCTACACCTATGTGCCTTAGCAGTCTGTACATCAATGTTTTTCTCCATAGTGTGGGCATAACATGACAGTGAGTGACTCATACAATTAGCCACAGATGTTGTGATGCGTTTAATTGGAACCAACCATGTTTTCTAAACAGCATATGACATTAATTACACTATGGACATACTTTGTAGTCCCTTTGTTGACACTCAGATTATATATGCACATCCAACTCCTCTCCCACAGCATCCCTCCTTTGCAATGGCGAAAGCTCTTACATTTTATCCTGTCATGTCGAAATTCTGCATACATACATGGGTATATACATAGGTACACACATTCTCATTTTATGGGGCGCTGTCACAACACAATCTTGCAAAATGAAGTACCATACACTGGGCCACATTAATTTAGATTAAAAAACTTTGATTGTAACACTAAGGGGCCAATTCTGATCTCGCTCAGAAGGGCTCCTAGCGGCATCTGCCAGGAGCGAGTCCGAGTCGTACGTGTGATTTTGGTGCGATTCGTACAGCTGTACGAGCGAGCAAGTACGATGCGTTAATCGCCCCGGGATCCGACCCACTCGTACCTGTCAGCGATGCCTCACAAGCAACTCAAAGAAGTCCGACGCATACGGCGCAATGCGTTCGATTTACGGCCTGCCAAGTACGATGCGCGTTGTGAGTAGCCGGTGCGAGTTGGAGCCTCCGGCTCGAAGAAGCTCTGTGAAAAGTACTTCAGGGCTCCACGCCCCCTTTTGCGGGGGGCACAGACGCAAACACGCGACAATGGGTGCCCTTCTCCAAGACATATGTTTTTCACGATGGAAGCCTATGCATGTGAGGTACAGCAGGCTCCTATTGACTTCAATGGGGCTCCGAGCAACCCGAGTCCATCGGTGCTGCAGTGCATCGTACTCTGTCGCTCGGAGCCCCAGAAAACGAGTCGTTCAGAAAGCTCTACGGGACAGAGTCGGTCGTTGGGCTTTCCTAACGAGATCAGAATTGGCCCCTAAGTCTGTTACCCGGTGGAGTATATACTGTTTGTATTTAAGTGGAAAATTCATAGAACTTCTATGTTTAAAATTTCCTGATCACATGCCCAAATGAGCCCACACCTGATACTCCATACCTTCTATACATTATTTATTAATTCAAATTAAGTTGAACATTTCTACCTGTTGCATTCTGTGAAACACATGAGCTTTGTTGAGAAGTTTTATGGCTACACTGCATATATGCTAAAACACTTCACCTATTATCCTTTCTTAGTGTTTTACATATTGTAGTTTAATCATAGCGTGTGTACCTGTATCATAGACTGACTATTTGGATAATGACATTGTGAGACAACATCAGCAATACTACTGTGATGGCATTAGCAGGTGTGATGATTTTGATATATCCCTAAGTTGATGTAACATAGATGGTTCTACTCAGCTATCATCATACATTCTCAGTTTACACATCTTAGCTTTGCTCATGACACTGACACGCTCTGTGTGAGTGGTAGGATTATGTTTTAACTTGAGTTGGTAGGCTTGTGCGATACCTGTAAATCGGCAACTGCATTTTTAAAATAAAAAAGAAAGTAATTTTCTGTTTTTTACCGGCACTCCTGCACTTTGTCTGAAGCGCTAGCTGCGCACCTTTTAACTGCTGCTACTTCTACTTTAGGGGCTTTTTTCACACTCCCCGGTCCACCGCGAGCTTGGCTCGATTGTTGTGGAGGGAGTTTCTTCACTTTCCCTTTTCGCCAGCCCTGCGTCCCACACTTCCGGTTGGGGTGGAGGAAGCGGTCTAGTGTTCACACCGCTCTCCCCCATAAGGCCCGCTGTGCTGGCTGCCGCGAGGCGGACGCGCTCTATGTGAGTGGTAGGATTACGTTTTAGCTTGAGTTGGTAGGCTTGTGCGATACGTGTAAATCGGCAACTGCATTTTTAAAATAAAAAAGAAAGTAATTTTCAGTTTTTTACCGGCACTCCTGCACTTTGTCTGAAGCGCTAGCTGCGCACCTTTTAACTGCTGCTACTTCTACTTTAGGGGCTTTTTTCACACTCCCCGGTCCACCGCGAGCTTGGCTCAATTGTTGTGGAGGGAGTTTCTTCACTTTCCTTTTTCGCCATCCCTGCGTCCCACACTTCCGGTTGGGGTGGAGGAAGCGGTCTAGTGTTCACACCGCTCTCCCCCATAAGATCCGATGTGCTGGCCAACGTGCATCGGACGCGCGCAGCGGGCGCGCCGTCGAGGCATTGAAGGCGCGCCAAAGGCAAGCCCGTCTGCGTCTGTCCGCGGCAGACCAGCGCCAGGGGCCAGTCCCCACGCCCGGTTCACGACATACTCAGCAGCCCAACTAAGATCCCTCCAGGGAACCTACGATTTAGATAGAAATTCCAAAAGCGTTTTAGTACATGAGGGCATACAGGCTCATCACATCAATTCTGATTGCCCGGGCAATCTCCCACCACAGGGCACCGATCTAGACCTCATTAACTCAGGTGCGGAACAAGTGCCTCCGCCCTGCACGAAGAAGCCCAGCGATCTGGAAATCTATTATTTAAATACCCGATCCCTTGGAAAACACCAGCTAGAGATATTTTCTTTGATAGATACTCATAGGCCGGATATCCTATTTCTGGCAGAGACGTGGCTGTCCCCTGATTCGATCCCTGACATTCTGGCGGCTATCCCAGACACCTATTATATAATTCAGGCAGATAGGGAATCCGGAAGAAAGGGTGGGGGCGTGGCAGCAATCATTAACCAGAAATATCAATTCTCTTCGCTCACAACCAGACAGATCCCCCTCACAGAAAGCCTGACAATCAAACTGGAATCGGCCCAAACCTCCTTGGCTTGCGTGATCATATACCGACCCCCCCGTCACATGCCCTCTTTTCCTCATGATTTTGGCGACATGATTGCGCAATTGGTGATCAATCATTCAAGAGTCCTAATATTAGGAGACTTTAACTACTGGCCCGAGGACAAAAATTAATGCAACTCCTCATGAGCCCTCGCCAGTTTAAACTGCATGCAACATGTACAAGTAGCCACGCATATTAAAGGTCACTCCCTTGACCAAGTGTGGACTCAAAATGTGACCATCTCACAGCTGGCAATCTCTCCCTGTACCTGGTCCGACCACTTTTACAATCTCTGATTTCTCTGCTCCCCCCATCTTAAAGCCAGGTAGTACGCAAGCATGAAACTGGAGCAGAGCCTGCCTTGAGTCCTTTCACTCCATCTTAGTGGGCACGGCTCCTCCGACCCATACTGGATTCTATTACAGGACCGGAGGCTTCAGATTAAGCTTCTCAATCTTTACTGCATAGAACACAGCAGCCAATGAAAATGTATATTTTCACAAAACAGTAACAAAAACTTCATTTCCCATGAACACACATGAGTATAGGCACGCCCCCACAGTCCATAAGAACCCCCTGCGTGCTCCCATCATCCTCTTTCTTTGCTGCTCACAAGCCAGAGTTAAGTGCACCTCTCCCTGTCCCCTCACTCTGCTTGTTGGTTTGGGGGTGCTTTGGGAACTTGTTTTCTGATGTACTGGATTTAATGCGGGTTATTCCGCTTCCTATTGAGGACTTTAGGTGCTAAGTAGCTGGTGTTTTGAAGAAATTGTATTTCATGCTTAATTGCGGGTAGCGCTCTCACCTCGCGCTGTACTCGCTGTTTGGGCCGTTCGTATGACTGGGGCTGCTTCCGCTGAGGAGCGCGCGCGTGTCAGCGCGATTGTTGACGGTCTCTGACCGCCGACGGGCCGCCGCGCACGTCAGTGGAGCCCCGTTACCGGCAGCCTGCGGGCGCGCAGGAGCTCCCTCGTACGCCCTGACGCAAAGGCCGGGTGGCTCACGGCCGACGCGCGCGCCCAAAAACGCTGACCATTTGGGCTTGTTTTTAGTAGGTTTGGTAGCGTTTTGGGCGGCGCGCCACGGCACGATCCCAGGACACACTGGAACGCGCGTTTTGCACGTTCTACACACCGGCTTGCCTCTCGTGACACCGCCAGTCCACTGGTAGTAAAATGTATGTGGCCCAGAGTGTGCACACGCTCTAGAGATTGTTAGGGCCTAGGTCTCTGACCTTGGAGATTACAGCTTTGCTGAGGGGGTTTGGGTAACGTTACAGGTTCATTCAGATATCAGTGTGCAGTGGGCTGACCCCCCCCACCACCCCCAAGATCTGCCAGGGTTTATCCCTTGTGTTGTTGGTTATCTATCTCACCATGGAGAATTGGGTTAAGTACCCTGAGGAGGAAGAGGCAGATGGGGAGGAAATGACTGAAGGGCAGCAGGAGGCTGTCCTGGAAGATAATATTGTCAAAGCGTTGGATGCCTCGGTCCAGGCTTCAGTGAATCGAGCCATGGAGACGAAGGTCCCCCAGACTGTGCAACAGGCACTCGCAGTGGCCCTGCACCCCATAAGAAAACAACTGGAAGGTTTTGCTAAACGCCACGGCTATGATAGACAGAAGAAGCAAAAGCGGGCAAATCCCTCTCCCTCTACAGCAGGTTCGGACGAACGACAACTATGGCCGCATGCCCAGTCCATGGCTTCCTTGCCAGCTCGAGAGGCTTTAGATCAGCCACGTTCTGGCGGTAAGGCTAAGAGTAAACGCCATATAGTGGTGGACACGGATACCACCACCACAAATACGGATACCAACACAGACACTGATACCTCGGAGGAGCAGCCTCCCCCTCCTAAGAAGGCCAAGTCTGCCCCCAAGACGGCTGAGGACAAGACCCTCAAGACCTTCCATTTTGATCCTTCCGATATAATTCATCCTCGGTCTTCGGACTGGGTCCCGCCAGCGGAGGTCTCTGACTACCTTCACGACCACCTCAGGAAGAGTTTCACAAGGGAAGTCCGCAACCGGCTGCGGTCGGAGTGCCCGCGTCCAGATATACCGGACAATGTCGCTGACACTCCGGAGATTGATGCCAGTATGTTAACCTTTTTGAAGAAATTTTCAAAAGACCCCAAAAGGGGGCTGGACAGGGCTTGGCGGGGCTGTCAGGACAAGATGCTTGATGTTGTTGGTCCCCTTGCGAAGATCTTAGAGATGGCCTTGGCGGCCAAGGAAGGGGCGACACCGGTGGATCCAGACATCTTGGCTGAATGGGCTCAGCGATTTGCTTTGTAGGCAACGCTAATTGCGCGGTCTCTTCAGAGAGGCGCAAGTCCTTGCTGCTCAGAATGGACAGCAATTTGACGGAACTTGCAGAAGTGGAGCCGGGTCCCCTGCCTGGTGGTTGTCTCTTTGGAGACTGTTTTGTTAAAGATGTCACCAAATATGTAGGTACTTTCACCGCATTGGATAAGGCCCAGAGCGGTATCAAGCGCGCACTCACGCAGGGTGTTTTCAACAGGGCCGGGCGAGGCGGAGGTCGCTCGTCAGGTCGAGGTTTCCAGAGAGGCTCCCAGAGAGGAGATTTTGGCCGCGGCCGTGGTGAGTGGGACTCCACCCGCGGTGGCACCTTCTATCCGTCTCGGAGAGGTTTCAACAAAGGACGTTTCCAGTCGGGTAACAACAGAGCAAGTTTCAAGGCACACCAGAGTTCCGGTGAGTGTACTAGATGTGTCTCTTCTTCCATTGGGGGGTCGCACGCAGCATTGTCTTCTGCAATGGCAGGTGTTAACTCAGGATGCTTGGGTCTTGCAGACCATTCAGGGGTTCCACCTAGAATTCTATTCTCCTCCGGCGCAAGCGTTCCCCCCGCCACCTCTCCATTTTTCCCAACTAGATCACAGTTTCATAGAAGCAGAGGTGGCAGACTTGCTGAGGAAGGGCGCGATCGCTCCGTGTCAGAGAAGCCCTCGCGGTTTCTCCAGCAATGTCTTTATAGTTCAAAAGAAAGGAGGTGGCAACAGGCTAGTGCTCAACCTCAAAGAATTCAACCAGTATCTGATGTACAACCATTTCAAAATGGAGGGTATTCACATGTTAGCGGATTTGTTACAAGAAGGAGATTGGATGGTACGATTGGATCTGAAAGATGCATATCTTTCTATTCCGATTTTTCCTCCACATCGCAGATTCCTGCAGTTTCTTTGGAACAGCCGTTGGTACGAGTATTTGGCTCTTCCTTTCGGTCTCTCCTCGGCTCCCTGGTGTTTTACCAAACTAATGAAGCCGGTGGTAGCCTATCTCAGAGAGAGAGGAGTGCGAATGATCATTTACCTAGACGACATCCTGATCATGGCGCAGGATCGGTCTGCTTTGCAGCAACAGCTGACCATGACTACTTCGTTGTTACAACGCCTAGGGTTTGTGATAAATCTGAAGAAGTCCGTAGTGACCCCTTCTCAGGTGATAGATTTTCTGGGGTTCACGATCAACTCCCTCTCGGCGCAGCTGTGTCTTCCACGGGCGAAGTTGAGGGAGTTGAAGAAAGAGATCAGGAAGTTACTGGACAGTCAATTGGTCACGCTCAGGACGCTGGCCAGGATTGTAGGGGTTCTAGCGTCATCGATCCAGGCGATATTTCCAGGTCCTTTACACTACAGAGCCCTCCAGCGCCTAAAGATCAGGCATCTTCAGAAGGGTCTCTCGTATACGGACTCGGTTCCGCTTACGGACGAAGTTCGGAACGAGCTTCAGTGGTGGCTAGGCCACGTGGATGCCTGGAACGGCAGGGCGATCTTCGGATCGCGGCCGGACGTAGTGATCGAGTCAGACGCCAGCAGATGGGGCTGGGGCGCGCGCTGTGGAGATGTTTCCACAGGCGGCAGATGGTCATCACAGGATCTAGAACTTCACATAAATTGTTTAGAACTTTTAGCGGGATCGTTCGCGGTCCGCACGTTATCCCCGAAGCAGACATCATGTTGCATCCTCCTGCGTCTGGACAATGTGTCCGCAGTGAGGTATATCAACAAGTTGGGCGGCACGAGGTCGTCTCTTCTTGTCCAAATAGCCAAGGAATTTTGGCATTACTGCCTTCAGAACCAGATATCGGTAATTGCGGAGTACATCCCAGGACAGTCCAACCAAGTAGCGGACTGGCACTCCAGACATTTGCGGGATTACAGCGACTGGAAGCTGCTTCCCCAAGTATTCCTCTGGTTGCAGGCGATTTGGGGTCCATTTCAGACGGACCTGTTCGCCTCCAGGTTGACTTACCAGATTCCCCGGTTCTTCAGTTGGAGACCGGATCCGATGGCGACAGCGACGGATGCATTTCTACAGGATTGGTCGCAGGGGACTCAATATGCCTTTCCTCCCTTTCTGTTGATCCCCAGGGTGATGACTCAGGTGATAAGGCAGGAGGCAGAGATCGTCATGGAAACTCCGTGGTGGACGTCACAGGCATGGTTTCCCAAATTGTTGCAGTGGAGCTGCGACCGCCCCCGGCTATTACCGGATTTGAAGTGGCTGTTGCAGGGCCCTCGTCAGGAGCAACACCCATTGCTGTTGGAGGGCAGGTTCACCCTGATGGCATGGAGGCTTTCCGGGAACAGTGGCAGCTGCCGGGAATTTCGGGCCAGACTGCTGATTTCATCAAACAGGCTTGGGCACCTTCCCCCAGGAAACGATATTCCGCTGCCTGGAAGAACTGGGTGGATTGGTGCGTGGGACGACATCTGGATCCCGTGGGGGCAGAGTTATCCCAAATTCTGAATTTTCTGTCAGAGAAAGCGGCCGATGGCCTAGCGTATCGCTCGGTCAACAACTTTCGTTCGGCCATCTCGGCGGGGCATGCTCGGGTGGACGGTAGGCCAGTGGGCATGCACCCGGTTGTTTGTAAGTTGCTGAAGGGCATCAGGGTAGCCAACCCTCCCAAACCCAAGTACACGGGTTTGTGGGATGTCTCAGTAGTTATTGAATTGTTTAACAGATGGCCGGTTAATTCTCTCCTGTCCAGGAAGCACTTGTCGGCAAAACTGGCCATGTTGCTTTGCTTATCGTCTTGCAGAAGGTCTTCGGATGTGAGAGCACTCGACGTAACAGGTAGAGTGTTTACCCCGGAGGGGGTTTCTTTTCATATTACAGGTCGTACTAAAACATTGTCTCGACATATTTCTTATAATTCTTTTCCTGAAAATGAAAAACTATGTGTGGTCCAATGTTTGAAGACTTACGAGGAATGTACAAAGGCCTTGCGGCCGCAGGGCTGTTCCCAATTATTGATTGCTATTCAGAAGCCCTTTAAACCGGTGGTGGCTGCCACTATTGCTAGATGGCTTTGATTCATTATGAAAGAAGCATGTGTTGATACACAACTTTTTGGTGCTCATTCAGTAAGAGGCGCTATGGCGTCAAAATCATATGGTTTAGGATCAAGTATCCAAGATATCATGCGTTGTGCAGATTGGTCCTCTGAATCAACGTTTAAAACGTTTTATTATAAGCCGGTGGGAGATATTACTTCAGTGGTATTTAATCAGCGTTAAACTAGCATAATCTGAAGCCTCCGGTCCTGTAATAGAATCAAAAATTTGCTAGCATTCGCGACAAGAATTTTCAATTCTATTAAGGACACGGAGGCGAGGATTATCCCACCCGGCTTAATGTACTGTATGTATTAAGCTTACCCACCCTTTTATGCAATGATTACGGTGGTGTTATTTCCTTTATTTCAGGGTCTGATAAGAAGTCGGATTGATCGATTTCGGATGTCAGGATGTTACACCTGAAGCTGTTCTTCCACGTTGGAGGATTGTGAATGTTCAAGTTTTGTTGGACTTGTTTCGCCTCAAAGAAAGAGGATGATGGGATCACGCAGGGGGTTCTTATGGACTGTGGGGGCGTGCCTATACTCATGTGTGTTCATGGGAAATGAAGTTTTTGTTACTGTTTTGTGAAAATTTACATTTTCATTGGCTGCTGTGTTCTATGCAGTAAAGATTGAGAAGCTTAATCCTCGCCTCCGTGTCCTTAATAGAATTGAAAATTCTTGTCGCGAATGCTAGCAAATTTTTGATCCCTCCTTACCCAAACTAGGAATCTTACATCTTGGTTAAAGTTGGCCAGCGATTAAGTAGCTCCCCTGAAAAATATTAAAATCAAAAGAGCTCATGATGCTCAAAGATGGTTTTCTTCTAGCCTAAAGGAACTCAAATTGAGACTCAGACAAGCTCAGTGAATATGGAGAAGGAACTATACTCCGGAACTTAAACTAATTTATCTGGCCCTCCTTAAAGAATATAAGCTCTCCTTCCTCTCTTGCAAAACCGAGTACTTTTCGTTAAAAATTCAAAAATCTGTCAATAAAACTAAAGAGATTTTCTCTATCGTGGACGAATTGACTGGCCCCGAGAGAGTCGCTGCGCAACCAGTACACTCGCAATCATTGTGTGACTAATTAAACCACTACTTCTTTGATAAAATAGCTACAATAAAGGCCAGCATTCCAGGGAACAACACCCCCACTGTGCCATCTATTGTATGGCAAAAACGGGCAGTTCTAAACCAGTTCCCCCCTATCTCCACTGAATCCTTTCTTAATCTGATTAACAAAGTCAAGTCGGGCTCCCCTCTCGACAGTGGCCCACCTCAAATTCTGCGTGAAGCTTTCCTCATTTGCCCAGACCCTCCTATCTCCCTCCTCAACACCTCTATCAGTAGTGGCAAGGTTCCCGAACCTTTTAAAAACGCGGAGATACTTGCCATCCTAAAGAAACTTGGTGCCAATCCTCAAGTGATGAGCAACTATCGTCCGATCTCCCTATTGCCCTACTTGAGTAAGATATTGGAGGCCCATGCGGCCGGCTATATGAGCTCGTTCATAGAGGAGTCACACCATCTGGATCCCCACCAGGCGGGCTTTCGACCAGCCTACTCGACAGAGGCAGTCATTTTGACAGTCTTGGACGAACTAAGAGCGGGCGCAAATCAGAACTCCCCCCAGGCACTGATACTAGTTGACCTGTCAGCGGCTTTTGACACGGTCAATCACAACATCTTGATCGACCATGTCTGTAGCGCGGGGATAGGTGGCCATGCACTGAAATTAATTCAATCCTTTCTGACAGACCGACACCAATCAGTTTGCCTGGGTAACTTCTGCTCAAACAAAGGTAAACTTCAATGTGGAGTTCCTCAGGGCTCCTCTTTATCTCCTCTTTTATTCAACCTGTATCTGCAGCCCTTGGTCGAGGCATTGAAGGAAATGGAAGTTCTCGTCTTTAATTACGCGGACGACCTTCAATTAATTTTCAACATACAACCGACCAGCTCCTCTGTGTCCAACTTGAAGGCTGTCATGTTACACATCAGCAACTGGATGAGCGCCAATCAGGTCAAGCTGAACCCCGATAAAACGGAGCTCATTCTGACAGGAGGAACCCGTAATGCTTGGAACACCAATTTTTGGCCAACATCTTTGGGCCCAACGCCTGTCCCTGCACTTAAAGTAAAAAGTCTGGGGAAAATGATAAGCAATGACTTATCTATGAACCCCCAGATTAGTTCCGTAGTGTCGACTTGCTTTTTCCTCCTACGGAAAATAACGAATATAATAAGATTTCTCTCAAGAGAAGCACTTACCTTGGTCGTCTTGGCACTCATTATCTCCATACTAGACTATGCCAACTCCCTTTATGTTGGAATTCAGGCCTATCAAGCCCAGCGTCTGCAGCTGATTCAGAACCACGCGGCCAGACTTATTCTCCAACTCCCTGTGCGTCAGCATGTGAAACCAGTGTTGAAGCAACTCCATTGGCTCCCGGTGAGTCAACGTAGTGCCTTTAAGCTGGCCTGCATGGTTCACAAGGCACTACTCGGAGGAGGGCCTAAGTTCATCTCCAATAAAATCAGGAAATATACCCCGTCCCGCACTCTACGCTCCTCCAGCCAACACCTATTGGCCATCCCCTAGTTTCGGCGCATCAAACACGGGGGATTGCGGTTTTCCACCCTCGCTCCTCAAGATTGGAATAAAATCCCTTTGCCAATTCGGACAATAAATAACTACCTCCAGTTTAGAAAACAGCTGAAAACCTGGCTCTTCACACAAGCACACTCCAATTAACCACTCCTCACAGTTAGAGCCCTGCCTTCCGAAGCGCCAAGAAACCTACCCGGTGTACGTAGCGCTATACAAGTATTGTTTACATTACATTACATTACAACAAACACAAGATTACTTTGTATTTCTTGTGTTTAAAACGTCATGTCTATTGACAGTGCACATCTAGTTAAAGCACATATGGCCTGTTTCACAGAAGTAATCTGAGACGAAAGTCTAACTTTACTACTTTTGGTATTCACAAAGGGCATTTACAAGTGGTAAAGTTAGACTTTTGGACTGAGTGTAGACCAAAAGTCTAACTTTACTACTACTAAAGTTAGACTTTTGGTCTAGGTTAGACTTTTGGTGTGTCTGTTGGTTTGGCAATTGCATGAGGTTCTGGTGTATGTTGTTTATGTTTGATTGTGTCTTTTTCAGCATGTGTTTGGTATTTGGTTAAGTCTGTGCATTTTGTTTTGGTTGGTGTTGTTTTGGGTGTAGGTATGCTTCAGTGTGAGTGTGTTTGTTTTCATAATTGTGCTTTTGTGTTGTGAGTGTGGGTGTGGTGACGGAGGCAGGGGGTGAGGTGCCTTTAGCAAAGGCAACACAGCACTTTTAAGGGGATGGGTTTGTCCAATGGGGGAGCAAGAAAGAGGGTGAAGATGGCTATTTGGGTAGTGGGCAAGGATGAGGTTCATACAGTTCCTGGAGTGGCCACCAGCACTAGGCACTGTTCACTTGTGGAGGCCTCCAAAGATGATGATGAGCTATTGGCCTTCATTTCAGTCTCTTCACCCTCCATGCCAATGTGTCCATCAGCACCAGATGACTTCACTAGAAACACAGTGGCCAGCTGCTTTGCTACCTTCTTGGGCTATGTTCCCTTCACCTGCTCCTGAAAATGCTACAAAGACATAGGGCCCGATTCACAGAACTAACTTAAGAAAAATCCTAAACTTACTATCATTTTGTTATTCACAAAAGGCACTTACTCATTTTGGTAGTCACAGAAGGCACTTACTCATTGATGAGTAAGTGCCTTCTGTGACTACCAAAATGAGTAAGTGCACTTACTCATTTTGGTATTTACAGAAGGCACTTACTCATCAATGAGTAAGTGCCTTCTGTGAAAACCAAACTGAGTAAGTGCCTTTTGTGAATACCAAAATGAGTAAATGGTAGTTTAGGTTAGGATTTTTTCTTGGGTTAGTTCTGTGAATCAGGCCCATATACAATAGTTTTATTGTATCTGTGTAAATATAACTGATCATGAATTCTATGGCAGGACCGGAGGCTAGTATTAAGCTCTACTTTCTTTATTTTCCTTAATAGGAGGATTCAACAATAATAAACAAACCTATCTTTCCCATAGTTCACAGGGGAAAGGTCAGAGAAGAAGATGAACCAAACAAATAGAACGGCAGGACCACAAAGGCAGGAGGCTTCTGTGAGGCTTCCTCTTTCTTTTCCTGCTCTCCCCCCAGTTAAGTAATCCTCGTTTTTCCTCTTCAGTTGTGGTGATTCTGCTTGTGTTTCCTTAGCTGTGTTCACAGGGGAAAGGTCATAGAAGAAGATGAACCAAACAAACAGAACGGCAGGATCACAAAGGCAGGAGGCTTCTGGGAGGCTTCCTCTTTCTTTTCCTGCTCGCCCCCCAGTTATGTAATCCTTGTTTTTCCTCTTCAATTCTGGTGATTCTGCTTGTGTTTTCTTAGCTGTGTTGCTGAGGACTGGCGGCACTTTAGCAGAGGAGTGTGTCTGTGGCCACGGAAGTGTCATCACCACTCCAGTTGCGGCCGAGTTTCTTGTATTGGGCAGCAATTGCTGCTGTGATGGCAGGGAGCCGCCTGACGTTGCACTTGCAGATGCGCCTCATTGCTCTGCAGGGGGCGTGCCTTTTTCTGTCAGTTTCACTGGCACTTCTGACAGCGAGCGTCCCAGTGGAAGCCTGTGCCCGAGCTGCCCTGGAAGCCATGACGCCCATACTGTTACGGATCTGTACTAAACTTTCCTGCAACAGCCTGGTGCCCTCCAGTGCGCGGATCAGTAGCTGGTCAGTTTTGGTTTTCTTTCTTGTCATCAGCATGTAGCCAGCCCCTGAAGTGGAGGCTGTTCACCTGTTGAGGCCGGCCCAGGCGCGTGACACCCGCAGCATACAGGGTGCTTCTAGCGCATAGCGGTTAATGACTCTGACTGTTTCAGTTACCAAACTATAAGAGCCTATGGCTCACAAAAGATTCTGTACCTGCACCCCCTTGAGTACTAGGTGGGTCCTGAGGCTCATTAAGGCATAAGGTCTTTTGTTGTGTGATACTCTCAGCTGATTCTGCCCTGAGGCACTACCCATAATCTTAAGCATGGAAGGGGAATACTTTGAGGAGGAGTCGTTGCAGCTCCTCCCTCTGGATGATGACTTTTGCGAGGCAGTAGGTGCCTCTATTCAACAGGCGATAGCAGTGGCTGTTGAGCACCATCTCATGGAAATCATGTTTGCTTATGCAGAGCCCTCCACCTCTCGGGATACCCCCTGCTCCTAATCACACACCTAGGTGCAAGCAGGACTCAGCTGTGGATCTTGGCGCCTTTGAGTGCCTGAAGAGGGCCTTTTGCCCCTCGCCTCACCCAATCTTGTTGCACTAGAGGACATGGATACCATGTTCCATCAAGGTTGTCTGGATGGGGAGGATGAAGAATATCCTAATCAGACTAATGATGAGGTGGGGCCGTCAAGGCCTTGGTGCCCCCCCATCCAGCAGGGCGGATCCTCTCTTTGACACGTTGGTTCCTGAAGACTTTGTCCACCTCCGCTCTGCAGAGTGGACCCTTTTACGTAAAGTTGCCCAATTCATTGCAACCCACCTCAGGAAGCCCTTAGAAAAGGAGGTTAGGGCATGCCTCAGGGCAGAGTGCCCCCATCCTGCCCTCTCGGGTAAGGTGGCGATCACTCCAGAGATAGACACTAGAATGGCCACATTCCTACAAAAATATTTCTGTGACCCCAAGAAAGGGATGGACAGGTCCTGGAAAGCATGTAAGGACAAGCTCCTGGATGCCTGTGGCCCCATCACCAAAATCCTTGATCTGGCAGACGAGGCAAAAACCTTAAATACCATTCTCTCCTATGAATCTGTCTCGGGATGGGCGCAATCCACCATAGTTTCTTTAGGCAACGCAAATTGCACCCTATCAACTGTGAGGCACAGTTCTCTCCTCTTAAAAGTGGACCCCAAGCTTGGGGACCTTGCTTACTCAGAGGCAGGCACTGTGACACAAGGCGGGCTCTTCGGGGAGACATTTATCAAGGTGATGACTAAGTTTGTTACCACGTTCACCATGCTGGACAAGGCTTGAATTAGGAAATCTTCCACCCAAATATTTTTGTCACTCCAGCTGTGGCAGGGGGTGCTCTTCCGGCCGCTTCTACACTCAAGCCCCTCTCAGAGGTTTCAAGAAGCCAGAAGAGCAGCCCAGGCAAGGGGAGTTTTTCCAGTCCTGCAGAGGCAACCGTGGTCGCATCTCCAGGGACGCCCCCAGTCTCAAACAAATGAGACTTTCCCCCGTTTACAGGTGGGGGCATATTGGTGCTTTTTTTGTGCAACTGGGAGCGCATTACCACAGATCCTTGGGTACTTCAGACTGTGAGGGGGTCTTGCATAGAGTTTTATGGGTCCCTAGATTAGTTGATTAGGCCCCCGCCGCTGACATTTGCAGAGTCCCAGGCCACCTGTCAGACAAGGAAATGGCAGAACTCCACCTCAAAGGGGGCAATATCCAGCTTCTCCCCCCACCTGCCCGGTTTTCTAAGCAATGTGTTTTTGATGGACAAGTCAGATGCTGGGCAGCGCCTGATCAACAATTAGAAGGAGTTCAACAGCCTGTTGGTTTACCACCATTTCAAAATGAAGGGTATCCACCTCCACTACAGAGCCTTCCAGCATCTCAATGCCTTCCATCTGGGGAAGAAGTTTGCAATATTCCGAACAGAAACTGCTCACTGAGGAAGGGAGAACAGAGATGAAGTTGTGGTTGGACCATATGGAGGCCTGGAATGGGTGGGCCATTTTTGGGTCAACCCCAGTTATAGTGATAGAGTCATACGCAAGCAAGGCGGGCTGGGGAGAGTGCTGCTGGGACTCCTTTACAAGAGGAAAGTGGTCCTCAGTTCATCAGCAGCTCCATATCAACTGTTTGGAATTGATGGCTGGGTCCTTCGCCATAAGGTGCTGGCTGAAGGACAGGGTCACCTGCAGTGTCCTCCTCAAGATGGACAACTTGTCGGCTTTTCGCTACATAAACTACCTAGGCAGTATGAAGTCCAAAGTGCTGGCAGATCTGGCCAGGAAGATCTGGCTGTTCTGTCTCGACCATAGTGTCTCGGTAATTGCGGAATACTTTCCTAGAGCATCCAACGTCATTGCGGACTGGTACTCCAGGGCATAGTCGGACATGAGGTTTTGGTAGTTGGACCCCTGAGTCTTTCAGAGATTGCAGTCCCTTTGAGGCCTGTTCTTAACGGATCTTTTTGCTTGCCTCCTCGACCACCAGCTTCCCAGGTTCTTCAGCTGGAAGCCAGACCCGATGGTGGCAGCAAAAGCTGCTATCCTCCAAAACTGGTTGCAGGAGATGGGTTACGGCTTTCAGCCATATGCAATGATTATTCATCTCTTTGCCCAGATCCGCAAACAACAGGCGGCGTTGATTCTGAACACCCCTTATTGGAGGTCTCAAGTGTGGTTTCAAGTTCTTCTGGAACTTTCCTGGGATGCTCCAATCCTTCAACCCTTGGATAAGTTTATCCTCCGGAATCTCCAGGTCGATCCACAACTCCTGGTGCTTCAGAGTCGGATGTCCCTCATGGCCTGGTGGATTCCAGGTGGCGTTGGCAACTACAAGACCTTTCACAGGAGGCTGAAAGAATCCTGACATCTGCCTAGGCAGATGGTACTAACAAGCACTACAGATCAGCCTGGACCCAAAGGGTTGGTTGGTGTCTTCAGAATGATCAGAATCCCATGGGGTGCGAGGTTGTTCACATCATGAATTTTCTATCATCTTTGGCATCCAAAGGATTGGCCTGCCTTTCAATAAACTCTTATAGGTCTGCAATTTCTGTGGTTCATAACCCCATCCAGGGGGCGGTGATGGCTGGGCATTATTTCAGATGTAAACTGATGAGAGAGATTCATCTCTCTCTTCCACTGCAGCCCAAATACTCCAAACTGTGTCTTGTTAACAAGGTCCTCTCTCTTTTTAAGTCAGGGCAATCAAACAAGTATCTGACCCAGAAGGCACTGTCAGCAAACCTGACCATGCTTTTATGCCTTGTTTTGTGTAGGAGAGTGTCTGATGTACGGGCATTGAACATTTCACAGCAGATTTTTACTTCTCAAAGGGTCATATTTCCAGGTGCATGAAGTCTGCATCCAGAGTGGTGTCGTATTCCTCCTTCGATAGGCATCCCAAACTGTGTGTGGTTCATTGGCTGAAGGCATATGAGAGCATGACGGAGGAGCTCCATCCCCACAGGGAGCAGCAACTGCTGATCTCACTCAGGAAATACTTCAAAGCAGTTGCTCCTCCCAGCATAGCACGCTGGATTAGATGGGTCATAAAGCAGGTGGGCACGGATGTCTCTCTCTTTGGGGCGCACCCTGTCAGAGGCCCAATGGCTTCTACGGTGTTCTCCATGGAGGCTCGCCTGGAGGACAATATTTAATGCGGCAGATTGGTCCACCGAATTCAGGTTCAAGAGATTCTATTTTAAGCCAATAGTGGAAATGGCTTTTTTGGTTGGTGGAACATTTTTTGAGCGAGCATAACCCTCGACTCCGGTCATGACATAGAATGAAACATTTCCTAACGGACATGAAGAAAAGTTTCAATTCTAGTAAGGATACGGAGGTGAGGATTAATCCCGCCTGGTGTTTCTGAGGTTCTCTGTCATCTTTCTTTTTCCCCAACCCAGGCTCAAGTAAAGGAGCCCAAGGTGTGGCTGTTCCAGTTCTTCGTACAGCATAAGTATATCCTTTGACTGTTTCAGTGGGATGCTTAGCTGAATTTATTTATTTATTTATTTATTTTTGAGATTTATACAGCGCGTACAATTGCCCGTAGGCGTCTCGGCGCTAGAAACTTTGAATGTATTCCCGAGGTTAGGCCGGTAACTATTCTTGATCAAACAGCCAGGTCTTTATCTTTCTGCGGAAATGCATCAGGGATGGGCTGTCTTTGATGGAAGCTGGCAGGGAATTCCATAATCTGGGAGCTGCCACAAGGAAGCGTCTATCGCCCCAGTTAACTGTTTTTGTTCGTGGTATTTGTTGGATTTTAAGGTTGTTATATCGGAGCGATCTTGTGGAGGATTGGTATCTGAGTTGGGATTTCAGGAAATGTGGGCCACAGTTGTGCAATGCTTTATAGAGTATGCACAGCGCTTTAAACTTGATCCTGTTTCGAATCTTGAGCCAATGCAGGTCCCTTATGGTCTCGGAGATTGGTGAGAACTTTGGGATTCCAGACAGGAGACGGGCTGCAGCATTCTGGATGGTCTGCATTTTGTTGGTCACTCTTGCTTGGGCGTTGATGAATAAGCCGTTACAGTAGTCAAGAGATGACAACACGAGGGCGCTTACCAGCGTCTTACCTGCTGAGGTTGATAGAAACAGCATGATTTTCTTGATCAGCCTGAGTTTATGATGGGCTGTTGCTGCTATTTTATTTGAGTGGGTCATGAAATTTAATTTATCGTCAAAAATCACCCCCAGATTTCTGACGGTGATGGCTGGTGTAGGTGGTGTTCCGTGCGTAGGGGGCCACCAGGTGTTTGACCATCCGGGGGAGAGATGTCCAAATATGACGACCTCCGTTTTTTCAGCATTTAACAGTTAGAGGCCATCCACTCACCGATCGCCCGCATGCCCTCTTGGAAGTTTTCGGCTACCTTGTCTCCATTCCCGTTGATGGCCAACACAAGCTGGGTGTCATCCGATTATGAGGTAAGGCTCATCCCATAGGCCTTGATGACAGAGGCCAGGTCCAACATGTAGATATTGAATAGTGTCGGACTGAGGGATGAGCCTTGAGGAACCCCACACGGTAGTGACAGCTTGTGCGATTGGAAGGGCCCCAGTGTGACCACCTGTGATCTACCGGCCAGGAAGGAGGAAAGCAGATTTCTAGCCATGTGGCGGATGCCCAGGTTTTCGGCACGGTCGACCAGGATCTTGTGGTTGACCGTGTCGAAGGCTGCCGACAGATCGAGCAATACGAGTATTGCTGTACCTCCTTGGTCACGTATCACTATTATGTCCTCTGTAGCTTTTATTAAGGCAGCTTCGGTTACATGGAACTTGCGGAAACCAGATTTTGTTGTCCAATTGTTGATGTTTTTCTATGAACTCCGAGAGTTGTAAGTTCATAGCCTTTTCCACTACCTTGGCTAAAAAGGGAAGACTGCCTATGGGGCGGTAGTTTTTTGGTTGGTCCTTGTCCAGATTAGCTTTCTTAAGTAAGGGTTTGACCAAGGTGTTTTTAAGGGAGTCTGGGTATATCCCAGTTCTGAACATTGTGTTGCAGATTGATACAATGTCAGAGGAGAGATAGCCCATGATCGGACGAATGACTTTTAGAGGACAGGGATCTAATGCTGAGCCTGATTTGATTGTGGCCGTTATTTCCTTGATTTGTGTTTCTCCAAGGTCTGAGAACTGTTTTTGTGGAGAATGCTTGATATATATCATTCACCTTTGTGAAAAAGAAATCAGCCAGAGAATCACAAAAGACTTGGGATTGTGGAGGATTCAGGTCCGGTGCGTTTCCCGTTAAGACCTTAGTTATCTCAAAAAGTTTTTTACTTGAGTTTTTAGCAGAATTGATTTGTTCAGTGAAATAGGATTTTTTTGTCTCGACAATAAGGGCTTTGTATTGTCCGAGTGCTTCCTTATAACTGGTCTTGCTTTCAGCGCTCTAGGATCTGCGCCAGTGTCTCTCCCTGTTTCTACAGAATTGCCTCTTAATACGGAGCTCCTCTGTAAACCATGGGGCTGAAGGCGTTGCTCTATTTCTAGAGAGTTTTTTAGTTGGGGCTAAGGAGTGGGTGGCGGTACCTATCCACTCCTGAAATTGGTGGCCAAGTTTGGATCAAATGTTGAATCAGGACGGGTTTTTTCAAGTAAGGTCGTTAGCTCAGCGTGATCGATGTCCTTCCAAACTTTGATGGTTTGTGATTTCAGTACAGAGTGGGATCTGAGTCTATTTAATGTGACTGATATTTTTATTAAAATGGCGAAGTGGTCGGTCCATGGCATTGGTAAGGTATCTATTATATTACCGCCTTGCATATTAGTAAAGGTGCCATCTAACGTGTGACCGGCTATATGGGTGGGGGTGGTTACCAGTTGCCGAAGACTCATGGTGTGCATGTCTGATATCAAGGAACAGGTGTCTTTGTCAGATGTATTCTCAAGATGGAAGTTCAAGTCGCCCAATAATGTAAATGAGTCTTCCAGCGATGGAGCTTCTAGTATTGCACCCAGATTTGCTAGAAAGTTGGTGCGAGGGCCTGGTGGTCGGTATAGGAGGATGCCTTTAAAATGAAACGTTGGGGTGAGTTTAAGATCGAAAAAAAGGGCTTCGCAGGAGGTGGAGTGGATGTGAGATATTCTGACCGTTATGTGGTCGCGGGCTATGATGGCTAGTCCTCCTCCGCGCTGCCCCACTCTATCTAGGCGATAGGCGTTATAGGCTGGGGGGGTCGCAACTGCCATGTCAGGATCGGATGCTCCATCCGTCCATGTCTCTGTGAGAAAAAGACAATCAAGGTTGTTATTGATAATAAGATCGTGTATTTCTTGCCGGTGCTTGACAAGGGACCGTGCATTAATTAGTGCAGCGGTGATGTCGGTAGACATAGATGCAGTGACAGCATGCGTTTTGATTTTTTCATTAGTTATCTGTAACTTAACGTTGCAGTGAGGACATGTAAATTTTGTGGTATCTGACCATAGGTGTGGATTGTATTGAGCGCAGTCGGTGTTAGGCGTGCGTAATGCCATCAATGTGGATTTGGGGTAGATGTGGGGAGCCAGTCGCGGCGATTCATCAGGGGTTCTGGCCCTTGGCCCGGTCTCGGCACGGACGAGCACAGACGAGCTTGCCTTATGCGCGCCTTCGGCGCGCAATCGTCGCGCCCGCTGCGCTCGTCCGCTGCGCTTCCGGAACATGCACATATTTGTAGGGAGGGAACAATGCAAGGGGCGTGGCCTCGAAGTGGGCGTGTCCCAGTCAGGGAGAGGGGAATGAAGTTGGCGGGAAAACGGCGATTTTGCCCTTACCAGTGCTCGTTTTTCAGCAGGAAGGGGTGCCTGCACACTGTAGTTGTGTGACAGGGAAGGTGAGTGATTTAAAAAACAAAGTGAAATTTTACAGTTTTTAAAACAAAGTTATGCTCAGTTTTCCTTGCTACTCCCGGCTGTGCCTCAGGAGGGTTCAAAAGTTATCTAAAGCACCAGTAGTCAGCGCGTCTTTTATAACTTTGAAGGGGGGGCGTGGCCTCGAAGTGGGCGTGTCCCAGTCAGGGAGAGGGGAATGAAGTTGGCGAGAAAATGGCGATTTTGCCCTTACCAGTGCTCGTTTTTCAGCAGGAAGGGGTGCCTGCACACTGTAGTTGTGTGACAGGGAAAGTGAGTGATTTAAAAAACAAAGTGAAATTTTACAGTTTTTAAAACAAAGTTATGCTCAGTTTTCCTTGCTACTCCCGGCTGTGACTCAGGAGGGTTCAAAAGTTATCTAAAGCACTAGTAGTCAGCGCGTCTTTTATAACTTTGAAGGGGGGGGCATGGCCTCGAAGTGGGCGTGTCCCAGTCAGGGAGAGGGGAATGAAGTTGGCGGGAAAACGGCGATTTTGCCCTTACCAGTGCTCGTTTTGCAGCAGGAAGGGGTGCCTGCACACTGTAGTTGTGTGACAGGGAAGGTGAGTGATTTAAAAAACAAAGTGAAATTTTATAGTTTTTAAAACAAAGTTATGCTCAGTTTTCCTTGCTACTCCCGGCTGTGCCTCAGGAGGGTTCAAAAGTTATCTAAAGCACCAGTAGTCAGCGCGTCTTTTATAACTTTGAAGGGGGGGGCGTGGCCTTGAAGTGGGCGTGTCCCAGTCAGGGAGAGGGGAATGAAGTTGGCGGGAAAACGACGATTTTGCCCTTACCAGTGCTCGTTTTTCAGCAGGAAGGGGTGCCTGCACACTGTAGTTGTGTGACAGGGAAGGTGAGTGATTTAAAAAACAAAGTGAAATTTTACAGTTTTTAAAACAAAGTTATGCTCAGTTTTCCTTGCTACTCCCGGCTGTGCCTCAGGAGGGTTCAAAAGTTATCTAAAGCACTAGTAGTCAGCGCGTCTTTTATAACTTTGAAGGGGGGGGGCGTGGCCTCGAAGTGGGCGTGTCCCAGTCAGGGAGAGGGGAATGAAGTTGGCGGGAAAACGGCGATTTTGCCCTTACCAGTGCTCGTTTTTCAGCAGGAAGGGGTGCCTGCACACTGTAGTTGTGTGACAGGGAAGGTGAGTGATTTAAAAAACAAAGTGAAATTTTACAGTTTTTAAAACAAAGTTATGCTCAGTTTTCCTTGCTACTCCCGGCTGTGCCTCAGGAGGGTTCAAAAGTTATCTAAAGCACTAATAGTCAGCGCGTCTTTTATAACTTTGAAGGGGGGGCGTGGCCTCGAAGTGGGCGTGTCCCAGTCAGGGAGAGGGGATTGAAGTTGGCGGGAAAATGGCGATTTTGCCCTTACCAGTGCTCGTTTTCAGCAGGAAGGGGTGCCTGCACACTGTAGTTGTGTGACAGGGAAGGTGAGTGATTTAAAAAACAAAGTGAAATTTTACAGTTTTTAAAACAAAGTTATGCTCAGTTTTCCTTGCTACTCCCGGCTGTGCCTCAGGAGGGTTCAAAAGTTATTTAAAGCACTAGTAGTCAGCGCGTCTTTTATAACTTTGAAGGGGGCGTGGCCTCGAAGTGGGCGTGTCCCAGTCAGGGAGAGGGGAATGAAGTTGGCGGGAAAACGGCGATTTTGCCCTTACCAGTGCTCGTTTTTCAGCAGGAAGGGGTGCCTGCACACTGTAGTTGTGTGACAGGGAAGGTGAGTGATTTAAAAAACAAAGTGAAATTTTACAGTTTTTAAAACAAAGTTATGCTCAGTTTTCCTTGCTACTCCCGGCTGGGCCTCAGGAGGGTTCAAAAGTTATCTAAAGCACTAGTAGTCAGCGCGTCTTTCATAACTTTGAAGGGGGGCGTGGCCTCGAAGCGGGCGTGTCCCAGTCAGGGAGAGGGGAATGAAGTTGACGGGAAAACGGCGATTTTGCCCTTACCAGTGCTCGTTTTTCAGCAGGAAGGGGTGCCTGCACACTGTAGTTGTGTGACAGGGAAGGTGAGTGATTTAAAAAACAAAGTGAAATTTTACAGTTTTTAAAACAAAGTTATGCTCAGTTTTCCTTGCTACTCCCGGCTGTGCCTCAGGAAGGTTCAAAAGTTATCTAAAGCACTAGTAGTCAGCGCGTCTTTTATAACTTTGAAGGGGGGGCGTGGCCTCGGAGTGGGCGTGTCCCATTCAGGGAGAGGGGATTGAAGTTGGCGGGAAAACGGCGATTTTGCCCTTACCAGTGCTCGTTTTCAGCAGGAAGGGGTGCCTGCACACTGTAGTTGTGTGACAGGGAAGGTGAGTGATTTAAAAAACAAAGTGAAATTTTACAGTTTTTAAAACAAAGTTATGCTCAGTTTTCCTTGCTACTCCCGGCTGTGCCTCAGGAGGGTTCAAAAGTTATCTAAAGCACTAGTAGTCAGCGCGTCTTTTATAACTTTGAAGGGGGTGCGTGGCCTCGAAGTGGGCATGTCCCAGTCAGGGAGAGGTGAATGAAGTTGGCGGGAAAACGGCGATTTTGCCCTTACCAGTGCTCGTTTTTCAGCAGGAAGGGGTGCCTGCACACTGTGGTTGTGTGACAGGGAAGGTGAGTGATTTAAAAACATAGTGAAATTTTACAGTTTTTAAAACAAAGTTATGCTCAGTTTTCCTTGCTACTCCCGGCTGTGCCTCAGGAGGGTTCAAAAGTTATCTTGCCTTTTGTATGTGTTCCTCAGAGCTGTGGCTGGAGGGAGGTACATACTGGTGTTTTTTCTTCACATGCTTGACTTTTTTTGCAATGTTTTTGCTTGTCTTATCTTGTAGAATACCTCTTAAAGTACATTCTGACATTCCACCAGATACTGTAACAAAGTATTGAAATGACCCTGTGGTGACAAAAGGGAGTACTACCATTATTTATACTATGGAAATTATTATTTGGGTTTCCTGTTGTGAGGCAGAATATCCATCAATAAGAGTTTGCCTCTTTAATCTGATGTTTTTGATTATCTCCCATTCTTCCATGTTGGCAAGATGTGAAACTGTAAATGGAAATATTGCACGATTTTTGGGGAATGTGCATGAGCTAAAATGCATTAGCAAACTATGGGAAACATGTCTTTATTCTAATTAAATCATATAATAGTTTTTGACTTGTGGTTTTTGTTCTGTTTTGTCATCATTTAAAAAATGTGCATAACATTTCCTACATAGAATGAATGTATGAATAAACAATCTTTTTCAATTGAACTTTTTAAATGTATGATGGAACTAAAAAACTGAACAAATTGAGAAATGAATTACAACACTAGTCTAAGGTTTTTTTATTCAACAAAATCAGATAAACTAAAACAGGATGTAAACAAAAAACACAAAGAAGAAACATAAAAATCAATCATGGTGAATGAAACTAATATTGAAGATTCATAATTGTTTCAAGTCCAATGTCCAACATTTAACTGGCATCAACAAGGTAAATCTATACAGAAAAAAGTCCAGACTGAATTGTACTCACACACTGGAGGAATTTAGGTTCTGCATCACTTGGTGGTGGTGGAGGTCTAGCCACCCTCTACTGATGATCCGGATAAACTTCCCATCCTGAGGGGACTGGTAAATCCACAGTTTCAGGTACTGAGGTTGGCGCAAGTGTTTCCTCTTGTGGCAGTGCCTCCCTTTCTGAGCATGAGGAAGATGTATGAGCTTATTTACAAGCCCCTTGCACCACTTTTGAGTCATTTTTAACATGGGAAAAGTTACGTAGGGGTGGCACAAAGGGCTTGTAAATAAGCCCTGTAGTTGTTGGACCACAGAAAGGGGAGGTTGTTGCTGGAAAAGCCCCGCACATATGGGAAAAACAATCAAGCAGCATCCCAGTCAGGGAGCTCAAATGTAAGTTTAGATTTTCCAACTGAACATTGTGCTCCCTCTGCAACTTCTTTATCTGCCGGAGCTCCATAAAGACCTGGCCCATCATGTCCTGGGACTAATAGAGGGATCCCAAGCTTCGGTCAATGATGGGCTCCGTGACAATACATACAGTGGCCTCACTTTGGTGGCCCAATGATTCCAACACAGGACCCCAACCCCCACTACCCTGTGTCCTTGACCCAGTGTGCCCCATTCCATTTGTTCCTGACTGAACTGGTTGTGGTGGTGGAGCAACAGCAGCCAGGACTGGGAGGCACAAGATTGGGGTGATGTTCCTTTGAACACAGGAAGTGGACGTATCCAATGGTTGAGGTGTGGGAACAGTAGGGGTGGGAGGTGCAGGTGTGGACCAAGTGAGACTCACTGCTGCTGTCTTTCCAGGCAGACCAGATGGACCAGGTTGCTCCTCATCCTCCAGACTTGCAGTAGTTGTTTCCTTACTGAAGGCTTGTTCCTGGTCTGGAGTGGAGGTGTTGTCAGAGGCAGTAGCAGATGGTTGTACATGTACTCTGAGTTGTGGACCTATTATACTTTTCTTTTAAATAATGGATGATGCATCAAATGATTTTGCAAAAATAAATGAAGTGACCAAAAAGGAAAAAGTGATATGATGAATATACCTTTCAGAAGTATCATGATAAAGTGCAAACACAGTTTAGATTACGGACAACATTATTTCTGAAAATCAGGTAAAATAATATGTCCTGAAATGGGAGAAATAATAGGATGTATATATAAAATTTTGTAAACATTCAACACAACACAGTAGAGAGCAGAAATGTAAAATAAACCATTCCAAGGCCTAGCAGGTAAGAATCTGTCAATTACACAACTTAGAAGGATGAATAGCATTAGTCATTATATAAACATTGCAAAATACATTTATTAGCAAAATAACTTATATTCAGCATGCAATATAACTAGCTTTAACATTTTTGAGTCAACGTACTTTGATTTGTGAAACACAGAACTGTAGTTCAAAACAATTACAAGAAACAATCAAAATACAAAATTAATTTTAAAATTTAGCATAAAATACAGATTGATAAATACATAACAATTTAACATATGTGGAAAAATATGAAAACAGAGAGAAATAATATGCCAAAATTGTTTTTACAAAACACAACTCAAGGGATCATGGTAGTTGTAGTCTTTCAATTAAGTATTATCAGCACTTGCAACTTTGTAAATTGAACATACATAGTAAAATGTATGCAGTGAAAATGAACAGACATTAACAACATAAAACACATATATGGAATATGTGACTATTTGACTAAACACTTACAAGCACCATAACATCATGTGAACTGAAATGGAGATTAAAACCTCTAATTATAAGTACAATAACAAACATTCACAGTCAGACAAATAAAGAACCAAGGCAAAAATAACGTGAAGAAAAACACACAGATTTACAACATATATTAGCAATCATTAAAATGAGAGAAACAACAATAATGCTACAACTGTCCCAAAACATTTATAAAAAAAATATTAAATGCGCATGTATATATTTAAAAAGGTGCAAAGCACATTAGCAACAGCTAAATTAATAGCAAAAAGGACATTAAGGTTTAGAGATTCCTGTCAAGCCTTCAGGACGTAGGATTTGCAAGACCTTCTCCTCCCAGGGAATTTTCTTAAGTAGGGTTGGGAGAACCATCACCAACCCTCTGAGCCTCCAGGTGACTCTTGAAGCCCAGGAAATGCACTCTCCCAAGCAGTTCATTCCAACTCTTTCTTATTTCCTCCTGTGTGCTCAGGTTGTTTGCTACAGCATCCAGTCTGTCTAATATTCTGGCCCACATTTGCTTTCTCTGAGCTGTAATTGTATTTTGTACTTTGGATCCAAAACATGGGGCTCTACTCCAATAATGTCATTTACCATAGCCAACAATTCTGCCTCAGTAAAATGGGGATTTCCCCTCCATGCCATAATGAGATTGTTAGACCTGACTTTCAGTGAGGTTATGCCCAGGCGCTTTGCTTTTATGCCTCCTATTTTTTACCCTATTTGTGTTGGTTTTATGACTCTGGAGACTTTACTCCTTCACGTTAGTGCTAAAGTGCATCTGCTTTACCTGTAAAATGTGTTTATGTATTGGTGTTTCCATGATTTGCTTGTTTGACTTACTACTAAGTCCCTAGTACAGTGCACTTTGTGTGCCCAGGGCCTGCAAGTAAAATGCTGCTAGCGGCTGATTTGGGCCCAGATCTTTTGACTGGGGGAGTGTGTGACATTGATCCACATTCAGTCCATCACTTGTTGTTTTTTGCAATTGCCGCCCTAAGTGCGCTGGGGATGCCCAGACGTGGGTCCCAGGCACTCCACACCACTTGGAGTCAAGCTAGCCGGGCTGAAGAGAGGTGTTACCTCGAAACCGGTCCGGTCCTCGGATGCTTGATTCCGGTCTGGGAAAGATATGGCTGTTGTAGTTCGGACTGGACTGTTCCCATGGGGCAACAGGGTCAGAGCTGATTTGCATAAAGCCATTATCTGACCCAGGGTGGTGTGGAGTGCAAAAAAACGATGGATTTGGGCCCAGATCTTTTGACTGGGGGAGTGTGTGACATTGATCCACATTCAGTCCATCACTTGTTGTTTTTTGCTAGTGGGTCTGCAGCACTTATTGTGCCCCCCACACAAGCAGCCTTTCAATGGGGTCTCAAACTGTCGTGTATTTCTATAGGTTCTGAATCGATCCCCCTATTCCTGACCCTATTCCGGTTAAACTACCTAGCTAGTTAACTAACAGTCAGCCCATGAGGCAAGAAATTCCCCATGATGCAGATACCGTTATCTGACGCAGTCACACTACGGCACAGGAACGTGTTATCTGATTAGGTCATAACGCTTGAGATCTAATTAGACAAGCGATATTCCTCCAGCCCCTGATAAGGCATACGACGTTCTCATAACAAATCAAACCTATGACAACCTGGATAATCCGTGCGGCCATTGTTTTGATTTCACAGAGAACTTTAGTAAAGAATGTGCTAACGAGCAAGTCGTATGACATCTTTATTGACGTACCTATGTCCATCCTTACGTCAATCCCGGCACCTTTAAGGTATAAATATTGCCGATCTTGCCCTATGCAAAACACACGCGTGGTGACAAGACGGAGCAGCCATACTTGCCGAAGCCGAGAGCAGAAGCAGACCCCGCAGGCAGCAGCCCCGCCTTCCTGACGCGCTGAGAGACGCGCTGCTATCTCAAGCCGAGAGACCCACCACCGGCGCTTCCGGGTAGCCCTCGCAGGCAGCCTGGAATATCGAGAGCAGAGAAAGAGATACCATTCCTCATTCATCCTAAATTCCAGGTACAGAACTGAATAACCCCTCCTAGAGAATTCTTTAGTTATTCACTTGGCAAAAACAAACTTAACTTAAACTGTAACTTTCTATTCCCGCCCACGCATTAGACTTAGGTCAGGTACACGGGGTAGGCGTATTTAGAAACACCAGTTGAGTACGTTTAGTCAAATGTATATGTGTATGTAAATATATTTTAATCATTTTAAACATCATATGGCTCAGAAACCATATCAATGTTTTTACAGTATTATTTTATACTATTGCTTCTAATGTATGCACTTTACTTAACTATAAGTATCGCAATAATATCGATCCATTTCTCTTGTACGAGAAAAGAGACTGATCAATAAATAACACCTTTTATTGAACACGCCCGTCTCTTCCTTTTCTCTACATTCTGATGAGACTAAGAATGCACGTACTGACTGAGTAAAATAATTGCCTTGTGCTCACACGACTCTCGAGATTGACTCTTGATTAGGGGAGAGCAAAGTTGTCATGTTCTATGGTTGTCAGAAACTAAATCCCTTCTTGTCTAATCAGGGAAGTTAATCCTTCCTTGAACATTCGAGAAAGTTTCTAGCGAACTCTGAGCTTAGCTGGCAAACCCAAAAATTAAGTCTAGTATCGACAGTAGTAGACCTAGTTAACGTCTGGCCTAGGCCTTTACTGCTGTAGGTACTATTCCAATGCGCAGAGCCTATTGGGAAAATAGGAACTACACTACATGGCGCCCAACGTGTTTGGAAAGGGCGATAAAACTAACGTAAGACATTTAGAGTAACTCAGTCGTGCTTTCTCACTCAGACCCCTTTTCCCAAATACTCCAAAGACGTCTGGAGTGGGTGAAAGGTTATTATATCCTCCAAAACCTCGCAGGAGGGAACTCCTATGTACGGTTCTTGGTCTAGTCAACGTTGAAGGATAAAACAGTTCCAGAATATTGTGCATCTAATCTCTGTTTCCATAAAGAAACCTGATCTGCAAATAAAAATAATACCATCCTGTCAGTAAAATGGGAGACAGTGATGGAGAAAGAGAGGCAATTAGATTAGCTACTGAAATAGCAGATGCTGATGCTACCATGCAAACAGCAGACCCGGATATAATCCTCATCCAGGTCGCCAAAAGGAGATCTATAACCTTAAAACTTATAGAAAATGGACTGACACCTAGAGGTGGCACAGTCATATTCGTAATTGAGGCACACGAATATCGGCAGACAGAGGTATACTATACATGGATACATTTTCCAGCAGCAAATGCTGTAACAAAGTACTTCCACTATTACAAAGTAGAGGAACCTCCTGAAACGTACACTCCTTTCGAGGAGGTGGAAGTACCACTCAAATTCCAAGAGCATTTGCTCTTATTTGATGGCGCCCTAAAACATAATAATCACATTACAAGGCTCGGTCCTTTAGGAAGACCAGGAGCAACGTGGCCGGTCTTAGCCGGATACACACCACATCCAGACATCGACGAGATGACTGCACCAGAGCTATTAATACAGCTAAAACAACTACTAAAAATTCACAGACAATTAGTTCAGTATGTAATGCGGACTTCTACAATTCAGCCAGCGATTAAACTACCACAGCTGACCTCTCACCAGGGGAACACAAATAAAATTACACCACAGAACATCCAATCCTGCCTAGGTAAGGTTCCAGCTAAAAGGGAACAGATACCATTCTGGTTGGCACAGAAAATCACCCAAATAGAGGCGGTGTTTCCTGACACCACCCCGCTAGAGAAACACAGGATTCTGACTATATGTCTCCCAATGGGAATCGCACCACACATTGAGGACTGTGACACTTGGGGTACAGTCTTTGCTTCCATCTACACAAAAACGCACGGTGTTCCATCCATTTCGGTAATACCAGATGTGCTAAAACAAATTCAAGATGAATATGGTCCAGAACCTGCTTTAACTCTTGGTATGAAATTACTGAAAGACTTCAAGCAGGTCTCGGCTATATTACTAGCCAACATAAAGGGTGAAGCAGCAAACGTGGCGATCCGCCAGAGGTTAAAAGAGACAGATATAGCAGACCAACCAGCTGAAATTGCCAGAATCATAGAAAAATCCTATGAAGAACTAGGCAGAGATAGTCTAGGTGGAATACCAGTAAAACCGCAACTGACTACAAGTCCAGAAAAAATGTTTTTTAATAATAATAATAATTCACCAAAAAAGAACTGGGATGGGAACAAACAATCCAATCCTAAAGAAAAGAAGGTAGCCAGTATCAAGGTAGTTAACAATGCCGAGAATACTGAGGACACAATTGAAAAACGGAGAGTGGGCTCAGACAATGCTAGACAGCGCAGCAGAGGTGAGCATAGCTCGCAAAGTCCTTATGAATCATCTGGAGACAGTGGACACGAATGAATACCTTCAAGTGGAAACTGCAGATACCAGAGTTAGCAAGCCCCACAAAATATACGAGATAACATTACGTATAGAGGGGGATAAGACTAGGAAAATAAGGGGACTATTTTGGGATAACCTATCCAAGGGCTATGACATCCTTCTAGCTGAAAAAGACTGGCCACCGGAGTTTGTCAGGGAGTGCCCTCATGGCGAAGAAGTAATTATGCCTGCCTTCTCGAATCAAATACCGATTCATAAAAAATACACACTTGCTAGAAAGTGGGCAGTGGCCTTAGCACCTGCTTTATATAAAAATCACGTAGGATGGGATGAGGATTCTCCTCCTCACAAAGTCCAGCTAAAATCACAACCAACTGCACAAAGGCAGTACCCAATTAAGCAAGAAGCTAAAAAACAAGTAAATGAAATACTAGATCAGCTAGAATACCAAGGGGTGATTGAAACTTGCACCTCACAAATGAACAATCCTTTGTTTCCGGTCTCCAAACCAGACAATTCGTACCGTCTAGTTTTGGATTACCGACACCTTAACACATGTTGCAAAACTTTTGCAGTGCAAAACTCACACAGTGCTGCACTAATGAATAACATAGTGCGCAAAAAATACAAAACAACCTTGGACATCTCCAACGGATTCTTTTGTCAAAACATAGCACCAGAGAGCAGATATTTAACTGCATTCTCAGTAAATGGCACTCAAAAACAATTCTGTCGGTTAGCCCAGGGGTACAAGAATAGCCCGGGGGTATTCTCAGCGAGAGTAACAGAATTACTACAACAATATGATGATGAGGCATTATCTTATGTCGATGACATTTACTTAACAGATGATGACTTGGAGACTCACTTGAAAAGAGTGAACACCATAATACTTGGTTTCGCTGCAGAGGGTTACAAATTCAACTTCAAAAAGTCCAGAATTGCCCATCTGACGGTCCTATTCTTAGGATATGAGTTATCAAGTGAAGGCAAAAGCCTGGCAGACAATTTCCTAGAGAAATGTGCCGTAATCCAAGCTCCTAAAACACTAAAAAACCTACAGTCAATTCTAGGCTTCCTAAATTTCGGAAGAACTTACATTGCTAATTACGCAGAAAGGGTCAAGCCCCTTTACGATCTAATTAAACCAGACTTTAAAAGATCCAGTTGGACTCAAACTCACACAGAAATTTTGAGATCCTTACAAACAGACATGCTAATTAAAACAAAATTAGAAACCCGTGATAATACACGCAACCTTGTGATCCGAGTCATCCCAGGGAAATGCGGATACACATACCTGACCTCTAATGAGGGAGAAAAGGTACCAATTGCATTCAAATCACATTTGTACACAAAAGCTGAACAGAGATTCAGCAACAAAGGAAAAATGGTTCAAGCAGTTCAAACCGCAATAGCTAGAGAAAAAGACATAGCTGATGGTCGACATATCACAGTCAGAACAGCTGAATCAGCCTTCGAGGCATTAACAACACCGTGTAATTTACCAACAACAACATTGGATCCAGATTGGTTGCAATGGGTAAATTCAATCACAACGGACAAAGTATACTACTTCTTTGATCCAGAACTAGAAGAATTGAAAAATCTAAAATATGAAAAAACGTATCCTCTGCCAATCGACATTCTGCCTCTAAGACATTACGCCTGTGTAATCTATACAGACGGACATGCTCAACCCTCCGTTTGGGGAGAACATGCATACAATCCCACATGTGAGATTACAAAAGAAGTGTGGCACGGAGGTAAACTAAGACCTCTATTAACAAAATCACACTCAGTAGAAACTAATTCAGAACTGCAAACTGAAATATTAGCTTTGAAAATGGCGCTAGATAATGCGGATCGCGAATTCCCGACGCTTATAGTGTCAGATTCATATTTCTGCGTCAAAGCATATAACAAGGATTTGCAGACATGGATTCAGAACGGTTACAAAGATGACACAGATGCACCAATAAAGCAGAGACTTCTCTGGGAACAAATAGCTCTTTTGAAGAAAGAACTACCAAAGACTCACGTGACTCACTCACTGAGTCATCAACGTGATGGCGTTCACGTTGTGGGGAATTCATTGGCTGAGACAGCCGCAGCGGCAGCCACTAAATCGGCTCCCGTAGATCGAAAAAAGCGTACATTAAAATACATTGACGGCGAAACATTGCTGGCGGTGAAAACGTCATCAAAAGGCGACTGCTCAGCGTTACCGATCAACTATCCACTCAATTATACATACATAATCGATGCAAACTCCGTCCCTTTTGCTCGAATCCCTGGAGTGGGGGATAGAGTGATTCCAAACATGGACAGGAGAAACTTGTTAATCGCAGACGCACACATGGGCGAGGGTCACAGACACCTTAAATTAAAAGATTCTCTGGAAGAATTACAATCACGGTACTGGTGGCCAGGCATGAGCCTGCACTACACCATGTTTGTAAAAAACTGCCCAAACTGTAACAGAGATCGCAGTGGGGAGAGAAGCAGTCTAATACCTCGTCGTATCAAGGCAGATAACATCACCACTAAAAAGAATGGCTTGCGATTAACATATACAGGCTAGTTCCCACTTATAATGTAGATCCACAGCACTCGGCTGACGTCCGGACTGTTATACAAGATTTGCGAGTCTAAATGGCATATACGCTAAGAGCATGCTACGTTCGACCATTTTTTTCTTTTTCTCAGGCAATCCAGCCTGGGGGGGGAAAGAATGGCCAAATGAGCACAGCCCAGCGGGAATCTTCTCACTTCCTTCCTGAGGGTATGGGATGGTGTAAAGAAAAAACCAAGACAGAAAGCAATCTATAATAGAAAGGATATTAGGTTCGGGAGCTGGGTGGGTCAAACATCTAATAAGTGTCCAACGTAGTCTAAATAACTTGCCAAGAAATTCTCTGAAGGGATTCAGTCCGTACGAATTATTATTCGGAACTAGGATGTTGATCTCTGACCTTGATAGTCAGACTTCAGTGGTAATAGAAAAAACCTTTGATGTCAAAGACCGTTTGGCTATTTTGCAGGACTTAAACAAAACAAGAAAAGACCTGAGCAACATACAGTTGAAACAACAGCCAACAACCACTGAAGAATCACCACCTGTCCCAGCAAGACCTGTCTGGATTCCAAAAGTCGGGGATCTAGTCAGGGAAAAGATCGCGGTAAAGAAGGAATTTGGGCCTTCTTACAGAAAAGCAGTTCCTGTCTTGTCTGTCAACGGGACAAGATCAGTTGTACTACCGCCACTTGCTGGAAAAAAGGAGAACCGAGTTGTATCCATCGACCTGGTAAAACCACAACATGTGGCCGATAACAAACAGTAGGCCAAGTGGACTCCCAATAAGTAGCAGAACACCAAGGTTTGCTACCAGTACAGAGGTCCTATCAAAGAGGCTCATCACATTCGAAACGCCTACAGAAGAACAACAAGGACTATGCAACAATGCAATAGAACTTAGACCTCTGAAAACCCAAATAAAGACATTTAGTAGAGACACACCAATCTATACAGAAGTACCAAGTGAAAATGCAAGAAACAAAAATCCTGAACCAATTGGAACAATTGACAGAACTGCATCCGGTTACTTCATCAACTTCGATGATTCCTCTGACGGTTTCAGCGAACAAAAGACACAGCCATCATCAAAATCCTTTAAAGACAAAGCGAAGGAACTTTTGAAACAACTAAAAGAAACATATCTGATTTCTCCATGGATTGAATTTTGGGTGGGTTTTGGTGCATTTATCCTCATACTTTGGCTCATCATGGTATTTACTTTGGGACGCTTCATTGAGGGAAAATATGCTAAAATGGACACAGCAAGTCAGAACATCAACTTGGTCCTCAAACCACACACATCTTCACACGTCGAGAAACGAGAACTTTCTTCAGAACTTTCTTCAGCCAACTTCACAGCAATTCCAATACCTGGTGGGGTAGCCTGGGACAACACTGACTATGAAATTTATGGTCCGGTCGAGATCCTGAAATATCCACACCAAATCAAGATCTCTTTGAGTGACTTTGCAAAACCAAACTCATTTGCTGATGATTGGGACTTTGAAAGTATTAACAATATGATGTCTGACTTAGTAATGTCTGCTAAATTTACAAAACATGATTATTTGCAGGGTTCTACAAATTATGATAGTATGTATTGCTATAACCACTATGGTAACCATTTCTTGCATAAATCTGCACAACCTAGAAATGTTTTAAATTATAATCAATGGGAACATTGTGCTACACCTCCAAAAGGGAGCTCTAGAACCGTATATGACAAATATTCATATTTTTCAGGTTTTAACATAACTAATGCTGAAACATTTTATTACAAATTGTCAAACAAGACAGGGATGAAAACCATGATAACCAACACAAAATTGATATATTCGGATTCTTTCTTTGAAAAAATGAATACTTTTGGATTTGATTATTGGGACAAACATGTTGATTTGAAAAGTGTTTGGGGTACAAAAGAATGGCAAGTACAGGGTATAGAAGCTTTGTTTAGAGCCTGCATGATCCCAGAACAAATGATATTTTTAAATGACACCGTCCAACAAACCACCTGTCTTGGCCTAGCAAAAATCAAAGATTTAAATAACCTATCTATTCCAAAGCCAACAATGTTTAGCAATAACTCTGATACAGATGAAGGAATAGACATAAACCATATACTTAACCAAAACAGAACACATCCTGATTGGAAACAATGGTTGATCTGGCCCACAGATACAAATAACTGTCAAGATAGATTCCTGAATAAAACACAGGGTTTCAAAATGACCAGGCCAGACCCTAGATATCCCCAAAGACATCACCCAGGGATAATAACAACCTACAGTGTGGGCAAATTATGCCTTCAATGGCTACAAACTTCCACACTGCCTGAAATTAAGCAACACCTAACTTTACTTACTAATGGTGCTGACTTGCGTGATTTCATACTGGGACCACGCAAACAGCGTCATAAGCGTTTCATAGCAGCCTCTGTATATGCAGCATACAATGAGGCCTGGAAGGTTACTCAAATTGAGACAGCAGAAAGAATACGGGAAATTGACCGTATTAATTTGGAAAAATCACTTTCTGTAGTGGACAATGGGTTAATGACTCTGTCCTCCAGAATTTTTTCATTGGACAGCATTGTGTCTTCAGCAATCGATATATTATCGCAAGACTTACTGTTATTACAACATGGTCAGTCACAATTGCGTTCTATTGTACAGCTTGGTTGGACGTTACAAAATCTGCGTTCAGGCTATGTGCCTTGGCGTTTAATCAACACAACGTCACTATTCCAAATCTTTAACCTTACTGATAGACAAATCGGTATGGCGCAGAAGGGTGCTGATTATACAATCTTGAGCATTGAAAAACTAGAAAGATTACCAATGACAATGTCAGAACGACCTGTCAGTGAATGGATAATACACGGAATCATAAATATTCCAATCTCAACCTTCAGGTTTCAATACTGCCAAAAATATATACAGGCTGGCATGTACGAGAAATTGGGAAAAGGGTACCTTAAAACAACTTGGAACCTGCCCTATTCACATGCATGTGTCAGTAACAAAGGACAGAAAGTGTTTCTTAGTGGCAACAATTGTGCTATGTCACTGAGCGGCACGCTTCTGTGTAACGGTATTAGTTTGCACGGAGCCTGTGAAGGGAATTCATACAACCTTTCATGTCACCAGCAAGGCGCACCTGCAACTGAAATAGAACCATTCTTTCAAAGACTCTATAATGGGAGTTACATTCTTATTGTAGACCGCAGATGCTGTAGTCTTATGCCCGGGACTCCTTATCTCGTCACTACGACGGCGAAGGTCAAGTGCTGTGGACGTTCTTTGTTCCCCAGCTCCTTTCCAGACAGGGAGGCAAGGGCATGGCCCGGTCTGAAAATTACTTCTATTCGAATAGACACTTTAAGCAGAATGAAAACAGTGCTTCTTCAGACGCCTACAAGGCTCACGTCATCTAAAGAAACGTATGATCTACAAGTCGCAAGGACGACTGCAGAGATACATACATTATTATCAACCAATTCCCCCGTACATTTCGCGGAAATCCTGAGCGAAATCTTAAATATTTCTGATACCACAGGGGTCTCAAAGGTATTTAAGACAGTATTTTCGATGGCATTAACACCATTCAAAGCCATACTGGGTATTTTTCCAGACTTCGTCCATTCGATTTTTGGCGGACTTCCCCTGATCCTAGGACTAATTGCAGGAATCCTATTCCTAGTCCTTATTTTTCGTTATGGCAACCCATGTCACAGAACAAAATCTCACGACAATGGAAGATACGATCCTAGCCATTGGATACCGGGACCGGATATCAAAAATCCTGGGACTCTCCCGGCTTAGAGACCTAAACATGACTTGGTTTCTATCATTTCGACCAATGTGGCAAAGGTGTGTTTTACCTGTACTAAGGTGTCTGCTATGCGGAGAAGAATGCGTGTTAGACACCTGTCTGACGCTACAATCGGATGCGCCAGTGGATGCAGATACACTGTTGGTTCCTACCAAGGTTCACGCACTGTGCTGCCCTCAAAGGCTGCCAATTCTGATGACGGCATTCCTGGAATCTTCACCACTGCGATTGAAGAGTAGTGAAGTTCAAGATGAAAGCAGCATCGAACAGGTACGACCTTCTGTCAGCAATGCAAATCAGAATGTCAATGGAGACAATCATGCGCATGAATGCATGGTTACCCCTATTTCCGACTTAGTGGAACTTTCCCATGAAGCTGTTGACAGTTTTTTCGAAAGCCTGAATGATATGATGTTCTCTCCGGAACAGAAATAGAGACTTTTGAGTAAACTCGCACACGGCGTTCCCTGAATTCGGCCTTCAACTTTAAAAATAAAGTCACATGAACAATTACAATCCAGTTCACGGACAGCAACTTTTTTCAGCAAGCCCCTAAAATATTTTTCTATATATTTTTTCCCGGGACACTGATCTTCTGCTTAAAGTAAGAAACTATTCCTAGAGAACTAAGATTTCTATTTTTTTAGATTCTTTATAGACTTTATATAGACTTTAGCTGCCCACTGGTATGTTCACAATATATTTTATGTGATGAAATGGTTTCGACTTTTTTTCTGTATAGCCATATTAAGAGCCATTTCATGTGTATTTATCATATACCAACAAACAATAATGCATAACAATGCGTGTTTACTTTTGCATTTGATTCATAGCTTAAGTGCATACGATATATATGACTGCAATTTTTCAGTATATTTGAAAATTTCAAAATGCATTTATGTATTTTGGGGTGGTAAGGTATACACTATACTCTATGGTATGTTGTACTATGTTATACTATGCATAGATTAGTAGATATGACCATAGTTAGCGTGGAGTGGGTGTCGTGTATTTCTATAGGTTCTGAATCGATCCCCCTATTCCTGACCCTATTCTGGTTAAACTACCTAGCTAGTTAACTAACAGTCAGCCCATGAGGCAAGAAATTCCCCATGATGCAGATACCGTTATCTGACGCAGTCACACTACGGCACAGGAACGTGTTATCTGATTAGGTCATAACGCTTGAGATCTAATTAGACAAGCGATATTCCTCCAGCCCCTGATAAGGCATACGACGTTCTCATAACAAATCAAACCTATGACAACCTGGATAATCCGTGCGGCCATTGTTTTGATTTCACAGAGAACTTTAGTAAAGAATGTGCTAACGAGCAAGTCGTATGACATCTTTATTGACGTACCTATGTCCATCCTTACGTCAATCCCGGCACCTTTAAGGTATAAATATTGCCGATCTTGCCCTATGCAAAACACACGCGTGGTGACAAGACGGAGCAGCCATACTTGCCGAAGCCGAGAGCAGAAGCAGACCCCGCAGGCAGCAGCCCCGCCTTCCTGACGCGCTGAGAGACGCGCTGCTATCTCAAGCCGAGAGACCCAGCACCGGCGCTTCCGGGTAGCCCTCGCAGGCAGCCTGGAATATCGAGAGCAGAGAAAGAGATACCATTCCTCATTCATCCTAAATTCCAGGTACAGAACTGAATAACCCCTCCTAGAGAATTCTTTAGTTATTCACTTGGCAAAAACAAACTTAACTTAAACTGTAACTTTCTATTCCCGCCCACGCATTAGACTTAGGTCAGGTACACGGGGTAGGCGTATTTAGAAACACCAGTTGAGTACGTTTAGTCAAATGTATATGTGTATGTAAATATATTTTAATCATTTTAAACATCATATGGCTCAGAAACCATATCAATGTTTTTACAGTATTATTTTATACTATTGCTTCTAATGTATGCACTTTACTTAACTATAAGTATCGCAATAATATCGATCCATTTCTCTTGTACGAGAAAAGAGACTGATCAATAAATAACACCTTTTATTGAACACGCCCGTCTCTTCCTTTTCTCTACATTCTGATGAGACTAAGAATGCACGTACTGACTGAGTAAAATAATTGCCTTGTGCTCACACGACTCTCGAGATTGACTCTTGATTAGGGGAGAGCAAAGTTGTCATGTTCTATGGTTGTCAGAAACTAAATCCCTTCTTGTCTAATCAGGGAAGTTAATCCTTCCTTGAACATTCGAGAAAGTTTCTAGCGAACTCTGAGCTTAGCTGGCAAACCCAAAAATTAAGTCTAGTATCGACAGTAGTAGACCTAGTTAACGTCTGGCCTAGGCCTTTACTGCTGTAGGTACTATTCCAATGCGCAGAGCCTATTGGGAAAATAGGAACTACACTACAAAACCTGCCACTGCAGTGCCAGCGTGCAGTCTCTACTGTCATGTCAACCAAGGAAGTGCACCCACTTCCCAGGCCATAATCTTCCCTTTCATTACATTTGAGTCACCCCTAAGGTAGACCCAAGGTACCCTTGTAGGCTGGGTGCAGTGTATGTGTAAGGTAGGACATGTACTAATGTGTTTGACATGTCCTGATAGTGAAAAACAGGGGATTTGGTTTTTCGCTGTGGAAAGGCTATTTGTCCCATAGGACAGAATCTGAGTTTATTTACAACATCTTAAAAATATAACTTCCAAAAAGGACAAGATAGTAAGAGAGTTTGGAATGCCTGAAAAAGAATATAAAAATGCATCTTTTAGTAAAGATGATTTTTATATTGTGGTTTCGAAAATACCACTTTTAGAAAGTGGGTATTTTCTGGTTTAGCCATCCTGTGTGCCTCTGCTGGTTTTGGATTGTCTGTCTGAGTTTGGAGTGACAGTGACTGTAGACGTGCATTCACTGTAGACATCCACTGGGGGCTTGAGGTGTGTCCTGCCTTTCCTGGATGAATCAGAGATGAGATGAATCGACTTGGGCTGCATTTAGAGTGGAAGAGGGGATTTCTGCGCACCTGAATGGACCTGGTCTGCATTAAACAGTGCTGTCTCCACCTCTTGCCAGGAAGCTGGACCAGGGAAGAAGGGACTGGTTTTGACTGAGCACAGAGCCTCTCTGCCACAAGAGAACAAACAAATTGAGTATATATATTGGGTACCCAACCCCTGAACTTTAGAATACTTCTGGACTCAAGAGGACCCTCTGCCAAGGAGAAGAGCTGGGAAAGCTGAAGGAGAAACACTGTCCCTTTAATGTTTGCTGTCTGGGGAGGGCCTCCAGTGGCTGTTTCGCCGCGGAGAGAACAAAGACTTTGCTGTGTGCTGTGTATCCTGCCTGAAGAAGATCTCCAAGGGCTTGAAGTTGAATTTGCCTCTTGTTTGGAAGTCTCAGGGACACAAAGAATTCACCACCAGCTTGCCTGAACTCCCTTGCTGGGAGTTCTGACCTGCCAAGAGGTGCACCTGTTTCCGGAGCAATACCACTGTGCAGGAAGAATTTCCATGCATGGCCACTGTGCTTCTGAAGAAACTGACGTAGCGCCTTCCCGCAGCTCGTGCACCGCACTTCAAAGTCAGAGACTGATGCACTGACTCCAACTCTGGCCCTGCTGTGCAACTGCAAGAACTGACGGATCTGGAAACTGCAGCTGCAGAGACCAACGCAGTGCTGTTGCCGTCTCTGCATCGAGAGCCAATGCCTACTCTATCCCCAAGTCTACAGCAACGCCTGGGTTGCAGTATGAAACGGACACATCACCTTTCCACACAGTTAGTATCAGACGCAACACCTCCTCTTCAGTAAGGAACTGACTCATCACCTCCCCTGCATGGCAGTAAGGAACCAATGCATTACCTCCCCCAGAGCAAGGAACCAATGCATCAACTTCCTTGTGCATAAGGAACCAACACATCACCTTCAATAAGGCTGTTTTTGTTTATGATTTTGATGCATTCAAGGTACTTCGTGGTGAAAGTGTTGCATCTATAGTTTGCTATGGACAGAACTGTTTTTACTTTTTAAAATTCATATCTTGATAACTGTATGTTGATTTTTTGTCATATTGGTCTTGTTTAGTTTAGATAAAGATGACTCATTTTTCTAAACTGGTGTCCATTTGTAATGTTTACCCTGTATTATGTATGTGTGCACAAATACTTCACACCCTGCCTCTGAGATAAGCCTGTGTGCTCATGCCAAGCTACCAAGGGGTGAGCAGAGGTTGTCTAAGGGCGTAACTCCCTTACCTTACTAGAAGCTTGGGTCGCAACTTGGACAATGGTATACAACCATTGCCAATGAGAGATCCCCATTTCTAACAGGGAAAATAAACTTAAATGATTTTAATTACCCACAAGATAATAAAAAAAAGAAAATAAACAAGAAACATGAGAAAGGAAAAAAACACCTGACCACTGAAAAAGTTATCAGGAATGAAGTTCTGCTACAGTGGAATGGCAAATGCCCATGGTCTGCAATTGAGTGTGTTTCATAGTGTGATATGCAACTGAAAATGATTAGCCAAAGGACATCAGGTGATGCTAGCATTTATACAAAAGCCACAGGAATGGTACAATGTTGAACGTGTGCCACAATGGGATCACTCCATCTGCAATCCACTGCTAGAACAACACCAGGAAAACTGTGATATCTAAATATGTTTGGTGAAATTCCACCACCCTGACGGTGATGGAGTAATGCTAGCCAGCAAAATCAGGAGTAATGCTTAGCATAAAGCCACACAACAGAAATATAGTAAAGACGTCTGTACCCCTCTCAGTCTAAAAAAGAATCTGCCTAAAGCAAAAGTGTGACCACCAATTAAACTCTATCAATGTGTGGTGATATATTTTATTTGTTTGTTTTATAGTGATGAGAATGTAGTGAAAATACTCTCTCTTAGGGTGGTAAAGATGAGAGCGCAATGTGCTTTTTAAAATACCCCTCACACACTAAAAAAATCCAGTAGTGTCATGCTTCATCATTGGGGTCTTCCCGTCCCTCTACGGGGCGGGGCGTGCTACGACCTGACCGACTACGCGGGAGCACTTAAGTGGTGACAGGACTATGTGATGGTGCAAAGTGGATGGTGTCAGTGAAAGTGTAGGGACCTAACAATGTGTGGGAATACAAAAGTTAAAAATCCTCTGGCTAGTAGAAAAAAACGATTTATTCACTTCTCTAGCTGGGGACGTTAAGAAGGGGGTTTTGGGGTTGAGCCGATTGCTACAACCTGGTCTACATGTTTCGTAGGCAGTCCCCTACTGCCTACTCATCAGGACCTTCTACTGGTCCCTACTAAATTAAGCTCAGTTGCTAAGTGTTGTCAGCCTGTCTTCCTAAAAACTAACAGTAAAAATCCACTGTTAGTTTGTGCTTCAGGGCATGAGCTGGCCCCCGTGGAAGCAAAAAAATCTCAAAAATTGTGACCTAAATATGGTCTCTGTAAAGAAAAATAGGGAAAAAAAGGGAAAACACAGATATTTACATTTGTAGCTGTGGATTTTGCGCTTTCATAATTGTTTGCGCCACAATTTCACTCATCATGTCCATTCACCCATTGCACAAAGAATAAACTTTAGACTTTATGGACAGAGTGATGGTTCAATCTGCCATCCCCTGACTGTCCGTAAGTAATGCCGAACAGTGGAGGAAAAACACACAGATGTTCATAATGGTAACTGTGGTTTACCTCTGCGCTTTCATTGGTAACCGCGCCACAATTCGTCTTGTCATATTTCATTTGCCCATTGCCTAAAGCCCCTATGCAAGACTTTATGGACAGAGTGATGGTTCAATCTGCCATCCCCTGCCTGTTCGAGACAATCCCCGAACTTTTTCGTGCCCTTTGTAATTAGGGTTGTTTCAATCTCCACACACACACACTCTCATGACTCAATACATACAGCGACATCTCACACGGTTAAAAAAGGAGCCCGATCTCTCATACTAGTCTTAAAGTTGGTTATTGATTCAATAAAAGCCCCCACAAATCGGGACACACCCCTACTTATGAATGATTAACAATACATACTGCTGTGGCAAGCGTGTGATGCCCCATGAGCTGACAATCGGTAGGAATTCACCGCGGTGCTCTGAAAGAAAGAGAGCCACGCCCTTAGCGTTTTGAACCAACACACTGTGCAAGGAGTGAAAATCATATCTCAAAACCCACTTGTTTTGAGACCTTGGGTGAAAGTCTATAACTTACATTGTCCGCAAAGTCCCTAAGTCTTACTTCTACCCGTGTTGCCGCTCTGCTGAATGCTCGCGTGTGGGGAGCGGTGAATCATTTAAGCTACAATGTGCGCTGGTGACGGGTCATTCAAAACACTAGCGCGCTAACTCAAAATGGCCGCCCGTAATGGAACGCGGGAGGGGATATTGCGGAAGTCTTCCTTCTATTTTCATTGGTACTCGAATTTTGCCTGCACTTTGCAAATCCTTGAGCAATATAGATTGCTTTTAGTAAATTATGAAAGTGAAGATTCTACACCAATTAATTTGTGTTAAGGCCATAATAGTATGAATAGGTCGATTATTGAGGACCTAAATTGGGATGTTGGTCCGCTTAGCCAAAATGCGGAGAACATGTATAATAGGTAGATGGCCTGCAGCTCTGAATATTTATGCAGGTTTTCGCCCAGAGTTGGAGAAAAACACGGTCGGGTGTACAGGCTAAACAGCGGGATTCGCTGATGGCATATGCTCTGGAAGACATAGTTGTTCTGTGGTTTGAGACTTGACCCCTGTGCAGAGATTGTGCACAGTAGTCATACCGCAGTTGCGCTGTGTTTCAAAGAGGTTGGTCTCCGCATGTCAGTAGTACTCATAACTTGGTGGGACCTATGTTATTAAGTTGGCCACGGATAGGGGTGGTGCCTCAGGGAGTGGGGGTTACCTGGGGGTACGGGGGTCCTATAACTGACCCCATGGAATTTCATCGTTCAACCCGTGTTTGTTGGACTGGACACGAAAAACCCATCTCTGTTCCTTTTCAAGGAGATGTTTTTCGTTGTCGATCTGTTCAATTACAGTCCACAGTATGTCTTCAGGTTTGTGACCCCTCTCTAGGAAATGGTTTGTTAATTTGGTGCTGGACTTTTTGCACTTGATTGTGCTTTTGTGTTCACCTATTCTCAACTTCACCGCCCTGCTCGTCATGCCAATGTATTCGAGTTTGCAGGGACAGGTGATGAGATACACAACATTGGAACTATTACAGTTACTGAATGTTCTTTGTTCCCATGTTGTCCCGTTGTTGAAGGTCAATTTCTTGCTTTTCCTGGTCAGACAGCATACCTTGCATCCGCCACACGGGTAGTGCCCTTGTACAAAGTTCGGATTGCCAATGTTGTTCACCCTGTTGGCCTTGGGTCTGGTATGTACCAATATGTCCCTGACACTCTGTGCTCTTTTGTGCGAGAACATAGGTTTTGGAATTTCCAGCCCCCCACTATTGAGGATCTTCCAGTTCTTGTTAATAATTTTGCTCACCTGGTCAGAGTTGGTGTTGTACGTAGTCACACATATTGGTCTCTGCTCTTCCACTTTTTTTACTTTTGCTTCCAGGAGGCTTTCTCTACAATTGTTCCTTGCTCTCTTGTAGGCTTGATCAATGATCCTTGGGGGGTAATTCCTCATTTGCAACTTTTTCCGCAGGTCTTCTGACTGAGTTTTGAAATTGGCAACTTCCGTGCAGTTCCTACGGAGTCGCAAGAACTGGCCGTAGGGAAGGTTATCCCTCAAGTGTCTCGGGTGAAAGCTCTGATACATCAAGAGACAGTTTTTAGAGGTACTCTTAAAATGGGTTGTTGTCATCAATCTGCCATTTTTGGGGAAGATGTTCAGATCCAGGAATACCAGATTGGTTTTTGTTGTAACGCTGGTAAATTTGAGGAATTCATCCTGATAGTTGAGCCATGTCAGGAACTGTTGGGCGCTCCTATCATCACCATCCCAGATGATAAGGATGTCATCAATATACCTCTTCCAGGTCAAGATCTTTTGGCGGAATGGGTTACTGATGTTTAGTATCTTTGTTACCTCCAGGTGGTGAACATAGAGACCAGCTATGCTAGGAGCAAATGTGCTTCCCATGCTGGTCCCATGCTTTTGGAGGTACAGAGTGCCGTTGTACTCAAAGAAGTTCTCCTTGAGGGCCAGGGCACAGCATTCCATCACCACATTTCGTGGGGTTTGGTACTCCCAATCATCTGCGAAGAGGACATCTTCAATTATTGCCAGTGTTTCGTTGTGAGGCAAGCTCGTATATAAGCTTTCCACATCACAGCTAATTAATAGCTGTGTATTCGGGTCAAATGACACCTCCTCGAGCAGATTAAGCACATCTTTCGTGTCTCTGAGATATGTTGATGTGCTTTGTACCATTGGTCGTAGGAATGCGTCCGCAAACCTAGAGACTGGTTCGAGGACCGACCCGATCCCCGATACAATCGGTCTTCCCGGTGGATTCTCAAGGTCCTTGTGGATCTTGGGTAAGATGTACAGGTAAGGGGTCCTTGGGTTTTTTTGGCACAAAAATTCCCCTTCTTTAGTGGTAATCCAGTCGTGCGACAGTGCCTCCTCTACCATTGTCTTGATCTTGATTGAAATTCTCTCTGTTGGATCGGATGAGAGTATTTCATAGTTTCTTTTGTCCTGTAACAGCCTGGTGCACTCCTTGTCATATTGTTCTATGTTCATTAGTACGGTTGCACCCCCCTTATCCGCTGGTTTTATGACCAATTGTTTGTTGTTGCTTAAGTCACGTAGTGCCCTTCGTTCTTCATTGGAAACATTTTGGAAGACGCGTTTCTCAAAACAAGTGGGTTTTGAGATATGATTTTCACTCCTCGCACAGTGTGTTGGTTCAAAACGCTAAGGGCGTGGCTCTCTTTCTTTCAGAGCGCCGCGGTGAATTCCTACCGATTGTCAGCTCATGGGGCATCACACGCTTGCCACAGCAGTATGTATTGTTAATCATTCATAAGTAGGGGTGTGTCCCGATTTGTGGGGGCTTTTATTGAATCAATAACCAACTTTAAGACTAGTATGAGAGATCGGGCTCCTTTTTTAACCGTGTGAGATGTCGCTGTATGTATTGAGTCATGAGAGTGTGTGTGTGTGGAGATTGAAACAACCCTAATTACAAAGGGCACGAAAAAGTTCGGGGATTGTCTCGAACAGGCAGGGGATGGCAGATTGAACCATCACTCTGTCCATAAAGTCTTGCATAGGGGCTTTAGGCAATGGGCAAATGAAATATGACAAGACGAATTGTGGCGCGGTTACCAATGAAAGCGCAGAGGTAAACCACAGTTACCATTATGAACATCTGTGTGTTTTTCCTCCACTGTTCGGCATTACTTACGGACAGTCAGGGGATGGCAGATTGAACCATCACTCTGTCCATAAAGTCTAAAGTTTATTCTTTGTGCAATGGGTGAATGGACATGATGAGTGAAATTGTGGCGCAAACAATTATGAAAGCGCAAAATCCACAGCTACAAATGTAAATATCTGTGTTTTCCCTTTTTTTCCCTATTTTTCTTTACAGAGACCATATTTAGGTCACAATTTTTGAGATTTTTTTGCTTCCACGGGGGCCAGCTCATGCCCTGAAGCACAAACTAACAGTGGATTTTTACTGTTAGTTTTTAGGAAGACAGGCTGACAACACTTAGCAACTGAGCTTAATTTAGTAGGGACCAGTAGAAGGTCCTGATGAGTAGGCAGTAGGGGACTGCCTACGAAACATGTAGACCAGGTTGTAGCAATCGGCTCAACCCCAAAACCCCCTTCTTAACGTCCCCAGCTAGAGAAGTGAATAAATCGTTTTTTTCTACTAGCCAGAGGATTTTTAACTTTTGTATTCCCACACATTGTTAGGTCCCTACACTTTCACTGACACCATCCACTTTGCACCATCACATAGTCCTGTCACCACTTAAGTGCTCCTGCGTAGTCGGTCAGGTCGTAGCACGCCCCGCCCCGTAGAGGGACGGGAAGACCCCAATGATGAAGCATGACACTACTGGATTTTTTTAGTGTGTGAGGGGTATTTTAAAAAGCACATTGCGCTCTCATCTTTACCACCCTAAGAGAGAGTATTTTCACTACATTCTCATCACTATAAAACAAACAAATAAAATATATCACCACACATTGATAGAATCTCGTTGTTTATGTATATCAGTTTGGAGGGTGATTCTGTCAACACCTCTGCACTTCCTCTATTGTTTTGGAAGCACCAATTAAACTCCACAGAGCATTTGTGAATCCCACATCATGTGTCCCAATACTATTCCACCTTCTCACAGTAAAACCTGGCAACCTTATTCTATATTTCCATCACACGGTCTGAAAATCAGGACATCCTTGGATTCTTCCTGTCTCTAGATATAACATGAATTGGTGTGTCCTCCCTTTCTTCCTTAGTGCCTCGTCCTTGTAAAAAGTTTTTCTCCCAAGCCTCACTATCTCTCATACACAATGAGCCTGTCACTAATTATGAGATCTTATGAATGCACCAGCAAAGAAGAAAAACATTGCAATCCTAGCAACCTTTCACGTTGAAGGTTAAACTTTAGAGTCCAAATGCTTAGGGTCTTTGTTCAAGCTAACATAGCAAAACACTTCAAAACATATTTACATCCAAGGTTATGGATACATATATAGTTATAAAATGAATGCAGGATACTATTCAAATGAATGAATCAGTACATAAGAGTTAACACCATTTCAAACTACACAAATGAAGATATATATGAAAACTGCAATTTCGTATCACTTTAAGAATACGTTAGTTTGCTCATTCATGTAAATATCTAATATAGTGCAAATGCACCTTTATCAGTTTGGTGAAGTGCACCACCTTATGCTAATCATATTAAAGCACACAGATATATGGCACTACATGGAGGCATAAATGGCATAGTCAATACTTGAAATGGTGGAGCCAAAATTACACTGCCCCACAAGTTTTGGAGACAGTCTACAGGCACACAAAGCAGTAAGAGCAGAGAAATGCCCACTTTCTAAAAGTAACAAGAAAGTGGGGAATCCAATATGCCCTCGGAGGCTTGGGAAATGTAACTATTGGTAGGTAAATGCACCTACAAGGGATTTGATTAAAAAGACTGTATCAAGATCATTTAACTGGATACCTCTGTTGTCAAGCCCAAAAAGGTGGCTAAAATTGAAAAATCGATAATTGAATTTGCTCATTTATTTCACAATGAATCTACAGTGAACAATTTAAACATGGGTGTACATCTTTCAAAATATAAACCTATTTAATGTGACCAAGCAAAAAGAGTACAAAACAATATAACAAAACACAATGACTGAGGCTAATAAATATATGTGAATATCTATTCCAGAATAATTTTGTGATGGAAAATGAATCTGACAATAACAGAAAACAATTCCTGAAAAGATGAATCACTGAGGAAATAGATGTGCTGATCGACATTTCGGGCTTGGTGGCAAAATGTCCATTACACCATCTTCAGGACGATGAGTAAAGAGTTATAATTTAAACCCTGCATACACATAATATGCTAATATTGGTCTGACATTAAGTGTTTAAACTAGAGAAAAGAAGCACACCCGTGTGTAAGAGAAAGAAAGAAAAAGAACCAGTAAAAAGCCCTTTATAGAGTTGAACCAAATGTGCCAACAGGACTAAAACCAAACCCATAGATGAAGGATAGCAAACCACCGAATCAAGAATTAATAATTGGAATTGGAATTGGAAGTGGATTTGTAAAGCGCGTAGCTACCTGGGGGCGTACCAGCGCTGGACTCGTGGAATTAGCTCAGGAACAGATGTGACCTAAGGGAACAGCCAGGTTTTCAGGAGCTTACGGAATTTTAGAAGGTTGGTTTTCCTATGAATGTTATGGGGAAGGGAGGGGCATTTTAGCCAACGGTGGCGATAGGGAATTTTCGCCGCTTTAGCGGCCGTTTTTGGCCGCTAAGCTGCGATAATTCTATGGCCCTATTAGCAAGCTGTCGCTAACAGCAGTTAGCGACAGCTTTTAGGTGATAGCGAGCGGTTTGGGGCCCGCTTTGCTTGGTAGCGATATTTATCGCTAATGACATGCAAAGTGGGCGTACCCAAACTGTTAGAGACTTTTTAGTCGCTAACATCGCTATCGCCTATTAGTAAGGCAGGCGTATTGATGGGAATATTCGCGCTAAGCGTGAATATCTCCAAATACTAACACCTGCCCAGACCAGTTATTACCCATGTTATCCAATGGAGGTGGATAACATGGCTAAGAGCATTTCGTCGCTAATGCGTGAATATTGCTGTATTCTCAGCGATATTCACGGATTTGGCCGCTATCGCCAGAAAATGTATCGCTTTGGAGATAAACATTGCTAATAGCACGTTATCTCAGTGATAAATTCCGGCGATGCTCAGCGATAAATAAATTGTCGCTAAGCCTATTTACTGATAAATATCGCTACTTGTTGGTAATATGCTCCAGAATTCCAGAACTTGGAGGCATTCGCGCCTTCTTGATTCTGGGGACGTTTGCTAGAAAGAGGTGGTCGGATCTTAGCGTCCTGTTGGCTTTGTATGGTTTCATGAGGGATCTCAAAATTGGGGGGCCCTTGTTCTGTAGAATTTTATGTGTAAAACAGAGGGATTGGAAGTTGATTCTCTCATGGATTGGGAGCCAGTGTAGAGAGCTTAGGGCAGGCTTAGCAGAAATAGTTTTTTTGGGCCTGTTAGCAGCTTAGCTGCCGCGTTATGGACAAGTTGAAGTTTGTTTATGACTGATTTCGGGGCGCCAAGGTATAGGGCGTTTCCGTAATCCAGTCTGGACAGTATGAGACCTTGAATGAGGAGTTTTCTGGAATGGATCGGTAAAAGGGGGAGGATTTTGCGTGTGGTGCGTAGGAGACCAAAGCAGGTTCCTGCGATTTTCCTAGTTTGTGTTTGAGAATTGAGGTCCTGATCGAGCCAGACACCCAGGCTTTTTATTTCTTTTTTTGGAGCTGGAACTGGTTCCATGCACGCTGGCCACAAAAGCTTGGTGGTGAGTTTGGATTGATTGCCTAGCACTAGGATCTCTGATTTGTGTCCGTTTAGTTTGAGGAGAGATTTGCTTATTCTTCTGGAGATTTCTTTGAGACAGGAGCATAGGTTTTCCTGGCAGTGGTCCATCTGGTTTAGAGAGATCACGAATTGGGTGTCGCCGGTACGTGACCAGGTTGATTCCAAAAGGGGCTACATTTTCCTCCAGAGGGTATATATACACGTTGAAGTGTAGGGCTTAAGGATGAGCCAGCTCTGGATCGAATGTTGCCTTCGGCGACATGAAAGGTTCTATGTTCTAAAAAAGATTTGAGCCAGGATAGGACTGAGCCTGTAACTCCTATTCTGCTTAGACGATGGACAAGGAAAGAGTGGTCCACCGTGTCGAAGGCAGTGCTTAGGTCTAGGAGGATCACTGCTGCAGATCCACCTGCGTCCAGGATCATTCTCGCCTCTTCGACCACTGCCATCAGGGCGGTGTCCGTGCCCTGGCCAGGCCGGAAGCCTGTCTGCGAGCGGTGTAGGAGTCTGTTGGATTCGAGGAAGGTGGGGAGCTGATGGTTAACAAATTTCTTCACCACCTTGCTGATTCCAGGCAGTAAGGAGATGGGCTGGTAGTTGCCCAGCTCTAGTGGATCCAGATGGGATTTCTTTAACAGTGCTCTAACTGTAGCCCTTTTCCAACTGGGGGAGACGGTGCCCAGTTCTAGGGAGGTGTTTATTAAGTTAGTGATGGGGGTGATGGCGGGTGTCACGAGTTTCAGGATGTTGAAAGGTGCGGGGTCAAGTGGGGAGCCACTTTTGATTGAGTTTAAGATCTGGGGGAGCATCTCCCTTGTCAGGGGGGAGAGCGAGTCCAAGAGGGGGGCATTGATTGCGGGGGATGGGGGGAGGTAATCTGGAGGGTAGCCGGGGATGGGAGTGTTTTTAGGATATTTAGAATTTTAGTGGAGAAAAACTCTGCCAGATCGTTGCATCTGCGACCCGAGGGGTTGGTGACAGGGGGTGGGTCTGAAACTTTCAGCAGTTTTTTGACTATATGAAATGTTTCCCTAGAGGAGTTGGCGGAGGCTTGGATTTTTTCTTCAAAGAGGGCTGCCTGGGTTGTTATTAGTTTTAGGTTGGCTTTGTAGAACCTGATGGCTGCTTTGTATTCTATTTTTTTGTTATTGGCCCAGTCCTTCCTCCATATGCGTTCAAGTTTTTTGCAATATTTTTTCAAGTCGCGGAGTTCTGGGGTGAACCAAGGGGATTTGAAGGTTAATTAACAAGGAAGTGAAAGATAATGAAAGAGTAAATAAAAAAAAACATATGTTTGTTCAAAACAATCAATTGTTTGAACCAGGTGATTGGCACAAATTTAAAATAAACTTCCAGGTCACTGACACTCTACATCAAACTCAATAAAGGAGTTTGTGGGAAAACATTTAAAAAAAGTATTCACACCTGTAAAAGATAAGGAAATTATGTCCATCGAGTCAGTATCCTATAATGAGAGCTTTGAGAGAGAAGAGATCGGGTATACCTCCCTACCCTTGGATGTACAGATATCCAAGTCCCTAAATATGGTCAACCAATCCTTGCAGCTACTATCGGACCATAGGGGTTTAGCGTCTCCAAGGCTGTCATCATCGCCACAAGATCTCTTCTCCTGTGATTTGGAAAGAAGAACCCAAGATAGCCCAATCCCTCAGGAGGATTTGGGGAGAGAAAAGGAAAGCACCACGAGCAGTAAGCTGCATCACAGAAGAAGCAAAAATAAAAGCCCTCCCGACCTTCGTGATGCTAGTACAGATCAATGTGGGGAACTGAATTTAACTTCAGAGATAAATCGAGATCTCTCTGCTATGTCTGCAACCTCAATGTTGGATCTAATGCTAATTTTACAAAAAACTCGCCAAGGCCTTTTAGAAGTGACTCTGTCTAACAATGTAATTCTAAAAACTCAAAAAATGTATTTAGCTAAAATAGAGGGGGAGCTACAGGGGATCAGATCACACATGCCAGATATGGTAAGACAAATCCCTGATCCTGACCCTGTGCCTGAGGTGCGGGCAGAGGCGCAGGTGGAAACTGTCGAACAACTTAAAGAAAGTCACGAGGTATACATTTCAAAGTGGCCAATGAGGATAATAAGAAGAGGGGAGATGGCTAGACGTGGGAAAATAACTGGAGCAGGAGGGGCAGGTAGGAGATCACTAGGGAAAGGGAGGGAAATTCCAGAGAAAAGGTTAAGGGTGGAAAAGGAAGTCGGTGAAAAGTGGAACGAAATAAAGGGACCCAAACCTGGCACGAGTACAATAAAGAAGAGAACCCCACAAAAACAGGAAAAATGTGTGCCCTCATAATACCCCAGCACCGCAGATGAAACAAGTTAATAAGAAAATTACATCACAGACCAAAGAGGCCGGGAGACAGTTCGGAGGGAATCTACAGTCATGGGTCACCCGGGAGGTGCGAGCCATCAGGCCTAATATCCAAACATACAAGGCAAATAGGACAAAATCTCTTATTCCAAACAGGATAATGAAAGAAGGGAGGGAGGATATGAGGCTATACCTTGAACCAATACCTTTAAGGAAAGGGGGGAAGAAACTAGAAAAGAGGTTTCCCCTTAATAGGACAAAGGCAAGCCCGTCTACGCCTGTCCGCGCCTGGCCCGTGCCCAGCGCCTGGACCCCTGGCCCCCACCATCGCCAGACCACACGACAGACCTACAGCGCCCCCACCCTCAACGCACTGAACACCGGCCGATCACCAGCATGCTATTGTGCTACCCCGAAACGCACCCACGGACCCTTCACCTGCCAAGCCTGCAAATTCACCTGCCTCCGGACCTGCACCTCACCTGCCAAGCCGAACACCAACAGCAACCACCTCAAATGCATCCTGCTCAACACCCGCTCCGTCCACAGACACGCCGTCGAACTCTGAAACCTGCTCGACACAACATCACCAGACGTCGCCTTCCTCACGGAAACCTGGATGAACGCCTCCTCTGCTCCCGACATCGCCATCGCCATCCCGGAGGGATACAAGATCACCCGGAAGGACCGCGTCAACCAGACTGGAGGTGGCATCGCCATCGCGCACAAGAAAACAATCCGCATCACGACCAGCTCCGACGACACCTTCACCGCTGCCGAACATCTCCACTTCCAGATACACACTGACCCCAAGACCACACTCAGAGGCACCCTCATCTACAGACCCCCGGGACCACGCACATGATTCAGCGAAGACATCACAGACTTCATCAGCCCGCACGCCCTCTCCTCCGCTGACTACATCCTCCTAGGGAACCTCAACTTCCACCTGGAGAAAAACAAGGACAGCAACACCACCACCCTGCTGGACAACCTCACAAACCTCGGCCTCAAACAACTGGTGAACACCCCCACCCACTACGCCGGACACACGCTCGATCCAGTCTTCTCTTCCAGCAAGCACATCTCCTTCAGCCACTCCACCGGACTTCACTGGACTGACCACAGCTGCGTCCACTTCAACTTCAAAAGAACCGCGACCCACCACCGCCCACAACAGATCCCTTGCAGGAACTGGAACCAGATCACCGCCGACCAGCTCACCACCTCCCTCAGCCAGAACCCGCCCGCCAGTACCACGGACCCCAGCGAAGCAGCCATCAACCTCACGCAATGGATCACCAACTGCGCAAACGATCTCGCACCACTAAAGACCCCCCCCCCAGCAGACACGGCAGCAACAAAGCCCCCTGGTTCACCGACGAACTCAAGAACTCCAAGAAGAACTGCCGCACCCTCGAGAAAGCCTGGCGCAACGACCAGACCACACACATCTGGACCGCCCCCAAGCAAGCCACCCGCAAATACCACCAGCTGATCCACACCACCAAGAAGACAGCATTCAAAGAACGACTCGACAACAACACCCACAACAGCAAGGAACTCTTCAGCATCGTCAAAGAGCTCTCCAACCCCAGTGCCGGAAACAACAACATCACTCCCTCGCAAGACCTCTGCGACTCACTCGCCTCATTCTTCCACCGCAAGATCGCCGAAATACACAACAGCTTCGGCGCTCCAACCACGTACCCCACCACCATACCATCGACCCCCACAACCACCCTCAGCGCCTGGACCCCGGTCAGCACCGAAGACACCACCCGCAAGATGAACAGCATCCACTCCGGATCGCCAACCGACCCCTGCCCCCACCACGTCTTCAACAAGGCCGACTCCATCAACGCACCCCAACTCAGAGACATCATCAACGCCTCCTTCAAAACCGCCACCTTCCCGGAAAGCTGGAAGCACGCCGAGCACAGCACCCTCCTGAAGAAACCGACAGCGGACCCCACCGACCTCAAGAACTTCCGCCCCATCTCGCTCCTCCCCTTTCCTGCCAAAGTCATCGAGAAGACCGTCAACAGACAGCTTGCCGCCTTCCTCGAGACGAACGGATCCCTCGACCACTCACAGTCCACCTTCCGAGCCAACCACAGCACCGAGACCGCCCTCATCGCAGCCACTGACGACATCAGATCCGTACTCGACAACGGAGAAACAGCGGCCCTCATCCTCCTGGACCTCTCCGCGGCATTCAACACCGTCTGCCACCGCACCCTAGTGCAGCGCCTCAGCAACACCGCTATCCAAGAGAAGGCTCTGGAGTGGATCATCTTGTTCCTCGCCGGAAGAACCCAGAGAGTCCGCCTCCCCCCGTTCAGATCCGAGGCCACCAAAGTCATCTGCGACGTACCACAAGGATCCTCCCTCAGCCCCACCCTCTTCAACGTATACATGAGCCCCCTCGCAGCCATCACACGCCAACACAACCTCAACATCATCTCCTACGCCGACAACACCCAGCTCATCCTCTCCCTCACCAACGACCCAGCCTCCGCCAGAACCAGCCTACACGAAGGGATGAAAGACGTCGCCGAGTGGATGAAGAACAGCCGCCTGAAACTGAACTCAGATAAGAAGGAAGTCCTCATCCTGGGACCATCCCCCTCCGCCTGGGACGACTCCTGGTGGCCCCCTGCACTGGGCTCCACTCCCAAGCCAACGGACCACGCACGTAACCTGGGCTTCATCCTGGACTCCTCCCTCTCGATGACCAGACAAGTTAACACCGTATCGTCATCATGCTTTAACACCCTGCGCATGCTTCGAAAGATCTTCCGATGGATCCCCACCGAAACCAGGAAGAGGGTAACCCAGGCACTCGTCAACAGCCGGCTGGACTACGGAAACACCCTCTACGCCGGCACCACAGCCAAACTGCAAAAAAGACTCCAACGCATCCAGAACGCCTCCGCCCGACTCATCCTGGACATCCCCCAACACAGCCACATCTCCGGCCACCTGAGAGACCTGCACTGGCTCCCCGTCAGCAAGTGGATCATGTTCAAACTCCTCACCCACGCACACAAAGCCCTCCACGACCTGGGCCCCAAGTACCTCAATGACCACATGACCTTCTAAACGCCCACCCGCCAGCTACGGTCGACCAACCACGCCCTCGCCGCCGTTCCACGCATCCGCTGAGCCACCGCGGTTGGAAGATCCTTCTCCTACCTGGCAGCCAAGACATGGAACTCCCTCCCCATCCACCTCCGGCTAACCCAGGACCATCTTTCCTTCAGGAGGCAACTCAAGACCTGGCTCTTCGAGCAGTGACGGCCCCTCCTCCCCCAGCGCCTTGAGACCCTTCCGGGTGAGTAGTGCGCTATACAAATGCCATGATTGATGATTGATTGATTGAACTTCTGCAGAGCTTTGCCAAATGTCATAATCTGAAGCCTACAGGAACGAACGACCTCAGACAAGTGGGCTTTAGCCAAAATAAAGAAGGGAAGGAGGTCACTAAAATTATACTGTATTCAAAACTGGTAAAAAATATGATTGAGAAAGCAGCAAATGACCTACAGAATGAGGGAATTCGACTACTAACCGAAGAGGAGGTACTGGGAGATATAGAAAGAATCGGATGGCAAGGAAATAACTTCCTAAGATGCCATGCAGGGTTGGGAAAGAGTCAGGTAAGGATAAGGGACCCAGAAGAAGAGGAAGGAACCTCCCTGGGTAACATAAAAATAGTAGCAAATACCTCAAACTTAGAAAACTGGTGGGGAAATTGGAGCAAGGTCACAGCCCAGGCGGGTCCTTCATCTAGAGCTTTTGCAGTTCAGGGTGAGGAAGGATGGTTAGAGGACATGGAATAGGTAGAGGATATGCCACATAGCATAAGATTGACCTCCTGGAACATAAACGGCCTAGGAGATGGTGTTAAACAAAAAAATATAAAGGCATTAGGTGAAAACACAGAGATTATATGTATCCAGGAGACCTGGCTTTGTGGCAGAACCCCGACCATAGATGGCTTCTTCCAGCTAAATAGAATGGCTAAGAAACAGAGATTTGGCCGTCCTGCGGGGGGAATAATGACCTCGGTGTCAACAAAAATTGTGAAAAAGGTTACAGAAATTACCGTAAAATGTAAATGGCTACTTGTCTGTAGAATAATGTTATCAGGATGTATGAAAAAGAACATGATATTGCTAATAAATGTATATATGCAATGGGATACTGTAGAGGAATATGCTGCGGAAATGGGGTTATTTACAGAAGATATTGATACGATCTGTGAAAAGTATGGTATGGATGTGATCATGTTAATGGGCGATTTTAATCATAAAATGCATCCCAAAAACGTAGATTGCTGGTTTCAAGAATTACTAGAGGCCTATGAGATACCGCAAGCTATTTTTCCAGATTGCATAACAAGTGCTAAGGATATCCAGTTGGGAAACGTTTTGGGAACAAAAAATCTTTTCTGTCTAAATGGAAGATCCCCCTTAGACTGTCCAGTAAAAAAAACGTTTAAAGTGGGCACTCAAAATTGTCCAATTGACTACGTATTTGTGTCCCCCTGGAGTTTCCAACTAATAACAGGGTTTAGGATCATGAATAGAGAAGGGAGCGACCATAATATTGTACTCCTGTAGTTCCCAGATGTACAACTAGAACCTGGTACCCAAGTTATGGAACAAATGATGGATTATCCTAAGTGACGTACAACTAGGTTAACGGAAGAATATATGGCCAAACTAGTGCAACTACAACAGAATTTAGATCTGGACTCAGAAAATGGCCAGGGCCTAGATTGGTACGTAGGGAAAATTGAGAAGGTAGTCCAAATCCTCAGTGAAGGATTGAGAACCGGCCAAAAAAAACCTAAAGGAAACAGTTTAAAGGTGGAGAAACAGGGAGAGAAGTGAGGAGAATGGCAAGGCGTAAACTGATAAAAGGTGGGCATGGCAGTGGAAATGCATTAGCATCCCTAAAAAGAGAATATAATATGAAATGAAATGAAATGAAAAATTGCATTTGTATAGCGCATAACTGCCCTGAGGCCTCGCAGCGCTTGAAGATTAAATGGTTTAGCGCAGGCTCAGGGCAGATCAGCAGGATTTTGCAAACAAATGCGTTTTCAAGGCCTTTCTAAAAGACAAGAGGTTGCTGTTTCCTCGGATGGTGAGGGGAAGGGCGTTCCAGAGTCTGGCCGCCGAGTGGGAAAAAGAGCGGCCACCCCACCGGGCTTTATTGATCTTAGAGGAGGTAGCCAGCTGCAGGGTGCCAGAACGAAGGGAGCGAGCTGGAACATAGGGCGTAACCAAAGGGTGCAGAATCGCTGGGCCTACACGATGGAAGGATTTGTGCAGGATGCACAAAGCCTTGAACTGCACTCTGGCAGCCATTGGGAGCCAATGGAGGTCTTTCAGAGCCTTCCTCGCCGACTGCCGACGGGGCAGATTAAACAGTAGGCGGGCCGCACTATTTTGTGTGACCTGGAGCTTCTGAAGTACCGAGGCCGGTGCTCCCAGATAGAGAGCATTCCCGTAGTCCAGGCGGGAGAGAATCAGGGCCTGGACCATGATCCTCCTCGCCTGGAGAGGGAGCAGAGGGAGCACCCGCCGGAGCATCCTCATTAGTCCAAAGCAAGTGGCAGCGGTCTTAGTGGCCTGGACCGAGAAATCAAGAGCGGTGTCGAGCCAGATCCCGAGGCTCTTTATCTGGGACCTGGGGGCGGGGGGAACGCCAAGACATGGTGGCCAGACGGGTGCAAGAACAGACGGGGAGGAATTTCCGAGGAGAATTATGTCTGTCTTCTCCCCGTTAAGTTTCAGACAGGAGGCTTGCATCCATCCGGCAACAGCCTCTAGACAGGGGCCTAAGGTGTTGGATGATCCGTCTGCGTGGTCTAGCGAGACCACCAGCTGCGTATCATCCGCATAGGTGACAATACGCACACCAAAGGGATGGACTATCCTGTCCAGAGGTTCCATGTAGGCGTTAAAAAGGGTCGGGCTCAGGGAGGAGCCCTGAGGAACCCCGCACCTGAGAGGATGTTTGGGAGAGACTGTCTCACCCTCAAAGACCTGGAAGAAACACTCGCTCAGAAAGGAGGCAAGCCAATCCAGGGGCGCGCCCGACACGCCCATGCCAGCCAGTCGATGTAATAGCGTGGCATGGTTCACCGTGTCGAACGCGGCGCTAAGGTCTAACAGGATGATGGCCACCTTTCCTCCCTGATCAAGAATAGCTCTTGCTTCTTCTGTAACCGCTAACATAGCGGTTTCGGTACCATGTTGAGGACGAAATCCTGTCTGGGAGGCACGCAGCAGACAGTTGGACTCCAAATAGTCTGTTAAGATGTTGTTGACGTGCCTCTCCAGCAGTTTACTCAACCAGGGGAGCAACGAAATGGGATGGTAGTTGGACAGGTTGCTCTGATCCAGGGTGGGCTTTTTGAGAAGTGCCCTCACCATGGCACATTTCCAGGAGAGTGGGACCGATTTGGACACAATGGAAGTGTTTAAGGTTTCCAAGATGACAGGGCGAATAACGTCCAAGGCCTTGACAAGGATCCGGGGGGGTGCCGGGTCATTGGGTGACCCGGAAGTAACTTTGGAGATTAATCTATCCAGACTACAGGCATCAAGAAGCGGAATTGTGTCCAGCTTACAGAGAGCCAGAGAGTCAGCTGGTTTGTGTGGGGCAGAGCGGGCGATGACCATAGAATTGCTAAAGGAGGAGTATATGGTCAAAATTTTCTTTGAAAAGAAGGCAGCCAGCTCATTGCAGCGATCTTGTGCACCTTCGGCAGTGGGACGCTCAGCCGGGGGTGAAATAAGGGACTTAGCTATCCTAAAGATTTCCCTAGGGGCATTGGCTGCTGCATTAATTTTCCCTTCATAGAAAAAGGCTTGCGCCTTTTTAATCTCTAATTTGTAGAGCTTCATTGCAGACCTATAATCATCTTTCCTAGACGAAGAATGGTCCTTCCTCCACGCTCTCTCCAGTTTACGGCAGTCAAGTTTTAATGACCTTAGAGCAGGAGTGTACCAAGGTGCGACTTTAGGTCTTCTAATGAGTTTACAAGGGCGTTTGGGAAGAACTAGGTCTAGGGTGCTGGAAATCCAGTGATCAAAATCATTAGAGGCAGAGGCAGGAGTCGTAGCCTTCCTCGTGGGATCTTGGACGAGAGCAGTTGTCCAGTCAGTGAGAGAAAGAGAGGACCATTTCCTGCCCAGATACTTGATAGGAACATCACAAGGGGAAGAGGAGTTGGAAAGCCAGGTAAAAGGTATCAGGAAGTGATCGGTCCAGGGTAGTGGAACTGGGGACTCTACATTAAGGTTGGTGTTGCTGTATATGTGATCAAGAAGATGTCCCTTCTTGTGGGTTGCCTGATGGCCTCTCTGGCAAAGATCTAACGCTTGCATGTTGACCCGTAAGTTATTAGCTGACGTATCATGGGGGTCATCTAAATGGATGTTAAAATCCCCAAGCAAGGTGAAGTTAGATGAGGTCAAAACTGTGTTGGCAGTGAGGTCCGTGATTTGCGTAATGAAATTGTTAAGGGGACCAGGTGGGCGATAGAGTAAGATACCGGAGAAAGTTGTGGTGGGGGAAAAATCAAGCGCAAAGTGTAAGCTCTCGCAGGTTGGCGAGGAATTGGGAATGACACGACACTTAAAACTGTCCCTATATATGATGGCCAGGCCCCCGCCTCTCCCCGACTGGCGGTCGAGGCGCTTGAGGGTATAGCCTTGAGGTGTGGCCCATATTGTAGTCGGGTCATTGTCCATCTGGAGCCAAGTTTCCGTTAAAAATAGAGCGTCAGGATTGAGCTCTTCAATCATCAGATGCAGCTCTGTGAAGTGTTTAGGTAGTGACCGGCAGTTGAGGAGATACAATCTCCAAATCTCTCCCGGGGGGAGAGTGTAGCTGTATGGGCGGGGGGTGCTCCATGTACAGTGCTTACAGTAATGTTCAAGATTAGCTGGGGGAAAAGAGTGGCGACAGGAGGGACTGGTGGGGGGACGTAGGGAGTGTAACAACAAAGAGTTGTAGGAAATACGAAGACCCACCATAGTGCTGGGCGGCTCCCAAGCCAGGGCCAGCGAGAAGCGTCTGAACGCGGACTGGCGCAGACTGGCTTCTCTTTGGCACCTCTTCGGCGCGTATACGGCGCTACCGCTGCGGGTCACCGCTGCGCGAGGTAGGAAGAGGTCATATAGATTAGGTGAGGGTGGAGACTAGCCCGTCAACCTCCCCAAGATGGCTGCCCAGGATGGAGCAACCAGGAAGTGGTGTCGCTTGAACCTCCCTCCACAACAATCAGCACAGAAGCTGTGGTGGACCGGGGAGTAGCGACCAGAATGCAAGTGAGAGCTCAGAAATATATTTAAAAACACATATTAGTACAATCAATAGGTTTTTAAAAGTCTGTAAAACGAAATAGATGCTTGCAGTAAACAGAATGCAAGTGAGAGCTCAGAAATGTATTTAAAAACACATATTAGTATAATCAAAAGGTTTTTAAAAGTCTGTAAAACGAAATAGATGCTTGCAGTAGTCCTTATCACAGTCAAGCGCTAGCGCTACGATCTTCGTTGGTTAATGATCGTGCGCGATTGACTCCCGCCCTAAAATAGTGAGGGCGAGGGGGGAGACTAGCCCGTCAACCTCCCCAAGATGGCTGCCCAGGATGGAGCAACCAGGAAGTGGTGTCGCTTGAACCTCCCTCCACAACAATCAGCACAGAAGCTGTGGTGGACCGGGGAGTAGCGACCAGAATGCAAGTGAGAGCTCAGAAATATATTTAAAAACACATATTAGTACAATCAATAGGTTTTTACAAGTCTGTAAAACGAAATAGATGCTTGCAGTAAACAGAATGCAAGTGAGAGCTCAGAAATGTATTTAAAAACACATATTAGTACAATCAAAAGGTTTTTAAAAGTCTGTAAAACGAAATAGATGCTTGCAGTAGTCCTTATCACAGTCAAGCGCTAGCGCTACGATCTTCGTTGGTTAATGAAGGAGGAGGACAAAAAGGGAATTTAAAGAAAGTTGTTGGCAAAAGTTATTAGAGGCCATCGAGGCAAAGAACTTACGACAGTTCTGGAAACTAGTTCATTCAGCAGCAGACCACCAGCCAGCTGAGATGAACTGTGTAGTGGAGGAAGCAGCCTGGGAGGATTACCTACAGGACTTATATAGCCCTGGGAGTAACCGGGAAGAGAATCGGCACACAGATTGGAGCGGTCTGGTAGTCGATATAAAACTTGACTTCACGGCCTCTATAGTTAAAAAAACGATAAAGGGCCTGAAATTAACAAGGGCAGCAGGCCCAGATAACCTCCCGGCACTGATAATTAAAACTCAAACAGACTGGTGGGCGGAATGTTTTGCAAACATGTTTCCGAGTAATTTTAGATACTGGAAGGTTCCCAGATAATTGGAAAGGGTCAATAATAAGGCCCATACATAAGAAAGGCGATAAGCATACCCCAAAAAACTACAGGTTAATTAACCTGTTAGACATAGGGGGGAAGATATTTACTAAGATAGTGCTGTCCAAACTAAACACTTGGGTAGAAGCGAACTCAATTATCCCGGTAGAGCAGGGGGGATTTAAAGAAGGGCACTCCACGGTGGACCACTGTTATGCCATCTGGGCACTTGCCTGGAAGTCGACGGAACAAACGGGGAACATGTTCTGTTGTTTCGTCGACTTCCGGGCAGCCTGTGATTTGGTGGACCGTGGGAAGCTATGTGAGTGCCTGACTAAATATGAAATCCCAGTGGGACTAATAGCAAAGAGAGAACTGGGCTCAAGTAATTAAAGATACTCAAGGGGCACTGACATGGAAAATAGACGTAGCAAACGGGTTAAGACAGGGCTGTGTCCTGGCCCCACTCCTCTTTTCGATTTTTCTAGCAGATCTGCCAGCAGCACTGGAAGTAGAAAGAAGTGCTAGCCCAAGATTGAGTGGCAGGAAGGTGGCAAGCCTGCTATACGCGGATGACCTAGTAATAATTGACCAACAGTGCTAGGGCTACAGAGAAAACTAAATGTTTGTAGTGACTACTGTAAGGCCAAAGTTTTAGTAGTAAATATGGATAAAACGAAGATTCTGTGTTTCGGTAAAAGGTCTAAAAGGTTTAGCTGGTACCTAGGCAAATCTAAATTGGAAACAGTAAAGGAATATAAATACCTAGGCATATGGTTCGAAAGCTCCTTAAAATGGGATATACATATTGAAGCCCAAATGGCAAAAGCATCATCCTCTATTTGTGGGTTGAAAAAATTCAATAGAGATTACGGGGACCGGTCGCATAAACCCATGCTAAAGGCTTATGAAGCAATGATCCCTCCCCAAGTATTGTATGGGGTGGAAGTTCTCCACTTCAGCGGCAAAGTGGGTTGGGATCGGGAGGAAGGTAAGGTGTTGAAAATGCTTCTGTCCTTGCCGAAGTCAGCGATGATACAGGCAATTAGATTAGAGACAGGAACAATAGCATGGAACATTCAGGCTAAAATGGCAGTGGCAAGGTTCTGGAAACGACAATTACAAGAGGAAACACAGAAGGTGTCCCTTTGGTGCAGTAATGAAATCCGGCATAGCAACCTAAAATGGGCAGCGGAGGCAAAAAGGAAAATAAAGGAGGTAACTGGTAGCTTAAAGGTGAGAGGTAATCAGAACCCTGTAGAAATTTCTTTCACCAAAGGCGTACTAAGAGCACAACGAAGGGAGCTATCAAGACATCAGGACATAGAATACTTGAGAAAGAAAAAGTCGGTCCAATGTATGTTAGAAGCATGGGAAAATGATGCATGGTATCCATACTTAGAAACCCTGCCGAACTACAGATTGAGATGGGAGATTTTGAAAATCCGATTTGGAACTAACCCTTGGCTATTGGAGGGGAGATTAAAGGCAGAAATGCTATATCCTGATGGTCTATGTAAGTGTGGACTGGAGACGAAGTGTGATATCTTGCACATATTGTTGGATTGCCTTACAAGTTTAGGAGTGAGAAAACAGTTCCTATGGCCATTATTTATTATTTATGGCATAAATTCACGAGGGCAAGCTGCTACACTACTAATAAAAATGGAAAAACTGGATACTGCAATTGCACTAGGGAACTATCTGAGAGGTATAAACCGTTTGGCCAGGGAAAAACTAAAAAAAATATAGTGACTCATTTATTACCTAGTTTGCAGGAGACATTGTGAAAGTCCGTTGTACGTCTAGTTCAAATGGTCTTAAATTTTGTAAAATAATAATAATGTATGTACAGGGTTTTTTAAAGATTGTAAATGCTTATTTTATCAAGTTTAGATGTTTTTAACATTTTAACTGATTTTTAAATTTGGAAATACTGAGATATATGGGTCTATAGTAGCTAGGGTTTTACTAGAAATGTATAAGTAGAGCAGCTTAGAAAAGTAACTGTGTGATTTTAGAGATCATTACGTATCATTGTTATCGATTGGATTGTAATGTTTTATATTTTATATGAACTTGAAGTTTAAAGACCATGGTTTAAATAAACAGATTTCTTTCTTTCTTTCTCATTGACACCTGAGTAAAGGCTTGTTCAAGGATGGGTTAAATGCCAAGCTAAAAACAGAGCAAAAGTGCCTATTTACGGATGAAGACTAAATCAAGCCAAACGTAAGTCCACATTGACTTTTACTTTACCACTTGGGCCTGAAAAGGGGCTATACCTTTGAAAAGGGGGGGTAACCCCTTTTGATAAAGCAGTGACGCGTCCCTGTCAACAACAAGAGAGAAAAAATGTCCTTGGAGCCAAAAGATTTTAAAAGGTTCAACAAGTTAGAGTCCTAACGCTGCCAGTACGACAGAAGCTGCCGATTTGTAGAAACTACTGCACTCTGTCACTAAAAGTCAATGTGGACTTACTTTTGGCTTGATTTAGTTTTCATCCGTAAATGGGCACTTTTGCTCTGTTTTTAGCTTGAAATATAACCCATCCTTGAACAAGCCTTTACTCCGGTGTCAGTGACCTGGAAGTTTCTTTTAAATCTGTGCGATTCGCCTGCTTCAACAAATTGATTGTTTTGACCAGACATATATAAGTTTTCATTCACTCCTTAATTAATCTTTCACTTTCTTATTAATTATTAATTCTTGATTCGATGATGTGCTATCCCACATCTATGGGTATGGTTTTAGTCCTGTTGGCATATTTGGCTAAACTCTATAAAGGGCTTTTTACTGGTTCTATTTCTTTCTTTTTCTTACACGCGGGTGTGCTTCTTTTCTCTAGTTTTGTCATATAGATATGCTTTGCCTTCATACGGTGTTATGTTAGCATGAGCTTATTAGAAGTTTAAACGCCATTTTACCTTTCTGCTGCTTCTGCACATGGCACATATTGTTATTAGAGCTTTAAGCCTAGTAGAATATTTTGCTTCACACGAGAATAATATGTTTTGCTATTGTATCAGCTTTGCTTGGTAAGCTAGTGTCTGTACAGTGAGTGCCGAGGCCTTCAAGGTTATTTCAACACAGTGGTTGTGGTGAGGTCTGATCTTCGCACGTCCTACATATAACATATATGCAGCTGCGGCCAGCTCTGGCTTTAGGCGTTTTTAATATTGCACTGCACAGAGCATGCCAACACACTTGATGATGCTTCGCATGCAGAGAGCTGGTGGAAGATGATGTGATCCCTTTCTACTAGGATCAGAGGTATGGGACCTTCTTTAGATACAATATAATATACTAGCAAGGGAGGGTAAGACTTAGGTGCCATTTAGCCTTCTTCCCTCTAGAATTTTAACTTGCTTTCTCCCTTTGTATTTTATGGACTGGTAACTATGCTGATAACATTGTTTCTTATAATATGTTTGCTTGTATTAGCTAAGATACTGAGCTTGAGAACACTGCATTAGAAATAAACATTTCAAACTTGCACGTGTCTTCATTTACTCCTCGTTCTGGATTGATATGTTGGTATAACGAAAGAGTGTTCATGTGTTCCACGTTACCTGAGGTGTTCAAAGTCTATGTTCTGGGTTGTCTAAATATTGGTAAGAACCAATGGGATACTGATTGCTAGTCGGGTAGGGGATTTTGGGTACTAAGGTGAGTTTTGGCACACCCTAATTCACTGAGGTTCCAAGTCTCTATGCACAGTTCAGTGTGAGAGCAGGATCCCTGCGACATGGCGCCCAACCGTTGGTGGTCTTATTACATGACACTTGAGAAGTGCTTCTATCAGTCCTTAACCCCCTTCACTATTGTTTCCAGAAGATGGTGGTGTCGGACAAACCTACCTATAGTTACATAGGTCTTTTCAAGCTTGATTCTTTTCAAACGGTTTCTTTTTTTAATTACTACCCAGTTGTGCTACATAGTTTTTATTGTACCCCTTTCTTACTGTGTCGCTATGGCTAATGCCGTTGATATTCCACAGCATAGTCGGATTGCAGTTCGCAATCATTTACAGACTTATAATGTCCCTGTGGAAGGCATGGCTGTGATCATGGTGGTGAGTGCGGAAGTAGCTTACACATACGAATTTTTTTACTCGTGGGTGACCTTCCCGGCAGTGAATGCAAATACTAATGTATTCGATACGTACACTGCGACTGCCATACCACAGGAATATGTTCTCTATAGGACACAGGACGTTCCTATTAATGCTTGTTTGGTTTAATGGCGCCCTACCCCATTCTCTGTTAACTCCGAGGTTAGGTCCTTTGTTCATTCCATGCGCAACTTGGCCTGTTTTGGCTGGATTTACACCGCATCCTCAGCAAGGTGCGTGTTCCCTTGCAGATTTAAGACGACTACATTCAGTCGCAATTAGCGTGATTAGGTCATTAGTGCAGTACATTACCCGCATTCTCCCGGGCAGGGCCCCGGGTGCTGCGGCGCTTCCTGCCGGACAGGGCGAAATGAAGCTCAGTCCTGTGATGGTGAACGCAGTAATGGGCAAGCGCCCCCAGAATAGGGATGATTTTCCTTTATGGCTTGCCGAGAAGTTTGACCAGCTGGAAGCAGTATTTCCTAACATGACTCCTGGTGAAAAACATAGGATTCTGACAATTTGCATGCCAAAAGACTTGGTCCCGGAACCTGTGACTGTGAGACATGGGGTAAGACCTTTGCGGCAGTGTATACGAGGTGCTTCAGCACTCCGTCAATGACTGTCCTTCCTACGGTCCTTAAGCGTGTTCAGGATGAGCACGGACCCAAGGCTGCGGTTGAATTGGGTATGTGCCTATGCAGCGCTTTTGACGTAGTTTCCGATCTCGTACTTGCGAATGTCAAGGGAGAAGCTGTGAACTTTCAGGTGTCTAATGCTTTGCAGGCTGTACCCAATGTCGACAAACCCCGACAGTTAGCAAGAATTATTGTGGCGGCTTATAAAACCGTAGGCCGTAATAGTTTGGGACTCAAGCCTTTCTCAACAAAGGAGAAAAAACAACCCCAAGGATAGAGGTCAGAAACTGACGGACAGCCCAAGGCTAAGAAGCAAAATTGGCCAAAAAAACACAACAAAAACAGGGTAAACGACAACAGCAGAAACAGGAGTCTCGTCCTGCGTCTCCAGTGCCTTCACCTACAGAACGTATTTAAGACTTGCGCGATCGCGCGACGATAAAATCACCTGATCGTTTTCAGGTTTCTGAACAACACTCTCCTCGTTCTTTTCAGGAATCATCGGCCTCATTGACCGGTGGTGGAGGAGGCGGCAGAAATCAGGGCGTCCAGCAGGGACGCGACCAGCCCCGCCCGAAAGACGGTAAAGGCAAGCAGGACGATTCAACACCAAAAATACCCCAGTTTCAGAAAAAGAAAGTTGCCGCTTTAACAGCGAGATATGCCACAGATAGTGAGAACGCAGCTTCGGAATCAGACATGGGCTCTGACCTTGCTGGACAGCGCGGCGGAGATTACCATAGTGCGAGAGGCCCTGCGTCCACTACTGAAGGTGACAGCGACTGACAGATATGTTGTTGTGGAGACAGCTGACACTAGAGTAGCTCCCCCTGATAGACTTTATGAAATAGTCTTTTTAATTGAAGGTGACATACAACGTACCATAAACTACTTTTGACATTTTGTTAGCGGAGGCTGACTGGCCCCCACCTTTTGTGCTCGCAGCTCCGAGAGGAAAGGAGGTGATCCTCCCTAGTTTTGCGCACACTGTCTCGAAGGAGCATGCGCTGAATTTTGCAGAAGAGTGGTCTAAAGCCCTTGCGCCGGATCTCTACCGTACACACTGTGGTTGGGATACATTTTCCCCACACCACGAGATTCCCTTACTGTCTATGCCACAGCCTCAACCTCAATATCCTACCAGACGCGAAGCTAAGGCTTCCGTTGCAGAGATCCTTGAACAATTGGAATATCAAGGTGTAATTGAAACTTGTGTGCCACCGATGAATAACCCTCTTTTTACTGTGACCTAGCCTGACGGCTCGTACCGTTTGGTATTGTATTACCGGCGTCTTAACTCGCATTGTCGTACCTGTGCAGTACAGAATACCCACGGCTCTGCTTTAGTGGATGGTCTTGTGCGAAAAAGGTTTAAAACCACACTTAGTAATAGCAAATTGAGAGAGAGGCAAAAGGACACTCTTGGTCCCCCTGTTAAATCTTGTAAAACAACAAAAGAGTGTCATGAGAGAAGTGTGTAAGCACTTGACACAGAGAAGAAATCTCCCTGAAGAAGTCACAGTGGAAATCAGCATTTTTTTTTTAGGAAGCCCTCACTCACCACCTTGGGTGGTGACATGCTTCATCATCGGGCCCACCAGGAGAAGCCGAATGCCTCCCTGGTGTGCTACAACGCCAGATTACTGCGGAGCAGGTTCTTTGTGGCAAAAGTGTAAAAAGAAATGTGAATTAACAATGTCAGAAACTGTACCATACGGAAACATTTTTATTCAATGGTCAGTTTGACATAAGTAAAATATGTGTGGGAAACTTACCAGTTAATGACTTGGTTGTTTCCACTTAAAGTGGGGTCAACATGTTTCTGCCCGTCTATGTGTCATTTACTGGGCTTTCATCAGGACCGTCAGGTGGTGTACCTCGGCGGTATGGGCGCGCTAAGGCCCACCCTTACTAGAGGACGTGAAAGTTAAAAACAAGTGTGACTTCTTCAGGGAGATTTCTTCTCTGTGTCTAGTGCTTACACACTTCTCTCACGACACTCTTTTGTTAAAACCACACTTGATATTTCCAATGTTTTTTTTGCCCACAATTTAGATGGTCTAAGTTCCCAATGGACCAGTTTTACAAGTGGCGGCAAATAGAGCGGATACAGACATTTACCGATGGGCTATAAGAATAGTCCAGGCGTGTTTGCCGCCCGCATTGTCTCTCTCTTAGAGAGAGTGGACACGGATGCGTGTTCGTATGTGGATGACATCTATCTCACAGATGATGAGCTTTAGGCGCATCTGTGTCGCGTTGACTGCATAATTTGTAACTTTGCGGACTTCGGTTACAAATTCAACTTTGCAAAGTCTCACATTGCAGAGTGCACAGTGTTGTTCCTGGGCTATGAGCTCAACAATGAAGGTTGAGGATTGGCTCCTCTCTTCTTGGAGAATTGCGCACAACTGCGCGCTCCTACAACTCTGAAAAAATTAAAGTCCTTGCTGGGATTATTGAATTTTGGGCATACATATATTCCTGAATATGCCCAGCATATCAAGCCTTTGTATGCTTTGATACAACCTACTTTTACCAAATCGTGCTGGCTGCCAGAGCACTCAGCTATTTTGCAATCTTTGCAGGCTGATCTTCTAGAATCTAAATTCCTACTGACTCGTGATAACCACACCAACCTGGTGATAAGAATCATCCCTGGGATGGTGGGTTTCACTTACCTTACTTTTAATGAAGGAGACACAGTACCTATTGCTTCCAAGTCACACTTGTACATTTCGGCTGAAATGTGGTTTTCCTCTGTGGAGAAAGTTTTAACAGCAGTGCAGATGGCGGTTCTTAAGGAACGTGCGCTGTCACAGGGAAAATGAATGTTGGTTGTTACCCCGTATCCTGCATTAGAGGCAGTTACGAAGGCCAGTGTACCAAATTCTAAAGCTTTGCACCCACAGTGGATACAATGGGCAGCATCATTGACATCTCCGGATGTCATATTTATTTTTGATGCCTCCTTACAGTCGCAGGAGTTTTTGCAATATGAATTCGTTCATCCTGCACCTTTGGCTATGCGGCCTTTGGAGGATTTCCATTGTATCATTTACACTGACGGTTCAGCGCAAGTTGCGCATGGGTCTAAGCACGCATACGTTTCCTCTTGTGCCATTGTGGTAGGTGCCATGGTGAATGATGAGTTCAAGTCCAGAGTCGTGCACACGCAGACTCTGGGGGACTGCACCACACAATTGGCAGAGCTTCGTGCTCTGATGCTTGCATTGGATACGCTGATCATAGTGTGACGACTCTTATTGTGAGTGATTCTTACTACTGTGTCCAGTCTTACAATGAAAACCTCTTCTTTTGGATTCAGAATGATTTTCGTGATTCCAAGGGTAGCACAATAAAACATAAAATGATCTGGGTCTGAGTGGCTGAGCTTAAAGAGCAGTTGCCACTCGTGTTTGTAATTCACACTTTAGGTCATCAGCGCGTAGGAGTCCAAGCGGTTGGCAATTCGTTGGCAGATGAGGCCGCGAAATCAGCAGTATTGTCATATTTAGTTGCAGCAGTTACACGGTCCAAAAGTAAGATTGATGATGATATCTTAGCAGCTGTTGCTGCGACTGAGAGGGGAAGTAAATATCCTAAGGGGTTCCCTTCGAAGTATTCATACCACTTAAGTCCTGATAAAGTTCCTTATGTGAAAATACCTTACGTTGGTGAGAGGTTGATTCCCAACGCAGATTGCAGGCACACATTGCTCACAGCGGCCCATGAAGGAGTTGCGTCTGCACATGCGGGCGTTTCGGCTAATGTGGCTCAGTTACAACAGCGTTTCTGGTGGCGGGGACTGTACAAACAGACGTGTGATTATGTCCTTCAATGTGACATTTGCCAGCAGATTAAGCCTTCAACTGCTGCGCTTCTGCCCCAGACACAGTTGTACATACCTAATAAATCGCTAGGTTGTGTTTACTTAGATCACTGCGGTCCTTTTTCTTCTGATACTGCATATAAGTACATCTTAGTAGCAGTTGATTCATGCACACGCTTTGTGTGGGTGTGGCCTCACCGCAGCGCTGATTCACAAACTGTCATAAGAGACTTGCGTGTCTTTGTAGGGATTTTTGCCTGTGGTACCTTCCATTCGGATCAGGGTCCGGCTTCCGCCTCTAAGGCGTACAAGGATGCCATGACTTTGTTGGGTGTCCAAGTCACGTTTTTGTCTCCATAACGACCTGAGGGTAATAGTGTTGTGGAGCGAATGAACCGAGATTTAAAGCAGTCTTTGACAGCTCGAGTTATAGGCACTGGCAGGAACTGGCTGGCCCACCTCAATAGCATGCAGCATGCCCTAAATAATCTCCCTAGAAGGTCTCTGGGTGGGCGGACCCCATACAAGATGCTCTTTAGTATCAAGATGTTTGTACTGGACCTTGACGGTCTAGACTCGGCGGCTGTTGCTGCCTCCTTTGACGTAGATGAACATTGCAATGTTTTACAGAAGCTACAAGAGACGAGAGACAGTCTTGCAAAGGAACATTTGCCCTCCACCTCGGATGATGCGTTGCAGATCCCGGTAGTTGGCTGGCTACCCCAAGTTGGAGAACTGGTTCGGGAGAAGATCAAAAACAAGAAAGAATTTGGTCCCTCCTATCGAGCTCCAGTTCCAGTGCTTGGTGTGAAGGGCACAAGAACAGTCATTTTACCACCACTTCCAGGTCGTAAGGAAAACAGGTATATCTCCATTGACAATGTCAAGATACACAGAGTGGCCGATTCTTCTTAGTATGACACCGGCAGTCTCATGTCCTTCGATTGTGGGAAATTCTGTTTTGGCCCCGGCTTCTAATCCAGTGCCTGAGGTTGCCTTCGAGATGCCTGCAATTTCTAGTCCTTTATTGAGTACACTGCCTGGTACTCAACTTGAGGAAACTGACTACACTTACCCAACCGACTTATCGATGCCTGATTTACAAACTCGCTTGGCCACAGAATCCAGATTTTCATTTTACACTGTTTCACACACATCAAGAAAGCCTTCAAGGATTACTGTTTATGCAAGATTGTTTAAAAAACTTTTTTTAATTCCCCCTTGGACATATATTTGGCTGGTGCTTTTTTCGATTTACTTTTTTATGTCAATTGGTTTTGTGTTTTATTTTTTCCGTCTCGTCAATGGACACTATGTCGAGGAGAGAACATGTATTTGACATATCGATGGAACATTGGTACCCCATTCCTCATCACACAGATTGAAGAGAGACTTTGGCTTTTGTTAACATCACTGCCTGGCCTGTCCTAGATGGGATTGTGTGGGATGCTGTTAAAGTTCAAATCCATGGCCCCATTGAGGTTATAAATGTCCCCAATGTGCTTAGAGTTAACATGGGGATGTAGTTAAACAAAATATACGTTCTGATGATTGGGATGTTCAGGCAGTGGAAGCATTGTTTTCTGATTTGAAATATTATGCTGCCTTTGATGCTGAAGATTTGTATTTAGAATCTGCTAATTACGGTGATTAATATTGATACCAACATTTTGGCAATCACTACCTGCATAAAACTAATACCAGGAGGAACACTGTAAATTATACACAATGGGAACATTGTACAGCTCCTATATAAGGCAGTTCTGCTACCTTTTTGAAAAGGTTCACTTATTTTACTGATTTTAATCAGTTTAATCCCAATGCATTTTATTTTAAAATGACCGAAAAGTCCACATCCAAAGTTAGACTTACCAATACTAAATTATGGTACTCAAAGTCCTCTCTAGACCAGTTAGCTGTTGGAGGCTACGAGTTGTGGAAGGAAACAGTTGACCTTAAATATGTTTGGGGTTCTAAAAGTTGGCAGGTGCAAGGCACAGAGTCTTTGCATCGTGCATGTCTCATCCCGAATCATATGTTGTTTTTGAATTTTACAATTTCACAGACAACATGCTTTGGATTGGCTACCTCTAAAAAATTAAATGCTCCTTATGTCCCTGATATAGAAGAATATTCAGGTTGGGGTAATACTACAAAATTTTCGATCAGAGAGTTGCAAACTGTTGCTGAATTCTTCTTTTAACATATCCAGTTTGGATCCCAATGGCTGGTTGCTCTGGCACAGGAGTGCTGACTCGTGCCAGCATCGTTTTCTGGGTTAGGCTCACGGCTTTACACAGGTCAGGGTGGATCCCCGTTTTGAAAGTGACCATTCTGTGACTACCTATTCTGTAGGCAAATTATGTCAGAATTGGCTCAAACATTCTACTTGGCGCCAGTTCAATTCATGAAGCTTTATTCGGTACATATAAAAATGACCATAAAAGCACAAGAATACATACATTAAAATAACAAGTACAGCAGATTACAAACAAGGGAAATCAGCCAAGTGTAACTTACAAAATGATTTAAAAACACATACTCTTCCTGGCCTTAATTGATTGGGTTAAAAACATAGCAGTAAAAAAACAGATATCGACATGTTGTAAATTAAAAACTAAACTCATGGCCTGATTTACTGTACGTACGCCATATTTTACGAACATAGGTTTAAGAAATGCAAAACGAAAATTTGTATACAGTTTACAGGTTAAAAAAAAGTGCACAGTACTCTGTTTGGATACGCCATCACACATACATGGCCCCTGCGGGTGTTTCTTAAGTGTAGGCAGTGCCACTAAGTGGTGGGCTATACCAAGCCTCAATCTAGTCAGCACGTACTTATGTGTTGGCCTGGTCACCCAGACTAAAAAGATGGGAAAACCTTCATCGATTATATAGTTATTATAAAACATGACAGTGGATAGAACTGCCCGTTTCCTTGCAGCAAAGGATAAAAATTTAATTTTCATCTCATGTTTAGGAATTAACAATGCTGCTCTAGGGTCAACCAAGATGTTTAAATAAAAAATTTCAGAAAAACATCTAACGATGTAATTTAAACAGGGAATATTTAGAATTTTGTCCAACGAGAAACGATCCTCAATGATCGATCTGGAAAAGGATTTTTCTTCTTGAAGCCAAATTGAACGCCAGATCATAAGTGGCCTCAAGGATAATTGGTCAATCAGAAAGTTAATGTCCAGTTCTCGATGGATCAGCTCAGTGGCAGCAGAGGATGGCAGCATCAGAAGCTTTTTAAAAAAAGTATTTTCCTTCAGGTGCTGAGTGTGCGCACAATTGTGTCCCCAGACACCTGCCCCGTATAGTGCGATACTGATACACCTTGCTTGATAGATCTTAAGCATGTCCCTGGTTCGTCGATCCCCGATCTTCGATGCAAACCTGAAGACACCGTGGGCGTTTTTTGCCATTTTAATACAGATATTTTTGAATTCATTCTGCCACTTTCCGTCCTTAGAGAAGGTAATACCTAGGTAACAAAAAGTATCCACTTGGTTCACCTTTTCTTTATCACTAAAAAGGAATTAAACATTTTCTTCTTAGACCCACATGTCATAATATAGGTTTTCCCCCTAGTGATAATCAATTTCCTGTCCTTGATAAAGGTAGAAAATCGATCAATCAGGCGCTGTAATCCTATTGGTGTTCTAGAGAGCAGGACAGGATCATCGGCGTATAATAACACTGGTACCGGAGAGCCTTTGACCTGTGGGGCATCTGCTTTAACAGTTTTTAAAATCGCGTTGATTCCGTTAATAAATAAAATAAAAAGGAGGGGGGCCAGTACACAGCCCTGTCTGATCCCTCTTTTAATATGAAATTTTGGGGTGCATTCTCCTTTAGTACCAAAACGCACACATGTTTTTAATTTCCCGTACAGCCTAGCCAGAAAATAAATTATTCCCTCTGGTGCTCCTAGCTGTAGCAAGGTTGACCATAGGATTGAATGGTCAACCATATCAAAAGCACTACTGAGGTCTGCAAAACAGAGGTAGAGTGAGCCGGGTTTGGCTAGAGTATATTTCCCGATCAGTAAATCCAAATTTAAACACTGATCGATTGTACCCCGGCCCTTTCTAAATCCATACTGGCTATCGGCAAGGATACCCTCTTGCTCAGCCCATTCCTCTAACCTTGCTAGCATAACTCTACTCATAATCTTAACTGAGGAGTCAAGGAGAGAAATAGGTCGATAGTTTTTTACATCCGACCTGCTACCCTTTTTATGTATCGGAATAATAATGGATTCCCCCATGAATCAGGGGCATCGGTACATATAGCAGCATAAAAAACTGTAGCTAAGAGAGGGCTCCACATCTCGGGTACTATTTTATATACGTCTATAGGCACCCCATCCGGACCCTGGGCTTTACCCCACTTGCTAGCATGTATGCCAGATTCAACCTCACTAGCTGTAATATCCAGAGGTAAAACAGGCCATCTACTCGGGTTGGTGGTCATACTGCTGTTAGAATCAAATATATTAGAAAAATGTGCAATCCAGCCATCACTCGGGACATTAGAGGTTAGCACTGGGGCGTTCTCATCCTTAAGAAAAGGAGAGTTAACGGTAACCCAGAAAAGGGTACTATTGGATAGCTCGGCTGCTTGATTTAGAGAGTCCCATGCCAACTGCTGTAGCTCACTCTTCCTCCGCTTTAAGGCGAGCTTGTATTCTGATCTCAGTTTACTTACAGAGTTAGTGTCCCTCGGTTTATTAGCAAGTGCTATTTTTAATTTAGTTAATAGACTGGTGCACAGATGGCCGAACCAACCCGGTACGGTTCTACACTGGCCACCAAACAGTTTAGTGAACCTGGCATTAATACTTTTATTAATATCGTTAAAAGCATTTAAAACCTGCTTTAAATCTGTGCTATTGTCAAGGATAAAAGAAATGTCTGTTAGACAGTCGCTGACAATAGAACCGATTAGTTTGTTCGCTTTTTCCCCTACCCATCTTAAACAAACTCCATTTGGTCTATGCGGTTCCACATTGGAAACCGTAGTACCCACTCTGACATGACATTCAGCCCATAAAGTAGTTTCCAAAATAACACAATTATGGTCGCTAGTAGTGGTTACTTCGATCCTCGGGGGAGCACAACAAGAAATAATACTAGTGGAAACAATCAAATGATCGATAACTGAGCTGGATTGTTGGTTCTTAAAGGTCGGGATGGGTTGTCCATTTTCATCTTTAGGGAGACCTAAGATTTCCAGCTCATAACAACACATAAGATAGTTTAATGCCTCTCCATAATTATTATGGCCAAAATGCAAATCATCCACTCCGAACTCATCGCTAAATCCGCAAACTTTTCCAGTTGGCAGTTTACACAAAGTGATATTAAAATCCCCAACCCAGAACATATCAAAAGAAACATTAACCTCTAAATTTAAATTTTCAATGGTACTGGCCAAATCGTGGACCACTACAACCCTGGAACTATCAAAAATATTGTTATAATAGTTTACCAGTAAAATAGTGTGATTTGGTTTCTCAAGCAACCAGAGAATCTGAGCGTGTTCTCCCACAGTTATGTGCCTTTTTACAATAATTGGGCGATTAATTGTAACCAATGTCAGTAAGCCCCCTTTTGCCCTGCCCGGTCCAGTCCCCTGCGCAGGCAGATGAAATGAGGCATACCCCTCATAATTAACTTCCTCCCTGCACCATGTCTCCTGGAAACAGAGAATGTTATGGGCAGTAATAAAGTTCTGCCAATCCGGAGCCCTCCCCTTAGATTTTAAACCTGCAACATTTCAACTAACGATTGAGGTCCCTTTAACCCCCGTGACAGTCGTATCTGAAATCGTAATAACATTAGGGCTGTTTTCCTCCCTAGGGTTACCACTAGATAGAACCCCGCTGTTATTTACCAGACAAGGGTTCACCTCCCAGGCTGACCCAGGGACCGTTATATCTTTAGTGATATCAGTGGCGGGTTTATTAGTATCCTCACACACGGGGGACTGCTCATCCATACTAAGTCAGTCATTAGATTCCAAGCGGCTTAGGGCATGAAAACGACTTTGCAAAGGGATAATTAACCCCGGCCGCTGGATCGGTAAAAGTGGCCTTATTAAGTTACTATCATTGGGCGATGCCTTAATGAGGTGACTATAGAAAAAGGCAAGCGGGCGTGCACATACATTATTAGCATTGGACGGGAGAGAGGCAGCTCTGAGCAAGACTGTAGCGACGTGTTGAGGATACTTAAAATTAATAATAACACAGTCGCCACTACAACTCTTACTGGAATTACCAATCCAGTTTACCCTTCTGGTACTTAATATATCATTAGAAAAAGCAGCTGGGAACCCACATTGGTTATGCAACCAAGAGACAGTTTTATTTTTCAAAGAGTAGTGGGATTCATGTTGTGGATGGGTCATGTGCGTATCAGCCTGGGGTACATTGGTTAAAACAACCACATAAGGAGCACAGTCTGGGGGGAGGTTAATAAAGCGCCTTCTCCTCACTTCTGTCCACCCCACATTGTTATCAACTACTTTGGGTACATTATTTTCTTGACTCGGTGTGGGCGGTTGAGGTGGCAAAGCTATTTTGCTGGCCTCCGTCCCCTCCTTAGATTGTATTACTACATCTTTCCTTGCCCTAATACTTGCCTCGCTGGATTTAGGCAAGCCAGCCCGAGTAATATGTGTATCCAAGAGGTCGCCCAATCTGGCTACTTCTTTGGACATCAGGTCTAATTTAGCCATTAAGGGTTTAACCAGTGTATCAAATATAGCATCAATAATTCTGACCAACAAATCTAATTGCTCAGAATTCAATTTAGCCATTCCATCCCCTTCCGAGACCTCATCTTCTCCAACTAGACTTTTAGGCGGTGTTGGCGCTCTCTTGGTCTTTCTAATCCCCCCTCGCTTAATTGGTAATTTCCGACACGCCCTAACTACTCTTCGGACTGGTGAATGTTGGTCAGGGGTATCAGGGGAATTATTCAACACAACTTGATCAGGGGCCAGTGACGGCGGTATATCATTATTTATTACCTCCTTTATGCCGAAATCATGGTTATTATCTAAAGCTGGTGTATCCAACGTGATTAACAGGTTAGAGGGAGAAGCGGGGGGGCTGACACGACTTAAAGATCGTCGTCGTTCACTATTGATTTTGTTAACTACTTTCACTAGGTAGTTGTCTAAAGTTGCTGGGACTGAGGGCGTTTTAGTGGGTTTAGATTTAGACATACTCAGAGCTTTATGCGTAACCTGCTTAACAAATACAAAATAAAAGCACCGAAGCAATCATGAAGCATACGACAAGATCAATATCAAGGAATCAACGTCCTTCAAAATAAAACAGTAAAAGTCTCACTGTATAGATGATAGATTTGTTCTAGCCAAGGTCTGTGGCCCAGCCCAGCCTCGTACAGCCCCGGACTGCCACAGACTGCCCGCCCTTTGCCCGGGCTTTGCCCGGCAGACGCCCGCGCGTGCCCGCGCTACGGGGATGGTCAGTTGATTTTATACCCTTCCGGTTTCCTTAGAAGGGGGCGTGGCATTTTTCTAGCGCCTCCGGGCGCAGGCAGAGGCGTCGCAGGTGCGCCTTGTGACCCCGGGGCTGCCGGTAGTGGTAGTCCCGCTGGCCGTTTCCCTCACAGCGCAGAAAGGAAAAGGGAAGCACCCGGCCGTTCCCCTCACGGCTCTCGGAGTGGTGCAGCAGGTAGGTTCCTTCACGTCCCGCACTCCGGCGGGAACTTGCCGTTTTTCTAGCGCCTCCAGGCGCAGCAGAGGCGTCGCAGGTGCGCCTTGTGACCCCGGGGCTGCTGGTAGTGGTAGTCCCGCTGGCCGTTTCCCTCACGGCACGGAAAGGAAAAGGGAAGCACCCTGCCGTTCCCCTCACGGCTCTCGGACTGGTGCAGCAGGTAGGTTCCTTCACGTCCCGCACTGCGGCGGGAACTTGCCATTTTTCTAGCGCCTCCAGGTGCAGCAGAGGCGTCGCAGGTGCGCCTTGTGACCCCGGGGCTGCTGGTAGTGGTATTCCCGCTGGCCGTTTCCCTCACGGCGCGGAAAGGAAAAGGGAAGCACCCGGCCATTCCCCTCACGGCTCTCGGACTGGTGCAGCAGGTAGGTTCCTTCACGAATATTCAGGTTGGGGTAATACTACAAAATTTTCGATCAGAGAGTTGCAAACTCTGTTGCTGAATTCTTCTTTTAACATATCCAGTTTGGATCCCAATGGCTGGTTGCTCTGGCACAGGAGTGCTGACTCGTGCCAGCATCGTTTTCTGAGTTAGGCTCACGGCTTTACACAGGCCAGGGTGGATCCCCGTTTTGAAAGTGACCATTCTGTGACTACCTATTCTGTAGGCAAATTATGTCAGAATTGGCTCAAACATTCTACTTGGCGTCAGTTAAGCAGCATTTATCTAAACTGACTGACAATGTTGATCTTAATGATTTCATAAAAGGACCAGCTAAAGGTAGATCTAAAAGATGGATATTTGCTGTTTATAACAAGTTCTGGAAAACATCCCAGATTGAGGCGGCTACCTGCCTTAGGGCTATAGATCAAGCTAATTTAGAAAAGGTGTTAGCCGTTGCAGATAACAGCATTAACACGCTTTCTTACCGTATTTACACATTGGATAATATTGTGTCATCTGTTGTTGACATTGTGCAAGATGAAGTGTCTGTATTGTACCATGGTCAAAATCAATTGCGTTCTATTATGCAGTTCACTTGGACCCTGCAGACGCTTAAGGCAGGAAAAGTGCCATGGCATTACATGAATACCTCTTCCATGTTTGCCCCGTTTAATTTGACTGACAAGCAGCGTTTACTTTCAATGAAGGATGCCTCTTTTTCCATGTTACACATTGAGCGGTTGGAGACTTTGTCGTTTTCTGTGGCAGAGGCCACTACTGCAACGTGGATTATCCATGGATTGATAACTCTCCTGTTTCCTCTGTTCGAGTTTAAAAACTGTATGAAATACTTTGCCATTGGTAGATACTAGCCTCTTGGTAGTTCTTATCTCTATGAAGCCTGGTTGCTTCCTTTTACATATAGATCCCTTAGGGAGGGCAAGGAAGTGAATGCACTGAAACACCGGATCACTCATTAATGTGTAGGCATATCCAATTACATGGCTCCTGTAATCATAACGAGCCACATTTAGCCTGTATTTTGAAAGGTACCCCCGTGCCTGCTATCGTTCCCACATTCACATTACTGGCAAACAGGAGTTATTTACTATTAAACAATGAGGATTGCTGTGGGTTAATAAAAGGTATTGCTTATGTCGTTACCATCAGTGAGTGTGTGGTTTGTTGTAAGAATGTAATGTATCCACCACCGAATGGGAAACTGGATGTTTCCATCTGGCCCAAGATTCCAACCTTGAAAGCAGAGTTCAATAAGATGAGTCGCATAAGAGCTCTATTGTCCCAAAAGGAAGTTGCCCTTACATCTGCTCGTGAAACATTTGTCCTTCACGTGGCTAACACCCGCACAGAGGTGCATGCTTTATTAAATACTGACTTGCCCTTGCATTTCGGTGAATTAATTCACACAATCTTTAATGCATTAATTCACACAATCTTTAATGCATCCTCCACAACTGGGCTGGCGCACTTTTTTAAAGTGGATAGCAGCGGCCTTGTGACTTCATTTCAAAGTATATTTGGGGTCTTTCCTGCTTTCTTTCATTCGATCTTTTCCAGCCTATTTGGTGGATTTCCCATTCTACTGGCACTGGCTGCAGGCGTTCTTTTGCTGTTTTGTTTCATTCAAAATGGCTGCACGTCCTGTGTTTCGAGACGAGCTGTTACGACTGGCACTGTTTCGCAACAGAATGCTTGAATACTATGGAGCGCTGCCACTTGCCACCTTAAGTGCAGCTTATGGATTATCGTTTCGATTTTCCGATTTTACATGTGTCCAGCCTGTCTTTCATTGCCTGAGTTGCGATTTCGACAGGGCCCTTCATTTGTGTCTCTGCAATATAGTGTCTACTGATGTGGATTATAACCAGCTCATGAGCCCCTTAGTTACTCATGAATTGCTTTGTTCTGACGGAGGGATTATGGCCTTTGCAGCGATGTATGGAATACTGGGTCGTTGGAATGTATTCGCAGCGGCGCAAGATTTCTTGGCGCACAGCTTCATTGAGAACCCACCGAGAGGCTCCGGTAATTGAAGAGCAGGTATGTTCTTTCCTGCTAATAAATTGGATGGCTGAACTATTTTCCGATGAGAACAGTGACTTCCTATTGGAAGCTGTTGCTGCATATTTTGCATATTCAATGTTAGGATGAAGTATGTCATCACCATTTATTGGACATTGAACATTTTTTCTTATCATTTTCTAGCATGTGAATATTTTTTTCTGCCCTAGGCCTATTGACTTTGCTTAAGCCATTGATTACATTTTCTTGATTATGAGATTTTGTTTTTGGGTGAAATATATATTTTTTTTTTTCCACTTGCGGACATTTGAGCTGACTGTCTTTCTTGAACTCTGCATTCCAAAAATGTGCCCTTTATCTTATCTTATCTTATCTTATCTGTGCTCGGATCAAGGGAGGGTGTCATATAGATATGCTTATTAGAAGTTTAAATGCCATTTTACCTTTCTGCTGCTTCTGCACATGGCACATATTGTTATTAGAGCTTTGAGCCTAGTAGAATATTTTGCTTCACACGAGAATAATATGTTTTGCTATTGTATCAGCTTTGCTTGGTAAGCTATGTCTGTACAGTGAGTGCCGAGGCCTTCAAGGTTATTTCAACACAGTGATTGTTGTGAGGTCTGATCTTCGCACGTCCTAGACATAACATATATGCAGCTGCGGCCAACTCTGGCTTTAGGCGCGTTTAATATTGCACTGCACAGAGCATGCTAACACACTTGATGATGCTTCGCATGCAGAGAGCTGGTGGAAGAAGATGTGATCCCTTTCCACTAGGATCACATTAACATGCTTTCTCCCTTTGTATTTTATGGACTAGTAACTATGCTGATAACATTGTTTCTTATAATATGTTTGCTTGAATTAGCTAAGATATTGCGCTTGAGAACACTGCATTAGAAATAAACATTTCAAACTTGCACGTGTCTTCATTTACTCCTCGTTCTGGATTGATATGTTGTTATAACGAAAGAGTGTTCATGTGTTCCACGTTACCTGAGGTGTTCTAAGTCCATGTTCTGGGTTGTCTAAACATTGGGAGTTTGTAAGAACCAATGAGACACTGATTGCTAGTCTGGTAGGGGATTTTGGGTACTAAGGTGAGTTTTGGCACACCCTAATTCACTGAGGTTCCAAGTCTCTATGCACAGTTCGGTGTGAGAGCAGGATCCCTGCGACAGTTTAAACATTTAATGTTAGACCAATACCAGCATATCATGTTTGTGCAGGGGTCAAATTATAACTCTTTACTCATCGCCCTGAAGATGGTCTAACAGACGTTTTGCCACCAAGACCAAAAAATCGACCAGCTCATCTATTTCCTCAGTGATACATCTTTTCAGGAATTGTTTTCTGTTATTGTCAGATTCATTTTCCGTCAGAAATGTATTCTGGAATAGATGTTCACATATATGACTCCGAGGTCTCAACTTCTGTACATTATTTATTAACCTTGGTCATTGTGTTCTGTTATATTATTTTGTACCCTTTTTGTTTGTTCCCATTAAATTAGTTTATATTTTGAAAAATGTACACCGTGTTTCAATTGTTCACTGTAGATACATTGTGATATAAATGAGCAAATGGGGGGCAATGATTTTTCAATTGTTAGCCACCTTTTGGGGCTTCACTTTCTAAAAGTGGCATTTGTAAAATAGTAATGTTAAATCCAACTTTACAAGTAAAAATGATATATAATTACCTTTTTAAAGAAATAAAACATAATACAGCTACTCACAATAACAATAAATCTTTATTTCGACACGTTAAGTATCATAAAAGATGCATAAAATACATTACAATCACAATACAATTAAAAAAATAAACTGTACAATAGTAAGCGTGGGCGTAAAATCCGCTCCGCTCGCGGATTTTTCGGATTTTCGGTAACTCCGCAATCCGCGAACTCTCGCGGATGTAGCGAAAATACGCAAATCTGCGCGCTGCGGATTTTTTGCTTGTGTTCGCACTGCTCGCGGTCCGCGGCGCGGGCAGCAACAATCTCGCACTCGCGAAATTACAAAAATTACACTTGGGGAGGGGTGAAGGAAGTGGCCCAGTCTCCAACTTCCTGTTCCTGTCCAGCAAGCTCCTCCCATTGCTTAGTCAATTTCCTGGCCACTTTGAATTCGATCTTGACTGGGAAGGATTACTTTTTGTGGATGCTGCTGGAGATTTGGCTTTGAGGCCTTTTGGATTACTTTTGGATTCGAAATTTGATTTCACAAGTAAGTTGATAAGTTGATGTTGTTTGTTTGTGGTGATTTTTGTGTGTGTTTTTCGACTTTTTGGGGTGGGGTTGGGGGCTGGCTATGTTGGTGGGAGGCCATTTTGAGGCATGGTCGTGCAGGTCCTGGCCATGTGGATGCTTTGTGCCCTAGGCCCACCCAGTCTGCTCTGATTTCTTTGATTTTGCCCAGGGGGCCTAGAACTCCAGCGGATTACCCGAAAATCGGAATAAAAAAAAAAAAATGTTGCCTGTGTTCGCACTGCTCGTGTCCCGCGCAGCAACAATCTCGCACTCGCGAAATTGTAAAAATTACAATTCTGCACATGAGTGTAAAACTACCAGGCTTAGTTATGGGTGCATGCATGATACAACTGTTTTGTTGAATGTTAACATGATTCTGGCCAGGGCATGGATGGCATTGGATTGTGGTGATTTTTGTGTGTTTTACGACTTTTTGGGGTGGTGTTGGGGGCTTGCCATTTTATTGCCTGGTCCCGTGTGGGTGGGGGTCTAGGGGCCATTTTTAAACCAGTTTGTGTGCTTTGTGCAATAGGCCTGCACCCAGTGTGCTGTGATTTTATCATGCCCAGGGGGCCCAGAATTGGTCTGTTTGCGTATTTTGCTGGTTTTTCGCCACGTTCGCGTCGTGAAGCAACAATCTCGCACTCGCGAAATTGCAAAAATTGCAATTCTGCACCAGAAAACCACCAGCAGGCAGCATAAACCTTCTGAAACTTGATGGATGCCATTGGATTGTGGTGATTTGATTGGTGTTGTGTTTTTTGACTTTTTGGAGTAGGGGTTGGGTAGGGGTTGGGGGCTGGCTATGTTGGTGGGGGCCATTTTGAGGCATGGTCCTGGCCATGTGGATGGGGGTCAAGCGGCCATTTTGAAGGCAGGCAGTGAGCTTTGTGCCATAGGCCTGCACCCATTTTGCCTTGCTTTCACCCATCGTGCCCAGGGGGAGTCAGTGGTACATGAAACTATAACCCTCTCTGTGTGTGCTCTCTTGGATCAATGTTAAATCCCTGTTTCCCAAAAATTTAGCAATTTTTAATTTTGAAATTTCCATATTGTGTGGTGTGCACGTGTGTATTCATAAATGCCTACTTGCAAACTATTTATTGAAGCGCTACATATGCAACATATATTTACTGATGTTCCTCTGTCTTCGTTTGCTTTTAGGTGCACAAAGTCAATAACTCCGCATCATCGTTGAGCATCAGTGCCAGGAAGAAGTCCTGCTGCGGCCTGCTGTTCCGACATCTGAAGAAGATGGCTCCAAAAAGAGGTGCCCGTAGCTCCTCTTGCAAGAAAAATGTCTCTACTAAGGAGAAGAAGAAGCAAGTGGCACCACTTACCAAGGAGACTGGTGGCTCGACCACTAAATTTTTGTGAAAAAAACAAAGGCCCATCATGAGTGCTGCACAGGTAGCCTGTTTAGTGGTTCAATCACCAACGACCAGTGATGTTGGCTCATCGCAAGAAAGTAGCAGCACACCATCAACACAAGTTGTAACTCATCTCACAAGTACTATTCAACAACCAAAGCCGCAACAAAAACTGCATGGGCTACTGGTACAAGCACAAGTACATGCGCAAGGAGCTGTCCGAGAAGGAGCTGTCCGAGAAGGAGCTGTCCGAGAAGGAGCTGTCCGAGAAGGAGCTGGCCAAGAAGGAGCTGGCCGAGAAGGAGAAGGCCGAGAAGGAGAAGGCCGAGAAGGAGAAGGCCGAGAAGGAGAGGGCCGAGAAGGAGAGGGCCGAGAAGGAGAGGGCCGAGAAGGAGAGGGCCGAGAAGGAGAAGGCCGAGAAGGAGAGGGCCGAGAAGGAGAGGTCCATGGAGAGTTGCAAGTAGAGGTCAGTGAAGAGGCCCATGTAGCGGCGCATGGAGCGGTGCAAGTGCCCACAATGGTTGTTCTTCCAGAAGTAGGGGCACAGGAGGAAATTGATTTTGGAGCCGGGGTATCATGTCAGGAAGACGAAGGCACTCCTCCTGATGATTCATTTTCTCCCAGCTCCCCAGCAAGGAAAAGATCAAGGAGTGTGTGTAGAAGTTCCTCTTCAAGTCCCGCTCTATCAGATGATCTGGATCTAGATTGGCAACCATCTCCGACGTCTGAGAAGGAGGCACACCATGAGCTGCGAAAGGTATCAAATGTTAAAAGGAAGGGCCCCGGAAAGCTCATACTTATGGATCCGAACGTCGGACTTGATGAAGTGGTGCATTCTGATGTTGTTGAACAGGATGACAGCAATGACCTAGTCATCACACACGTCATTCCAGCCACACCGGCCATGCAGCAGACAGACATTTATACCCTATCCCGACGTCATGCTGAGCGTGACCCTGGCGACGTGGCACTGGTAGCACCACCAACGCAGTCAAGTAGTACAACAAGTTCAACAAAACCTACAGCTCCCATATTTTCTCCCCAGAGGGGGACTCCATCCAGCTCGACTCCCTCAAGTAGGGTTGCTGCAATAATTGCACAACCCAGTAGATGTCTGCAAGGCTCATCCACCACTGCTTCATCTGGCATTGGCAGTATCATCTCGTGCGGCAAAACCAGAAGTTTCCAGTCCCCAGTTTGGAACTTTTTTAGTGTCTATGCAAAGTATGATAACATAGCCGTTTGTTGCATTTGTAAGACTAGAGTTAGCCGTGGTAAGACTGGTACCAACTATGGAACCGGAGGCCAGATAGGTCATCTTCAAAGAAGGCACGCTGTCGAATGGTTTGGGCACCTAGCAAACATCAAGGGAAAGCAATCCCAAAGGGCAAGTGGCCAAAATATACCCATACTAGGTGTTTCATCTGAAGATGACGGGGAGGTAGAAGAAGCGTCAGACATTTGTCCGGTTGCACCCAGTACCCCTGGCAGCACCACACCCTCCGGAACACATAGGAGGCTCACTGAGAGTCTGGGAGACACACCAATGCGGAATATCTCAACACTGAGCAGAAGTGGGTCGAAGAAGGCATCAGCATCATCCAGTAAATTTGTCCAGCGCACCATTACAAACATGTTCTCCTCAGATGCGCAATTTCAACGCAACCACCCAATTGTACGCCTCTATAACACTAAGCTGGCTAAAATGCTAGCGGTGGACCTTCTCCCTTTTTCGTTTGTCGAAAATGTGGGTTTTCTTGAACTCGTGGTAACACTGGCCCCTAATTGGAAGGTTCCTAGCCGGTTCTATTTTGCCAGGGTTGCTGTTCCAGCACTACATGAAGAGGTGCTTGAGTTGGTTGGGGCAGCTTTGCAGAAGAGTGCTGTTCACACTATACACCTGACAACAGACATGTGGACCAGTTGCCAAGCCCTTGATTACATGTGCATCACTGCACACTGGGTCTCTTTTTCAGGGGTTGCAAAACAGATAAATGCAGGTGGTGACTTGGTCGAGATTTTTAAGGGTGCTCGTAAACATGCAACATTAGCCATGTTTGGCATGGAGAAAACTCATACTGCAGCCAACATTTTGGATGACTTTAACAAAAAGGTCTCGCAATGGCTGCCCCCAAGAAATTGCAAGGTTGGTTATGTTTCTACTGATAATGGCAGCAATGTAGTTAAGGCCATGGAGAACGGTTACTATTTCAGAGTGCCGTGTTTGGCGCACTGTATGAACCTTGTCGTGCAAAAGTTCTTGAAAAAAGAACTTGCAGTCGACAAAATACTGACCATCTGCAGAAGAATATGCACACATTTCAACCATTCTTTTAAGGCCCGGAAGGAGCTGAGGCGCCAGCAAAATGTACGTAGAATGCCATTGAAAGCACTTATCCAGGAGGTGGCAACACGTTGGAACTCAACCTTCTACATGCTTGAGCGTCTGCATGAGCTGTTTCCAGTAGTCAATGAGTATTTCTACAACCTGGGTGGTGATACGACAGAAATGATGCTAGCGGTGGAGCAATGGCAGCTAGTTAAAAGCCTGACAGACATGCTTCGTCCTTTTGAAGTCTTCACGCGTGACGTCAGCAGGGAGGACTGTTCTTTGAGCAAAGCTATCCCATTGTTGCTGAAGCTCGAGCACCAAGTCAATGTGGTGTCTTCAGAATTAAAAGATGCTGGAAAGAATAAAGCATATGAGTTGGCGCAGAGATTATTACAACGCCTAGTTAGCAATAAACGGCTTGTAAATATCAAGAAACAACAGCACTACATTTGTGCTACTATTCTGGATCCACGTTACAAAAAGCCATTGTTTGGCAAAGTAATAATTCCTTTTGAAACATCAAATGTTACAGAGTACAAAGGTTGGCTAGCTCAGTCAGCCATTCGTTTTGAAAGAGAGCGGAAGGAAACTGTAGGAGAACTTGAAGACAGTACTACTAGTGAATCAGCAGGCCATCAGGCGTCCCAAAAAAACACTTCTGCATCTGTGCCTGTGACAGAAGTGAGTGACTTTTCCTCTGAGCCGTTAACCACACCAGCAACCGTATCATCTGCACCAGTCACAGGCGATATGTCTGAAGCGGATTGGCTAAGTGAGCTAGGGTTTCCTTGTCCCAGAAAGGACACAGAAGTGGAAAGTACAGGAATCCGGGAGAACATTGTTTCAATGGTGCAGGCCTATCTGGATGACTCAACAGCGGTCAATATTACTGAGGACCCATTGGCGTATTGGCATGGGAAAAGAAAGATATGGCGAGAGCTCACCAACCTGGCTATCAATTACTTGTCTTGTCCACTCGCAAGCGTGTCTTCAGAACGTGTTTTTAGTTCTGCTGGTGGCATTGTGACTTGCAAAAGGTCCCGCCTCTTGCCTGCAAATGTGGAGCGGCTCATCATGATAAAGATGAACCAGCACTTCATACCATCAGATTACAAAGTACGAGAATGCACGCAGGAAGAAGAGGACACCGACCTACCTGAGGGAAGTTTTCATCAGTTACCAGAAGTACTACCAACTCAATTTGCAGAGTTTGAGGACGAGCTCTGCTTCCCTGACAGCGAGTTCTGAAAATGAGTCAATGATTCATTATTTCGTCCTTATTCACTTTTATAACTGTGTGTCTGTCTTTCTTTGTTTAGCAAGTGCTTCATCACATTCACAACAAAACTGTAATCACCCAATCAAACAACAAGCCCATCAGCAGAACTGTCTTGATTTTGATGCCGCAGCATTCCTCAGGTTCACAACAGTTAGTTGACAACTCAGTCCTGGTCGTCTATCCTCCTCCTCCAGACTCACCCTATCCATTTGTTTCCCGTAATGCTGATGCCTGGATTCTGCACAATGAAGAAACTTACGTTGACGAGTCCCCTAAAGAGGGACTGGAAGTAGTGAGTCCTCATTTAAATACATTTTGCTAAGTGTGACTTTTATTCCCCGATTTGCTTTTTGGCTGTTTGGGGGGTGTCAAACTTGTTTGCGCTTGGGTTTACGGGTCTTGGCTGGGCCATTGCTGGCAAGGTCTATTAAGGGATGAAATTGGTTAGGCATTTACTTTGGAAAACATTTGGTCATTTACACGTGAACTTTTAGGCGTTATTATTGCTCGCTTGCCTGTCTTAGGGGTGCTGTCTGTAGGGCTTGTAGGTTTTTGGTGTCTGTGAGCACTGCTGCCACATTTATAATGTTGATTGCTTTTGTTTTGCAGAAAATCCACGCCGGGAAACTCCAGTTGGGGCCCTGCTGCAGAACGCTTTAGGACAATGTGAATTCCAGGTGGAGCCAGCCCTCAAACACAAATTACAGGTAAGATAAGCGTTTGGATGGGAGGTAGTATAATGGAGTATTAGGAGAGGCGATAGAGTGACAGTGGTACTAGTAGTAAAGTCCTCGGACTCTTGAATTAACAAACTCTGTGAAAGGCATTTACTTTGGAAAACATTTGGCCAATTACACGTGAACCAACACGATGACAGTGTTCAGTAAAACGAACTTACTGCAAACCCACCACCTACCAGGCTCAAAAGTAGTAAAAAACAAGTATGCTCAGATAAAGTTTGAAAAAGTGCATTTTTATATCCCTAACAAAATAAACTCCCGCAAGACCCTCCCTAACCCCAACAAATAAATAGTCCTTCAAAAGTCCCCAAAAACCCCAACTCCCAATTCCCACCACCCAAAAGTCACTAAAAAAAGGGCAAGGGACACTCTAGGGATGCATGGTGTTGATTTTGGCCTCCAGGGCATCATGTCTTAGGGCCAGGGCATCGTACTGCTCCCGGAGGGTGGCGTGATCTAAGCGGAGGCCCTCCACCAAATTTTGGTACTCTTTAAATTTTCGGACCTCCGCCTCCAGGTCGCACACTCGGTGGATTGCACGGCGCAAGCGAGCCTTTACAGTACTATGAGGGGCAGCCTTTGCTGCTCGGCGGTGGCGTCTGACAGCACGGCTCCGTTTCACCGGAGCACTGGGATGACCGGCAGAACGTGGGGTCACTGAGGAGGACGCAGATGTGCCATTTGATGTACTCGACTGCGTGTCGTCCCCCTCCAGTTCCACCAGCCGCCGATATTGGGCAACAGTAGCATCCAGCCTCCGTTGCCGGGCCAGTACAGCCTGCATACTCCTTGTAGGTTTTGTTGTTCTAGTATGACCAACTATATGAAGAAAGAAAGACATAATCTGTAACCAATGCGCTTTAAGAATATGATTAACACAAAATGATTCAGCAGGAAGTTGTGTCACAGTACAACTAGCAAATAGCCAGCGCAGTACAAAACTATTCAGGCCAGTATCATGGGCGTCCGCAGAGATGGGCATGAGTTCAACCTCATGGTCATAGTTTTTTTTGTTGCTCTAGATCCACCCCCCCTCCCCCACTGACCCTGCCCCCTTCGGTGCGGCCCTTGGCCACAAACCACACTGTCAATTTGGCCCCGAGAGAAAGTTTGTGAGGATTTAGATTGAATTGTTTTTTTCTGGCAATTTTTTATTTTTCCCTCTGTTTTAATGTAGTTGCCAGGTCGTCTGCTGTGGTGCCGCACAAGATTTTTCTCTTCCCCCTATGGGGTTCTTTGTTTATTTAAGCTCTATGTCGTGTTAGATTTAAAAAAAATGTATTTAATACTTGTGCTCAATCATGTCAGGAGTAGGACTCAGGAGATGGTGATGATGTTGCACTCCCCCCTGGAAACATTTCATAGTATGTTCGTAGTTCATCCAGTGACCGTCTACTCTCTGTAGATACACATCATATGCTATCTAAGAGTCAGATAGTACCATGATCCAGCTTACCTGTACCCGCCACCACCACTGTCTCCTTCCTCACAGTCTGTTCTTGGTCCTCTTGCGCCGCCTCCTCCCCAGAGTGGTCCTCGGACTCCGAGTCGATCACCACCACCACATCAGAGCTGGCCCCGCCACCAGATGTTCCACCTACAAAGTAGATTTAAGAATGTTAGATTACACCACTCACTAGTATTTGGTCTAGGAATGAAGAATGTGAAAACAACAGAAAAAGTAATTGACTGTCTACTCTAGTCTAAAGTAAAAATGTCCCTCCTTCCAGGGAAGGCTGTTGTCTTGCTGCACTTTTTTGTCACAATTGATGAATGCTTGCTTAATTTTAACACACACCATTTTTCTCTGAACAGACAGAAACTGGACTTCTAAGGACAAGAGCAACATCAACTTCAAACCAGGTGAAAGCTCGGCTCGACCACAAGAAATGTGTTCCATTAATCATCAACTCAGCACCAAGCACTTTTCCATTTCCAGCTAACTTTATTTTAATATATGTGTTTATTTTAACTTTTAATAAAGCTTTTAAACTTGAATAGACTCTGTGGTTTTTGGTCCTCCAGACTAGAGTGACTGAGCGAAAAGTTTTGCAATTTTTGCAAGGAGGAGTCCGTGCCGCTGACACTACCAGGTTTATACAGTGTGCCAAACACGCCATTCTGAAATATTATTACTCTGGTCTTTGGTGTCCATAGTTCGGTTCGTGGAGAATTGTCCCTGCAACAGTAGTATTATGGATTTTGCTCTTATCTAAACACTATTTCGAAAAAATTAAATTAAGAACGCTTGGACAACAATAGGTCCTCTATATTTAAATGAAAACTTACTGGGGCAAGCAAAGGAGCACTCGCCGCCCTGGCCTACATCCTCCTCCTTTGGAGCCACAGCATCTTCCTTTTCCGTCCGCTTGCCCCTGGGCGGACCTGACGTACAACATGAAAGAAAGAACAGAAAACATTGATGATTGCTGTTTGTCGATGTCCTTGTCAACCAAATCAAACATTTAGAAAGAACAAGAACCAACTATTTCAGCCAAAAAGAGGGCTACAAAAGAAGGACTGCACCTGAGCCTCTACTCTAGGGGCAGATTTACAAGCCCCTTGCAGCTCTTTTGCTCCGTTCTTGCGTCACTTTTGTGACGCAGCGCCACAACAAGAGAGGCGCCATGGTGTGGCGTATATTAACAACGTGACGCATATGGGAGATGCATCCCATTCTAAAGACCTGCGCCATAAGGGAGCGTTCCAGCGCAAGGGAGGGCGTTCCTGCGTAGGAACGCATGCTAAAAGTGGCTATGGGGAATATATAAAATTTCAATCAGTCATTTAGGACAATGATGCATCACTGAAACCCTGCGCCTGCATGAAGCAGACGTACGGCTTGACGCAGCATTGCTGGAGCTGCGCCATCGTTGCAACGCAACTCCATCAATGAGCCGCCTTTACGGCACCGATGCGTAACGTTTCGGTGACGTTTTGGGACCATGGTGTGCCGCATTGTAAATACGGCGCACCATGGGTGGTGCTGGCGTGCCGCACACTTTGCAGGGATGCGCAGGTAATTGCTAATCTGACACTTAGGGGCATACTTACGAGTTCTGGGCTGCACACCTCCAGAGGTGCACCAGAAGAAATGCTTAACGCAAAACTAACCTTGCGTCACAGCAGATGCGCTGCAATTACAATGCGGCAAACCCTGGCGCAAGGGTAGGCAGATGCGTGACGCATCTCGTGACGAAAGAGGGGCGCATCTCTAGAGTCGCGTCGCAGGCGCGATGCAACTCTAGCAATGCTCAGGGCTGCCCAATACTCAACATACCGCATCAGTCCTTATGCCTGCTTCAAGCAAGCAGGCATAAAGAATTGACGTAGCAGCGTCGCGGAAGTGCCTGCGTTAAATCTTGTAGATTTCACGCAGGCACTTTTGCGAGGCGCACAGCTGCCTGACCGCCACCCCCCACCCCCCTCCTGCGTGGGAACGCATCCATTGTGGCGCAGGCCCAGGCCTTAACGTGGCGCATCTCCCTAGATGCATCACATTGTACATGACTCGCAGGGATGTGCCACGTTTACGTCGCTGTGCGTCAGCTAAGGCAGCGTAAACGTGGCGCAAGGGGCTTGTAAATCTGCCCCTTTGTGTCTAGCATTACGCAGTTCTGTAAAGTACACTCATACATTACTCAGCCCAATAAAATGAACACAAAATAGAAAACAAATAAGCAGTGGCACCGCCACAGAGAAGGAGAGCAGTGCACCTGAAAGGCACAGAAGATTTTGAAATATTAATTTACCTCTCCTATCAATGTAATCGGCAGCATTATTGCTCTTTGTAAAAAAGTTAAAGCAAACATTTGCAATATAACACACAGAGCAGGAGAAAAAACAGAGTAGTGAGTGATTAAAAAATTGTTACTACTACTCACCAAGCCCGGGGACCTCCACTCCCAGCACGTCGAGCAGGTCGCGCTCTCGGTCCAGGATATCGGTCCAGCGGTGGGTCACCTGATTATAGGTGCGCTGGACCCCCGAGATGTGAAACAGGGCCCGGCACACCTGCTCCCACCGCTTCCGTCGCTCCTGGCGGTTGGTGTAGCCACCAGCGATCCTGCCGCCTGCCGCGATGGTCTTGGGGAGGCGGCGCTGTACATATAAAACGAGTGCGCCCACCTCCTCAGGGCTGAAGATCTCCCTGGGCACCACCATTTCCGCCCTCAAACGGCCACACGGGAGCCGGGCACGGGCTGCGGGGCCCGTCTTGGGCAGCTTCACACCTGTCTTCACCATGGTCTGGGCAGATGTTAGGAACAAGGAGACAAAATGAAAAAGAAGAAAACTAGGGAATAAGAAAATAAAAGTTAAAAAAAGTAGTTGAAAAGTAAACAAAAGTAGCCTAAAACACAAAATTTTAGACCTAGAAAACTAGAGGGATAGAAAAAAAGTTAAATAGATCAAAAAAAATATAAAAACAAGCAAAAGATGGCAGAGATATAGAGGATAGAAACACCATGCCCAGACACATAGGAATGAATGAAAAACAAGATGGGGGCCCGATCACGTGCGCGTACGTAAGTTCGCACGCGATTTCTCTCGCGAACTCGTGCGAACTTGCATTCGCAATGCGCTCATTCCGCGAGATTACACATAGCGGGCGGAAACGGAAATACGTCACGTAAACAAAATGGCGGCGCCCGTACTCAACCTTGGGGTAACTCGCACGAGTTTGCGTCTTCCACGGTCGAGTTCGCACGACGCCGCGCCTCGCGAATAGGGCAAAATTACCGAAAAACGAGTTTTGCAAAAGCAAAACCAACGAGCAGGTGCAAAAGTTCGAGCTCATCATTTGTAACCATTTCCCTGTAGTGCTTCCTGAAGGGGCCCTCCAGAATCCGGTTGCCTACTTGCAACTATTGTGTGACCCTGCTCTGACAGTCACAGAATAGTTACAAGTATGCCATTGCATCCTGTTAAAAAAAATTTACATTGCAACAAAAAGGAAAGGGAGCAGACAAGCAGGTGCCAGCCTTCAATAATGTCAGTTGGGGCAGGGCAGGTGTTGTTGTTTGCAAAACCTAAAGCACTTAGCAGGTGTGCTTTGCTTTGCCACAATAATGTACACTCACTTGTCAATCAGAGGGTGCTGTGATGACACCGAGGGTGGCATGGGTGTGCCAGCCAGAGGGTGGCATGGGTGAACCAGAGTGCCAGTGTTGACAGAGGATGGCAGTGCTTTGCTTTGCCCCAATAATGTACACTGGTGAACCAGAGGGTGCTGTGATGACACAGAGGGTGACATGGGTGAGCCAGAGGGTGGCATGGGTGAACAAAGAGAGTGCCAGTGGTGACAGAGGGTGGCAGTGATGAAGAAAGCTTTGCAAACAGGCTGGGCACGTAGAAACAACAAGTTCGCAAAACTGGTGACCCGACAAGTAAGTTCGCAATTTGCGAAATTGTACAAAACCCTCGCGAACTTGCAGAAACCCGTGCGAACACACACCCCCAAAAAAATCCGCGGATTTTGCGGATTTTCGCAATCCGCAAACTCGCAAATCCGCAAATTCGCGGATTGCGAATCCGCAAAATCCGCCCATGCTTATACAATAGGTATATCATAGTGTCACGTAGCGGGGCTATTAATGCATAGGCTTTTCATATCGTTTACGTCCCAGTCACCGTTTCCGGGGGCGGATAATAGTGTTAAAACATTTAAATAGTTAAAAAATACTAGCTAAAAAAAAATAGAACCTAAAAGGCGTACATTTTATCTCATCAGGAATTGCAGTGTAATAGGTTATTGAGGAATTCCCCATGATAGCCTATGAGAGGAGTAGGCCTCACAGTAGTGAAATATACATGTTGGTGTTTGTCACTTCCAGAACAAGCTAAACATACCAGTATATGTCCTACATTTTACTTCCACAGGACCCTGCAGTATGGGGTGCCTAGGGCCTAATTAGGGGTGACTTATGTGTAGTAAAATGGAGGTTTAAGGCTGGGCTAGTAGTTTTAAATGCCACGTCAAAATGGCTGTAAACTGGCATACACACAGGTCCTGCAGTAGCTGACCTGAGACAGGTTTGAAAGTCTATTTCTGTGTGCACAGTCTCCTTTGCCCTGAGGAAGGGAGTAAAATATTGCTTCTATCTATACGGGAGAGCATATATAAACATATCAACTCTTATCACACATAAAATAGTAAATGCATGACTTCTTTTTATATATGAGAACCAACAGCATCAATACATTATTTTTACATTGGTCACTCCAGAGAGAAAATGAGAGAACAAAGTGCTCAAAAATTGTCCCCGTGGGTAGAATTGCAATAGAGAAAGAAAAGGAGAAAATATATTTCTTACATATATCATAAACATCACAAAAAAGTCTGTTTATAAAATGTATTTTCCAGCTTAAATGTGATCTCATTGAAACAGGGAAATTGAATAATTTATGGACCAAATATCTAATCAATCAATCAATCAATCAATCAGTACATTTGTAGAACACGCTACTCACCCGCGAGGGTCTCAAGGCGCTGAAGGAGAAGCCAGGTCTTGAGGTGTTTCCTGAAGGTGAGATGATCCTGGGTCAGTCGTAGGTGTGCGAGGAGGGAGTTTCATGCCTTCGCTGCTAGGTAGGACAACGATCTTCCTCCCGTGGTGGTTCTGCGAATCCGTGGGACGGTGGCAAGGGTGAGGCTGGAGGAGCGGAGCTGGCGGGTGGGGGTGTGGAACGAGATGCGGTTGTTGAGGTATTCGGGGCCCGTGTTGTGGAGCGCTTTGTGTGCGTGGGTAAGCAGCCTGAACGTGATCCTCTTGCTGACTGGGAGTCAGTGCAGGTTTCTCAGATGGGCGGATATGTGGCTGTGGCGGGGGATGTCGAGGATGAGTCGTGCAAAGGCGTTCTGTATGCGCTGAAGGCGTTTCTGAAGTTTGGCTGTGGTTCCTGCGTATAGGGCGTTCCCGTAGTCCAGTTGGCTGGTGACGAGGGCCTGGGTGACTGTGTTTCTGGTTTCGGTGGGGATCCACCGGAAGATCTTTCGGAGCATGCGCAGGGTGTTGAAACACGAGGACGAGACTGTGTTGACTTGCTTGGTCATCGTGAGAGAGGAGTCAAGGATGAATCCCAGGTTGCGTGCGTGGTCAGTGGGTGTCGGTGCGGTGCCCAGCGACGTGGGCCACCAGGAGTCGTCCCAGGCTGAAGGGGATTGTCCGAGGATGAGGACCTCAGTCTTGTCCGAGTTGAGCTTCAGGCGGCTGTGCCACATCCATTCTGTGACCTCTTTCATTCCGTCCTGGAAGTTGGCTTTGGCGGTGAAAGGGTCTTTGGTGAGGGAGAGTGTGAGTTGGGTGTCGTCGGCGTAGGAGATGATGTTGATGTTGTGTTTGCGGGCGATGGTGGCGAGGGGGCTCATGTAGATATTGTAGATATTGAAGAGAGTTGGGCTGAGTGAGGAGCCCTGGGGTACGCCGCAGAGGATCTTGGTGGCCTCGGAGCGAAAGGGAGGGAGGCGGACTCTCTGGGTTCTGTCGGAGAGGAACGATGTGATCCAGTCCAGGGCCTTTCCTTGGATCCCAGTGTTGTAGAGGCGGGTTATTAGCGTACGGTGGCAGACGGTGTCGAAGGCTGCCGAGAGGTCCAGGAGGATGAGAGCGGCTGTCTCTCCGTTGTCCATCAGGGTCCTAATGTCATCGGTGGCTGCGATGAGGGCGGTCTCGGTGCTGTGGTTGGCTCGAAACCCGGACTGGGATGGGTCGAGCGAGCTGTTTTCTTCAAGGAATGCAGTCAGCTGTTTGTTGATGGTCTTCTCGATGACTTTGGCCGGGAAGGGGAGCAGGGAGATGGGGCAGAAGTTCTTAGGGTCTTTGGGGTCCGCTGTTGGTTTCTTCAAAGAGCGTTGATTTCTGCGTGTTTCCAGCTTCCAGGGAAGGTGGCTGACATGGAGGAGCTGTTAATGACGTTCCGGAGGTGGGGTGCGATGATGGTGTCGGCTTTGTTGAAGATGTGATGAGGGCACGGGTCGGAGGGGGAGCCGGAGTGGATGGTGTTCATGACGTGGGTGGTGTCTTCAGTGCTGATGAGGGTCCATAAGTTGAGGGTGGTGGTGGGGGCGTTGGTTTGGTGGCTGGGAAATGTGCTGTTCACCCCAAACTATCAACTTTGATTTTCCTCTAAAATATCAATAAAATTCAGATAAGTGCTTAATAAACTAACCTTAAATCTATGCAATTTCATCAAGTTGGATAAGGTTGGTGCTACATCCGTTTAACACGGGGCTAGGTAGCTCAAGATGGAAAGAGAACATTTTAATATGGTTCTGCATCACTGCTTATAAAAATGATACGAAAGATATTACTTTTGCATTTTAATAAATAGAATATTTGCAACAGAAAGTCATTTTTTCAATTTTTGAAAAGTGAATAAGTCTTGTGTCCCTTAATGGTAGCTATGTTATTATCATATATATCATATCTATTTCATTGCACCAACACATTCTGTTAGTTTTTTATTTACGTTATCAAAAGTCTAGCACTTTTCTGAATTTTGTCTGTTTGTTGATGTGACACTGGTGAACGTAATGCTGTTCAACTTGTATGTACAACACTGCATTACCTTTTGCTCAATGCAAATGTAATTTACTGCAAATTAAGATATATATTCTATTTAAGTGAGTATTACAGGATATTTCGGTGCATACAAAGTTTTCCATAGACGAATATAAGAAACAATACAAGCTTCTTTCATAAGCTTGTCCTTTTTAACACGTGCCTTTCTAGTGAAATAAACACCACTTTCAGGTCAACCCAGGTACCTGTGACTTTTAAAATCATTTTTAGGTCTTGCGCCTGCGTTGCAGTACGCATCATTGGTCGCGAGAGACCTCTTGAGGGGGTTTTGAAAATGTACCTAGGGACAGCACGCAATTGGCCAAAGGCGGGCGCATTGCTCCGCCCATGGCCTATTGGTGTCTATTACGCGCACAGGCCGTCATGTGGTTTCAATTATCATGCCCAGACACGGCGCGATAATTGAAACCACATGGCTCGCTGTGGCACGCGCGCACCCCTCGCGGGCTTGTACTTTTTTGATCCATTTCGCGGGGAAGCAACTAAATGAAAGAAGGAAAGAGAGGTGGGCTGATTGCGCGCACCACTAGTTATTATATTTTATTTCTACCTGGGACACAGAGGGAGGGTGGCATGGTGGGGGCGTTTGAAGGGTGGGGGGCAATCAAAAGTTTTTAAGGCCACTGCCCTATTCGGAGTCATAAAAGTTAATATCTCTAGAAACTTAAGTGTCTATGAAGCAACATCACCCAAGGTGATATTTGGGATCGAGGCATGTCCCAGAAACTTTGTGAGACCGGTCAGAGATCAGGTCCACTGCGTGTATTTAGAGACAAAACATTCCCTAGTGCTCCCACCTGTAATAATGATGAAAGCGCACACACATGGAGTGGAGAATATGTCTTCTTTATTCCGGAGCGCCGGGAGATTGACTCTGCTTGCTGCGGTCGGCGCCAGGTAAACAAAATGGCCGCCTTCCACTTCCCGTCACCTCACATCCTGTTCCGGGGACGGAACACTAGAGCGCTACCACATATCTCCCCCCTTTATGCAATAATCAAACAATATAACAAAAGTCTTACTTCCAGTCCATATCATAGTCCTTGAATCTCTCAGGTACCTTTACTCTTCTTCCTACTCGGGTCTCCACTCTCACATCATTCCTCTCTCCTCCTGTCGTCTTGTTCTCAGTCCGCTCTCTCGCTCCTTCTTCTTCTCTGTCCTTCGCTCTCTTTTCACTTCCTTCCTTGCTTCTGCTTCTCTCCTCCGTTGTCTCTCTCTCCTCTCTTTCTCCACTTGCTGTTTGTCCCTCTGCACCATCGACGTTCTCTCCTTGCCTTCCTCTACCTTCACTTTCTCCTTCCTCGATGACATGCTCTGCTCCTTCTTCCGTCTCCTCTTCCCACTTCAGTATCTTGCTGCACTTCGCCATTCTGTCCATAGACCATATCTTTCCGTCGCTCAGTAGGGCTGACCGGACATAGGGCTCCACTACCTTGAGGGGTGGTGAAAACTTGCTTTCCCCCTTTCTCTTCATGATGGCCAGCTTTACCCTCACCCAATCACCCTTGTCTAGCTCTGTATCTCGAGTCTTTCGTCTTTTGTTGTAATGAGCAGTGTAGACTTCTTGTGCTCTCTCTAGATTCTTTCTGACCACAGCTGGTGACCACTTGCTCTGTACAACCAACTTCCTCCATGCCGTGTTGTCTTTCGTGAAGGCCTCCCTACCTCTTAAAATCTTGAAGGGGCTGTAGCCTGTGCTCCCAGGTGTGATGCGGTAGGCCCAAATCATCTTCTCCAGCTCTTTCTCCCAGTCCAGACCGTCCTCAATGGCTGCTTGTATTGTGCCCATTATCACACGACGCTCCACTTGGCCATTGCCTGCGGGGTGATAGATCGGTGTGTGCTTCACTTCGATGCCATTTCTGTTGGTAAAGGCGATCCACTTCGCCGACGTGAATTGGGGGCCATTGTTGCATGTGATGATCTTTGGGATGCCTTCCCTGACAAACGTGGCACGCAAGAAACGTATTACAGCTTCAGTGTCTGCATGTTCCATGACTTCTAATTCTGGCCATTTAGAGTACTTGTCAATGATTACTACTGCATACTTCTGAGCTCCCTCTTTATCCAGGACTGGACCCATTATGTCCACCGATATCATCTCCCAAGGGCCATCCGGGATCGGGAATTTCCCCAAGGGCGGTCTCAACATGCTCTGGGACTTGTCTGCCTTTGCACATGACTCGCACATGCGCACATGCCGTTCCACTTGCGCATCGATGGCCGGCCACCAGTACGCTTGTCTGGCCAGGGCTTTTGTTTTTGTAATTCCTTGGTGCCCTTCATGTAGAAAGGACATCAAATGATCCAGAATGTTCTGTGGCGGGACCACTTTGTCACCTCGGAGTAGGAACACCGGATTGTCCGCCAATGACAGCTCCTCTCTGACCTCCCAGTATCTCTTCAATCCTTCCTTCAAGTGTCTTTTTTCTGACCATCCATGGACGACATACCCTTTCACAGCCTCCAGGTCCGTGTCTTCCTTGTAGGCCTTTTCCCAGTCCTGGGCGCTTATCCCTTCTTCTGTGTCCTGGATGGTGGCCACCACGTAGCCTTCCCAGTCTTGTCTCTCTCCGCTTTTTGCCTCGTCCATGGCTGCCGCCCTACTCAGGAAGTCTGCAACTTTGTTCTGCGGTCCCGGAATGTGTTCAACCTCATAGACGAAGTCCAATAGCCTGAGGGTCATCTTGGCGATCCTGGGTGTGGCGTGATCATGACCGCTTGATGTCAGGACACGGACCAGGGGTTTGTGGTCTGTCTTCACTAGGAACTTGGCTCCCCACAAGTATTGCCTAAATGTCTCCACCGCCCAGACCACTGCCAGCATTTCTTTCTCTACCACGCTGAACTTCTCTTCGTTGGGGGCCAACGAGCGGGAGGCGAAACTGATAGTCGACAACTCCCCGGATTCAGCCTTCTGCATCAGCACTGCCCCTAGGCCGCGGTCACTGGCGTCAGTGGTGAGGATGGACTCCGCGCTTGGGTCGAATCCTTTGAGGGGAATGGCCGTGCCCATTTCCTGCTTGAGTGCATCGAATTCCATTTGCTCTTCTTTTCCCCACTGGAATCTATTCCTTTCCTTGAGCAGTTGTCGAAGAAAGTGTGTTTTCGTGGCAAAATGTGGAATACATTTGCTGTAGTACTCGGCCATTCCTAGGAATGACCGAACATCTTCCTTCTTTCCCGGAGTGGGTGCCTCCATAATGGCTTTCATGTTTGTCTTCTTGGGAGTAATTCCTTGTCCACTCACCTCATGACCAAGGTACGTGACAGATTGGACTCCCAAATTGCATTTGGACCACTCAGCAGTCAGCCCGTTGTCTTCCAGTCTCTGTAACACTTTGTGGAGCTTCGCGTTGTGGTCTTGCCTCGACTTCCCCATTATAAGAATGTCGTCCTGAAAGAAAAGGACATCTTTCAAGTCTTTTAAGAGTTTGTGCATAATCTTTTGGAAAACTGCCGCGGCTGAAGCTAGGCCAAAGGGCATCCTCACAAACTCGTAGCACCCAAATGGCGTGATAAATGACGTGAGGTGGCTGCATGACGGATGAAGCTTCACTTGATGATAGGCCGACGATAAGTCCACCGTGGAGAACCATTTGACATCTTTGGTCTTCGCCAGCATTTCATTGATGCGTGGCAGAGGGAATTTGTCTATGATGATGTTTTGTTCAATTCTCTGAGGTCCACGCAGAGACGTACCTTGCCGTTGGGCTTTTGGGCTACGACCAGGGGTGATAGCCACTCCACACTCTCAATCGCTCTGATGACACCTTCCCTTTCCAGCCTGTCCAGTTCCGTTTGCACTGCTTCTCTACTGCGGAACGGGATATTCCTCACTTTGTGCACCACCGGCACTGCTCCCACCTTCAGCTTAATGAGGTGTGTGTATTTGCCCAGTTCACCAATCTGGCCATTGAATACCTTGGGGTACGCCGTCCGCCACAACATCACATCTTCCTTGATCTCCATGTCCATGAGTAAGATTTTTTCGATACCTCCCGGGTTGAGCTGAATTCCCAATGCTCCTTGGTCCTTCCAACTCAGCACGGATGGGCCTCTCTCTGCGACATATAGCTTGCAATTAGCGTGGCGGCCCCTGAATTCAAACATGAGAGGACAGTACCCCAACATGGGAATCTTTTGCCCAGTGTATGTGACTGGTCTCACATCCATGGGTAGGAGGGTCTCTTTGATTCTTGACGCAAAGTTGTCTTCCCAAACTTGTCTTTGAACGATGGATATGGGCGCCCCACTGTCTGCGATCATCTCTAGTGGTATTCCTCCAATGTGCATGTCGAGCCGGGGTCTATCTGAGTTTGAGCCATCCATTTCCAGTACTTGGACATCGATGTACAGGAATTCCTCTTCTTCCACCGTGTCTTCTTGGTCGCTGGTCTCTTCCCGCTGTTCTTGGTCCACTAAGCGTACCATGGCGTTCTTGGGTTTTCTGCGACACACCTTTTCGTAGTGTCCGAAAATGTTGCAGTAGGAGCATTTTGCCCTGAAGGCGGGGCACGCCTTGTCGTTTCCCAGATGGGCAGTGCTACCACACCTGTAACATTGGGGTTTTCCTCCTTTGTTGGACTTGCTGTCCGTCTGGTGTCTGGTGGTGTAGTCCGATCTTCCACCTCCTTGGTTTCTCCGTGTCTCGTTCTGCCTCGAACGGTCATTTCTATTTGGTGCCATTACCTTGCATACGGTTTGCGACTCCTGGACGTCCTTCTTCGCTGCCTGAGCACACCTTCTTGACAACTCTGCCTTCTTGACCATCGCCCAGATTTCTTTGAGTGTAGCATCTCCATTCACCCACAACTTCTCTTGAATGTGGGAGCTGGAAGTGTGCATGATAATCTGGTCCCTGATGAGTTCATCATGCAGTCCTCCAAATTTGCACGTGAGGGCCAACTTCCGCAACGCTACGACGTACTCGTTCACCGTCTCGCCGCTTTTTTGCTTCCTCTGAAAGAAGTTGAATCTGTCGATGGCGACGCACACCACCGGTCTGTAGTGTGCATCTAGGTCAGCGATGGCATGATTAAATACCTCTGTGTCCCCGGCGCCTCTCTCCTCTTTGACAATGGTGTCATATACCCTGAGCCCTTCCGGGCCTAAGTTATGGAGCAAGATCTTCTTTTTCCTTTTGCTTGAAAATTGGGTGTCACCTTCTTCTTCCAGTGCCTCCAGATAGTTAAGGAAGTACCTCTTCCAGTCTTCCCATTTCCTTTCCGGTTCGCCACTTTTTGTTAGGAATGGTACCAGATGGGTGAGGGACGTGCTCTGGGCTGCCATCGCCGGCACGTTCCTTCTGTCCCCTGCTGCAGTGACCGTCCGCCTGGTCGGACTCCCTGGAGCGTCCTGCCCCCTTTCGTCTTCTTCCCTGTACTCTTCGTCACTTTCCTCCCCTTGTCTTCTCTTAGTGGGGTTTGATAATGCCTGTGGGCTGCCTCCTGTCCCTGGGTGCGAGGAGCCTGGTGCTTCCGCCAGCGTACGCTGATCTGCCAGGGTGCCTGGTCACTCGCTAGAGACCACGATGGTCTACAGCTCTGGGTACCTTGGTGCACCTCGCCTGGGTGCCCTCCGATGCTCTGCAGTGCTCTCTGTCCACCTTGGGCGTAGTTCGATGGAGCAGTGTCCTTTTTCTGTGCCCTGGTTGCAGACTTGGGCGCTGCTGTAGCCTCAGGGTTTGTTGTTTCTCTTTCGCGCCAAATTCCTGCCTCGCGTCGGCTCCTCTGCTGCGCTCCGGGTGTCTGTGCGTTGTCTCACGCAAAATGCGTGCGCTCGCGATGTCGTCGCGTGTGTCCTCGGGTATTAAATCCCCCAACTCGTCGCCATTGTAATAATGATGAAAGCGCACACACATGGAGTGGAGAATATGTCTTCTTTATTCCGGAGCGCCGGGAGATTGACTCTGCTTGCTGCGGTCGGCGCCAGGTAAACAAAATGGCCGCCTTCCGCTTCCCGGCACCTCACATCCTGTTCCGGGGACGGAACACTAGAGCGCTACCACACCACCCAACCCTCCACACAGCGCACTTGCGAACATTCCGCAGGCACATGCCAAGCAGGTTTGGGCACCCTCGGCTGACCCAGGCAACTCGAGACACGCAGAGAGACACAAGGAATCTTCAAAAGGAATCTCGGCGAAAAAAATCTCAGCGCGGCCAGGACGTGCCCCGCCCTTCAGTAATAACTCGCACTATGACAGCACATCTACCCGGACAGTCACACCAATCCCCAGCAAGAACCCGGCTTGTCTCCAGCGGAAATAACTCCACTTATCGACACACTCCCTCCAGGCGAACACCTACACACAGCCCCAGCCGTCTCGTCCTAGTATTAATTATGGAAACAGTCCCCGATACCAGCACCTACAGACAGCCATGGTTTGACCTTCCAGGTGGAAATACGTCATGTTATGGCAACGCCCCCTTAATGATAACATATATGCACAAAACCAGTTTCTCCTTTGTTCGTGAAATAATATCCATTATGGAACACTTCCTCAATCCCAACATCGCTCCACAGCCCCAGCTTGATTGTACCTGTGGAAATAATTTGTGTAATGAAAATGCTCCCTTCCCTACATCCCTCTGATGTCCTTGCCTGGTGAAACAATTCCTTTAGAAAGACTCGACAGAACAGCTCTGTACAGACCCAGCCTGCACTTCCTGGTTAAAGTGATACTGTTCCTTTGATTAGACTTATCTGCCATATACCAAGAGGGACTCTGGTCAAGTGGCCCTAGCTACCCAAACAAATAAAATAAATAAATACATACATACTAGTGAAACTTCTACCCAAACCCCTCCAAGCATGCCACTAGCAAGGCATGCCAGATGAAAGTAATCGCGTGGCAATCCATAGCAAAGATCCACATCTCATTCTTACTGTAAGATACTGTAAAAGGAATTCACACTATGACAGCAGTGCACTGATCAGAACATCTCTACACAGCTCCGGCGTGCCTAACTCAGCTGAAATAACTGCGGTTATGGACACACTCCCATTATAAGTAGAGCTCTCCAAAGTCCAAGCTGTCTCTTCACCGTGAAGGGAGTTTTGTGCCAGTTACGAGTACATCTTCGCCTTAAGCCAAGTGAATCATGTCCAAGTAATTCCTGTTAAAAAAATTAAAAAAAACCTGCACTGAAAGCAACATATCTCCAAAGTACCATAGCTGTCAAGTTTACCAGGTCCACACGTAACTAGTTTGTTCCCTCCTAGGTTTTTTCTTCAATTATGGGACAGCTGCCGTTTCACCCATTCTTTCGGGCACTCCCTGTGGCGTAGGCATTTCCAAGGGGCAAACGAGGGGATTTTAGGGAAGTAACGTCAAGAAAAATAAATGCCCACACAAAAGAACGGTTCGATTTGAGGTCAACTGTGAAATGTCACCGTGTATCCCTCACAACCCCCAAAGCTATGGCTGTCATCTCTCCTTAAGCACAAAATAAGTAATTTTAGATATGCCCTTTAAGCGACAACACCATGTCTGGCATGTTTTTATAAATGTGGCGCATATAGACTTACTTTTAACTTGTCACAGAAACCATCAGGTTAGCTTACCAGCTATGTATGCTGGCCAAGTATATCTGCTGCTAAAATCGCCAAGGCGCCTCGTGCATATGCTGTGTATAACCAGCAAATATAAGGCTCGAATACTAACAAGCCTGGTAGTATAAGTGGTTATTGTACTTCACAAAAATGTATGTTATAATTCCTGTTCACAAGTTTGAATCCTAGCATACTGAAAAGGGTGAACTTGTCTTCCTGTGAAAAATGTTTATACCCTACATATCATAGGTTTAGAGCCCATGAGAAAAACAAGCAATTGCAATGCAATAGGTCTCGCATTACTGAAAGTTTGAGGTATTGGCGTTGCATTATTATTTGCAACGCCAATAGCTCAAGCTTTCAGTATTGCGAGACCTATTGCCTTTTGCATTGCATTGCAAGTGCTTGTTTGAGGTTCCTGGTTGTACAACATGTTTTGATGATATGTTCGAAATATGGTGGCTATTGCTTACAAATTGTCTTGGCACGTGCATAAAAACTTAGGGATGCACCACTTGAATTTAAATGTAACAAGCTCCACGGTGCTTGGGAGAAGTGCGTTATGTCGGGTATAATCAGCTTTGCCTTTGTACATTTTACAAAGAATAATATTTTTTGACGCTTCCTGAAATTTCACAGTTCAAATAATTGAAGATAATTCAAGCAGAAAAGATGAAGAGCTAATATAGCCTTTATAGATAATTAGCTACATTAAAATAAAAAAATATAAAACACTTACCAACAAACTACATGATATGTCTGAAATGAAAGATTGTAATGTAAATTCCTTAAACATTCATTCCCCACGATCTTTACAGGTAACAGTACCTACAATACATATGTGCATACGCAACTTTTTAATCAAGAATATTATAAAGTGGGTTATAAGTCTAAAGCAGTAACACAACTAGTAAGTCCAGTGTAAGTATGCCCTAGTAATATTCCAATAGACTCGTTACAAATTCTTTCTACGGGAATAAGTAGGAGCAAAAGGGCTTCCACTCGCTCTGGCGATGAGTATCTATTTTTTGCAATTGGGTTTTTTTAAAGCTCTGAGGATTTCTCATGTTACTACTACCTGGCAACTTTTGTTCAGTGCTTCAAAGCACATATGCCACAGCCTGGTTCAGTAGAATCCGTATTAGCTAGTTAACTCGTGCCCACAGTGAAAAACTGAGTAAATTAGGTAAAAATGAACATGCCGCTGAGTTAGTTTAGAAATTTCATAATAACAGAGTAACGGAAAACACACAATAGATGGCAACTCCATCTTTGCAGAAGAGCACAGAAATGTCCTTTGCATGCAAACACCATGGACTCAATTCACAGAGAAATCTTGGAATACGTCTGGCTCAATCATGAGTTCCAGGAGCAATTGAGTATTGCTCATGACTTACTTCAAGCAAACTTTGAAAATTCAGGAATGTGGCCGGAGTACTACAAGAGTAAGTCATAACTCAAGCATGGTCAATTGGGCCTTGAGTATGCAATTCTTAATGGTGAGCATAATCTGCATACCAACGTGATCCTTATAAATTCCCTCAAAGTTTGTATCGCAATACTCACAGGTATGATTAAGTATGGAGCTGAGGCACATGTTCCTATCAGTGCTGACGTGTACCCCAGAATCACAGCTGAGATGTGACACATGCGAAAACAGTTGTTTGAGTTATTTCAGGTAACATACACTTGGCATAGTGGATTTGTCGTACCTTTGTTTCAACTAACTAGCGGTTACTTGCAATGCAAACCAGCATTTCCATGTTATACCATTTTCTCATGTTGCACATTGATCAGTATTGCTCTGAAATATGGCATGTTATATTAAATATAAAAGATAACACTTCGTCCACTTGACTTCTTTTACTAACTCGCCGCACTACTGCATTGTTAGAGGTAGCCCAGCAATGCAACATAAAGTAGACAAAGTCATACAAACTGCTGTGTCTTGCTTCATTGCATCCATCCCCATGCATTGTATCCTAGGTTCCATCACAAGACAAGAAATGTGTGAGAAAGTCTCTCTCTTTTGTGTGGTCACACCTATTTTTGGGGAAGTAATGCTGCTATGTTTTTAACTTTGTGCATTGGGGCACTGCTAACCAGACCACAGTGCATGTGCTCCAACCAGCATATTGCATTGGCTAACACCTAGTTTTTTTTTAAAAAACATATTTTATTAGGTTTTGAAAGTACCACTTGGACAAGGGCCCAACAAAATACACATGGAGACAAATTATTAAAAGGTTACCAGACGTGGAGCTATCAATGGGTACTAATTGTATACATAACAAAAGAAACCACACTGAAAACTGTGCGCAGACTTTCCCACCCCACCCACATTGGCAAGCACATTTCAATACCTTTGTACACCCAAAAAGATAAAACAATACATTGTACATTGCGGTCTGCAATTGTCCCATAGGGCTACTATTATGGGTATTGCGATGGAAGAGGAGGAAGATCGATGCCCCGGTATGCTGTCCATTGAGACCATATTTTTCAATGTTTTTGGGGGCAACCCCTCGCTTGAAAAACCACCATCTCTGCACCCATGCATTTATCTAGTTCTCTTTGCCACTTTCCCATTGTCAGCGGAGAGATGCCCTTCCATAATTAAGCAATATCCCCTTTGGTGATTGTAAGGGCAAGAAAGAGTAGGTGCTGCTTATACTATGTAGTAAAAACAGACGTGGATCGTGCGGAAGATCCCATGACAGCACCTCTTTAACCCCTTGCATGCACATGACGTCCCCCGGCCGTCATGCGTCACAGTGTGCATGTGCTGACGACAGCCGGGGGCCATCCAAATCCCGCCCACTATGTAAATTGCCCTCACAGCGCAAAAATTTGCGGCGCAGAGAGCCACACAGCTCCACACTGTATGGGGAAACATGCCCTCCTCCCTGTCACATCATAAGCACTGGGGGGATGCCACGACTTCTATCCTCCAAAGAAGTAGACGAGTATAATACACACAGTGCACATACTTAAACTGTATAAAATTGTATCTGGAAGCAACTGTGGCACCAAGAGACTAGCTATCGCCTCCGCTCAGTCATCATCCGTCAGGTCTGGAATGTCATCCTGTCACGCCCTCCTTGTTTTCTGCAGGGTCGTGTTGGAGTGTGTCGTCAGCGTCAGGTATATCTGTCTTATTTTGTGTGCTCCTAGATCACCCATAAGAAGTCGGCCTTCTAGCGGATGGAATTCAGGGAGGTCGGGCATGTTTGCAAGCAACGGAGTCAAGGCATGGCGCAGTTGGAGGTACTTATGGAACTGGGTTTCATGAGGATGGAACTCCTCCTGCAATCGCAGAAATGATTTGAGGACCGTGCCCTGCATAATGTCCCACAAGGTGGAAATACCAATCAGGTCCCATTGGCGGAACCCTTTCAGTGCGACCACCTGACGTAATAATTACCGTGCCATAAGGGCGTTGCCTGCGTCAGCCGCGTGTGCAATCCCATTCGTCGAAACGTATTCCGCCACAACCTGATCGTTGTTTGACTGGTGTGTGGTAAAAGGTCAAGACTCTGCGTGCTGTAAAGTAACTGCAGGATGAGTCCTCCCCATGGCCATGTGTTCTAGCGTGAATGCCGGGTCCGTAGACGAATTATACCACCAGTCGTTATTGATTAACAAATGAGCTACCCAGGCCCGGACTGGCCGTTGTGGGCACCGGGCAATCCCCCGGTCGGCCGCAAGGGTGGGGGCCGGTTTTGGACCCTGGGGGCCGTTTTTGTTGCAGAGCCGTTTTTGCAGCATAGCTGCAAAATCGGCCCTGTAACAAAATCTGCTGAAAAGCGGCCCTGGCAAAGCGCTCGCCCCCCTCCCGCCCAGGGGGCGGGGGGCCGGCCGAGCACTTTGCCAGGGCCGGTTTTGGTTCCCAGTCCGGCCCTGGAGCTACCACACAGTAGGAGTATACATCTGCAGCAGCGATGCCTCCACAATAAGTGGATTGCATACAGGTCTAAAGTGCCACTCGAACTGTCCTCCCCCCATACAAATGTATTGTATCGGGCATTAATTTGTGCAAACCACGCTCGCGGTATATGGTGCCGGAAATTATGAAGATGGTAGAGAACCCTGGGGAGAGAGACCATTTTAAAAATGGCAGAAAGCCCGTATAACAAAGGCGGTAGGGAAGACCAAACAGCTGCTTCGTCGCGGAGGTTGGCGATGAGCGGATTCATATTGCATGTCCACGAAATCTGCGAACAGGGGGACAAAAATACTCCCAGATATTGAAACCCTTCCGTAGCGTGTTTAACTGGGATGCCCAAATGCCTCTGCCCTGATGGCCACATACTGGGAAAAGCATTGATTTAGCAGGGTCAGTGTGAAGCCCAGAGTTCTCTATGAAGACCTGGAGGATCTGCAGAATACGTTGGCCCGAAATCCAAGGGTCGGTCATAAAAAAACAGGACACATCTGTGTAAAGCGCAATACGGTCCACCTGTGAGCGTGGCCAGTCAAAACCTCTGTGCACCGGATTCCCACAAACCCACACCGCCAAGGCAAAGAGGAGAGGGGATAGGGGGCAACCTTGACGTGTGCCTCGGCCAATAGGAAAGAAGGGGGAACGATGGCCAGCTATACGCACAGAGGCCATTGGTTCAGTATAAAGTAGGCGCACGTAAGCTAGAAAATGTGGACTGAAATTAATCACCTCTAGGAGTTGGAAGAGGTACTCCCAGCTAAGGGAGTCGAAGGCCATGGGGCCTAGCTCCGAAACCAATACCATAACAGTGTGAACTCAGTGAATGTTATGTCAGATGGCCCGATGCGGCATAAAGCCAGAATGGTCCATATGGACCAGATCCTGAATGCATGACCGCAAGCAGTCCACAAAGACCTTCCCCAGTAATTAGGATTCAAAGTTAATTAAGGAGATAGGGTGGTATGAGGACGGATCCTCTGGTGGACGGCCAGGCTTTAAAAAGAGGACAATTTCGGCTTGACACCAGTCCAGAGGCATTAGTCGCGGCTCAAGGGCCTTGTGGATTGTCCCCGATACGTGTGGGCCCAGCGCGGCCATATGGGAGCAAAGGAACTCCATAGGGAACCCATTAGGACCCGGTGCACGACCCGGGTGCATGACATTGACTGCAACTGTTAATTTGTCTATTGTAATGAGGGCCTCTAATTGATCTCTCATCTGAGACGATAGCCGCTGAGGGGTGATATCCCATAGGAACTCTGCAATGGTATCTCCAGAGACTAGTTCCCTCTGGGTATACAATGGCGTGGAAAAAGGACGCGCAAATTCCTCCACCACCTCCGTAGGGACTATACGCAAGGCACCATCACTACCTTTGATGGTAGGGACCATGGCCGGGCCCTGCCTAGCTGGACATAATCTATGTAGCATTTTACTGGATTTGTCCCCCCACTGGTATATCCGATATTGGCACGCCAACCAGATGTCCTTTGCCTCTTCGGTCAGATGATGGTGCAGCTGCTGTTGTGCAAGGGACAAGTTCCTCTGAAGGGTCAGAGTGGGCTACAGCGAGTACCTTGTTTCGAGGGAAATGCACTGGTCCTCAAGTTCAGATCTCTGAGCAGGACGCTTGACCTTGTCGTTAGTCCAATAGCTGATGTCTATCCCTCTAATGGTAGGCTTCAAGGCCGCCCACAGGGTAACTCTTGAGGGGGCGGAGTTAACATTCAGGGAGAGATAATCGTGGATCGCCATGTGAAGACACTACTGGTAATCAGGATCACTCAGATGCCACGGGGACATCCACCATCTGAGTGGGGGCTTTTGAAAATTTAGGAGGAGTGTCACAGTGACAGGCGAGTGATCAGACAACCCTCTCGGAAGATGTGAGACCTGGAAGAACCTGTGGACTTAACTCTGTGGTGTGAACAAGTAGCCTAATCAAGACATGGAGCCATGTACCACCAACATGTATGTGTAGCCAATCTCGGTGGGATGGTATTTTTGCCATAGATCCGCCCAACCCAGTGCTCCTGCAAGCGATGATAACTTAGAGGTACCTGCGGGGGGAGTCACCCCAGATCCCTGTCTCCTATCAAGTGTTTTTTTTTTTGTGGTGTCATAATGTCATTCCAGTCGCCACACAACAGAGACAGACACTCAGGGAGTTTGCCCCACAGCTGAGTCAGACCGTCCACAAACGTAGTCTTGAGGGGCGGGGGAGCATATACACTGCCCAGCATGAGTGGTTCTTCATAAAGCATCCCCATCAGGAAAATGTACCTACTTCCAGGGTCCACCCAAAGTTTAGTATGGAGGAAGGGGAAATGAGCATGAATAAGAATAGCGTTCCCACGGGAGACCCTAGTAAAACCTGCATGGAATGCCTGTTGGAATCTGAATCTAGCTAGACAAGGGGCCTTATTACCCAGGAGATGAGTTTTACCTTGTTGAGTAGCTCCCGGACATTCCACGTCACTACCGTCAGTTTACCGATATGGGAAGCCATTCCCTGAAGGGCCATATCTCTAGTCTGGATCTAAGAGTAATGGTCTGCCAAGTGAAGAGTGGGATGTGCTTCTGCTTGTATAAACAACATAAAACATAATTCTAAAATTCTGAACCCCCCCCTTCGGCGTCCCCCCGCCCCGTCTTGATACTGCCAAGAACTAGGAGCATCTGTCGCATGAGGTGAATCTAAGGACCACAAACCAAGGACCCCAAGGCCCCCCTCCAATGGATCCCAACGATCCCAAAAAACATGAACCTTGGGGAGCTACTGGCTATGCAGGTCAGCCATGATGCGTAACATCCAACTCTACTCAGTGCAGAATGATCAGGGTAAATCCAACCCATGAACAATCAGCTATGTGTTAATAAGAATATCACAGGCATGGGTCAGTGAAGAGGCTTGCACAGTACTAGAGGATCGACGGTCTGAGCCAGAACAATGCCGCCTATTGGACTTCATCCTGCGCAATCAATTCTGCTGCAAGCTCATAGTGGAGACAGACTCCATTGGCAGCAGGGTGTGCGGCTTCAGGTGGGCCCTTTCATCAGACCAGGTGAAGGCTGCTTCGGGCGCGTCGAAAAAGAATGTTTAGGAGTTATAAATCACTCAGAGCCTGGCAGGATACAGTAACATGTAAGAGATGTTGAATTCATGTAGCTTCCATTTTGCCACAGTAAAAGACTGTCTTTGCTGTTGCACCACATGGTTTTAGTCCGAAAAAATCATAATGGGCCTGGAGTCGAAGACGAGCTTATCTTTATTCAGGCGGTCATACTGCAGCACTGCGTCTCTGTCCGCATAGTTTAGCAACTTGGCAATGACCGGCCGTGGATTTTCTCCAAGGATGGCTTTCTTGTAAGCGCCCAATGAGCCCTCTCCACCACAAAGCACACCAAGATCTCGTCTGCCGGCAGCAGATCCTTACGCCACTAAGTGAGAAAATGATTCATGGAGCCACCTTCGCAACCCTCCGGAAAACCAGCGGAGCCGAGGTTATTGCGCCTGGTGCGGCCTTCTGCATCTTGGGAGATCACGGTCAATTTATTGACCTGCTGTTGGAGGGTCTGCATGGTATCTTCCACAGACGATACCCACTTCTCGGCCTCGGTAATACGGTCAACAGCCTTGCGCAGGTCCTGCTGCAAAATTGAGACCTCGGTACCCACTGCGCCAATTTTGGCCTCCAGTGTGTCCCTTGCATCCGTAATGGCCGCAAGCAAGATTGCATTAGCCAGGAGGAGGGCCCCTCACTTGCAGATGTTGCAAACTGGTCCAGGGTGCTCTGTTTCGGACTTGTGGCACCAGGTTTGTCCTTCCCCATTGTGAGATCCACCAGTTCACAGTTCCGGTTACTTCTGGGGGAACCCTTGATCTGGCGAGATATACAGGATCACAAGGGCACCGATCGGCCACCTTAGAGGACTCTCCAGGGGGCGCTCCCAGTTAGTCCTCTCGGACTCCATCCACCACTGGTCGCAAGCAGCAATGGATCTAATCCAGCCGCCTCCGTAACCAGCAGCAAACGGCCAATCAGGTCCCTCTAAAGAAGCCTAGCTCGCCGAACCACCAGCGCGCAGAACACCCCTAATACCCTGGTGTCCAGAGGCAGCGTCATCTGTGGCGGTGTGGAATGCTGGGCACAATGTGTTGCCGAATTCCAGTGGCATCACACAGGATTACCCCACTTCCTGAGCTTCCACCACTGGCACAAACCAGCAGTGCAGGATAGACGTAAGAGCCGGCGGCTCCAATGCCAGCTCTCTGGAGGCCCTAAGGAGGAACAAAATGGTGGTAGGTGTGTAATCATGTCCCCAGGCCCAGGGCCCTAAGGCAGCCGCTAGGCCCCAAGTTTGCAGGCAGGCACTTCGTCATGCACCAGCACCAGCAGAGCTGCCAATGCAGCTCCACTGCAGGTGGGTGACTGCGCCACATAATCCGGTGCCTAGGTATCTCCTCTGAGGGAGATCTCATACTGCGTCACTGATGGGGCACTGCAGACGTGGCACACGGTACCACCACTCCCAAGGCCCCGGAGCAGCCGGTCCGCTGCGCCAACCTGTGCCTGGGCTGGGACAAGCCCCGTGACCGCAGCAAGAAACCCAGCCAGGCCCACAGGCCCCCCTACAGCCCAGGCCCCAACCAGGGCCAAAACCGTCTCCCGGAAAGGCCTGGAAGGGCAATGACGAGCGGCAACCGGTCACCCCTGCTTAGTTCCCCAGCACTCCCTCTCACTTCGACTCGGGTGGAACCCGGCCCAGGCCACGGCCACACAGGAGCAGATGGCAAGTGAGGGGACGCCGAGCTTTGGCTGCAGTGCGCTCCTCGCAACGCTCTCACTCACCTGCAATCCACCAGCAGAAATTCCTCTTCGGCTCTACTGGCACGCAAAAAGACTACTTCGTGCAGCACACCGTGGATATGCTGCACAAGAGTCGGATGGGGTTGGATAAATGACGGATTAAGGTGGCGGGCGAGCACACCAAGCTTATTCAAGCTGCGTCTGCCATGATTGCTGGCCAAGCCACGCTCCCCAGCTAACACCTATTTTTCTTGTTTAACTTTCCCATAAGTCCGTAGAATATAGCATGGGAACATTAACTGTGCCATCCACTAGAGTTGCCAGTCAAACATGACTCCAGGCCTCCCACAGCAGACTGGATGCTGCAGCTTGAATGTGGAATCCAACCAGACCAAATAAACCTCTTTTGACAGGATAAGGCCTTGGACCCCATGAAACAAGGTGCATGGTATTTAAAAGTAGTACATGTGGAAGTTTAAAGTTAACATGTCCTTACAGTGACCAGCAACTAAAAGCAATTTTCTATGTAGAAAGGCTGATTGTTCCATAGAGAAACACTGGGATGCACTACTACATTTAATAATGCTGTCTATGGGTAGGAAACACATAGAAATGTAATTATTGGACTCTTTGGAAGAGGTATTATTATTATTATTTGTGTTTTATGGAGCGCATGGCTGCCCAAGGGCTTCCCAGCTCTCGGAGACACACAGCTAGTTAAATGGACATTAAAGGTATTGTTTAAACAGGCATGTTTTAATTGTTTTGCGGAACTGCAATTCATTGTCCAGGGATCTACGTTCCAGTGGAAGAAAATTCCAGAGTTTGGGAGCCAGGTGGCTTTAGTAGGTTTTAGGAGTCCCTCAGAGCCTGATCTCAAATGTCTGCTTGGGATGTAGGGGGATACCAGACACCTGATTTTCCTTGGACCCCTATTATGTAAGGCTCTGTGTGTCATGAATAGAATCTTGAATAAGATTCTTGCCTCTACTGGGAGCCAATGCAACCCTTTTAGATGTTTCTTTACTGATTCTAGAGCCGGGATATTGTACAACAACCTTGCTGAAGTGTTCTGGACCACCTGCAATCTCTGGGTTACATATTTTGGTGTCCCTAGGAACAGTGAGTTCCCATAGTCCACCCGCGAGGTCACCAAGGAATGAACTAGTGTCTTTCTAAGCTGGATTGGAAACCTATCAAGAATTTAAGAAGAAGAAAGCAGAAAGCAGGTGGCTGCAACTTTCTTAGCCTGTGTGAACATAGAGAGATCTTTATCTAGCCAAAAACCCGGATTCTTGAATGTTTCTTTTGGTATGGGTGAGCTGCCCATGCTTTCAGTACTGCTTACGGAGGGCCTGGGACAGATCTTGTTTCAGAGGACCATTAGTCCAGTTTTATCCCTATTTAATTTTAAGCATACATTGGAGAGTCTCAGTTTCCTTTGTTTTTGTGGCCCACGAGATCACCAGTTGAGTATCGTCTGCATAGGACGACACTGAGATATCAAACTCTGGGACAATCTGTGCAAGAGGTTCCATATGTACATTGAATAGTGTGGGGCTTAGTGAGGATCCCTGTGTACACCACACCTTAGTGACATCATTTTAGAGAGGGTAGTATCCTCCAATACTTGGAATGTTCTTCCCTCCAAGAATGACGTTAACCATTTAAGCATGGTACCTTGTATCCCGTTGGCTCAGAGTCTCCTTCATAATATAAGATGCTATACCGTATCAAAGGCAGCACTCAGGTCTAAGAGGATCAGGGGGCTGAATTTCCATGGTCTAGTGATGATCTAAGATGCTCAACCACCACCAACAGAGCAGACTCAGTGCTGTGCTGTGCCCGTAACCCTATTTGCTTGGGGTAGAGGCATTGATTCGTTTCTAGAAAGTCTGACAGTGATCTGTTGTCATGCTTTTCCAGTAGTTTGCCCCACAAAAGGCAGCAGGGAAATAGGGCAATACTTATCGAATTGCGATGGGTCGTTTCCATGGTGCTGGGACAATGCCCATCTCCAGTTCGTGATCTTAGTTAGGGAAGGAAGGATGACAGATATAACTGATTTGAGGATATGGGGTGGGGCTGGATCTAAAGGGGATCCAGACTTTACAATGTCCATCAAAGCTTCTACCACTTCTGCTTCCATTGGCGGGAGGTTGGTAATGATGTTTAAAGGAGGAGCTTTTTCCTGAACCTTTTCCCACTGTGAGGTTGATTCCCCGTTTACTTTAGGGAGCTGTATATATCTGTTAAAAGCACAATTCGATGGTGAAGTCGGGTTTTAAATAATGATTAGGGAAATACTTTTAGAAACATACCTCCCCCTGGGCTAAAGCCTTTTGGGACTAAATTGGATTTGCCTCCAGTTTAGGTCCTCTGAAAGTTCAAGCCCTGAATGACATGTGCAAATTACTCTCCCAGAGCACGAACATATCCTGGGTGTGGGGAGTTATTTCAGTTCCTCTGGCAAGATGACCATTTGGGCAGTGCCCAGGAACTTGATTCATTCTAAAGTTCCTTCCCTTTCACAGACACATGTCAGATGACACCTAAAGAGGCCCCTTCTTTGCGCCCTCATTCAGGCAGGCTCAAATCCAATTATGGATAGAGCTACCCCCAGAACTGATTTGTAGTGTCCACAGAGGAGGGGTAGCTATTTTCCCATGCAACACCTCTGGTGTGGGCACACACCTCTACACAAAGGGAGACGGGTTTCCCCATTTTGGATTTAGGTAAAAAAGGGGCACTTAGGATTTTTTGCAGTATGTCAGACATAAGCTGCTGCAAAACAGCTGAAAGACTGGGAACTTTTTTGTTTTTATTGGGGGCACTGGGATTCACACCAACTCATGGTCTAGCGTTAAACATAATTGTGGAATCCCTTGGCACCCTCTACAGAACACTCAGGACCTGTGAAAGAATAGAAGAAAGATTACACTTGTGGTTTCATACCTGTGAAGAGACCTAAAATACTGGACCTCCTCCAACTTGTACCCAGGATACATGAGTCGACTTTATGTAAGCTACAAGGCCACAAAAAGCTACAAGCGGCCTTTTCCCTGAAGAGCACAGCTGACCAGTACCAACTTGACCTGACCTGAACCCTACTGGTGGCCTCTGCTGGAGTGAGGCTTGACCCCTAGGTGCTGTTATTGATGCACTGGAACCCTTTTCTGTCTCAAAGTGTACTCCTCCTTGCATATTTGCGTAACATGGGACATGGAAAATATTTGGACCAAGCTCTCCGGAGGACAGGGACAAACTTGCGAAGCTGAGCCAACAAAGATGCATTGCTGCTGGGCTGAAGATTCCGATTTCCCCTGCTAATAGCTTCTCTGCAGCAGCATATCTTATTCAGCTGAACATCACCTAGAAGGTATCTTGGCTTGTGGGGCCTGCTCAGCTACTGCATGCAGCCTTGCCCTGCTGGAGGAATCTGAGCTCCAAAAAAGAGGCTTCACCTAGAAGGTATCTTGGCTTGTGGGGCCCTCTTCAGCTATTGTATGCAGCCTTGCCCTGCTGGAGGAATCTGAGCTCCAAAAAGAGGCTAAGTCTAAAGGTAGAAATTATGACTTAGTGAAGGTGTCAAAAATATCCTGCATGAGGGAACTACCCTGGGCATAAAATATGAATTTCTGCCACCCAAAGTATTTGTTGCCTAAACCTTTACCATCACCAGGCCCTTGTCCAGCATCTCTCCAACACCGTGGAATCATCTTCAGATACAGCCTGCTGCCTTGTCCCACTTAAGGATTTTGACTTCCAAAAAACAGGCTAAGTCCCAAAGTGTAACAGACCTGCACTTCATCACGTTCATCCTTAAATTGCGCCTAGAACACTATTTACGTTGATCATTGTCTACCATTAGTGCTTAGCACTTTTTGGTGCTATGCTTATTCAAATCTTTAAGAATCTATGTCTTTGGTTCTCCTGATTGGATTTTTGTTGTATTGGTGTCAGTTTGTTCATTAAATTATTCTCTGTATTTATAAATTGGATTTCTATTGTGTTATGTTATCGACTTTTCAACTGTGTTTGTAGTCTTAAATTCTTTACTCATTTTCTCAGTTAAGCCTCTTTGCGCTGTGTCATAAATATCAGGGGTTGAACTCAGGTTTAAATTACTAAAGCCTGTAATTGGGTCCTACAAGTTAGTGGCCTTCTTAATTGTAGTGGACTACCATTCAACCCAATTAACAATTCCCATGTTCATTCCTAAAAGATGCTCTTTGTGGGTACACTATCTGTATGCCACTTTCTAGTTAGAGCATAGTCAGTGTTACACACAGGTGTTTCTTGAGCATGCACTTGCATCCGTAATGTGGCACAGGCACAATTGTGCAGAGGTATTCTCTTGTTCACAATGGACAATACCCTGAGGCGAATAAGGGAGCTTTCAAGAAACATCAATACTCTCCTTCCACCCACCCAAATCTGGTATCCCTAAAAAGCATATCACTCAATCATTTAGAAGAGTAATATACTCAACCAACCTCATCCACCTCCAAACCGTAATTCTTCAGGACTATCATTACCTTTCAGGAAAAGCCACCCACATGCCTCACCCAATCCCCAAAAGCTGTAGCTAAAATCGAATTCGTAAATGCAAGCAAGACCTCATTGACCGATTGTTTGTCACACACTTGTCAGTATTGCTGCCCCAGTCAACTTAAAAACAGTGATGGTGTAAACAGCTCTTTTATCTATTCAGAGGGTCCCAGCTCACTAATACCCACTGAATGAGACTTGCCAAATTCGACATAGATCTTGCGCAGAAAACACATTCCGACTTTCATTCTTATTACTATTCGATTGAAACTTAAAATCAACAGCCTCAGATATAGAATGGGTTTGTTTTCAGTACAGGAGGAAGAATATCCCTGGCAACAGCATGCTTCAACTAATGGGTGAAGATTCGTGAATTATAAATGAGAAATAATTGAACAAGTTTTTTGTTTTTGTCTAAGTTCTATTCTGGAACGGAGACTGTATCTGAGACCTTAGGGGCATATTATCAAGGGGGTTTATCTCCGCTTTTTTGGCTTTAAAAGCCAAGAAAGCGGAGATAAAATTATCTCCCTATTACCTAGCTGTTGCTAACACCAGTTAGCGACAGCTAGTAGGAGATAGCGACCATCTTGGGCCCCACTTTGCATGTCAGTGATATTTATCAATAATGACATGCAAAGTGGGTGTGCCAAGATGTTAGCGACTGGAAACAGTCGCTAACATCGCTAACATCGCTATCTCCTATTACCAACTTTTGGAGATATTCACGCTAAGCGCGAATATCTCCAAAAGCTAACACCTGCCCTGAGCAGTTCTTAGCCATGTTATCCAATGGAAGGTGGATAACATGGGTAAGAGCATAAGCTCGGTAATGCATGAATATCGCTGACTTTTCAGCGATATTCATGCATTGAGGCTGTTTTTTATCGCATTTGCGATAAACCTTGGTAATACCAAGGTTTATCGGCGATAAAAATCGCCGCAGCTCAGCGGTAAAATTTCGTCTCTAACCAAGCAATAGCGATAATTATCACTATTGCTTGGTAATATGCCCCTCAGTTTCTTAGGCTATAAAAACGAGCTAGTTATAGCGCTCCATACGTGTTTCAATAGCCATGGCATTCAATTACTAAGTCGTTTTCTACATGTGAATGCTGCAGTTAGCACCATGCTGGTGGCTTTTCAACGCTGATCTGCTGTTTGATCTCCCGTGCCCAAAAGGGATTTTATTTTATGCACTAAGACTCGTAAAAGATCAGTGGGACTATGGCCACCTAAGTTTTAATGCACAGTTCTATATATTTAGTTACTTCTGCTTCTGTTTTTCCCGCTTTTAATGTATTGACATGGTTTTAATTAAGTAATCAATAACGTCGATTCTTCGAAAGCTCCTAAAATGTAAATTGAGTTCTATGAGGAATCCCCCTTTCGCCACTCTAATTAAACTCAAGAAATAAGGATTTCATTAAGACATTTGTGTCGTGCATCTCAAATAACTTTAAAAATAACTGCACGTTTAAAAAAAAAGCTGACTTAAAATGTACAATACAGATTAAAAAGTAGGTTAAATATTTAAGGTGTCAAATTTTACATAAATTAAGAACATAAACATCCAGCCAAGAGATGGAGCTGGTGGAGAGCGTTGTTTTAAACACGTTCCCCTATGCCAGTGATACCCAGCGATGAAAGTCGACCAATCTGCCTGTCTGTCAACTTAGTGAAACTTAAAGAAAAAAGAAGGAGCAGGTAATGATCCTTCCTGACCATCAGCCACGTCACCCATTGGGGCCACTTTCTGGTGCCAGATACGTATGTGTTTAACAAATGCCTTGTTATTAACACCCAGGTGCAAATGATCTGGACTTCAGGCTTTCAGCAGCTTATATTTATGAGTGCAGCCATTCTTTTACTGTCTTCACTCTGCATTCCCCACGGAGGGAACCTTGTACTGTGTGATCTCTTCTGCAGCACAGCAAGGTTTGCTTTGATTGCCATTCAGCAGCCAAAACAGTTAAACGCACTGTGTGTGGAGCAGCAAGCCTACTAGCATGCTAGCCCTGTCTATTTATTAAATCTAGCAATTCCTTAGGTTCCTAGAGGGATTTCAGATTGAATGACAAATGTCTGCTTGGTGTCTCTCCACTTCCGTCATGCTTAGTGCAGCGTAACAGCAACATAAGATATCAAGAGAAGGTGGAGAGCACACGGGAGAAGGAAGTTCCAACAAAGGAAAGAACTCAATGAATTCACCACAGTATATAAGATAAATCTAAAGACAATTCTATGGCAAACAACACTTTCCAGAAATTAAAGGGATATTTGCCTGCCAACAGAGAATGTCACAGATACACAACATCCCACATAGGTTGGTATTTAATACCATTTTTCACAGCATACTCAAAAAACTTTTCAAAGTCATGGCATGTCACTGTCATCATGAATGTACAGATGAGGGAATTCTTTCCTACTCGGAAAGCTGCATTACCTTATAAGAATATAGATATGCAGATGTGCGTAACATACACACACACACACACACACACCTGTCCAAGCACACATACAAAACAAAACACACACTAGCAACTATGTATCAATTCTTGCTTCTTTCAGCAGTGGACAGCTGCTGTCTTTTAAACACATTCTTAATGACACCCCACTAAACTCAGCCACAGGACAGGTTAGGTGATATGCTCAATATATGGAAAAGATGCACTTTTTCAAAGGGGCACAAACAAAACATATGTGTTTCTTAATGGGTTTAGCAGGGATCAAGTGCAAAGACTTAATTAGGGTATCACACCTCCTTAATGTACGCTCAACCAGGAACATTCCCTACGGCACTAAACTCACAATAGCGCCCTCGGCAACCCTGCGAGCCAACCTTACCATCACCCTTTACAAAAGCGGCATTGTATTGGTCCAAGCCTCAACTAAAAACCTCAATAAATGTGCAGACCTTTTTACCCTCCTCAGAAACCATGTGCACAACACTAGCAGTGCGACCAATACCCGCCTCGATGACATTCGGACCTGCCCGCCCCGTATATCTAACCTCCCACAAACCACCTCTCTAAGGTTCTCCAACACTACTCCTCCCAACCCCTCCAGTCTGTTTACTGGCCCTGCCAACACTTACGCCCCGAGACCCCTGGTCCCCTCCCCTCCTTCTCCCCTTACGGTCTCGGAGGTCTCTAACACAGGTCAGCCTAACCCCCTAAGCTCATCTACCAGCCCTGCTAATGCAATCGACCCGAAACCCTTTGTCTCCTCCCGTCTAGCTTCCCACTCAGACTCTGAGACTGGTAAGCTGCCAATGACCTATGATGCAGGTCAAACTAACCCTGCTAGCCCACAAATCACCCCCCTACTGCTCCCAATACAGCCCATCCTAACCCTCCGAGCACCCCTATCGTGCCTGCTCCCATCACAGTCCATCCTAACCCTCCTGGCACCCCTATTGCGCCTGCTCCCAACACAGCCCATCCTAACCCTCATTGCACCCCTACCGCGCCTCCCCCTTATATAGATATTAATACTCTGCACTCCAGAGCCACCAAAATAATCCAGAGCATCCATTTCTCCATCCTGGATCTAACAAACTTCCTCCACCTCGCTAAACTCTCCTTCCCCAGCCTCAAGCCCCTGTTGAAATCCACTTCCCCACATATTACAGAGCTCCCCAAACACCCTCTACCTGAGGCACCTTCGCCCTTGCCACCTACCGGAGGAAGAAACCCTGGCTCTCGCCCTCTCCTATAACCCTCCCCTCACCTCACCAAATCCGCTAGACCTCACTGAAACAGAAATCCTCGCCATTCTACAGGACCACAATTCAGCCCCAGTCACCCCTTGTCCTTTAGATGTGAGTGAAGAACATCCCATCTGCACGGTCGCTATCAACCCCTGCAGATCTGCTACCCTCTGCAACAGAAATGTGACTAGAAGCAATCTGACGCCTGTACTTCTGTCTGCCCCGACACCCGACACCACCCCGACGGCTCCCTGACTGGTCTCTTAATCAACTGCCGATCGGCAGTAAAGCACGCCGCTGTTGTTGCTGCTTTCATCATGAACAGTAAGTTCAACTTAGCAATTCTAACAGAATCATGGCTAAACGATTCCTCATCCCCATACCTGGACCTCTTAGTCCCTCCCAACTATAATATTGCGAGGCTGGACAGACAACATAGCAAGAAATGAGGGGGCATCGCCTCCATCTATCGCTCTAACCTTCATGTCACGGAAATTCTGGTGGATACCACTGACTCCTGCGAATACCTCGCCCTCTCAATTTGCAATAAATCCACCCAACTATGCAACTCCACATCTTTTACCACCCCCCTGGCATGAACGACTCCTTCACTGACCTTCTAATGGAAATCCTCACAGCAAAACGTTCCTCCAACGCTAAAGACATCTTCCTCGGCGACTTCAACTTACACTGGAACGACCTCAAGAATCCTCATTTCAACGCCATTAAAGACCTCCTGACCGATCAAGCCCTGACCCAATCTTGTTCACTCCCAACCCACTCAAAAGGAGCCACTGTTGACTGGATCATCGCTAAGGAATCAACTGTCAAGCTTATCTCAATAGACCCCTGTGACTGGTCTGACCACCACGCCATTGCCTTCATACTACCTGGCTCCCTCAAGACAAGGGCCCCACAGCCGGTGCTTCCTAAACGATGGGTCAGAGATACTAAGAACCTAGACCACAAGGAACTCGAGGCTCAGTGCAAATCTGTCCTCCCCCCCCGCATATCACAACGGTCAGTGACCTCAACGATCACTATTTTGCAACTATGTCAAACATTCTGGATGACCTGGCCCCACTAAAACTAAAAAGAACTCAAATCAAAGATAGAAACCCCTTGTTCACTGGATCCCTCAACATTGAGAGGAGATCCCCCGACAAGCCGAAAGAATCTGGAGACAGCACCCCTCTGCCACTCACCTAAAACTTCTCCGCCAGGCCAGAAATACATACAACAAGAACATCCTCAACTCAAAAAAATAATTCTTCAGAACGGAACTGGGAAACGCTCAGACCAGGCCCAGCAAGTCTCTAATTTCATCTGAGGAATTCTCCTCATTTTTTGAGGACACAATTTAAACCTTAGGTAACAAAGTTAGTTCCGCCCTATTCTCTCTACCCCCCTGACCTGCCTCCTCCACTCACGCTGCCCCAACAGGCATCACCCAAGAACCAAGCACACTGGACCGACTTCACTCTCTACGATGAAGACTAGATAGGCCTATTGGACGAGGAGGTGGTATTGCTATCATTTACAGGGACACGCTGGTCTGTAGAGCCCAGGATGGGGGGGTACGTGATTGTGAGAGTTGTCAATTCTCACTACGGTTGTCAGTCACGACCTCCATATCAGGCCTCTTAGTGTATCGCCCACCGGGGTGTGCAGGTATTTTCACCGGTTCATTGGTGGAAACTGTTACGCTCCTGGCATCGTCGACAGCCAATTTTGTCGCACTTGGAGATTTTAATCTCCATTTTGACGACCTCGATGACACACTCGCTATCGACCTGCAGGGCGACTTAAAAGCTTTGGATATGAGGTTAATTAACTCAGGGGCCACGCATTGTAAGGGTCATTTACTGGATCCAGTCTTCTCAAATATGGACCGGATTGAATCTTTGACCCCTCTGGCTTTACCGTGGTCAGACCATTTTCTGGTTCTTTTTAATTGGCAGTATGAATCAACGGAGGTGACGATCCCTAGGGCCCACTTGGTTGACAGAGCTTGGTCCAGGCTACCAGTAGAGCGCTGGATTACGAACCTGGATGCTACTTGCCCGCGCCCGGTGTTGGATCCTCTAATTGCCGATGTGAACCTAGAAAATTGGTTAAATAGCTCCCTGGACGTCATTCTCCCTAAAAAAAGAATGCCGAAGAGGGAGAAGAGAGTGGGTTCAGCCCCTTGGTATACCCAGACGTTAAGAACTCTTAGGAAAGGCTGTAAAAGGCCAGAGAGGATTTGGAGAAAGAACTGGGGAGAGGCAACCCGGATTGAGTATCGAACGGCAATTAGAGGATATAAAGCCGCTCTCCGGGACGCCAAAGCCAAGTTCTATGAGGAGAGAATCGGTAACTCGGCTAGCTCCTCTAGAGAGTCCTTTAAGGTCTTTAGAGACCTTCTGAAAATACCAGAACCACCAGTGAGCCATGAGAGTCCTCAAAAGAAATGCAAGGAACTGGCTAACTACTTTCATATGAAAGTAGAAAACATCATAAGTTCCTTACCTCGGCCTGTCCTGGTAGCACATATAGGTGAACAGCAAGGTGATGTACAGAACAAGCTTGACGTCTTTGGTCCAGTGACCATGGACGAAGTTCGCAAGGTTCTAGGGGCCATAAAAAGTGGCTCACCCAGGGATCCTGTTCCGATGAGATACCTCAAGCAGATAGCAACCACTATTGCTGCACCAGTAACAGATCTTATCAATGCATCTTTAGCGCAGGGATTGGTTCCACCGAGCTGGAAAAAAGCGGTTGTAAAGGCCCTTCTGAAAAAACCTGGTCTAGATCCATCGGACCTGGCTAATTTCAGACCGATTTCCTTGCTGCCTGGGTTCGGTAAGATCGCGGAGAGACTGGTAAACAGGCGACTGTCACAGTTCCTGGAATCCAATAGCTTGTTGCGGATTTCCCAAACAGGTTTCAGGCCGGGCCAAGGCACTGATACCACCCTTCTGGCAGTCGTGGAAGAAGCCAGGAGCATTCTGGACTCAGGGGGATCAGTGGCAGTGATCCTCCTGGACCTTAGTGCGGCTTTTGACACCGTTAACCATCAGGTGTTGCTCCAGCGACCGTCAGAGGTAGGCCTGACTGGAATGGCCTTGAAGTGGCTCGCGTCGTTTCTGCATCAACGAACCTATCAAGTGTGGGAAGGTAGTGCACAATCTGCCCCCATCCCCCTTCAATGTGGTGTGCCTCAGGGGTCCTCCCTGAGCCCCACATTGTTTAATGTCTATGTGGCACCATTGGAGGAGGTGGTGGCACCATTCGGCATTAAAATTATCAGCTACGCTGATGATACCCAGCTGGTGGTGGCCCTTTCCCAACTGGTGGATCATCCGGATTTGTTGCACTCTTGCCTGTCTAAGGTACACACATGGATGGGCAACTCAGCATTAAAATTAAACGGCTCTAAAATAGAGCTGATGCTGTTGGGACAGACGGGGCCTTCTTTGCCGATAGGCAGCTGGCCGAGTCGTCTCGGCGACCCTCCAAGCCCCAAAAAGGAGATTAAAAGCCTGGGCGTGTGGCTTGAATAAGACCTGTCTTTCAAGACTCATGCAAAAAAAACAGCCGAGTCTGCTTTGCTCTGCTCCGATTAGCCCGCATGATTTTACCCCTTCTCCCCCCGACGTCCAGGAAACTTCTTATCCAGGGCCTGATCGTCTCAAGGCTGGATTATGGCAATGCACTTTTTTTGGGCGCTCCGGAAGCAAAGCTCAATAAACTGCAACAAGTACAGAACGCTGATGAATATCCCTAGGAGACAGTCAGCAAAACCGGCACTGAGAGCATTGCATTGGCTTCCGATACGGGAGAGGATAACATTTAAATCTCTCTGTACGGCTCATAAAATCCTGCATGGGAAGGGTCCTCCCATTTTGGGTAATATGGTGATGCCCTACAAGGCTACCAGAGCTCTACGCTCTGACCACAAAGCTTTGGTACAAGTGCCTAGAGTGAAAAGAGCCTGGACGGGCGGTAGAAGATTCTTGGTGAACGCAGCCAAGTTATGGAACACGCTGCCTCTGAATTTACGGATAGAGTCTGGCTTGATCCGGTTCCGAAAGCTACTCAAGACCCACCTATTTCCCACTTAATGTTGTTCCTTAAATGTTGTTGTCTTAGCTCCATTCCCCTGATTCATGAACGAGCGCTGGGATGCCCAAGGGTAACTGTGCGCTATACAAGATTCCAAATAATAATAATAATAATAATAATATGGATTTTGCAATGATTGACGAATCGTTTTTGAAACACTTTACATGGGTCTTTGTAGTATTCATTGTAGAGAGAGGCATACTAAAGTCCCGTAAGTGACACTAATATTCACATTTTCATATATAAATTTATAGTCAGTCAGTATTTCGCTATTTTTAGATAGCATAAAAAGTATAGTTAACCATACATACTACAATAAGAATAAATACAATATAATATATTAATACATTTACAGTGGCGTCACTAGGGTTAGTGTCACCCGGTGCGGGTAACTCATGGTGTCACCCCCTCACGACTTACCGCATGGACCATCTCAACCTCTGCCTGCACCATCTACCCTCTGCCTGCACCATCTCCCCTTGGCCTGCACCATATCCCCTCTGCCTGCACCATATCCCCTCTGCCTGCACCATCTCTTCCTCAGTCCGTACTATCTCCTCTCTGCCTGCACTATCTCTTCCTCTGCCTGCACCATCTCTCCCTCTGCCTGCACTATCTCCCCCTCTGCCTGCACCATCTCCCTTCCCGCATCTTCCCCTCCGCCTGCACCATCTCTCCCTCCGCCTGCACCATCTCTCCCTCTGCCTGCACCATCTCTCCCTCTGCCTGCACCATCTCTCCCTCTGTCCGCACCATCTCCCCTCCGCCTGCACCATCTCTTCCTCCGCCTGCACCATCTCTCCCTCTGCCTGCACCATCTCCCCTCTGCCTGCACCATATCCCCTCTGCCTGCACCATCTCTCCCTCTGTCCGCACCATCTCCCCTCCACCTGCACCATCTCTCCCTCCGCCTGCACCATCTCTCCCTCTGCCTGCACCATCTCTCCATCTGTCCGCACCATCTCCCCTCCGCCTGCACCATCTCTTCCTCCGCCTGTACCATCTCTCCCTCTGCCTGCACCATCTCCCCTCTGCCTGCACCATATCCCCTCTGCATGCACCATCTCTCCCTCTGTCCGCACCATCTCCCCTCCGCCTGCACCATCTCCCCTCCGCCTGCACCATCTCTTCCTCTGCCTGCACCATCTCTCCCTCTGCCTGCACCATCTCACCCCCTGCCTGCACCATCTCCCTTCCGCCATCTCCCCCTCCGCCTGCACCATCTCTCTCTCCTCCTGCAACATCTCACTCCCTGCCTGCACCATCTCACCCCCTGCCTGCACCATCTCACCCCCTGCCTGCACCATCTCACCCTATGCCTGCACCATCTCACCCTCTGCCTGCACCATCTCAACCTCTGCCCGCACCATCTCAACCTCTGCCCGCACCATCTCACCCCCTGCCTGCACCGTGCAGGCAGGGGGTGAGATGGTGCATGCAGACTCCTAAAGATTGTCACTCAAATGGGTACGAAGACAATTCCGTGCTCTATCGAAGCGCACAGCAAATAGCCCCTAAGGTTTCAACACAATAATTAATCACTTAAACATAAATTCAACAAAGACTCTGTAAATCAGATTAGTAATTACATTGTTTTAATATATTCACAATTAAATCTTTGCGACAACAAAACAGTGCATGATTGACGAATCAAATCAGATTGTACAATATTATCAAAACATGATATAGCGAATCAACCAATGTTTTCAGTTGCGTACTTTTCAGTGACCAAAATGCAAAGAAAACTGAGGATATTCTCGGGAAATACTGGATTCGGACCAACTTAGAAAACAGCAAATAATTGTTATCGACATCACGATCCAGAAGCAAAAGAGAGACATTATCGTGTAGAAGTTCTCTCACCAGGCTGCCAAATTAGAAAAAATCCATTTCACGCAGATGGGATGTTTTGGACCAAGAAACCTATTTCAAAACTCTTTTCACACACAAACCCTTATTCGCGCACACACGGTCTAAGAATATCAGAGAAATTCTGAAGACAAAAGTTTCTTTGGCAACCCGACGCACATCACGTAAAGTGAGCATCAGAATTACTGAGCATAAAAGTGTCAACGTTTCATTAGGCCCTGGGTTCATTATAAAGCAAAGCAGAGCAGAGGTGAGGTGAGGCTGCAGCGTAACGGTGTCACCCTTGAGATGGTGTCACCCGGTGCGGTCCGCACCCCCCGCACCCCCCTAGTGACGCCACTGTACATTAATAAAAGTCCTAAAATCACTCACCTCGTATCGTACTTTATTGTTTAATTAATTAAAATCTTTACAATATGCTATCATTTCAGTTTACTATAAATGAGAAAAGTGAAAAGGTGAAAACTCACATGGTTTGCTAAAAAACTAAGTATTAAATAAAACCTTTAAAACTATTATCCGAGCTGGAACTAAAGTGCTTGTGCGTCAAACTTTGGAGATGCTTAATCATAGTCACTCTTGTTTAATGGCCAACTGATAACTTCTTATGTCTTTAATGTTTTGTGTCAGTGAGTCCCGAAGTGCATCAATGAATTTCCATAGTCGAGCCGTGGTTTGCACTGTGTTAGCAGAGAAGCATAAGTCTGACGCTTCTCTGCATCGACTAAGGCCATGAGACCTGCAAATTGGAAGTACCAGGTGGTGCCGCTCACTGGCTAACTTTGGGCAATAACACAGCAGATGGAGCCAAGATTCTCGATAGTAATTGCAGAGATGACAGGTGACTAAATCCACGAAGTGCAGTGCTAGAAGTCTCATGTAAGTGATTCTTTTATGGACCGGAATTGACAGAGCTTGCTCAAAGTAGGGCTGCTGTTTTCCTGGGATATAAGAGGCATCCAATGTAAAGAGGTTGGGTTGATAGTGTAGACTAATTTGCACTTTTAGTGAGGATGGAGGGGCACGCAACGTGCTAATATAGTATTTTAATGTATCCCGAAACAGTTAATATCTGGACAAGTGAGTCCCAGCTCCAGCCTTACTCTGGCTCTCCTGGCCTGTCGTGGGAGAGCTAGAACCTTCTTGTAGGCAGAAATTTGGAGGTTCATGAGGAGCTTATTATTGGCACCAGGAAAAACCAGGTGACCATGGTTAAAAGATGGAACAAGTTTAGCTCTTAGAACTTTCCGAATAGGTTCTGCTGTCGGACTGTGAAGACACTGGTTTAGACGTCTCAGACTGCAAATAATGCCGCCCCCCTTACTTCTTAGATGTTTCAGATGGACTGTTGGTTTTGCCCCTTCTGATAGCCTGATGCCCAAATAGTTATAGCTTGTGCATGTTTTGAGCTGCAGTTTGCGTAAGCGCCATTGTGCTGTTTTCTTTCGTTGGTACTTTTCACAAATGAGTATCCTGGTCTTCTCCTGGTTCGCCAATAGATTGTTCTTTTGATCATACCTGTATAGCGCATTTAGGGCTTTCTGTACGTCTGTCTGCGTATGATCCATTATTAAAATGTCATCAGCGTACTGAAGGATTTGGAGCCATACTTTTGCCAGCCTTGGTGTTGCCCCTCCAGGGCTTTTCCCAGGTCAGTTGTATAGAGATCAAAAAGTAGAGGGGCAAGGACACATCCTTGTTTCAGGCCGTTATTAGTTGGTACCTTAGCTGTTACAGCCATTTTGCTGGTCTTGATGCGGCAATTATTGCCTTTAGCAACTTTTGGGGGATTCCCCAGGAGTCCTGTTTTTCCCACAGTTTTCTTGATCAACCCAGTCAAAAGATGCACTGATGTCCGCAAAAAAGCAAAAGAGGGGTAATTGTGATGGCTGGGTTGCTCGATATAACAGGTGACCCAGTGCTAGGATGTTATCTATGGTGGAACTTTCAGGCCTAAAACCGGATTGAAAGAAAGGAAGGATGTTATTATCTTTTGCCCAGGCTTCTAGGTCTTTCAGTAATATTCTTGCATACGCTTTTGCTTCGATATCTAATAGGGCAATACAATATAGTTTTCTGGTTTTGTGCTGTCCCCTTTTTTGTAGATGGAGGAAAGTATAGAACATTGCCATGACGATCGGACGGTGGATGTGGTGAAAGCGTACTTAAAGAGTGGTGTGAGCTGTTCTGCCCAAAATGCCTGAGAGGCTTTAAACACTGATGCGGGGAACCCATTGGGTCCTGGAGGGCCATATGTCCACATTTATTTTTATCAGAATGGGTACCTCAGCTTCTGTGATATTAGGTGTTTTGTCAACATTGCATGATTCTGGAGAGGGTTGTTGTTAACAAGTATGGGACATGCTCTGATGGGTTGAGCATAACTGTTCTGGTTGTTTGACCAACTCAGTGGATGCCACTCCATTTCCTTTTGTCTTTCCGGAGGTACTAAGTTGATTAATATATTTCCAAAGTTGGATATGTCCCCTTTCTTTAAGGAGGGTAAATATTTTTACCCATTCTGCCTCTATTTTCTTGGCTTGTGTCTCCCAAACTTTCTTTCTGTGCTCAGCCTGATTAACTGTTATTGCCTGCGTTTGAGTGCCTTTGATTCCTTTTCTTCTAGTCTTCAGGGCCTTTAAGAGGCTTGTTTAGTTTGATGAGGTCCCCATGGTTTGGTTTGTCGTGAGGGACCGTAAGTGTGGGTAACGTGTGCTTGAGTGAATCCAAGTCGCACCAAGAGCGACTTATTTGGAGGCTTTAGCCTTTTTCTCTTGTTTCTTCAATTTTTTCTTGGCCCTCCTCAAGAGAGGCTCATCTTTAATTTTCTGAGTGAGGGCTGAGTTTGAGAATCAAGGGCAGGAACTTGGTCTCAATGTTCTGGTGGAAGGGTTGAAGGGCTCATGTATTGCTTGATCAACAGGCTTCGTTGGAGATATACCCAAGTTGGTTTCAATCAGATTCATTTGTGAATCGGCACACTTAGGGGTCGATTACGATGGCGGACGGAAGGACGACCGCCGGCCTGGAGTATGCAGAAAATGCTTTTTCCCGTCCGCCAGCCGCGGGTAGTCTGTCTGCCTTATTAGGATGGGAAGCACTGTAAAATTTCCGTACGCCGCGGAAGAACATGCACCGTCGCGGAAATACACCCGACCCCGCGGCGGACATAACCAATCCAGAGCCACCGCCGTACGGAATGACGTCTTGACCGTCCTAGAAATCACGATGGCGGAAACGACACAGCAAATCGCTGCAGAAAAACAACCAGCCTGAACACAGCGGATTCACCACAGCGGAGAGGCAAAATATTGCAGAGATACCCACCGCAGGCAGGCCGTCACCATGGACCCAACTCTACACGCATTTCCGATACTTTTCGTGCTCCACCACCAGCAAGTCATGGACCATCGCCGACTATGATGCAGATACGTAAACACACCAACCGCTGTCGGAAGGGGAGTACCTGCCAGGGCTGTGACATGGGGAGGGCGAATGGCATGTTGGGGGACAATAATGTATGGCAAACGGATGTATGCAGGTTAGTAAACATAGAAATGAATCGTACGAATAACTTAGCGTCCCCTGCATCGCATTTGGGTATGCAGTGCACACCCAGAGAATCTAATGAGCCACACATATGTTCATTTCCCTGCAAACATCCATCATTCATACATCACAAACGCCCAATGCCCCTCCCCCTCCCCACCTCACCACCCCGGCAGGTACTCCCCTGCCGACCACGGTTGCAACACAAACACCACACACGTGTTGGAGCCCCTGCCTACAACAGAACACCAAAAACCACCGGGGTCTTGACTCTTTACTCAGCTAGGCTGAGCCAACTATACTGAAAAAACAACACAAGGGCCAATGCTGAGGGATACTTTAAACCATTTTAACTGGAAGTGTTGAATTTAAACAATCACAACCTGCTGCCATTAGCAATGAAAAAAGATTTATTCTTATTTAGACTTTTTGTTTTGTAATATAACACAATTTTTAGTGCAAGGAGAAAACAATTGATTCTTTTATATACAATATGTACAACAATATCAAAGAAAAAAAGGCGTTTCCATACTTCAAACATACATGGCCGTCCAGTCATACAAAGACACATTCACACGTACAAATATATAACAATAACCATTAAACAACAAAAAAGTGAATCCACGTATAGGTCATGAATCAAAATTGGAAAAAATCCCTTTTGAATATGCAATTTTTAAAGTCTTTTTGATGATTCAACAATAAACATATATCGTTCACAAAATTGGTGAAGGGACTTTGTTATTGTCACAAAGCATGTAGACCAAATACGGGGATGAGGTGGTCGACGCGTTTCAAACCCCACTCGTTAAGGGGGTTCTCCTCAGGACCAATTGATTCTAAAACAAAACAATAAAAGTGTGCTTAAAGCAAGGTTCCATACTAGGTACAACAAGAGACACTCTCCCAGTGCTTACACCAGCCTACCTTAACCTTCGAACCACAACGTCTTTGAAAATCCAAAAGTGGCGGGTGATGTGATTTCACAACAAGGTGCACGTAGCAGCTGTGATCTAAACAACAAACGTGCTGGGTTTTAGTCACACGCGTTCAATCCCAATCGTTCACTCTACTCTGAAGTGTTGCTGGGTGGGACTCTTACCTGGAGGTCGACCGGCTAATGGCTTGCCGTCGGATCCATGCTTCTCCTTACTCCGTAGGTCACGTATTATTACTGGAAAGGAATAGACAAAGGCGGTCGGTACACGTGTAGAGCCTGGGTGCTGCTAGCGGTCGCTAATTTGCTCAGCATACCTGTAAGGCGTGGGGCATCAGTCCTAGATTCCGCAATTCTGGTTAGTGACTCTGAAAGTCTGGACTATTACTTCCGGGTTTATGAACGCAGAGGGCGTTCTGGGACTTGTAGTTAAGCAATCATCCAGAAGTTTAGACGGCAACAGGGAATTATGCCAGTCGAGTAATTGATTGGTTCTAACAGATGACATATTAGTTTTTATAAATCTCAGAGATCTCATTTAATCCTTTGACGGCTGTGTTGAATTTCATTATAAGTAGAGCCTCACGTTGAGACAGTTTTGCGTCCACATCTCCTCCCCTTGGATCTTTTTCAATTTTCGAGAGCACAGTCCATTTCAAGGCAGTCTGTTCATGTTTCATTCTAGTCCAATGATTGACTAGTGGTGCATTTTCGACTCCTCTCTTAATTCTGGATTTGTGTTGGGTAATCCTGCTTCTAACTTCTTGCGTAGTTTTCCCAATGTATACCAATGGGCACGGGCAAATGATGGCATAAACAACATTTCTACTTTTACAATTAGTAAATGTATCATGCTTCCAATGGGTGTTATCAATGCTAAACACAGAATCCTCAATTGTTTCGTTACAACAAGTGCAAGTTCCGCACTTATGGTGGCCCTTGGTTGGGGGAAGTCCAAAAAGGCTTTTCAAAGTAGGAGCTTTAGCTTTCGGGAGGGCAGCTCTTACAATATGATTGGCTATGCTTTTTTCCTTTTTGTACGCAAATAATGGAGGTGCCAAAAAATCTTCATGGAGGTCTTTCAACAAATGCCAGTTAGACAAGATCAATTTCTTGTATGGATTAGCTGCTGGGCAAAATGTGGTGACACAAACCAATCGTTTTAAGTCTTGTTTGACTCTCTTTTCCAGTAAAGTTTCTCTCGGGGTCCACCAAGCTCTTTTAATGGAGTTCTTCAACAATTTTTTGGGGTACCCCCTTTGTATGAGACGCTCTTTCAGATAGCCAGCATGTTTGAAGTATTCCTCCTTTTCTGAGCAATTACGGCGTATCCTTAGGAATTGGCCGTAAGGAAGATTTTGTTTCATGTTGCGCGGATGGTTACTAATAAAATGTAATGCCTTATTCCTGTCAGATGGTTTTCGTTGTAAGGTCGTACTTAGTCCCTGTGTTGTGGATTCTATTTTCACATCTAGAAACGTGATTGATTCGTTAGATGCTGTAATTGAAAATTGAATATCAACAGTTCTTGAGTTGAGCCATGCCACGAATTGATTCAGTTCCTCCTGGTTCCCTGTCCAATTCAGGAACACGTCGTCGATATAACGCATATAGTTTGAAATGCGGAAACTGTGTGGATTGTCATTATATATGAATTTCTCCTCATATAATCCCATAAACATTACGGCCAGCTCTGGAGCAAAGGGGCAACCCATCGCTACCCCTTTTGTTTGAAAAAAGAACTCAGAGTCGAAAATGAAGAAATTCTTCTGTAATGCAAAACGAGATAAATCAAGGATAAACTCTGTAGGAACTCTAACTGGTCTCTCCCGGCTGTCCAAAAAGAAAGTTAATGTTTCCAAAGCTTGTTCTTGAGGGATTTGAGTATACAAAGACACAACGTCAAGGGTGACCAGTAGTTGTGTTTTGCTGTCAAAGGTGACATTAGCCAGGCGGTTAAGAAACGCAGTAGTGTCTCGCAAATGGGCTGGAATTTTGTCAATAAAGGGCTTCAAAAAGAAGTCGATATATTTTGCAACTGGCTCAAAGAGGGAATCACACCCAGAAATTATAGGGCGGCCTGGGGGATTAACCTCATCTTTGTGCATTTTCGGGAGGACATAAAATACTGGGGTCCTGGGGTTCTTGTTTTGCAGAAATGATAATTCCTTAGGTCCAATGATGCCTTGATCGAAGCCTTTCTGAATCACTACAAATAATTGATTTTTGATTTCTAAAGTGGGATCCTTGCCAATGCGTCTGTAGCATTCCTGGTTATCTAATTGGCGGTGGACCTCGTGTTTATATTTGTTCACGTCCCAAATCACTATCGCTCCACCTTTATCGGCCTGCTTGACCACGATGGTATCGTCGTTTTTTATGGCCAGGAGTGCATCTCTCTCGACTTTAGCCACATTATATTTAACGAAGGTTTTAGTTTTTTCCAAAGAAGAGATTCCAGATAAAATGGTATTTTCGAATGTAACAACTTCCTTAGGAATTTTTGGACCTTTGGGACAGAATGTCGATTTCCTTTTTAAACCTGTCACCTCCTCCTGTTGTTCTTCTATCGAGTCTTGAAAAAATGTTTTAAGGCGAATTTTCCGACAAAATTCAAGCGTCTCTAATTTCATTTTTACATAGTCAGTAGGTCGTGATGGAACAAAGTTGAGACCTTCTGTGAGTATAGATGTTTCAGCAGATGACAAGATTCTGTCAGAAAGGTTGAAAATCGGGGAAACGGTTAGTTCTTGTAAAATTTCTAACGCGTTCTCATCTCCCATGATTGGGGAGTTCGAATTCGGCCCCGAGGTTTTGGTTGGCCTCGTCCTAAAAAAGGCTGTTGGTTTTGCTGTTGTTGTTGGTATTGACCTGGGCGATTCTCTGGCCTATTTTGAAATTGTCGATTGGTATTATCTTGTTCACCCCCAGATGACGAAGATGTGTCAGAGAAGGTAAGATATTTTTGACGTGATCTTCCCTGATTGTCCTGTAAATACCGACGCGAGTCTGGTCGTGAATAAACATCCTTACTCAAATATGGATAAATGTACTCCAGCGAAAAGTTCTTTTTATCGGCTTCGAATTTATTGTTTTTCTGGGTAACTGTATAATCCTTGAATTCAAGAATATCCTTTTCAATTTTTTCCAAAAGTGTTTTGGAATCCGAAATAAGTTGATTGTTTTCGATTTCACTCTGTAGAGTAGCAATTTCTTCCAGTTCTTTCTGGGAAATTCTATGTGCGGTCTCAATGGTTAGGACCATAAGGTCTCTACTGCATTTCGTTTCAATTCCGCTAAATCCCTTTTTGTACTCTGGGTCGTCCGTAAACACGACGGGGATATTTCGAATGACTAATCCTGATGGTATAGTTCCTGATCGGAGGTGCTGAAGTAAGAAATGCCCATGAAGGTCCGTGCGAATCTGTTTTTTTCGTAGGCGAGTTAATTTATCTGACTCATTCTGAGTACTAGCGGTGAGGCTTAGGGATGCCGAGGCAAAAACTGGGGGGTCCCTTATTACATTTCGTATGTGTTCTTCGCTAAAAGCAAGCGTATCTTTTTCAGCCATACCAAAGTGAAATAATAAAGTGAAAAGGAAAAACTAAACCAACACCAAGTGTAAAAAGTAGTGATTATAACCAAGCACAAATGCCCCACAACTGGGCCGACGACACCAAATCTGTAGGACAACTAAACACCCTGTGGCAGGACTGTCCCTGCCTTTCAGGACCTCGCGGGCACCTGCCCGCTACAAAGTCAAAAAACAACCGGGGTCTTGACTCTTTACTCAGCTAGGCTGAGCCAACTATACTGAAAAAACAACACAAGGGCCAATGCTGAGGGATACTTTAAACCATTTTAACTGGAAGTGTTGAATTTAAACAATCACAACCTGCTGCCATTAGCAATGAAAAAAGATTTATTCTTATTTAGACTTTTTGTTTTGTAATATAACACAATTTTTAGTGCAAGGAGAAAACAATTGATTCTTTTATATACAATATGTACAACAATATCAAAGAAAAAAAGGCGTTTCCATACTTCAAACATACATGGCCGTCCAGTCATACAAAGACACATTCACACGTACAAATATATAACAATAACCATTAAACAACAAAAAAGTGAATCCACGTATAGGTCATGAATCAAAATTGGAAAAATCCCTTTTGAATATGCAATTTTTAAAGTCTTTTTGATGATTCAACAATAAACATATATCGTTCACAAAATTGGTGAAGGGACTTTGTTATTGTCACAAAGCATGTAGACCAAATACGGGGATGAGGTGGTCAACGCGTTTCAAACCCCACTCGTTAAGGGGGTTCTCCTCAGGACCAATTGATTCTAAAACAAAACAATAAAAGTGTGCTTAAAGCAAGGTTCCATACTAGGTACAACAAGAGACACTCTCCCAGTGCTTACACCAGCCTACCTTAACCTTCGAACCACAACGTCTTTGAAAATCCAAAAGTGGCGGGTGATGTGATTTCACAACAAGGTGCACGTAGCGGCTGTGATCTAAACAACAAACGTGCTGGGTTTTAGTCACACGCGTTCAATCCCAATCGTTCACTCTACTCTGAAGTGTTGCTGGGTGGGACTCTTACCTGGAGGTCGACCGGCTAATGGCTTGCCGTCGGATCCATGCTTCTCCTTACTCCGTAGGTCACGTATTATTACTGGAAAGGAATAGACAAAGGCGGTCGGTACACGTGTAGAGCCTGGGTGCTGCTAGCGGTCGCTAATTTGCTCAGCATACCTGTAAGGCGTGGGGCATCAGTCCTAGATTCCGCAATTCTGGTTAGTGACTCTGAAAGTCTGGACTATTACTTCCGGGTTTATGAACGCAGAGGGCGTTCTGGGACTTGTAGTTAAGCAATCATCCAGAAGTTTAGACGGCAACAGGGAAACATGCCAGTCGAGTAATTGATTGGTTCTAACAGATGACATATTAGTTTTTATAAATCTCAGAGATCTCATTTAATCCTTTGACGGCTGTGTTGAATTTCATTATAAGTAGAGCCTCACGTTGAGACAGTTTTGCGTCCACATCTCCTCCCCTTGGGTCTTTTTCAATTTTCGAGAGCACAGTCCATTTCAAGGCAGTCTGTTCATGTTTCATTCTAGTCCAATGATTGACTAGTGGTGCATTTTCGACTCCTCTCTTAATTCTGGATTTGTGTTGGGTAATCCTGCTTCTAACTTCTTGCGTAGTTTTCCCAATGTATACCAATGGGCACGGGCAAATGATGGCATAAACAACATTTCTACTTTTACAATTAGTAAATGTATCATGCTTCCAATGGGTGTTATCAATGCTAAACACAGAATCCTCAATTGTTTCGTTACAACAAGTGCAAGTTCCGCACTTATGGTGGCCCTTGGTTGGGGGAAGTCCAAAAAGGCTTTTCAAAGTAGGAGCTTTAGCTTTCGGGAGGGCAGCTCTTACAATATGATTGGCTATGCTTTTTTCCTTTTTGTACGCAAATAATGGAGGTGCCAAAAAATCTTCATGGAGGTCTTTCAACAAATGCCAGTTAGACAAGATCAATTTCTTGTATGGATTAGCTGCTGGGCAAAATGTGGTGACACAAACCAATCGTTTTAAGTCTTGTTTGACTCTCTTTTCCAGTAAAGTTTCTCTCGGGGTCCACCAAGCTTTTTTAATGGAGTTCTTCAACAATTTTTTGGGGGACCCCCTTTGTATGAGACGCTCTTTCAGATAGCCAGCATGTTTGAAGTATTCCTCCTTTTCTGAGCAATTACGGCGTATCCTTAGGAATTGGCCGTAAGGAAGATTTTGTTTCATGTTGCGCGGATGGTTACTAGTAAAATGTAATGCCTTATTCCTGTCAGATGGTTTTCGGTGTAAGGTCGTACTTAGTCCCTGTGTTGTGGATTCTATTTTCACATCTAGAAACGTGATTGATTCGTTAGATGCTGTAATTGAAAATTGAATATCAACAGTTCTTGAGTTGAGCCATGCCACGAATTGATTCAGTTCCTCCTGGTTCCCTGTCCAAATCAGGAACACGTCGTCGATATAACGCATATAGTTTGAAATGCGGAAACTGTGTGGATTGTCATTATATATGAATTTCTCCTCATATAATCCCATAAACATTACGGCCAGCTCTGGAGCAAAGGGGCAACCCATCGCTACCCCTTTTGTTTGAAAAAAGAACTCAGAGTCGAAAATGAAGAAATTCTTCTGTAATGCAAAACGAGATAAATCAAGGATAAACTCTGTAGGAACTCTAACTGGTCTCTCCCGGCTGTCCAAAAAGAAAGTTAATGTTTCCAAAGCTTGTTCTTGAGGGATTTGAGTATACAAAGACACAACGTCAAGGGTGACCAGTAGTTGTGTTTTGCTGTCAAAGGTGACATTAGCCAGGCGGTTAAGAAACGCAGTAGTGTCTCGCAAATGGGCTGGAATTTTGTCAATAAAGGGCTTCAAAAAGAAGTCGATATATTTTGCAACTGGCTCAAAGAGGGAATCACACCCAGAAATTATAGGGCGGCCTGGGGGATTAACCTCATCTTTGTGCATTTTCGGGAGGACATAAAATACTGGGGTCCTGGGGTTCTTGTTTTGCAGAAATGATAATTCCTTAGGTCCAATGATGCCTTGATCGAAGCCTTTCTGAATCACTACAAATAATTGATTTTTGATTTCTAAAGTGGGATCCTTGCCAATGCGTCTGTAGCATTCCTGGTTATCTAATTGGCGGTGGACCTCGTGTTTATATTTGTTCACGTCCCAAATCACTATCGCTCCACCTTTATCGGCCTGCTTGACCACGATGGTATCGTCGTTTTTTATGGCCAGGAGTGCATCTCTCTCGACTTTAGCCACATTATATTTAACGAAGGTTTTCGTTTTTTCCAAAGAAGAGATTCCAGATAAAATGGTATTTTCGAATGTAACAACTTCCTTAGGAATTTTTGGACCTTTGGGACAGAATGTCGATTTCCTTTTTAAACCTGTCACCTCCTCCTGTTGTTCTTCTATCGAGTCTTGAAAAAATGTTTTAAGGCGAATTTTCCGACAAAATTCAAGCGTCTCTAATTTCATTTTTACATAGTCAGTAGGTCGTGATGGAACAAAGTTGAGACCTTTTGTGAGTATAGATGTTTCAGCAGATGACAAGATTCTGTCAGAAAGGTTGAAAATCGGGGAAACGGTTAGTTCTTGTAAAATTTCTGACGCGTTCTCATCTCCCATGATTGGGGAGTTCGAATTCGGCCCCGAGGTTTTGGTTGGCCTCGTCCTAAAAAAGGCTGTTGGTTTTGCTGTTGTTGTTGGTATTGACCTGGGCGATTCTCTGGCCTATTTTGAAATTGTCGATTGGTATTATCTTGTTCACCCCCAGATGACGAAGATGTGTCAGAGAAGGTAAGATATTTTTGACGTGATCTTCCCTGATTGTCCTGTAAATACCGACGCGAGTCTGGTCGTGAATAAAAATCCTTACTCAAATATGGATAAATGTACTCCAGCGAAAAGTTCTTTTTATCGGCTTCGAATTTATTGTTTTTCTGGGTAACTGTATAATCCTTGAATTCAAGAATATCCTTTTCAATTTTTTCCAAAAGTGTTTTGGAATCCGAAATAAGTTGATTGTTTTCGATTTCACTCTGTAGAGTAGCAATTTCTTCCAGTTCTTTCTGGGAAATTCTATGTGCGGTCTCAATGGTTAGGACCATAAGGTCTCTACTGCATTTCGTTTCAATTCCGCTAAATCCCTTTTTGTACTCTGGGTCGTCCGTAAACACGACGGGGATATTTCGAATGACTAATCCTGATGGTATAGTTCCTGATCGGAGGTGCTGAAGTAAGAAATGCCCATGAAGGTCCGTGCGAATCTGTTTTTTTCGTAGGCGAGTTAATTTATCCGACTCATTCTGAGTACTAGCGGTGAGGCTTAGGGATGCCGAGGCAAAAACTGGGGGGTCCCTTATTAAATTTCGTATGTGTTCTTCGCTAAAAGCAAGCGTATCTTTTTCAGCCATACCAAAGTGAAATAATAAAGTGAAAAGGAAAAACTAAACCAACACCAAGTGTAAAAAGTAGTGATTATAACCAAGCACAAATGCCCCACAACTGGGCCGACGACACCAAATCTGTAGGACAACTAAACACCCTGTGGCAGGACTGTCCCTGCCTTTCAGGACCTCGCGGGCACCTGCCCGCTACAAAGTCAAAAAACAACCGGGGTCTTGACTCTTTACTCAGCTAGGCTGAGCCAACTATACTGAAAAAACTGAAAACATAGAAATGAATCGTACGAATAACTTAGCGTCCCCTGCATCGCATTTGGGTATGCAGTGCACACCAAGAGAATCTAATGAGCCACATATATGTTCATTTCCCTGCAAACATCCATCATTCATACATCACAAACACCCAATGCCCCTCCCCCTCCCCACGTCACCACCCCGGCAGGTACTCCCCTGCCGACCACGGTTGCAACACAAACACCACGCACGTGTTGGAGCCCCTGCCTACAACAGAACACCAGCTCTGGAAATGAAAACACAACCATGCACCACCAGGAAAACCACCTAGGCACAACAGACCCAACACACCCAGAACACACACGCACCGCTAACAATCACCCACACCACGGACAACGCTACGAAGCAGAGCAGACGACGGAAACCATGCCCACATTCAACTAGGCAGGCAGGCAGGAATGGCTAGGCCACACAGCTCACAGGCCCACATACACACACCAACACACAAGGCATGCCACACATAAGGAGACATGCTGGCCCACCCTCAGGCAAACCCCACACCTACCCCACCAACAGACAGAGGCCCATACACCACACACCACAAAAAACAACACTGCTGCACACACATAAACAACCAACACATACGATGAGCCCTGACATGTACACAGACAAAGTCGACACTGAACAACCTACTGTGTACCCACAAATCATGAGTGGGACACATGCACCAAATGAAAAACATCCACATAATCTGCAGTGCATGGTAAGCCACTGTTGTCCCCAAATGAGACTCTGAGTGCCTCCTCCACCGTTACACAGTCCACAGCCACATTTCAATGACTATCCCCCAAGCCAAAGTAAATGAAACAGTGCTGGGCAATGGTAATGTGAAAGTGGCAGACACAGCATGTACGACAGCAACAATATATCAACAATGCAAGGAGACAACCAGGAATGACACAGAGAAACCACTACACAGGAGTTACTTGCTTTATTGCACATAATAGAGGTTGACTCCAAGAGTAGCCAAGATCATGACCACTGGATAGAACAGAGCAGGTACATCTGAGGCAGCACATGAGAGGGCACAATGCAGTATCATAACAGCAACAGGGAAGTGTTCATAACAGTACAGGTACATCTGAGGCAGCACATGAGAGGGGCTAAGTGCATCAACAGTCCATGGCACAGAGCAGGTACATCTGAGGCAGCACATGAGAGGGGCTAAGTGCATCAACAGTCCATGGCACAGAGCAGGTACATCTGAGGCAGCACATGAGAAGTGCTAAGTGCATCAACAGTCCATGGCACAGAGCAGGTACATCTGAGGCAGCACATGAGAGGGCACAATGCAGTATCATAACAGCAACAGGGCAGTGTTCATAACAGAACAGGTACATCTGAGGCAGCACATAAGAAGGGCTAAGTGCATCAACAGTCCATGACACAGAGCAGGTACATCTGAGGCAGCACATGAGAGGGGCTAAGTGCATCAACAGTCCATGGCACAGAACAGGTACATCTGAGGCAGCACATGAGAGGGGCTAAGTGCATCAACAGTCCATGGCACAGAACAGGTACATCTGAGGCAGCACATGAGAGGGGCTAAGTGCATCAACAGTCCATGGCACAGAGCAGGTACATCTGAGGCAGCACATGAGAGGACACAATGCAGTATCATAACAGCAACAGGGCAGTGTTCAAAACAGAACAGGTACATCTGAGGCAGCACATGAGAGGGGCTAAGTGCATCAACAGTCCATGGCACAGAGCAGGTACATCTGAGGCAGCACATGAGAGGGCACAATGCAGTATCAAAACAGCAACAGGGCAGTGTTCATAACAGAACAGGTAAATCTGAGGCAGCACATGAGAGGGGCTAAGTGCATCAACAGTCCATGGCACAGAGCAGGTACATCTGAGGCAGCACATGAGAGTGCACAATGCAGTATCATAACAGCAACAGGGCAGTGTTCATAACAGAGCAAGTACATCTGAGGCAGCACAAGGACGTGTGTCATGCGCACCGTCACATGGACAATAATAATGCAAGGGTGATTACAATGGACATTCCGGACATCAATTACAATCACATTTCAGTGATGTGAACTGCACCTCACAGCACAGAATTAGGTGGACTGTGTGAGCCCGTAGCTTCAGACACAGTCGCAGGATCGGATACAGGAATGGGAGATACAGGCCCAGTTCTAGTGACTGACACATGAGCCATAGACCCAGACACATTGGCAGCACCAGATACAGGAGTGTGAGACACAGCCACAGCTCTAGTGACTGACACATGAGCCATAGACCCAGACACATTGGCAGCACCAGATACAGGATTGTGAGACACAGCCACAGATCTAGTGACTGACACATGAGCCATAGACCCAGACACACTGGCAGCACCAGATACAGGAGTGTGAGACACAGCCACAGATCTAGTGACTGACACATGAGCCATAGACCCAGACACACTGCCAGGACATGTCCCTGTACAGTGACCAACAAAAACCATCCCAGCATCTGACACACACAGTGGCGGACACACACAGTGGCAGTACCCGAAACAGGAGAGGGCACAACTGACATAGTCCCAGTATCTGGCCCATGAGAGTGAACTGCAGCTGATCCACTAGGACCACTGAAATGATGAGCCACATGGCTGTATGGTCCAGGAGGCAGGGTGGCTCTGGGAGCTGGGGACAGCTGTACTGGAGAAACATAGGGGTGGTCAGGTGTCACCGGTGTGTGTTTCCGTTTCTTAGGGATATGTAAGGGCACCCGGGACATGACTGGACTGGTAAGTGGTGCGGGATCATCAGAAACATCACCCATCAAAGGTGAATCATGTGCTGGTGGGGGTCTGCTCTCTGGGGACGTGCTGGACCCTGCTTGACATTTGCTGTGGCCCTGCCTTCTGCCCTCTGCATCATGTGTAATGCGGGATGCTACAACAGTGTACTCCTTCCTCTGCTTCAGCGGGGTGTGGATAGGAGTAGAGGTATGGGGGACTCCACCGCTGACACATGTGCTCTACCTTCCTTCAAGAACACAAGCTTTAGGGGACGCAGGGGTGATGTATGCCTGTCCTTGGTGGATGTCGTGTCCATGGGAGAACCCTTGGCCCTGGGAGGTGCATGCTCGCTAGGAGGTGTCTTGGCCCTGGGAGACGCCTTGGCCGTAGGCGGTGTCCTGTCTCTGGAATGTGCCTTATCCGTGGGCGGTGCTCTGTCCCTGGGAGTTGGCTTGTCCTTTGTAGTGTCCCTGTCCAATCTAGTGTTCCTGTCCTTGGGAGGTGCCCTGTCCTTGGGAGGTGCCCTGTCCGTGGGAGGTGCCCTGTCCTTGGGTGTGTCCCTGTCTTTGGGAGGTGCCCTGTCCTTGGGAGGTACCCTGTCCTTGAGAGTGTCCCTTTCCTTGGGAGGTGCCCTGTCCTTGGGAGGTGCCCTGTCCTTGGGAGTGTCCCTGTCCTTGGGAGGTGCCCTGTCCTTTGGAGGTGCCCTGTCCTTGGGAGGTGCCCTGTCCTTGGGAGTGTCCCTGTCCTTGGGAGGTGCCCTGTCCTTGGCTGTGTCCCTGTCCTTGGGAGGTGCCCTGTCTTTGGGTGTGTCCCTGTCCTTGGGAGGTGCCCTGTCCTTGGGTGTGTCCCTGTCCTTGGGAGGTGCCCTGTCCTTGGGTGTGTCCCCGTCCTTGGGAGGTGCCCTTGCCTTGGGAGGTGCCCTTGCCTTGGGAGTACCTTTTGAGGGGGATGCCTGTGTGCCATGTGAATCCCTGCCCCCGAACACCCCTTGAGGATCCTGTGTGTCAACTCCAGGGTAGCTGGTGTCCTGTTCTGTGAAATATTTCCCTGTTCCAGGGGATGGTGTCTGTGGCCTCCGTGCCCTGGCTTGCTGCCTGTGCCTGCTTATAGTGCAATACCCAGAAAATGAGTCCTGTTCTGAAATGTCACTCTCCCCAGAGAAATCAAGTGGTGTGGATGGGGCAACTGAAGTAGAACCTTGTCTATGTGACTGTTGAATGGCAGCAGACACTGTGTTGGTTAATGACTGTACTGTTCTGTGGAGACCTGCAACATCGCCATGCATCCCCTCCATGAATGCCACCACCTGCCCCAACTTCCTATCGTGGTCCAGGAATGCATTAATCATGTTTGTCTGCCCTACACACAGCTGTCGCAGCAGATCAACCGCCTCAGCACTAAGGGCATTTTGTGTCAAAGGGGCACGAGCAGCGGTGCCTGCACCGAAGGCCACTCTGCTCCCCCAACTCTGGCAAGCACGAGCAGTACTTGTTGCAGTTGGCGGCAGTGTGGGCCCAGTGTGATGTGTACCTACTGAAGGTGTAGATTGTACACTCCCTGTCTCCACCAAAAGTGCAGACTCACCACCACTGTCTGAAGATGAGGATGATGGGCTGTCCAGATGTAAGTCCTCAGGGACAGTTCTGTCGCTCTCTCTGGGGGTGCTCTCTTCAGTCTCAGTCTGCGTGTGTGTGATCTCTGATCCGGATGCGTTGCCACCACTAAGCTCCATCGTTTGTGGGTCTGTGCCCTCGTCCAAAGCTTGAAAAGAGAGAAAAGAGGTATACCTAATTGCCACACTCACGTACTGCAAATTCAAAACTCAAAACTTCCAGGACTGCTGACCAACATGTAGCACCCATCCTGCACACGAACATCCTCATGTCAAAGAGCCGGGGGTGCCTGTGAAACATGTACATCATACAAACTGGGCAAGTGCATGCACACCACCACACATGTGATGCCATTGGACCACAGGCATCAATGGCATGTCCGTGGACCCTGCACTACAATGCAACTGGTATGTCCACCTGGCTGACATGGATGCCAATGCTCACTCCGCTAATGGCACCCACATGCAATTGCAGCACAACAGATATACCACGTATGTCACTACTGTGTCCGAGCAGCAATACATGCATGCACTCACAAGTCACAAACCCATTCAGTGTGCTTACCACTACTTTGCTGCTTCTCCCCTCTCAGCTGGGCGGACAGGTCAGGATGTGTCACAGCTATGATACGGAGCATTAGAGGGGTCATGGTACGTCGTGCAAGCCGGGATGATCTTTGGATCAGCCTCAGTGTCATCTCCGCCACATTCTTGCTGAGCCTGGAGATGTCGTCCCACCGCTTGTGGCAGTGTGTGTGTCGCCTATTGCACACCCCCACTGCCCGTACATCACGTGATATGGTCCTCCACATGGCCTTGCGAAGGTGCAGCTTGACCTACCATGATGGGAGACAAGAGGGTGCAAGTCAGTGGACAGTTGGCCATTCACACAGATAGGAGCTACACGTATCTTTCTGCAGCCATGCACAGTACGACATATGTGAAGGTCCCACAGCACAACACCAAGATTGCAGGGGCCAGGAGTCAGTGACCATCTCATGCACACCAACATGTCCCCCACTGCACTCACCACCTGTCCGGGGGCACCGTAGAGCCATTCGTAGTGGCGGAGCACACCGTCCACAAGGGCCTCCAGCTCCGCTGCGGTGAAGGGAGGAGACCGGACCTCTCCAACTCTCCGCATGGCAAGGTCCAGGACTGTGGCACAACAGCAGCATTTGGTGGAGTGGGCAGCAGCAGCAGGTAGAGGTGATGGGTGCAGGCAGCAGTTGGTGGAGTCCTCAGCAGTAGCAGGTAGAGGTGATGGGTGCAGGCAGCAGTTGGTGGAGTCCTCGGCAGCAGCAGGTAGAGGTGATGGGTGCAGGCAGCAGTTGGTGGAGTCCTCAGCAGCAGCAGGTAGAGGTGATGGGTGCAGGCAGCAGTGGATGGAAGCAGTGGATGTGTGCTGCTCAAATCCACATATTTATAGAGCCCTGAGCTGATATCAGCGTCACACGTCTGCAGCAATTGGTGTTCCCGGGCTGCCTCATTCAAAATGAACCAATGACTGGACCTGCTGTGGCGGTGCACGGCGTCCACTATTTTTGAAATCGCTTACGCTTCCCACGTTACCTGTTTCCATTGGCTACATGTGCAAGGACCATCACGGTCACACACCGCCAACCGCATGTGCGCGCTACCGCGATGGTGCATCATTTGAAATTCATCACTCACTGACGTCGCAATGGCGGAGCATGCATTCCGCGTGGGTGGGGAAGGCTAACACATACATTTGAATGTGCAACTGGAAATGGCAGTTGGTACTCCCCCTTTCAGTCACATTGTAGCACCCACCGCAGACCGCCGGGAGCGGTTAGTCACCCCCCGACGGGTGCGGGCGGTGGGTGACCACCCTCTGTAATGATGTCACCCTGGCATGGATGTCCATGGCCGGTCACCCATCACCGGGTGCGGGCGGTGGGTGACTTCCCGCACCCGGCGGTGGGTAACCGCCCTCTACAATGATGTCACCCTGGCATGGATGTCCATGGCCGGTCACCCCCCACCGGGTGCGGGCGGTGGGTGACCGCCTGCACCCGGCAGTGGGTGACCGCCCTCTGTAATGATGTCACCCTGGCATGGATGTACATGGCCGGTCACCCACCACCGGGTGCGGGTGGCCCGGCGGGGGATGACCGCCCACACCTGGCAGTGGGTAACCACCCTCTGCAATGAATTCACCCTGGCATGGATGTCCAAGGCCGGTCACCCCCCGCGGGGTGCACGCGGTGGGTGTCCACCCACACCCAGCAGTGGGTGAGCGCCCGCACCCGGCAGTGGGTGACCGCCCTCTGTAATGATATCACCCTGGCATGGATGTCCATGGCTGGTCACTCCCCGCCGGATGCGGGCGGTGGGGGCCCGCCCGCACCCAGCGGTGGGTGACCGCCCGCACCCAGTGGTGGGTGACCGCCCTCTGTAATGATGTCACCCTGGCATGGATGTCCATGGCCGGTCACCCACCGCCGAGTGTGGGCGGTGGGTGACTGCCCACACCCAGCGGTGGGTAACCGCCCTCTGCAATGATGTCACCCTGGCATGGATGTCCATGGCCTGTCACCCCCCACCAGGTGCGGGCAGTGGGTGACCACCCTCTGTAATGATGTCACCCTGGCATGGATGCCCATGGCTCGTCACCCACCGCCGGGTGTGGGCAGTGGGTGACTGCCTGTACCCGGCGGGGGGTGACCGACCGCTCCCGGCGGTCTGCGGTGGGTGCTGCAATGTGACTGAAAGGGAGGGTACCAACTGCCATTTCCAGTTGCACATTCAAATGTATGTGTTAGCCTGCCCCGCCCACGCGGAATGCGTGCTCCGCCATAGCGACGCCAGTGAGTGATGAATTTCAAATGATGCACCATCGCGGTAGCGTGCACATGCGGTTGGCGGTGTGTGACCGTGATGGACCTTGACCATGCTGACAATGGTACGCAGAATTCCAGTATCAAGGATCATATTCTGTGATGGTGGAAGGCGTACCCGGATGCCGTGTGTATACACACTGCATGTCTCTGCACACATGTAATGATTGTAGGTGTACATGTGTGTCAGGCCATGTCCGGAAAACGACAATACTCGTTATGTCATGTAAATGGCCCCTGTCCACGTGTCACATTAATGTCCATTTGTTGCATGTGTGATCATGATAATGACCTTGCCAGTGCTTTACAAAGCACAGTGATGTGAGCACAAGTTGCGTCAGATGTGCATGGCAATGTTGTGACATATTGTTTTTGAGGTCACACGTTTGTAATTGTACACATCTACACAGTCCATTAAGGCTTTGTACCAACATTTTGAAGCAGTCGTGAGTGTGTGTTTTGTGTGTGCAATTAGCAATGATGGGGGTATACATGCTTTCTGTGTATGTGTCTGTGTGTTGTCTGTTGTATGGCCATGCCTGTCATGTGAGGATGCACAGCATTGTTGGTGGGGTCATGGGTGCATGAAGACATGGAGGGTGTGTTCATTGTTCGTGTTTTGAGTGCACATCCATGTGTGTCTGTGGGGATGCATGTTCACACATGGGCCCTCAGTCATGTGATGTTGGCTGTTCTTTCAACATGTGTGCACGTAGCATTGGACACGTTTGCACACAGGATGTTGTTTGCGGGTGAACAGTGTGTGTGTAGTTATCTGTAGTACCTTATATTTCTGTCACGTCACACATACAATCAGTGTCTGCAACATGTATAATTTGTATTGTGTTGGTCAAGATGTGATAGTGTGGCACAGCTGTGCGGTGTTGGAAAATTGACATCTGCTACCATCTACTCCCACACAGGAGGGCTCCAAATGTGCATCGACCATACACTGTGCAGGAGGACATGGTTGGAGAGGAGGTGATCCGCAAATTCCGGCTTGATCGTCCGACATTGCATGAGCTAGTAGCTAAATTGGCACCTCATCTGCAGCCACGCAGGCCATATCCTGGAGCAATTACACCCACAGCAAAGGTGATGGCGGCACTATACTTCTTTGCGACAGGCACATTCCAGTACACAGTTGGTCATGCCGGGGGGATGTCCCAATCTATGTTCAGCATGGTACTGCGGGATGTGCTAGAAGCCATGATGCGTTACAATGATGATTACATCCATTTACATTTTCCACGTCCGGCAGAGTTGGCTGCAGTCAAAGGGGACTTCTATGCCCTTGGCCAGATTCCACACGTAGTGGGTTCCATCGATGGCACACATATTGGTCTGGTTCCACCCCAGGCACGTGAACCCATCTATCGCAATCGGAAGCACTACTATTCAATCAATGTTCAAGTGGTGTGCCTGGCTGACAACATCATCTCACAAGTGTGTGCCAGATTTCCCGGGTCAGCACATGACTCACACATCCTGCGGAGCAGCATTGTCCCCCAACTGATGGCCAATCTGCGTCAGGAACGTGCGTGGCTTGTAGGTGAGTGTTTTGTGATGACTACTGTGTTGTATGTGTGCCATGTTGCTCACACCAGTCCTGGTAATGATGTATGTGTCTGTCATCCACCCACCTAGGTGACTCTGCGTACCCAAACCCGTGGCTGCTAAGCCCCCTACGGAATCCTACTACCCCAGGTGAAATGTGCTATAATGAGGCCCATGGAAAGACACGTAGGGTGGTGGAACGTACTTTTGGACTGCTGAAGTCTAGGTTTCGCTGCCTGGATAAAACCGGAGGGGCCCTGCCATACTCACCCGGCAAAGTATGCAAAATCGTGGTTGTCTGCTGCATGCTCCACAACCGGGCCTTGCGCAAGGAGATTGAACTGATCATGGACCCTGATGACCAACAGGTTGCTCCGCCTCCCATCGCAACCATGTCCAGTGATGAGGATAGTGGGGAGGAAGAAGGTGTGGACCAGAGGCGTCAGCTCATTGATCTGTACTTTACTTGTTTGTGAGTAACTACCTCTCATGCTGCTGTTCACTGCGTGATGTGTGTCTGCTGGTGATGGGTGGATGTGGTGTGTGAATGGTGCCAGTTCTGTTATGTTCTGTTTGCACATGTGTGTGGGACATGGTGTACGAACAATTCTCCCTGATGTGTGTCCTGTGATCCGCTTACTTTGTGATGATTGTGGTTTGTGGGATGTTGCAGAACGTTGGTGTGTGATGGGTGTGATTCATCACTCTGTTGGGGGCATTTGTGAACACTCCAGGAGAACTCAGTCCCTGATCCACAGCCTCGACAACCATCACGGCTCTCCTCTGCCGCCGCTCCTGACACCGCGGCCGCAGAGCGGGGAGAGTGGGGGCACATAAAACTACAATACCCAGCGTCCCTTGGGCTTCCCGGAGACGCGAATTGACGCGTCTCAATCCCGCGCCCGGAGGCGCTTATCAGACGGCTGCTGCTGCGGCCGAGCGGGGGCATCACTCTGTTGGGGGCATTTGTGAACACTCCAGGAGAACTCAGTCCCTGATCCACAGCCTCGACAACCATCACGGCTCTCCTCCGCCGCCGCTCCTGACACCGCGGCCGCAGAGCGGGGAGAGTGGGGGCACATAAAACTACAATACCCAGCGTCCCTTGGGGTTCCTGGAGACGCGAATTGACGCGTCACGATACCGCGCCCGGAGGCGCTTATCAGACGGCTGCTGCTCCCGCCTCGCGGGATGAGGGGCGGGCGACGCCGGGCTAAGCCCGGGCAAAGGGCGGGCCCTCTGCGGCCCTCAGAGGACCGAGAAGGACGGGACGGGGCAGCCCCCTTTGGCTCCGCGAAAAGAGGAGGTACTTTTGTTAGAGCCAGTGCATTTCCTTTTGAAATCCATTTACCCCGTGTATATACCACTTTTCTGAACTATGTCAAGCAAGGGGACAACACGAACACTAAATTTTACCGTGACCAGTAGAACACCGCCCACTTCCTGTGAAGATGCAAAGGAGCCGTGTCAATCGTTAGTAACTACACTATCTCCCCTAGTGATCTCTGATAGCATGCAGATTTTGCCTTTTTGGGAGGAAATAAACGCCTTATGCGGAACTAAGTACGTCCCAGTGGCTTCCCCATTCCCCATACAAAACATCAGTACTATCACTCCAACTAGCAAACCCAGTGACCCAATTTCACCATCTCTAATAAATAATACCCAAGGTATCGCTTCATTTCAGGGACCAAATACTAAAAGGAAGCATGACAGGACAAATGAGAGTGGGAATCATCTTAAAATTCCTAAACTGTGCGTTGGTCCTACTTCACCTGTCTCTAACCCCACCTCAACTACGGTGGAGGCCAGAAAATATGAAGATCAAGTACCTTCTCCCTATTTCCCCCTACTGTCTCAGTTAGAGCTACTGTTAAATTCTATCGTACTACCATTGGTAGAAAAAGTTAATGCCCTGGGTGATAGATTAACAGGTATTGAGAAAACCATCCGAGCTAACTCTTCTTCACTCACTAAAGATTCTTCTAACGGGGGAAGAGCCCCGCCGGTCATTACTACAACAAACGAGTTAACTACTAAAGTCAATCCTCCACCCACTCCGAATGGTCCTGATCCACTTATTGCCCCCAATGCTCCTTTGCCTATTAATATAAGCAAACATCCCAAAACTTCCTCACAGCCTCCTAATAAAAATGCTAGAACTCTCCCTAAAGTTGCCCCTAAACTTGGATTTACTAAATATACTGCTGCTAGAGTGGATCCTAAAAGAGTAGCATCCATACACTTACCCCCAGAAGCCTACCCAATTGTCCTTGTCCTTTCGGGTATACCGGCACCCTCCCACGGGAAACCCGAAAGTCGCCAGGAGCTTTTAAACAAGGTCATATTTTGGCTATCTAAAAATAGACCACTTGCACCCTATCACGACGGCGGAATCCTGTGCGTTAGAAGGGTGGGCTGGCTAGGGTCTTTAACCAAAGACATTAGTGGGGACCTGATCCTTGTGAAATTTAGAAATAGGAACATTGCCCCCTATCTACAATCCAACCCGCCCCAAATAGGAGACAGCCCCATATCTGTATGGGACCTACATGATTTCTATCCAAAGTACCCCACAAGGTTAAAGGCGAACTATATCCATCTGTTGGGAAGGGGTCCCCATGTTTGCTTAAATTTAATCCATGTTTTAATTGAAAGCTTTGCACTTTGCACTGATACTGTATCATTATGAATTATTTGTATGTACTTTTATGGTTATTATTCTTTTTTTAACCGAATAAAGTCAAATTGAGAATTGGGTGTGATTCAGTTTCCTGACCTGTGCTTGTTGTTCTCTGATTGTCCCTAGGTCACACACACACAGCCATGATTCCAAACAACATTGATCCCTGCACCTGCTGATGTCAACAACTAAGACAAACCTGTGTTTAAACATGGAGATCACACAGCCTTGAGTGTTTCCGTGAGTTTTATTTACAGGGTGTGCATTGGTGTTAGTAGATATTTACAAATGTGTGGTGGAGGGGAAGTGTGAGTTGAAGGTCATGTCAGATGACACCACCGTGGGGACAACACATTGTGTGATGTACACCTACTCCAACAGACGTGTGCCAATGCTTGGCAATGTGGGGCAAGATAGTTTGCAGAGTCAATGCCAGGCTCAAGGAAGAGTGTAGTCAGTGCCGGCCCCTCTTCGTGCGGGTATCTGGTGCTTTGCCACTGCTCAGTCCTGGATCCAGCCTCGGACGGCCCCCCCGTCTTGGAGCCTGAGTGGGGCCAGCTGTGGTGGCAGGTTGTTCGGTGGACACCTCCCTGTCAGTGGCCTCAGGTGATGTTGGCGGTGGTGGTGGTGTCCTGTCCCGCTGACCACTTGGGGGAGGTGGAGGTGGTGTGGCGCGGGATAACCACTCCCTCCAAAGAGTTGTTTGCTGCCCCATGAGGTCCACCATTTGGCCCATACAGTGGTCCATGGACCGCAACACCTGGCGGGTGTCATGAGAGTCTTGGTGCGACTGATCCGCCTGTGCCTGTGACCGCTCGTATGACGCTTGCACACTTGCAATAGCATCCAGGGTCTCGGTCCCAGGATTGTGTGGGTCTTGTCCCCGACCTCACCTTGCACCTGCCCTCGTGTTCGTGAGCTGTGGCCTCACCTGTGTCCTCCCCCGTCTACTCTCCCTGCTAGCCTGTGATGTAGATGGACCATCATCGTCCGATGGGTCAGGCAGGAAAGCACTGGCAGGAGTGGTGGTGGTGGTGGTGGTAGTGGTGGTGTTAGCTGCACAGGTCACAATGGCAGTAGTTGCTATTGTTCCACTGGCCGAGGTGGTGGAGGCAGGGATGTCTGGGGAGCCTGATGGCCCTGGGAGTGTAGTTGGACCGGCATCGTCCTCCGCACCAGAGTTTCCAGGGAATCATCACCGGAGAGTCGAGGCGGTGAGGGGGCGGACTGGTGCTGACGGTTGGTGTCTTCTCCTGTCAAGTGTTGGTCACCTGAGGGACAAGAATTTAAGAATGAATGCTGTGGACATGACAGTTTGTTGTTGTTACATTTCAATTTTCTAGGGAATCAGGACATGGTTGTTGGTGTCATCAAATTGGTGTGGTACACAGTATTGGGCATTATGGTGGTGTGGAGGTGGGGAGACAATACTTGAATATGTGTGATCCTGTCCTGCTTTTGGATGGTGCCCCTGTGAAGATGGCTACCTACATGTAAGTTTGAAGAGTGAGATGCAGTGGTCAGCACATCGTAGGCGGAGTCCATCTTTCTGTGGGATGGGACATGGGGGCCTGTTGGGAGTTGTAGTGCTGGACCCACACCCACACACACCCTCACCCTCCCTGTAGACATGGGGGCCTGTTGGGAGTTGTAGTGCTGGACCCACACCCTCACCCTCCCTGAAGACATGGGGGCCTGTTGGGCATTGTAGTGCTGGACCTACACCCCTACACACACCCTCCCTGTAAACATGGGGGCCTGTTGGGAGTTGTAGTGCTGGACCCACCCTCACCCTCCCTGTAGACATGGGGGCCTGTTGGGAGTTGTAGTGCTGGACCAACACCCCACACACACCCTCCCTGTAAACATGGGGGCATGTTGGGAGTTGTAGTGCTGGACCCACCCTCACCCTCCCTGTAGACATGGGGGCCTGTTGGGAGTTATAGTGCTGGACCCACACCCACACACACACCCTCCCTGTAGACATGGGGGCCTGTTGGGAGTTGTAGTGCTGGACCCACACCCACACCCACCCTCACCCTCCCTGTAGACATGGGGGCCTGTTGGGAGTTGTAGTGCTGGACCCATACCCACACCCACCCTCACCCTCCCTGTAGACATGGGGGCCTGTTGGGAGTTATGTTATGTTAGGGTGATTTATTGTGCGCACAGATACTCCAGCCAAGGAGCGTCCCGGCGCAAGTTGTAGTGCTGTACCCACACCCACCCTCACCCTCCCTGTAGACATGGGGGCTTGTTGGGAGTTGTAGTGCTGGACCCACCTTCACCCTCCCTGTAGACATGGGGGCCTGTTGGGAGTTGTAGTGCTGGACCCACACCCCCCCCCACACACACCCTCCCTGTAGACATGGGGGCCTGTTGGGAGTTGTAGTGCTGGACCCACACCCCCACACACACCCTCCCTGTAGACATGGGGGCCTGTTGGGAGTTGTAGTGCTGGACCCACACCCACACCCACCCTCACCCTCCCTGTAGACATGGGGGCCTGTTGGAAGTTGTAGTGTTAGCTGCTTGGGCACATGCAAGCCTGGGAACGTAGGTGGCTACATTTGTGGTTGATCATGGTGGGTGAATTTGAGCCCTGGCCTTCACATTTGGGTGACTGTGTGGTCCACATGCATGGATTGGAGCCTGGGAGATGTGTCTTAGCAGGTGTGCAAGGCAGAACATTACAGTTTGATAGTGGTCATTGGTTTGTACCAGCCTCAACTCCCTCTTCTATTCCTTCCAGACTCTCAGGGTGCAGTATGCCTAGCACCTTCTCCTCCCATTCGGCGTATGGTATTTGCTCCGTGGGACCGCCACCGCCAGTGTCGCGTGCCCGCAGGTGGTTCTTGGACCTGATGCCTTTCACCCTTGCCTTGAGGTCGTGCCACCGCCTCTGGATGTCGTGTTTGGTGCGTGGCACAGTCCCTGACGCATTGACTCTGGTCACTATCCTTTCCCACAGAGTGGTTTTAGTTGCCAAGGTGGTCTGCTGCACTAGGTTACCAAACAAATGTGGTTCGACACGGATGATTTCATCCACCATGACCTTCAACTCACTCTCTGTGAACTTGGGGGTTTTCTTGGGTGCCATGGTGTGTGATGTGCAAGGTGTTGGTGGTGTGGGGTGTGGGTGTGCAGGTGTGTGGTATGTAGGGATGGTGTTGTGGGGGTTTGTGTGCTGGGTGTGTAGGTGTGCAGGTTGTAGGTGTGTTTGTGTGTGTCTGTTGTCTGTGATGTTCTGCGTCTTTCTTCCAGCTGTGCTCTGTTGCAAAGGATTGTGGTTATGGGAGGGATTCCTTTTATACTCTGTGTGGTGCTTGTGTCCCAATGGTTTTTAGCAGTCAGGTGTTCTGTGGGTGTGGTGACTTGGGTGCTCTAGTTTGTGCTGGGGGGTGTCATTGGGGAATGTAATTGTTGGGGGTGGGTGTTCCAGGTGGGTGTGTGTCCAGTTTTTTTGGTTTTCTATTTACTTCTGTTCGCCATTTTTTAATCGGTTTGACGGCAGGGGTGATGTTCGTTTGGTCCTTCCGCAGTCATGCTCCGTTTGTCAATGCTTTTTTTTCCGCGGCGGTCGAGGACGGTGGTGAGTTCCGTTGGGATGGCGGGGTTATCCTAATCGTGCGCACGGACCCTCCACAGGTCTGGCGGCGGTTGCGCCTGTTTTTGAGGTTATTGCGTCTGCGGCGGACGGTGTTTCTGTGGTTCCGTCCACGTGCGGCGGTCTTTCATGTGATCCGTCTGCCGCGGTCGGTGTGTGATGGCAGAAATATCCTAATCGCACCCGCGGTTTATCCGCGGTGCGGTCGGGAGTTTATTTGCCGCGACCATGGTGGTCGGATTCATTTCCGTCCTCCATCGTAATCGATGTCTTAGTTGTATATAAAATACCGCTGTTGTTTAGTGGACTAATGGGGCCTCCTGATTGTGTCTTTAGTGAGACTACCAAGTCAGTTCAAATTGTAGGAAGTGTTGCCCATTTGTCGATGAGGACTGCACACAAGCAGGTGCAGGGCCAGATATCCTTATTATCGCAAAGCTTATTCTCTATGTGATCCACCTTGTTACCCAGCTCCACTAGACATTGTGCAATGGTGGATAAGAGATCGATTTGCAGCTCCATTTTATTCATTTGCCAGATTAGTTCCTTTGCTGTAGGGTGAATTGATGAACTTGTTGGAGTTGGCCCTGAGCCATTGATAAAACTACTATTTTGAAGGCTTTGAAAAGTTGGAGAGGGATGGGGTTCCCTGGGCAATCTAAAAAGCTTTGGAGTGAGCTCCAGTGTTCTTTGCATCTTTGTTTCCAAATTTTGTAAGAATATCGGTGATAGACACCCAAGGTTTCATTGATGCTCTAACACTTCAGTCATAGTTGGTCCGTGTCTTGAGGGCTCAGATGGCCTTGACTGGATGAGGGTTGCTGTTGACAGTGTATTTGGGCTGTGACAACCTTCTCGTGGTTTCCTAGGGTCAGAACTGTGGTGTGCACAAATAAAGCTCTTGCACGTTTGTATTCATTTCCTGTGGAGCAGCACGAGGTAGGGCAAGATATGAACCGGCGTCTCCCGATGTGGATACATTGCTCTTCGGTTGCAAAGGGTATGCTGTTGGGAGGTCTCCCCGAAAGGTGCTTCGTTACGTTGCTGGCCTTGGCTCTTACCAGTGGGTCAGACAGGGCAGAGGTGCTTAAGACGTTTCGGCAACGTTTGTATAAAAATTCAGTTATGAGGCCTGCTGTTGGAGTCTTTAGAAAGGACTTTAAGTCAGGGAATGCGTTCCGTGAAATCCTTAATATTCTGGGTGATGCTTCCTTCGGAGGCATTATCTTTGCAGTAGTGTTTGCTTGACAATGCAAGGGTTTTTTTTGTCATCGTGCAGTTGGGAGGCCCAATTGTCAGTGGGTATAAGGTGCTTGTCCTTCCTCCTTGGGGTTTGTGCTGAACGGTTTTGTGTGCCCAGGTCCGGGTCCGGATGGGGTGGCAGGATAATCTTTGGGGCTGTTGACTTTCCCGGTTATTGTCCCAACCGGCCCTCACCTCCACCCAAAAACTCAGGTGCAGACTGCTCCTGCAAATTCCTGTGCCGGTGTCCCACTAATCTGCAGGTCAGCGATGTAATATGGGCGGGACGGAACTGTCTCTCTTCTACCTGGGCAACTCTCTCCGGTAGAGCCAAAAAGTAAAGTAATGGAGGCAAGTGCTCAAATGTCCGGACACAGACTCTGAGATTGACTTGCAGAGGCCTGGAGCAAAACAATTTACTCCCTCACCCCATTTTCCCGACGTGAACTGCTTGTTACCTTGAAGGCACCTCTAATGCCTCTCACGCCTCTCTGCTACATCTGGTTGTGTCCTCCTCCAGGCGCCGAACGCCAATCGCCCAACACCGGAATCAAGGCACTACTCCCTTTCTGCAGCAGGGCTATGCCGGTGTCCGTGTCCATGGAGCCCTCGGTGGCACACAAACAAACACCACCGCCAGGTGGCCACAGAGGGTCCAGGGGAGCTGGGTGAACCGGGACCCGAGGATGCAGGTCGCACCAAGCTCAGCATCACCTTCTGCATCTATGAAGCAGCAGCCCGGTCACGGCAGCAGAGAAACAACGGAGTGGACCAGTCAGAATCTCACTCTCACCCCCACTCTCACCCTAAAATCACTCTTAATTGATATGAATAGACACAGAGCAAGTGCAAGGATCAAATTGCCATCACAGTGATCATCATAAACATTAATATTTAGACCTCGGCTCTATGGTTGAGATCTCCTGCTCTTCAGACCATCAGAAAGATGTTAGACAATGACATATAAAAGGGTCAGCCTACATTTGTAAAAAATAAAGTGCTGGATTGCATTGCCCGAATTTGTATTTTCGCATGAGCGGCAGCATGTACCTTTTTCTTTGGACCGCATAAAATGTACAAAGGAAAATAATGTGCAATTGTGATTGAGAGGATTTTCCATCATGCAGACATGCCGAAAGGGCTTTTATGGGATAAGTGCCTGTAGGTTGGCCCATCATAACCGGAATGTAGTTTAGACGGAACCTTACTAATATGAATCAATGTTGAGGATTCATCACGAAAGTTAAATAGGAGTGTACACCGAAGGTAATTGTAGGGGTCATCAAATATAGTTTCACCATAACTTTATTGCACTTTGATTCGAATCTCTCTTTTGACATCTTTGGTAGAAATAAACTCTTTATTCTCAGTTTAAAAATTGGCAGGCAATTAGAAGGGTTCTCATACAGTGCCTGCAAACTCATGGAGCTCAGAGTATTTTTTACAAATTGCATCCAAGTAAATTGTGCGCACAATCAAGAGTTAGACAATCCCTCAAATACTCTGTGTCAGATTTACTGTCTCCCTTCTCCACACTGTGTGCCACAGCAATATAGGGGCTAAAGAAACAGAATCTGTAATATATGGTACTTCCAACTCAGTGTGACAGTTATAGTTGGAGCAACTTCTGGGAGGTACTATCAGCTTCTTAAAAAAGCTATCCTCAATGCGTTGAAGGGCTACTACATCCTTCATGCCCCACACACCTGACCCATAAGTGGCTATGGAAATTGATTTGGCCATATAGATCTTTCCTATTGCCTCAATCGGTTTGGACCCCAGCTCTTAAATAAAAATAAAATATGGCACATGATGCTTTTTTCCATTAAGAGCACTCTGTTGGCTACTATATTAGACCATGTATTATATATTCCTTCTATCAAACAAGACTCCTAAATACGAGTACGTTTCTACCACTTCCAGCTATATGTAAGAATTGAGCTTTCTTCAGGCGATGCCCTGTCACCAATACAAAGGATTTTGACTCATTCACCTGGAGGTCTAAATTATGCATGGATTTCACATACCCATCTATGAGTTTCTGCAGTGCCAACCCCACCTGGGATATTCGCACTGCATCATCAGCATAGAGGAGTACAGGGATACGAGTTGAGTTCACCCGGCGAACATCTAGAGTAGAATCCTAATAAGGCAGCTTCAACACCATTTGCATAAATGAGAACAAGTAGGGCGCAAGAACGCAACCTTGCCTGACTCACCTCTTTATACAAAGCTGCCTCGTACATTCCCCATGAATTCCATACCGAATCAGACTGTGGCTTATGAATACATCTGTCGTAAGAATGTTAATATTGTTTATTTAAATCCCTTCCATGTCAGTCCACATCTTGGAATGGGTGACACAGTCAAAGGCTGTGAAAAAATCCAATAAAAGCCATATAAACTTGGCTATTTTTGACCTCCGTATATTTTGCTGTTATTATACTCAGATTTAAGCATTGGTCTAGTGTCCCATTCCCCTTTTTAGAATTGGACCGTACAGGTATTCAAATATTCCTCTCCTTGGCCCAGTCCTCTAATTTTTTCAGTAATAAATACCCCATGAGTTTAGCAGTTCCATCTTGTAATGCTATAAGTCTATAGTTTTTTGGCGATGACTTATCCCCACTTTTGTGAATGGGGATTATAATTGTTACTTTTCAAGAATCTGCTGGACCCACCTTAGCTATGGCATTAAAAACATTGGTCAATAATGGTACCCAAAGATCAGAATTTCAAAAAAGAAATATATAGGTGCCCCATCAGGGCCGGGGCCTCAGCAGATCTACCCTACACCAGCCCATATCTAACCTCTGTCATATCAAAGGCAAAATTACCTTTTATGTCAGTCAATGTGGCATAGATTGGTAGCTCCCCACCCTCAACAGAGATCCCAAATATTTTGCAAACGTGGGCCACCCATGTATTTTCCTCCAAATCTAAATTAGGATCTTTCAGGAATGGAGAGTCCCTGCTATTTTTTTAAATCGCTGCTTGGTCCCATGCCTCCTCCTTTAGGACCTTAAGTCTAAGCTTCAGTGCTCCTTTTTATTGATAATATAAGTTCCTAAATCCTTCTTTCTTGGCTTGGATCTAAGGGGTGCATGTAAGTTTTTTAGTGTCTTTGTACAAGCCGTGCCGAACCAGCAGACTGTTTGAGTTCCATTAGGGGACTCTGGCCTGGTCAATCTTCTCAAAAGCTGTCATCACCCTGCTAGTGTCTGTGTAAGGATCTAGACAGGTCATTATCTCCTTCTGCATATTAGCTACAATTAGTGGGGCACGTTTCTCCTTATTAATCTTACTCCATTTGAGCACAATACCATTCTTCCTCCAACATATGGCTTTACTGCTCTAGCTACCATGGGTATTTGCCTTCCTCCCCAATGCAATTGGCCAAAGATGGCTGCATGATCACTAAAAGCTAGAAGTTATGTTTCATTATGAGTGACATGCTAATTTAGAGCTGCAGATATGAGGATGTAATCAATCGTAGAACCCTTGGTTCAAGTTCCAGATGTTTTTTCTAAATGTCCTGTGTGGGCAACAACTGCATTAATCATCTATAAAAAAAATCCTTGTTATTAGCAGTCTATTAAAAGCATTACCGTAATCATTGTGAAAGAAATGAAGTATTACCCCCCCTCCTCGTCAGTTAAGCCACACACTAGTTTGACCATCTTATTGCAGCTGTGGGCACTAAAATCTCCCAGCCACAACATATTAAAACAATTGTGGTATGATATGGTAATAAAAGCTATTTCTTTCTCCAATGTATCCACAACCCATACCATATCTTCACCAAAATGAATATTGTAGTAGTTAATTAAAAACAGATCACAAACTCTATATCATTTGCACACCAAAATATGGTAATATGGGAACTCATTGTAAAATGTTGCTGTATTTGCAAACAGAGTCAAACCGCCCTCTGTTGCTCTGCCTGCTCTTGATGGAATTACTGGTGTTTGGAATGAACAAAAGCCATGTATATGGAGTATGCCTATATCATAAATTTCTTGGAGGCATAATAGGTCACAGGTATCTACAAACCTAGCCCATTCAGGGTCAGCCATTTTCGATCTTAGGTCTGCTATATTCCAAGGAATACATTTTAGAGTATGCATACACTTCTCTCTTACAACTGGGGCCTTCAGTAATTTGACATCAGGAGTCTTACATACTAATGGGGCCACAAAATCTTCAACCAGTCAATCACATGACTCAAGTCCTTCCAGGGGGGCAAATTGATTACTTGTATGTATTGATATTCTATCAAATTCCATATTCAACTGACGGCAGATGGGATAGGTTGTAAGACTGCCCAAGCCGTGTTCACTTAAATTTGGCCTAAATGGTTTATAAAAAAAAGCCTAGAGGGACTGCATAAATCTGTTAATCTATTGAAATTGACCGATATTAAACTTTTTTTTTGATAATCAACTTTATTGATTTAAAAAAAAAATACATTCATTGGTAGCAGATCAACCATTACGAGTAAGGAAATTTGAGCAAATACATTTGACAACTAGCACAGACAGACCACTTGAATTGAGTACGACCATCCCATAGTTTCAGAAGTGCACAAGTGCAGTCGGGTCATCACACAGGCAATAGATTGAACCATTTACCCCATACCTTCTCAAATAATTCAGGACACCCCAGGGCCTCAAAGAGAGTCTCCGTCTGCGCTCCACACCTCTCCACTCCCCTCCTCCACCTCTGCACAGTTGGGGCCTTAGCCTGAGACCAGAGTGCGGCTATATCCCTCTTTGCCACCGGCACTGCTGTCCCCAGGAATCTCTTGTCAGCCCTGGAGCCATCGAGGCCATCAAACTTTCCCAGCAGCAAGCGCTTCCGGTCATGGGGAACCTCCCATCCGAGGGCCTGAGTAAGTTCGAGTTCTACCCCCAACCAAAATGGCGCCAGGGCCGGGCACTGCCATACCATGTGATAAAATTCTGCTGGGGCAGACTCGCAGCGCTCGCAGGCTGGGGAGGGTCGCATTTGGGCCCGGAAAAGGCACGCCTGAGAGAGGTACGCTGCATGGAGGAAGTAAAACGGGACAAGGCATAACTTAGAAGATGTTGTCAATGTTTTGGGTGCCATAAGTGCATCGCGCCAGTCTGCCTCCTCCAAAGGACCCACCCAACCCTCCCAGCGATCACATTGTTTACCGGTACAGACGGGAGACCCCACCTCTCCCCAGGTTCCCCATCATCACCTGGGCCTCCAAGGGGCTGAATTCCGGGAGAGAGACGGGGGATGGAATGTGAGTGTGAATGGCGTGCCTGACCTGGAGGTACTTGCAGAATTGGGAAGGAAGAAGGGCGTGGGGCTGCTGTAAATCTGCAAAGGATCGAATGTGGTCTCCCACCCACACGTCTCCCATTAGCGAGACCCCAACTAAATCCCAGAGACGGAAATACTGTAAGGACGAAACCTCCTGCAACGAGGCCCCACTCCACAGCGGCGTTTCCCTAGTAAGCTTCCGGTCCCATTTCACATGATGAAGGGCTGTACGCCAGGCCGCGAACACCGTCCTGGTGACGGGGGAAGAGCCTGTGATATCGGGCTACCATAAAGAAATGCCTGGATCTGTGGTGAAGTCCAGTGCCCTTAGTTCCACCTGGTATGCAGGGTCAAACCAGCCGCCCGTGAACCAGTCGTGGATCACAATGAGTTTCATGGCCAGGTAGTAGAGGTGGAGATTGGGCACCCTCATGCCCACATCAAAGGGGGGAATACGACAGTATGCCAGGGACATTTGCGGCCTTCTCCCTCCCCACAAGAACCGGGTAAGAGCGCCATCTAACTCCCAAAACCAGCTACCCGGATGATGAAGGGTGACATTTTGTGGAATGTAGAGAAAGCGGGGTAGGATCATCATTTTGAAGAGTGCGCTCCTGCCCAGGGGTTAAGGGGTAGGGCGTGCCATTTCTTAAGGTCTGCCTTCATCCTAGTGACCAAAGGTGCAATATTCAGGTTATAAACCTTTTTTTAATGTTTTTAGGGGCATACCCAGTCGGGCCACCCACCTAGTCATGATAATGTGTCTAGTAAGATTATAACCCGGTTTATTATGCTTAGTCTTCCAGTGTAATACTTTAGACATTAGTTGCTCTGCCTGAGATCTACTCAGCTCCGGGGTATTAGCCAGGATAACAACATAAGGATAGACCGTTAGGGAGAGATCTAACCTTAATGGGTTTTATCCCTATAGCTCTTCTGTATGTTGCCATCCTCCCACACGCTCTCCCCCAACCACTCTCATAACCCACTCTGGAGGATTCAAGAGCCCTTAACCCCGTGTGGCTAGACTATCAACTGTCATATTACTGCCCCTTTGTAAAGGTTGAGTAAATTGTAGAGGTTGTGATCACTGATTAGACAATGATGTTGCTCTTTAGGCATTATTTTTTGTTAGTTTCCTGTTGGGATAAGCCTCCCTCCCATCACCCCCCCCTTAGAGTAGCTGTACTCTGTTGTGATTCAGGAGGCTCAATTGCACCTGAAAACAGATTGGATGACATTTTACAGCAATACACATTGACCTCATTCAGTATCTGTGAGGTCACCATTATTGACGTCCCTGCACCTCAACGTGATGCCAGGTTACCCAGTAAATTCCTTAGTTTGCATTGTCCCCTACCAACCGCCTCGCATAGCATTTTTCTCAATGTCACACATTTTTCCCATTGACGCCTTGATTCCGTTGGTATAGAATCTAGATTTGTGCCTAGAAACTTCAGTTTTTTTGCAGGTCCCTTTGTCTTTCCTGGTGCCAAAGTCACTCACAAGTACCTTACCACTTCTTCGATTGTTCTCATCAGTCACGCCCATTTGCAGTGTCTCTCACAACGTCTCATTAACAATAGGTCATCAAGGTAGTGCAGCACTTGCTCTGACCTCAACACCTCTTTCTCACCCACTCTAAGCAAATGCTGAATCTTGAATGCTGCTAATGAACAGCCGTAGGTGTTATTTTGTTCAAGAAATGCTGTTCTTCAAACTAAATTCCCAGTAGGGAATAATCTGCTTTATGTACTAGCAGCAGTCTGAATGCTGAATGTCTGTTTTCCCCATGCCCATGCAACACACTGAGCATTTCTCCTCCCATATGTAATCATTCACTGATTTGCCTTCAAGCCAGCGCAGGTGGTGTATCAATGTGTGCTCTCCATTTGATTTCTTTTGCACTATTCCCAACAGGGAAATTGTCAGGTTTTCAATACTAATTTCCACTAATCAGACTACCATCCTCGGTGCATTTGCTTCTTTTAACAATTTTTCCCTCACTACTTCCTCCATTCCTTTAATAGACTTTAGATTGTCTGCCCAGCACCATGTGTGCAGACCAGTGTATGGTATTCAAAACCCTTCTAAAAATCCCTTCTTCAGTCTTTCCACAGCTTGCCATGGCTCCAGGGCCACAACATTAACTGGCATATATTCCCTTTGCCATGTTCCCTCTAATTCCTCCTCGACCTCTACCATTCCCTGCTTGTCCTGTGAAACCTTGTACCAGCGGGTGCTAGCCCCTGGATTTCAGCATTTGTGCTCAAAGCATTCTGGCATGATACAATCCCTATATTGAAACGCCAGCCTGCCCTTCTTTGTGCATCTCCACGAATAAAGGGAAACCTTGGAGAAGGTCAGGAATTTTCTATCTCTAGTTAAGCCCCCTGGTCACCCTTCTAATAAGTGCTCACTGAAATAAGGTCAAGCCACCCTGACCTTTAGGAGTCAGGGTGAACCCGATGATGAAGCATGACACTAATGAAAAAAATATTTGTTTTTCCTCCCACAAGTTACTCTACCCTGTGTCGAGTGCATTATATATAACAACCCCCTTGAGCCTTGATGGGATACTTGTTGGCTGATATGATTTATCTTGTGAGGAAGAATCCCTCCACCCACTTCGTATACGAAGGGCCCTCTCAACCCTCCAGATCCAGAAGGTTTTCCTTGTTTGGATCTTTTTGTTTATTATGTGTATGAGCACACATATGAAATCGTCCTGGAAGCGGTCTTGGCAATTATATAAAGTTGTACACATTAAATTATCTATATAAATATGCTAAAAAATGTGAGTTTTGTGGCCGGACTCTTTGTAAACAGTTGCCTAACAAATTAACCATAGTAGGACACTAACAAGCTTTTCTTCCAACAAATAGCTGGACTCTTTGGGCCGGATACTATATTACACAGAAGTCAGTTTGGAAAATGAATCAAATAAATCAAAGACTACGGGAATACTTAATATTTTTAATCAATTTATTCATGAATACCAAGCTCTTCAGATGATCGTTACAGAGAATGTTTTGCACTTTATAATGTACGGAAATAAAATTTGCATTAACTAGTAGTAGACACTTGCCATAGATATATTTTTTGATGTGATGTGAATTGTCATAATAGGAACTGCTTAGTGCTCTGAAAACCTCTTTACTTTTTCAGCTTAATAAGCTGTCAGTGGTTCCAAAGAGAGTCCTCTTCCTAAATAAAATCCTTGTGAAGAAGAAAGCTGAAGAAAAAAGGAACTTCTAAATATCTGTCAGTCTACGAAAAACTTCTGGATGGTTTAGTACATTTCAAATCACTAAAATGCGTTACTCAATGTAGCTGACTGTTTTTAATGATGATCTTTGCATCTAATAACTCATGACAAATGATAATGTGCATGCATTATGTCAATGATTAATAACTGTACATTTGATCTGAGTTAGTATTTTGATTTCAAGACTTAAGAGTAATGCAGATGAAATAGCAGAAAAATATTCTTTAAAATGTTTACAACTGTTAACCTAGCGCCTGGATACCCTCCCGGATGATTAGCCAAGCTTTACCAATTCTGATTGCTTGGTATGCTTCAAAGATGCTGGGCTGCGTGCATCATTGTGTGTTGGGAGTCGGGCTTTATACAATGCATTCATAAAGCACGCTCAATAGTAAAGCAGTTGAAACTCCAATCCCAAAACAGGCATGTAAAGCACAGGGTTATTAGTCTCCTTTCTAGATCATTGGTAATATGTCTGTAAATTGTGTGTATCAATAAAACTACTAGTGACATCCTGCGAAACATCAGCCAATTAAAGCTGGTCATGAAGCCAATATTTAAAGGTGTGTGTATAGTAGTAGATGAAAATAGTACAGCCACGATGAGTGATAGATAGTTCTACTGTAAGGGAGAAACAATAATAAGCGCACAGTTATTTAATCACTGGAAACACCGACAATGCCTTGAGTACTATAGCAGAGGTACTGTGTACCGTGATATCATGTCATGTCAAGTGAATTATACTTCAATTATGCTTTTGTGTTGCGCCAATGCAAACAACATGAATTCTTGAGAAGTACTCCACTTGTGTGATGACAACTATGTAGGATGAGGTGCCCTCGTATGGTTGTGGCGCTCTCTAATTACGGTCTCGAATTTCTTCGTCTATCTTTTGGTGCTCAAGGGAAGAGGAATCCTCCACCCCTCTAAATTAGCGACCCAAGTGGATCACATTAATGTCACTACAGGCCAGAAAAACAAACACACAATAGTATCCAAAACTTAAGTCACAACAAATAAAGTGCAAAAGACAATCAACAGTTTTTGTGTTTTAATTTTCTTTCTTCAGTTGGTCCAGCCAACACTTGTTTTGTCATCTGGGACTAACCCACGACTTCCTCAGGGCTTTCTGGATCTAAAATAGACGGTCAGCCTTTGAACCGGTTATAATTCTGTCCTGGCCTGGAAGGCAGGGAATAGATGAAGAATTTTGCGTATATGATTGGTGAATCTTCCGGTCAATCCGACATCCACGTGGGTAATCATAATGTCAGGTAAGTAGTTCTGCAGCATCAAATGTGTATTCAGGCACGCGCTTTCGTGCCGGGACGTGTTTCCGCGTCTTGCAACGGCATCCAGTATGGTACTCTGCTTGTGTGTCTTGGTCAATTTCAATCACAAGGTTGAAGCTTGACAACCGTTGCAACATCCTTGCTGTGAAGCCACCAAAGTCAACAAGGCTTTGCAATGCAATAGGTCTCGCATTTATGCAAGTTTAACCCCTTCGGTGCTGCGGACGTCTCCCGGCCGTCCCGTGTGACGGTGGGCGTGTGCGGAGGACAGCCGGGGGCTGTCCGAACCCCGCCCACTGATTAGAATGCCTGCACTGCGGCGTATTCGCACCGCGGTTAACAGGTTAAGCTATTGGCATTGTAAATGACAATGCCTAATATTTTTGTTTTTTAAAACATAAATAAAAGGCATTGTCATTTACAATGCCGATCAATAGCTTAAACTCACGTAAATGAGAGACCTATTGCATTGCAAATGCTTGTTATATAAATGCAATCTGATCTCTTTAATATTAATAAAAATAATAATAATACAGACATTTATAAAGCGCAAAGAGCTACCTCAAACAGAGGTGTCCCGACGCTATAGCAGTAGGCAGCAGGCAGCATGCGAGATGAAAAGAGAGGGCCAAAGAGATCTAACCTAGGCCTAAGAGCCAGGTCATGTCGGACTTTCTGAACATCGGCTCTGATTCGATTTGGTGGATATTGTTCGTAAGGGAATTCCAAAGGTTAGTTGCCACCACTGTAAAGGAACTACCCCCTATGCAAGCTTTAACAAAGCGGGGTGTGCATAGCAGGTTTTGAAAGTTGGACCTGAGTGAAGGGTTTTGTTAGTAGAAGCACAGCTGATGCTTAAGGTAACTAGAGCATTTGCCTTGTATTGCCTGAAAAGCCAAAGTTAAAGCCTTAAGTTCAATCCTTCTTGCTACCGGCATCCAGAGGAGCTGTTTTATATGTGGAGCGATATGATAAGGAAACGGTACACGTCTAATCAATCTCGCAGCCGCATTCTGTACCATCTGCATTCTTCTGACTATGTACCCGGGCAGACCCAGGTATAGGCAGTTGGCATAGTCCAGCCTAGATGTCACTATGGCATGGACAATGACTCTGCGACAGTCCTCCGCCAGTAGATGTAAAAATGTCCTCAGGCTTCTTAATTTTCTGAAGCATGAGGCTGTCACCTGCCGAATTTGAGCTGTGAAAGAGATATCTACTTCCCATTTCACTCCCAAGTTTTTGCCGTAATTGCTGGGGTGTGTGTCAGGTCCATTTTAGCCGGTCACCAAATACCAGCTGCCGGCGGCAGAGCCTTGCCCGAAGAACAACACTTCTGTCTTCTTTGCATTAAGTTTAAATTTAGTGTTGTCCATCCAATGGGCGATGTCTCTCAGGTTTCCCTTAAATCTCGTGAAGGAATCCACACACTAGACTTTAAAGGAAAACACCAGCTGGATGTCATCAGCGTATGATAGTGACTTCACTCCCAAGATAGATATGAGTGAGAACAGAGGAACCAGACATATATTAAAAAGAAGCAGGCTCAAAGGTGACCCCTGTGGTAACCCATACCATAGTTGTTTGGGTTCCGACTGGTGGGGTTGCAGGGCAAACTTCTGTGTATGATTTTTAAGGAAGGACTTCAGCCAGGTGAGTACCACTCCACCAATTCCTACTCTTTGGAGTTTCTGTACCAGGATTTGGTGGTCCACTGTATCGAAGGCTGCGGATAAGTCTAGGAGCACAAGCATAGCTGATGATCCAATGTCCACAGATATTCTAACTGAATTTGCCACCTCCAACAGTGTAGTCTCTGCATTGAAGCCTGTCCGAAAGCTGGACTGAGTATCATGCAAAATGTCATGGCTCTCAATGAAGTTAGCCAACTGTCACTGAACCATTTTTTCCAGCATTTTTGCTGCTGCTGTTAATAATGAGATTGGGCGATAGTTGTTTAGCTCCCCTGGATCCACATTGCGTTTTTTCCTGAGGGAAGTAGCACGGCATGTTTCCATGTATCAGGGAAAATACCAGAAGCAGGAGATGTGTTCCATGTATGATTCAGAACATGGATTAAGGAGTGGGCCAGCTCTTTCCGGAGCTTAAGGGGGCATGGGTCCTAAACACAGCGCTCATGGCCTACTCAACCTCTGGTCCACCTTAACAAGCAATATTTACATATCCAAAACAAACACACCTTGAGCTAACGCACACACCCTTACACCTCTCATACCCCCTTGCTATTACAGAGGTACACACAAGTCTTGTGACGCAATCGTACACACATATCTATTGCAACTGTCAAATTTATGCTATACAAGCGTGCCAAGGTGAACCAATAAATGAACCGTGAAATCTGGTTTCTTTAAGCCTCTAATTGTAGCAGTGAAAGATTAAAATTAAAAGTCCAGGCTTGCAGACTAATGCGGAGTAAAAAAGCCAAATATAATTATAAACGATACACACGATATCAGACACATTGGAGCTACATCAAACACATCTCCTGTGACTCTAAAAAATTCACACAAATCTTGTATGCCCCCACCATACATAGACCAATCATCTCACTAGAAGCAAAAATGCATACCATTGTCATCATTATATACAGACTCATTCCATGATCTCCCACTACACACAGCTCAAATCACACACGTGGCGAGGTCACCTTAAAAGTGCTCAATAAATGCAATTACAATATATTACCGTGAAGTGGTGGCTTAGTGCTCTCCCTTCAATCCCTTCACCCTACCTACTACTACTCACCATGTCGTACACATTGAGAATGAAGGGTTGGTTTGGTTTGCAATGCTCTCTGCCCAGTGCCGTTCAGTTCACCTCCCAGGCTCATCGCTCTGCCAGGTCACAATGGGCACCGGAGGGGTTAGCCGAGCCTAAACTAAGTTCCCAAGATCAGCGCATATGTCCAAAGCTCCACATAACCACCTCGCTCCCCACGGCCTCAGGTTTGTGCCGCTACAGGTGGATTTGTGATACTCGCAGCCTCCACCGCCTGGCTCCCAGTCCCACCAGCTAGCTCAGCCAGGTAGGCACCAGAAGCTGATGCGCGACCACAGCTGCTGTTCGGTGCTCGGCTACCTCAGTCTGCTTGGTGAGTGGCCTGTTTACGTAGATAGAAGATCCTATACCCAACAGTGAACCGTAATCATCATAGAAAGAGGGCTGTGTGAGGGAAAAACTACTATAAAGAAAGAAAGGCAGGTCTGGTTCTCATGCCGTGCTGTGTCTGAGTCAGCCCTGCACCCGGTAATTAGTTCAGCTGCAAAAATGTAAGGTGGCGGGGTCCAGGTTATGAAAGACCCTGTCAATCAACTGCGGCTTCATTTGGGCTTATGACTAATTGCTTGAGCTGAAGTATATTCTTGACCGAATGGGGCGTAGAGAGTGTCCGATCTGCCAGAACAATGCCATTTCTTTGTTGAGTCACTTCCTGGAATACTAGGATTTATCATTCATCATTGGGGGCGCAGAAAGAAGCTGTGGTTTCAATTAAGAGAGTAAACAAGCATTTGCAATGCAACAGGACTCGCATTTACGCGAGACCTATTGCATTGCAGACATGAGTGTGCCAGAAGGCACGGACTGCGGGAGGGGAGAAGGCACAGGAAGAAAATAGTACTCTCAATCTATATAAAACATACTGTGCAACACTCAAAGTAAAGGGGCCAGTAGCCATGGAAGGATACAAATGACAACATGGTTATCATAGGGAGGGACTAACAAGCCTAAAGCCAATAAGAAAGCAGCATTTAGGAATGACAAAGACACAAGCCAATGAAAAAGATGGGCAAAGAGTGGGCGGAGCTACCACGGAGCTTCCAATCCATACTGAATACTGCATGCCTCGCAAAGCGAGCAGTGCATATGCGCTGCCGCTCTAGGCTCGACCTAAAAAGGAAGATCTACCTGGATTCATTCTGAAGTCTTCTGATGACTTCAGCCTGCAGTAAACTAATGGTCTGGTGAAGTGTCAGGGAAGAGGATGTAGCTTTGTGGCTAGAGCAGTTGACCTAGAAGCTGGGTAACTGGGTTTGAGTCTCAGCAATGACGCTTATCATCATGTGATTCTGGGCAAATCACTTAATCACCCTGTGCCTATCAAAATGAATGTGTCCCTGTGTAACAAAACTGGTGCTCATGTAAAGTGCTCTGATACCTGATATCTTTGTGTCTAGTTTGTGCTATATAACCCCCCCCAATAAAAAGTCATCCAAAACCATCCTGAAGTATGTGTATAGGACACAATATTTAAATGAGATGACTCTAGAGTCATCATATAAACAACACTAGGACGGTGTCCTGATTACTTCAGCTGACAGACAGTGATGACAACTCGAGGAGTACTAGCTGACAAACTTCAGAATGATTGTCAATAACTCAGTGGTGGTTGGTGGCTAATCACATTGATAGGGGCACAAAAGTATACACATAACATATAAACATATGTATGCAAATACACATAAAAAAATACACAATAATGTACATGTTAACATAAATATACACATAAAAAATCACTTACCTTATACTGCTTCTCCATATTTTGTGGCATGTTCTCATTGTACTGCAGCTCATTCTTTGAGCGCGAAACACACAGCCAACTCTCTTATCCAATCAAGATGCTGTTCTAAAGCATCTTGATTGGCGGGAGCAGGCTGGCTCCACACTCAAAAGGCACTGTAGGCCTGTGCCTGCTCTCCAACCCAGCTGTCTAAGACAGCTGGATTGAAGAGGTTTGAATTGCACATTTTAGTTTGGTCGTAGCCAGCCAAACCAACATGAGCAATGCAAATTTAAGTGGCACTCCTCACTGCTGCCAATACAGCACTGACCTGCCCTACCCTTACACCCTGTTTGCTGGCAGATGGTGTCAAAATAAAATGGTAATAAAATCATTGTATTACCATTTCATTTTTGACTCTACCCAGTAGTGGTGGGGGGAGGGGGTACAGCTCCTCCACTCAGATTGAGGAACTGCTGCAGCAATTACTCCACGATGGTCTTGTGGTGAATATGCGATTACTGGGGATTTCTCTGGGGTGATTAATGGACAACTTCAGGATAACCATTGATTATTCCCAGATGATCCCATGTCAGCTTCAGAATGGCTCCTGATTACTCTAGAATGATCCTATGACAACTTCAATGATGAGGGTGGCTTACTCCAGGGTGATTTTATTATGACAACCACAGAACGAGTATGTATTAATCTGCAATGCTGAATCTGCAATCAAAATGACTTTTGGTTGATTGTGCAATTGCTTTAGCTGATTTAAGGACAACTTGCGGAGGAATGCTGATTACACTCTGATGATTCAATTACAATTTTAGATGGTAATTTGTCACTGATAAATGATTAAAACCCTAACACATCAGGGTTGTGCTGTTCACTGAAGATTATATGATGCAAGTACTTTATCTCATTGCCAGTATCCCCCTTTGCAGGATGCCTCTAGTACTTTAGGAATATGGAGTTGCTGGTAAAAGAATGCTTATATAATGTAGTCTAGTTTTGATAGTACCCTTTCATACAGGACCTACGCTGTTTACGGATAACATATTCTGTGGGCTTGGTGGCAAAATGGCTCTGTACACCCCCACCGAATATGTCAGCCTATGTTTTTGCATTAGCTAGCTTGCAGTGCTACTAGAATCTCCTGTTATCAGAGAGATTAGTTTTTGCAACTTCAGAACCTAATCACCTCAGACTCATGGAAACAATATACTACTTTTCACCCAATCACTCATGTTTGCTTGTTTTTCTCTCAGAGAGATTCATAGAAGAAACAGTCGAGCATTTTTACAATAAGAATTTATTGTACTGTTGTTCTTCTCATGTTAAATAAGTGCGCTGCTACAACTGTAATACAGTAGCAGAGATATAGAACCAGCAGTACGGTGAATAAAAAGAAATTGTATTTTTCTACTATTTTGCAATAGTAATTAACACATACATGAATATGAAATGGATTTATAAAATAAAGTGCGTACCCCTAAGGGGGTTGTCTAGATGTACCTAAGTGTACTGAGCATGTGAGTAGGTGCGAAAGAGCCTAAGTCTAAGAGCCAAGAATCTAAGAGCCAAGAAACCCACTAGGCTTTAGTCGAACCCCCATACCTGAATAGTGAAAGTGTGGGGCTTTGTCCTGGACTTGAGCTGGACACCCCGCAAAGGATCGTCAGACCACTGTCAGCTGGAGCGATGGCATGCCGGAGCTGCAGCATCTCTGGTCAGTGTGTCAGCCTTGAAGTATGGGTTACCTCCTGCTTACTGATAGTGAGAGGTGCTGTATTTATACAGTCTATGTGCTTATGCACCCCATTGCTCAGTATGAGGATGACATTGGGGATTAAACATTGTGCATCGATGGGAGAGGTGAAGTGGACGTCCGGTAGGGTGTACTCAAATTATTCATATGTGCTAAGGATGACGTCTTAGCAATATCGATTGGGAAAAACCCACCCTCGGCATGGAACTAGGTGAAAGGTTTAGTCCATAAAAGGCTACAGTCCTTATAAGTCGTTATGTCCATACAAGGCAGTCTGTCCTTATTTGGAGTTATGTCCTTATAAGGCTCGTTCATATGCAATGACGGGGAGATGATGTAGGGAAAGTGTTCGATGTTCCCTGCGCCTATATAAGGGTACTGATATGAAATATAACAATAATACCACCTCATTTTCAAATGGAAATTTAATTTGGATGAAATGTGCCTTATTTACACAATGCCGTGAAGTATTAATAACCAGAAAATCAGATGAATATTAGAAAATTATTTTATAAACACTACAACAGAAGGCGAGTGTTACTATAAAATAAATCTGAGTAAAGTAGGCTTCTGCAAGAATGTTATACTTTGAAGTAAAAAAAGTCTTGGAACTTATAAGGTTCAAACTAACTCATCCCCTCACTGAGATGAGTCTTACTTTGAGGTACATGGTGTTATCTGAGGTTTTATATGGCAATCTGAGACAAAAGACTGAAGAAAGTGGTTGAAGTAAACTGGATCCAAACGTAGTTTAAAAATTAAATTTTTATTAATCTAAAGCACATTTTGCCCCATAGAGGCCAGAATCTGGACAAGAAAACAGAAGACTCAATGGAATTTAGTCACTTGTTACCAAATTAGTTTTAACATTTGGAGTATTACTTAGATCTTGCGTTGCATATTGTTAAAGGTGATGTATGCAGCACCCACTGCTGGAATAATAATGATGGGAGGACAAACAGAGGAAATCAATATTAAAAGAGGGACTAGGCAGGGCTGTCCTTGCTCTCACTTATTGTTTGCGTGCTACATTGACCCACTTATAAGGAAAACTAAGGTGAACTCAGCCGTTAAGCCCATATGCTTCCAAGGGTTTGAACCCAAAATTCTGGGCTATGTGTATGATTAAGCAGTTGTCAAACTGCTCCCGGAGCTGCCAATGATGGAAATCACGAATGAAGCAACAGCCTTTGGGAGGATCTTAGGGTTTCTGCTTAATCAACATAAAACCCAAATTGTAATCAACGGGCACCTGAATCTAGCTGACCCCCGGGCAGTAGAGTTGACAACATATCTAGGGATAAATATATCACCTTGTTGGACTTTTTGCTTTTTCCTGGCCTATTTCTGTAACCTGGTGTTGGTGATTTTAGGCCTCTGTGCACTTTTTCACTGTGGTACAGTGTAAAGTGCGTGAGCTCTTTGTGTATGTGTAAGAGTGACCAGCCCTCCCATAGGAAAGCATGGGGAATATGTGTGACCATGGTAGTTCCTGATGTGTGGGGAGTGCAGGGTCGAGTTTGGCATGTGCGAACTCGTGAGATTGAATGCTGCATAATGATATATGCGGCATGATTGTGTCTAGTGTGGAAGTGCCACTTCTAGACACGGGTGTGCGTGTGTAGTGAGTGTGCTGGCATGTGATTGGCTGGAGCCTGGCTCCAGGAGTCTGGATGGGTCTGCCCAGTGGTGAGTGTTGAGATTAGCATGCTGATGTGAGGGGAGGGGTGCACCTGGGACCTGAATAGGGCTGGGCTTTCCCCACACAAGGCTGGCTCCGCCCCCTGTGGTGCGACTGATGACCCTAGCCTGACTAGTGAATGGGAGGGGTGGCTGAGCTCATCAAGGGTGCTCCCAAACCAGCTGCGCCTGGTTTTGCCCCCACCCTGCACCTTTAGACAAAGGTTTGGACTGTATAAAAAGGGGCTGTGTCCCCTTACAAAATGTTCTTGTTTCCGACTTGAATCCTGCCAGGGGCGTGCTGCTGCTTGGGCCCAGGGGAAGGCTTGCCTCCCTGGGCCTTGCCCAGCCCCTGGATTGCTGGAGGACTTCTTTCTGGGGCCCCGCTGCCTGGCTTGATGATGGCTGGGAGACTCTCCTTGCCCTGGAAGCCTTGTCCTGTGATGCTGGGACCCTTCTTGCTGTAGGGGTCATCCCTGGGGCATTTTGGAGATGTCTGTGCCCCAAGCGCCTAGAGATAGCTTCTATTTTGTGCTTTTGCAGCTCTGGGCTGCTGTCTAGGTATTCCTCCATTTTTGTTCCGGTATAGCCTGTGCCTACCCGGCGTTATGCCCGTATTTGCGGATATTTAAATTATATCGAGTGCCCACCTCGATTTATTGTTTATTTCCAAGGAGCCGGTGCCCACCCGGCATTTTGCCCCAGTTATTGCATTTTAAACGGGGGCCAACCCCGTAGTTTGCCCACCGATCACCGCCGCTGCCCCGGGCAGAGAGGAAGCAGCCGCCGACGTCACAAAAATGTCATGCTGGGATTGGCCCAGCCGCCAGAGACTCCTCCTGCGTCACTGGTGAGGAGCCCCGTGATTGGCTCTTTCCCGGAGGACTTCCCCAGGCAACCACCCGGAAGCCCCGGCCAAGAAGAAGATGGCGGAGGAGAGCAGAAGTGCGGCCATGGTCCTCGGGGCTCCTGGTGCGAGGAGGGAGCCCCACGCCGATCCGGACGGGTGAAACTGGTGCATTGGGAATGCGGGGCTCTCATCAGGAGAGAGAGCCCCGCAAGCGCCGCCTGTGTACTGCGGAGGGGGGGCACGAGGCACTTTGCTGGTGCCTGCCCCCCCATGCCGCATGGGGAAGTAGAGCCGCCCGGAGGAGCAGCCCATGCCCCACGAGAGAGCCGGTAAGTGTAGACGGCTGTGGGGGGGAAGCTCCGGGCGTGTGTTGTGGTGCCTTGTGAGGCACCATGCGGTGTCCCAGCCTATTTTGCTGAGCGGCACCCGCCTGATAGGGGGTCGCTCCAATGAAGGGGGCACACAATTGATTAAAGGGTCCAGAGGGACCTCAGGGACATACCCACATTTCCTGCCCCAGTAGTACTCTGAGCCGGTGCGTGGCTCCAACGACCGGGCATTCCTTTGTACGAGTGGCCCCCTGTGGGCGGGGGGTGCCAAGGTCGCGTGGGCCCAGGCTGTCCATGATGGACATTTGCGTACTTCGAGTCCACCGAGGGGCCCACATTGGTTGCTGAGCCCAGAGGGGCCATATTCCCCCCGGTGGTGTGGCACAGTGGTGCCATGTTTGTAGAAAGTCCCTGAGAGGGACAGAGGCGGCACAATGGTGCCAGGCCCCAGTGAGTCCCAGTGTCAGAGGGCTCCCAAAGTGTGCAATGTGTATTTCAGAGCCAGTTGGCTCCAGTGAGGGCCCTGTTGCAGTTTTATTGATTCCCAGCTGCCCAGCAATTCGTGGGCAGCTGCACCGTTTAGGCGCCAAGGGAGAGAGTGTCCCTGTGGGGGACAGAGATGGCACAGAGGTGCCAGGCCTTCTACAGCTGCGCAGCACTTAGTGCCAGCTGCAACATTTAGGCCTTGTTGTTGTTCTCAGCTGCCCAGCAAATAGTGGGCAGCTGCAACGTTTAGGTTTGCGCCGGTGGCGCACCCCTTACTGGCACTGCGTGGCAGCACGCCCTGACATTCCGGACACAGGGCATTTAAACCCCTTCTTGAGATGGCAAATTGGCCAGGGAGCTGGTATATGGGTAGGTCGCAAGGCCCTAATGTGATTTTTGGGCAATGTGATTTTACTATGTTTATGATAGTAATTGCCTAAGGTGATGTTTGCGCAATGTGACTATGAGGTTATTTTACCTATGTAGGTTTATGCTAGTGAGATGTTTTCACTATGTGAGTTACGCCCCTAAATATGATTTATTCTTAGGAGGCAGAGTCTAATGTGTTTAGACTAGTGAGGAGATCACCTACTGTATTTTTACTGGTTAGGCCCAATTTGGAGTTATGCGTAATGTGTTATGCCATTATGCCTGTGACACCTCTGAATGTGTTTTATGCATTATGTGTCTTACCTACACCGCTGAATGTATGTAATGCATCATGTGTTTTCCTTGCCTATACCCCTAAATGTATGGTGATACTTAGGTGGTTGTTCTTTCTAGTACAGGTGTGCTAAAGTGATTATTATTCTATGATCTACAAAGTGCTATTTCTAACAGTATTTCTAGTTCTAAAAGTGCTTATTCCTGACAGTGGTCCAGGTGGCCCTGTCTTGTACATAATCCCTTGTGAATATTGCCCGTGCCAGTGGCACAATGTATATTGTGTGATTACTATCTGATGTGTTTTGACAATACAAAGGTTATTTTTATATAACCTTGTGTTGGGTGCCTTTTGTGGTGTGCCTAGGATGTTGTGGCTGTTGTGTGCGTGCGCAAATGCTTTACACATTGCCTCCGGGATAAGCCTGTCTGCTCGTGCCAAGCTACCAAGGGGGTGAGCAGGGGTTATCTTGGCGTGTGACCCCCTTGCCCTGACTAGAATGGTGGTTTCTGCCTGGCTTTGGCATAAGCCTTAGCCAACCAGAAATCCCAGTTCTAACATTGTTGGTCAGCAGTGAGGATTAGGACTTGTGTTTACGCGATACCACAGCGACAACTGGCTACATTACAAAACTCTGCTTTTAGATAGTCACATGTTTGGGATTATTGTTTATGATTTTGTTTTTCCTAAAGAGTGTCATTTTCAAATGGTGTTCCTGCGCTTTATGTTTAGTGGCAGATGAGAGAAAATGACAGGGCGGGACACCAGTAGAGGGGGAGGTTCCCATAGATAAGGAATCCCTTGCTGGGTCCAGGGCCCAATCCCTGTTCCTGTCCCTGTGTGGGTAGATGGAAGAGAGGTATTGTGGAGGTGAAATGGCTTGCTCAGGAGGGTGGTAATCCCCTGAGTATAGTTTGTGTGTCTGGATTCCCCAGTATGGTAGGATCCAGTGGTGGCAGCTAAAATGTGTCCAGTGCTTGAAGTCCCATTCCCAGTTCCCAGAGTATGGTGCCTGGTGCTCAGTAAGAGGGGTACAGGTTGGGAGTCAGGGGCAGTGAGGAACTGTCTCACCAGTCTGGAGGGGGAGTGTGTGGATGAGTGGTGTGTTGAACTGGAGGAGTTGGTGTGAGGTTTTTTTTAAAGGAGTTTGCACGGTAGGTGTACCTCTGGTGGTGTGCAGGAGGTCCTGCAGAGGCACTGGACAAGAAGGTGGATGTCTGGCGGTGTGCTAGATGTCTTGCAGAGGCATTGGGGATTCTAAAAGTAGTGGCTTGTCTGTCTGATGATCCTGTGTAGGGGAAGAGGTTAATGTGTAGCCCAGCTAGGTCCCAGTAGGATGGTAGGGGTGTAGGGGCTCACGTCCTGTCTCAGTGGAGGCAGAGTGAGTGTGGGACGGTGTGTCTCACGTTGGCAAGAAACCCTGTCTCAGGGCCTGGAGGGTTCCCTAAGGGAGCACCAGGTCAGGGGCCTAGGCTGTACTTACAGGTCATTTGAGGAAGATCTTCCTGTGTCTAGAGGACGGGGAGTGTCTGTAACCAGAACTCCGGCGGTCCTGGTGTTGGGTTGTACCACTCCTAGTGGAGTGTGCAGAAGTCCTGGTTCGCTGGGCATTTGACCGTCTAGAGTGCTTGACCATTTGTGGGGCCTCTGGAGGTCGTTCCCCGAGGAGGGGGTTGGAGGCCAGGTTCAGGTTCAGCCTGACCTGGAGGGAGGGGCATCTGTAATCAGTGTCCTGGCCGGTTTGGCTTCCAGGGGTACCGCTCCAAGGTGGGAGGGTGCAGAATTCTGGAAGGGGGTGCAGAAGGACGGTGTCCTTACCTGTGACCCCGGTGCAGCCTGAGGGTTTAGACCCCAGGTTGGGAGATTAGGAAACTTCCAGGTCAAGAAGGAATCTCTGCCAAAGTAGATCAGCTGAAGAGACTGAGGAGGCTGCCCTTGCTGTGTGTTCTGGGGCTCACCAGCAGTTTGTTGTTTCCACTAAGGTAGAGGGAAAGGGACTTTGCTGTGTGCTGTTTCCCCCCACCTGCTTGAAGAGGGACTGTGCTGTGTGCTTTGTACCTCCAAAGTGAAATAGTTTCTAGATCCCAGGTGGTAGACCAGTTGATGGACTGAGGTCCTGATCTGGTGGGAGAGTTGTGTTCTGGTGGGTGCTTCCCTGGGAGGGTGTGGAACCCCATAAGTAGAGGTAGGGTGGGGCATTCTTGCCTGTGACCTCTGGTCTGCCTGAGGGTGTGGTCCCTAGGTTGAAGGATCAGTGGTAGTTGTAGCTACACTGAGAGGGAGAGTGGAGAATGGCTATTGTGTGCCAGGGGTTACTGCTCCCCACTCTGTGAAGTGGTCAGGACCTGTGACATTTGGATGGCCTAGGGCCTGGTCCTGGCCGTGGACGACTAGGGAGTGCCAGTGGGGTATCCTAGTTGGGACAGAGAGTTCTTGTTGAGAGAAATCCATGTGGGTTCAGAGTGGCGCAAAACCGGAGGGTGTCCCTGCCGTGCGGGCCCGTGTCCGTGTTTTGTCGCCCAAAGCAGGGAAGTCCATCAAGGGATTGATTGGTCTTCCCTGCGTTTTGGCTGGAAGGGGGTTGTGTTGAACCCAGCCCTTTTTGGCAGGTTCACCCCGAACCTTTTTGCTTTTTCCTGGCCTATTTCTGTAACCTGGTGTTGGTGATTTTAGGCCTCTGTGCACTTTTTCACTGTGGTACAGTGTAAAGTGCGTGAGCTCTTTGTGTATGTGTAAGCGTGACCTGACCTCCCATAGGAATGCATAAGGAATATGTGTGACCATGGTAGTTCCTGATGTGTGGGGAGTGCAGGGTCGAGTTTGAAATGTGCAAACTCATGAGATTGAATGCTGCATAATGATGTATGCGGCATGAATGTGTCTAGTGTGGAAGTGCCACGTCTAGACATGGGTGTGCGTGTGTAGTGAGTGTGCTGGCACGTGATTGGCTGGAGCCTGGCTGCAGGAGTCTGGATGGGTCTGCCCAGTGGTGAGTGTTGAGATTAGCATGCTGATGTGAGGGGAGGGGTGCACCTGGGACCTAAATAGGGCTGGGCTTTCCCCACACTAGGCTGGCTCCTCCCCCTGTGGTGCGACTGATGACCCTAGCCTGACTAGTGAATGGGAGGGGTGGCTGAGCTCATCAAGGGTGCTCCCAAACCAGCTGCGCCTGGTTTTGCCCCCACCCTGCACCTTTAGACAAAGGTTTGGACTGTATAAAAAGGGGCTGTGTCCCCTTACAAAATGTTCTTGTTTCTCACTTGAATCCTGCCAGGGGCGTGCTGCTGCTTGGGCCCAGGGGAAGGCTTGCCTCCCTGGGCCCTGCCCAGCCCCTGGATGGCTGGAGGACTTCTTTCTGGGGCCCCTTCTGCCTGGCCTGATGATGGCTGGGAGACTCTCCTTGCCCTGGAAGCCTTGTCCTGTGATGCTGGGACCCTTCTTGCTGTAGGGGTCATCCCTGGGGCATTTTGGAGATGTCTGTGCCCCAAGCGCTTGGAGAGCGCTTCTGTTTTGTGCTTTTGCAGCTCTGGGCTGCTGTCTAGGTATTCCCCCGTTTTTGTCCTGGTAAAGCCGGTGCCTACCCGGCGTTTTGCCCGTATTTGCGGATATTTAAATTATATCGAGTGCCCACCTCGATATAATTTAAATGATTGTTAGATAAAATAGATAAATTAGATTTATTGTTTATTTCCAAGGAGCCGGTGCCCACCCGGCATTTTGCCCTAGTTTGCATTTTAAATGGGAGCAAACCCCGTAGTTTGCCCACCGATCACCGCCGCTTCCCCGGGCCGAGAGGAAGCAGCCATCAACATAACAAAAAGGCCGTGCTGGGATTGGCCCAGCCGGCAGAGACTCCTCCTGCGTCAATGGTGAGGAGCTCCGTGATTGGCTCTTCCCAGGAGGGCTTCCCCAGGCAACCACCCGGAAGCCCCAGCCGAGAAGAAGATGGCAGAGTTGAGCAGAAGTGCGGCCATGGTCCTCGGGGCTCCCGGTGCGAGGAGGGAGCCCCGCGCCAATCCGGACGGGTGAAACTGGCGCATTGGGAAGGCGGGGCTCTCGTAAGGAGAGAGAGCCCTGCAAGCGCCGCCTGTGTACTGCAGAGGGGGGGCACGAGGCACATTGCCGGTGCCTGCCCCCCCCCCCGCTGCATGGGGAAGTAGAGCCACCCGGAGGAGCAGCACGTGACCCACGAGAGAACCGGTAAGTGTAGACGGCTGTGGGGGGGAAGCTCCGGGCGTGTGTTGTGGTGCCTTGTGAGGCACCATGCATTGTCCCAGCCTATTTTGCTGAGCGGCCCCCGCCTGATAGGGGGTTGCTCCAAAGAAGGGGCACACAATTGATTAAAGGGTCCAGAGGGACCTCAGAGACATACCCGCATTTCCCGCCCCAGTAGTACTCTGAGCCGGTGCGTGGCTCCAACGACCGGGCATTCCTTTGTACGAGCGGCCCACTGTGGGGGGGGGGGTCCCAAGGCCCCATGGGCCCAGGCTGTGCGTGATGGACATTTGTGTACTTCGAGTCCACCGAGGGGCCCACATTGGTTGCTGAGCCCAGAGGGGCCATATTCCCCCAGGTGGTGTGGCACAGTGGTGCCATGTTTGTAGAAAGTCCCTGAGAGGGACAGAGGCGGCACAGTGGTGCCAGGCCCCAGTGAGTCCCAGTGTCAGAGGGCTCCCAAAGTGTGCAATGTGTATTTCAGAGCCAGTTGGCTCCAACAGTTGGCGCAGTTCTGTTCTAGGGTCAGTGAGGGCCCTGTCGCAGTTTTATTGATTCCCACCCGCCCAGCAATTAGTGGGCAGCTGCACCGTTTATGTGCCAAGGGAGAGAGAGTCCCTGTGTGGGACAGAGATGGCACAGAGGTGCCAGGCCTTCTACAGCTGCGCAGCACTTAGTGCCAACTGCAACGTTTAGGCCCTGTTTTTGTTCTCAGCTGCCCAGCAATTAGTAAGCAGCAGCAACATTTAGGTTTGCGCCGGTGGCGCACCCCTGACTGGACGCTGCGTGGCAGCGCGTCCTGACATTCCGGACACAGGGCATTTGAGCCCCTTCTTGGGATGGCCAGTTGGCCAGGGGGCTGGTATGTGGGTAGGGCGCAAGGCCCTAATGTGATTTTTGCGCAATGTGATTTTGCTATGTTTATGATAGTAATTGCCTAAGGTGATGTTTGCGCAATGTGACTATGAGGTTATTTTACCCATGTAGGTTTATGCTAGTGAGATGTTTTCACTATGTGAGTTACGCCCCTAAATATGATTTATTCTTTGGAGGCAGAGTCTAATGTGTTTAGACTAGTGAGGATATCGCCTACTGTATTTTTACCGGTTAGGCCCAATTGTGAGTTATGCGTAATGTGTTATGCCATTATGCCTGTGACACCTCTGAATGTGTTTTATGCATTATGTGTCTTACCTACACCGCTGAATGTATGTAATGCATCATGTGTTTTCCTTGCCTATACCCCTAAATGTATGGTGATACTTAGGTGGTTGTTCTTTCTAGTACAGGTCTGCTAAAGTGATTATTATTCTATGATCTACAAAGTGCTATTTCTAACAGTATTTCTAGTTCTAAAAGTGCTTATTCCTGACAGTGGTCCCGGTGGCCCTGTCTTGTACATAATCCCTTGTGAATATTGCCCGTGCCAGTGGCACAATGTATATTGTGTGATTACTATCTGATGTGTTTTGACAATACAAAAGTTATTTTTATATAACCTTGAGTGGAGTTTCTTTTGTGGTGTGCCTAGGATGTTGAGGCTGTTGTGTGCGTCCGCAAATGCTTTACACATTGCCTCCGGGATAAGCCTGTCTGCTCGTGCCAAGCTACCAAGGGGGTGAGCAGGGATTATCTTGGCGTGTGACCCCCTTGCCCTGACTAGAATGGTGGTTTCTGCCTGGCTTTGGCGTAATCCTTAGCCAACCAGAAATCCCAGTTCTAACACACCTAATATAAAGCAAATAGTAGAACTGAATCTAGCCCTTTTTATACAGAAAGGGACACAAAACTTTGACAGTATGCATAAGCTAGATCTGTCAATAGTCGGCCGGTGCAATATCAGTAAAAGGAATTTTCTCCACAAAGTCCTCTTTCTCAATACCCCTGGTATTTGAGAAATCTTGGTTTAAGAAGCTGGAGGGGATGGTTAGCAGGTTAATTTGGGCAAACAGAAAGACTAGGCGGGCCCTGAAATATATGACTCTTTCTAGGGAGAGAGCCGGATGGGCCGTCCCCGACTTTAATCGGTACTATCTGGCAGGAGCCTTTCAATATATGTGTGGGCTAGCTGGGGGAAATTCCCTGGACCTCATCAACTGGGGGAGAGTGCCTGATATCTATGAGCTACTGGTAGGGAAAAATGCTAAAAACCTACTTCTGAAGTTTAGCGAACCCAGTTACTACAAGAAGGTAAAGTACAAGACCCTCCTGATGGCTTCCTTGGTGTGGAGGACGCTGAAGAGACAGACAGGGATAGGCAGAACGAACAATTACACCCCACTCTTCTTTAATCCATCATTCCCAGCTGTTTTTCATGACAGCTCAATAAAACGTTGGAGTGACTTATGGGTGGAGACAATTGGGGATTTGTTTATTATAGCTGGGTTCAAGTCATTCACTGAGATCCAAGACAGTTATGGGGTGAGCCTGAAAGACTTTTTCAAATACCTGCAGGTAAGTAGCTTTCTTGTTAAGAAAACTGGTGGCCCATAAGGGATAGTCAAAGATGTAATGATGGATATGGTGAGAGATAAAGAGGGCTGTACTATTAGGCGGTTCTATAGCGAGCTGAGCAGCATGCGACGAGAGAGCCACAAGAGGCAGGCAGATAAATGGGATCATAGGCTGGGTGTAAAGGGATCGAGTTTCCTTGAATCCCTAAAAATGGGCCAGACATTATTGTGTTTGTCAGAGCTGCAGGCACAGCATTATAAAACAATGTTAGATCTTTACTACACCCCTGCTAAAATAGCAAAATGGGGTGGCTCAGTGGGTATCAGTAGTCCCTGGTGTCAAACCTCCAGGGCAGATGTGGTCCACATGTTTTCTACTTGTCCACAACTTGAAACCTTGAAGAGGGACATAGACATTTTTTAGAGCTCTCCTTGAAGGTGAAAACATTGTTAACACCCGAGCTAATGTTGTTTGGGATCAGCAGTTCGGGGTCAGATGGAGCCCAGCCATACTTTCTGTTTGTGGCCATGCCGGGGCTAGAATATGTGTTTCTACGGCATGGCTGGATCCTATGGCTCCCTCCTTCTATTAATGGCTCACCCGGATCCTTCCCATCTTTAACCTTGAAAAAGGGATTTACGCACAAAAAGGCCAGAGGGCCAGAAATCTGGGTAAAACCATGTGGGCACTAATTTATCAATGGAAGATTGAGGTTGGGGGACCCTGTCGGAGAATAGATGTGTTTTATTGTATTTAACCCAATGGTGTCTAATGAATTGTAAATGATCTTACTCTCGTTTTAACTTTAAATCTCCTTCTGTAATGTATTTATTCATGCACCCCTCAAACATTTTGTAATACAAATATAAAAAAAATATAAATCCATGGTTATGTGATAAAGTACTTAATCACAAAAAGAACAGGTGTTTAGCACTTACCTCCACAGCAAGGTAAGTTCACTTAAACAGATAGTACACACTACACAGCTAAACATGAACCTCCTGAGGAAAAAAAATGTGTTAATGCCTTCTTTAAAGAATTACATTAGTTCCCAGTGATGGAGCAATAAAAATTAAACCATATGCCTTTAACCTATCGGTGGATTAACACATTGTCAAACGTAGGATTATAGTGCATCATGTAAATGATTTGTACCAATAAACTGCCCACCATTTTTTTTAATTCTTTTGCATACCAGATAACTAAAACAGAACTGTTGCTTTAAAATCCTTTTTCAGTAACTGGGCGAACATTTTCATGAATATATTCAACCAGCCATTTGCAAAAAACTTCACCGGGAATGTCAGAAACTAGTAAATCTCCTTTCTTTCTTACACACATAGAATGGTTGCAAGTCAAAAACAGGATATTGAAAGAAGCCACATCTAAAATAAAAAAATAGTGTGAAGAAGAACACGTACATAGTCCATGCTCCATGGAAGAGCTAACACAAGAAAAGAACGTAAGCCTACAGGAGCTAAGCAATTGAAACATTGCAAATGACAGTGAAAATGATAACAACTAATCGTATGCAGTGGGCTGGTTGTAAGCCCACTGATTTCTTAACACGACAGTGAGACCTAAAAGCGCTAGTGTGGCCAGCACTGGCTGTGTAATGGTGCTTTTTTCTCAACACCCTCCATTGTCAGAGTTACCACATCCCTACATGTCCCTGCCATGTGTTGCCTTTTTTTTCTTCAGTCAGGCTGCACAACAGCCGCAGGTGCTGTACAACATGGTTAGAAGACATTGACAAAGTCAACAACTCTCTTTTCTTTCCACTGATTTCCTTCTGCTTTGCTCATTACTTTCCCCTTTACGCTCATTATGTTTGTTTCTGCCCAAATGTTTTTTTCTTTTCTGATTTGTAAATAAGTGCCACTGAATAATTGCTGACACGCGTGCCACTGAATAATTATAGCAAGCAGACAGACGAATGACTGGGTGACAAAGAACTTGCCAGCCCATTTAATGAAGTTGTCACTTTCCAACTTGCAGGTTGCCTAATTAAAGGGAAAGGCACTGTCATAGAGAGGCATAAATGGAGAGGTGAGACAGATAATCTGGGGGTGGGGAGGAGAATGGACGGGTGGGCAGGGAGAGAGCAGCACAGCACTACATGACAGATGAAGGGCAAACATTGCAGTCTGACACTGTCCTGTGAGATTGGAGTGGCAATTGACCACAGAGAAAGTTAGGGGTGTTTGAAACAATGCATCAAGTGCAGAGACACCAAGACCCATAAAAGCGAGGGGCCTACTTCATCTCAAGTAGTGCCAGCTTTCATCTACAACAAAATGATGAGGACAATGTCCTTGCTTGCATTAGGGCCATTGAGCCCTTGCTATGTCACTGCAAACAGTCTTGTAACAGTTGACCAATTACAAAGCAGCTTGCTAAATCAACACGCATTGAAAGGAAATAGGAAAGAGACTGCCTCCATCGCCATGGAGAAGTATTTTGAGTGGTTGCAATTCTTTGATTAGCTGTTATTCTCAAGACGTAGAGAACATCCAGACTCATCAGACACCATAACAAGGCACAGGTAAAACTGCATTGTAGGCCACGAGCCCAACATGGAATAGCATGATACTCAGGGCACTATAAGGCATAAAAGAGGCCTTGATTGGTGTGGGTGAGCCAGTAGGAAGAGATCTGGAGTGAGGTGGGGGCTAGTGTGTGGCGGCAGAAGGAATAGCAAGCAGCACTAGGACAGGGCGGTGAGAGAAGCCTCGGTGAAGGGGTAGGGGGTGCTGTAAGCTATGGCGTGGTAGAACTGCAAGGTAACAGAGAGAGCACTTTGGAGGCACTGTGGGAGGGGGAGAGCAGAGGGGACATACCCTAGCCTCTCGTGTAGTGGAGAGAGCACCACAGTGTTCTTGGTTAAAGGCAACAGCACATTGCGCTGCCCCTATCAGTAGGCACTGAGTGAACACGGTGAGATGGATGCCCTCAGTTGGGGGTTTCTTTGTTCCAGTTCAATGGTCCATGCTCAGAAGTGAGGCCCTGCACTTGGAATAGAGCCATGCTCCACTGTGATCCCCAAACTTTTGGGGTAGAGAGAAGAAGGCGAGAACATTACTAATCCAATAAACTTGTTGGGGAATTGTGCAAAACTAAAACACAGGGGTAAGGAATTGGGTCACCAGGCCTCACCAGCCGGGGCTCTGGCAGAACCCATCTATGAATTTCATAAAGGTAAGTGGTTAAACTCGCTTATTTAGTGCCCATTGTGAACGGAGTAAAGAGCCTCCATTTAAAAATGTAACATTAAAGATTTCAAACTTTTATGACTAGTTATCATACGAGCAGGACATTGGCTTGCTTGTATGACTCTTATCACTGACCGTGTGCACCTTCAGAGTGCTGTAATTAAATTGATTTCTGCTACCATTCTCCACCTCTGTAGTTCTCATTCTATCAATCTCTAAAGAATGAAAAGTAGAACTGGTCCAACAGAGCCTGTGGTATGCAGGAATACACATTTTTCTCAGTCAGCTGTCCTACAAGCAGGTGCGTTGCAATATGCTAATGGCGGGCTACAGGATTGTGAAAATACAACATCCCACTGCCTCACCTCCCAACCACCACCCTTTATACCTCCACATAGTATCAGATTCTGTGGGTGTCTCACCACTAAACCCCTTTTAAAAAGATGATACTGCAATACAGTTGGCCATCACCTCGAGCGTCCATGGTGCATCTTCATCTTTGTAGAACCTCGATGAATTACACCCTTGCGATGCAGTTTACTGATGTCACTTCCGGCGCGACCGCACATGTGTGCTTTGCTAGGCCACTAGGCACTGTCCACCCCCTATGATTCCATTCAAGTGCTGCAGGTGAGGGGAGCAGATTTGTGAGGCCATTCCATCATCCAAGTTTGATTTTGTTCAGGTGTTGCCCACTCCAGCATCTGACTCTGATTTTGTTCGCAGTATCAGGTGGATGATACGATCAGAGGGCAGAAAACCTTCCTGTTAATTTTTGCTTCACACCTCTGGATTATTTCACTTGCTCCGAATAAACTGGTTGCTTTCTTTGTTTACCAATAACATTTTGTAAAGTATTTGACATTTAATGCAGAGAAAGCCACATACTACTTTATAACTGAGAGTTGTAACATTTACGCTTTAGAAATGTTCACTTTAGTGACACTGGAAAATGTAATTACCCCCATCAATTAAAACTGACATGTTACCTACCCATAGCATTTCTGGTGTCCTGCGGAATCGGATAAGCAGTGAATAGTGTTCAATACTACTGAAAACGGGTGCCCTAATTAGTTTTTATTTATTCCAAACTGCTTCATAAGTAATATACAATTATTTTAACCCTCTCCAAATCTTTTCATCTTCCTCTGAAGTATGAAATACTTATTCAACCGTGGCAAGTTTCGAGCCTGCAGCCGACACAAATTTCAGCAGTAAGCACTCAATCTGCAGTCCCTGCCCTTGTTTTTTTCCTTTTAGTTAAAACACTGAAATCCATGGTTGGATCTCGTCTACACCATGTACATCAATTTGGCTTGGGTGCTGCACTTTTTTAAAGTATGCATGTCCTTTGGGAGATGCTGTAGCGTAAAGGCTAGAGGCGCCGACATTGCATAGGGAGAACCAGTTTGAGTTTCAACTTTGACTCACCATTCTGTAATTCTCAGAAAATCATACATCGCCCTGTGCTTAAATAAATGAATGCATCCTTGCGTAATGGAGCTGGTGATCATGCAAAAATGTTCCAATACGTTCAACCGAGTTTGTGGAGTCTTTTGTAGGTAGGGGTGGGCAGAGAACTCCGTTCCGCCAGTAGAGCGGATAAAGCCAGCCACCACCGCTCCCCGGTCGGTCCATGCTTCTGAAAGCAGCCAGGCCAGAGCGAGCCTCTCCAGGTCCCCGTGGACCCCCGTACCCAGCACCTGGACCCTCGGCTGGCTTACAGGACAGGGAGCTCCCGCACCCTGGGGCCCGCCGGATGAAGCACAAGCCCCGGGGCTTGTCCCAGCTTAGTAACCCTAGCCAGGCTAGGGAGAGCCTCCCCGGGCCCCGGTGGACCCCTGTCCCTGCTCCCATACCCCCGGCTGGCTTGCAGGACAGGGGGCTCCCGCACATCGAGCCCGCTGGACGGAGGATGAGCCCTGGGCCTGGTCCCAGCTTCTGAACCCTAGCCAGGCCGGGAAGAGCCTCCCTGGGCCCCAGTGGACCCCCATCACCAGGACCCTCGGCTGGCTTACAGGACAGGGGGCTCCCACACCCTGAGATGGAGCATGAGCCCCGGGCCCGTTCCCTGGTTTTGAACCCTAGCCGGTCCGGAGAGAGCCTCGCCGGGCCATGGTGTACCCCTGTCCCCAGCTCCTGGACCCTCGGATGGCTTGCAGGACAGGGGCTCCTGCATCCTGGGACCCTGGGACAGAGCACTAGCCGTCGGCCCGGTCCCAGCTTCCGAACCCTAGCCAGGCAGGGGAGAGCCTCCCCGGGCCCCGGTGGACCACAGTCCCCAGTGCCCGGACCCTCGGTTGGCTTGCAGGACTGGGGCTCCCGCACCGTGGGACGGAGCACGAGCCCCGGGCCTGGTCCCAGTTTCCAAACCCTAGCCAAGCCAGAGAGAGCCTCCCCGGGTCATGGTGGACTACCGTCCCCAGCACCCGGTCCCTTGGCTGGCTTGCAGGACTGGTGGCTCAAGCACCCTGGGACGGAGCATGAGCCCCAGGTCTGGTCCCTGCTTCTGAACCCTAGCCAGGCTGGGGAAAGTCTCCCTGGGCCATGTGGGCCCCCGTCCCCAGCGCTCGGGCCCTCAGCTGTCTTGCAGAACGGGGGGCTCCCGCACCCCGGGGCTCACCGGATGGAGCACAAGCCCCGGGACCTGTTCCACCTTCCAAACCCTAGCCAGGCCAGGAGAGCCTCCCCTGGGCCCCGGGTGACCCCTGTAACCAGCGCCCGGACCATTGGCTGGCCTGCCGGACAGGGGGCTCCGGCACCCCAGGATCCGCCGGATGAAGCTCAAGCCCCGGGCCCTGTCCCAGCTTCTGAGCGCCAGCCAGGCTGAGGAGAGCCTCCCTAGGCCCCGGTGGACCCTCATCCCCAGCGCCCTGACCCTCGGCTGGAACCAAGGAGGGTTAAGCCCTCCTTGGTTGGTCCACCTCCTACAGGATTCCGGGATCAGTGTGGCTGCCCTAGCATGGTTGAAGTCATTCCTCCTCAAGCGGAGGGTGGCTTTACAACCCTATCAGTCTGAGCAGAAGCACTTATGGTGCGGGGTGGCTCAGGGGTCGGCATTAAGCCCACTGCTGTTTAACATCCACCTGGCACCCCTGTTCACACTAATTGCCAACTGGGGGGTGAAGGCAATATCATATGCCGATGACACCCAGTTGGTGTTCCCCTTTAAAGATCAGTCGGCAGACTCTTTTTCAAGTTTCAAGGGCTGCCTCAAGTATGTGGCACTTTGGATGAATGATAACAAATTAAAATTATTTGCCAAAAAGGCAGAAGTGTTGTTCTTTGGGACCAATAGGCCGCCAGCTTCGGATTTGTGGTGGCAACAGAAAATGGGTTTCCCACCTACCCCAGCGGGCACTGTTAAAAATGTAGGCGTAAAATGAGAGACAGATTTATCTTTTGCTTCTCAAATCCAACAAGTAACATCTTCCTGCTTTGGAAAATTGAGATATATGAGGAAATGTCTACATTTGTCACCAGAAAAGTGCAGTCGGACCATAGTTCATGCTACGGTGACTTCTAGGCTGGACTATGCACATGGACTCTATTTGGGAATGCCCGTATACATGATTAAGAAACTACAAATAGTCCAAAATGCGGCTGCAAGATTGATTAGACACATACCTATGCGTCATACACATAACTATGCGTCATCATATCTCTCTGCATATTAAGGAACTACATTGGCTACAAGTAGTCAATAGAATTAAATTCAAGGCCCTAACTTTAGCTTTTCGGTCTATTCATGGACCTTGTCCCAGATATCCGAAATGGCTATGTGCTTACAAACAGACTTGTGGGCCATCTGGTTACCCGGCCTGCCGGGCCATCTGCTCACCCAGCCCACATGGCCATCTCCTCACCTGACCCTCAGGGCCATCTGGTCACGCGGCCTGCAGGGCCATCGGGTCCCACGGGTCTGCAGGGCCATCAGATCACACGGGCCTGCAGGGCCATCTGGTCGCCAAGCCCGCAGTGCCATCTGGTCGTGCAGCCAGGTGACTAGATGGCCGGGGATGACCCGGTGCCCAGATGGCATGGGAGGATGCTGTACCCAGTCGTCCTTGCAGTCCGACGACAGCGAGGGTGGTCAGGAGCCCCGAGGCTGCCACTCGGAAGGCTCCTTCCCCAGGGCTGCTAGCCTTCCTGCTCGACTTGCACGGGAGCAGTGAGAAGGGGAGGCCTAGCCAGCCCAGGCCATCTGGTCAACCTGCTGACCTGACAGGGATGGTGGACCCGTCCCCACACCCTGGTGGGGCAGGGACGGGGGAGGCGCCCGTACCAGAGGGCACATGGTGGAGGCCCTCCGGTAGGCCCGAGTTACCCCCTCCGCATCCCTCCTGCTGGCCCAGGGACAGAGGGACCCACCCCTGGGTGTGGTGGAGGAGGGCGTTTGTGGGCGCTCACTCACAGAGAGACAAATGCTGCTACTTACGAAACCCTGACCCAGAATCAGGTTGGCTACGAATCATTTAGCACCGGTTGCCCCACGAACATGCGGTGCACTAAGGGCGATGGAGGCCGCCCTCTGCCGTCTGCGCTCCGGTCCCCAAGCAAGCGACTCTACACACCGGCCCCCCAAGAGCGGCCACCTATTCCAGATCAACTGAGGCTCCATGGTACAGCAGTATGGTTACATTTTAGGGGGAATCTGACTAAGAGGCGTTCAGTCATAATCCCACAGTTGGTAGCTTCACCCCATTGACTCCTCAGCAAAGCACATACACCAAATATCTGAACCTGTGGTTCCTCTCGTACTGAGAAGGATTACAATTGAAACAACACATCTTCAGAAGGGTAAAACGAATCTGTCTCACGATGGTCTAAACCCAGCTCAGGTTCCCTATTATGGGTGAACAATCCAATGCTTGGAGAATTCTGCTTCACAATGATAGGAAGAGCCGACATCGAAGGATCAAAAAGCGACGTCACTGTGAACGCTTGGCTGCCACAAGCCAGTTATCCATGTGGTAACTTTTCTGACACCTCCTGCTTGAAACCCAAAAAGTCACAAGGATCGTGAGGGCCCTCTTTCATGGTCTGTATTCATACTGAAAATCGAGTTCAAGCGAGCTTTTGCCCTTCTGCTCTGCGGGAGGTTTCTGTCCTCCCTGAGCTTGCCATAGGAAACCTGCGTTATCGTTTGAGAGGTGTATTGCTCCAGTCAAACTCCCCACCTGCCACTGTCCCTGGAGCAGGTTGCACCCAGCAGATGCCAGGTGCTTGGAGCCAGAAGCGAGAGTCCTACGGGACTCGCCCCTGCCTCACCGTGCAAGTGAAAAAACGATAATAGTAGTGGTATTTCACCGGTGGCCCGAGGGCCTCCCACCAATCCTACACCTCTCATGTTTCTTCACAGTACCAGACTAGAGTCAAGCTCAACAGGGACTTCTTTCCCCACTGATTCTGTCATGACCGTTCCCTTGGCTGTAGTTTCACTAGATAGTAGGTAGTAGAGACAGTGGGAATCTCGTTCATCCATTCATGCGAGTCACTAATTAGATAACAAGGCATTTGGCTATCTTAAGAGAGTCATAGTTTCTCCCGATGTTTACCCCCGCTTCAGTGAATTTCCCCACTTTGACATTCATAGCACTGGGCAGAAATCACATTGTGTCAACGCTCACCTTGGGCCTATGCTATGCTTTGTGTTAATTAAACAGTAAGATTCCCCTGGTCTACACCAGTTCTAAGTCAGCTGCTAGGTGCCGGCCCGCGCCCCTGGGGAGGGGGCACAGGGAGAGGCAACCACCACAGCTGGGGCTATCCACAGTAAGGGCCCGGCTCGCTTCCAGAGTTGCCGCCGTCCGGGAGGAAGGTGCCTCGTCCAGCCGTGGTGGGCGCCCCAGTCCGACCGACCCAGCCCTTAGAGCTAATCCTTATCCTGAATTTACGGATCTGACTTGCCGCCTTCCCTTACCTACATTGTTCTAACATGCCAGAGGCTGTTCACCTTGGAGACCTACTGATTATATGGGTATGGCCCGGCACGAGATTTACACCATCTCCCCTGGATTTTCAAGGACCAGTGAGAGCTCACCGGTCGCCGACCGAACCGCAACGCTTTCCAAGGCTCGGCCCCTGGGGCTCCCACTGGCTTCTCCTGAATCTTTTGCATTAGCGCACTGGCACCCATCTCCGCCACTTCGGCTTCGGGGATCTGAACCAAACTCCCTTTCGATCGGCAGAGGGCAACGGAGGCCATCTCCCGTCCCTTCCGAATGGCGCTTTCCCATCTCTTAGGACAGACTGACCCATGTTCAACTGCTGTTTACATTGAACCCTTCTCCACTTCGGCCTTCAAAGTTCTCAATATTTGCTACTACTGCCAAGATCTGCACCTGTGGGCTCCACCCGGGCCCTCGCCCTGGGCTTCTGTGCACACCGCAGAAGCCCTCCGACTAGTCGTGGCTTAGCCCCCGCGCATCCCAGCACTGTCGACGGCCGGGTATGGGCCCAACGCTCCAGCGCCATCCATTTTCAGGGCTAGTTGATTCGGCAGGTGAGTTGTTACACACTCCTTAGCAGATTCCGACTTCCATGGCCACCGTTCTGCTGTCTATATCAACCAACACCTTTTCTGGGGTCTGATGAGCATCGGCATCAGGCGCCTTAACCTGTCGTTTGGTTCATCCCGCAGCACCAGTTCTGCTTACCAAAAGTGGACCACTAGGCACTCGCATTTCATGCCCGGCTACATGCCAGACTTCTTACCCATTTAAAATTTGAGAGTATGTTGAGATCGTTTTCGCCCCAAGACCTCTAATCATTGATTTACAAGATAAAATTGGGACTCCAAGCACCAGCTATCCTGAGGGAAACTTCGGAGGGAACCAGCTACAAGATGGGTTGATTAATCTTTCGCCCCTATGCCCAGGTCGGAAGACCGATTTGCACATCAGGACCACTACGGACCTCCACCAGAGTTTCCTCTTTCGGGTCCTACCACGCACGCTCATGTTCCACCTCCCCAACGAAGCGGACGAGATGGGGCAGTGGTGCACCTGCTGCTGGAAGCACGGTGGGATCCCACCTCAGCAGGCGCGAGCCAGCCCTCACCTTCATTGCACCACATGGTTTCGCTGAGCCCTCTGACACACGCACATGTTAGACTCCTTGGTCCACGTTTCAAGGCGGGTGGGGAGGGTAACCAACATTGCGCAGACCGTTGCGCCCGCCATGGGCATCCCCACCCAGCGGCGTGACGCAGTTGGGCGCACTGAGAACAGCCTGCCCCAGTCGACAGTTGCGCCAGGAGCAGGGTCCCCCATTCCCCCTTCAACTGCCCAAGTGCACCCCGAGGTGCGGCCAGGAACGGGTGCCCAGGGGAGGGTGCAGAGGCGGTTGAATTTGCCTCAGCCCCACAGACATAGCAAAGCTGCTGCCAGGGGGGCTGTAACACCCTCTGCCAGAGTGGAGGGCTATCAGCCACCCCGAAGCCTTCCCAGCAGACCCGGAGCCACTCGCGGTACACAGCTGCAGGGGAAGTGCTCCCTGCGGGCCGGGTAGGTCCCGGGTGCCGGTCTCGTGGAGGGGATCCGGAACTCCAGAGTCACCGACCTTACCGCCGTGTTAAATCCTCCAGGCAGACTGCACGGACCCCACCCGTTACCCTCTCAATGGTTTTACGCTCTCTTGAACTCTCTCTTCAAAGTTCTTTTCAACTTTCCCTTACAGTACTTGTTGGCTATCGATCTCGTGCCCGTATTTACCCTTAAATGGAGTTTACCACCCGCGTTGGGCTGCATTCCCAAGCAACCCGACTCTGAGAAGACCTGAACCTGGCACGCCGGGGGCCTCTACCGGCCTAACACCATCCGAACACCATCCGCGGTGTGAGCTTCAATCAGAAGGACCTGGGCCCCCTGAGTGATGCAGGGGAGTTGGTCTTCTGTACACCACATTTCCCACACTGCTCTTCCCTCTTCACTCGCTGTTATTGGGGAAATGCTGGTTAGTTTATTTTCCTCTGCTTAGTAATATGCTTAAATTCAGTGGATCATGAATATAGGGAGCGCAGAATCCACGCTCCACTCCCAGCTGCACTGCGTAATAGGATATTAAATCCAACCAACTTATCATTGTTTCACATTATTCAAAGTTCGTCCTTTTATCCGCGTTTTATCAAAAATTGTCTGCATTTTCAAATCCACATACGTGACAAGAATGTACTTTGGGAACTTCTCGTATTTTAGCGTGCCCATCCAGGCCTCTTCCAAAATAAGATCCAAGTACAACAGATAGTTCGTAGCAGCATTCCTTTTATTATAAACCCAATGCATTTCGGGCTGTAGCGTCAGCCCTTCGTCGGGGGTCACTGCAAATTAATAAATTTAGAACAAACCATCAGAACCTGACAACAGCATTATTAACAATATTCTTTTTCATCTGTGCTTAGTGTTCATAATATTCACTCTTGTACTAAAAGCAACATTTAAAATCCATTACGAAACTTTACACCACAGAATTATCACCCCAGTGAACAACTACGCTCCTTTGGTTTTAGTGTTATTACCCTCCTTGCACATAGTACGCTTTATTGAACTCCTCTTTTGCCGTTCTTTTTTTATGTCTATTTAAACCCGTCATCTGCTAAACAAACTTAGTACAAACATTAAACTTCTGAGAGGACCAGCCTTCGTTATGTTAACCCTTCTCCTATGTTCACCCCTCCCTTCCAATCTAGACTGGGACATCCCTCTTCTTTTACATGTAACATGAAATTCATCACTGTTTGAACCCACGCTCTTTCATTCATAATAATTGCACTTTCACGCGTACCTGCTCGTTTCATTTTCTTCAAGCCGCTCGGCATACGCCATAGCAGCCAAAGAGTTTCAGCTTGTCGGGCCCTGCATTTCCAACAATTTATAAAACGTATCTATACTGCCCCCTTGTGTGCATTAAAATAAACTCCTGAATCTTTCAATCCTTAGGTGAAAACTATAAATCCCAACGTGCATTAGTACATACAATGAACCGCTGTCAATCAATAAGTCTTAACTCGAATGTCCTAAATTTCCATCATATTGTTCTATGCATTTCCTCTCCCATCGTATACTCAATTGCTGCCCAGAACTTGCCGAATGTAGAAATTTTCATCTGCAATCATCTTCGTGCCGAAATGCCTTTCTTCCTCTTTTTGTCTTACGGGTGCATGAACCAACAGAGGGCAAAATTATTTAAACATGAATGAGGTGGTTCTGCACACCTTATTTCTCTAAAGTTAATCCAATGAATTATTACCAGTCTTAAACTTGCGTGCAAAACTGGGTAGTGCTATACCCTCAACGCACTTGACGTAATACATGAATATAGGGAGCGCAGAATCCACGCTCCACTCCCAGCTGCACTGCGTAATAGGATATTAAATCCAACCAACTTATCATTGTTTCACATTATTCAAAGTTCGTCCTTTTATCCGCGTTTTATCAAAAATTGTCTGCATTTTCAAATCCACATACGTGACAAGAATGTACTTTGGGAACTTCTCGTATTTTAGCGTGCCCATCCAGGCCTCTTCCAAAATAAGATCCAAGTACAACAGATAGTTCGTAGCAGCATTCCTTTTATTATAAACCCAATGCATTTCGGGCTGTAGCGTCAGCCCTTCGTCGGGGGTCACTGCAAATTAATAAATTTAGAACAAACCATCAGAACCTGACAACAGCATTATTAACAATATTCTTTTTCATCTGTGCTTAGTGTTCATAATATTCACTCTTGTACTAAAAGCAACATTTAAAATCCATTACGAAACTTTACACCACATAATTATCACCCCAGTGAACAACTACGCTCCTTTGGTTTTAGTGTTATTACCCTCCTTGCACATAGTACGCTTTATTGAACTCCTCTTTTGCCGTTCTTTTGGATGTCTATTTAAACCCGTCATCTGCTAAACAAACTTAGTACAAACATTAAACTTCTGAGAGGACCAGCCTTCGTTATGTTAACCCTTCTCCTATGTTCACCCCTCCCTTCCAATCTAGACTGGGACATCCCTCTTCTTGTCCCAGTCTAGATTGGAAGGGAGGGGTGAACATAGGAGAAGGGTTAACATAACGAAGGCTGGTCCTCTCAGAAGTTTAATGTTTGTACTAAGTTTGTTTAGCAGATGACGGGTTTAAATAGACATCCAAAAGAACGGCAAAAGAGGAGTTCAATAAAGCGTACTATGTGCAAGGAGGGTAATAACACTAAAACCAAAGGAGCGTAGTTGTTCACTGGGGTGATAATTATGTGGTGTAAAGTTTCGTAATGGATTTTAAATGTTGCTTTTAGTACAAGAGTGAATATTATGAACACTAAGCACAGATGAAAAAGAATATTGTTAATAATGCTGTTGTCAGGTTCTGATGGTTTGTTCTAAATTTATTAATTTGCAGTGACCCCCGACGAAGGGCTGACGCTACAGCCCGAAATGCATTGGGTTTATAATAAAAGGAATGCTGCTACGAACTATCTGTTGTACTTGGATCTTATTTTGGAAGAGGCCTGGATGGGCACGCTAAAATACGAGAAGTTCCCAAAGTACATTCTTGTCACGTATGTGGATTTGAAAATGCAGACAATTTTTGATAAAACGCGGATAAAAGGACGAACTTTGAATAATGTGAAACAATGATAAGTTGGTTGGATTTAATATCCTATTACGCAGTGCAGCTGGGAGTGGAGCGTGGATTCTGCGCTCCCTATATTCATGTATTACGTCAAGTGCGTTGAGGGTATAGCACTACCCAGTTTTGCACGCAAGTTTAAGACTGGTAATAATTCATTGGATTAACTTTAGAGAAATAAGGTGTGCAGAACCACCTCATTCATGTTTAAATTCAGTGGATCGTCACATCTGATCTGAGGCCGTAGTCGGAATGAAAAACGCTGAAGTGTGGGGGGAAGCCGCTGAGGGAGGCCAGGCTCCTACCGGAGCAGGGGTCTGGTGTCCCAGCAGCACGTGTGCCCTCTTTCCCTGGATCGGATCTGGATGGGGCTATCCCTCCCTGGGAAGCCTGCCATGGAGGTGGGCATCCAAGGCGCGTGTGTGGGGGCAGCTGGTGGGTTACCACAGACAGCCATGTCCGGCACGCAGCCAGGCACCCTGGGACCGGTCTGGGGTGGACTTTTCACCAGACCCCTTCTCGGGGGCCAGGCACACCAGCGGTGTACCTCCAAGGCAGGAATCGGTGAGGGACCTTGCCACAAGTGATCGATGGGGTCTGACCTTGTGGAAGGAAAAAGGGAAGCAGAGCTAACCCTGCGACAGCCCCAGCTGTGTCAGGGGGAAGCCCCTGGGGTGATTGACGACTGACGATCGAGCGACCCTCAGACAGGCGTATCCCTGGGAGGTACCCGGGGATGTAAGGTACGTTCGAAGTGTCGATGATCATGTGTCATGCAATTCACACTAATTCTCGCAGCTAGCTGCGTTCTTCATCTGTACTGTTGGGAGAATTTTTTTTACCAGGTGCTCGGCCTGGAAGTCCCCCCCACCCACCCTGAGGTGAGGAAGGGGGCTCCCAGTGCGATGGGAACAGGCAGCTCGGCAGCCGCTGATCCCTCCCGGAGTAACCTGGGAGGGACCACGCAAGTCTTCAAACCCTTTCGGCCCAGCCACATCGGACCATGTCGAACTGGGTACCTGGCAACGAGGAAGGATCACCACACCTGCATGTCAGCCATTTGTCGCCGGGCGGCCGGAGCCATGCCGGCGGACTGGCGATTAGCCCAACCCACCCTTGCCCGGGTCGGAGGCACCGGGAGGGAAGAGCCAGGCGGCTCACCCATCCCACATGCCTCCCACCGAGAGGAGGCATGTGGGAAGGTTCCCTCGCAGGCCCTCAGCTCCATCTATTCGAGGCCACCTGCTGCCTGAGGAAGGCCGCTCCTTGGTTGCCCGAAGCCCAGTCAGGCCAGGACTTGGGCACGGGAGGGGCCAGCCAGTGGCAGGGCCTATTAAGGGGGGGTGGCACCAGCCCCGGGAGGCACTGCCATTTGGTTTCCCCCCCAATACCACAGGGGGATCATGCCGGGTGAGCTTGGGTTCCTTCTCAGGAGGGCCAACCGCTAAGCCTCTCCCAGGAAGGGGAAAGGGTAGACACACGCTGATCCGTTCAGTGTAGCACATG